>NW_026555060.1:27659029-28903059 GCF_021234165.1 Pteronotus mesoamericanus
ACTACCCAAGGCAATCTATAGATTCAATGCAATCCCTATTAAATACCAATAGCATATTTCACAGATATAGAACAAATATTTCAAAAATTTATATGGAACCAAAAATGATTCAGAATAGCCTTTGAAATCTTGAGAAAGAAGAACAAAGTAGGAGGGAATCAAAATACCTGATATCAAACTATATTACAAGGCCAATGTAATCAAAACAGTTTGGTACTGGTATAAGAACAGACACATAGATCAATTGAATATAATAGCTCAGAAATAAACCCATGTCCCTATGGTAAATTAATACTTGACAAACAGGGAAGGAGCATACTGTGGAGTAAAAATAGCCTTTTCAATATATAGTGTTGGGAGATCTGGACAGGCACATGAAAAAAAATGAAACTAGACCAACTTATATCATACACCAGAATAATCTCAAGATGGATAAATGACAAATATAAGTTGTGTCACCATAAATATAGGAAAACATAGGCAGTAAAATTTCAGATATCCCAAACAGCAATATGTTCACTGATATACCTCCTAGGGCAAGGGAGATAAAGGGAAAAATAAGCAAATAAGACCACATCAGAGTAAAAAGCTTCTGCATGGCTAAAGAAAACACCATCAAAATGAATAGGAATCCAGCTGTATGTGAAAACTTTTACCAATGATTACCTCAGACAAGGATTTGATCTCCAAAAATATAAAGAACTCATACAACTCAACAGCAGGAAGACAAACAAATCAATTAAAAGTGGGCAAAGGACCTGAACAAATGCTTCTCAAAGGAGGACATATGAACAGCCCATAGACATATGAATGTATGCTCAACCTCATTAGCTATCAGTGAGGTGCAAATTAAAACCACAATGAGACACCACCTCACATTGACCTGAATGGCCATCATGAACAAATCAACAAACAACAAGCGCTGTGGAGGATGTGGAAAAAAGGGAACCTTATGATACCATTGGTGAGAATGCAGACTGGTGCAGCCACTGTGGAAAACAGTATGGAATTTCTTCATAAAATTAAAAATGAAACTGTCTTTTGACCTAGCAATTTCACTTCTGGGATTATATTCTAAGAATCCTGAAACTAATTCAAAAGAACCTATGCACCCCTATGTTCATAGAAGCATTATTTATAATCGCCAAGTGCTAGAAATAGCCTAAATGCTCATCAGTAAATGTGTGGATCAAAAAACTGGTACATTTATGCAATGGAATACAATGCAGCAGAAAGAAAGAAGGAACTTCTACCTTTCGGTACAGCATGGATGGAACTGGAAAATATCTCACTAGAGTGGAATAACCCAGTTGATGAGGGACAAATGCCATATGATCTCACCTATAAGAGGAACCTAATGAACAAAAAAAAACCTTGAGCACAATAGAACCAGAGGCATGGAAACATGGAACAGTCTGACAGTTACCAGAGAGGGGAGGGGTGGGGGATAATGGTGGTAAGAAGGGGAAGGGATTAGTCAAAGAACATGTATGAATGACCCATGGACATGGAAAACGGCGTGGAGAATGACTAGGAGATGGAGGGTGGACTGGGCAGGGGAAAAGGGGCAAATGGGGAAAAATGAGGACAACTGTAATAGAACAACAAAAAATATTTAAAACAAACAAAAAAGAACCTTGTTTTTTTACTCAGCACTACACAAACAAGTCCTATGTATTTCCCTGAAGTAAAAGTGCCATAAAAGAATTGATGCCATAAAGCTGTATTACAAATATGAATAATGCTTTTCTGCAGCGATGCTTAGGGCTATACAGATACAGTTTAGAGACATTTGGAGGTTTTTTCTCTCTTTACAAAATAAGTCATTAAAAGAAATCATTACTTACTCTTTAAAGATAAAATTGTTGGGTCATAGCATTTTTAATATGGTGAATCCAGGCCACATATTGAAACTAGCATTTATTTTACTGCTTTTAAAATCTCTTGTTTAAAGTCTCAGAAATAAAAAATTCCATACTGAAGTTTATTGTTATAATCTCTATAAAATAAAATCCCAATAAAAATTTATGTCACCTTATTTAATGAGAAGACAGGGAATGAAATCATTCTAGGAGACATTTTAAGTGGTCAATCAGGTATAATTTAACTAGTTCCTGGATATTTTTATACTACTGAAGATTACAGGATGTGTTTTCAAGAGAAATGTTTTGTTGATGTCTTTTTTATTCCACAGAGAGCTTATTGACAGTTATTCCAACATGCCACACTATACTGCTTATACTAAAACAATTCAATAATACATAGTTAAGTCTACCAAGAATATGTTAATTCTCTTATTTTTCCTATGGTTTACTGGTACTCAGAGATCTCAGTATGTAGAATACACATGTGATAAGAAAAATTGATAGGTTATTAAAAGTCCTATAGAGTTGCTGTTGTAATCCTACTAAATATTGGATGTGTATAGTATGTCTCATGCAATATTTAGAAAATACCTATAATAAAAAAATATTTATCTGGTATTAAAAAACACCTTGGCATTCTTTATTTTATCTGACAATCCTAACTCTAGAGATGCACTATACATATGCCCTTGGGTTGGTCTCTATGTAAAGCACAAATGAAGAATGAAGACATTAGTGTTTTTAGTTTAGGCTGTAAATAACATTACTTTATATTTCAAATCCTGTTACTGGACATTAAATAACTAAATATTTCCTAAGTTTTACTCATTCATATTCATAATAGCTTGGATAATGGCTAGGTAATATTTTCCACTTTACAACTGTATTTCATCATTTAGGGAAGAACATTATATCCTTTCTCAAATGTATTTCACTTTAACCTTTATCCAGAAACTAAAAAGCAGAAGCATCCCCAGCACATTTCACAATCAATTTAACCCTATAACACTGAACATGATTTTTCATAAATAGGAACCAATAATCTTTGAAATAAATGTCTTAATTCTAATACTCACTATAAAATTTAATAACCCTAGAATAAATTCAATATATGCTCTACTTTATGTTCTCCATACACCATATATTTGCTCCCATCTTCTTAACTTTTATTTTTCATTTTAAAATTATTTTTATTTTTCAATTGCACTTAACATACATTATTATGTAAGTTTCAGGTATATACCCTAGTGATTAGACATTACATAACTTGCTAAGTGATTATCCTGATAAATCTCACACCCATCTGACACCAAACATAGTTATTAGGGTATTATTGACTTTATTCACTATACTGTAACTTCACATCCCCATGACTACTCTGTAACAACAAATTTATACTTCTTAATCCCTTCACCTTTTTACCCATTCCCCCACACCTTCCCATCTGGCAGTCATCAAAATGTATTCTGTATCTATGAGTCTGTTTCTGTTCTGCTTGTTTGTTTATTTTGTTTTTTAGATTAAATTGTTGGTAGATATTTATTTATTGCCATTTTATTGATCACATTTTTTTTATCTTTTCCCTTCCTCCTAAGAAGACCCTTTAACATTGCATCTAATATATTTTGGTGGTGATAAACTCCTTTAGCTTTTTTTTATCTGAGAAGCTCCTTATCTGTCATTTGTTCTAAATGACAGCTTTGCTGGGTAGGGTAATTTTGGTTGTAGGTCCCTGCTTTTCAGCACTTTAATATTTCTTGCCAGTCCCTTCTGGCCTGAAAAGTTTCTGTTGAGAAACGAGCTGACAGTCTTATGGGAGCTCCCTTGGAGGTAACCAACTGCTTTTCTCTTGCTCCTTTTAAGGTTCTCTGTCTTTAATCTTTTGCATTTTAATTATTATGTGTCTTGGTGTGAGCTTCTTTGGGTTCATCCTGTTTGGGACTCTCTGTACTTCCTGGACTTGTGTTTCTATTTCATTGACCAAGTTAGCAAAGTTTTCTATCATTATTTTTTCAAATAAGTTTTCATTCTGGTTCTCTGTCTTCTTCTGGCACTGCCCCCCGCCCCCCGGCCCCATGGTGTAAATGTTGGTGCTCTTGAAGTTGTCCCATAGTCCTTTTACACTATCCTTATTTGGAGAGGGGGTTCCTTTTTTCGTTCTGCTGTTTTAATTAAATATTTTTTTGCTTCCTTATATTCCATATTACTAATTTGATTTTGGGCTTTACCTACTCTACTGCTGATCTTCTGTTAATAATCTTCATTTCAGTTCGTGTATCCTTCATTTATGACTCGTCCTTTTTTATGCTCTTGATATTCTCACTGAGTTCATTGAGCATCCTTACAACCAGTGTTTTGAATTCTGCATCTAGCAGATTGCTTGTTTCCATTAGGTTTAGCTCCTTTTAGGAACTGTGTCCTGTACTTTCACTGAGGACATGTTTCTTTGTCTCATTTTGGCAGGCTCCCTGTGTTTGTTTCTATGTATTATGTGGAGCCACCATGTGTCCCAGGCATGGAAAAGTGGCTTAACATACAAGGTATTTTATAAGGTCCAGTAACATAGCCTCCTCTCTCACCCAGGCTGAGCATTCTAGGTGTATCCCATTTATGGGCTGTGCATACCCTCCTCTTGTAGTTGAGCCTTGATTGCTGTTGGCATTTCAACATATTAATCACTATGCTTCCACTACAGCATAGCCAACTTGCTCCAGTATTTGATTCATTTCTGTCTACCCCGATGGCACATCCTTTTTAAAAAGCTGAAAATCCTAACCTCTAATAATTTCTGAATGATTACTGTATCTCTACTATCAACTACCAGCATCATCATCTTAATCTATGTCATCATTGATTTTTAGTTGCTTTCTCTGTGGAATTTTATTTGTATACCCATTTTACAAGGTCTCTGAGAGGGGAGGTGAGTCTTCTATTTATTATACACTATGAACAACACAATGTCAGCTTCATTAAATTTTCCTTGAATGAGCTTCCTATTCACTTCCTGTGACCTTTTGAAATAAAAAAGCATTAGAATATTTAGGAGTTATATTTTGCTTTGAGATTATATTTACAAACATGTAGTAGGCATAAATTAAATAGTAATAAACTTGAGGTACTGCTGCTTTGGTAACTTTTTAGTAATTCTGTCATGTTGTGCAACGGAAGCCTAATGTACCCTGACTATAGAAAATTTTTAAAGTGAAGAAAAAATAAAACACAATTCTACTCCTCTTGATACTCTTTAAACTAATTGATTAACTTCCTTTTCTCCTCTTAAAATGCAATATTAAGGTTAAAGTTTATATAAAACTTTGAATCTGACTTTTCACATGGGATTGTGAGCTTTTTTTATTTTATTAAATTATTTATATACCTGAGGCCCAAGTAATTGTATAGTCATCTTTGATAAAGATAAATAACTATTATATATATAATTTTGAGTCTGTGGCCATAATTACAATTCAGAATAATTCCTAATTAGAATTAGAAATATCTCATCAAAAGTCATGCTTGATTTAAATCTTCTGATTAATATTTATAAATTTATTTCTAGAAGATTTGTGGTAATTATAGCATTATCAGTAGTCATTTTAACACAGTATAATAAATATTTTTGTGTAATTTTTATCAATTATTTATGCAAAATAATATATTATTTTTAGTTAACTTTAGAATAATTTCTTCATTCCAGAAAAAAACCCTGCAACTCTTAGCTAATATTCCTGTTCTTCCCCAGCACCAGGTAACCACTAATGTACTTCATCTCTATAAATTTTCTTATTAGGGACATTTCAGTGCAATGGAACTTTCCAGTATGTGATCCTCTGTGGCTGGTCTTTCACATATGTATTTTTAAGGTTTATCCATATCATAGCTTGCATCAATACTTCATTGCTTTATGGCCAAATAATATCCCATTATAACAAAATACTACATTTTATTTATTAATCACTTGATGGATATTTGGTTTTTCCCACTTTTTGGCTATTATAAATAATAATGCTATGAACATTTATGAACAAGATTTTCCATGGCCATGTTTTCATTTCTCTTGAGTACTATATCTATGATTGAAATTGCTGGGTCATATGGTAGCTCTAACATTAATCTCTTGAGGAAGTGCCCATGTTTACCAGAACCCCCGTGCCATTTAATATATCCTATCATTTTATATTATTTTTCCTCTATTAATGAAGCTGAGAAAGATAGGAGAGCTAGGATATTTTCATAGTTCACTATATTTTCCATTCCTGGTTCTCTTTGTTTCTATGCTATTATTTTCAATATATTACATTTCTATATGTTATAGGCCCAACAACACACTTCGATATTGTTATATACAATTGCTTTTTAAATTAAATTAAGAGAAAAAAAGAAGAAATATGCTTATATACTATGTTTTATAATTGTGTAGTTATTCATATTGTTGCACCTTGTTTTCTTTTGTGGATTCAGTTTTCAATGTGAGAACACTTCTTTTCAGCATAAAGTGCAAGCATTCTTTAGTATTTATTGTAAGCTTGTTCTGTAACACATTTTCTCAATTTTTTTATCTTGAAATGTCTTTTTTAAATTTTTATTTATTGATTTTAGAGTAAGAAAAGAAGTGAGAGAAAGAGAGGGAGACAGAGACATTTACTGTTCCATCCACCAATGTATTCATTGGTTGATTCTATGTTCCTAGACAGGGAATTGAACCCACAAGCTTGGTGTATTGGCACTATGCTCTAACCAAATGAACTACATGGCCAGGGTATCTTGAAATGTCTTTATTTTGCCTTCACATTTTTTAAAGATAATTTTTTTGGTTATAAGATTCTTGGTTTATTTTGCTTTCTTTCAGTACTTTTAAAATATGCAATCCTACTCTTTTTGACCTCCAATGTTTCTGCTAAGAAGTTAGCTGTTGATTTTCAGTGGTGAGTCATTTTCCCTTGTTGCTTTCATGATTTTCATGTTATCTTTGATTTTCAGCATTTTTTGCTATGATACACCCATTTGTGGATCATTGTTCATTTATTTTGTGAGTTCATTGAACTTCTTAGGTGTGTAGATTCACATATTTAAAAAAATAACTTTGAGACATTTGCAGTCTTTATTTTTTGAATATTTTTTCTTTGCCTTTCTCTTTCTTCCCTTTCTGTATTTCATTACACATATATTTGTGCATTCAATTGTCTCCCATATTTCTCTGAGGCTATTGTCATTTCTCTTCATTCTTTTATTACTCTGTTCTTTTGACTCCCTCATCTCTATTTATCTTTTTTCAAGTTTGTACAGTTTTTCTTCTGCCAGTTTACATCTACTGGTTGGCCTCCCTCTAGTGCTTTTTTAAAAATTTCACTTGCTGTATATTTCAATTCCAACCTTTTTATTATTAAAATAATTTCTATATCTTTACTGATACCCTGATTGTGATGTTATGCAGCCACAATATTCTCTTTTACATTTTAAATCTTAATTTCTTGTTGTTTCCTTATAACATATTTGTAATGGCTAAATTAAAGTCATTCACTATTAAATCTGACATCTGGTTACTTTCTCTGGAAGTTCTTTTTTTTTTTTACTTATTTTTTTCCCAATATATAGTTTATACTTCTTGTTTCTTTTCATGTCTTATATTGTTTGTTGGAAAGTAAATATTTTATATGACATTGTACTAATTCTTAGGACTTATTCCCTGCACATACTCAGTTCCCCACTCCATTTCCAGGGCTCACAGTCACACTGATTTGACAGTGGTTTTTGCAGGGCTCTCTTTTGTCATTTCTTTCCTTTAGGACTTTCGATATAAAGTCCTACTAATTGCTCTCCTAGTTGCTCTTTTTGGCAAAAACTGCTTTACAGCTAATCCATTCAAATTAAGACTCCTTTAAAAAGACAGTTCCTGAGGCTCAATATTTAAGATATTTTTTTCCTGAACTCAGGAAGACTTCCTAGCTGTCTCTTTCCCTCATTTCTCTCTGGCAAGGTAGTCTACAATTTCACCTAAGAATTCAATAAATCAATCAATTTCCTACAAATTGCTTTCACCACAAGTTCCATTGTTTAGAAAGGGCCTCCTGGCTTGAACTTGTCTACACTCTTGCATATTAAGCCTGTTCCTTTGTGAAGAGATTAGAAACTTTGTTCTAGGACCTGCTTCTGTCACTAGACAGATCTTTGAGCAAAGTCTGACAGTGGAGGAAAGGACAATTACATGCTTCCCTGAGTGACACTCCTTTTTAGGAGCTGAACATTTGGAGAGAAACAAAGCACAAAGAACTCCTTGGCTTGTTTTAGCATGGAACTCCCATCCTACATGCCAATGCAATGGCCATTGGGTCCTACTGTTCTCAAACATGCTACCCAAGACAAACCTTCTGTGTCAGAAATGGGAGTAAGCAGAAGAAAGAAGCCTCAATCTTTCAGCTGCATTGACCCAGAATCTATACACAGCAACAGATATTTAGGGGGAGAATGGGAAATGCTGATGGCAATAGTCTCGGAAGACAGTCCTCCTTATCTGGGAAATGGGGTTAGTGGAAGCCCACTGCTTTTAGATGGACCTGTCTAGAGAGAGTTTCCATCCTTCTGAGTTGGCAGGTGGGAGAGAGGACCTAGATCTTGTGTCAACTACCACAGACCTTGAGCTTTAGTAATTTTTCTTGGATAAAATTTCCTTCATTCGTTGAAAATTTTACCCAAATCCTTTTCCCCAGAGCCTTTCTTACATACTTTTATGAATAATGCTTTTGGCGCTGCACCTAAAAATTCATCATCAAAACCAAGGTCACCTAGATTTTCTTCTAAATTACATTCTAGAAAATTTATAGTTTACATTTAGTCTATATTCTATTTTTAGTTAATTTTTGTGAAATATGTAAAATCAGTGTCTAGATTAATTTTTACATGAATGGGCAATTGTCCTCGCACCTTTTTTAAAAATCTATTCTGTGTCTATTATCTTTGCTTCTTGTCAAAATTCAGTTGACTCTATTAGTTTGGATCTATTTTAGGGCTTTCTATTCCATCACTTCTTTGGTCAGAATCATGCTGTCTTGATACATGTCTTGATTTGCAGCTTATGGTAAATCATGTTATTGGGTAGTATCAGTCCTCTTACTTTGCTGTTCTTAAGTATTGTGTTGATTGTGGGTATTTTTTTCTTGCATATAAACTTTAAAATCAGTTTGTATAATCTATGAAATAATCTGCTGGTATGTTGTTTGTTTGAATTACATTGAATCTATAGATTAAGTTGGAAAGAAATGACTTGTAAATAACATTGAGTTTTCCTATCTGTGAACTCAATTTTCTCAGGAACAATGTGTGACAACATGTTCAAATTGTTGCCAATCAAGTAAGGTCAAGCAAGGTTGGTGTTCAGTGTTTCACTGGAGGTAAATCACATAGGTATGGATTATCTGCAAGACTGACATTAGCTACTCAGACTCCAGCTCTGCAGAGGAAAACATGTGTTCAACATAAATCACATTTGTTAGCATAGATTATTTAACCCATTTGGTACCATTTGATCCAAAGCCTTGGGTATACAAAAAATTATATTCATCATAAAATACATTTTTAGCATAAACTATCTGATCAAAAAAGTACAACATGGCTCCAGACCATAGTCATAGAAAGTACTCTGATCAGAAAGAATATTCCAAGATTTCAGACCTCATCACCAGAATCCAAGCAATTGCCAGCCCTAAAGACAGTCCTTTAATCAGAAATTGGTAGTTATAAAATAGTCACAGGACGTAAATTACAGCATAGGGGATATAATCAATAATATTGTAATAACTATGTATGGTGTTTGGGTCAATACCCAAAATATTGGAGGAACTTCTTTGTCTAACCACTATGCTGCACATCTGAAACTAATACAAAATAATACTGAATGTTAACTGTAATTGAAAAATTAAAAAGAAGTTAAAATAATTTAAAAATAGTAGCTTGCAGGACTTGAGCAACTTAGGACTGCTAGGTACATAGGAAAGCAACTGGCATTTGTATGTCGACATGGTATCCTGCTACCTTGCTCTAATTATTTATTAGGCCCAGAAGTATTTTTGTTTGTCCTTTTGGGTTTTCCACAAATACATGTTTGAACAGAGACAATTCTAGTTATTCCTTCTGAATTTATATACTCTTATTTATTGAAAAAGCGAGGATTCCAGTATGATGTTAAAAAAGAATGGTGAAAGGGAACATCCTCACCTTGTTTCCAGTCTTAGAGGAAAAGTATCTAGTTTCTAATATTTAAGTGCAATTTTTTAATTTATTTATTCATTCATTTATTTTAAAGATTATTTATTTATTTATTTATAGGCAGAGGAGAAGAAAGGGAGAAAGAGAGGGAGAGAAACATCAATGTGTGGTTGCCTCTCACCCACCTCCTACTGGGGACCTTGACCTACAATTCAGACATGTGTCCTGATTGAGAATCGAACTGGCAACTTTTTGTTTTGCAGGCCGGTGCTCAGTCCACTGAGCCACACAACCCAGTGCTAAATGTAATTTTGGCCAATATTTTTTTGTAGACATTCTTTATCAAGCTGAGGAAGTTTCTGGTTATTCCTAGTTTGTTGAGAATTTTCCACATAAACAGTTGCTAGATTATTTAAAATACTTTTTCTACATCTATTGGTATGATCATATAATTTTTCTTCTTTAGCCTGCTATGTTATGGTTACATTAATCAATTGTCAAATGTTGAACCAGCCTTGCATAACTGGAATAAATTCTACTTGGTCATGGTGTATAATTCCTTTTATCATACATTGTTGGATCTGATTTGCTAATATTTTCTGAAAAGTATTATGTCTATGTTTATTAGATACATTACTCTGTAGTTTTCTTGCTTTGTAATGTCTTTTCATGATTTTGATATTAGGGCAATAGCAACCTTAAGAAATAAGTTAGGAAATGTTCCCTATTCTATTTTCTGAAAGAGACTGTAGAGAACTAGTGTTACTTATTCTGTAAATGCTTGGTTGCAATCACCAGTGAATTCTGGGCCTGGCTGAGCCTTGTTCTTTCTTCTTCTTCTTCTTGTTTTGGTAAAGTTATGATTCAGTGAATTTATTTAATAAATATAGGTTTATTCTTATTATTTATTTCTCCTCGAGTAAGTTTTGGTAGTTTGTATCTTTAAATAAATTATTCCATTTCATCTGTTATCAAATATGTGAAAAATAAGCTGTCCATAATACTTTTTTAGTATTTTCATAATGTCCATGAGATCATAGTGATGGCGAACTGTTTTTATTTTTGATATCAATAATTAATCTTTTCTTCCTTTTTCTCTTTGTTAGAATGAGTAGAAATTTATGAATTTTATAAATATTTTAACATAGTGTAAATTTTTTTGTTTTTCTCTATTGATTTTCTGTTTCTATTTTCACTGATCCCTGTACTAATATTTTATTATTTTTTTCATTTAGTTCAAAATAACTTTACATTTCTTTTGAAATGTTTTTCTTTGATACTTTATATAAAAGTATGTATTTCAATCTCCAAATATTTTGAGATTTTCAGCAATGTTTCTGTTATAAGTATATAGTTTAATTCCATTTTAATCTAGGAACATGCTTTATATGATATTTATTCTTTTAAATACTAGAGGTGTGTTTATCATCCAGAAATTGTATTATCTTTCTTAATGTGCCTTGTAAGCATGTGTTAAATGTATATTTAATTGTTGAATAAACTATTCTATAAATATCAAGTAAATCCAGTTGATTGTTGATACTGTTCAAAACAAACAACAGTAATAGAAATCCAGATAAATCTGTTAGAAAAAATGATTAGGTGTCCTTCTAACTTTATGATGTTAGTGAATTTGATACCAAATTAAAATTGACTTGTTACCAAAACATGGCAATCTCAATTCATCAATACTAAAGATAAAAAATTTTTTTCTAAAAATTTATTAAAAAGATATTATATTTTGACTAAGTTGGGTTTATCCTATTAGTGAAGGTGATCTAATATTGGAATGTTTATCAATTTATTTCACCACATTAATATAGTAAAGCTAAAAAATATATAATCTTTTCAAAATTCATAAAAAATAGAACAACACTGAGACAGCAAAATCAATAAAATTCATCCTTTCAGGGGATAAAACAACTTTTCATTGAGCAAAATACATGGCAATTTCTTTAACTCAATGAAAAGTAGCTACAAAATATTCACATGAAATGTTATAAACTTAGTAAAATCTTCTGGACAGTTATTTAAAATAAAAAATAAGAATGATTACTATTACTACCTCTATTCAGTATTACACTAGAGCTACCAGTCAGCTTCTTACTAAGTTAAGGCTAACAGAAATGAAGTATGCAATGATTAGTTTTTATTTGTAGGTAATATGTCTACAAAGAATTCTACACAAATAATATATTCTACAAAAATAATATATCCTATAGAATTTACAGATTCTATAAACAAATGATTAGAATTAATAAGAGAGTTGGGCAATGTGGTTGCATATTATATTATTATGTGAAGGTAATCTGCATCTGTAGCAATAAAAATTTGATTTTAATAAAATATAACTAATAGCACCAAATATGTAATTTTTATATATATAATCTAAGTGAAAATAATTTTGCAATAAAATGACCTAATGAAGTTAAAAAAGAAGAAATACACTAAAATCCCAAACTACCAAGAACCATATTTATGAATAGGAAGATTAAATATTTATTCCCTGTCAGTTTTCCCCCAAATTGATCCGGAGTCAATACAATGTCAATTTAAGTACAGTTGCCTTTTTTCTATGAAAACTGATGAGTCAATTCTAAAATTTATATGGAAATATAAAATTCTAATAATAGTTATGATACTCTGTAAAAACAAGCTGAGAAATACTATCCTTTCAGATATTAAGACTAATAAATTTCAAGTTATTAAGATATTTTGGAATGTATTTGTGTGAAGCAAAAATAAATAAACTTGAAAGAGTTCTGAAACAAACCTGTAGATTTATCATATTTGATATTTGGCAAAACCTACATTTTAAGTCAAAGAAGAAAACAAAGAATTTTCAGTAAGAATTGTTGAAACATTGATTATCTATATGAATAAACATGAAATTGAATTTGTACCTCAAACTATACTCTCAGACCAAACCCTAATAAAACAAAGATTTATATATAAAAACAAAACTTTAAATTAACAAATAACCATAAAACCATTTCTTTGTAACATCAAATATATCATCACCACAAAGAGGTAGAAATTACTAGCTATAACTTTGGAAGAGATAATTATTAAGAACACTATAAAACCTCAATGAATCAATAATAAAGATCAGAATAATTAAATAAAAAAAATGACTCAGTCATTTTTAGGAGAGGAAATGGGAATAAACGATGTGAAAAAAATGTTCGCCTGGTTAATAATCAATGAAATTAAAATAACAATATATTATAATTTCATGCACACCAGATTGGCAAAAACAAAATTTTGATAATAATAAAGGTTGGATAGAATATCTAACACTTATACTCTCCTGGTAGGAGGGTAAATTATGTATCTTTCAGAAAGTTATTGCATTTTATTAAGTAAAGCTGAACAGATATATAGTCTATGACCTGCAATTTAAGAAGTAAATGAATACCCTAAAGAAACTTATATTCACACTTGAACTTCACTGGAGGTGACCATCCCAGCTTGTACTTACGACCTGATCCAGCTTTCCCACTTCAAAAAGATGACATGGGCTCCAGAGGCATGGCAGGTTCTTATACCTAATTCATGGACTTTTAACCTTAAGAACAACTTGGCAGATATTTTATATTGGCTCATTATCTGCTCTCTAGATGTCAACTAATACTTATCCTAAAAAAAAGAGGCTGAGAGTGGGCCAGTTTGTGAGCAACATAAGAAGTTACAACTTTAATGAGAATAATTATGTCATTAACTTCGGCAAAAAAAAAAAAAAGCGATCGACTTTCCAGTCTGCCCACTCGCTGGACAAAAAAAAGAAAAGAAAAGAAAAGAAAATCTTGTTCAATTCTTACCTCAAAAATTTAAGATACAGTGAGTGTGTCCTCTGACAAAGAGACCAATGATGAGTTTACCTCCACCAGGCAGCCATCAAGGAGTTTCCAAAGGGTTGGGTAAATTCCTATGGGACACCTATGATATCAGTGTCCTTTTCTAGAAAGATTTTTGAAGTCTGGAAGTACAAGAATGTTTCTGATTGTCACTGGAATAGGACCAATAAATTCTTGCAAATGCACCCTGAAAAAAAATCCTCATTTCCATAAGGAAATTTATAAATATTGTATATAGTCACATCATTTATAAGACCAAAAGTTGAAAACAATTCAAATGCCAGCAGTAGCATAATTGGCAATCATGCAAAGGAATATGACACAACAAATAAATCATACTTATATACTTTATGATGTTAAAGAAAAAGTCAAAGAAGTATATTGTTAATATTATGAGAATGGTTTGAGCAACAGCCATGTAACTTGGCAGACAAAGAGAGTGGAATAGAATTCTCGTGTGTGAACAATGATGACTTCACTGTACTAGTCAGTGGGGGTGGTAGATGCCATTGAGTGAGCATGCGTGCTATGTGACTCTCTCATTCAAAATGACTAAGCATGCAGGGCAATGAGTCTGCTCCTCAAATTTTGTGTTAATCTTGAACATTCCTTCGCAGAAACTACTTGGATGATTCAGAAGGCCACAGCTAAGGGCAACTAGCGATTGGCAGCTTTAGCATGACAATGTCCCCACTATGCATCGCATCTCAAGCAGTTTTTTGGTGAAACATCAGATTACCCAGAGGACTAAGCCCCACTATAGCCCAAATTTGGCACTCTGAGACTTCTGGCTTTCACCAAACTAAAGTCACCTTTGAAAGGGAAGAGATTTCAGATTGTCAATGAGATTTAGAAAAGTATGATGGGGCAGCTGAAATCTGTGTGTGGCCCCAAGGTGCCTGTTTGGGGACTGAGGCATCACTGTATAATGTTTCTTGTATCTTTATCTTCTTCAATAGATGCCTCTATTTTTCCTATTACATGGCTGGACATCTTCTGGACAGACTCTGGTGCTCTCTCTCTCTCTTTATGTGTGTGTGTGTATGTGTGTGTGTATGTGTATTCCATTTTTATCTAGGTCACAAATGAGCAAAAGTAAACAAAAAAAGTGATCAAACTAATTTCTATAGACAATTATTAACACAATCTATATAGTAATTGCTTCTTGACGGGAAAGATCAGGATAAAATCCAAAAGATGTCTACAGGGGATTTTCAAAAATATTGACAATATTCTATTTATTTAGCTAGATATAGTGTATGCACATTTGTTGATTAGCATTCCTTATACCACACATATATGTCATATCTATAGGGCAAAATAAACCAATTATAATTTTTAAATGAAGTATGCCTTTTCTTTACAAAAAAAACCAAATATATTTTCTCAAAGTGTAAAAAAATCCCTTTTTTTTGCTAGGACTGAATTTCTTTTGAAGAGTTTGTTGAAATTATCATAAAAAAGATATCTTGAACAATCTAAATAGGGTCTTAAGGAAAACTGAGTAGATTTTACTATAGGTGACCTCTAAATTTTTGTGCCTTTAAGGGTTTTCTGCCTGATTTTACTTCAATAATCTACCACCCTTTATAATTATAATCCCTTTATAAAAGTCTTATGTATTTATTATTTAATTTGGCTGACAATATCTTTATTTTCAGGAAGACCCCTGCTTCAAACACAGTAGTACTTTGAAGTAGTTAACCATTACTTTAGAAATTCATACACTGAATTATTAAGTTGTCTGGCCTAAAGAGGCAATCCAAGGCAGAGGAGATATCAAATTCACTCCAAGGGATAAAACTGAGCTCATCTGTTTAGCAAAGTAGTCTACTGCTTGCCCAGTGGGGAATGGTGTGTTCATTTTGTAAATATACTTTACTATTTTCTTGGTATTAATCAGTTTGTTTGAATGGATTAGAAAACTGAAAGTGGCTTTGTCTGTGCCATGGTGAATTTATAATGTGATAACAGAATGTCTATATTCTGATAAGCATTGATACTCCCCCTAGCTTTCCTGGCTTAGTGTTTGATACCAAGGGGTGAGAAGCCACTCAAAGACCTAAACTCAAGATTCTTAAGCTCTTGTAATAGACTGAAAATAGTTAAAAAGATATTTAATTCACTTAATTAAGTGTAATATTCAAGTTATTTGTATAGTTTTTCTACTACAAGAGAAGATTCAGGAACAAAACATTCTTTTCTTCACAGAGGTTTTGCCTGCAGATAATTTCCCACCACCATTAGCGGGAAGAGCTTCATCAGGTATTTACTCAAATTTTTTTAGAATACCCAATAAGATCATACAAATACACTCCATACATCTCTGATTAAGTGGGAAAAATATATTTCAAAGGTATTTTAGGTGGCCAGAGTGGGGTGAGGGGAAAGACTGGGACTGTTCAGAGAGGAGGAGTTAAAAACAGCTTTTACAGGACATCTGAATTGCACTGATTGTTAATAATTGCCTTAATAATAATGTGAATGTATGGTAGATATTTTTCCCCCAAAGACCATAATAACATCTACTCCCAAATGCTCTTTCTGGACTTTGTCACTCTAGCGAGAGGTGGAGCCTAAGTCTTCTCCCCTTGAAACTGGACAGCTGTTTTCAATGGCCTCAAATAGATCAGGAAAAGTATCACTAGGTTACTTTGAAAACTAGATCATAAAAGGCAATGCAGCTTTCTACCTGGCTCTGTTTGGGAAGCTCACCTTTGGACCCCAAGCTAGAAGGAGCCCAGGCCATATGGAGTCTCATATCAAATAGAACAGAGGCTCCCAGTTCATAGCCCTGTCTGAACATCTGGACAACAGCCAAAAAGTACCAACTTGTGGCTTTGTGAGTCAATGTGGAAGCAGATTCCCCAGCCCTCAGCTGAAGCTGCCTTGAGCAAAGCTGTCTTTCCCACCAAACCTGTCAAATGGAATATTTGAGTGCAAAATAAATGATTCTTGTTATTTTCGACCACTCAATTTTAGGACAGTTTGTTATGCAGCAATACATATCCGAAACAAAAATCTAATAATCATGACTGGGTAGGAAATAATAAAGTAGGCTCAGAATAAAAGAAAGATGTTGACTAGACTTTGAAGGAACTCTAAAATCAGTTTCTTAAGTTCCTCAAAGAAAAAATTATGTGAACCTATTAGAAAAGGTTATTCAAAGCAAGCTTTGAATTAAGGAGGTAATTGATAAAATAATTAGATTACTGTATTTAATTTATGTTTTATAGAATTTCCTTGGATGAATTGCTGTCTCCTTTGAAATAGGAATCCCCAGTGCAAATGAAACCTTTTAGAACTCCTTGGCAAGAAAAGTGCCAAAAATTATTGAGACATAAAAAATTGTCTTAACTTCTGCAGGACTGAAATTGTGGAACTGCTAAATATAATGTGTAAATTATTATTTTTTTGCAAAGGTTTTATTTTACATGCATTAGTAATTTAGAAGGTTTTTTTTTTTCTGTGAATGGAAGTTAAAAAAGACTCTCTACTTAAATAAAATTTACATCCATGAAAGTAGATTACTGATTGTAGAGTAAGTTTTAAGGCTGTTGATCACATATTTAATACACATATATAGGGATATAAAACAGATTCTGTAAGTGATATAATCCTTGTTAGAAAAAGATAGGTAATATCCTTAGGCATTAAAAAAAAAAAAATTAGCCCTAGCCAGAGTGGCTCAGTTGTTTGAGCATTGTCCCTGAATTGTAGGGTCACCAGTTGACTCCTGGTCAGGTCACATACCTGGGTTGTAGGCAAGTCCCTGTTTAGGGGTGAGGGAGAGGCAACCAATCAATGTTTCTCTCACACATTGATGTTTCTCTCCCTTTCTTTCTACCTCCCTTCCCCTATGTTCAAATAAATTAATGAATAAAATTTTTAAAAAAATGTTATGATATCCCTCAGCATATATTTATTTTTGTTTACTTTAACAGAGACTGTTAGATTCAATGGGCTCTTACCTCTGGTAAGTATACCTTCCTAGAAACCTTCTTTGCTTATGTTGCCACATCCCTAAGGACAGCAAAGTCTCTCCGTGGCTCAACCAACTCCCCAGGTGTGATGTAGATACTCAGAGAGGAATTATAAGATGAATGATGTTCAACAGATAAGGAAGTTCCATCCTGCTTGATTTTACTCTACATAATACCTCAGGATAGGATGGAGTTCTTCTGTTTTCAGGTAATTTCAAAATGTAGGTATGGGAAATAAAGGAAAGTGAATACAGGATATCAAGTAAATCAATTACATGGGCACAAAATTAATGTTCTACCACTCATACTTTGAGGATGATTTATTTTATTTAGGTTAGCTTAGCTTTGTACAATAGTGGTAATCAAAGATTTATGCTGCTTCATTCTTATTTTCCTGAAATATAATGTTAAGATGATAGTGATTTGGTGGCACAGCCTAGTTCCATAGGGTAGAATGAATTAAATAGGTCTTCATGAGAATAAACCCTTAATCTGAAAATCATTGGCATAGAATTTAGATAACTATCTGCATGTATTAATATGCATGCATGTAAAGGATCCTGAATAGAGTCAAATCCATGGTATAATACTTTTATTTTTTATCTATCTACTTATATTTTTCCATGCTAATGCACAGAAAATCTAATAAAAGATTATATTTCTTGAAAAAGTAATTCCTCATTCTTAAAACAAGTCTAGAAATGCTGGCACATCTCACTAATCACTGTAATTTTTTGATGACTGTAAGGCATTTTGAAATAGACATTTGTATACAATTAGTAAAATTATATAGAATTTATGCATGGGGCTTATCATTGAATCCACAGAATAGAATCGTTTAAAATGTGTATTATTTTTTTTTTGCAATTTCAGAAGGTATCTACCTTGAAAAGTACCCATTGATTTAATGTAAGATAACAGGAAATATTTAAATTTTAAATTGAGATAGATGTGTATTCACACTGTACAATAAACAAAGTTGGTATTTTGTTTATTTACAAAAATAAATGTGCAAATGTATATTTTACATATTTATGCATTTTTTCAAAGCTAGCTGATTTATTCATAAAATTTTGAGGGTACAGAAATAGATTCCCAAAGTGATGCTAATTTTTAAATTAACTATACATAAATTAATCCACATAACTCTGGGAGCAAAATAATTCTTAGAAAATGCCTGCAATTCATTATGAGCCATTAAAGAAGCATTCAGTAATTACTAATGGCAGAACAATTTATAAAACAGACAACTTTTTTTTTCTGTTTTGCAATGCTGAAACATTTATATTTAGAGAATCTAATTACTTTCTGTAGTATTTTCTTAAAAGAATAATTTCAAATTTTCTACTTTGCTCCACCCGCCTGGTTCAGGCTTGAAACAATATTAGAGGCAGGTACAGCCCTAATCTGGTTTCTTTAGGAAAACATTATACTAAAGTTTCAAGACAGAGCTTTTTTTTTATTGATTATGCTATTACAGCTGTCCCAATTTTCCCCCCTTTGTCTCCCTCCACCCAGTATCTCCTAGCCTACTCCCACCAGCAATCCACCCTCCTTTGTGTATGTCTATGGGACATGCATATAAGTTCTTTGGCTCCTCTATTTCCTATACTTGCTCTTAACATCCCCCCTGTCTATTCTGTACTTACCAATTTGTGCTTCTTAATCCCTTCACCTTTCCCCTCATTCTCCCAGACCTCCTCTCAACTGGCCACCATTCCAATGATCTCCATATCTATAAATCTGTTTTTGTTCTGCTTGTTTGCTGAGTTTGTTTTTTAGATTCAGTTGTTGATATTTATGTATTCATTGCCATTTGAATGTTCATAGTTTTAATCTTCTTTATCTTAAATAAGTCTCTTTAACATTTCATAAAATAATAGTTTGGTGATGATGAATTCCTTTGGCCTGACCTTGTCTGAGAAGCACTTTACCTACCCTTCAATTCTAAATGATAGCGTTACTGGGTAGAGTAATCCAGGGCCTTGCTTTTCAGCACTTTAAATACTTACTGCTAATCCCTTCTAGCCTGCAAAGTTCCTTTTGAAAAATCAGCTGACAGTCTTATGGGAACTGCTTTGTAGGTATTTATCTGCTCTTCTGTTGCTGATTTTATGATCTCTTTATCTTTAACCTTTGGCATTTTAATTATGATGTATCTCAGTGCAGTACTCTTTGTGTCCATCTTGTTTGGGATTCTCTATGCTTCTGGACTTGTATGTCTATTTGCCATATTAGGGAAGTTTTTTTTTTTTTCAAATAGGTTTCCAATTTCTTGCACTTTCTCTCCTCCTTCTGGCACCTCTATGAGGTAAATATTGGAATATTTGAAGTTGTCCCAGAGGCTCCTTACACTATCCTATATTTTTTGGATTCTTTTTTTTCTCTTCTTGCTGTACTGACTGGATGTCTTTTGCTTTCTTATGTTCGAAATCACTGATTTGATTCTTGGCTTCATTGACTCTACTGGTGATTCTCTGTATATTGTTTTTTTTCTTTAAATTTCAATTATTGTCTCCTTCATATCTGATTGGATCTTTTTTATGCTGTTGTAGTACCCACTGAGTTCTTTGAGCATCTTTATAACCAGTGTTTTGAACTCTGCATCTGACAGATTGCTCATCTTCATCTCGTTTAGTAAATGTAAATGTTCATGGAGACATCATTTAAAAAATGAAAATAATAATACCTGACTTCCTTACACATAAAGACACTCGAGGGTGTAGTATGAATGTGTTCTTCTAACTCTATTATCTGTTGTTTTATCATTGTAATTCTCAGACCATGCTTGTGGCAGGTCTGACTCATTGAACTGGAAATGACCTAAAATTGTTTTGAATGTTGTTTTCAATCTACAATAAAGATCAACTGTGATAATTCATAAAAACTAATAGATATATCATGTTCTTATGACCATAGTGGTTCATTCTGAGCTATTATGAGACATAGCACACCTTTGTAATTCAACAAAACCACAAAATGTAGTTTTTAAGATTTTTCCAGCATTCTGTAAGGCCCTACAGGGTTAACAGAATTAATATTTTCATAGCTACTAATTTAATGTTAGTATCACTTTTACATATATTGCTTCTTTTGAAATACCTATATACATAATCACACACAACATACAAATGAGCCTGGCCTACTTAATCTAATTAAAGTTTAATAAGCAGCTACAATGTACAAATTATTATGTTAGGTGCTAGGCATCAAATGCTTATATTTTTTATCAGAAGGCAGATCATGAAACACACTGTTAAAAGAGTAATACAAAAAAAAGTTGTATAACAAAAGTTGTAATTAGGACACTATGACAGACCCTGTTGGGAACCATCCTGCCTGGTTTCAGGGACTGTAGCCCCACTGACAGACAAAAAGGCCCCACAGCAGGCGCTGAGCAAGGAGGCCTTGGGAAAACAGGCCACTGAGGAGACAAAACCTGTCCCCCTGGCTCCCTCTGCCTCCCTCACATCACGCTGCTTGGCCCTGGAGGATGGCTGGTTAGTCAATGACTGGTAAGACCCCTTGATGGCAGGGACAACCTAAGACAGGCACAGTCACATGGGGGCCATCAGGTAAGGACTTAGGGGACATGAAGAAGGGGCAAAAGACCCTCACCTCTTGACTTTGTCATGGCTGGAGTCCTCATTCTATCTGAAAGAAGTCTCCTTAGTTTTTGGCTGCCCTGCTCCACCTGCCTCGTTTAGGCTCGAAACAACATTAGAGGCAGGTACAGCCCTAATCTGGATCAGGCAGTTCCGGGGGACCATTAAGCCTGGAAAAGGAATGCATTAAATCCTTTGAAACTTACTTTGCTAAGAATGACCTCCAGTTAATGAATACTGATGTTTAGGGTTGAGCATAGAATATGATCAGTTTCCTAGGTTTCAGGGCCAAATGGGCACCACCCTGTCTACCAGACCCTGACCTGAGGCAAATCTCTGTGTTCCTTCAATTGTTATCTATGATCTCCATCTGTTTTCTGAAAGCATAGCCTTTTGACATTGATTGATGAGCTTTGCATGCATGCTATATATCCCTGCATATTGTTCTCCATAAAAGCCACTTCATGAGAGGGGCTTAGGGAATTCTCCACTAGAGGAAATCACCACCCCCTTTTCCTGGAAGACTGAGAAGTATCTGGAATGATTTATTTCCTCCATCTGCAGCAACCCGTGGGGAGACTCTGTACAGGACATGGTACCCCTTATCAAGACCCATTTAAAAAAACAACACGGATATAGTGAATGTAAACTAAAAAAGGGTAGAAGTGGTCACTGTAGAGTAAAGCTCTCTCACCTCAGAACCTGAGCACTATTAACATTTAGGGCTGGAAAATTCTTTGTTGTGCTTTCCTGTGCATTGCAGGATGTTTAGCAGCCTCCCTGGCTTCTACCCACTAAATGTTAGTAGTAGCCCTATGTTCCCTCTGTGACAACCATAAATATATTCAGACATGACCAAATGTAACCTAGGGGTGAAACCATTCCTAGTACAGAGCCATAGTGTAAATGAATGGATTGGAATGAGCAAGGTCAAAAATTAAGATAAAAATAAATTATATTAAATGGTCATCCAAATTAGTCATCCAAATAAGAAAACATGAGAAATAAGTAGAAGAAGGAATGAGATAAGCGTATATTTTGGTGGTAGAATACATAGATCCTATGCATAATCCACTTGAAGGATTGAAATGGATTGTAAATCAATTTCAAACCTTAGTTGGAAGAAGTGGTATCAGGGAAGTCTTTATGAAGTCTAACTTAGCAGTTCTGACATATTTGGTATAAGAAAGTGTCCAAGAATACAGGTTTTAACAAATATCACATTTTGAGAAAACACTGACGTAAAAAGCGGAATGCTTTCAGACAAAAGGGCTGGAAATCATGAAGTGCAGCCCTGCTAGAGCAAAGCATAACTAGAATGGTTGACCTAGAAACTGTTACAAGGTAGATATCTACTGACTTTGAAAATTGAGAATGTATAAATAATCTTTGGCTTTTTGGAATTAAGACAAAAAAGTATTTTAACAAAGCAGCTTAATGAGCAGAAAAAGGCAAGAATATGTCTCTGTTTATATCTAAAGGAGGGCATTTGCTTCTTTCTTAGAAGTAAATGTCTAGTGGCAATGCCTTATAAGATTTTTTTTCTGGAAATCTATAAAAGTTATGCATTCTTTAAATTTGAGCCAAGGATTCTCCAGGCCTGGGTTACTATACTGGTTTTTGCTGGTTTAAAAATTCCAGGAAAAAAAAAATGTACACATACGTGCATGCATACATACATACATACGGAACCTACAATTGTCAAAAATAATTATGTGTTTTAACAACATTCTAATATATATGACATGAGGTTATTTGGGAAAACATTTCATGTTCATGATTTCAAGGATCTGAAGTTCCCATTTATAAAGAAATATGAGGAGTGTGTTTTTCAGGTCTGCTGGAAGAACAGAGTGATGCTCCAACAGACCCTTAGTCATCTCATCTGTGCTTACCAACCTGAAAGGCTTTAGCTTCTCAGAAGAAAGATCCCTGTCACAAACCACATTGTCTCCCAGTACTTTCTGTGGTTTACTGTGCATGACCCATGTTCAAGAACCCTGTGGCTGATATTAATAAAATAAGATGACTTTGGAGAAATATAAAAATAATAAAAATTATTGTAGAAATCTAGCATTGGGCTCTCATGACCTCAATTCTTGATTTAAGATTTCAGTAAGCTATTGATAATGTGACGTCATTTATTTAGTATTTATGCTAAATATATTTATTTTTATGTATTTTATATTTTAGGAACTTATTTAAGATATAAAGGAAAGAGGGCCAATTTATTCTCCTAAAATACTGACTACAGTTTAAGAAAGAGTCAAAGGGAAAGATTTTTAAACATTTTGTTCAACATTTGATAGTATTTAGTAAGCTAGAGAAGCAAAGCTGCAAAGGATGATGTTTGTACCAGCCAGGCATCTCCATTTTGCTAAAGAAAAGACACTGATCAAATTATACATCTTTTGCACTGTCTGTAATTTTCTTTACAATTCTCCCACATTGATAGTGTGCAATTTGTCTTTAAATTATAACCTTGTACAATTTAGTTAACATTTGTATTCTAATTGCTAAGGCAGCAATGGTATTTTCATTAGTATTCTGGATGTTATGAATGATTTTTTTTAATTGTGAAAATTTAATGATATAAAGATACATGTTTTGGATAAAAATTTTGTAGAGGAACTACCATCCTGGTATAAATACTGTGTAAGAATGTAAGTAATTCATATTTTCTAACCTTTGAAGTGGAGGCTTAAGTTGGAATTCTTATCTTCTCTGTCCTCTGTGTAGCTATCTATTAGAGGGTTTTTGTCTCATGACTTCTACCAGTTAGCTGACTTTCGGGTTCCCTACAAGGGCTTCATTTTGCTTGTTTTTCCTTTGCCTGCATGTTAAATAAATTTATGCACTTGTCTGAACCTTCTTTCTTTGAACCACAACACCTTAGAGCAAGAATATCAGGAATGAAAACTAACACCATATTTCACTGATTCTAAAATGCACCTTTAAAAAATAAATAACATTTCTGCAATTTTACAATGTCTGGTGGCTAGATGGTAGTCAGGATATACTTATCAATGTATTTTGGCAAGAAAAAAAAGTTTCAGCATTTCAGCCTATAGAATAGGCATCGGTCTGAAAATTAGAGATAATAGTACAGACTCATTTAAGTGGAGTAGGGGAAAGTGGTGGCGGGAAAATGGAGACAACTGTATGGTCACAACAATAAAAAAAAAGAAAAAAGAAAAGAAAGAAAAACTGCACCAATAATCTTAATAGCAAAAAGAATTATATTACATGTGGAAAAAGAAAATTCACTGATACTAATGTCTGCGAGCCCCAAGTTGATTTAGAAAAGTTGAATTTTGAATGTGAAAAAGTTTGGGAACCCCCTAGTTAATGTATTTTTCTGTATTTCCCATTTGATAGATACATAAATTATATAATATAATAACCAACCTATGTCTAAAGTAAATAGCTCTTCGATTAAGTAAAAAAAAAGAAAAAATTCTAAGTGGTAAGAAAGATTTGTTCCACAGTTTGGCAGCAAATAATTTTTCTTAGTTTTGCAAAAAATAATAGTTTATTTTATAATGGCTTGCATTTTAGAATTGATGAAATATGGTCATTTTAAATAGTAGACATGTCTTAGTTAATTTCTTTCAACACTCTGGTGCTGAGTAAGAGTACCACACTTCCTCTCAGAGAACCAACCTGAAGGAGCCACAGCAATAGTTCCTCAAGGTTAATATTCAAATGAATACTAACCATGACACTGGGCTGAATGGCTTGTGGAACAAATAGGAGGTGGAAGGTCTGGACTTCTGTCAGATGATTCTGAAGGATTAGGGAAGTGGGGTCTTATTCAAGATTGGATGCTGTCCAGAAGCTGCAACAATTCAGTAACATGAAATAGCAATAATTTTTGTTTGTTTGAGGTGCAGAAAAAAGTGGAGCTAGTGTTACATGGTAAAAAAGTAGTGGTACTTTAAAATAGGGTATGTTAGTCATTTAGAGGATTGTACTTTAGTCTGTTCTACGTCCTATTGGTCTTGCTGGATACATCATTATATTAGGAACACTGCAGCTTGATTACCAGCTGGACATATTTTCATTTCCTCAGTAGGACTGACCAAAACACATAATGAAGTTTAAGATTAATCAAAAAGCTCTCTATATAGCTTATCTATTAACTGTTAACACTTAAAAAGCAAATAGATGGTCAATGTTAATAAAAGAGAACAGATTATCTTGATTATACTATAAAATGGAAATAAACAAATCAATAAATAAGTCAGACAGATCCATTGAACCACTGGCACCAAGAACTCTGGCAGTCACAAGCCAAGTAAAAGAATCACCATTATAAAATCACCCAAATAATTTTTAAGGCAGCTTTAATCCCAAGAGATTCGATAGCAAGAGAGAATAAAGGGAATCTTTGGCAGCTTTATGACAATATCCAATGCTGACTTAGTATTAGTACCCGAAGTTATATTTTCTGTAATTTGGTGAATAAAAAGGTGTGCTCACCACTTGCCTTGAATGACATGCATGACTAAGTGTTTTACATATAAAATTGAGAGATATTTGTAAAATCCTTATTCTGGGACCATTGAGCCCTTAAGGGCAGTAGCAAAAGAATTAAGAGGAAAAGAGTCTAGATACCGGTTTTGGAATCATATATATCATGTATATGACCTTGGAAAAATAATCTTTCAGAGCTTCTGTTTCCTCTTTGTAAAATAGGAATGACAGCTTTTAGGGTTGCTAATAGTGTTAACTAAACTACATGAAAATCTCCACAAGGCATTCAGTAAATTGGTTAAGTTCTGATTGTAAATGTAATCTCTTACTCCAAAGATTTACTTGTAAAATTTCAAACTATCTTTTGCTTAACCAAGAAATAACTATTTTAAATTCTTGTGCATTGCAACGATACAAGTAACACAAACATATATAAATTAGCCTTAGGGAATGAGAGGGAGAAAGAGCCTGAGGACAAATAACAAAGAAAGAGGAGGGTAAAGAAAGAAGAGAAAGAGGAAGGGGAGAATGAAGAGGAAAGGGCAGAGGTAGAGGAAAAGCAAGAGAATGAGCATGAGGAGGAGGAAGAGAAGGGAGAGGAGGAGAAGAAAAAAGAGCAAAGCCTGCGAGTGGAGGGAGGGCATTTATAGGAAGCAGTGCTTCATTTCTGGCCATCCAAGAGACTCTGAGAGATCTAGAACTATAAATCAGCAAAGCCATAAGCATCACAGATTGCACTTTCTCCATATCCCAACTTTGCTTTCCCCTGTACTTCCATCTTATTCACCTCCTTTTGCAACTCAGATTTCTCAATGCTCACACCCATGTGTACCCCAAAATTAAAAGACTACATATTTGTCATTGAAGAGGGCACCCAAACTGTGTAGCTATCACTCATTTCACCTCTTTACGGAAGAGAATCTGATCACAAAGATAGTGAGACACACCATGAGATACAAACAGAGAAGCCCAAGTCTCGGGAGCACAAAATGTGGGTTGCTCTTTTTTATTACATTTATTGGTATAACACTGGTTAATAACAGTATATAGATTTTAGTTGTACAACTTTATAATTTGACATCTGTATACCCTGTTGTATGCTTACCATCCGAAGTTTACTTTCCTTTTGTCATCTTGCATCTGATACTTTTTACCCTCTTTGTCCTCCTCCCATTACCATTCCCATCTGGAAACCACCATTCTTTTATCTGTATTTATGAGATTGTTTGATATATTTGTTCATTTTTTTGCTTTTTGTTTTATATTCCACATATAAGTGATATTAAATGGTTCTTGTCCTTGTCCATCTGACTTGTTTCACTTAGTATAATACTCTCAAGATTCATCCTAACTGTCACAAATGGCAATAGTTCATCTTTTTTTATGGCAGAATAATATTTCACTGTATATACAAAAAACCTATTAGAAAATATAAACAAATACAGTAAATTTGCAGGATACAAAATCAATAGACAAAAGCCTGCATTCCTGTGTACAAACAAAATATCAGAAAGAGAAATGAAGAAAATCTCATTTACAATTACAACAAAAATAATAAAATAAATAGGAATAAACTTAACAAAAAGAGTGAAAACCTAGACCTATATACTGAAAACGATAAGACATTACTGAAAGAAACTGAAGCAGGCATAAATAAATGGGAGGATATTCTGTGTTCACGAATTAAAAGAATTAACATTGTTAAAATGACCATAATACCCATAGCAGTATATAGATTTAATGCAATGCCTATAGTAGTCTCAAAGGCTTTTCTCACAGAAATAGAAAACAAAATTCTGAAATTTGTATGGAGCCACAAAAGACCTGAAATAGTTCAAAAAGTCTGTAGAAAAAAAATCCAGGGATATCACATGTCTTGATTTCCAATTATACTGTAAAGCTACAGTAATCAAAACAGTATAGTATTGGCAGAAAAGCAGACACACAGAACAATGTAATAGAATTGAGAGCCCAGAGATAAACCACCCAAATATGGGCAACTAATTCTCAACAAAGGAGCCAAAAACATACAATGGATTGCTCTTGAATAAAGGGTGTCAATAGGTCATTGGTATTTGGGAAGATACAGTAAAATATATTTACATTAATTTCTAGTAATAATATTTTTTCTAGATCAAGTAGAATTTAAATTTTGTTTTCATTTAAGGACTTATTTGACTCAAATAATAATAAGCTATCATTTATGAGTCCTTTACTATCCATGAGGCAACCATTTTTACAGGCATTATCTCATTATTCTCCACAAACACATGGGTAGGTACTTTTATTATCCTCAATTCAAAAGAAGGGCATTTAGGCTGAGAGAGGGTGTTAATATTTGCATACATTTAAGATTTATAACTGATTGAATTGTTTGTCTTCCTGGTATTAAGTTCATAAATTCTTTATATATATATAACTCCTTATCAGATATATCATTGGCAAATATATTCTCCCATAAGTGAGTTCCCTTTTCATTTTGTTTATGGTTTCTTTTGCCGTGCAAAAGGTTTTTAGATTGATGTAGAACCATTTCTTTATTGTTTCCTTTATTCCCCTTGCCCTAGGAGATGTACTGGCAAAGAAATTGCTACAAGAGATGTCTGAAATTTTACTGCCTATGTTTTATTCTAAAAACTTTTATGGCTTTGCAACTTATATTTAACTCATTTATTCAGTTTGAGTTTATCCTTGTGTATGGTGTAAGTTGGTGGTCTAGTTTCATTTTTTTGCATGTACTTGTCCAATTTTCCTGACACCATTTATTGATGAGACTGCGTTTACTCCATTGTATGCTTTTGCCTCCCTTTTCAAATGTTACTCAGCCATAAAGACATGGGTTGATTTCTGGGTTCAAGACAAATAATCCAATTAAAAAATAGGCACAGGACCTGAATAGACAGTTCTCCAAAGAGGACATACAGATGGCCAATAGACATATGAAAAAAATGTTTAGCCCTGGCTGGTGTGGCTCAGTGGACTGAGTGTCAACTTGAGAACCAAAGCATTTCCAGTTCAACTCCCAATCAGTGCACATGCCTGGGTTGTGGGCCAGCTCCCCAGGAAGGAGCGCACAAGAGGCAGCCACACATTGCTGTTTCTCTCCCTTTTTCCCTCCCTTTCCCTCTTTAGAAATAAATAAATAAATAAATAATCTTTAGGAAAAGAAAAGAAAAAATGTTCAATGTTACTAATCATCAGAGGGAGGAAACATGAACTATCACCTCACACCTTCCAGAATGGCTATCATCAATAAATCAACAAATAAATGGTGGTGAGAAAAGGGAACTCTAGTGCACTGCTAGTGGGAATGCAGACTGGTACAGACACTGTGGAAAACAGTATAGAGTTTCCTCAAAAAATTATAAATAAAACTGTCTTTTGACCCAGTGATCCTACTTCTGGGAATATATAAGAATCCCAAAACACTAATAAGAAAGAATATGTAGAACCCTATGTTCATAGTAATGTTATTTACAAAATCCAAGATCTGGAAACAGCCCATCAGTAGATGAATGGATAAAACAAAAATTGTGGTACATTTACAGAGTGGAATTCCACACAGCTCTAAAAAAGAAGAAAATTCTTATTGTTCACAACAGCATGGATAGACCTGGAGAATATTATGCTAAACAAAATAAGCCAGTCAGAGAAATTCAAGTACCATATGATTTTACTTATATTATATGATGATCTCATTCATATGTGGAATCTAATGAATAAAACAAACTGACAAAGTAAAACCAGAGGCATGGACACATGGAACAGATTGATAGATCTCAGTGGGGAGGGAGGAAGAAGGACTGGAAGAAATTAACCAAAGAATGTATATGCAGGTATGCAAAGCCCATCACCACAGACAATAGTGTGGTGAAGGCGGGGGGCTTGGTGGAGAAGGGAAGAGGGGTGAAAATGTGGGGAAGTGGGGGATAGCTGTTAATAGTGTCAACAATAAAAAGTAAAAATAAAGTTTTAAAAATATAATAAATAAAAGATTTATAATTGAGAACAGACAGGTTTATAATTGAGAAAGACAAATACCATATAATTTTACTCATATGTGGAATCTAATGAACAAACTGAACTAACAAGGAAAATGGGGACAGACTCACAGATGGAGAGCAGGATGACAGCTGTAGGGAGTGAAGTTAGGTGGTGGAGGGATTGAGCAAAAAGGAAAAAGGACTCATGGACATGGACAACAGTGTGGTACTTGCTGGGGGGAGGAAGATATAAGGGGACTAAATGGCAATGGAAAAAATACAATAAAGATTAAACACAGAAAAGAGAGAGAATAGAATGACTCAAACCTGTTAAATATATTTGGTTAAGTCCAAAATATATGTGGGGCCTCAATATCAGAACTACACTAATAAGAATCTGAATAAAAATGAGTGACATTTTTCATGGATGTTAGGTACATTTTATGTATATTTAGACAAAAGAGGTGAGAAAAAAATTATCTGACTTTAGAATAAGAAATGTTTTGAAAGAGCAAGAGTGCTTTACTTTAGTGACTATGATTAACCTTTAAAAAAGAAAATCAACAGAAATTTCAACCTGTGATTTCAAAGGATCTATTTGTTTTACAATATTTGTCAGTTTTCAAGTCTTGAGATATAGAGTATTAAATATATTTTTAAGTAATACAAAGACATAATGAGGATAATGCACAATGGTACTAATTCTTAACTTTATGAATTATAGCAGTTAGCTAATGCAACTCAAGAATAAATATGCCAAGCATGTGTCAGCCATACTCACAAAATCATGCAGCTAAGAGCTAAACCCAATTTTGTATTTAGGAAAAGCTGATATAAAAGCTAGACTTCAAAAGAAAAAAAAAACTACATGAAAAAAGATATAGAGTCAGGATAAAGGTGACAAGGGCAAAGTTAAAAACTAAGGGAGTTGTGGGAGAACTAACTTTGAGCGTTAAACTTATCTTACCATTTTGTGAACATGGAATATTAACCTGATATAAAGGGAAGCAGCATGTCAATTTGCACTTTACAATTCAAACATATACAGATTTTCAGCAAACACATCTTCATACAGGAAATAAAAAAAAATCCAGTTTTATATAGGTTGCAGTTCCTGAGCCAATTTTCTATAAATAACCCACTGATGTCAAGTGAATTACAGTCTTCTCAGCTAAAGAAGCTGTAGGCAAACCCAGAAGCCTATTAAGAAGGAAATGACAAGCTCCAGGCACCTAATTGCTTTAGGTCATCACCAGTAAGAAACCAGAAGTCTAAAACTAAGCTGACTGGGGATTGACTTGAATTGAGCCTACTCCAGGATATTTTTCCTTGCATGTTTAAAGAGAAAAACCTACTAGTTTGGTCAAAGGCAAGTTTATTTTCTTTTTTAGTCAATGAGATAAATTTATATGTTTTGGTTACTTTTAATAATATAAGAATATAAAAACATTTTGGGAGAAAACAAAGTACACATTTACTATCTATTGATGAGTCATGGGTGACAGTCATAAATTATAACTGATATATCAGTAGGCACTCCATTGCCAAGACCTCTCTTTCCCTACATTTAACTCTGTCAAAACTCTTCCCTATCCTCTCTATTGTCTACAGTGGTAATTTATATTGTCTAACCTGTTTCATTTTTGGTTATCAAGTGGTTATTGTCACTTGTAGCATATATAATCCATACTATGCCCAGGTTTCTTTGGGACGTTTATTTGGTAGACTTTGTTCTGGTGCCCACATGCCTTGTCTTCTAATTGCTCACACATGAAACTCTTTTAGGAATACTTGCCTTGAGCTACTGGAAACACCTACCCTTCAGAGTTGGCCAACACTGGAGTTTGGATCTTGGACCCCTTGAAGGATACAGTTACATGAGTGAGAGCAAGAAAGTCTAGCAACCTTGCCTCCAGTGAGGAAAAATCCTGAACCATTATTTATGGTCCAGGGCTCTCCTTCCAGAATCAGGCTGAGGTTGAAATTTTGCCTGAAATCATACCCTTGCCTGATTTCCTTTCCTACCTTGCCCCATGTACCCTACTCCCTACTGGTTGCCCTTAGAGGACATCTTTAATAAATCACTTTCAGATAACTTTCCGTCCTTGGGTGTGCTCTGGGGAACTTGACCTAATATACCACTGATAAACTACAATGTAGAAAATGAAAGGTTCCTTGTAGAAAGACACTCATGGCTACTGTCATTATTATTGGAACATTGAGAGGAAGAAGGAACTACCACAGATATGGATAAGAACAAAACAGGCAAACTTAAACAAAGATTAAAGAACAAGGATGAACTGGCTTACAGTTTATGATTATGATTCTTTGGACCTCAAAGGCTAAGAGAATTTGAATAAAACTAACAAGTGTTCTTCATGGCCTTCACCAAACAATCATGATCATGACTACAAGAGGGCAGAAAGCTGAGACACCCACCCTCACCTGAAGTGCAGGTTCATAGGCCCACTGAATTCTGAAGATAGACAGAAAAATTTAGAAAAATTCTTTAGGCAGTCTGGTTCTTAAACTGAGTAGGAGAGAGTGGTCTTCAAAGTTAGTTACAAAGATAAAAAAGTGTTACAAGTGGAAAAGATCATCCAAGACATACAGGACAGTATCAAAAGGTCTATTGTATGTGTTACTGTCTAGCTTGAAAAAAAAGTATAAAGCGGGACAGAAAAAAATATTTGAAGAGCCATGGCCAATGTATTTTTTTAATTGATAAAAGATATCAACCAAATACCCAGGAATTTCAGCAAAACCAAAGTAAGGAAATAGAAAGAACACATTTTGTATTTAAACCACTGAAAACCAGAGACAAAGGTCAGTGGGACATATTAACCCTGAGGAACAAAATAAAAATGATGATCATTTTCTCACCAAAACCAATAAAAGCCAGAAAACAATGAACCCAAATAAAGAAAAAAAAAAAGCTGTTAACCTAGAATTCTATATCCAGAAAAAAATTCTCCAAAGTGAAGGCAAAATACAGACATTTTGAAACAGACAAAAACTGAAACAATTTACCTCCTACAGATATCAGTTACAAAAAACATAAAGCTCTTTAAGCTGCTGAGAAATCACAGCAGACAGATTCTTGGTTCTGTAGAACAGAATAGAAATATTATAAGAAAGTGTAGATATGTTGGAAAATATAAAGCACTAAAAATATTTACATATATACACACACAGATAACTTTAAATGTCTTTAAAAGACTAGTCTCTGAAATTTTTAAAATTATATTTTTCAACTTATATTTAAAAGAAAAACATATAACAAGAGTATAAATATTGGGAGAATGGTAACTGGAACCATAGAGTTGTACAATTTGTAATTTTTACTTAATCAGCAGAATATTCATTGAAGATGACCATATGTTAAAGATGCATATTGTAATCACCAGAGCAGCCACTGAAATTTAACAAGAAAGCCACAACTAAAAAGTTAACAGAGGGAGAAATCAAGATGGTAGAGGAATGAATGGAAGTCACACTGATCTCTTCCCAAGACCAATATGGAATTACAACTAAATTGTGGAGAAATCACTTGGAACAAACAACTGAACAATAGCAAGAGAGGAGCCTTATAACCTCAGACAGAGAGAAGAATCAGCATTAGCACAACCAAACTGTTGCGGAGAGTGATAGAGACTTGTGAAGGTGGGCACCCACAGGCAGCAGCACCACAGGGATATTGAAATGGCAGGTTGTATCCCCCTGAGAAAAGCATGGTCTAAACCATAAGCAGGGATCTCCAGCCTACAGCACTAGAGCCCAAATACTACGCAGATAGCAGCCAGCTGCAAAAAGTAGCAAGATTACCCTCTGCCAGAGACAGGTGGTTGGAGATTCAAAGAACCCTTTAAAGGGCCAATGCATATATTTTTATTGGCAGCCACTTACCCTGGTCTTCAGTAAAGGCAGGGCAGAGTGGGCTAGAGATGCCTGAGAAGAGACTAGGGGAAGAGGCTTTGGGGAGAGAACTGAGAGAGTAGCCAGCAGAATCCCGGTGCTGACGCTTCCCCCATACAGCAGCAGACATCTGACTCAGGCAGACCACTCTTCTGAACAGCAGCAGGGAGAGAGGACATAATAATCCCACCCTCAGGAGAGACTCTGCCCCACCCTGGGGTGCCTAAGCATGACTGTAGTGTGTAGAGTGACTAGATTAACAACTGAAGGAGACAGCTACAGACAGTAGGTTTCTGGAAGTCTCGAACGTACAGCCTAAAGTCAGACAGGGTCAACATCTGACATCATCAGAGGCAGATCCAGAAAGTAAAAATAGTTGTCACCTACCATAGAAGTTCACACCACAAAGTCAGGGAATCAAGACAGATCAACTTAAGACACAGAAGCAAAAAAGAAGAGTCTCACAAATAATGAGAAGACAAAGAAATACCCGCTACTCGAAGGGAAAGGAGGAATCCCCAGAAAGACAACTAAATGAAATAGGGGCAAGTAAATTATCAGATATTGAGTTCCAAACAATGGTTCTAAGGAAGCCCAATGAACTCAGTGAGCTCACAGAGAATTACCAAAAACTACAGGGAAACTACAAGGAACTTACTGCAAACTATATCACCATGAAAAAGGACACAGAAACTATCAATAAGAGACAAGAGGAAATGAAGAATATAATCTCTGAATTGAAAAACACAGTAGAAGGGATCAAAAGCAGGCTAGATGAGCACAGGATGAAATCAGCAAGCTGGAGGATAAGGTAGAAAAAAGCTCCCAGAAAGAGAAAGAAAATTAAAAAGGACTCAAAATGAACAAAGAGGCATTATGGGAATGGCAGGACAACATTAAACATAATAATATCTGTATAATAGGGATACCAGAAGGAGAAGAAGAGGAGCAAGGGATAGTGACCCTGTTTGTGGGTGTGGCGTGGGGAGTGGTTGTTAATGGTGGAAATCTTCCCTAATTGGAGGAGAAAAAGTCACACAACTCCAGGAAGTACAGAGGGTCCCATTCAAGAGGAACCCAAAGAGTCCCACTTCAAGACACATCATCATTCAAATGGCAAATATCAAAGACAAACAGAGAATCCTAAAGGCAGCAAGGGAGAAACGGTAACATATAACGGAGCCTCAGTACAGCTAGCAACTGACTTCTCAGCGGAAACTCTACAAGCCAGAAGAGAATGGCAAGAAATATTCCAAGCCATGAAAAGCAAAGGCCTGGAACCAAACTCCTCTACTCAGCAAGACTCTCAATTAAAATGGAAGGTGAAATAATGAGTTTCCCAGATAAAAGAAGGCTAAAAAAATACACCCCCCCCAAAACTAGCACTCCAGGATATGCTAATGGGACTGCTTTAAGAAGATGAAGAAAAAGAGTCTATGAATATCCATTTCCTTTCACAGTCACCAATACTTGATGTTACCAATATTTTTAATACTTATTAATCTTATTGTGACAATGATGGTTATTTTATTTGTTTCTTTATTATTTGTTGAAACTAAACCTGTTTTTGTATATTTCATGCCTGTTTCTATTATTTTTAAAAAGCTTTACATGACTTTCTGATATTCTTTATCCATTTATTAAATAAATTATTTGTATAATTTTTTCCCTTAGTAGGGAAAAAAACCCTATTAACTCTTTTTTAGATATGTTACAAATACTTTCCTATTCTATTACTTGTCCTTTAACTTTTTTTATATGTATATTACTGTATAGCCTTAAATGTTTAATATAGTCATATTGTCAATATTTTACTTTATAGCTTCTGGGTTTGCATATTTTACTTAAGGGTAAAAAAACATTATTTTGTATTTTCTCCTAAAACTCCTTAGATTCCACATATGATTTTTAACTCACCTGAATATTTTTTGTATAATGTGTGAAATAGGGCTCTATATTTGTTTAATTTCAAGTAATAGTGGTCCATGCACTTTAATTGTTGAATAATCCTTATTTTCCCCATTGATTTGAAATATCAATTTAATTATATATTACATTTTTAGACACATATGTATGTTTGTTTCTGGAATGCTCATTATATTTCATTGATCTACTTGATTATTTCTGTGCTGGTGTCATGTTTTAATTGCTAAGACTTTACAACGATTTAAATTTTTTAATATTTTATAATACATTTTGACTTTTAAATAATATAAATAAATAAAATCAATATTCATTTAAAAAAAGGAAAGAAAGAACTTCTACTTTTTGCAACAACATGGATGGAACTTAATATTATGCAAAGTGAAATAAGCCAGTCAATGAAAGATAAATACCATATGATCTCACCTATAAGTGAACTCTGTTCAACAAAATAAACTAACGAAGTAAATTAACCACAGGCATGGAAACATGGAGCAGACTGAAAGTGACCAGAGGGGATAGGGAAGGAGGACAATGGTGTCTTTCGAAGGGGAAGGGACTAGCAAAAAACATGTACGAATGACCCATGGAGATGGAAAATAGTGTGGGAATTGACTGTGGGTCGGGGCGGGGGGGTGGAATGGGTGGAGGAGGGTAAAGGGGGAAAAAATGGAGACAACCATAATAGAAGAAACATGATTTTTAAAAAATTAAACAAATTTAAAATAAAAGTTACTAGAAAGATTTACAGTTCTGGATAAGTTGGAATAGCCCCATTCTATGATACTCCTCTCTCTTAAAACTGAAACACTTTGACCTTAAGCAAGAAACAAATTCAGAAAGACTTTCAAATGTGGAAAGAAGAGAGCAGAAAGGCTAGGGATGAAAAGACTTCAAAAATAATGCAATATATTCCAGATGAGGTACCAGAGAAAACCTTTTCAGATTGGTTTCTCTCATTCTAGCAATATGCATTTAAAGTCCCTCAATGTCTTTTCTTGAAATGATAGCTCAGTTATTGCTAACACTGAATAATATTTCTCATTGTGTAGATCTACTACAGTTTACTCATTCATTCACCCACCAAAAGACTTAGTTGCTTTTAAGTTTCGGACATCATGAATAATGCTGTTATTAATGTGTGTATGTAGATTTTTGTTTCCAGTTTCCAGTTTATTTGGATGAATGCCTAGGAACATGATTGCTCTATTATTTGGTAAGACTATATTTAGTTTTGTAAGAAACTGCCTTACTGTCTTCCAAAGTGGCTGTACAATTTTGCATCCCCACCAACAATTACTGAGTGTTTCTTTTGCTCCACATCCTTGTCAGCAGTTGGTATTGTCATCATCAATATTTGGCTCATTTTAATAGCTGTGTCGTGCTATCTCATTGTTGTTTTAATTTGAAATTTCCTGTTGACATATGATGTGGTGCATCTTTTGAATGCTTATTTGCCATCTGTATGTCTTCCTTGGTGAGGAGTGAGTTGTTTTTTTTTTGTTGAATTTTAAGATTTCATTGTATACTTTGTATACTAGTAGTTTATTAAATATATGCTTTGATAGTATTGTGTCTCATTATATGGCTTGTCTTTATTCTCTTAGCAATGTCTTTTGCAGACAAGTTTTTAATTTTAATGAAACCTAACTGAATTTTTTCTTCATGGACCATGCTTTTGGAGTTGTATCTAAAACATCATTGTCATACCCACTGAAATTTTGTGGACCCATCAAAAGGTTCCAATGTTATCTTCTAGAAGTTTTATAATTTTGTTTTTTACATTTAAGCCAATAATCTGTTTTCAGCTAATTTCTTTGAAGGATATAAGGTCTGTGTCTAGACACATTTTTTTTGTATATGGATAGCCATTAATGTTACACAATGTTTATTCCTAATAGCCCCAAACAACAAGTTAATTAATTCATAGGTCAAAGAGGAAGTGTCAAGAAAAATAAAACATGCATAGAACAGAATAAAACTTGTAGAATATAGTTAATGCAATACTGAGAGAAAAATGTACTATACTAAACATTTATAATAAAACCAAACTTAAAAATAATATCTACACTTTCATAATTTATTTATTTAAAAAATTTTTATTGTTCAAATACATTTGTCTCCATTTTCCCACTGCCACTTCCCCCTGCTCCACCCACTCCCACATTCCACCCTCAATCCTTCTCCACTTTGGCTTTGTCCATGGGTCCTTTATACATGTTCCTTGATTTGAACCTTCCCTTTATTTTCCCCTTTACCAGTCTCTCTCCTTCCCTCTTGTTACTGTCGGTTTCTTTTTTCTTTCAATGTTGCTGGTTATATTTTCCTTTCTTGTTTGTTCACACTTTCATCTTAAGTGACTAGAAAAAAAAGCAAAATAAACCCAAAGCATGCAGAAAGAAATAATAACAATTATACTACAAATAAGTAGAATAAGAAAAAAATAAAAAAGTAAAAATCAATTAAATGAAAAGCTGTTTTCTGAAAAAATAAAGGAATACTCAGGTATGAATCTAGCAAACCATGCACAAAGCTAGTATGCTGAAAACTATAAAATGCTTAGGAAGAAATTATAGAACACATAAATAAGTGGAGAGACATAACATATCCATGGATTGAAATCTCAACATAGTAAGTATGTTGTGTTCATACTTCATAGCATGATGTACTCTTTTACTGTAATTTCTGTGACAATTTTAGCAAAATTGCTTTGTAGATACAGGCAAATTAATTTCAAATTCCTCATGGAGAGGCAATTAAACTAAAATAACCAAAACTGTTTTGAAAAATGCAGAAAGTAAAAGGAATCAGTCAATCTGATATCAAATGTATACTACGTACAGTAGTACTGCCTTATTGGCAGGGGATATAATCCCACACCCCAAGTGGATGCCTGAAACTATGGATAGTACTAAACCCTGTATCTACTGTATTTTTTCCTATACATACCTATGATAGAATTTAACTTATTAATTAGGCACAGTAAAAGATTAACAATGATAAATAATACAAATAGAACAATTATAGCAATATACTGTGATAAAAGTTACACGAATGTCATTTCTCTCAAAATATGTTGTTTGTACTAAACTTTTTACTTAAAGGAAGTACTTTATGTCTTCTTTTTGCCATATCCAAACTGCCAGGATTACTATTCTTGTGCTTTGGGGCCATTATTAAGTGAAATAAGAGTTGCTTAAATACAAGCATTGCAATACTGACAGTAAACCTGATAACTTTGGAAGCTACTAAGTGACTAATGAGCAGGTAGTACACACAGCACAGATACACTGAGCAAAGGGGAAATTTATGTCACAGAGGGACGGCATGGGATTTCATCACACTACTCAGAACAGCACGGAAATTAAAACTTATCAATTATTTTTGGAATTTTCCATTTAATATTTCAGACCCCAGTTGATTGCAGGTAAGCAAAACCATAGAAGGTGAAATCACAGTAAATGGTGACTACTCTTGCTACCTTAATCAAAACAATGTAGTCCTGGTAGAGTGCCAGGTCAATGGAACAGGATAACCATAAATAGCCCTATACATATAGGGTCGAATGACTCATCAAAAGTGAAAAGCAATTTAAGAGAAGGAGGATGATCCTTTCAACAAATGGTGCTAAAGATATTGAATATCTACAGGTATAAATAAATAAATAAATAATACATAAATAAACAGACCTTGACCTAAGCCTCATGTCTTATCACAGAAATTAACTCAAAATGAATCTTAGTTTTAATGTAAAAAATTTATCAAATTTTAGAAGAAAAAAAGTAGAAAATCTACAGGACCTAAGGTACACTAAAGAGTCCAAAGACATGGCACAAAAAGTAGGAGTCAAAAAAAAAATCAATAAACTAAACATTATAAAAATTGAAAACTTTAACTTTAAGACATACCATGTTATATGACAGTGAAAAGATAAACTACAGACCTGAATAAAATATTTGCTAACCAAATATCTGACAAAGAATTCGTACTTAGAATATACATAAAACTCTCAGAACACAACAGTAAAATTAGAAAATGGGTGAAATACATGAACAGACATATTACCAAACAGGATATTCAGATGGCAAATAAGCACACAGAAATGTTCAGCATCATTAGTCATTAGATAAATATAAATTAATAATACAATGAGGTATCACAGCACACACATAAGAACAGGTAATTTTTTAAAATTACATTATCAGCAAATGCTAATGAGAATGTGAAAAATCTTATTTCTCATATTCTTGCTAGAAATATAAGATAGCACAATCGATCTAGAAAATAGTTTGGCAGTTTTATATATTCCATATAAGCCAGCAATTATGCCCCTGGACATTTATCCCAGGAAATGAGAACTTATATCTACCCAAAAACCTGTACATTAATGTTCATAGCATCTTTTTTTATAACAGCCAAAACCTTGAAATTATCCAAATGTCCTTCAAAGGATGAATGGTTAAACAGTGGCACATTCATACAAAGAAATGTTACTCAAAAATGTAAGGAGTAGACTATTGATAACACAACCTAATCTTTTTTTCAGCTATGAAAGTATATAGTTTATTTTTTAAATGTAATAACATCATCTTTTTTTGCCTCATTTACCTGAATTACCATATGCCTGCATCAAAACAAATACTTTTTAATTAATGACATATATGCATGTATACTCTGTAACAAATAAATTGATGTTTTCAACAAAATTATGCTGAATGAAAAAAGTCAAATTTTAAAAGGTTACATACTGTATAATTCAATTTATGTAGTATTCTTGAAATGACAAAACATAGTCATGATCGCCAGAGGTCAGGGTTAGAGAGAAGGGGATAGATATAACTATGAAGGAGTAGCATGAGGGATCTTTGTGGTAATAGAAAAGTTTCGTGTCTTGAATGAGGAAGTGGTTAAGCTAATCTACAAATATGCTAAAGTTGCATAGGACTACACTAACAAACACATACAGGTGTATTAAAATTTGATGATATCTGAATAAGGTTACGGATTAACTATATTGACTGTCAATATTATGCTATATTATATAAGATGTCCTTACCGAACAAAACCAGGTTATAGTTATACTGGATCTATTATTTTTTAACTTTCAATGAATCTATAATTATTTCCAAATTTATAAAAAATCAAAGGGGACATACAGTAGAATGTTAAAATAAACAATGAAACCATAATTCACCCATTGAAAGACAGAAAAGAGGCAATAGAGGAATTAATAGCAGATGTGACAAACCAAAATCAAGCAGCAAAATGTCAGGCTTAAACCCTAATATATATAAATATATGACCAAGTTGAGGCTTGTTATAGAATATTGTTCAAACATATAAGAAAAACCTTTGGTCATATACAACAACAGTGATGAGTCTCAAAAAAATTGTGCTGTGTGGAAAAAAAGAAAAAGCAAAAAAAACACAAAGAACATGGAGTCTCTGGTTCTATGTGTTTGAGGTTTTAAACCAGACCAAACTAATCTATGGTCATACACTTTAGAAAAGTGGTTTCTTGAGATGGGGTATATTTGACTAAAAATGAGCATAAGAAGCTCTGTTGGATGATGGAAATATTCAACACCTTGGCAGGTGTGTGGGTTTCACAAGTATATGCATTTGTCAAAACTAATCAAACTATAGGAGTACATTTCTATGAATGCAAATTATAGTTTAATTTTAATATGTCCTTTAAAAAGAACTTTAAAAAGTTTTCCAAACCCATATGAATCATTCAGTGTACATTCTGGAAAGCCCACACTGCATTTGGATATCACTGGAGTAGTCAGTAATATATGTAGGCACTTTGGAACAGAGATCTCAGGGGCTTAACACCCATTTTCACATAATGGGCCAAATGCTATTCAAATACACTCTCCACCTTGTTTTAACCTCCACATTTTGAAGAATAAACAAAATGATGAAACCTCAAAGTGTTTTCAACCAAAGAAATAGAGATTTTTAGATTCATTTTCAAGAGGATTTTAAGGAGAGTGCCAACAATTTCTTCTCTATTTCCTTACCAGGTAAAATTAAAAAAAAAAAAAAAGAACCTTTTATCACTGCCATGGAAACTTCAGTTGATTTTTAAAGAAACATTTGACTAATTTAAAAGGACATAAATCTCATCACAATCATGTAACTATGAAAGTAAGCAAACACTGCACACAAAACCTAGATTGTAAAACTACAAACTTCTGGTGAAAGCCTTCCTCTCAGATGCCACCTTTACTGCATTAAGAATTTTTCCCATCGTTTTAAGAATCGATGCCACAAAATCTTTTGTCTTATATGTACTTTATATGACTTGTTCTTAGAAAATGATTATTATGACAAACATTGGGTGACTTGCCCTTTCCTCTTCTCCAATATTTTTATTTAATCTCACTCAAAAGAGTGAGATTTCCTACTCAAAAGAGTAGGAAATAGTTCAGCTAAACAATAAAGTGAACACAGTAAAGGTTCTTTGCCAGTATTTATAAAAATATTCAGAAAAGGGTCTCACTTTTTGAGACTGTTTAAAAATCAGTAAGTATAGAAAATACAGTAATACAATACATAGCCACTAAATAACCTACTCAATTAGACGGATGTCCTATGATTGTTTATTGGAGACTACAAAACTTGAGTCCAGAAACACACTTTTGTTGTCTTTTGTTTCAACTGTTCGTATTTTATAGTAGGGCATCTCTTTATATTTAAAATACAGCAAAATCCAAATCCCACATTCTCAGTAAAACCTTCCCAGGCAACCCATACTTCCCAAATCCTTTGATTATATACTCTCCTAATGCCACATACCTTTCCTTTATACCGCTTACTATTGGAATGACTTCCACCTCTTTTTCTAGATTATAAGCATAGGGAGTGGTGCAGGGAATGTGTCTGGTTTTACTTAACAGATATACTGTCAATCCCAGAGTGGGTACTACAGGCTAAACTAGAATTCACAATTATTAAATGATGAACTGCATAATTACTGAATGAATACATGTTTTAAGGGACTTGCTCAGAGGGCAAATAAAATACTCTAGGTCTAAGAGTGATTGCGAATTATAGGCCAAAACCTCTGAGGGCATAATTTAAGGGAGAGAGAGAGAGTTGGGATCAGGGGAAGAGAAAGAGAGGGGCCATTAGGGTCACACTAAGTAATTCAATGCCTCTATACACCTCAAACAAAGTCAGGAATTAGTCTGATTTCCATATGGATACTAAGTTGCAGCTATTTACTTTATCAACTGGAATAAGGATCCCTTAAAATCTCAGGGTTCCTTTGACCGGAATTGTGAAGTCATCTCCTCAAATTCCCAAACACTGAACTAAAACACTGATAATATGAATTCCGCCCCCCAAAACTGTTCTTCACTTCCAAAAACATTATATTCAGAATTAGAATTTTGAATTGAGTGAATTTTATAGACATAAAAATCAGTAGATCAATGGGTTCAGCGAAGATGAATTTGATCCCCTTCATTCCTTCTTTCAAACAAATTTATTGGGTGTTAACTATAATATATTCAGTGATAGAGGGACATTTCTGGAAGAAATGAGTTGTACATCACTGTAGATGCCAGACAAGTGCTTAAAGTGGATATTGCATATTTGACTTAAAAGTGCTGTAAGTGATTTTAAAAGAAAACCTGTTAAATTCCTTTGCAACCTTTATTTTATGGTGGTTGGACAGGACGATTGAATGACTTTCAAAAAATTTTAAATTTCTAATTTGTAATTTTAGTTTCCTCTTTAGTTTCCAAGGAAAGCATCTGGGTATAAAAACCTGAAATACTGAAAAAACTTTGAATTGTCATTTAATTTTTATAATTATATGCATAGGTTCAGTCTCCTCAATTTACTTCTTAATTCTTTTGCATTCTTTAATAGCCAACTGAACTCTGTCTATACAGTTGGTAGACAACAAATGCTGGTTTGTAAATGAACACATTCTATTGCTACTTATGTGTGTATGCCTGAGAGAGAGAGAGAATGTCTTGTCATCCAAAATCACCCCTTAAAAATGTAAAATTATTTAAAAACTTTAGAAGAATAGCATTTTGATTACATAAATAATATAAATTAGTTGCTGAAATTTGGGATATAAAGAAAATTATAAAGGAGCTGAATAGACTTTGCAATATTGTTATGCTTACTTTTCTTATATTTTTGTTTCCATTTCCTTTCTTCCCATTTCAAGAAGTAATAGAAATGTAAAATACAGAAACTGTGGCAATGCTTCAAGGAGCTATGTAGCATAAGTTTACTATAATACCTTTTATATTTTGGTTTTCAAAAATCCCCTTGAGTCATGTAGAAATGGGAGAAGAAACTGATGCAACAAAGGAAGGAAAGAGAAGCTGCCTCCTGCTGAGGTAGGGAACAGTTTGTGAGGTTTGGTCCTTGGGGACCCAGCAACTCTGGCTGTGCTCTTTGACAAGGTTGTAATGAAAATTGTGACCAAACCTTGTAAAGATATGGAGTCCTGGGCTCCCTAGGTGCACCCGAGATTTCTATACCCCAGAATAGTACCAAAGATGGAATGATATATTCAGCTTAATAGGTCCATTCTAAGTTTAAAGAATGAAGATGCTTTGTTAGTGGAACACTTGGTTTTTCAAAGTCCCCCTCCCCACAAAAGGAAAAGTTTCCCTAAGAGTCTCAATCCTGTGGTCTGTTCAGTAACAATTATGAATATCTAGAAGTCATCCTTGATTCCCCCTTCCATTACCTTACCCGTCCTCCCCTCAATCAACCTCAAAATGAGTCCTGTCATTTATGCCTCTCAAATACATTTTCTGTCCACTTTTATCATCTTTACCACTTTGACCCCAGATCAGCCACTCTCTATATTCTCTGCTATACCTTCCTAATGCCCTCCATGCTGGCCTGCCTTCAAGCTATTCTACAAAAAAGATTTTATTCCTTAATGTAAATTAGATTTTATCATTCTCCTTTCAAAATGTCTCAAGTCCTCTTCTCACTTGAAATTACAACCATAAAGCAGCTCCATTTTTTTATTTTTTGAAGGAACTTCCATACTGTGTTCTATGATGGCTGCACCAATTTGCATTCCTAACAACAGTGCACAGGGGTTCCCTTTTCTCCCAATCCTTGCCAGCACTTGTTTGTTGACTTATTGATGACAACCATTCTGACAGGTGTTAAGGTGATAGCTCATTGTGGTTTTAATTTGCTTTTTTCTCATGATTATAATATGCACCCCTATGTTTATAGCAGTGATTTCAATAGCCAAACTATGGAATTAACCCAAGTGCCCATTAATAGACAAGTGGATAAAAAGGTGTTGGTACATATATACAACAGAATATTACTCAGATATAAAAAAGAATGAAATCTTACCAACTGTGACAACATGGATGGACCTAGAGGATATTATGCTAAGCATAATGTCAGTGAGAGAAAGACAAATACCATATGACTTCACTTATATGTGAAATCTAAAGAACAAAAATAAACAAAACAGAAACAGACTCATAGATGCAGAGAACAACCTTTGGTTGCTAGAGGGGAAGGGAGTTAGGGGCTGAGTGAAAACTGTGAAGGGTTTAAGAAGTATAAATTGGCAGCTACAAAATAGTCATGGGGACATAAAGTACAGCACAGGGAATATAGTCAATGTTGTAATAACTATGAACTGTGTTGGGGGTACTTGAATTATCTAGGGGATTACATTGTGAGTTATATGTCTAACTACTATGTTATAAACCTGAAAGTAATATAAAATAATATTGAATGTCAACTTTAATTTAAAAAATAAAATTTAACAAATAAACAAAATAAAATTACAACCATTACCTAAAGTCCATGCATGATCTGGCTCCTGACTATTTCTCCACACTCAATCTGGGATCCTCTCATTCTATTTGTAATCACTTTTTCACATCATGTTTTGTTGCCAAGTTCTCTTTCTCTGTCTGATACAACGTCCCCTAGATCGTTCGGTCAAAAAGACCTTCTGTTTATTCAGTTTCCATCTCTAACTTTACATCTTCAGAGAACTATTTTTCCTGGCTTTTCCAGGAAAATGAGCCCTCACTCCATTTGACAAGGTGCCTTCCCATAGACGTGACTTTATTAAGTTTCACAATGCACCACTAGGCTATCTTAACTAAAACTCAGAAAGAGAAACTCAGTAACTCTGCTAGGGCTTCCCAGTTGTTTTGTTTTAGAGTTTAGAGTTGAGTCTAGAATAATTTGCACTCTTAAGTTCTATGCGATTTACTCATGGGTTCTAAAAGTATTTTGTTGAAAAAATGAGAAAAAAATGAATGCCAGCAGAAGACATGAGAAACTGGAAATTTCATTCATTTCCCATTTCTGAGTTCCATATTGGCCTAGAGTCTGACATTGTGTAGAAAGAGAAAGCCGCAATAATAACTAAGAGAGAATGTTCATGAAGACTGATAAGATAGGATGTCAAATTAATTTTATGTAAAATAAAAACAGAAGTGATGTACTTCTCAAAAATATGTTTATACACAGAGTCCAATATTTTATAGTGCTCTTTTGGCTATATTCTTACACATTAACTTTGGGATTCCAAAATTATACTCATGCTATTATTCTTCATGTACCTCCCAAACTTGTGTCCACATTATTATTATTTTAGATATATGAGATTAGGCAGTTTAATTATGTATATAAATAGAAATGAGTATCCCTGACAATATTGAAGAGAAAAAAATGATTGAAAAATACTCAAGTCCAAAACTGCAGAATCCTATGAAGTTTGGTTAAAAAAAGAAAAAAGTCCCACACAGTGTCTGGTAAGTGGTCTGCAAGTGCTTTTTCAATGCTTTTTATTTCTCTAGAATCTTCTTTGAAGTGGTGCTCTAGGAATCATAAATATCTTCCACTATGCCTGTAAAGGGCAGGATTCAGGCCCCATTATTATGAGGAAATGAAGGCTTAGGCAGTTTCAGCAAATTATATGAGGCTTCGGCCAAGTGGCAGTGAAAATTACTTTCTCTAGTTTATAGTGTCTGTTGGGCATGAAAATAATTGGGAATGGCCAGAAGTACCCAATAGCATGACAAAGTTTCTTTCTAGGAAACTAATTCAACTCACGAGCCACATCATATTCTCAGAGATCCTTTTTTTTTTCCTAGTTGCAATTGAATTTTTATCGTTACAAATGGACATAGTGCTCCAGAAATCCATTTCGTTTAACATTATTCCTGTTTGTAGCATAGCTATGATGTTAAGATGTGTGGCATATTTGGGAACTCAGGGTGTTTTCTGGTGTCATTGAGACATTCTCATTTCTGGGCCCAGAGTTCTATATAGCAACACAATTTTATTATATGAGGCTTTCCTGATTTTTCTTCTTTTACTTTGTCTCACCCTACTCCATTTGAAAAGCAATCAGAGTAGAAGGGAGTATATCCAGGCAAATTAGTTATTGTTTCATTTCTAAAACTAAAGTTAATCATATTAACAAATGTCACCCCAATAAATTGAATTAAAAAAGAAATAGGCATCTAATTAATCAGTGATAGGAAAGCTTTCTTAACAACCACCATACCTGCTCAGGTAGATGATAAATCTCTTTTGTGGACCTCTCTACCTTATACATATATCTGCCTCTCCTCTATTATTGCTTTTATAGCTTATTCTTGTCTTTGGTCAAAGGGGAAATAATATACTGTTAACAATAATTGTTAAAAGGCACCTGTTAAAATTCACAGTCATTCTTAACTTAGCATATAAAAATAGAAGAATTCAGAATAATTTGGAATAGAAAGAATGAGCATATAGAAATAGAAGTGAGCTTAAAATTATTCCTTAAAAGGTGACCTAAAGTAAATATACTGTATATTTACTGATGACATAATCATTTTATTCACAGTTATGAACAAGAACCAAACACTTGTGCTTATTACTGCCATTTATTTTTCTGGTTATTCTAGGCATAGGATTTAAAAGATGAAAGGAAAAAAAGACGAATTTGACATTGTTTTCAAATGATGTGTCTGGATACTAAAAATATGCAATCTCTTGACTATTTAGAGAGTATAAAAGTTTTATAAGATAATGAAACTGCTGTAAGAAAAAAATTATAATTTCTCTATATTCATACAACAATGAGTAAGAAACAGTGATGCAAAAATAACATAATTACAAAAGAAAAACTAATTTGGACTTAAAAAAATCCAAATCCAGTGGGAGCCAATTCTTCCTTTTTCACTATTAATTCATGGGCAACTTTTTAAAGTTTGATACCCACTTTGAGATTTTGTTGATTACACTCCAAATATAGGATGCTTACCTTTGCATCATTCATATCTCACCCACCAAGTATTTTGACATTTTATTTGGTTTCAATACCTCAATGATTTTAGGCAAAGCAGATGGGTTACAGTCACAGGTAACTGTAAAGGATAGATTTCTACCAAACCACAATTTGTGTACACATGGGAATGGAATATTCTAACCCAGTTCACTCTTGCAATATCTTGCATCTCATTAGTGAATATGTGATTTTCTGTGCTGCTCTTTGAATTTCTTTCTTGTAAATCAACTTTTGGTACACAATTCTTGGAAATATAAAGACATATCAGAACAAATTTCAAAAGGGGCCATATGTGACATGCCAGATACAAAAAGCCTGATTAAAATGGAACCTGGAATCTTTTTATGGTGCTGAATATAATTTAAGACACCATGGTGTTACTTAGGAGGACGCCTTATTTATAACAGCAGTACCATGCTGCATAACAGATGCGAGTAGAAAGTGGAACTATGATGAAATTAATTTGACCTTTCTCAAGCCTGCAGAACGTAAATCAGATATATTTAATATAGAGCAAGTTTGCAAGAAATAGCTTTGGCTTCAGACGTGTAAAGGCTTCAGTGAAAGAAATGAAGGCAACACTTTGTACAGTTCTGAATATAGTTTAAATTAAACAAAAATGATGAAAAAATGTAGTTTGGAGATGTAAAACTTTTCCTCATTAGATATATGTGGCGTATTGAGTGATTCAGTCTTTTCACTGCATTTTCCAGGCCATTAGGCACAGTACAGGTATCATTTTCTTGTGTATATGATAAAAATTTAATTTCTGATATCTAACTAGAATAACTGCATTAAGCAGTATTTTGGTATTTATTTGAGGATGGCTTGTTATCAAATCTCCTATAAAGTCTATGATCCAGTTTTTAATAAGATCCTGGAGGTTTTGAAATCTTTATATATGAAAAGTGATGGCACTATTCTTCCTCACAATAAAAGCCAAATGATTGGAGTTTTTCTGGCTAGGAGAGAGGGCAAAAGTTTATTCTAAAGGCAGAGTTTTTTTAAGATTAAAGTCAGGTTTGGCAGGAAGCCTGCTTTATTTTAATGAAAGAATGAACAGAGGCCAAACTCATTACTATTGGAATGCCTAGCAGCCCCAAAGCACATAAGTAAAAATAGGGAGATACCACATGGATCGTAGTTTGACATGGCCGTGATATAAAGAAATCAAGTTCATTCATTCATTCTGTCTTTCATTCATTCAAAAACAAATTTCCACTCTGTACAGACTCCAGGAAAGGAAAGTGAGTAAGAAGCAGGTATTGCTTTTGAAGTGCAACCTTTTATCAGATCAATTGCAACCATTTGCCTGCAACACATCTTTTTCAAATGCCTAAATGCCATAATTATGGAATGCATAAGATTCCAAGAAGCACAGTTCTGTGTGTGGAGTATCAAGAATGGCTCTTTAGAGGACCCGATTCTTTGAATATAGACAAGAATTCGCAAGCCCCAGAGGGAAGAATGCTTGTTCCAGGCAAAGAAAAAAGAAGGAGCAAAGGAACCAAGTAGAGATTGAGTGTGAAGGGTCTTGGATGTCATGCGATGGAGACTGAATTCTGTCATCAAAGTAATGCAAACTTTAAAAATGCATTAAGCCAGAGAAGTTACATGGTTATATTCGCATTGTGGAAAGATGCACCTGATTGCAAAGCATGTCTGAAGATGGTGTGAGGAAAACGAGAGTGAGATCATCACAGTCAGGGGGACCTTTCAGGAGGCTGCTGCAATGGACGACGAAAGATGCGGGGCATCTGCATTCGTGCAGCAGTGAAGGTAGTGCAGGGGGAAAGATGAATTCAAGTGACAGTTAGGTGGTGTGGTTAGTAAGATTTCTGTCTCATTAGATAGATGGGAAATGCAGAAAAAAAATTAAACACCATTTATGTGAAAACACTTGGATTTGGGATGCCAGAAAATCCAGTAAGATGTCCAGGAAAAAAAAAGAAAAAAAGGTTGGGATATATTTGGTCCAGAAATGTATTTTCAGAAATCAGTGGCATGATAAACTTTTTGAAGCCCTAACGTTAAATGAGATGGCCCAGAAATTTGATACTGTGTAGGAGGAAAAGATGACCTCAAAGATGAAGGAAAAACATAAACATTTGGTTGGAAGGTCTAAGAAGTATGGCTAGAAGGAAAACGCTAGTGTGTCAGTGGAATGAGAACCTCAGATAACAAACTTGGGGCATGCCCACTGTGCCAGGCATACTGTTAGGTGTTTTACATGTTTTCTCAATATTATTACCAGTATTTGAAATGATTTACATAAAATGTTGATATAATCTCTTTATGGACTCATTTGAAATATAAAATTCCATAATATTTAAAAATTAAGCTCTGGCTGGTGTGGGTCAGTTGGTTGGACTGTCATGCCATACATCAAAGGGTCACCAGTTCCATCCCTGGTCAGGGCACATACCTGGGTTGTGGGTTCAATTCCTCGTCAGGAAGCCAATGGGAGCTGATGTATGTTTGTTTCTTTCTTACATTGATGTTTCTCTCCCTCTCTCTTTCTCTCTCTGTGCCCTTCCCCTCGCTCTAAAAATCCATGGATATGCCTCAAATGAGAATGTTAAGAAAAGTTAAGAACTCTGTAATTTCAAAGCTATTTTTAATCTGTGCTTACTTTTTTTGTGGTTCTACTTCAGTTACTAAGCAGAAATTTTATGTACATAATATTCATTGTTAGTAGCTAATGAAAAGTCCTGTTAACAGCAGCAACATTCTTACTTATTTTGGTGATTATTGTGTTATTATTTAAAGATTCTGTTATTATAATTTAAAATATTTTAATGTCCTATAAAAACACCTTCCAAACATGAGTTAAGTGGTGGATCTTGTGCTGAAAAACAAGCTGGAAATTAGTAAGGCTGGGACATAAACTAGATGCAAGACAGCTATACAACTACCATGATATGATGCTATCTTAGTAAAAAGAATAATGTGAGATATTAGAGACAATGTTTAGAAAACAGGCAATAGAATACCAAGTAAAGCTTTACACTTACAAAAGGTATCATTAAACCAGGCAAAAATAATGAGCAAAGAGGAAAGAAAAAAAAAAAAAAAAACCCTGGCAAGTATAACATGGCAGAAATGCGATCCTAAAGTAGAATTATTAAAAATTAATATGGTCTTAAAATATTTAGCTGCTTACACCTCACCTCCCTCACAAACTTATAGTTAGTTTTTAAAATTAGTCTTGAATTAATTGTTTTTGCATGACCTGAATTTTCTGTATTGCGACTATTCTATAATACAGTCCATGGGGATATGAACACAACATTCCTGGGATTTATGAAGACAATGTGAAAGGGGAAGGAAAAACCCAACTATAAAGGACAGCGGGTAGAGAGCAGGACTGAACTAAGATGGCATCAGTCCCATCAACTAAGAAGCCATGTTTAGAGCATGTGCAGTAGAGATTGGTTCAAGAAGAAACTACCTAAGTCATGCCTGACAGGTTGGAGTGTTCAAGGTACCTGACACATGACCTGAACAGACAGGTCTGTAGAGGTGGAGTACACCAGGATGAGCCCAATGGAAATCCTCCAACAACTTATCAAGTGTCTCAAGACATTTGTTGAGAGACTCAGAAGGTAGAGTACACAACTCTCAGAGTATCAGAAGTGGGAACCTCAGACCACTGCTGAGACAGCTGAGCTCCATGCACCAAGCAGAACACACGGTGCTGCGCCACCGTGCTGATCTCCTGACTGCCGTGGCACTGATGGCTCTGCCCTGCTGGACTGAGCACTATGCTTGCCCCACTGCCAAGTGGCTCTGGAGATTCTGCCTCGTAAAACAGTGACAGCTCCCCGCCTACCATGCTGTCTTCCAGACCCACAGACTGTGACTCGGACTGGGGTTTGTTATCCCCTAATTCTCTCATGTGATGTTATTGCTGATCATATCTGAGTGATTATTGTTGTTTTTAGGTTAGCATGGATTTGGATTAGCTCTGCATTAATAAAAGCTGAGTGAATAGCATAGTCACCTGTGTTGGCTCCCTGTTGTTTCTCAGTGCCAGAGTCACCTGTAGGACTCGTGGTCACAGGCGACTCCATGCTTTTGGTTCCTGAGCCTGGATGAGAGATCCTGAGCAGGAATTGAAGGCTGGCTTACAGGGAAGGCTACACTGTGAAACACATACTTGCAACACAGTGGGAGTAGAACAGCAAGTGATTCTGTTGAGAAGTGAAGGCAAATGAGGAATGCCAGAATGCAGCGCAACTGTGCGTTGCTCAAGTGTGCCCACCCCCTTCCATGCAGAACCTGCTTTCCACACTCTCACTGAATCAGTGGATTCTCTAGGAAATTTTAATCAGACAGCAACCTGCAGATGCTTCTCTACAGCCTCTCTGAGCACCTCTCATGCAAGTGTCTTGGGAGGCAGCTGTTCCCTCTAAAGTTTGTTTTTAATGCTAGAACTTGGTAGAATATAGAGAAGTCTTGACCCGCCATTCAGCTATTCCCCAGAATGACAGAGAAACTAGAACAACTAATTAGTAATCCAAATCAGCCAGCATTTAGGTTTCAACTCTTAACTGTCATCAGTAACAGATTTTGGATTTGGGGAACATGTCAGTGTTTTGGGCACTCTGAACTGAGAATTACTTTATGATTCAGATTTCACCAACAATATGGCACAAAAAAGAAATTACTTGGGTCTACACCTGACTTCATAGCAGCTGAGTATTCATTTGAAACTGAACAGTTTTTCTTCAAATAAAATGTCACCTTAACATTTTTTGTGTATGCCTTAGGTCTTATAGATTATGATAATAACAAGAAACTGGGTAAGTTCCCAAACCTGGAACAAATCATTAAGGTGATGAATATTCTTCTCCATGCAGTTGACAACTACTGCATCTGCTTTCTAAATGTCTAAGTCCACATCCCATTTTATGAAATAGAAGTTTATTATAAATCTTCCTCCTTGAAGAGATTAGGCATTTTATTTTTAAAAGAACCATCTGGAAATGCATGTGTTTCCTATTTGAGCTATGTAAAAAACAAACAAAATAAAAGTTAATTTTTACTGAGATTTAACCTGACATTTATTCTATCATACAGGTGCCAAAATAACAAAGAAGATAAAATATTTGTATTTGCAATAATGCAATAAATTTCTCAGACATTGTATATGAAAAATCAAATTATTCCAGCCATGATTACATGGAACTGTTGATGACAATGTCAAATATAACAATTTTTTAAAATATAAGGTATGCTGTACCTCTCCCACCTCTCCTCATTTTATTTCAATATATTCATCATTTTGAAAGGATCGTGCTTTGAACTAGCAGCAGATGTTAATATAGAAATATAGAACATCTCAATTTTCTCACTGCTAACTCAGCTTACTGAGCCAATTTCACAATTCTCACATTCCTGAGTCCTTGGAGAAAATGCTAATTTAGATTGTTAAAACTGACACGGGTTAGGGTATAAAGGGTAATTAGCATAAAATCCTACACAAAGTGTTTTTAGCACCATTAATCAACACCCACCTAGGCATACACTTTTTTAGTCAGACTGAAGTTTAATGGAGCTGAAAAATATCTAAAATATTCTCTTCTAGTTAGGTAATAAAAAAATTCCATTTGTCCTCAAATCAAATTTGAGCGTTTTTAAGGCAAAAATAATACATAATATGTAGTTCAAGTATAACTTTTATTTTACACTTTAGAATTATTTAAAGCATATAAAAGCACTCTCTTGAGGAAAACACCTTTTAAACACTTGTGTTTTTGACATATTTGTGTCAATGCTGTTCTCTGCATGTGTTGTTATTGCTGAAAAGACTAATCTGTTTTTTTTTTCCTCCCTCGATGCTTGCAAAGGCTGTTGCATTTGGCACCGTTTTTTTAAAAACTTTCATTACAGGATGACACTGCTGGTGTTTCTGCCTCTTTCATTGGCCAGATTCCTAAACCCCAAAATAAGACACTGAGGCTTGACTCTGCTCATCAGGACAGGGGTATTCTTGGTTCTTCAGATTCTGCAAGCCTGCTATATTAATTGAAGCTCTTCATCACCCTTCTTTCCTTACTAATGACGTGAACTAGTGAACTACTGATAACAGAACTGTCTTCCAGTTAGATAAATGATTCCAAGTAAAAAATAACAGATACGGCAAGTATAACAAAAAAAAATTAAATTGCAGGGGCACAAGGCATATGTGTTCCTGGAGGTTCAATGAAGGCTGCAAACATGTTATGTTACCACTGGAGGCCATTTATATTGCATAAGATAAATACTGCTTTGTATAAGACAGTGGTTGGTCACACAAGATAGAAGCAGGAGAACAGAACAATCTCAGGAGAGGGGTTGTTTTAAAAAAAAATTCCAGAACCACCAGGCAAGTGCTCTGATAAATGCTGGTGCTAAAGAACATGGAGCAGAGGCACCTAATTGAAATTGGGAAAAATGACTAAGCAGAAGGATGCATAGCATTGGCCTTGGGTGAGGAAGAAAGTGAAGAAAATATCCCTGATGTTGAGAAATGCATGTGGAAGAATAGACAGGAAGAAAGAGCATCACCCATTCTAGGAGCTGAAATTGAAACTTATGTGTCAGATGATGAAGAGACTTAGGCACAGTGCTGAGTTTGATGGAATCTGAAAAGCAGTGAAAAGTATATGAAGTGTATTATACAGGGAAATGCACAAGCATCCTTATATTTTAGAAAGCCCCCTCTGGCTGCAGGGTAGAAATAGACTGGATCCTGGAGGCAGGAGGTCAGAGGGGGAGGAACTGAAGGGGCCCTCCTTTGGAACACCATGGTTAGAGGGCAGGACTGGGGTAAGACGGAGCGTGGGGCTAATGATAAAAACAATTCACATATATTAGTATTTATCATAGACTAGACTGGACGGAGTTTTCCCTGTACTGTCTCATCAAATTGCCACACACAAAAAATTCCTATATTTTATGGTTCTATCTCTCTATAGTTGAGATGACTCAAATGTACAGAGAAAATTGGCTCAAACTCAGGCCTTTCCAAAGGCCAACGCTGGGATCTGAAGCCAGCGAGTCTTGCTCCAGAGCTTTCTTTGTCTTTGATCTGCCTTCCACCAGAATTTAGAAGGAAGGACTGACAGTGCTCAGTGACAGACTATTCAAGGTAGTAAATGGGGAGGAAGAAGAAGGTCACAAAGATGAATGCCGGTGTTGTTAGGCAGGGAGGGAGGTAGTTCACACTTGGATAGTGAATGTAAGAGGAGATTCATGGTTGGTAAAAAGTAGGACAGATGGGATTAGATTAGTGAGCACCTTGAGTTCGAGGTGCCTGCTGGATATCAAAAGCGATGGGCAATTGGACAGGTGGATCCACCTGGAGGAAGGGATTAGTACTGGGTGGAGTTATCAGAAGCATAAGAACATAGCCTGTGGGCATGAGGTTGTGGAGGGAGAGTGTGTGGAGTGCGTGGATAAAGGGACCTGTGAGGAGTGGTTATAGAGTTAAGAACAAAATAGGTGACAATTACTCTCAGAAAAGCCAAGGCAAGTGGTGCTTCCTGATTAGGAAGTGGCTGAGTGCATCCAACACTCCTCAAAGGTTAATAAGATACAGAAAAAAAAAAAAAGGAAGAAGAGGAAGAAGAAGAAAGAAGAAGCCATTTGATTTTGTAGCAAAAGGGCTTTTTCCTAAAGGTAAAGAACATGGTAGGCACACGTTGTGGTGACCACATAGGTCTGAACTACCAATGACACAGGCCTGAACTATAAACACAATGATATAATTCTACAGATTATAAGATGCAGACAAAAGGGCTGCTGTTGGGCTGTCTGTTGCCTCCTGGAAACTGACACTGTTCTCATTTCTACCTGTCACACGACTTGGAAAGACAGATTCCAGGGCCATTCAACTTTAGCTTTCAGTCAGCAGTCTGGCACTCAATCCACTGAGTTGCACAAGTCAGGGACAACTTTAGCTTAAATAGTTGATAAAGCAATATATCTTAAGTTCTTTGTAACTTACCAAAGTTGAAAAGTATGATTTTTCCAAAGAAAGTATTATAGCAAAAAGTTTCTTTAATGGAGAACATCTCCCAAGATCACTAGTTTAATTTCTAAAAGTCATTATTAGATTTTGCTTAATAATTATACTACACTTGGGAATTAATAATATTAGAAAAGTTTTTCACTTTGACATACTTTGTATTTTTTCACTGTACTTTCACACTGCTTTCCTCTAAGATGGTTCATGGGGGTAAAATGAGGTGGTAGAAGAGAACGGAATGAGAAAAAAAATCATAATTATATAATAATACTGTGAAATATCCCATGTTTTCAATTTTTAATTTTTTTCAAATTTGATTATATAATAAACATAATTTTAAAGCGCCCTTCATGCACAAAGCTTGCAAAAATTAACGCTTATCCAAATCCCTGTGAGGTTCCATAGTAATATCCACTTATTAAGGGGAAATGATGCATTTACATTACTTATTTCAGGTCACTTAAAATGTCAGTGACACTGTGGAAAAGGAAATCAGAAAGAATATTTTCCCAGAAACTGGTGTTATAATGTCCCCAAGTCTGAATCTTTTGACTTAACTCTATGGCACAGAGGATTAACAAATTTAGTTTTCTCAGGATAGAGAAGATAAGATTCATCTTATTTTTGTTCTGTCTGAAATTATGAAACCAGATTCAGTTTCACGGAGCATGATTTGGAAGCAAATCAAGCACATTCACTATGTAAGGAAGCCACTCTCTGACAGCAAATGTTCACAAGATGAATGTAGAGATGAAAGGCAAGCTATTTATTTTTATTTCAAACTGAAAGTGGCAATTTAAACTACAGTTAATTTGTCCTTCAAATGAAAGACAAAATATAAGTTGAATGTCTATAAATTTACCAATATATAAATTAGCAATATCAATAATGATCAGGATGATTTTGAGCTATGGGACAACTGTAGCAATCACACATTTTATCATAATGCTAGTATTAGTATATAAAATATATACATACATATAAGATTCAGAAACCACATTCCAATTTCTGTTACTAAGTGAGTTATACCTGAAATAGTATTCCATTGCAAATCAGTCAAGCCTTAATAGCTCTAAATGGGGTGTGAACAAGCTATAATTCTGCCCTTAAAACTATATGCCATGTACTTTTATCATGAATGTTAAATCAGTACTTAAAAAATAAAGAGTGCAAAGAGAAAGAACATATATACATAACCTGTGGACACAGATGACAGTGTGGTGGTGGCCTGAGGGAAGGACAGGCAAGGCCTGGGTAGAGGGGGCAAATGAGGACATCTGTAATAGTGTAAACAAGAAAAATAAAAAAAAAGAATCACATCATTTTTCAAGTTAGAAGGGACCTTAGAAAACATCTAATCAAAATCCTTCACTTAACACACAAGTAAAAATGCTCTCAACCAAGTGGTCCCCTGTCCTTCCTAAGGCTCCTAAATGTTATGTATAAATTCCAATAGAGGAAAGCAACCATGGGAAGTATACTGAATCAAAACAAGCAACCAACACAGAAACAGTGGCACAAGTAAAATAACATGCTCTAGGATGAAAATAAAATCAAACAAAGCAGTTTCTCAAAGTTCAGAATAATCATTGACTCCATTTCTGACTTTGAAACATAAGAAGGAAGGATGAGACATATAAATATGTGGCTAAATTGGTTTTGATACCAAAATGAGATGAATATATTGAAACACTGCATTTTAACATGGATCAACTAGATGTGTCTCTCAGAAGCTCACCTCAGAATCTTTTTGCTATAATTATCATAAAGACCTTAAAATCTAATTTATTATGGTGGTATTTAAAATCAGTTTTCTCAATTTGTATTTGAGACAGGCTGCATCTTCTAGTTTTTAAGTGGTTAGCAATAAGCTGTTAGTGCCTGTCTCCATTCTACTCAAAAGATCTTACTTGCTTTATTCTCCTAGTGACTCTCTCATTAACATTGTAACTTCCCATATAGAAAGGTGTGGATGCAGATATAGAAGTGAAAGCCTTCTATCCCTTGATTTTCAACTTTGCTCTTCACCTAGTGTGGGAGTCCCTGTCCCACGGAGTCCTCCTGGCTGCTGCGGGTGAAAAAATCATTCCAGATACACTTGGTCTGCCAGGAGAAAGGGGTAGTGATTCCCTCTAGTGGAGATTGCACTGAACCCTTCCTGGCATGCATGAAAAGCTAATCAATCAATGCCTAAAGGCTACATTTACAGAAAACCGATAGGGATCATAGATAACAATTGAAGGAACAGAGATTTGCTACAGGTCAGGGTCTGTTAGACCTACTGTCCTCAGATGGACATGAAGGTATGGCTCCTTAATTTAGGAATTCACCCCTTCTGTTTGGAGCTTAAACATCTGGTTTATATTAATAGGGCTATACAAAGAAAAACAACCTTCAAATGGTACAAGGCAGTTTTCAGTCCTGATTTCTCATTGGAACCCTCGGTGCTAGCATCGGGTCATGTCTGCGTCCCAGCATTCCCAGTTTCCTGGTCGAGATTTACAGACTCCTTTCAAGGCCTGGCTTGTGCAGGGCTACAATTTCTGATACTACATAAAGTGGTCCGCAACAACCCAGAAAAAGAAATACATTCTCTCAGAAGAAATTCTCATACTCTAAGGCATTTCTCTTTGTTAGAAAAGTACTGCTTAATCCCTTACATTTATACCATTTCAATTTCTTTTTACTTCTTAATTACTGTACTTTAAGTAAGGCAAGTGTTCTTTCCCTTCATCTCTTCCTTTTCCCCTCCTTCTCTCTCTTCTCCTTGTCTTTATCCTTCTGTGATTCCTTCTCCTTCTTCTTAGTGAAAAGCATAATATGTTTTTCAATAATTTATTTTGAAAATTAGAAAGGACATTACATTGGAAACACGTGGTAAAAGATAAATTTTTTAAAAAAATCCTCTGACTTTAGAATTTCTGTTGAAAACACAGGCCCATCTACTGCTCTCTCCTAACCCTAGCTTAATCCCACGTTCCACCTTATACTTAGCTCTATATCCTCTAAAATTTTTCCTTGAAATTGAACATGAGAATTCACTCAACCTACTATGCAAAAGTAGCTTAACTCTATTATGCTTAATAGCTAAAGAGAAACAATAAAAGGAAGAAAATAGGATCTTATCAGAAGTAAATGAGTTATCTGTTATCTATTATCTATCTTTAACTATTTATCTATCTATGTCAATCTACATAAAATATTTCCTGCAACACAGTGTTAACTAAATATTAACAAGTTATTGCTTTCTAAAAGTAAGGTTTTATACTGTAATTAAACTGAAAGAGGTCTTGGAGGCATGTGTAGACAAATTTAAATATGAGTAATCAAAGGAAAAAGAAATTACAGGCTTACTTTATTCATCAGAGGAAAGACATTAGGAGACTATGCAGTTTTAGCCTCAGACTGGTTTGGTAATAACATTCCAGTGATTATCTATCCTTATATTTAAACAAACAAACAAATAAAATCCAAAACTTTCAACCTAGCAGTTACACTCCTAGAAATATAACCCAAGGACATAATTATATCCATAAAGACAGAGTTACAAGGTTTCTTCTTATAGGATTATTTTTAATGGCAAAAATTTTGGAATCAATCTAAATGACCAACAACATTAAATGAATTTAATAAACTATGGTAGCACTGCACTAGAAAAAATTTAACAACATGGAAATATCTTGACAAGTGAATTATAAAATGCAAAAGCAGATTATAAAACTTTAGGCATATGTAGTACTGCATTCTTCAATGTTCCCAATTTTTCTTCCACCTGATCATATCACTCCACTCAACAAGTAATTTTTAGTCCTTAGTTTACTTGATTTCTCAATAGTAACTGATGCTATAAAGTCTTCCTTGAAAACCACTCTCTTATGTTGGCTATCCAACCCAATGCATTTTTTGTCTCCTCCAATTTTTAAAAAGTTACTATTATTTTATTTTTATATCAGTTTAAGGTTCACAGCAAAATTGAGGGGAAGATACAGAGATTTCTCATATATTGCCTTCTCACTGCTCTCCCCTCCCCTCCTTTTCCTTTCTTTGCATTCCTCATCAGATTAGAACATTTGTTACAATTGATGAACCTACATTAACAGACCATAATCACGTGAAGTCCACAGTTTACATTACAGCTCACTCTAGGTGTCTCCTACCATGCTGGTCACTCATTTTTTGTTCCCTTGGTCAAGTTTTATCTTTATCACCTAACATTAAATGTTTGCATTCTTCTAGTCTTAGTACTTGGCCCTCTTACCTTCTCATTTCATCCTTCATCTCTAGAGGCTATCATTCACACCCTTCATTGTAATTACTATCAGTACACAGATAACTTGCTTATTTATAATCTCCAGAACAATTTCTCATTTAAGCTTAGACCATATGTCCAATGCTGTTGTGGTACTCTTGCTGCTTTAAAAAGCACTTCAAACTCAGAATATTTAAAATGAGACACAACATCATTCCCTGAATCACCCATTTCAAATTGGTTATCATCTGGCTCTCAAAGGTTCCTATATCTGAATGGAACTGCTATCAATTTACTTATGTAAGACACAGTAAATAATGTTATTCTCAATCCCTTACCCCAATAGCAAACATAGCACAGGTCCTTTTAAAATTATCTCAAATTGGTCTATTGCTCTCTAGCATTTTCCTTGCTGTAGTCTAGGTAACTGTAAAGTCTCACCTTAACTACCACCATTGTCTCTCTAAAGGGTTTTCCCATACTTGTCTATCTTACCTCCAACTGCTTTGTGTTTATATAATCAAGCCAGCCCTTCCCTGATTATTATTCTTTGGTGATTTCTTAACTACACTTCAAAGATTGATCATGAAGGTGAAATAAAACATCTGTAAAGTTGAAAATGCCTAGCAAATAGAATGGGCTTAATAACTATCTTTAAATAAATATTGAACATTCTGTCTCTTTGGATATTTGTGTTTATTTGACATATTTTATTAAAAATCTAACAAAATTGACATGGTATTAAAACTTTTGTTTTTTAAGGCAGATTATTTCTAATCATGTTAAATAACAGTATCTAGTCATTTCAATATTCATAATTAATTTTTGTGTTGGCCAAAGACTTGAATTGGTTGTCAGACAGCTTGTAAATAGTGGGAGTATTCTGAGAAAATGGGACCAAAAAATAGAGTAAACAGTTCAATCTCAAACATTCCCTAGGTATCAAAGTGTTCATCAGATCATAAATTCCAACTGAAAGAAAATAATGACAAGATTAATCATATAGGACATATTACCAGTCTGCTAAAAAACGTAAGGCATTAGAAATCCCAGTACATACATACAGTTGGATGAGTAATTGTGCCAAGTGCATATGAATGAGATTCCCAGAGGGACAAATGAGTAAATGAAAAAAAATCGTGCCACAAGGTTAAAATTTTACATACTGATTTCCCTAACTCCTCTTTTTTTCTTTTTCTTCATCTTTGCTATGTAGAAGGGAATAGAAATGCCTCTGACAGATGTTCACATAAGTAGAGATAGACTCTCAGTTGAGTTGGGGGCACCAGAAACTGCCAACCAATAGCACACAATTGGAAAGGAGTATGGGAAGACATCTGAATAACAAGAAGCAAAAACAACTCACTTAATAAAATTTATTGTTTTTGAACAAAAGTTAGTGGTATATATTTACTTTTTAACATTCATGTTCTATGAACAGTATTCACTTTGATTTCTGTAACCCATTTTTATCCTTTACAAAATAAAGCCCCTCTCTTCTAAAATAACCAACAGTTCTCAGTGACTCAATGACTATAAAAAGTCGTTTCTTGTCTCTTGTAAGTTCTCTGGACATTTTATTCTTGATTTTCATTTACTCCAACTACTGTTGGATAGGGCCTTCTCCTTCCTCCCCTACTACCCACCCACTCACCCCATCTCATTGCTGAATGTCATCCTACACCAGGGCTTGCTGGAGTACACTCCCCTCTCAACCTCATTCCTACACTTTATTTTAAAGCTCTTGCCAGCATTGAGTGCCTGTGATAAAATGCAAATACATTTGTCTTAATATGTTGAATGACCTAGGGGGCTGTCCTGGTTTACTTCTGTTTCCCAGAGCAATTATTTAGCACCCTTTTTACTTTCAAAATGGTTCTATTTTGGAAGACAAACTATATGTAGTGTGTTGTACTTATAATGTCTATGTACATAAATTTTATGGGGAGGAATGAGCATAGGAAAAAAATCATTTTGCCCTTTACCTGTTTTGCATTGCTAGCAGAAAACGACTATATCACTTTAAAGAAGGGCAGTAAGGAAGTGTAGAGGAGGAAAACACACACACACACACACTCACCAGGCACACTGCAAGGGGCTTTGGTCCCATATCTGTCCCTAGAAGGAAAGATGTACTGGCCAGGAACAGCACTGCTGTGGCCATGGGAGGGGAGCTGGTAGGTTAATTTTTACGTGAACTACGAAAAGCAGGGACAAGAGCGGTGAACTGCTGGGTTCCTCAACTCTCTTCACAACTATAGGATACGAGGGCAGGCAGGTGGGGGAAAGAGATGGAGAAAGTAAGCAGAGTGGGTCTCCTTAACTGGGGTGCAGGCAGCAATCTGTTTTTTTATTCTTTTCCAACCACTTAGAATCCGGAGCCTATTTTAGTATACATGTTGATTAAGTTCTGTAATTCCATTAGCAGAGTACTAAGCTTCAGACACACTGTGCTTAATTAGGCTTTTATGGAAAGGCCTAGGGAATTAACCACAGTATACAACATTGTTCACTTGAGAAAATGTATTCCCAAATGCAAATAGTTGCTCCAGAAACTTTGGGAATAATAGTCCTTTGAAAGTTATAGATCAGAAAGAGTCTGATCAATTCTTCCCAACTCATCAGAACTACTGAGGAGCCTCTAAAAATACTACTTTGGGGGCTCCATACCAGGATAGTCTAATTTAATTGGCCTGGGGTGAGGCCTGGAAATAAGTATTTTTAAAAAAGCTCCTTGCAACTAGGTTGCGAACCACTGAGTTAGCAAATGTATTTTGGATGGATATTCTAGTAAGTGGCCCAGGATGGTTTGTTTTCATTGCAAAGGGGTCTTTTCTTCACAATACAATGCACTTCCAGTTTTGTTTTCTAAATTGTTATTCAACATAAAATAATCTCTTTAGCTGCACCATTTCAAAAAAAACATTGCGCACCTGTTGTGTAAAAATAAATATACCTTCTTGCCAAATACACAGTTATCATTGAGTCTTTTAAACTCATGGTGCTTTGTTTAAAAGAACCCCAACATACTGGCAACACAATTTAATGAGACTAATGCCATGTATTGGAAAAATGTCACTCCTTCTGAGTCCCCTCCATCAAGATCCTGGCACATCTTTAAGATAGATTTGAGTCATGAATTACTCCCCAAAGGTTCTCTGAGCAGCATTTTGCTGCTCTGGCAGATACCTTGGGTGTGGAGATAAGATTTATTAAGGCCACAAATTCCTCAAAGTTCAAACAAAGAGCTAAGAGATCAGCCAAAGAACATACATGCATATATGCATAGCCCATGGACACACAGACAACAATGTGGTGGTAGGACAGGGTCTGGGTGCAGAGAGACAAAGAAGGGGAAATGAGGGACATCTCTAATAGTGTCAACAATAAAGAAGTGAGCCTTTCATAAGACAGAGCTAATAGCATCATCTTCATTGGTAGTATTCAGGCAACTCCGGGGAGCTCAGCAGTTTCCCTCCAGTCCTCTTACTATCATAACCCAGGTTGTTGAGGAACGCTGGAGTGATCTAACAATTGCTTCTACTAATTCCTATCCTCAACCCTATATTTATTGTGCTATCCCACAATATTTTGTTTCCTGGTTAGGTTACTTTCTCCTTCCTTACTAGACAAATGTATTAGAATATCTTCTGAAAATATTGCCTAGAAAGTACAATTGCATGTGCTATGGTCTATTTTTCCCCATTGATTTCCATTCAGGAACTAGAGATATAGGTATATAAGTTTAGTTTTTTAAAGTTCTGAAATCAACTATGAATGGTAAAGAGGGCAGGTTCACTATCAGATTTCTTTATCCTACACCAGAGAGGCCTGTGGCCCAAGCTCAGTGGGTCTCAGGCCGTGTGGAGAGTGAGTGAATACATTCACTTCTCCTGTGTGGATATAGGCACATATGCATAATCCATATATCAAGTTACAAAATTCACCTGTATATTTGTAAATTATATTTTTACCAAATTCCTATGAAATACTTATATTTCTTCAGTGCTTATTTCTTTTCCATTCTTAATATGACTACACATTTTACATGGTAAACAGATAATACACAGAAAGTAACTAGGTCTAGTTTTTATTATTCCTAAAACAGTGCTTTGTGTAGATAGTTACTTAATGCTACTTTGAATAACATAATAAACTAAAACTTATGGGTGTAATTTATATGATTTCAGTTGGGCAGATCATGAAGAATGATTCATTTGTTGAACACACTTCTACTGAGCAACTACAATGTGCCAGGTAGGATTCTAGTCACAAGATATACAACTGAATAAATGAGTCAAAAAGCCCAGACTCCATGGAATTCATATTCTAGTGGGAACTTAGTCTTGTAACATGTAACAGGGCTCTTGAAAAAGTAAGTGTTAAGTTTGTTTCTTGAACCAAATTTCAAAACCATATTCATCCAAGCTAAATTCATCCATGTTCTTCTACTGATATTGAAAATAATGTGATAGGGTACTAAGGGTTTGGTAGATGAAAATAGAAGAATTTCATAGAATTGGGAGGTTAGGGGAGTAGAAAATCAATATGCTTAGAAACCAGTCTTATATACAAAATTTTCTAATCCCAAGAGTTGCAGGATCAGAGCTGTCTGCTCAAAATTAAAAATATTGAAAGCTAACACATTTTTAAGGTGCTTCTGTTCGTTTTTAATCCATATACACACTTTTAAGAGGTCTATGGTAAAAAGCCTCAGCGCTCCACTGCACCTTGCATGGTAAGTCATGAACATGATAACAGGGGAGAGAAAGTAAATTTTTCCAAACTGGACAGCCAAGTGCAGGCCTCCACAGTGTGTAAAGAAGCCTTTGAAGGGTAAATAAATGAACAATTAGGTGGAAGGTGCATGCTGAGAGAAAACTGAATCAGAGACTAACTGAAATAACTTTTCTAATAACACGAAGGATCAGAGCTAACTGCTGGCAAGGAGCAGGCCACCATGTAGGTGTTGCTGGGAAGGACAGAGAATAGAGCCACCAAGCTGAGTCAAGACAATGTCTCTGTGTGATTCTGAGGGAGAGACAAAGGCTGTGATTTTGAAATTCAAATCCTGATGAGATTTCCCAAAGTGGTCCTATTTAAATGCTTTAAATTTGCTGCCACCTACAAATATCAGCTTTTAAGACAATGACCAATATGCAAAGAAACCATCATTTCTCTCTTTCTAAGCCACGTCTGATTTACCACTCCTTATGATAACACAATACCTGGAAAGTGTCTTCTATAAATTCTCTATATTAAATAGACATTTGAGTTCCCCAGGGAGAATGTGAGACATGTTTTCTTGTTTCTCTGTAGATTAAGAAGTTCGTATTATAAAACATACCTCAGAGCTTGTAAGTGGGATTTTCAGAAAAGTGAGAAATGCCTCTCCAATCTCAGTGATAAAATACCTTTGTCCTGAAAATGCTTATTATCACAGCGATCAATACCTTGCTAATAATAATGACACAAATCAATCTTTTCTATGACTGGAACATAAGATATTGTCACAATGTGTAGATGACAACTATGGTGATATAAAAAAAGATTTAAATGTCTCTTTGGTCAATTAATATGTGACAAAAGGGGCAGAAGCTTAAAATAGAGTAAAAATATCCTCTTCAACAAATGGTGTTGGGAGAGCTGGACAGCTACATGCAAAAAACTGAAATTCGAACACCAACTTATACCATACACAAAATAAAGTCAAGATGGATAAAAGACTTAAATATAAGTCACAACACCATAAAAGTCCTAGATGGGACATAGGCAGGAAATTCTCAGGTATTCCACACAGCAATATTTTCACTGATCTGTCTCCTAGAGCAAGGGACATAAAGGGAAAAATAAACAAACGGGACTTCATTAAAATAAGAAGCTTCTGCAGAGTTAAAGAAAACATCAGCAAAATGAAAAGAGAACCAACAGTATGGGAAAATATATTTGCCAATGATAGTTCAGACAAGGGTTTGATCTTCAAAATATATAAAGAACTCACACGACTCCACTCCAGGAAGACAAACAATCTAATTAAAAAATGGGCAAAGGACCTGAACAGACACTTCGCCAAGGAGGACATACACAGGGCCAGAGACATATGAAAGGGTGCTCAGCATCACTAGACATCAGAGAAATGCAAATTAAAACCACAATGAGCTACCACTTCACACTGGTCAGATTGGCCATCATAAACAAATCAACAAACAACAAGTGCTGGCAAGGTTGTGGAGAAAAGGGAACCCTAGTGCACTGTTGGTGGGAATGCAGACTGGTGTACCCACTTTGGAAAACAGTTTGGAATTTCCTCGAAAAGCTAACAATGGAACTGCTTTTTGACACAGCTATTCCACTATTGGGATTATACCCTATGAATCCCAAAACATCGATTAAAAGAACCTACACACCCCAATGTTCATAGCAGCACAATTTACAATAGCCAAGTGCTGGAAGCAACCTAAATGCCCATCAGGAAATGAGTGGATCAAAAAACTATGGTACATTTACACAATGGAATACTATGGAGCAGAAAGCGCGAGCTACTACCCTTCGAGACAGCATGGATGGAACTGGAGAGCATTATGCTAAATGAAATAAGGGAGGAGGTAAAAGACAAATACCATTTGATCTCACCTATAAGTGGAACCTAATCAACAAAACAAACAAGCAAGAAAAATATAACCAGCAACATTGAAAGGAAAAACAAACCGACAGTAACGAGAGGGAAGGAAGGACAAGGGTAAGGGGAAAAGAAGGGGAAGGTCAAATCAAGGCACATGTACAAAGGACCCATGGACAAAGCCAAAGTAGAGAAGGATTGAGGGTGGAAGGTTGGGGTGGGTGGGGCAGGGGAAAGTGGTGGCAGAAAAATTGAGACAGATGTATTTGAACAATAAAGAAAAAGAAAAAAAATGCTTTACCATCCAATTTATAGTAGTTTCAATCAGTAATATAATTTAAAGCTGAAATAAATGTTTCTTTGACTTAAAAAAAATCTGTAAGAATCAAAGACTTAAATACGGTATTGAATTTCAAATAACTTACAGATAAAGATAACAATATAAAACTTTATTTAAAAACAACAAATTACACAGGCACATATAAAATACAAGAAAATAGACATCTGTTATTTTGGACAATTAAACAAGAATTTTTCTGCATTAATAAGGGTGAAAATATTTTAAAGTAGAAGGTTATTTTTGGATTATATAATATGCCTTCCTTAGCACAGAATCTTTTAACATATCCTAAAAATTAACTTATTTAAATTATTTGAATTTAAATATTCCATCCTTAAAAAGCAAGATGCAGAGATGCAGAAAAATTGCATTTGTATGAACAATATTCAAAAAACTTTACATTTTCTATAAAAAATTTGATTGTTATTCCTTAATGCCAATAACTATTTGTGTCTGAACCATCACTATACATCTTCCATAGTGTAAATGTTTCTTAAACAGAGTGTTTAACAAACACATGCTCATGTGTCTGGAATGGTCCTATAGTCCTGCTATAATTATTAATAGAGTCCACTTTCTCAAATTGAGGGATTGCATGAAAAATTATGATCTGGGTATAATTCAGATTTCTATTATAAACATTTGTCAACATCAGAAAGTTCATTGCTATTTAAATTGATACAGATGATGTATTATAGAATTGTACACCTGAAACAGATTATGTATTACAGATTTATACACCTGAAACTTATGTTATTAACAAATGTTACCTCAATAATTTAATTAAATAATAGAATTATGATTTGTGTTCATCAATCTGGAAAATAGCAAATAACATGTTTATAATACTACTAATATGAACTAGCATTGCCCTGACTGGTGTGGCTCAGTTGCTTGGGCACTATCCCTCAAAATGAAGGTCACCAGTTCATTCCATCAGTGCACATGCCTGGGTTAAGGGTTCAGTCTCAGATGGGGGCATGGAATGAGAGGCAACCAATTCATGTTTCTCTCTCACATTGAGGTTTCTCTCTCTCTCTCTTTCTCCCTGCCTTTTCCGCTCTCTAAAAATAAGTTTTAAAAAATCTTTTTTAAAAAATGAGCTAGCATTTAAGTGCTATGATTTGTAAGCTGTTGTGCCTTGCTCATATTACTTCATTAAGCTACATATTATTGTCCTTAATTAATAAAGAAGGAAAGTGGAGTTTAAAACAGATAAATGACTTGCTCAGGGCCATAAACTAGCAAGTGGTACAATGGTTATTTGAGACAAATAGCCAAGTCTCTTTGTTTTCAAAGTCCATGTTAAACAGATGAATACTATAAACATCTACTATAATATTTATGTTAGCAATATTGTGAATGAATGTAGACACAAGAGAATAGGAGACTGCCATGTCGCTGCCTTTTTCTAAAGTCATAAATCTTGGTGTGACTCCAATTGCATTAATTTCCATTTAGAATCGCCATTTCAGCTTCACAGCTACAACTTAATCTCAGCACTTCTTGGTACATTCTGTCAGATTCAGCATTGTTCCTCTCAGGTCTATTTCTCGTTGGGATTAATTCTAACCTCAGGGGTATATGCAGTGTGAAGACATTCATGGGAATAAACAGCACTGCTTGACCTTGATACATTCTATAATAGATTTCACTGAGATATAAAATTTATTCTGTATGGTCTTTGTCTATGAACACAAATATCCAGTGTCTAAGGTGTACAAATCCTGCCATGTCCACTGAATGAACAGCTTACCCTTTAATAGCCTCTCTTTGCAGACTTGAGAGCCTCTGGACCCATGGCTCTCTTGTGCTTTCTTCCTATCCACATATTTATCTATCTTCCTCATCTTTCTGGACATTAGGCATGTTTAGCTGCTTGACAATAACACACTGACATAATGGGGCTCCTCAACACCTTTCTGTATTTGAAGTCAAGGTAGTGATTAATTTCTTCTATGGGCCATGCTATTATGGTATAGGACACATGGAAAAAAGTGGATGCCTCCCAGATTTCCAAACAGGAAGCAAACATAATCTCTACTACTCCTGGTTCTGCATATTTTAAGGAATATCTGTTGTCCTCTTAAGTCTCCTCCTATACCAAAAAGATGAAGGAATGAGAATTCCCTTTATCAGCCACACTAGCTTCCAACTTTCTTGCTTCTTCTCTATTACTCTTTTCCCTATGCATGGAGTTTCTTGTCTAGAACTCAAAGGCTATATATTTCAGCTCCTCCCTCTTTGACTACTGAATGTAAATTTTGAACTTAAAAGTACAAAATTAGTCACTTTTGGGGAATCTCATTCTATAGTGCCTACGAAAGGAGGAAATTCTCAGGATATAAGTGAATGAAAAAAAAGGTGATGTTAATACATAGTTAATACTTCAAAAGTATTACCCTTCCCCCAGAGTAGCAAAGTACTTTATGTGATTGACTACATGTGTGAATACATGGAAATAATAAAGGGATTAGATAAAGAAAAATACTGAAGTAGAATACAGCCAGAATAGAAAGAAAAGGGGGAGTAACAAGAAAGGAGATAAAAATAGAATGAGAATAAAAGAAAGAAGAGTATACTGACATCAGAGATAGACAAAAAGATAAAACAAAAGCATGGGGTGGGGAACAAGAGAGAAGGTGCAAGAAGTGATGAAAAAGCATAAGGAAGGAAAGAAACAAGAGGCACAGGAGAATAGGAGTAGAAAGGAAAACTCCAATGAATAAAAAAAGCACAGAAGAGATAAAACAAATAGAAAATTTTCAGAGGAGTAGGACATTTAATTTTCAAACTCTTAACTGGTACAAATAATATATCATGAAGACTGGATCCATTTATTTGCCCCATTCCTTTTACTGCCCAAACTATGTTTCTTGCTTCTCAGATGCAGAGCCATCCATTTTAAGCATATATAGCTGGGTAAATCTAGATATTACAACTTTTCATTTAAATTGCTTCTCTGTAATAACTAAGTGTTCTTCCCCCCATTTTTCAAGTGTTAACTGCATTTCAGACACTCACCTAAAGGGTTTATGTACATTATTTCATTTAATGCTCACAGCAACCATGAGAGAGATACTATTTTTTTCCTACTTTACATATTGAAATGTGAGGTTAGAGTGACAAGCTATTTGTCCAAGTTACATAAGTAACCAACAATATAGTTAAAATCAAAAACAAAAAAAAACCTAACTCTAGATTCTTTGCCTTCTTAACTGCTTAGCTACATTCTCTCAGAGCCCAAATTATTAAAATAAAGAAACCACCTTCCTACCTTTATTTTATCATATTAAAAAAATAATACAATGTTCTATTCACTCCACACTTTGGGCATTCATCATAGTTTCATTTAGTTTTGATTCTCAATCCAATGCTCTTTATTCTATTGGTCGTATTACTGTTTAATGGAACACAAGCTTACTCACACAAGTCATAGGAAGCAAGTCATGTTCTTGTGTAATTAGGAGGTGCTACTTTATACTTGCAGGAAGAAGTTATGTGTTTAAATTTGTGCAAGATGCATGTATACACACAGGTGGGTATCTTTTATATGTTACTTAATAATAAGCATAAAGATATAGAAGAGTCCTGAAGCTCAAAAGGGACTATTATAGAAGAATAATTCTTATGCCAGGAATTACAGCTGTCCTTTATCACACAGAAAGGCACTTGAGAGATTTCAATTGATCATTCAACATTTTTTCACAATGAAGAGATAAAAGAAACATTTCCATATATCAGGTGAAAAAACAGAAACATAGAAAGATGTGTTGCATTTTCTCAAAGATATGTCAGTGGCAGCTATGAAAACTTCCTTAAAAGTTCATGACCCACATTCAATGTGATTTTTTTTCACTCTGTCTACCAAGATGCTCCAGTTTGAATTATATATTCCTTTTATAACACTTATTTCATTACATATGGCTTCTTGAGATCTGGGATGGCCAATTACTCAAAGTCAGGAAGTCCTGGATTTATTTTCCTGGTTACTGTCTTTGTAACCTTAGGCAAGAAAGATCTTTTAGGCTCTTAAAGACTTACATTCCTGTTTGTAAAATAAGGATAATGATGGTTTCTATAAAGTTGTTATAAACTTTAATTGAATTTGGTATGTACTTGTTGTACTCAATAAATTTTAACTAAAATAATAATGCTCCTTATTCCATGGTAGTCCTAGCACTCATTATAATATCTTGCACAGTAAACTCTCAATAATGTTAAATAATTGAATCACATGGTTTGAAAATAAACATTATATTATTAGATGGGTACATTAATTGAAAAAATAAAATAATGATATAATATAAAAACAGAAATAATGTTCTAAACTTACATGAGGTTCCATCATTTCTGAAAAGCAAGTACTTTAATAAAACATTACCTTGTAATGAATCTTGCCTTAATGCTTCCTTTACTGTTTTTTAAATATATTTTATTGATTATGCTATTAAAGTTGTCCCAATTTTTCCTTTCATTCCCTCAACCTGGTATCCCTTATTCCCTCTAGCAATCTCCCCTTAGTTCATGTTCATGGGTCATGCATATAAGTTATTTGGCTACTCTATTTCCTAGACTGTTCATAACATCCTCCACCTATTCCATACCAACCAACTTGCACTTCTTAATTCCCGCACCTTTGCCCCCTCCCAAATGATAACTCACTAAATGATCTTAATATCTATGATTCTGTTTCTGTCCTGCTTGTTTGCTTAGTTGTTTTTTAGATTCAATTGTTGATGGTTGTAAATTTATTGCCATTTTAATGTCCATAGCTTTGGTCTTCTTTTTCTTAAATAAGTCCCTTCAACATTTCATATAATAATGGCTTGATGATGATGAACTCCTTTAGTTTTACCTTTTCTGGGAAGCACTTTACTTGCCCATCAATTCTAAATGGTAGCTTTGCTGGACAGAATAATCTAGGCTGTACGTCCTTGCTTTTCGTCACTTTGAATACTTGCCAGTCCCTTCTTGATTGCAAAGTTTCCTTTGAGAAATCAGCTGTCAGTCTTATGGGAATTCCTTTGTTGGTAACTATCTGGTTTTCTGTTGCTGCCTTTAAGAGTCTCTCTTTATCTCTAACCTTTGACATTTTAGTTATGATGTGTCTTGGTGCAGTCCTCTTTGTGTCCATCTTGTTTGGGATTCTCTGTGCTTCCTAGGCTTATATGTCTATTTCCTTCACCGAATTAGGGAAGTTTTCTTTCATTATTTTTTCTCCTTTTCTTTCACTTAAGCAATTACAAGTATATTTTTAAAATATATTTTATTTTTTATGTTTTTTAATTTAATTCTTATTGGTTCCCCCCCCCCCCCCCCACTAACATTTAGTCCCCTTACACCCTCCTCCCCCCAGCAATCACCACACTGTTGTCCATGGCCATGAGTCCAAGTTTTCAATTTCTTGCTCTTTCTCTTCTCCTTCTGGCACATCTATGATTCAAATTGGTACATTCAAAGTTGCCCTAGAGGCTTCTTAGCCTAACCTTGGCTCTTTTTTTAAATTCTTTTTTCTTCTTCTTGTTCTGATTGAATGTTTTTTCCTCCTTATGTTCCAAATCATTGATTTGATTCTTGATTTTATCCACTCCAGTGTTGATTCCCTGTAAACTTTTCTTTATTTCACTTAGTGTAAACTTCCTTTCTGCCTGGGTCTTTTCTATGCCATTGAAGTACCCAATGAGTTCCTTGAGCATCCTAATTACCAGTGTTTTGAACTCTGCATCTTCTAGATAGTTTATCTCCATTTTGTTTTGTTCTTTTTCTGGAGTTTTATACTTTTCTTTCATTTGGAGAATGTTTGTCTCCTCATTTTGGCAGCCTTCCTGTGTTTGTTTCTATGTATTAGGTAGAGATGCTTTGACTCCCTGTTTTAGCAGTGCGGCCCATTTAGAAAAGCACGCCCATAAGGTCGGATTGAGTAGACCCTTCAGTAATCACCAGGGCAGAGCAGCCATGTAAACCAAGTTGATTGAGCCTCAGATATGGTGTTGCTGATCTGCGGCTCTGTGTGGGCGGAGGGTTCAGAAAGGAGACAATACTTCTGCCTGGCCTCTGGAATTTTATCTAGGAGGAAGCTGTGCTCTGGCACTCACCCTGGTATCAGACACTTCAGTTTCTCCCCATATGCCACTAGTGCCCTTCCAGCTACTGCCCCAGTACTGAAGGGAGTGAGTCTGCGTTAAGGTCTAGGTACATAGCAGGCCCTTTAAGAGGTGGCTCCTGAGAATCCCACTGTTTCCTCCTCTTCTCCAACACTCACTGTTTTTTACAGCCAGAAGTTATGGGGAGTTATCTTCCTGGCACTGGAACCCTGGGCTTGGTATTCTGGTGTAGGAATGGGATCCCTCACTCCCAAAGTATCCCTCCTGATTTTTACTTGTGTGTGGGACTTTTCTCCATTTCTCCATGCCTCCATGCCTCCACTCCTCCTACCCACCTGGATGAATGTGGCTTCTTTAATTCCTTTGTTGTCAGATTTCTATACAACTCGATTTTCTGACAATCCTGGGTGATATTTGTTTTGTAGTCTCATTGTAATTTTTGCTGTGGGTGTGTGAAGAGGTGAGCCGTGTTAACCTATGCTTCTACCTTGACAGGCAGTCCTTCCTTCACTGTTTTAAAACTAAGAAGGTGAATGTGTAAGATGGTCGTAGCTCCAATAATCTATGAGTTTCCTTCTACCTATCAAAAACACAGGATAAATATTCTAATAAAATTATATAGAAATAATTAGATCCTTGTTAATTTACATTCACTCTGATCAGGGAATTTTACCAAGATCTTCTAGAAAATTGCTCTGTTTTTCTCCCATCACTCTTTTCTCCAAAACAATGAAGAGCTTAAGCTGAGCAAATTCAGTGTATTATAATGCTAATAAACATATATATATAGGAAGTGTGTTTTGAACATATCTATTCTGTTGAACACAGACTAAAATTATATTGCATCAACCTACTAAAGTTGAAAATCAAATAACTGCATAATTAAACACAGCAAAAAAGCTTTAATGTTAATGATGCATCAAACTGTTGGGAACTGCCCCACCTGGTTTCAGGGACTGTGGCCTTTCCGACAGGCAAGAGGGCCCCAAGGCTGGAAATAATCAAGGAGGCCTTGGGAAAACAGGCCACTGAGGGGACAAAACCTGTCCCCCTGGCAGGGGTGAAGCCCCTGCCTCCTTCACATCACCCTGCTTGGCCCTGTGATGGTTGGTTGTTGATGACAGGTAAGTTCTCTTGCAAAGACAGATGACCTAAGACAGATATCAGTCGATGTGGGCAGCAGACAAGGACTTGGGAGAACATGGAGAAAGGGCATAAAGGCCCGCACCCCTTGGCTTGGTTTGGAAATGGCCAGAGTCCTCATTCTATCTGAAAGAAGTCTCTTTATCTCTTGGTGGCTCTGCCCCACCCACTGGCTCAGACTTGAAACAATACTAAAGGCAGGTACAGCCCTAAACTGAATTGGTGGTTCCAGGGGACAATCAGACCTAGAAGTAAGTTCCTCTAAGCATGCTTTGTTCTTCCCTCAAAAACTATGATAACCAGCTCATACTGGGAAGGAGATTTACATTTCATAGACTCTAACCTGAGGCAGATCTCTTGTGTTCTTTCAATGTTATCTATGATCTCTATTTGTTTTCTGTGAACATAGCCTTTTTGACATTGATTGATGAGCTCTGTTGTATACCTCTACACATACGGTTCTCAATTAAAGGCTTTGGACACAGGGTCTCGGGGCTTCTCCACTAGAGAGAAGAGCCCTTTCCCCTCTACTGGCAAACAGAGAAATTTTCTGTGATGATTCATTTTGTTTGCCCCCATCCGTGACAACCCTGGGATGGGCGCTGCGGGATCAGAGCCCTCACTCCCACCTCAGCTGGCCCTGGACAGTGACCCTCAGATCCAAGAGCCCCACGGTTCTCACAGCATCAAACATTCATTTTTGGTAAATAATATAACCTTGTTTATATCCAGTTAAACAGGATATCTACATTGACTTACAACTATTTGGACTTTCTTGAGTTATTTTGACCTCTAAGAATCTATGAAATTGCTGATTTGCATGTGAATAAAGTGTAACTGAAAATTCAAAAGAAAAATTTTTTTCCTAGCACAGCTGAATAGTAGTACCACTATTATTTCCAACTAAGCTACTTACTGCAAAATTTGAGGTAGTTTATTTTCTTAATCTTCATGTAGTTTGTCACTCCCCCAAGTTAGGCTCCTTATTAATCATTTCTGCACATAGTATAGTTTTAAAAGGTATACTATGTTTGTACACTCTAGCTTACATAATTGGATGTGGTGTTGCAATATATGCTAATGTGCCATCAATATGTCACCACAGTATGACCTTCATTAGGGTGGGGACGTGTACTAACTTACTTTGATAACCAGGACACTGAAATACTGCTTCTTCTAACATGTAACAATTTGAGCACTTGAAGATTAGTACTTTAAAAAGCTTTATTTCCTCTAATTAGATGACAAAATTATATCTTAGGAACATTGATAAAGGTATTTTTGTTGTATATGTTGACTTACTGTGATTCTACAGCTTATAAGAATGATGTCATCTATATTTTCATAATTAAAGTCTGAACAGGAAATGAGAGTATCACAAATACCTAGACATCATTTTTTATTTTGCTGGAAAGATCACATAACATTATTCATGTCTTTTTTTCAGTTATATTAATTCAGGGAAATACCATAAGGCACTCCCCTATCTACCACTTCTCAACTTTTCCATGTGTTATTTAGTGATGATTAAGTTCTTGAAAGACAGGCAGTTTACAGAGTAGAGGAAGTATTGCCAAATATAGGTTGCAGCACTTTATGTCTTATAAATTTAACAATTGCTCAAAATAGAAGTTTTATATATGCCTTGTAGTTCTCTTATCTGGTCCAACAGTTCTTCCCTACCCTCCAAGGAAAAGGCACATCCATACAAAGGTTAGTTTTGGCTAGCAAAGTCACCAAATAATAATGCTTGTCTAGCTTTTCTTGCATTAATAATTAAGTAATAATTTAAAACAAATGCAAAATAACCTCAAGTTCTTATCAACTGATCCAAAAAATGTATGGTTTCAAGCCCAGAGATTAGCTAATTTCTCCGAAGTGTTGATTTGCTTCTATTCTCTTATAAGAATGTATCGAATGATAACCCAGCTGTGCCCTAACCATATGTTCAGACTCACACAAAAGTCAAATCAGCTTTCCTTTTCTAAATTACTTCATCCCTTGATGTATGGACCTTATTTATAACCTCCCTTTGTGCAGCCATAACAGTATCACATAGGGCTTAGTTTCTGAAAACCATAGCAATTGCCTGAAAATTGATTTGATGTCTTTTGCCCATCCCTCCCTTCGGTCCCTGAAGACATTTTAATATGAGCCATGACATTATGATGGATGAAATCTGGCATTTTACTGTAGCAATGCTACTCCCATGTGGAAAATAACAGCTTGTTCAAAAGCTGGTCTTCCAGCCAGATTTAGGATATACAGTAAAGCTACATACCCAATCTTCCCCCTTTTCTTTATTTTCAAAACATTCTTCCCAAATTTCTTTGTGTTATCAAATTCTCTAGGTATCGCACGTTGAAACTAATTGTAGGTTACATAAGTGATAAATATGTCATCAAAAGACAGAGGTAATTGTGAATAGGAAAACACTCCAGATATTTGAACATAAAATAATTTTCTAATACAAACTGTCTCTGCACAAACACCAAATTTCTGTATATTTGTGAAAAAATGGTATCTTTAAAACATATATTATAAGGCTGAGAAGAAACTGTCTCTATAATTCCAGGAGACCAGATTTAAAAAAAAATCATTAAACTTATTCTTTAATAAACTATATGTTCTTATTTGTAAATGGCAATATTTTTTCTAACTACATATTAACTACCACATTCAACTTTTTCAAGGTTAATAAATACAAGTAATTTACAAGTTTGCTAATCAAAATGAGGAGAAAAGATATTTAAGATTCCACCAGTATGTGCGATTAGTACTACCTATATTTAATTGTTGCTATATCATGAGCATTGGTGTTTTAAATATACGGGACAGTACGACATGTCTGAGGATGATTAACTGCAACTATGTTCCTATTTGTTCCGGGTGTTTTGTATAGGCCCCTATTAAAATGGAACAGTTGAGCTTGCAGAAAATAGGGAGATATTTTGTAAAGAAAGTATTAGTAACAGAATACATATAACTAGGATTTATGCCCTTCACCAGGGAAACTCGTTATTTATATAAAGGCCTGCAGCAAATATATGATTAATTACTATAGTGAAGGAAGTAGTACTGGTCAATGCGTGTTGAATTTGTGGGACTTGACTTCCTAAGTGTAGCCCCTATTTCTTCAGATCTGCGCCATCTCATTAGATAATAAAACAGCTTTTACATTTTAAGATTAATACATAAATGAAACCTACACTCATTCATGTTGAAATGATAAAATGAGATGATCATTGTCAATAGACACTTTGTGAATTTTCTCGCCATACTCATCATTTTAATGACTGTAGGAGATTGAACTGAAGGTAAAATCTAGTTCATGACACTGACATTCTGTATCGGTCCAGTTTACTTTATGTTCACTAATTTGCCTTAATTTACTTTTCAGCTTCACTTTTATTTTGTTCACTTTTTGTAGCTACCTCCTTCAAATTCCTTTGACAACCTGAGAATGTCTTGCAGCTGAAAGCAGTATTAATTACATTTCAAAGCAAACCTTTATTCATTTGAGGACAATCTGTGAAACAGAAATTTGTGACTGAAGCTGTTGCCAAGCCAATTACTGAAAAATAACTCAAATATGTCTCGACAGATTGCATTTTTCCTATTGTTAGATTGTTTATTCCATAGATCAAAAGGCTACATTTCCCTTTAATTAAAATGAACTAACTCATAGTTAAATATATCATCCATTCCTTGGGACTATATGTGGGTTGATGTATAGAGAGAGTGCCTTAATGAAAATGTTTTTTTTTTTAAACTGTATACTTCTGGGTTTTGTTTTTTTTTTTCCAAGATGTTTTCAGGCTTTCTTTATGCAAGGTATCCTTTATATGAACAAGCCAGAGTAGAAAGAACTAATGAGCACTGAAGAACAGAGTGAAAAGAAATTATTCAGTGCTCAAAGAAGTTCACCCTAGGCATACTTCACATTGCCATCACACATGCAGAAGAGCTTGGTGAATTATAATAGATTCAGTAGGATAAGGACTTGACATTCAGATGCTTATCTGAACTTTAGCTGAACAATCCAGATTTTTTTTTTCTGAAGTTCCTTAAAGACTGTCATATGAGGTTTTAGAAATGCTCCTGTTTAACATGAAATAATATCAACCAATACACTGATTTGCAGAAGAAAAAAAGTTTCCATATTTAAACAATTGTGAGATATATTTTTAAAGCCTTCAATGGACTATCCTTTCATCTTTGTGCTTTTGTAATTTTGCCATTCAAAAGCAAAAACATGGCTTCCTAGCCCCAAATATCACCATCTTTTGTTTCTAAGGATATATGTAAGGAAACACATTGAAAGCCCATAAAGGGTCTGTAAGATGGAATTACTATATGCTAAAAGGACTCTTTGCCTTTAACAGCATCTAACAAATGACTTGTCTTTGTTTTGGGTGGGTGGTGGTGGAGTGGGGGTGGCGGTTGAGAACATTTAAGGAGAAATGCTGAGCAATTCATTTTAGCAAGAGAATCTCAATGACAAACGCTCTGGGAAGTTTGAGCTTTAAGCAAGAGAGACACCACCCAAAGTAAGAACAGCATGGAGTGTGTGAAAAACACAAACTGGGCAAGCGAAACAAACACCATAGAGTTCCCTTCTCCTACTGTTTCCTTAAACTACACTTATACTCAGGTTCTTCTGTTTGCCACTAAACTGAGTGAGAAGGAGGAGATTCTCAAACATATGATGGCTCTCAGCACTGCTGATCCATGCAGTCCCCAAGTTGCTTGGCTTGAGTAAGTTTTAATAATATGCACCCACTTGCTCCATTGTTTGTCCCTCTTCCATTGTTGTAGATTGGGGCACAGTTATTGGTCAACAGAGAGCTGCGATTTCACTGCTGCTTTCTTGTTTCTTCCCTTTCCTTGAACCCTACCAGACTAAGGAACTTCTGTATCTCCATTTTGAAAGAGAAGATTTGAGTCACCCACAAACAGAAATGGTTGATTCATCTTTCTCTTCCTCACCTCTCTGAGAGAGGGCTGTCTTAGCTCTGGATGCCACATCCAAATACCATAGACTGGGTGGCTCAAACAACAGAAATTTATTTTTTACAGTTCTGGAAGCTGAAAGTCTTTTCAGGGTACCAGTAAGGTCGAGTTCTGGTGAGAAGTCTCTTCCTGGCTTGCAGATGGCCACCTTCTCGGGCTGCCCTCACATGGTAGAAACAAAGCCAGCTCTTCCTCTTCATATAAGGGCTTTAATCCCATCATGAGGGCTTCACCCTCATCATCTCATCTAAACCTAATTATCTGCCAAAGTTTTCCTCTCTGATACCATGATATTGGACTTCAACATAAGAATTGGCGGAGACACAAACATTTGGCCTATAACAAGAACTGCTTTTTGTTCTGCTTCCTTCTGACCCTTCATGTAGTGCTATCCCGCAGGGAATTTGCATATTCTGCTTCTGACACTAACCAAATTTATCTGCTGGATCTACGCCCACCCTTTTTCTCTCTTTGGAGCTAGGCAGTTGGAGGGAGGTTTTGAATCACAAACAACTCACTTAAATTTTTGAAATCTGTAACTCTGATCTAAGCATCTCTGACCACAGGCATCAACAGCACTCCTTAATGTTTCTGATTGTTAATGGGCTATTAACAATATTCAACAATACAGAACAGGATTCCAAGAATAATTCATTTGTTTGGCAAGAGAAATAAGGGAACCATCAGCCAACTTGGAAATATGACAGTAATTAAATAAAATAACCTCTGTTCTATACAGATTGAGTAAGAATGTGAAATATTTTTAGCAATACATAACTTTTCCTTTCAAAATGCATATCACTCTTCAAAAACCCACTTAATGATTATAGAGTCCTGGGGAATAAATAAAAAAGTTGGGAAGGCCATAAATAATCAGTCTTAGGTTCAGAAAGATTGTGAAATGACTAACCTAAAATATACATTTATATGAGTATATGTATATGTGTGGTACTTTGGTACCTCAGACAGTTCTTCCAGTTGCCATCAGTGCCTTCTTATATTTTCGTAAATCTCAGTGATGGTCTGAAATCTCTTCCCTTTCAAAGGTGATTTTAGTTTTGGGAAAAGCCAGAAGTCGCAGGGTGCTAAATCTAGACTATAGTTGGGGCAGAGTCACCTGAGTGATTTAATGTTTCGTAAAAAAACTCTGCATGCCTGGCTGATGTGGCTCAGTAGACTGAGTGCCAGCCTGCGAACCAAAAGATGATCAGTACGACTCCCAGTCTGGGCACATGCCTGTGTTGCCAGCCAGGTCCCTGGTGGGGGGCACACGAGAGGCAACCGTGCATTGATGCTTTTCTCCCTCTTTTTTTCCCTCCCTTCTTCTCTCTCTAGAAATAAATAAATAAAATCTAAAAAAAATAAAAGATTTAAAACAAAAAACACAACTCTGCACTAAATGTGATGGACGAGTGAGCGCACTGTTGTGATGAAGCTGCCCATCACCAGTTGCACATAGCTATGTCCTTTGAATCATCTGAATATTTCCATGGAGGAATGTTCAAGCTTAATGCAAAATCTGATGCAGATTCATTGCTCTACTTGCTCTGTCATTTTGAATCCAACAGCCACACAGTACACATGCTTACTCAACAGTGTCTATTGCCCTCACTGACTAGTACAGTAAAGTCATCATTGTTTACACATGTGCATTCCAGTCCACTCTTCTTGGCTGCCAGGTTACATCAATACCACCCATACCATCTCGTTATGGTAACAATGGCCAGATGTTTTCCAGATAGACCTTGTATATGTGTGCACACATACATAGAGACATGACTTCACACTTACTTAACCCAGCAGCTTACCTTTCAAAATTTGAACTGATCTTTTCACACAAATATGCTAAAAGTAAATTTAGAACAATGTGATTTTTTATTATCTTAAAAAAATTCTTATTGACGGGCAAAAAAGTAGGCTTAGATACGTGTTACAGGGCATATAATGATATTAATAATGTTCTTGCTTACATTTAGCAAGATGAAGCCAAAACCAAGTTTAAACCTGTGGTTTATTTGGTCAACATATCTAGTCTATTCTATTAAAGAGTCTGGGTTTTGGTTTAGTAGGTAAGAATGCATGGAATATATTAATTTTTCAGTTTTAACTGGTATTTGTTGATGTTATATCAATTCAATCTTTTTGAAAAATCTTTTATAAGGTTGTTACCAAAGAATAAGCCCGCCCTAGAATATGTAGGCTAATGACCATCAATGTTTTGATGAAAAATTCATGATTTTAAAATAACAATATGCTGATATTCCTGAAAGCAGCCAAAGACATTTAGTCCTAAATGGGATATTTAGTGAGGGTCCTTATATATAACATAATTCCATATGATATTTATATCTGTATTTTAGCGTGAAGTTCACTTTAAAATATTTCTATAACTTGAGGACTGATATGAGAGTCAAATTTGATAATATATTTAAAAGTACATATTTCTAAATACATATCAAATCTCGAATTATTTTCTTTCAAAATGTCCTATTTACCTTTTCTCTCTAACTTGTTATATAAAAGTACAGTCAAATGTGTAGGATAAAAACAATTTTAGTAAAGTTCAATTTGGCAATAAAAGAGTATGTTAGGCACAAAAAGCCTTTTAAAGTCTGAATTTCTCAGGGATTTCCAGCATTTTTATTCAAGAGGCATGACTTGAGCCTGGGAAATTTTATTAGTCTTAATAAGAAAAATATAACCCATATGTTGATTAAAAAATACATTTTCTGCACATTGTACCTTTTAAAAAATGGAAAAAAAATATATTTCATGTTAGTTTACACCTTATAAATGCCAAAAGATCAAAAAGAAACAGGAACTCTTCAATACTGATTGAAGCATAAGTTAAAATATTTACTAAAATAACTATATGAAAGCAAATTTGTTTTCTTTAGGCTTTTTACTGCACTGCAGTGAGAAAAAAATACTACATATGTTCTTCTCCTTTCCAGTGAATGTTACTGAAAATTATTTTTTCTTACACATTTGCAAATGACAATTTATTTGAATTAAATAGAGTTAAAGAAAACAAAAGTATGAGATAGAGAACAATATAAATAGAACAATGTCTCTTCCTGCATTGCCTATCATGGACCTCCAGGATTTCAACATCCTTTACTTGCTCTGTGAAGCTGCACTGTTAAGGTTGGTTATTAATGGGGGTAGGGTGAGCTAGTACATGTTTATCATAAAACATTTGCAATTTGTGTGAGAGAGAGAAAGAGCATATTTTAAAAGTTGATAAAATGCTAAAACTCCCTCTCATCCTAGACTTCAAACAGTCCTTCAGGAATCAAAATGCAAACAATGTCTAAATAAAGCATAGGATATCATTTCCCTTAAAGTTCTCATTTTTTAAAGTTTTGATTAATGATTATGAGTCAATCATGGGATTAATATTTAAAAGTTTTTTGGGAAAATGCTCTCCCCAGTTTCCTTACCCATGCTTGGAGCTTATGACCTGTATAGCTAAAGATATCAATACTGAGACAATTAGGCTGCCAGCCAGATACACCCCCTGGAACTCTCTAGATTGGAAGGCAGCAAAGGAGCTAAAAAGAGCTTGAATACATAGGACTGGGAACCTAATAGCTCAGGCACAGGTTCCAAAGTCAATGTTTTCATTCAGTTAAGCATAAGAATCACTCAAATATGTACAGTGATTTGGAGATTTATCTCATGATGGTCGAAGAGGACATATCAATGAATTAAGCAAAAATGTCTATGAATCTCTGTTTTTATTTAGCATTTAAATAAGTCTGAATTCTTCTATCAAACATTATGTAGACATTGTTGTGAAGCAAATGTTTATGTATCTCTAAAATTCACAGGTTGAAATTCTAACCCTCCGTGTGGTGACATTTGGAGATAGGGCCTTCGGGAGGTAACTACGGTTAGATGAGGTCCTGAGAGTGGGTCCTTAAGGATGAGATTTGTATCTTTTTAAAGATACACCAGAGACCTTCTCTCTTGCTCTCTCCTTACCATATCAGAACACAGCTAGAAGATAGCCATCTATAATCCAAGAAGAGAGTTCTCACCAGAAACCAAATAGGTCAACACCTTGAAGTTTGGATTTCCCAGCCTCTAGAATTACGAGAAATAATTTTCTGTGTTTAAGCCACCCAGTCTATGGTATTTTATTATGGTAGCCCAACTGACTAATACACATTTTTTCTTCCCTTTCGTTCACCACTGTATTTTTTCCTCTCTTATTTAAAGAAGAAAACCATATATAATTTCCAGCCATATTTACAATAATCCTCACTGCAATGAAACTTAAAATAATAATAAACCTGATTTTAAGAACTTCACAGAATGCTGATTTAGGTTAAGTCTCTTCTTAAGGGTAAGGGAAGGGAAAAAAGAAAAGATTGTTAAGGGTAAGGATGCATATTCCACATCTTATACTCTTAATGATAAAAACTACTAACCTAATGAACAAAACAAACAAGTAAGCAAAATAGAACTGGAGGCATAGAAACAAGGAACAGCCTGACAGAAACCATAGCAGAGGGCAGAAAGGGAATAAGAGTGGAAAGGAAAGGAAGGGACTAGTCAAGGAACATGTATGTATGACCCATGGACATGGATGACAGGGTGGGGACTGACTGTGGGAATGGGGGGTGGGCTGGGGTTGAGACAACTGTAACAAAACAACAATAAAATTTTCTTTTTTTTAAAAAAGAAGAAAGCAGACCATTTTTAGAAGGGACCCACATGGAAAATTGATAGGATAAGGGAAACTGCTTTGCTATCCAGATCAGAGTTAATGGAATGATGAATATTTTGGTGAGATGTCCCTCATTATCAAAGACTATTTCTTGGAAGTTCTGTCTTTTGGCACATGCAGTAAGACTAGAGCTGCTTTCCCCTCAGCCCCCCAAGTCTGGGTCACTGAATGCTTCTCTTTTGTCTCCTTGTTAAGCACTAATGTCTTCCTGGGCTCTGTCCTTACAAGATTCTTCCTATGTACAGTCCCCACATAAAAGATTTAAAATGCTTCAACAGGATGGAAATACACTATAGTCAAGGATAATATGCGTCAACCTACAAATAGGTGAATTCTACATGAGGTAGAGAATATATTTATATACTATATGATATGATTCTCAATCTGAAAATTTATCTTTTTTTCTGGGGGGCTTATATATCCACTTTATATCTGATACAGCTGAATCAGAAAACATGGCTTGCATATGAAATTGAGTTATCTTTATTTGTTTATATTTCTCTTGTCATAGTCTAAACTGACTATGTTACTTAAGAGTCTTCATATAAAAAAGTAAATATATAATCAATGCTTTCTAAAGAAAGCAGTGGTTGATTATTTCTTATAATGAGTAGACTTAGAGTAGGATGGATTAAAATAATTGAATTAATGTCATACAGGATCCTGTTCAGGACTTGATTTCTTTTTTCAATGTTGGTTTCAAATTCCATGTACTATCAAGATGTGGCAGAAGTGCTAAGTTTTTCTTCTTGGCTTCATATCCAGACAGAGTTGCCTCTCGCTTTTTTTTTTTTCATTGAGTTCAGCAAAATTATTATGGTGATTTATAATCTCTGAAAAGATAATGTGCCCATCTCTGAAGCAATCACTGTGGCCTGGAGGCTATGAGATTGATTAATCAAGTTTGAGTGACATTGCTGTGATGGGTTCACTGAAACCATGTTGATTGAGAAGAGGGGACTTTGAAAACAAAAACCAGCCATTAGCAAAAGCATAATATGTGGATTCCTGTTGATCTTGAACAAATATCTCCCAGAGTCCAGTGCTTTTGCTTTCTTTAACCCATACACTTCTAAGTATTCTACTTTAAAAAAAAGTGTATCTTTCTTTTTACAAAATGCACCCACACTTCTCCAAAGGAGATGATGTTATTTCTCAGCAGTAAGTACAGAAGCAGCTCCTGCTGCATGTTACATATAATGGAGGAGCGAGAACAGAAACACTACACCATCACTCTCTGGAAAGGGCGAAGGGATTTAGGTCCACGGTACCTCATGGATACTTCTAGACATAAATAATAACCCCCTGGCAGTTGAAAGTTTCTTAGGTTCTCCCAAGTTTTTTTTTCCAGATACTGCTTCTCAGGAAGCATCTCCCTGTCCATGATCCTTCCTGGTCATATCTGAGATAAAATGTGGTTTGAAGATATTTTGACATACAATGGATGGAATAACTAAAAATTACCTTGGTTGCATTAGAGAACTCAGTTGATACAGTAGACAAGCAAAACTGTGATGTGGGAAGAATAACTTGGGAATATTACCAAGAGTGTTGAGATGATTTAAAAAGAACAAAGATAAAATACTATGAGGAAAAAAAATCAATCTCTGAATTATAATGTTTTCTGAGAAACACTTGGAATGAAAAATATTTAAAAACTGGATACAAAATTACTTATCAAATAAATAATTAAAGGAAACTTTCCTCTGTTGAAAAATAATAATATATGGATAACATTTTATTGAGTTTTGCAAAATCAATGAAAAAAATACATACATCCCTGCATACCAGAAACACATTTTGAATTACAGGGGTAAAGAAATGTCCACTTAGGTACACGAGCACCTGCTTTTTCTCTTTCTCTCTCTCTCCATCCATACACATGTGCACACACACAAACACATATTTAAACACTAAAATGAGGTTGTCCTGTTCTTTACAAAAAATGCAAAACATATAAATTAAGCTGCCTCCAATTTATCTAAAATATGAAGTATGAAGATACAGTGGAGAGGACTTGGTTTAAAAGGGAAGAACACGGGTAGCTGTTAGTATTTATTAGAGTTAGCCCCATTATACCTCTCTCTTGTGTTATTTAATGTCAACAACATGTAGGCACATTTCCATGTACTTACCAGACATTAGGGGAAAAAGACTAATGTGGGTAGAGGTGTGTGGAAGAATTAATATTGATTTTTGGTTGGGTTTTTTTTGATGTTTTATTTGTTTTTCTGTTATATTTTGATTTGTTTCAGATATAGCCAACAAGATGTATCCAAAAGGGCAAAGTCTTTATGAAGTTTAAAATACAGGGTATTTTTCACAGTGAGTAAGCTGGCCTTTCTGATAATGTCATTCCCCCACCTCACTTCAGAAAATAAATAGAATATGTCATCAGCTGATCTGCACCTACATTCATTTTTGCTGGGGAAAAAAAAAAAGTCTCATATAACCTCAAAGCAAGATTTATAGCCTAGGCTGCTCTGATAGGAGTCTCATTATTAGACTCAAAAGGCTTATAAAAAGACTAGGACTGTCCCTTGATGCTTTCCTGGAACAAATTCTGATAGGGTCCCAATGTGATCAAATGTCATTTGAGGACCTATAAGTGGGTGAAAGGTGGTTCCAGAGAAGTCCACTATTTTGGAGACTTTTGAATGCTGGAGAAGGATAGATGCTACATGGTGTAAACTGTCCTACAGTGGTGGTAGTTTTAAGTGGGGAGTTTGTTTAAAAGAATAATTAGAGTGCCCGATTTATTAATTTTATGCAAATTAACAAAAGGATCAAAAAATCTATCAGCTGATGATATAAGATCTAAATTTTCATTAGTAACTTGAGATAGAACTGAACATTTCCAATGACTTCTTTCCAATAAAGTCTGCCTTTAAATAACTAAAGTGACTTCCTTTACTGTTCCCTTTTTGGAAATCCTAGATCAGTTAGATTAGAATAATGGAGATCATTTCTGATGACATTCTTTTCCTTCAAAAATGGTAATAATGAAATATGCATTAGCATATCCCTGTAAGTTAACTTGCTTACATTCTTTTACCAAACACTAGAAGATGAAATGGAAATTAATATATAGTTATTTTATATTTTCATAAACATATATGTATTTGTATACACACATAAATCATATATATAGTATGTCTGTGTGTGTATGTACATATGTGTGTATATATAAATATATACACAAAGCCAAAGATCCCGGCATACAACCCATATTTGGTATTAGCACTCAAAAGACCACAGATTGTACTCTCAGAAATGCTTTGGTGGAAAATTGTTAATTGAGTTTAGGATGTTGGATAAAGTTTTCATTTCTTGGATAAATATGTTTGCTGAATATATATTGTTCTTTATATATTTATTGGTTTAATTTGGTAATATTTTTTAGAATATATAATTCTATTTCAATATTGGGATTGGTCTATAATTTTCTTTTTGTCCTTATCATGTTTTTTTATCACAGTAACCATTCATGTTCTCCTGCACTTATAAATTAAGCATTACTTCCATAAGTATTCACTGAAGAAGACATATAAGTTGAAGCTTCCTTTTATAGAAGCTTTTTATTAGAGATATAATTTATGTGCTATTTATTACAGTGCCCAGATTTTCTATAACTTCTTTTGTCAATTTTAATAAGCTGTATATCCCAGGAGTTTTATGATTTCATTTAGTTTTCAAGTTTATTGGCATAAGTTGTTCATTAAACCAATTTATAATTGCTTTAATTTCTCTATGATCTGTCTTTGTGTTCCCCTTTTTAACTAACAGACCCTTTTATCTCTTAAACTCACTTTTTTCCCTAGTCTTTCAGGTAATATTAAATTTTGTCTGGAAAAAAAAGTCTTTTATATAAACTGATTTTAACTTTGCTAATCCTCTTCATTGTGTTTTTGTTTTTTTATGCTCATCCTATTATTTTATTACTTGTATCATTTGCTTTTCTTTTATTCCTCGCTACCTTCCTAAATTTTTGAAATATTAACTTTAGCGTCTTTTAAAAATAGATATTTAAGGTTATAAATTCTTCTCATAGCATTAGGTGCACTAAAGCACTTTTAGTATCAAATATATTCATCATCATTCATTTAGAACTATTTCATGATTTCTATTTTATCACTTATAGGTAGAATCTAACGAACAAAATAAACTGATGAACAAAACAGAAATAGAGTCATGGACACATGGAACAGGTTGATAGCTGTCAGAGGGGAGGAGGGAAGGAAGGACTGTGTGAAAGAAGGTGAGGGGTTTGCCAAAGAATGTATATGTATAAACCATGGACACAGACAACAGTGGTGATGGCGGGCAGGAGGGGTGATGAGGCATCTGCAAAAGTATCAACGAAGAAATTTTAAAAAAGAAAAGAAAAAATTCTTAGGAAGAGGCTGATAAAAATAGAAGAGTCATGGGTAATTTTGATGTGTAATTTAGTTTTTGAACTTCCCAATATATGAAGTTTTTTCATGATCTTTTGGTGGTTAAATTCTAGCTTAAATATACAATGGTTAGAAACATACTATGAATGTTTTAAATCATTTGGAATCAATTGAGATTTGCTTTGTAACACAGCATATGGCCAATTAATTAAAAATACTATATGTGCCCTGGAATGAAATGTGTATTTTTGGTTGCTGGATATAGCGGTCTATAAATTTCCAATAGGTAAAGCTTATTGTGTTGCTTAAAGCTTCTACATCATTAGTGATTTATTTTGTCAGTTTGCTCTATCTGTATGGAAAGGAGCTATGTTCCATTACAAATCAGTTTCTCTTTCTCCTAGTTATTAATTTTTGCTTTATATCTTATACGCTATATTTTATGAAAATAAAAGCCTAGAATTTTTATACTTGTTGTCAAAGTGAAATTTCCTTATGAAATGTCCCTCTGTATCTCAAGTACAATTTTTTGCCTTGACTCTTCTTTGTCTGGTATTAATATACCTAAGCCAATGTCTTTGGTTAATGTTTGCAAAGCATAATTTTTCCTTAGTTCTACTTTATGTCTGCTTAAGTTTTAGATGCTTTTCTTCCAGGAAACACATGATAGATTTTAATTTTTTATCCAGCCTGATAATCTTTGTCCTTTAATTAGGGCACTCTTTTATTTAATTTTAGTATAATTACTGATATATTTGGCTTTGAATATACTATCTCACAATTTAATTTCTATTTGTCTTATCTATTCTATTGTTCTTTTCTCTTATTTCCTTCCTACTGGTCAACTAATTTTTTAATATTTAATTTTTCCCTCCTATCAGTTTGATCTTTTTATATTTTATTATTCTCTCAGTGGTTACACTAAAAGAGTAAATATCCTTAACTTATCAAAATCTGATATAAACTAATTATTTTTGCTTCTTTTCAGGTACTGTAAGAAACTGCAATTATTCCATATGCTAGTAAATCATGTGCTATTGTTTTTGTTATTTAAAGTTTATAAGAATCCCAAAAGATATTATTATTATAATTTTATATAGTCCATATTTTTTTTAGATTACCTAATATACATTTTGTCATTGGATATTTTAACTTTATTTCTCTTACCTCACTGAACTATGTGGAATCATTTATTTCTCTTTGAAAAACGCTCTTCAATATTTCCTTTAGTACAGGTTTACTGGTGGCAAATTCTCTTAGTTTTGGTTTGTCTAAGCATTTCTTTATTTTGCCTTTACAAGGGAGAGGAGGATATTTTTGCCAGTCTAGAATTCTCAGTGGCAGTTTTTTTTCAGGGTTATTTTTCTGTTGTCTTTTGGCTCCCACTTTTTTATTTGAAAAATTAGCTATCAATGTTTATGTTGCTCTATGAAGGTAATCTGTCTTCATATTTCTGGCTGCTCTGTGGTCATCTCTTTGTCTAGCTTTCAGTGGTTTAGGTAGCATACGAAAACTTTTAAAACACTAATTGTTATTCATAGGTATTTCTTGAATCTGAGACTTGATATTTTGTGGAGGAAGTGAAAATATTACTTCTTTATATATTGTTTTTGCCTCATTCTCTCTTCCTTAGTGAAGTCTAATTATACAATTGATGGAGTTCTCTGCCCGTAATTTTTGACCCTCATTTTTTTTTCCTATAAATTACTCTGCATTTTATTTGGGATGTCTTATTCTGATTTCTCATTCATTTATTAACTCTTTATTCAGTTGCTATAAACACTAAATACACTCTTGAAATTCTTAATTTTGGTTATTGTATTTTTTCCAGTTTTATTGAGGTACATAACATGGTATATAATAAGCGTGGAGCTGTCACATTCATATTTGCAAAATGATTATTACCACTATAGAATCAGCTAATACCTCCATCATGTCATACAACCACTATTTCTCTGTTTTGTGGTAAGAATATTTAGGATCTACTCTCCTGGCAACTTTAAGGATATAATCCAGTATTACTAACTATAAACACCATGCTCTGCATTAGTTGCCCAGAACTAACTCATCTTATGATGAAAGTTCGTACCCTTTAACCAACATGTCCCCACTTCCCCTACCCGCTATCCCCTGACATCCATCATTCTACTCTGTTTTTATAAGTTTGGCTTTTAGGTTCTATGTTTTAACATTTCTATTTTGTTATTTTTTTTTCAACTTTTCAGTTCTCTGCCAAAAGTTTCAATTGTGTGTCTTCTTTTCTTGAATATGTATTATGTACAGTTATTTCAAAGTATTATCCACTTGAAGAACTATTTCCTTTTGTCTTAGTTGTTTTCAGTCATAATGTCTTGTCTTTTCATATACATTATTAGTTTGGATTGGACATTAGAGATATCATATGAATAACTGAAAAAATATTTTGAGTCCCAAAAAGATATGTTTCTCTATAGAACAATGTGTATTTATAATTCTAGTATGTATCTGGGGATACTGGCTATCCTACATCAACACTATTCAATTTCGGGACTACAATGATTCAAAGGCTTTAATACTTCTCAAGGGCTTGTCTATTTTTGGATCACTTTTTATAATTATTACAGTTTTTGGTATCCCAATCCAGGTCTCTGTGGGTCCTAATCATACATTTCTGTCCCCTCATTTCTGTCAGCTGTGGTACATGTATTCTTGTTACAGTAGCAGCGGTTTCTTAATGGGACTTCAGCACATTTTGGCAGGTGACCGTGGCTGCACAGCCTCCAAACCTATTCTCTTCCATACGATGTTATCTGCTACCAAATATCATCAGTGAATAATCTTCCTATTTATATTTGCCTATAATTTCCTATTTATATAGTGGCTTTTGTGGCTCATAACTACAAAACCTGATTGAAATCAATAAACTTAATTATCTGTCAGGGAAACTCTCCATTTATTACCATTCATTTTTCTAAATTATTCTGTGAAATTCTTACTTATAGTTTTACATATGAACCTAAATGTCATTCCATTCAGTAAAATCACAATTTAGGACTCTGACTGAAATGGTTAATTTGTGTAGGATTGGCATTTTTAATATTATGTGTTCTCTCCAGAAAGATTATATTTCTCTCTAATTATTCTGCCTTTTTTTTTAACTTCTCAATAAAGTTTGGTTATTATCTTCATAATAAACTCCCTTTCTTTTCTTTATTCTGATTTTTTGGTTTTGATGTTATTGAGCTAAGGTCTCCTATTTTTTCCCATTTCCATTTCAAAGTACTGGTTAATATAGAGCCTATAAACTTTTACATATTCATTATGTTCATGTAAGTGCTTTATCAAAAGCTCTTACTAATTCTAAAAGGTGACTGCTTGTTAGTTTTTAATTATGTATCTTGAGTTTTCTAGGCCTACAATCATTTGTAGGTGTCTCTTCTGCATACTTATTTCAACATAAATAGTTGAGTACTTGCAATTTTATATGGTATTTCAGATATTTTGGGGAAATATCCATTCTCATAATTAAGGAGCCTTTGCATTCTATTTTACTTGAAAAAGATTAAGAATAGCAGTTAACTTTTAGAAAATAAGTATTTCAAAGTTATGTTTTATTTTTAACTTTTTAGTGTAATGATTTAATAAACTATAATAGATTAACAAGCTATGTTTCTTTTCTGTGTCTATGTGATTTCCATAACAATTTATTCATTAAACTCCATTCAATATGCCATCAACAGTTCTCCTGTGTCTATTGTGCTGATAAACAGACACTGAGAGGATTTAACACATTCATCATTTAATAAGTCTGAATTCAGTTTCATCATGTGGTATTATACATGGTCATCTGTTGAAACAGACTTCTTTTTAACAGATCTTAGCTTTAAAAAGTCACAGATAATGTAAGTTCTGTGTAAACTGGTGGATAGAAAGTTAGTTCCTTCGTTTTGACTTATAAGCATCAACTTCACCACAGAATAAAGATGTGGGCCAAAGAAAGTATGATCAGTCACTTGCATAGAACAGTGTTGTTTCTATAATTTGGAGCTTTCTGAATGGATGGGCTCAGGCTTGTTGCAACTCTATGGAAATTGTACAAAATATTATTAACTTTAATCATTAATAGCTTAAATTGCACTATGTTACTAATTGCTATGAAAACTCAAAAGCCTGGTTTTGAATTCTGAAGACGGCGACAGGGGTACACAATCATACCAACTTGTGTGTGGGCATGTGTCAAGGCATATTTCAACAGAAACTCTGGCTTTAGGAAGGAGTCACAAACATTTAAAATAAAGCCTTTTTAATAGTCATTTTAACTATATGGTAGAGGAAAGTGTGCTTTAATTAAGCATACATTATATCAGAGATGCTGGCAAAGTTGGAAGGTTACCACTCAAAATATATGGTGATATCCATGATTTGCTTCGACTTCTTGAGTGCAGTGGCTTCCTGCCAGAAAGCAACTACCTGGTTCTTGGCAACTATGTGGACGGGGGAAGGAGTCACTGGAGACTATCTGCCTCTTACTGGTGTACAAAAGCAAACATCCCTAGAATTTTTTTCTTCTCAGAGGAAACCACAAATGTGCCAGGATCAATAGAATTAATGGACTTTATGATGAATGTAAAGGAAGCTATAACATCAAACTGTGGAAACTTTCACAGACTACTTTAACTGTTTACCTATAGCAGTTAAACATTCAGATGAGAAAATATTTTGTCATGGACGTTAATCAACAGATCCTCCATCTATGGAGCAGATTCATTGAATATGTGAACAACTAATGTACCAGATCATAGTCTTCTTTGTGATACTGTGTGGTCTGACCCTGATAAGGATATCTTAGTTTGGGGTGAAAATGACAGAGGAGTGTCCTTCACATTTAGTATAGAAGTGGTTGCAAAATTTCTCCATAAGGATGATTTGGATCTTGTATGTAAAGCCCATCATGTGGTTAAAGACAGATATGAATTTTTTGCGAAGAGTCAGTTGGTCTCTCTGTTTTCTGTAGCTAATTATTTTGGAGAGTTTGAAAATGCAGGTGCCATGATGAGAGTGGACAAAACACTAACGTGCTCTTTTCAGATTTTAAAGCCTGCAGAGAAAAAGAAGCCGAATGTGATGAGACCTATAACACCTCCAAGAGGTATGATCACAAAGAAACAGATGTTATTCTGACACTGCCCAGCTGGGACTTGTAACATATAACCTTCATTTCAAAAACTAATGTGTATTGGTCAGTTCACTCAAAAAGTGTGTTTGTGGGGCCCTCCCTTCCATTTTGAGTTAATGAATGGCATTTGCTGGTTGGGACAGCAAATGAAAGACTTCACTCCCAAGAAAAAATGTTTTGTTTTTTAATTCTCTCTTCCTTTTGCAAGCAACTTTAATGATGGTGTTAAAGCTCTACAGCCCAGGACAATTCATCCTGTCGAAGGGGTAAGTGTACAATTGTCCCTTTTTTAAAACTTCAGTACAATCCATGAATAGCATAAATGCTCATTTTCTTTATCATAATAAGAGAGTCCTATTGTCTTAAATCTGTACATGTTATTGTTATCCTGTTGATACAAACCACTGTGAACATTTTTCTTTAATTTAAAGAATTTGTTTTAAAGGGATTGCTTATTTCTCATTGTCTTGTCATGTACCAACTGGTTTTTATAGCTAACAAGCTGTTCCTTAATGTTGAAACATCTTCACTTCTAAAATACTCCACCTGGACATGGCATATTGTGATTTTTTCAAATTTTATTTAGATGTTCCATCTTTATATTTACAAATAAATGTAAATACTTTATGTATCTTTTACACGGCTGAAATTTAGAGATACGATGGCTTTAAAAAATGAGTTGGGAAGCTGTAATTTTTCTGTGTGGCTTTTAATAGTTTAAAACATGTATGAGGTCTAACTGGAAACAGTCCAGCCATTGTTAATATAATGAGAATGGTTTGCACAACATCCATGTAACCTGGCCGCCAAGGAAAGTGGACTGGAATGCTCACACAATGATGATTTCACTGTAGTAGTTAGTGGGGGTGGTATATGCCCTTGAGTAAACATGTATACTGTGTGGTCGTCACATTCAAAATGACTGAGGAAGTAGAGTAATGAATCTGCATCAAATTTTGCATTAAGCTTTAACATTCTTCCATGGAAGCCATTCAGACTATTTAGAAAGCCACAGCTATGGGCAACTGCTGATTGGCAGCTTCATCATAACATGCCCACTCATGAATCATATCTCGTGCAGAGTTTTTTGGCAGAACATCAAAATCACCCAGGTCACTCAGCACACCTATAGCCCCAATTTGGCACCCTGCAACTTCTGGCTTTTCCCAAAACTAAAATCACCTTTGAAAGGGAAGATATTTCAGACTGTTGTTGGGATTTAGGAAAATACAACAGGGCAGCTGATGATGATTGGGAGACCTGTGTCAGGTCCCAAAGTAGGGGGACCTACTTTGAAGGGGACTGGGGCATTATTGTCCTATATATAATGTTTCTTGTATCTTGTACCTTCTTCAATAAATATCTCTATTTGTCATAGTACACAGCTAGATATTTTCTGGACAGAACTCATAGATGTATTTATTTGAGTTAATATAAAAATTAGCTACAAAACTATCTGAACATTATACTTTTCCATTTTAATTACATCTTTATTAATATTTCCAATTTATACTATATTTGGTTTTTCATATTTTCTTTCTCTTCCTAGATTGATTTTGCTAATTATATTTTACAAGAAAATTTTAAATTTTCTCTAGGTTTTCAAACTTATTGACATCAAGTTATATGTAATATTTTTTGCTAATACTTTTAACACTTCCAGTATCTGTGATTATGTATCAATTAATATTCTTAAACCTGTTTATTTTTATTTCTTTTTGCTTTATCAGGTTTGTCAAGTGTTTTTCTATTTTGTCTTCAAAGAACTAAAATTTGGTTTTATTTACTTTTTCTTCATCTTCTTTTAATTATTTTGATAGTACTTTACTAATTCTCTTTCTTTTTTTATTGTTTTCATGTAATATTTTTATATCACTTTTCATCACTGTCAGTTTTTTTCTGTCTTTACATAATAACATTGTTCACACATTATATACTTACATCATGTAGGTATTTTTTTAAATAATAAAACTATTTCTCTATAGTTACTTTTAACACAACTTTACCTCTATACTGTACATTTTGATATGGTTCAGGTTTTCACTTAATTTTTTAATGATTTATATTTTTGTTTTTATTTTCACTTTGATTCAAGAGTTTTTGGTTTTTATTTATTTATTTTTGGAGGCAAAGTTTTACGTGTGTGTATGCATGTGTGTTTTTAGGAGGCTTTTGCAACCATGATAAAGCCGTAAAGATTCTACTACTACTTGAATGTTTGCTCTGGTAAGCCAACTGAAAGAGCGTTGTCAAAATTTAAACCTTCCCTTCAGTTTTAGCTCCCAAGTCTGAGACTTCCACGGTGTGAAGCAGCTCCGGATAGGGGTGGGAGTGGGGTGAAGTCAGACTTCTGTTAAGGGTCTGGCAGTGCATAGTGCATTCTTTTGTGTGAGAACACAGGTGCCAGCTGTCTCAAACAGCCTCCCTGTTCTCTAACAGGTCTCCTATACAACAGAACACTTTTGTTATTCTCTTCTTTAGAAAATTCAAGGCCTCAGAAATATTCTAATTTATTCCTGTGTCTCACACTAGGTTTCTTTTATGTTTAAAGTTGTTCCATCAGGGAGATGGGAAGGGAAAAAAAAGGTGTTATGAGATGCATTCAGTAAGCTCTCCTTAGTAATACAATTTTTTTTCCTGAAATATTTTTGGAAACCCTGCTAATTATCACCCCTTCCACTACTGTTGTCTTAACTGAAACGCTTATTAGTTCTACCTTGGACTGCTGAAATCATTTCTCAGTTGAAGTATCTCCTGCTTGTATTCCCTAAGAGCAATCTGTCTCCCATGTTCCCAAAGTTGTTTTTTTTTTTTTTTTAAACACATATAGGAACTTTATTGCCACAATTTTCAGTGGTTTCCACTCTTTACAAGATCATCAGGAAACCGACTTTGCTCAGGATTGCTTACAAGGCCTTTTCAAACCTTGGTAGCCTATCATAAAAATATAATCTGAAACATCCACACTCTACTTTCTCACCCAGTAAATCTGTCTTCACCACTCCCTCTAACTGATATTTTTTTTTTTACAGCCCCAATGGTAAAACCTCCAAATTAGTTGCTGTTCCCCCTCAGCCCCCGGGTCACCATTTCACATTTTACTTAGTCATTTATTCTAATACTAGGATCAGTTATAACAATTGGACCTTTTTGGTAATGTGTTTCTCTATCTCCCTTTCTTTTTTTAATTGGTCTAGATGATCTTCCATGTAAAAAATCACAGCTCACCATTATACCAAAGACTATAAATGTTTAAATGAATAAATTAAGCTGAAATAAATTAATTATAACTTTTCATTGTATTCTGTCACAGATTTTTTTAATTTTCAAATTTTACTTCTCTATTTTATATTTAACTCATTACTTAACAGTATAAAATTAAGAGACATAAATATCATAAAGTATAGGCTACGGTGTAAATTGAATAAAGAATTGGGATTATACAATGAAATAAATCTTTTTAATTAAAATCACTCTGAAAGAATCCTATCATCAAAAATAATCACAAGTGATAATCAGCCATTTAACATGTAACTAGCACAAAGGTAAATTTGTGGCTGCCACAAAAATCTAGCAAGTAAGCCTAGTAAAAAGCTTAACTGGCTTCTAGCCAAGAAATTAGACACTTATTGCCATACTGATCCTGTTGGGAAAAAAGATAAACATGAGGGCCCAGCATCTGTGTCTTCGAGCTGCCAAAAACATCCACTGAGCAACCACTCTTTTGGCTTAAATAATAAAACATATTGAAAGAAGGTGCAAAAGGAGACCTCTCCTGTATTGCCAGCAGCAGAAGAGGTGTGGGCCAAACCTGTATCACACTGTAATATAATAGCCAATTAGTTGTATAATTGCATTTTGCCAATAAGAAGTAATCACTGTATTTGGAACCTGTAAATTTCATGTATCTCTGCAGCGTATTAAAATTGGAGGTAAAGGTGAAAATATCAATTTTTATAATATGTTTTATCATTAAAAAGTAACTGATGACTTTGAAAGATAACTTAGACATCATGAAACAGCTTGAACAAACCACTGTGACTATCTCTCATACAAGTGGATCAAATAAGATACAGAGTTGTCACTGATCAGTGCAACTTGAAGAAGTTAGGGGAAGAATGATCTTTTTGGAGCATATTTTGAGTTGATTTGCATTTATCTGTAAATATAGATGAATTATCAGAGCAGAAGTGAAATAATGGAGTGATTTAGAGAAAAATTTGCATAAAACTAGTGATAAAAATTAGTGAAACCAGGTACATTGAAAGAATGTTATTTTTCAAATGATGTGTGTGTTAGGATACCCAATCTAAAGCTTGCTAATTGACTATTCCCTCGGGTGAGTTTCCAAAGTGTGGTCCATAGAACACTAGCTCACAGAATATTAATATACTCCATGAATAAAGTGTTCTTGCCCAAAATGTTTTTAATTTTTAAGACAAAGTTAAATAGAATTATTAGTGTAGTACTTTGCAGAGCCTTTAATATGGAAATATCAAAGGAGATTAAAGTGGAATTTTCCAAATGTATTTAACCAGTAATTATCTCAATGAGCTTTGTGCCACACTAATCTTCCATGAAACAAATTTTAGGAAGCATGATATTTAGATATGTTTATGCATCTATTTTGTGGAACTGTTTTCAGCAATGTTATATGATACTTTCTCTTGTTTTGTGAGAATTTTTTATTACTCATGGAAAAACATGACCTGCAAAAAGTCTAGAAAACTAAATTTGTAACTTTTGACTGACGGGAAAAACTGAAATTTTATATATATATATATATATATATATATATATATATATATATATATTTTTTTTTTTTTTTTACTATTCTTTTGCTTGATATTTCAGTTTGTGTAATATTTAAACAGAAAAGCAGTGCTCCCTGTTTTTAACATTAATTTTAAAATTAGCATGAAAGGTTATGTGAGGTATTTTAATAAGGTTCAGAATATTTATTTTCAACAGCTGACTTCTTATCAGACACCATACAGGCCAGAAGGCAGATGGATAACATATTTAAAGTGCTCAAAGAAAACTACCGTCAACCAAGAATCCTATGTGTGTCGAAATAAACTTCTGTACCTTTCAAAATAAAGACAAAAGGAAGACATTCCCAGATAAACAAAAACAGAGAGAATTTGTTCATACCAGCTCTCCCTTATAAGAAATACTAAAGGAAGTTCTTAGGCTGAGAGCAACTCGCCCTATATGGTAATTCTAAGCCACATGAAAAAACACAGAGCACAGGTAAAAGTAATTACATAATTATAAAATACAGTATTAATGCCTGTCTTCTTCTTTTAACTTACTAAAAGCAAGTGTTTAATAATAATAGATAAGCACAGGTATTTTTTTATATTCCTCCATCCCATCATGACTTACATTTCTACGGTCACCAACTTTCTCGGGGGCTTTCCATTACCAATTTTCTCTTTCTCTTCTCTGTGTAACTGCTTCTCATCTCGATAAATTTCATTACATGGATACACTTAGTCAAGTTTATCACATTTTGAATATCAAACCAAGAAACCTCTCGACTCCATATTCTTATCATCTACTACTTTCTTTTTCATTCACAACAGTGTAAAGTGTTGCCACGTCTTGCTTCCTCAGTTCTACTCACCTCTCACTTTACTTCGATCAGCCTTTGCTCACATCACCACCAAAACTGTTTTTTCTGAAGTCGCCAGTGGTGGGGGAGGATGGGGTGGGCTCCATCGGAACCTCAGGGGCACCTCGGAGAGAGCAAATCAGGCCAGAGGCCGTGTGGGCGAGACCACAATCCCCCAGGCAGGCTGATCTCAGGAGATCTCACGGCATCTCGTGATCTCTCCGGAGCCGGGGCAGTCCTGGCATGAGAAACAGATGCATGCCTTGTGCGGAATAGTTCCCGCCCCCCCGCCCCCGCGCCCCGGGATCTTTGCAAGGAGGTTGGGTCATACCACCTATCACGCAGTCCCCAAGGTTCATGGTATTCTGCATACCTCCCAATCAGAGCCACAGTGTGGCAGGCCCTGATCCCAGAGCTCCAGCCGGGTGTAGGGGAGCGTTCTGGCCCAAAGACTCAACACTGGAGGAAACGCTCAAACCCATCGTTGGGGAGTGAACTACTCATGTGGCGCCTCAAAACTATAGCCATCCAGATCCTAAAGGCCCCAGGCAACCATGCTGGCTTCTGGGAACAGACCCCTGGGCACCAATCTGATGTCCGCCAAGGTCCAAGGCTGCAGCAACCTGAACATGCTGTTTCATTCTGAAATCAGAAAATACGGTGTGTCATACCAGCCGAGGACCTGACCAGACGCTTGCTTTTTAACAACTGGTGCTCTCAGTTTTGCCTACCTTCCACTACTCGTACACAGACATCCTCCTCATTCTCTTCTTCCTGCATACATGAGAGCTGTGACCTCCAAAAGCTATTTGCTTCTATGCCCATGCCAGTCACAGACCATGTTACCCTTACCTGCTAAGGGAGAAGGTCACCACAGCTTTGCCACTGCCTGAGAACACTCAGATCTAGGGCCAACGGTGTCAGTGAGACTGTACCTGGATGCCATAGTTTCTGTAGTTCACAGGCACGTCCATTTCATTGGCCCACACCAACCTTTCAAAATAACACACTTGACACCCTGAACTATGGCAGAATAGACATTCTCACACTAGATCTTATCAAGGTGGCCTTTCTAGCACAAGTTGAACCCAAGGGGAAAAAATGGCTCTAACTCCAGGAACCCAGGGTGTACTAATGAGTACACACACTACAGCTGGTCCGAGGGAAACATGGGCTCCCCACCCTGGACACTGTTCTCTGCAGAAAAGAGAGCTACTCAGGCAAATAGTGCATTCCATACAGTAGGATAATAAAAAGGATAACAAACATATGCAAATGCATACACTCATTCATACACAAATACAAAAGGCAAAACAAAACCAACAAACAAAAAAACACCCAGGCACTTACACGTATCCTCAGGACCTGTAGTTCCTCCCTACAACTGCTACGTTTAAAAAAATACATAAAAGCTGTTTTTCACTCATTATTTTATGTGCTTCTTCAGTAGCATCAAACCTTGAACACTCCCTATGTCTTTAAATGATATTTTTAATCATGTTTTAAAATTTGACACAATATCCTCCTGTTCTATTTTCTCTAGCAGCTACGGTCACTGAAAGAGTTGGATCATTTTCCTCAGCTATTCAGGCATCAATTTCCTCAAGACACAGCCCCAGTCATTCTATTCTTCCTGTCCAGGCAGTCTTACCCCAGAGTCATCATGATTTCAGTGTGCTGAAGATATATATCAGACATCACTTGAGTTCTGGGATCACACATTCACTGGCCTGATTGTCATTTCCAATTAGAATTTATGTCAAACATTATGCTATCGCCTCTCGCTCTAAACTTGCTCTTCCATGCTCTACTTTGTGATACTATGACTGAGACTCTGAAAGTACATTTATTCTTGGCCAACTGAATTCCTCTTAGCTTCTGCAAATAGGGATATTAGGGGAAGACTGAAGGCTGAGAGAAAAGTAGCAATCTCTTTTTCTCTCTTTATGTGTGTTTGCTTTGATGAACAATCACAGGGGATCAGCAGGACTCCATCTGAATGCCATAGAGGAAGGCTCACGGATCTAGGTATCTATAATCTTCTTTAAAAAAATTACTTAATTTATTGGGGTGACACTGGTTAATAAAATATATAGGTTTCAAGTGTATAATTCCATAATATACCATCTGCATATTGTATTGTGTATTCACCACCCAAATTTCTCCCTTTCTATCACCATTTATCCACCCTTTACCATCTTCTAACTAACCCCAGCCTCTTTCCCCCCTAGTAAACAACCACACTGTTGTCTGTGTCTATGAAGTTTTTTTTCTTTTATTTTTTTGCTTAATCCCTTCAGAAATTTTACCCAGACCCCAACCCACCAACCCTCTGATAGCTCTCACTCTGTTCTCTGTATCTATGAGTTGTCTCTATTTTCTTAGTTAATTTTGTTCATTATATTCCACACATAAGTGAAAGCATACAGTATTTATCTTTCTTTGACTGGCTTATTTCATTTAACATAATACTCTCCAGAGCTAACCATACTGTTGCAAAAGGTAAGATTTCCTTCTTTTTTTACAGCTGAGTAGTATTCCATTGTGTAAATGTACCACAGCTTTTTTATTCACTCATTTACTGATGGGTACTCAAGCTACTTCCAAATCTTGGCTATTGTAAATAGCACTGCAATGATACATCTGATAAAGTGTTAATATCCAAAATACATGTATATAAACAACTTATACAAGTCAACACAAGAAAACCAAACAATCCAGTTAAAATAATGGGCTAAGGACCTGAATAGACACTTCCTCAGAGAGGACATACAGAGGGCCAATAGACATATAGAAAGGTGCTCAATGTCTTTAACCTTCTTGTTCGATTTACTCTGTGTTGTTGCTTCTTTCTTCCAGCAACAGAGGTTCTTTCCTGTAAATAAGAACTGTTTGCATATTTTCCAACACTTGCAGAAAGAGCTTCATCTCAGAAGCACCAGAACCAGCTTTCAGTCCCTGCTTTTCACAGATGTGTCCCAAGCTTATGGAGGCCTCATCTTTCAGTTCAGAAACACTCGCTTCAGGCCATTTGATGCACCTCCTTCTCAGAGATCTAACTTTCACATTTTCCAATGCTCTTCCCTGGGAGTCTACATTTTTCTTGGTGTTCCCTTTATATATTCATTTAGAAGGATGGTGGTCATTCCTGCAGTTTATACCTCTCTGATGTCTCCATTTTTTGTCTTTACATTTTCTTTAGTTAATAAGTTTACAGCTAGTTTAACATTCTTTGTATTAAATTCTCTCTGTTGCAACTACTGATATGAAACTATTGAAACAGTAGATATGAAACCACTGACAGATATCATATCAGTAGTTTGGACTGATGAACTTTAGCTGATACAGATACTTAAAGCCCTTCAGACTCAATACATCTAAATCACAATCTTTCCCAAGAAGGCTGACCCTCTTTCAGTTTTCTCTATCTTAGAGACTGGCATCACAACTCATATAGTTGTGCAAACATGGATCTAGGATTCACCCTTGACCTTCTCCTTCTCCCTCATCCTGCCCCTATAAATAATTCACAAGTCTTCTCACTGTTACCTTCACCTCATTTAAATCCAACTCTGTTTGCTGTCTCCACAGCCACCACCACAGCTAAAGCTATTATCATTTCTTACTAGATTAAAACAAAAGTTTGCTTACTGTTTTGCGTTCGTTTTGAAGCCCAAATCTTAGACCGTTAGTGATTTTTCTTTGCTCTAAGAATGGATTAAAATCCTTATAATGATTACAGAGCTCTACATAGCATTGTTCTTTCTTTACTCTCTTCCCTTAATTGGCTTCCTTTCTTCCCATGGTTCTCTGTGACCAGCTGAAATGACTTCTCTCAGAATTTTCTCCAATTCACTGTGCTCTCTCCTTCCCTAAGCTCTTTATACTTGTTCTGTTTCTATCTGGAATGTTCTTCCATGATCTTTCTTTTCCTATTTAACAGTCATTTATACTTAAGAGATCAGGTTGATTTTTATTTTCTTTGAGAAGTCTTTCTTGATCTATAGTCTAGATTAATTTCTTTTGTTCTATAATCTTGAAGACTCAGATTCCCTACCATCATAGCACATATCTCACATAATACCATACTCTGTTTAATGGATTCATATCTATCTCATGCAATGGATTGTAAGCACCATGACGTACTGCTACTCATTGCATTCTCAGCAACAAGCACCATGGCTTCAAAATGATAGATTTATATCATATATTTGTTAAATAAAATAATATATAAATTTATGAATAAATTTATTAATGTGAAAGTAGAAGTATCTTAGGAATGGAAATTTGTTTATTTGAGGCAAGAAAACAGATACTGCTGTTTCCTATCTTATAGAAAGTGGACTTTGTTTATCTTATTTTGTTGATGTATTTTTAATCTGACAAGGAATTTTTTTCTCTGTGAGAGTCCAATAATATTTTCAATTAATAATTTATTGTTATGTAATATATTATTAATATGCATATATTTTTGGTGGTAAAATTATAATAAACGGTTAATCCTCTAGAGATATTATGTGGATAAATGTAGATGTAAAAATTTGATACTTCTAAGAAGTCTAGTTAATAACAAATATATTATCATAGCTGTTGAATATCTTTCCTACATCTTTACATCCCACTTACAGATGGTGAAGTTGAGACCATATATACAACCACTCTGGAAACCCCTCCACAGTTATGAAGCTGATCTGTTTACCTATCCACAGGGAAAAGCAAAATGTCTATCAGAAAAGGAAAGTAGTAATGTACCTAGGAATTAATAAGGGAGAGACAATTTCAAATATATTCCAGGTTTTCTTGATATTTCAAACAAGCTTTTGAATATAAAATATGAGATTTCATCATCGTAAGTTTTCTTTTGTTTATTATCCAAGCTCTTACGCAGTTTATATATATAAAGGTACACAAAAACAATGCATTGATCCTATTAGCCAGCAAATTTAGTAAATAATTTAATTTATTTTTAATTTAATGACAAATACTGGGGTGTCCAACATTTTGGTATCTCTGGTCCACACTGGAAGAGGAGTTTTCTTGGGCCATATATTAAAAACACTGTTACATGTAATCACACACACACAAAAATCTCATGTTTTAAGTTAATTTACAGTTTTGTGTTGGGCCTCATTCATAGCCATCCTGAGCTACATGTGACCTGCAGGCTGCAGATTGGACACCCCTGAAAATGTTAAATATGTGAAGTCCTTTTTGTAGTAGGAAAAATAGGAAAGACCAAATGCATTTCACATTTCACAAGTAAAAAAAAAAAAGGCAAGAGACAAAATCATTATGTTTATTATTTTTCATGAAGAAATATCACATACCAAAATTGCTCTAAGAATTAAAAAAATATTGGATCATTAGTTTTATGCTCCATAGGCAAGTTTCAAAACATGGCTTTCCTATGATCTCTTTTCAGTCTTTAAAAAGAGAGGGACAAAAATGTATTTTTCATAGTGGTAAGTACTAAATAGTAAAAAAAAACTCAATCTTTATAACTATGTTTTAAAATTTACTTGGAAATAAAACTTTAGTATTTCTAAGAATTATTCTAATAATTTAAATAATATATAGCACCACTTGGGGAAAATAATGAGAAGGTATATACTTTAGTAAGATATTTATTTTTAAAAATTATTTTACAATCTATTGTTAAATGGATTATATAAAGCAATTTTCTGAAGGCTAAGGGAATATTTGTTTTAATATTCTCCCCCGAAAATGTGGTACATGGTAAATAAGACATGTATTGGCTTTTAAATATTTTTTTCAGGAAATCTTTGTGGCTTTTCCCTGTTATTTTTAAGGAACACTTCAGATATGATCACAGGAGACAACTGCATTGCTGAGAGACTAACATAATAACATGAGCCAACTAGAACTTTGTTAATTCCCAAATAAGAATAGAAATAGCTGAAGCTTTTTGAAATGTTTGTACCAAAATAGCTCTTGGATGTCCTTGTGAAAAATGACTTGTTGAAGGATGTGAGACTACCACAAAGAAGAAGGAGAAAAATTAAAGCAAAGAGCTCTGGTTAAGTATGAAATGGAGGAGACATTTGTTTAAAGAGTTTTGCAAAAGGTCTTCAATGTCAGCATCAATTTTGAAGGAAATGCCAAGTGGCTTGACTTCTGAGACCTAGTCTCATAATTTAGAGTTACATTTCATAAGTTATAAATAATGGGAAAAAATGTTGTAATTATTTAATACTTATTCGATGTCTAGATAAAATGTACTAAACCGTTCCTCTTTCCAAATGGTCTCCTATTATAACTCAAACACAGTGGATGTACATGAGAGAAAAAATTATCTTTTAAACTGTGGTATTTTTATAATGGTAACCCAAACTAAAAAAGCTACCACAAGGTAACACCACAGATCACATGGCTTAAATAACAGACATTTATTTTTTCACAGTTTTGGAGGCTGAAAGTCCTAGTCAAGGTGTCAAAAGGTTTGGTTTCTGCTAAGACCTCTCTCTCTGGCTTATAACTGACCTCCCCTCTCACTACCTCTTCACAGGGTCTTTCCCTTATGTATGTGCATGCCTGGTACCTTTATCTATGTCCTAATCTTTTAGTTTCTTTAAATTATATTTTATTGATTATGCTAATTCAGTTGTCTTGATTTTTCCCCTTTTTTGCCCTGCCCCCACCCAGTATCCCCGAATCCTGCAGGCAATCCCTACACCATTTTTCATGTTCATGGGTATTGAGTACAAGTTCTTTGGCTACTCCATTTCCTATACTGTACTTTACATCCCCATGGCTATTCTGTAACTACCTATTTGTACTTCTTAATCCCTTCAAAATGCTCTCTGTATCCATGATTTTCTCTCTGTTCTTCTTGTTTGATTATTGTTTTTAGATTCAATTATTGATATCTATGTATTTATTGCCATTTTATTCTTCATAGTTTTGATCTTCTTTTTCTTAAATGAGTCCCATTAACATTTCATATAATAATGGTTTGATGATGATAAACTCCTTTAGTTTTTTCTTGTCTGGGAAACTTTTTATCTGCCCTTCAATTCTATATGATAACATTGCTGAGTAGAGCAATCTTGGCTGTAGATCCCTGCTTTTCATGACTTTGAATATTTCTTACCAATCCCTTTTAGCCTGCAAAGTTTCTTTTGAGAATCAGTTGACAGTTTATTAGGAACGTCCCTATAGGTAACTCACTGCTTTTCTCTTGCTGCTTTTAACATTCTCTCGTTATCTTTAACAATGATATTTTAATTATGATGTGTCTTAGAGTGGGCCTCCTTGTATCCATGTTGTTTGGGATTCTCTGTGCTTCCTTGGACTTGCATGTCTATTTCCTTCACCAAATAGGGAAGTTTTCTTTCATTTTTTAAAATAGATTTCGAAATTCTTGCTTGTTCTCTTCTCCTTCTGGCACTCCTATGATGTGAATGTTGGACCTCTTGCAGTTGTCACAGAGGCTGCTCATATAATTCTCATTTTTTTTGGATTCTTTTTTCTTCTTGTGGTTCTAATTGATTGTTTTTTGCTCTCTTATGTTCCAGGTCACTTATTTGATTCTCAAATTCATCCACTCTACCGTTGTTTCCCTGTAAATTGTTCTTATTTCAATAAATGTATCCCTCATTTCTGACTAGATCTTTTTTATGTTGTTGAAGTCCTCACTAAGTTCCTTGAGCAAACTTATAAGCAGTGTCTTAAACTCTGCATCTGATAGATTGCTTATCTCCATTTTGTTTAGCCCTTTTTCTGGAGTTTTGATCTGTTCTTTCATTTATGACATGTTTCTTTGTCTCTCTGTTCTTGGCAACTTCCCTGTGTTTGTTTCTATAATTAGGTAGAGCTGCAATGACTCCCCATCTTGGTAATGTGGCCTAATGTGGTAGGTGTACTATAGGGTCCAGTGGCACAGCCTCCCCTATCACTCAAGCTGGGTACTTGAGTTACATCCTTCATGTGTGCTGAGTATACCTTTGTCTTGTAGTTGAGCCTTGGTTGCTGTTGGCAGATCAATGGAAGGGATTTACTCAGGCCAGTGAACTGTAAGAATTGGCTGTGACTACTCTCCACCAGCCTCCATCCTCCCTGGAGTATCAGCTTTTCAGCGGCAAGATGGTGGTGTTCCAACATGGTCCATAGCTGTCTACTGGGTGTACTGGCCCTGGGTTTTCCTGGGTAGTTCCAGGCAAAGCTCAGCTACAACCTGTGTTTAACCCAGGGTCACCCTGCCTGAGCATTAAGCAATCTGAGGTGGCTGCCACTTGTGCTGAGCTTTGAGACTCCTAGACAAAGCCAAGCTGTGAATCTAGGCTGGCTGCAGCTAGTGCCGGGCCTGGGGCTCACTGAGGCCAGCTGTTTCTTGTTGGATAGGATTTAGGGAGTTATGAAACATGAACCAAGACCAGCCATTCATGTGGAAAAGTAGTTTGGGTGGGCCCATAATTTAGGTGGGCAGAGTCTCTGGGGATGTCGAAGGCAAGTCAAACAGTGTGAGCCAGGTTGATGGAATCTCAGATATGGCACCAGCTTGCCAGCTCTGTTGGGGAAGGTTTAGGAAAGAGAGAGTGAGTGGCCTCTGCTAGCCTTGATGCTAGAGACTTCAGTTTCTCCCTGTACACCACTGGCGTCTTTCTAGCTGCCACCCAGGTGTTGGAGCTCAGAGGGAGTAAATCTGAGTGGGTGAACCCATGTGTGGGTTCTTTAAGAGGAACTTCTTGAGGCTCCCACAGTTTCTTCCACCGACTCAGTCCCTGCTGGGTTTTGCAGCCAGAAGTTTTAGGGACTTACTATTCTTGCATTGGAACCCTGGGCTGTGGGGTGTGGTATGCGGCTGGGACTCTTCATACCCAAGATAGCCGCACTGAATTTTTATGCACCACACATGGGTGAGGGACCAGCCCCTTCCGTGTCTGTGGCCCTCCTACCATTCCAGATGGATGCGGTTTCCTTAATTCCGTAGTTGTCAGACTTTCATTTCAACTCAATTTTTTGTGGTTCTGAGTGATGATTGTTCTGTATTTTAGTTGCAATTCTGACCTGTGCAAAGAGGTGAGCCAGGTCTGCCTATGCCGTCATCTTGACCAGAAATCTCTAATCTTTTCTTATTAGGACAGCAGTCTCATAGAATTAGGACCCATCCTAACACTCTCATTTTAACTTAATCACATCTCTAAAGACCTTATACCTATACCCAAATACAATTACATTCTGAGATATTAAGGGCTAGGATTTCAACAGATACATTTGGGGTGGGTCAGACACAATTCAGTCCTTAATGGTATACATATACATTCCAATTTTGTTTCAGCCACTGTTGTTTTTGTTGTTGGCCATCAAGTCTAATTACTAACTGAAACAAAGAGGTCACGTAGGTATATTATTTATAGCTGTATAGAATATTAACCCCCTAAAACTTAGACAGAAATAACAAAGTGTTTGTTTCCTGGGGGATTAAATTGTTTGTATTATAAACCTTTCTGTTCTGTTTATTTAAAATTATATGCATGTATTATATCGATTCAAAAATAGGAAAGTAAAAAAATATTGCTCAAAATTATGAGTAAACTGGCTGAGCTATTCTGCTATTTCAATGGTTTATTTTTAGAAAACACAATTGGGTAAATGTGTTGTCAAATAAATATTCTCAGTTATTCTTTCTTATGGTTAACATAGTTTTCTAGTACTTTAAACAATAAAACAAATATATATATAACCTAAATATCAGATTCTAGTGTATGCCAATGAGTAGAAAAATAGCCTGTGAAGGTTAGCCCATACAATAAAACCAAACTGTCAAAAGAATATAAACATCACAATTCAGTATTATTAAAAAGAAAAATATTTACATTTAGCTTTATTACAAAATATATAATATCATTTTCTACTGACAATGGACTAATCTATGAATTTTCTAGTGACACGACAATCTATTATTTATCACTTCTTTTATGTTTTTAACTCACTGTAACTGATATTATAATTCATCTCATTATTAATTTAATTTACTTATATGCTTCAATACATTTGACATAATGTTTACTCATGTTTCCTTTATGAATCATAAATTTAATTAATTATATATTTTTACATTTTATGCATTCATGTATTAACTTTTATTTTTGCATTGTTATCTCATTTATACTATACCCTAGGTTTGATAAAGTATCCTTGATGAAACATTAGTGTTACTACAAAAAAATACCCTCTACTCTTTCCCTTCTCTCCCTCATCTAGTCTCACACAACAGACATCCATGGGTTAAAGAGATGATTTCATAAATTTCTCAATAAAATTGAGATACTGCCCTTAGCAACCAAAGAGTACATTAGCTCTCCTAATTTCTATAATTGGTTGTTTCCCTCTGTTTTCACATGTAGTCCTCATTTCTCTACCATTTCTACAGATAAGGAAACTGTGATTCAGAAGGATTGGGAAGTTTTAGGCCATATAATTTGCAGGTAATAAAATCAAGATTCAGAATCAGAGGTTTTTGTTTCAAAACACAATGATAAATAGCACTATCAAGGAACTTGCAGTATAGTGAGGGAGACAGGGAAGTATAATAGAAGATTGTAAATAACAGTATGAAAAAAATGCTGGGATTGGAAAAGTTTAGGTGGTTTATGTTTACTTGGTAGATAAGAGAAAGACTAGCAATGGAAAAATTCAGAGAAGTGTTGAGGGGTTGGTAGGGAAGTAGTAATTCAAGTCAAGGACACCAATATGAACAGAAGCTCAGATGTTCATAAATAAATACCATCTTTGGACTAAAGGAAATAATCTTGCATAGCCAAAACATACTGTGAAGAGTGGGAGTAGAAGCAGATAAGATTAGAGTAACGGGCTGAAATTCAGTCATAAGGAGTAATGAATGCTATGCTAAGATAATTGAACATTTTTATTTAAGCAAAGGATAGCCTATGGAGTTTTTTGAAAATAAGGATGATTTGATTTGAATTGAAATTATAGAAAGAAATATAGATCAGAGGTGGGAAGAAAATTGAACCAAGGAAACCAGTTAGTAGAACATAAAGAAAATTGAGGTATATGATATTGAAGTCATGAACCAGGGCACTGGCTGGAGACTGGAAACATTTTAGAGATAGAATTGAAAAGCCTTGCTGATCATTCAGAGTAGAGAGAAGCGGTATATGTGATTAATGGTAAAGACATTGACTGACATTGGGTACTTAATGGCAAGTAGGTTTTATGCATGCTAGGTTTTCATGTTCTCATGACTTCTAGGCTGCAAAGTCCAGTATGTAGGTGAAAGCTGCTTAAGACTGTTGGGCTTCAGGACTGATCATCTTATTTAAAATTCCAAACTCCCTAAATCATCTGACCACTATAGTGTGTTTTATTCATTCTAACAATTTTTTTTCACACATGAACACCTCTAAAATTAGATATGACTCACAGTCTATGAAATCTTACCATGCAATTGTTCAGAAGAAATCTAAAGCTCTGATGTGTCTTGTAGCCAAAGGTATTGTATAGTATATTTGATGAAACACACCATATGTTCTTCTTATTTGTTTGTTTGTTTTTTATTCTCTTCACTAGAATATAAGTTTCATGAGGATGGAATGTTGTTGTTGTTGTTGGTTTTTTTCCCTATTTTGTTCAGTCTGTATCCTCAGTTCTTTGAAAAGTAGCTGGTACACAGAAAGGCATGCAATAATTATCTATTGAAAAAATGAACGACACAGACTCCTTCCATCAAACAAAACTGAGAAAATGGTGTTTTGTCAAAGGAGAGGTTAATTACATGTAGGAAATGGAAATAACTGGATGCGGATAACTTTTGACAAAGTTCAGGAATTAGGAAGCATGAAGTACTTGCCTATGTAGTGAAAATCTGTATGGGAAGCAACAGGAGACCCTACATCTCAGGGAATTAGCATGAGGAGGCAAATACCTAGGTAAGGAGTGTGATATATAAAATATCTCAGTGATTTACAATTCCATTTAGAAGCCCTAAGCAACAGTTTATAGAAATTTTCCATTGTTTAAGAGAGGTGTTTGAGACAAATTTTAGTCTATACTTAAAAGAAAGGAGTTATCCTAATCTCAGGTTTGTATAAGTTATAACAGACTAGGTAGCAATCTTATTTAATTCTACTTATACACACCTAAAACCAGTATTTAAAAGCTACACACACACACACACACACACACACACACACACACACACACACGAAGTTACTACCTATGAGGAATAAACTCTAATCAGATAATTGAAAATCTTTCTGAAGGCAAAAGCAGTTTCTGCTACTATAGAGGATACACTTAAAAGCAGCAGTTGCCTTGCCTGGTGTGGCTCAGTGTCTTGAGGGCTTGCCTATCAACTAAAGTGTCACCAGTTCAATTCCCAGTCAGGGTTCGTGCCTAGGTTGCAGGCTGGTTCCCCAGCAGGGGGCATGCAAAAGGCAACCACACATTGATGTTTATCTCCCTCTTTCTTTTTCCCTTTCCCTCTCTCTAAAAATAAATCAATAAAATCCTTTTTAAAAAACCCATCAGTTATGGGGAACATTTTGTCTCAAAAAAGGAACAATGTTCCAATAACTAAAGGTGATCATCATTGACAAGAACTGACTAAAAATTGTGAAATGTTTAATCAGAAGCTGAATAGTCATTTTGGTACACAGTATAGAAATCTATGCAGTCTCTTTCACTATAACACATTTCTGTAACACAAGATAGAGTGGTAAATAGTAAAATCTCCCTTATATATGGGGAATAGCCTCATTGTAAGATGGAAGTTGCATTGGTTCATGTGTGATTTTTCTAAGGGTGTTCATGGTTCCAGCTTCCAAATAGTGCAAAGTAAATTGAGACAGCCAGTGGTCCCATCAGCCACAGAAGAATACAGTGTTGTTGTACCAGCCATCCATTTTCCTCTGAACCTTACCCTCAGCTGCCTAAGGCTTCATGCTCAGACCTTGAAGAGCTCACTGCACAGTTCTTGTACACTTTTTGCTTATGTCCATAACTCAGCAGCCTAGCCTTTCTGAGGTTTCAAGCAGTCTGCCTCTAACTCCTTTTCCCTCAGCACTATTATAATACATGCTTTTGCAGAATATCAGGGTTTTTGAAGAACATATATATCACATTGCTGCATTGGATAGGAAGTTGAAAAGATGGACTCTTAAGTTCTCTCGAACTTGAAGTTTCCATGACTAAAGAAATGCCTGTCTCACCAGATTGAATATATATTAATATATGAAGACCAAAGAAATATAGAATCACTGATCTTAGTTATGTTTTATTTGTTCAAATCTAAAAGTTAATTTTAATAATCAAGTACAAACTTATTTGGAATTTGCTAAATATTATCATTAACAACATTTTTAAGTGTATCTGTCAGCTCCCTTTAAAAAATAAGCTTTACCAGACAATCTAGGCCCATTTCTCTGATTTTAGGCTGTCAAAGAACTATTAGTGCTTCTAGAAATTATCCCAAATATATGAGTTGTCCTACAAGATATTAAGAATAGTCATGATGATTTTTCATAAGTTTACTGAGGGAATGCTGTGAAAAGAGAAAGTACGTACTTCAACGTTAAAGATCTATTTAAAGAATGCCAGGGTTTGCTCCAATATAATTGCATTTTAAGTCCTTTCAAGAATGCTGATACATAAAAATTCATCATTCTGAAGACTTTACTTGCCCCTGTAATATTACTGCTATGAGAACAAAAAAACAAAGGGCAAATTAATTGCCAGTTAAATTCTCCAGATTAACATTCAGGTACTACTTTACTAGTAGACTATAACAGTTAACTTGTTTTCTGAGTCATGAGCTAAGAAAATTATTCACCTGGTGACACTGCAAATGCTGACAGCCTCTAGTCTTCTTTATAGATTGGAAGAATTACCTGTATTTCTTCAGGTAATTCTTGTTTTTCTATCTTAGACAACATAGTGAATCTATCCTTCTCTCCTAATAGACAAATTTTTCCCTAAAACTCTTGGGAGTATTTTCTTAGTTGTTAAATTGTTACCTGATGGGACATAATAACATCAGTAAACAAAAAAATACACTATCAAAAGTACTGATCACCATTTGGTACAGAGGAAAGAAATGGGACTGGGAATTGGAATCTATTTCTAACTCCAGCTTTACTCAATTCATTCTCTTTCTCTCTCTGGACGTCAGTTTGTTTATTGGTAAAATGAGGAGAAACCAGATCAGCAATTACTTAAACTGGGTTGGCATCAGAATCAACTGTGCAGTTTTCAAACAACAGAGGAGTAGGCCCCACTCTGAACTTTAGGGTCAGAATTTCTAGTTGTGGGGCCTAGTCATGAAGTGCTTTTATAAAGTGTCATGGTTCCATGGGTTCCTCTCATGTACACTGCCAGCTAAGAAACCTAATTATTTCCAAAGGCTTTTCTAATTTTATCTTTGTTATTACTATGAAGACACATTTATTAAAGCTGAAGACAATGAAACAAGGAAAGGTTTAGCATAAAAGAAGCAACAGGAGAGCCTAGGCTAGGCTGCCTTAGCTCACTGGGAAGTCAGAGTAAAGGGGACTTTGGGGACAGGTTCAGGAGATTAGCCTGAGACGCTGCCAGCTGCTTATTGCCTTAGAGTATAGTAAACATGTACTTGGGAAGAAAGTGGAATTTTTAATTCTTTTTTGTTTTCCAGACATCAGGAAACTTTGTTTTTCACTAGGGCACTTTGATGAATTATACCTTCATAAGCAAATATTAAAGCATTTATATTTTTCGCCCTATCTGATCCCTCCAGAATTTAACAACTCTTAATGAGTGGGTATTATTTTCATGGCAATATGTTTGTTTGCATAAATCCAATAAGAATCCATTCTATTTATAATAGGACATGTAGAACCACTTTCCAATTGTGGTTTTATTAATCAAGTTTTTGTCTGGAGTGTCATGATCAAAAAAGATATTCCTGGACTCTGGATGTCACCAGAAAGCATGAAGAAATTGAGATTGACTTTTGAAGCTAATAAAAGCCCACTGCAGAAATGGCCTTGTATCTTGTTTGGTCATGTGGCTCATGACAGTCTTTCCAGGTAAGGAATGAAGGTTGCTTCCCTGAAAGATGGCAAGAAGGAATGTCAAGATATTTGGGGGATCTCAAGAACTAGAGGAATCCACCCAGACCTATAGTATTGCAGGCAAAACCAGATGGCAACTGTGTGGCTTGGCTTCTTTGTCCTGAGAAGCCCACTAAAGCTCAGTCTGAAGATTCCTTGTGAAATTCCAGCAAAGCAAACTTAAAAGAGCCTATATGACCAATTACTATTATGATTGTGCTTATGCAAATAATCAAGCCAAACTGAAACTGGACTTAACACAGTCTCTTTGATAAAATGAGGGTGATTTTAGGAAAAGAAATTGTGTTTCAATGGAAATCACAATTCCCAGTTGTAAATATGCGACTCTAGTTTAAGTTTTACTTTTTACCTACAAACTGAACTGGATTCTGAATTTTTCTAGTTTTCTTTTAAGCTAACATTTCTAGATTTATCTTTTTATGATTTTATAGATGGCATTAGTATTATAATAATAATTAAGTATCAAGTGAATATAATAATTTGAATAGATGTCATGGGATCTTAAAATCCAGTTGTATATTGGTAATATGACTTAACCAATATAATAAATGTCAGTTATTAAAGTGCATGTGGCATAAATCCTTCAACAAGATGAATGATATAGAAGGGGATTAGAGTTTTGGGGGAAAAAAAACATTTGACAGGAAAAAGATTGTGGAAAAATTTTTTTAGAGAAAGCAGCACTGCAAGCAATATTCCCTTTCCTCCTTTAGGTCAGGGATGAGCAGAGCTCTTTAAATAAGAAAGAACAGGCTTCAACAAAATTTCTTGCTCAGAGCTCCCACGGTTTGAGGTATAATGGCAAGAAACAGCTGTGCTATGGTGATAAGACCACCATCAGTAAGTACTGCTGCCTTGGCATCAACTTGCATTCCAGAATGTGTCAGAGCAGAGTCAACCATAGTGTAGTGAGAGATACAGACATTTCAAAAGTCCACCTAAGAAACCTACCTGAGGACAAATGGGATTTCAACAGCAGGATTCTACATGGTAGGATCTTTGGAGAACTCGAATAGAGAGTAGCTAGCCTACGTAATGGAAAGGCTTGCTACTGTGTGAGAGTCAGAGGTGTGAGCACCCTAGGATATAAAAATATGTCAGACCATGAGGACAGAAAGCCACTAAGTCAAGTAAAAAACCTCCTTCTCTCATGATGTTCCTGTCTGGGCTTATAGAGAAGCTCTCTTATTGAGAAGGAAGTTATCTTGGAAAAGGTGCCAAAATCAATTTGTCCTCCTTCTCAAAGGCAGGCAGTTTACAAGTACTACAAGCCTGGGAAAGTCATATAGCCCCTAACACTGTGGGACCAAAGCAAGAGCACAAATGGAGGCTTGCATGTTATATGTCAAATATTGAGAGTTATACATCAAGTTAACTGTGAAGTAAAATATGTTCTTTTGTCCTGCTTTAACAGATCATTCATAATGAAGATGTAGAACAAATATGTTTAAATTTTTGATTTAGTGTTTTTGAAAGTTGGCACAATATCAGAGATGGTAGAACTGGCTACCAGAGTTCATGATTGGGTGCTCAGATGCTGGGCCAGAAATTTTAGGATGAATAATTTAAAAAATGACCTATAAATGTTTACATGTTTTACCTTAAAATAAGTTGTAAGATTTAGGTCTGTCAAAACTAGCAGCAATTTCCGGTAGAGGTGCATGCCTAATATTAATCAGCATAGATTCCATTTATTGTGTCTTTTTGATCACTGGAATAAAAGCTTCTACATTCAGAAAAGAAAAATATTAATGGAAGAAACAGGTAATGAAGTTGTGTTCATCATATTCTACAAGTTATGTGCCCAACATATGAGTTAGAAATACATAGTATTTTCCCAGTAAGGGTTTCAATCTAAGAAAGGAGCATTGATTGATAGGTGAACCATCATTTCAAAGACAAATTGCCTTTGAAAGTATGAAGCTTGATAGCTCTTAATAGTATGCCAACACCCAAGAAGTCCTTATATTACTGGCATAATAATGTTTAAGAATGTCTTAAAATATCATGATACATATGAAACTAAATTTAGATATATATCTCAGATCTTTATCTTAAGTAAATAGCTTCTGAGACTGATAACTATCTTGTAAAGGTATAATAGCAATTAATCACTTGTGAGAAATAAATGGTCAAACACAATAAAAATTCTATATGTATTGAGAGCTAATCATATGCCCAGCATTGTTCTAGCATTTTGAGATACATCAATGAGCAAAACAAAGACCCTATACTCATAAAGCTTATATTGTAAGGAAAAGACAATTTAAACTGAAAAGATGGTTGTTAAAACTAATCATTTTATTCCACAATAAAAACTTTCTCATGTCTCAAACACCTTTTTGGATTAAAAAAAGGGCAATATAACCAGTAAAAATAGAAATTTCACAGATGTGAAATTTATAACTCAGAATTTTAACACTCGTTGTCCTTTTAAGGTATACACATTATTTATTTATCTGAAAATCTCTAAAGTTAATTTTCAGAATTTTATAGACATAAGAGCTCATGTTTTCAACAGCAAAACATTAATTTTAAGAGCTTATAGCAACTTAATATAATAATACATTTACATTTCAATTCTAAACTGCAAACAACAAACTTCTATTGCCTTAATAAAAGAAAGAAAATGTTGAGAAAATAATCATAGTAAGTACTGTGAAAACTAACATCCTGGTCAGTTATTAAATAAGAATCTTATTTTCATCTCCTTGTATTCATTGTAAGAAGATATATCCAAATACATCAGGTGAAATTTGTTTAAGGGTCATTTGATGGATGGTTTGTTTTTAACCTTCCAATTCATTTGAAGTAGATATGTTTAAATATTTGCAACAAAGCTTAGACAGGATTTTTCCAACACCCTCTTTGCTGTTCTAGAAATGATTAGGGAGTCAGCCTGCTGACGTGGAAAATAGCCAGTGCATCTCTGGCCAGATCAGTGGGAAGCAGTAGCAGCTGGTGAACAGACTGCATTCAGGGGCCCAGCTGGACCTGGAAAATATGGAAAAGTTTCTGAGGGTTGGCGGTGGCATGCCTTTCTTGGAGGCCTTTGAAAGTCAGATGGACACCCCTCTGTCTGAGTTGGGAAGGCTATTCTTCTTGGTGAATAGAATATAGCAGTAAGGCGTTCCTGCCAGTCATTGAGATGTGTTGAGAATCTGGTATGTGCCTGCTGATGGAGACACCAAATGAAAAAAAGCAAAATCACTGTTGCTCTCCTGTATCCTGAAGTGTTTATAATTCTCTGAAATAAATGTTCAATAACAAATTGGTCTTTGATAATAAGGATAGCCCTCTGTCAGACATCACTCTTTATATTATTGAGTGATGGTATGCTAAGTGTAGTTTGTGGTCTTTGTTTTTTTCTCTGAGTTTCCTAAATCAGACTTCTGAAGTAATGAAGCCTGTTAACATATGAAAAATCTTTTAAGAAAACCATTTTGATGTAGATTTGGTTCTCAGTTAACAGTAAGAAATTGTGAGAGAGATTTTATTCCATAAGTTTCAAATCCTAAACTATTATAAATATTTCTATTAAAGAATATACCTAGGGCTCTTCATATATTTTTTTGGACAAAAGGAGATTTACTACACAGTGTTAAATGAACCTCACAGTGATCCAGTGGAACAGCAAATATTTTTCCTGCAGGGAGAATGCAATCATACAGAGGCATTCCTGCTCAGTTCGCACAGTGAATATTTTTACTTCGTTATGTTTAGTTTAAAAAACATATTTTTGAGAGCAACAAAAATTGAAATCAGAGCAATGAACCAGGATGTGCAGTCATTAATCCTATTTCTTTTGGGGGATGAGGGTGAGTTTCAGGTACCCTCAGCTGCTCTCTCATGAGGGTTTAAGAGTACCTGGAACATTGATCACAAGCTACATTGAAAAACGTAAATTGTTGGAATCATTACCACTTTGCTGTGAATCATTTCATCCTTTAATCTACAGGGGAAGTAACCTAAATTTCTTTAGCTCTGAGCTACCTGGGAAAACCCAATGTATTTAGTCTCTGGGGTAAGATAAAAAATTATCCCAATTTTCATGTTACTGCTAAGCACAGTTTTAAAATATAATATGTGACAATTATATAATATAACCATGTACTCAAGAAGACAAACAATATGAACAAAGAGCAAAAACAATATACAATACAAATAGATCTTTCAGAGATTTAGAAATTGAAACGATAGACTGAGACTTTAAATTGTTATCCTTACAATGTAAAAATGATAAAAGACATAGTTAAATTTTTTTCAGGCAAAAAGTAAAAACTACAAAAAATAAAATTATAATTGTGGAAATGAGAAATAAAATCATTAAAGTATTAGTGAATACATGTAAGCAGATTAGAAAAATCAAAGAGAAAATAAGGAATTAAAAGATAGGCCAGAATAAAATAATTAGAATAAAATGTGATGGAATAAAAATTGGAAAATACAATAGAGTTGGAAGTAAAAGATATAGTGAAAATCTCAAAGACTTGTATAATTTGGATTCTACGAAAAAAATGGGAAAAAAATAATATTTACTAAGACAAATACTATCAACTTTCCAAAACTGATGAAAAACACTATATTACAAACTTAAGATGCTCTATGATTTCCAAGAAGGTTACAAAAGGAAGAAAGGAGAAAATTAGGGAAGGAGGGAAGAGGAAGAGCAAAGTTTTCAACTGAACATATTGTAGTAAAATTGTCCCAAAGTTGAAGACAAGGAAAATATCTTAAAAGCAGCCAGAAAAAAAAATATTACTTTAAAATGAGAAACAGTTTTAGTTAGGAGTTGACTTTTCACCAGAGATACTGAAAGACATAGACAATGAGCATAAAGCAAATGATATTACAAAACATAATTCTCAGTAATAATTTCTGAAATAATGAAAGTAAAATAGATATTTTAGACAAAAATTAGAAAACTCATAACTAGCAGACATGCAGTAAAGGTAAAGTAAAAAATTTTTTAATTATAGGGAAAAAAAATGGACCCACATGACATTTGAGATATGCAAAAAGAAGACAATAAAAATGGTACATGAGGTATTTAAATATAAAAAGGCCCAGGAAAGGAATTAATTGGAAAGAAGGCCCAACTCAAGCCCAGGAAGAAACAAGAAGTGGAGTTAGCATGGTTTGAATTCCAAGAAAATATATGGAGATAAACAGGAGCCACCTAGCATTTTCTGCTAGAACCTGCCTACCTTGTATATCCCCAAGGGTATATTAATTCCCTTAACTACAATAAAATCTTGCCATCATGTTTAAAAAATGGTATCTATGTGTATAAATATAAATGCATATGACTGAAAAATACTACTAATTTCTTTAGGAATTTGAAATATAAGACTACAAAATTGTAAAATCAGAAAGTGGGGACAGGGGACTGCTAATAGAGTTAGTTTCCTAAATTCTTACATTGTTTAAGGATAGAAGAAATTACAGATTATGTTTGAAATCTAATAAGTGACAAATGTATGTTATAGTCTTCTAGGTAACCACTAAAATAATTGAAGAGTGTAGTTTCCAAGTAAGTAGAGGAAAAAATAAGAAAGAAAAGACCCAGTTAAACAAAAGACCAGAAACAAGAGAAAAATAATATAGAATCAATGAGACAAATCAAGATTCAACAGGAAAGAGAAAGTTTAAGTACAATATGTCAGTAATTACATAAAAAATTAAAAGGGAATAAATGTCCCCAAGAAAGATAAAAACAATCAGAATGAATTTTTAAAAGCCACCTTTGTGGTATTTGCAAGTTATATCTAAAAGTAAAGAATACATGAAGTTAAACATTAAAAAATAATAACTGAAATTAAATTGAAAATATATTCAAATGTTTAAAAACTAATGCTCATATTATACAAACGGTTTTAGATAGCAGAAAATCAGGAACATTCCACACATAAAGTAATACAAGCCTATTCTCTGTATTCACCTGAACTCAAATATTCTAAACAAATATCAATTAGATTTTAGTGATATAAATATAATAATGTGGTAGTTTTCAAAAATAATCACAGTATTTGCAGCAATTTCCATCAAGAGGAACACAGAACCCACTGGAACTCTGTTGACCATGTAACTTGCTTTGGCCATTGTGACATTGATGAATATAATGCAAGCAGAAATTTAAAAAGCTGTTGAGCATTGCATCTTGCTCTTCTTTCTTGCCTGCTTCTACATGAGCAAACATGGGAACGCCCACTGGATGGTGAGTTACACATGGCTAAGTCACCTCCATTGTCTCAGTCGAAAGCCAACCTATTGCCATGTATGAGAAGTCATTTAGGAAGATACATTCCCCGAGACAATTAAAAACTGCCTGCAGACACACAAGAGGCTAGCTCAAAACAGCCAAACCCATCCCAGGTAGAACAACTCAGGAAATTTGTAACCTAAATAAATGTCTGTTGTTTTAAGCCATACTTGTTAACTGTTACAGGGTTTACATCTGACCATGTTGCATTTATGGAATAGAGGAGTGTAGGATTTTTCTATGTCTAAGAACATATCTGCAATCAAAAACAAGTTTACATAATCTTTCTTTTTTATTTGAATTGGTTTTATTTGTTTCCTTACATGATTGCTCTGGCTAGGACTTCCCTATGCTGGTACGAGTGGTATGTGAGAGCATCCTCATCATGTTTATGATCTTAGAAGAGAAGTCTTTAGACTTTCCACCATTTATCATGAGGTTAGCTGTAACATGTCAAATATGGTATTTATTATATTGAAATATGTTCCTTCTACATCCAATGTTGAGTGTTTTTATTATGAAAATATTTTGTATTTGTTAAATGCCTTTTTTGCACCTATTGTGATGATTATAGATTTTTTTCTTTCTTTCTATTAATATGGTATACTACAATTGTTGATTTTTTTTCTATTTAACCATCCTTGCATCACAGGGACAGATCTCACTTCATCTTAATGTATAATTCTTTTTAACATGTTATTGAATTTAGTTTGCTAAGATTTTGTTGAGAATTTTTATATCTATGTTCATAAGATATATTGGTACCAGGGTAATGTTGGCCTCAGAAAATAAGTTTGGGAGTATTTGCTTTTCTTTCATGTTTTGGAAGAGTTTGAGGAGCATTGGCATTAATTTATTAAATGTTTGGTCAGATTCACCAGGGAAAGCATCTGGTCTTGAACTTTCCTTTGTTGGGAAATTTTTGATTACTGAGTCAATCTCTTTCCTCATTATTGGTCTGCTTAGATTTTATATTTCGTCATGATTTAGTCTTGGCAGATTGTATTTTTCTAAGAATTTATCTATTTCTTCTAAGTTCCTCAGTTTGTTGCCATTTTTACAGTAGATTCTTATGGTCCATTGTGTATCTGTGGTATCAGGTATAATGTCTCCTCTTTAATATCAGGTTTTATTTCGTTGTGTCTTCTTTTTCTTAGCCTAGATAAAACTTTGTCCATTTTGTTTATCTTTTGATAAAAAACAGCTCTTAGTTTGATTAACCTTTTCATTTTTCTGGTCTCTATTTGATTTATGGTATTTCTGATCCAGTCTTTGCTATTTTCTTCTTTGTTCTATCTTTGGGCTTATCTCTTTATAGTTCTTCGCAGTATAAAGTTACATTATTTAAATAAAAAGCTTTGGTATATTATATTTTTATTTTTTATTTTTTTCTTTCAACTTTCTCTTTAACCTATTGACTTTTTAGGAATGTATCTTTAATTTCAACTTACTTGTTAATTTTCTAGTTTTTCTCCTGCTATTAAGTTTGTTTCATACCATTGTGATTAGAAAAGATACTTGGTATGATTCTAGTCTTAAGTTTACTGGGACTTGTTCTGTGACCTAACATATGACCTATTCTGGAGAATGTTCCACGTGTGCTTGAGAAAAGTGCGTATACTGCTGCTGTTGCATGGATATACAACTTCTTTTTAGTTTCCTTCATGAAGAAAAACCACATCCTGACCTAATATGGGGATTAACTCACATTATACAGAGATCTTTTACTTTGAGTGAAAAATATGGATTGTTTATAAGTTTTGGATTGTCCCCATTAGGGTGAGAGTGAATGTGTTTTGATTATAGAAGGTTGAATAAACCAAGTATTTCAGGAATTAAGTTTCACCTCTGGAGAAATATACTATTCTCCAATATCGTTCATCTCTTTATAGGAAGATTTTACTTTCTTTGCCCTTGGAAGTCATACAAGACTGTGTGAAAGTTTGGGTCAATGAAATGTGATTAGAAGTGACATGTGTCATTTCCATATAGAAGTTTTAAGAACTAGTGTGTGCTTTGCCAATTGCATTCTCATTCCTCACTATTGCTGTATTCGGCAACACTCCAGAGAGTAGCTACTCTGCCTGACTGTATCTTGGAGTAAGGATGACAACTCAAGTGATGAGTCACCAGGTAATCTTCAGTGGACATGAAGCAAAAGTGAAAACTAACGCTTTGATCACTGAAATTTTTAGAATTTTGTTTTCCATTCATAACACAGCCAATCTTTATTAATCTAAATCCAAATATCTAATATCAGAAAAGAAAATCTTCTATAATCATACAATATAATACTATATAGCAATTAAAATCAACTAACATCCTAAGGGAAGAATAATTTCCATAAATATATCAAGCAATATTAAAGATTGTATTTTATGTAATTCAACTTCTCTGAAATTTTAAGCAGGCAAAACTAGAGTACAATGTTGTGTTATATATGTTTACAGGTAAAACTGTTACCATTCATGTTTATCTAGATATTGTAAAGGAAAGAGAGCAAAGGGAGCTAGATATTGAGCTTAATAAACTGGGAAACAGGAACCTTTTTACTTTATCAGGAAACTGCAGCGCCACACTCTGGGGAATTACAGCATTGTGCTCCACCAATATAATTAATAGTCTTCTCTCCTCCACTTTGGTGCTGGAATTTTTGGGGCTCAGGAGGCAGATGTTAGACCATAGAGGACTGTCACTCTAACTAGGGGCTACAAACCCATCCTGACTGAGCCCATGAAACTTTGGGAAGTTGGTTGATTCTTTTGAAAAGGCATTTGATCTGTTCTAGGCCCAAATTAATATAATCCCAGGGGTACAAAGAATCTTGCTCTCTTGCCCACCCGGTGATGTGCTGGCCCATTTGTTCATGTGCTCTCTCACTCAGAGCACATGACCATGTGGCCCTAGCTGCCCATGGCCATGCAGGCTCCACACGCCAGCTCTAGAAGGAAACCTGACGTAGACTAAAGCTGAAAACACACGCTAAACTAGCCGGCTGCTGGACTGGACTGTAGTTTGACATGGCACAGAATCTCTGGTCATTGACTCTATTTCTGGCCCTGATTTTCCATGGTAGGATGGAGGGAGATGGGACATTGGAAACCCAGGGGCAGCTTCTATCTCCACATGAATAAGCCATGCCACACCGCAATCTCCCATGAGTGTGTCTTTGAAATGTTTTCCTTGTGATTATGTGGAAGAACCTAATTTCCCACCGATTATAATACTATAAAGAAAATTTAAGAAGTCATTAACATGATAGTTATTTTAGTGTCAGGGAACATTAAGTAATTGGAAAGGAGTGTGAAGGGGGCTTCGATGATGCTATTTCTTGATACAAATGTTGGATATTACATGTATTTGTTCTGGTGATAATTTGTTGAGCTTTTAACTTAAAAATAATTGGGAAAGGTATTATATAGAAATGAAGGTAAAGTCATGATTTTAATTAGATTCTCATATTTTAATACTTCATTGTTCTGATAAGTCTTGTTAACATAAGCAAGACCAAAATGTAGATTAATCACCTGTGTTAATTCATAGACATGTAAAGAAAAGGATGCCAAGCATCTTGTATGATTTAAAAATTACCAGTGATTTTCAAATATGCTTTGACCCTTTAATGATTGCTTTGAGACTCTAGAATAGATACTATAAATAAGATTAATATAGAGGCACAATCTCAGTCAGTTTCTTTGAGTATACAACCAATAATTTTGAGCTGTTAAGTGAAGAAAAGGCCACTATTTGTTTTACTCTATTGACCAGGAGAAATTGATGTGTTTTTTGAAATAACCAGTTGTCCCCCAGCAAAACTCTCAGAATACTATTTATATCTTCATGGCATTTATATCTATTAGTTAATGAAAAACTTTGTCATGTAGGATTGTGACTGTCAGAAGGTTTCTGTGAAATTAACCATAAAGAAATGTTTTTCAGTGCTCTAAAATAAACAAACTGAAAACACCTTAGTCAGACTTTGTTATACAATAAAAGTCAATTTCATAAGTAATGCCCTGCTTTAGATATGAGTTCTCCTTCCTCTACATTCAAAACTACCCAACTTCTGAATACAACATATATTTCTTTTTAAAATTATGACACTAACCTGTATATATCCTATTTATTCAAGAAGAATTATTTCATTATAGACTCATGAACCTACTCTGCATATTTACCGTATATGTTCCTATTTCTATGCCTATGTTTGTATGTACCACATAAAATATATAACCATTATTTTACTCTCAATATTAAAATTGGACTATCTCAGTGAAAATTTAATGATGATTTTATTTTTAATGCAATTATAAAAACTATAAAACAGTGAGCAGTTAACTACGGTTGAAGGTGGTAAGTAGTTGTTAGATCCTAACTATAATTGTAGCATATGGTAAAGAGAATCTAAATTAACTCCAAACTAATTTTCCAGAGTCACTAAGAATATTAAGTTGGAGTGGAAACAAAAGCAGATTTTTGTCTATTTCTTTGGAAAGTAGAATGCTTAAAATTAAGGTTACAAAAATTACATATTTTCACAATTATAATGTTTACATAGGACCTTGACAATGAGTGCTCTACTTGGGATAGAGAACAAGATTATCAAAGGACAGTAGGTTAAAACACTGAAGGACGGGGTTATTGAAAGGATAATCTACACCAGAGTTGGTGAGAATGCAGACTAGTGAAGCCACTGTGGAAAACAGTTTGGAATTTCCTCAAAAAACTAACAATGGAACTGCCTTTTGATCCCGCAATTCCACTGCTGATATTATACCCTAAGAATCCCAAAACACCAATTCAAAAGAACTTACGCACCCCAATGTTCAGAGCATTGTTCAGAGCAGCACAATTTACAATAGCCAAGTGCTGGCAGGAACCTAAGTGCCCATCAGTAAATGAGTGGATCAAAAAACTATTCTACATATATACTATGCAGCAGAAAGAAAGAAGGAGTTCCTACCCTTTACAACAGCATGGATGGAACTGGATAACATTATGCTAAGTGAAATAAGCCAGTCTGTGAAAGACAAATACCATTTGATCTCACATGCATAAGGGACCCATGGACAAAGCCAAAGTGGGGAAGGATTGAAGGTGGGAGGTGGGGGTGGGTGGGGCAGGGGAAAGTGGTGGCAGGAAAATGGAGACAAATGTATTTGAACAACAACAAAAAAAGATTGAAAGTATGGTGAGTGAGAACAGACATCCCTTATTCTCAATCTTAAGGGAAATATTTTTAGTTTTTGCCCATGGAGTATGGTACGGCAGTGGATTTTTCATATATGGTCTTTATTATGTTTAGGTATGTTCTCTCTACTCCCAATTTGCTGAGAGTTTTTATCTTAATGTGTCCTGGATTTTATCAAATGCTTCTTCTGTGTCTATTGATATGATCATGTGGTTTTTATCCTTTATTTTGGTTATGTGGTGAATCACATTTATTGATTTTCAAATGTTGTGTCAACCTTGCATTCCCAGAATAAATCCCACTTGATCATGGTGTATGATCTTCCAACGTATCACTGTATTTGGTTTGCTAATATTTTGCTGAGGATTTTGACATCTAAGTTCATCAGGGATATTGTCCTGTAATTTTCTTTTACTTTTTTTTTTCTTTTTTGCAGTGTCTTTATCTGGTTTTAGAATTAGGATAATGCTGGTCTCATAAAATGAGCTTCTCAACTTTTCCTCCTCTTGAATTTTTTGAAATAGTTTGAAAAGGGAGATGTTAGTGCTTCTTGGAATGTTTGGTAAAATTCACCTGTGAAGCCATCCAGTCCAGGGCTCTAATTTGTTGGGAATTTTTTTGATTTTTGATTTTTGATTTTTGAAATTGACTGCATCAATTTCACTAGGTGTAATCTGTCTATTAAGATTCTCTGATTCTCCTTGATTTAGTTACAGAAGACTCTATGTTACTAGGAATTTATCTATTTCATTCAGGTTGTCTAATTTGTTGGTATAGAGTTGTTTATCACATTTTTTTATACTACCTTGTATTTCTTTGGTGTCAGTTGTTGTTTCTCCTCTTTCATTTCTGATTTTATTTATTTGGGTCCTCTCTCTTTTTGTCTTGATGAGTCTAGTTAAAGATTGTCAATCTTGTTTATCTTTTAAAAGAACAAGCTCTTGGATTTATTCATCTTTTGTATCATTTTTTAAGACTTTATTTCATTTATTTCTCTTTGGATCTTTATTATTTTCTCCTTTCTACTCACTTTAGGCTTTGTTCATTGTTCTTTTTCAAGTTTCTTTAAGTGTAAAGTTAGATTGTTTATTTGAGGTTTTTCGTGTGTGCATGTGTTTTGTTTGTTTGTTTGTTTGTTTGAGGTAGACCTATAATGCTGTGAATTTCCCTCTTAGGATTGTTTTCCCAGTGTCCCATGGATTTTGGATTCTTGTGCTCTCATTTTTAATTGTTTCAAGGAATCTTTTGATTTCATCTTTGATCTCATTGTTGACACCATTCATTGTTTAATAACATGTTATTTAGCTTCCAAGTCTTTGTGTATTTTTCAGTGATTATTTTATGATTGATTTTTAATTTTATAGCATTGTGGTCAGGGAAAATGCTTGATATGATTTCAATCCTCTTAACTTTATTAGACTTGTTTTGTGTCCTTACATGTGACCTGCCGTAGAAAATGTTCCATGTGCACTTGAAAAGCATGTATATTCTGCTATTTTGGAGTGAAATGCTTTGAAGATATCAATTAAATCAATTTAATCTAGTATGTCATTTAATGCTGCTGTCTCCCTGTTGATTTTCTGCCCAGAAGATATGCCCATTGAAGTCAGTGGGGTATTAAAATCTCTGTCTGTGACTGTATTTGTCGATTTCTCCTTCTATGTCCATCAAGATTTGCTTTACATAGTTAAGTGCTCCTGTGCTGGGTGCATAAATGTTTACTAGGGCTATATTCTCCTGTTGGATTGTTCCCTTTAACATTATGTAGTGTCCTTCTGTGTCTTACTATAGAGACTTACTAAACTTTGTTTTAATGTCTATTTGTCAGATATAAATATTGGTACCTCAGCTTTTTATTTCCTTTCCATTTTCAGGTAATATCTTTTCCCATCCCTTTATGTTTAGTCTGTATGTATCTTTAGATCTGAGATGAGTCTCTTGGAGACAGCATGCATATAGGTCTTGTTTTCTTATCAATTCAGCTACACTATATCTTTTGGTTGTAGCACTTAAGCCACTTATATTTAAGGTGATTATTGATATATATGTATTTATTGCCATTTTATTTTTAAACTATTTTCCTTTTATTTCTTTTTTCTTTTTCTTCTAAATACAAGCTTCTTTTCTTTAACATTTGTTTCAGTACTGTTTATTCAATATAGTACTGGAAGTCCCAGTCATAGCAATCAAAGAAAGGAAATAAAAAGCATACAAATTGGAAAGAAAAAAGAAAAACTGTCTTCATTTGTAAATGGCATGATACTGTACATAAAGAACCCTGAAGATTCCACCAAGAAACTACTAGAACTGATAAACTGATCCAGCAAAGTAGCAAGATACAAAAGTAATATCCAGAAATCAATTATATTGTTGCATATCAATAATGAAATACCAAAGAGGGAAATTAAGAAAAAAATCCCAGTTGATGTTTTGTTTGGAAGATCTATCCATTTTTGACAGTGGAGTGTTAAAACTCCCTACTATCAGTGTGTTGCTGTCTATACCTTTCTTGAAGTCCTCTAAGATTTTCCTTATATATTTGGGTGCTCCTATGTTGGTTGCCTATAAGTTTATAATGTTTATGTCTTCTTGATGGATTTTTCCTTCGAGTGTTATAAAGTACCCCTCTGGGTCTCTTTTTATGGCCTTTGTTTTGAAATTTATTTTGTCTGATATAAGTATTTCTACCTCTGCTTTTTTTTTCCTGTCTATTTGCTTGGAATATTTTTTTTCCATCCCTTTAGTTTCAATCTGTATAAGTACTTTATTCTGAGGTGGGTCTCTTGTAGGCAGCATATGTGTGGGTCATGTTTTCCTATCCAGTCAGTTATTCTGTGTCTTTTGAGTGGGGCACTTAGTCCATTTACATTTAGAGTTATTATTGATAGAAACTTATTCATTTTTTCCCTTTGTACCTGTGTTCTTTTCTTTCTCACTCTTTTTCTTCATCTTCTTAAACCAGTCCCTTTAGCATAACTTGTAGTGTTTGTTTGGTGGAGAGGTATTCTTTTAGTCTTCTTTTGTCTGGGAAACTCCTTATTGCACCTTCCATTTTAAATGAGAGCCTTACTGGGTAGAGCAGTCTTGGTTGCAGGCCTTTGCTTTGTGAAACTAAATGATGCATTAAATCAAATGGACTTAACTGACATAATTAGAACCTTTCATCCCAAAGAAGCAAAAATACACATTCTTTTCAAATGCTTATGACAGTTTTTCAAAGATAGACCACAAGATAGGACACAAAGCAAGCCTTAACAAATTTAGGAAAATTGAAATAATAACAAGCATTTTCTCGGACCACAAGGGTTTGAAACTGGAAACCAACCTCAAGGAAAAACCTCAAAAACTTGCAAACTCATAGAGACTGAATAGCACACTATTAAACAATGAATGGGTCAATAATGAGATCAAAGAAGAAATCAAAAAGTTTCTAGAAACAAATTAAAATGAACACACAACAGTCTAAAACCTATGGGACACAGCAAAGGCAGTCCTGAGAGGGAAGTTCATAGCAATACAGACCTACTTAAATAAGATAGAAACATTTCAAATAAATGACCTAACCCTACAACTTCAAGAACAGGAGAAACAACAACAAATAAATCCCAGAACAAGTAGAAAGAAGGAAATGATCCAGATCAGAGCAGAACTGAATGACATAGAGACGAAAAGAACAATTCAAAGGATCAACCAATCGAGGAGCTTGTTCTTTGAAAAGATAAATAAAATTGACAAGCCTTTAAGCAGACTCGTCACAAAAAAAAGGGAGAGAGGGCCCAAATAAATAATATCATAAATGAAAGGGAGAAATAACAACTGATACCACAGAAATACAAAGGATTGTCAGAAATTACTGTGAACAATTATATGCCAAGAAATTTGAAAACATTGATGAAATGGACAAATCTCTAGAAAAGTATAATTTTCCAACACTGAATGAAGAAAAAGCAGAAAGCCTGAACAGACCGATAACAGCTGGGGAAATTGAAGCAGTAATCAAGAAACTCCTGGCACACAAAAGCCCAGGGCTGGACAGTTTCAAAGGAGAATTTTACAAAACATTTAAGGAAGAGCTAACCCCTGTCCTTCTCAGACTATTCCAAAAAATCCAAGATGAGAGAAGACTCCCAGACTCTTTTGATTAGGCCAACATCGTCCTAATCCCAAAACCAGATAAAGACACTACAAAGAAAGAAAACTATAGGCCAATATCGCTGATGAACATAGACGCTAAAATTCTCAACAAAATATTGGCAAACCATATCCAGCAATACATTAAAAAGATCATCCACCATGATCAAGCGAGATTCATCCAAGGGGTGCAAGGATGGTTCAATATATGCAAATCAATAAATGTAATACATCACATAAACAAAAGGAAAGATAAAAACCACATGATCATCTTGATAGATGCAGAAAAAGCATTCGATAAGGTACAGCACCCATTTATGATCAAAATGGGAATAAAGGGGGCATACCTCAATATAGTATAGGCCATATATCAAAAACCTACAGCCAACATCGTACTCAATGGGCAGAAATAAAAGCTTTCCCACTAAGATCGGGAACAAGACAAGGATGTCCGCTTTCGCCACTTTTATTCAACATAGTATTGGAAGTCCTAGCTACAGCTGTCAGACAAGAAAAAGAAATAAAAGGCATCCAAATAGGAAAGGAGGAAGTAAAACTATCATTGTTTGCAGATGACATGATAGTGTACGTAGAAAACCCTGTAGACTCTACCAAAAAACCACTCAACCTAATAAGTGAATTTGGCAAAACAGCAGGACACAAAGTCAATATTCAGAAATTGAAGGCATTTTTGTACACCGCAATAAAACAGAAGAAACAGAAATCAGAAAAAAAAAATACCATTTGCTATAGCAACAGGAAAAATAAAGTACCTAGGAATAAATTTAACCAAAGAGGTAAAAGACCTGTATGCAGAAAACTATACAACACTAAAGAAAAGAATTGAGGAAGACACAAATAAATGGAAGCATATATCATGTTCATGGATTGGAAGAATTAATATCTTCAAAATGTCCATACTACCCAAAGCAATTTATAGATTCAATGCAATCCCTATTAAAATACCAATGACGTATTTCATGGATATAGAACAGACATTTCAAAAATTTATATAGAACCATAAACTACCCCGAATAGCCAGAGCAATTTTGAGAAAGAACAACAAAGTAGGAGGGATGACAATACCAGACATCAAACTATATTACAAGGCCACTGTAATCAAAACAATCTGGTACTGGCACAAGAACAGACACATAGATCAGTGGAACAGAATAGAAAGCCCAGAAATAAACCCATGTCTCTATTGTTAATTAATATTTGACAAAGGAGGCAGAAGCATAAATTGGACTAATAATAGCCTCTTCAGCAAATGGTTTTGGGAGAGCTGGACAGCTACATGGAAAAACTTGAAATTTGATCACCAACTGACATCATACACAAACATAAACTCAAGATGGATAAAAGACTTAAATATAAGTCGCAACACCATCAAAGTCCTCGAGGAGAACATTGGCAGGAAACTCTCAGATATCCCACGCAGCAATTTTTTCACCGATATGTCCCCTAAAGCAAGGGACATAAAGGAAAGAATAAACAAGTGGGACCTCATCAAAGTAAAGTTTCTGCGTGGCTAAAGAAAACATCAGCAAAATGAAAAAGGAGCCAACTGTAATGGGAAATATATTTGCCAATGATACATCAGATAGAGGTCTGATTTCCAAAATATATAAAGAACATACATGACTCCACTCCAAGAAGACAAACAATCCAATTAAAAAATGGACAAAGAAACTGGGCAGACACTTCTCCAAGGAAGAGATACAGAGGTCCCAGAGACATATGAAAGATGCTCAGCATCACTAGCCATCAGAGAAATGCAAATTAAAACCACAATGAGATACTACTTCACACTGGTCAGAATGGCCATCATAAACAGATCAACTAACAATAGGTGCTGGCGATGCTATAGAGAAAAGGGAACCCTAGTACACTGTTGGTGGGAATGTAGACTGGTGTAGCCACTGTGGAAAACAGTGTGGAATTTCCTCAAAAAGCTAAAAATGGAACTGCTTTTTGACCCAGTGATTCCACTGCTGGGATTATACCCTAAGGATCCCAAAACACTAATTCAAAAGAACCTATGCACCCCAAGGTTCACAGCAGCACAGTTTACAATAGCCAAGTGTTAGAAGCAACCTAAGTACCTATCAGTAGATGAGTGGTTCAAAAAACTATGATACATTTATACAATGGAATACTACGCAGCAGAAAGAAGAAAAGAACTACTACCTTTCACGACAGCATGGATGGAACTAGAGAACATTATGCTAAGTGAAATAAGCCAGGGGGCAAAAAACAAATACCATACGATCTCACCTATAAGTGGTACCTAACCAACAAAACAAACAAGCAAGAAAAATATAAGCAGCAACAGTGAAAGAAAAAAGAAACCAACAGAGTCAAGAAGGATGGAGGGAGGGGTGGGCAGCGTAAGGGACGGGAAAGGAAGGGTCAAGTCAAGGAACGTGCATAAAGGACCCATGGACAAAACCAAAGTGGGGAAGAATTGAGGGAGGGAGATGGGGGAGGAGGGCAGGGGAAAGTGGTGGCAGGAAGGTGGAGAAAAATGCATTAGAACAGAAACTAAAAATTTAAAAAAAAAAAAGGAAAAAATCCCATTTATACTTTCTTCAAGAAGAACAAAATACCTAGAAATAAGTCTCACTAAGGATGTAAAAGACCTGTACTTGGAAAATTATGACACAAGAAAGAAATTGAAAAAGATACAAATAAGTGGACGCACATACCATGTTATGGATAGGAAGAATTAACAGCATTAAAATGCCCATGCTACCCAAAGCAATGTATTGATTCAACATAATTCCTATCTATCAAGATACTAATTAATGATGTATTTCACAGAACTGGAACAAATATTTCTAAAATTTATATGGAACCACAAAGGGCCTCACATAGTAACAGCAATCCTGAGAAAAAAATAACAAAGTTGGAAGAATCACACTCCTAATATCAAACTACATTATAAGGTCATAGCCCATACTGGCATAAAGGCAGAAACATAGAACAGTGCAACAAAATTGAAGCCCAGAAATAAACCCACACCTCTATATTCAATTAATGTTCAACAGAGGAAGCAAACCCATATGATAGGCTAAATATAGTTTATTCAATAAATGGTGTTAGGAAAATTGGGCAGATACATACAGAAAAATAAAACTGGACCACCTTCCTACACCACACACAAGAATATATTCAAAATGGATTGTAGAATTAAATGTTAGAACCAAAACCATAAAAATCCTAGACAAAATCATAGGCAGCAAAATCTCAGACACTGCTCATAGCAATATTTTATCAGATATATCTTCCCAGCCAAGAGAAACAAAAGAAATAAATAAACAAATGGGACTACATCAAACTAAAAAAAATTTTGTACAGCAAAGAAAAACTTCAACAAAATAAAAAGACAACCCACAGAATGGGAGAACATATTTGCCAATACATTTGATAAGGGGTCAATACCCAAAATTTATAAAGAACTTAAAAAACTCAACACCAAAAAAACAAACAGTTGAATTTAAAAACAGGCAAAGGACCTGAATAGACACTTCTCTAAAGAGGACATGCAGATGGCTAATAGACACATGAAAAGATGGTCAATGGCACTAATTAATAGAGAAATGCAAATTAAAACCACAATGAGATACCACCTCATACCAGTTAGAATGACTGTCATCAATAAATCAACAAACAGCAAGTGCCAGCAAGGATGTGGGGAAAAGGGAATGCTTTTGCACTGTTGGTGGGAGTGAAGACTGATGCAACCACTGCGGAAAGCAGTATGGGGATACCTCAAAAAATTATAAGTGGAACTGCCTTATGATTCAGTGATTCAACTTCTGGAAACTTATTCAAAGAAACATGAAGCAATAATTCAAAAGATTATAAGCCCCCCTATGGTCACTGCAGCATTGTTTTCAATCACCAAGATATGGAAGTGGTCTAAGTGTCCATCAAAGATAAGTGGATAAAACAACTATGGGATATTAACACAATGGACTACAACTCGGCCATAAAAGAGAAGAAAATTTTAGGTTTTGTGTCAGCCTGGATGGACCTGGAGAATATTATACTAAGTGAAAAAGCCACTTAGAGAGAGACAAATACCATATGATTTCACTTATATTTGGAATCTAAAAAACAAATTTAACTAATAAGCAAAATAGAGACAGGCTTATAGATATAAAGCAGGACGACAGCTATTGGGGGGTGTTAGGGGGTGGAAGGATTGAGCAAATAGGAAAAAGGACTCACGGACATGGACAACATTGTGGTGATTGCAGGGGAGGGAGGGAAGAGGAGGTTAAATGGTAATGAAAAAACACAATGAAACAAACAATAAATGAAAGTATAGTGAGTAATGAAGTTTTTCAAAGATAGTAACAGTGTGTTAGGAGCTAAATTCTTTAAAGGAGAGGAAATTCCCTGAAGTCTGGAAGACTATTGCCACAAGATGCCACAATGTACAGTGTAATTAGATGACATAAAATTGCAAGTTGGCTTTACCGGGAGAAGGAAAGCTGGCAAGAGGCAAAGTAGACATCCAGTATCCTCCAGGTCTAATTTAAGAGGGTGGTAAGAAAAAGAAAACATTCACGGAAAGAAAGTACTGGTGGAAAATGAAGTGCTGTAGAAAGTAAAGGGATACTCAGAGAATGGAATAGGAGGTTTTGAAATTTGGTAAGCACTGGTTATTGGGTCCAGAAGGTGCAGAGAAAGGGTGTCAAAGTTGTGGAGGAGCTAAGATGGGGTTAGCAAAGGGGTTAAATCTAGGTTTTCAACATAGGTTGAATATAGTTTTGAATGTAGAATGATGAGGATTGTTCTGGAACACCTCGGCTCCTTGAAGTGACTGTGATGAAGTTAGTTTGAATGGTCTCCAGGTGTATAATTGTCTGAGGTTACATATGTTTAGGGGTGGAGGTGGAAGGTCTTACCAATTGCACACAAAGTTCTGGTTCTTTCATTTGACTTCTGCTGAGATTTATATAATGACAAAAATACTCACAAAGTCCAAACATGGGTTACATATGGACTTTTATCCATGGAATATTAGACAGCTAACTATCAAATTCACCCACTCATTTCACAAAGGTTTTGTTTGTTTGTTTGTTTTTGAGTTGCCTAGGTGCTAATGGTTGAGTGATAAGCAAAAACAGAAAATCCCCGTGACCAATTATGGAGCTTACATTTAGTTGGCGGCAAGGTTGGGAGCCGCAATGGCAACAGTGATTGTGTTTGAGATAAATACCTAAATAAAAAAGTAAAATATCAGATAATAATAGGCATAAAGCTAATGCAGGTCAATGATAGATTATCAGCAAGGTGATTTTTAGGTGGGGACATCAGAGAAGTCCTATCTGCAGAGGTAACTTTGAACAGAAAAGTGAATGAAATGAGAGGGAGAGCTACGTGACATCTAGGATGAGAGCCTTGCAGCACAAAAAACAAAATGTGCTAAAATCCCATGGCAGGAATCATTGGCATGTTTGAAAATGGGGCTATAAACAGAATGAAACATGGGTAGGGAGCATGACTAGAGACAAAATGATAGACTATGAGTCAGAGAGGAGTGAGATTCTGTAGCTCAGAATTTTCTATTTTCAGCACTATTGGCATTTTGTACTGTCCTGTTCACTGTGGGAAGTTAATCAGCAGCTCTGGTATATACTTATAGATTCCAGTAGCACCCTTTCCTCAAGTTGGGACAAACAAAAATGTCTCCAGACATTGTGAAATACCCTCTTCAGAGGAGGCAGTATTATCAAAGTTACCCCCAGTTAAGAACCACAGCTGTTGAATTTAATGGGAATCATTGAACAGTGGAAACAAGTTTAATATTTCAGAAAGTGTTTCTTTTTTTTTTTTTTTTTAGGAATACAGCTGAACAAAATGGCATGTGAACTAGGTTGGTGTTGAGTTGCATTGACAGAAGGGATGCTAGTGCTGCAACTGTAAGAGATGGTTGAAGTGAGAATATCTTTTCAGTTACGGCCAGTAGGGCCTTCTGATATTTTGGGAAAGTGTGACTCCAAGATTTTTAACTTAACAGTTGAGTATCACTTACTAAGATGTAATTGCTGGGAAGGAACAAGATTGGGGTTGGGATGGAAGAATCAGGAGATGAATATAATAAGATGTCAATGAGAAATCCAAGTAGATAATTACATATACATTTTAGGAGAGTGATGGAGTTAGAAATTATAAATTTGGGGCATATTTTTTCAGATCAAATCTATATTTGTTTGCTAGGAAAGCTATAACAGATTTGCGCAAACTGAGTGACTTCAATATAATTGTCTCAGTTGTCTCACAGTCTTGGAGCCAGAAGTCCAAAATTGATGTGTCATTAGCAGAATGGTTCTGAAGGTTATGAGGAAAAACCTGTTTCATGCCTCCCCCTCAGCTTCTGGTGGTTTACTGGCAGCCTTTGGTATTCGTTGGCTTGCACAAGCCTCTCCCGGACCATCTCTGTCTTCACCCTCATGTGATTTTCTCCCAGTATGCATATCTTTGCCTAAATTTCCCCTTCTTATGAGGACATGTGCTACTGGATTGAGAATACCACTTCAGTGTGACCTCATTTATAACTTAATTACATCTGTAAGGACCTCACAAAGTTTAACTGACACATTAAAAAATAATACGTGTCTCCAGAAAATTAGCAACTCATTTAGGGGGTACAAAAATTATTTCAAAATAAATGGCTTTCTGCCCTCCAAATCTGTGAGACAATGTGTTTCTGTTATTTAAACCAGTCAGTGTATGGAAGTCTTAGCAAACAAATATAGACGTCATCTGAAGTGATATACTTCCAAATATGAATTTGAGGAAAATAAAAATTAACCCATAACAATATGCAATATTAATGTAGATTACATTTGAGGCACTGGAACTTGATAAATTATCTGTGTAATGATGCAAATTATAGCAGAGATGAGTTTCTAGAACAGCACCCTTGGGCACACCAAAATGTGTAGATCAGAAATGCAGAGATCTAAAATAGATGATCAAACCAGCACCAAGTTCATTTAAAAGAAACAACCACTCTGTTAGAAGGAAAACAAGAGTGTTGGTCCAGAAACCAAGTGAAAACAAATATAGTACCAAGTGTTTCAGGTACAAGGGAGTGATCAATTGTGTGAAATACAAGAATAAGATGTGGGTTGATGACTGACTATTGAATTCACCAGGAGAGAGGATTTTGGTAAGCTAGATAAAAATATTTGAGATGAAAGTCTGAAAAGAGTTATGGAAAGAAAATGAGATGAGATGTTGAAGAAAGTAAGTACAGAAAAACTCTTTCAAGGAGTATTTCTAAGGAGAAGGGCAAAGTTACAGGTATCAGTAGATTATCAATTTTTCCTAAATAATATCTCTTTCAATTTATTAATTATGCTCTAAAAATCACATAATTGCTTTTTTGCATTTTTTCAGGTCATTACTGTTTTATATTTTTATGTTTTCATACAAATTCCTATTTTGTCTGAAAAAACAAATCTTAAGGTACTAATATATTGTGATATTTTAATATAATAAATCACAATATGTAAAGAATAATTGCTATACATTATTTTAAAAAATAGTTTTAAATTAGAGGTCTGAAGTGTGCTAGATCCTTAATAGTTTCTAATTTATTCACTAATACATATTAAGCATCTTGTATGAGACAGCCAAATGAAAATGTTGAGAGTTTTCTTTAATGCATAAAATTGTAAAAGTACATGAAAAATATGCAATTTTAAACAATTGTCCAACTGTATTATCAAATACTTAAAAATGATTTTATATGACATATTTACATTTTAATTTTGGAATATAAGAGAGCCACATAAAATTAGCAGCTGTCTGGAGAGTGCAGAAAGGTAGTTTACCTGTCCTACACTCATAAGCACAAGTAAAAGCTGGCTAATGTCTGCTAATTCTTAACATCTTATATTTTAAGTTATTTCTAAAATCACTAGTATTAGACCAAGAGATCATTTTGATTCTTTAGCTCACACCTGTATCTTGAACATTAATGCAATGGAAGAAGTTTTGCTCTGATGTTTTCTTTTTTAATTGAAAAAAGATACACTTGGGGCACCTTGATGCCAAGTTAATAAATCCTGAGGAAAGGATTTAATATCAGAAACATGGATATAAACTTGAAATAGACTTAATTGGCTTCACTCTAATGAACTGTGACATTTAATTCATAATGGAAAAAATTGCAACGTAAATCCTAGCTCATCAGAATGGAACTAAATCACAAATCACTGATCATGACTTTCTCCTTACTACGAAAAAGGCTTTAAAAAGTATTGTAAAGAAATTCACAGTAGAGCACACTATAGTTTGATGTATCTCACATGTTTTTATTTAGCAGGGAAGGAAAGAAAAGAAGAAAAATTTATCCTAAGTGATCTTTAAGTTTATATTCTTACATAAGTGGGGCTTGACTTTTTATGTTTCTGTGTGTCTATATGCGAGTGTGAGTAATCAATGCTTTTTAAACGACTCTATCAAAGAAAGCACTCTCTAGCATAAAGTGCATTCTGAGGAAACCACACAACCTCCAGAAACTACAGTTTCCCACCTTTTTCTCCTAGTTCCTACTTATTAACCCAGCAGGATGAGATTGCTAAGACTGCCGACCGAGAAGAAAAGAACTGCATCTCAGACACAGAGGCATTTGTTTGAGAGTACAGTCAGCACTCGCTGAACATGAGCAGTCTCTCTGCAGCAATTAGTCATCACATTCACAGATAGAAAAGATAAGCTAGAAGTTGAGTTTACTGACCTTCCCCAAGCATGGCGGGCAAGATGCAAAAGACTGCTTCAAATTCAAGACTCTTTCTCTAAGCCACTGCTTTTCCCCCATGGCCTCCTAAGGATATTGGTGGTTTCAGATTTTTCTGAATCAACTAATACAATTATCAGTATGAATGTTGTTTCAAAATAGTCCTAAAGTTCCATCTATATAAATGCAGCAAAAAGAGGCCAAATGCTCCACATTTATAGAAGCTAGATCAGTGATTGTCTAATATGGGGTAATGGAAATAAAGGTGGATAGAAGCTCTGGCTTGGTTTCTCAGTTGGAGCATTTTCCTGTATACCAAAATGTTGCAAGTTTGATTCCCAGTAATAGTGCATGCCTAGGTTACAGGTTCTATCTCTGGCTGGGGCTCTGGGAGAGAGGTGATCAATGTTTCAATGTTTCTCTCTCACCTTGATGTCTGTCTGTCTGTCTGTCTCTGAAATCAATAAACGTAACCTTGGTTAAGGGTTAAAAAGAAATAGGATTGGACTGCACACCTATTGCTCATGGGAAATATTTGGGCTCATTCAAAGTTATAAATCTGGTTTCATTTTTTTGCATGTATCTCTCCAAGTTTCCCAGCACAATTTATTGAATAAATGATCTTTAGTCCATTATATGTGCTTGCTTCCTCTGTCAAATATTAATTGATTATAAAGGCATGGGTTTATTTCTGGGTGCTCTGTGCTGTTCCATTGATCTTTGCGTCAGTTTTTATACAAGTACCATGCTGTTTTGATTACTATGGCCTTACAGTACAGTTTGATATTAAATAGTATGATTCCTCCAACTTTGTTCTTCTTTCTCAAGTTCACTGTTGCTATATGGGGACTTTTGTAGTTCCATATAAATTTTTGAAATATTTATTCTAGTACTATGAAATACATCATTAGTATCTTGATAGGAATTATGTTGAATTTATAGATTGCTTTGGGTAGTATGGACATTTTAATGATATTGATTCTATCCATGAACACAGCATTGCTTCCACTTATATGCACTTTCTTTAGTGTCTAATAGTTTTCTGAGTACAAGTCTTTTATATTCTTGGCTAGATTTATTCCTATGCATTTATTCTTTGAAGAAATTGTAAATGGGATTGTTTTCTTAATTTCTCTTTCTGGTAGTTCATTATTGGCATATAAAAATACAACTTATGTATGGATATTAATTTTGTATCCTGCTACTTCGCTGAATTCATTTATCATATCTAGTAGTCTCTTGATGGAATCTTTAGGATTCACTACTATGGTATCATGCCATCTGCAAATCAAGACAGTTTTACTTTTTCCTTTCCAATTTTGATGCCTTTTACTTCTCCTTCTTGTCCAATTGCTAATGCTAGGACTTCTAGTATTATGTTGAATAAGAGAGGGGAAGACTACCTTCTTACTCCACACATAAGAATACATTCAAAATGTGTTAAAGACTTTAGTGTTAGATCCAAAATCATAAAAATCCTAGATGAAAACATAGACAGGAAAATCTTGGACATTGCTTATAGCAATATATTTTTCTGATATATCTCCTCAGGCAAGGGAAACAAAAGAGAATATAAAGAAATGGGACTACATCAAAGTAAAAAGTTTTTGCACAGGAATGAAGAACATCAACAAAATAAAAAAGCAACCCATAAGATGGTAGAACATTTTTGCCAATATATCTGGTAAGGAGTTAATATTCAAAATTTATAAAGAACTTATAAAACTCAACATCAAAAACAAACAAACCAATAAAAGTTTGGCAAAGACCTGATTAGACACTTTCCAAAGAGGACATACAGATGACCAATGGACATATGAAAAGATGCTCAACGTCACTAACCCTTCAAAGCAATGCAAATTAAAACCACAATAAGATATCACTTCATACCTGTCAGAATGGCTATCATCAATAAATCAACAAGCAAGTGCTGGCAAGGATGTGGAGAAACGGGAATCCTTTTTTGCATTCTTGGTGGGAATGCAGATTGGTGCAGCCACTGTGGAAAGCAGCATGGAGACACCTCAAAAAATTAAGAATGGAACTGCCTGATGACCCAGCAATTCCACCTCTGGGAATTTATTAGAACACACATGAAACACTAATTTGAAATTATATAAGCAACCTTATGTTTATTGCAGTGTTATTTGCAATGCCTAAGATCTGGAAGCACCCCAAGTGTCCATCAGTAGATGAGTGGATAAAACAAATATGGGACATTTACACAATGGAATACTACTCAACAGGTAAAAAAGAAGAAAAGTTTACCCTTTTCAACAGTATGGGTGGGCCTGGAGAACATTATGCTAAGTGAAGTAAGCCAATCAGAGAAAGACAAATACTATATAATTTCACTTATATGTGGAATCTAATGAACAAACTGAAATAACAAGTAAAATACAGATGACAGCAGGCTGACAGCTCTGGTGTGAGGTGTAGGGGTAGTGGGATCAAGCAAAATGGAAAAAGGACTCAGGGCCATGGACAACAGTATGGAGATTGCAGGGGGAGTGCGGTGTAATGGAGGAAAATGGTAATGGGAAAAGTACTATAAAAGTAAATATAAATTAAAAAGTTCTGGATTTTGGATTGTTTTAATGGTTTTACAACTCTATAAATTTATTTAAAATTTTTCATTATCCCTGAAATAGGTGGATTTTATGGTGTTTCATGGTAGGTGTAGCATAACTCAATAAGGCTATAAAATATGTGTGTGTATATATGTATTTGCATGGCTGTAGATTTCTCTGGTTTGTTGAAGCTGTATATATTTAAATACTTATCTTTGTCAGTTAACTTGTTTTAAAATGTTTATTGTATAATAAATAAAACATTCTCTTACATGAGATCAAGGAGAACTAATTCAAAACCTAGAATGAAAATAGTACTAACTTTCTTCATTCTCAGAGTATACATGTAGTTGTTGAATGGCCAAAGCTCATTAGAAAATACAGTAATAACAGTGCTTTAGAGCATGATATGGCCAGCTGAGGATTAAAACATAGGCACCTTGTACTGTCCCAAATATTGCACTTATAAGCTTTTCTTACCTAATAATACTTTATACCAATCTTAGACAAAATTTAATTTTTTCATTTCTACATTCCAATTGCAATGAGTATACATTTTTTCTACAGTACATACTACTCTGCATTATAATTACTTATTTATTTGTTTCTTCACTAGTTTTCATGCTTCATAGTCAGAGTTTATGCCTTATGTTTGTTTCAATAAATTTTTGCAGAGTATCTGACATCAAGTAGATAAAGAATAAGTGTCCATTTCATATGATTCTGTTAATAATGGGTTTGTGTTTGCTTTCCCAGTGGTATAAAAAGGAATTGCATTGTAATCCACATTATTATCTTTTTTTTTTTTTTGCTTGTTTGTTTTGGTTTTCTGTACCTGAGTGAATAGCAGGGCTTAATGGAAGACATCTCTTGGAATGCTAATTTGTTTCATGTGAGATTTAAATAAATATTGAAATAAAGGTGAATCCAATACTATGATGTCTCATATGAAACCACTTGCCAGATGTGAGTATTTAAATTTCAATTAATTGAAATAAAAATAAATATTCAGTTTTTCAGTCACACTAGTCACATTATAAGTAATCACTAGTTACATGTGGCTAGTGGCTACCCTGTTGGAAAGCACAGACACAGAACTTTCTATCATCATAGAAGTTGTATTGAACTGTATGTCTAGAGTATCATCTAGATTGTGTATCTGGGTTAATATTATTTAACTTTAAATAAGGTAGACTATTAACTCAAGATATGCTGGAATACACTCCATGTCCCAGACCAAGAGGAAAATGTTGAAGGAATAACATATTTTATATTCTATCTTCTTTCAAACTACATTCTATCTCTACCATATATTACCTAAAAGCACAAAAATATAGCATACCTCTGAAATTATTAGACAAAATTTAAATTTATTTATTAGAGAACTTGATTCTTATATCAAAAAGCAAAGAAAAAATCAGATTAAATATTTCTTATATGTAGCTATTTTTGAAAAAAATGTAAAACATGGCCTATATATGTTATATGGCTAGAATAAGCATGATGGACACATTATGAAAGGTAACTTAAGAATGAATCCATTATTCTTCTGGATAAATATTTTTTAAAAAAAGAAAGGAAAATCTCTGGCAAAAGAAGAATGTCAAGATTCATGGAGGTTTAAAGACCTTAAGACTATTGTCATTTAAAAAAACAAACAAAAAACCTTAGATAACTTTACGGCCACTTATATTTTGTAGCTACTCATGCTAAGGCTATAAAGAAGGATTATCAGATTCTAAGCTTACAGTGACAAGTTGATTGCCTTCAGAAGGACCAAGAATGTTCCTGCTTTCCCTGGTCCCATTTTCTGTGGCCTGAATTATTACACATTTTCTATACTAGAATATAACCATCAGGCCATGGCCATTTTCAGCTGCAGAGTACAAGGTATTAGAAGAGACAGATTTACTCTCGACTCTCCACTGAAGGTGTATATTTGGAGCACAGACCCTCAACCAACTGATGGAATGTGAAGATGTACAGGACATATTTTAATTCTGAAGTATCTGGATTGTGGTCTAAATACTCTACATATTTATCTTTAATCTTTTTAATCACTCTGTGGATTTTATCTTCTCTGCTTTACAGATGAGTAAAAAACCAAGGAGCAGAGAGGTTAAATACTAGTTTTGTAACTAGTAAGAAGTGGCATTGGGATTGAAATTTAGGTCTGCTTGATTCAAAAACCAAGATCTCCTTTTCTCACTCTCTCCCTTTGAGAGAAAGCCAAGGAACATTTAGACATTTCTATTATGGTAAGTATGCCCACCCCCGCCATGGTAAATTATTTATTTATTTTTTATTTTCTTAAATTTTTTTTATGTTTCTATCATGTTTATTCTATTATAGTTGTTTCAGTTTTTCCCCCTTTGCCCTCCGCCACCCGTCCCACCCCACTCCCCTCTCCCACAGTCAATTCCCATTTTGTTGTCCATGTCCATGGGTCATTCATACATGTTCTTTGTCTAGTCCCTTCTCCTTTCCACCATTGTCCTCCTTCCCCATCCCCTCTGGTCACTTTCAGTCTGCTCCATGTTTCCATGCCTGTGGTTTATTTTCTTTATTTGTTTATTTTGTTGAATAGATTCCACTTACAGGTGATATCATATGGTATTTGTCTTTTATCGACTGGCATATTTCACTTAGCATTATATTCTCTAGTTCCATCCATGTTGTCACAAAAGGTAGGAGTTACTTCTTTCTTTTTTGTTAAATGCAGATTTTATTTATTTGTTTATTTATTTATTTATTTAATGTAAAAATCCATTATAAAATATTAAAAGATTTGAATCCATTATAAAATCTCAGCAATTAAAAGTTTTAGATAGAACAATTGTTTTTTAAAGAATTACTAATAAGTAAGTTCTTTCATATTTACCATTATTTCAACCATATCCAGGGATAGCTCTTTTTTTGTGTAGAACTATTTCTAACAGTGTCTGTTTGATATATTCTTGCTGTATAAGAACCTTTCTTACTTTTTTTTGTAGTGCACTTCCACACTATGAATGAATTTTACCAGTGTGTGTTTGCCTAAAATGTCTCTATTTTTCCATTATTTCTGAGAGATATTTTTACTAAATAAAACTATTCTGGTGAGACAGATTTTTTTTTTTTAGCATTTGACTTCCGGCTCTCATAGTTTCTAATAAGAAGTGGATTGGACTGTAAATATCTTCTTTGTCCTTCTGTATTTTCCTCTTTTTTTGATTACTTTTAAGATTTCCTCTCTAATTTTGCTTTCAGTCATTGAAATATAATGTGTCCGGGTGTGTGTCTTTGTGTCTGTGTCTATGTAACTGTGAGTGTGTGCATGAGCGTGTGTTTACCCTGTGGTGGTACTTTGAGCTTTTATATTTGGGATGGTATGTCTTCATTTTGCCTTGAAAAGTCTTGATTATCTCTTCAGATATTTTTGCTTCATTCTCTCTTTTTCTTCTTATATTCCAATTACACTCACATGAGATCATTTGACATTTACTGCAGTTCTTCAAAGCGCTGTTCTATTTATTTTTACCAACTTCCTCAACAATTTTGCCACTCCTTCGGCCATTGGAGTCTTCTAGTGGTTTGAGCCAAGGAATTGTCTGCATTTCTTCCAATAATAATCTATTTTTCTTTTCCCTTCCCCCAGCCACAATTTCTGCCTTATCTGTGGTCCACAGGATTTTCTGCCCCTTCCTTTGTAGATGATGGTTTTTGTTTCTTAGGGGATATAGAAATGGTTATGGCTGTGAGCCATTTCCACTCCCTTTCCATTTCCAAGGTAGTGGTTTTTACTCCCTTCTTTGAAGCCTGCACCACCACATAAAGTTTCTTTCATGTTCAATTTATTACTCCCACATGTCCTCAAGCAGTGCTCCGTGTGTCTGTAAAGAAGAGGAACCTTTAAGTGGGTGCAAATTATTCTTCTGTCTAAAGCTTCCAGGAACTCTATACTTTCAAGATAACCTTTAACAATTTTACCTAAACTATTCTTGCCAGTCTCTTTGCAGCTATAGCTATTTTCATGCTCTGCCAGAGTTCAGTCAGTGTTTACTCTCCATTTCCCCTTTGGTTGCCCTGTGAGAATCTTTGGTTATTTCAAGAAAGTATGCTTTTCTAAATTATCTAACTTGTCCTTATTGTTTGGGGAATGATAGTCTTTCCACTTTATACCTCTTAGATGAAAATCCTAAGTCGTTTTCTCTTGACATTGTATATAAGTACTAAATTACTAAAGTTAGATAATTCACCTAGAAATAAAAGATCCACATAATTCTGGAAATTCTCATATTCATATGTCACTTAATATCTGTCATTGTGTTATTCTACCAAGCCATAAAAAATATGAAAATATATGGAATTACATCTAGTTCAAATATCATTAAATATTTAAATATCTTGGCTGCCAAGATAGTTCCAGCAAATTAAAGATATGTAGATGTATTTTGCAAACATTTATGACTAGATCAGGAATCTGAGCAACGTGTTTCAGAATCCCCAAGAGCTCTCTCATTTTGAGTTATGAAGTTCCTGCGAAAGACTGTTAAGTTAAAGGATAGGAATCACCCCAGTCATACCTCTGATCAAAGATTTTGTTTAATAAGTAAACTTCATTAGGAGAGAGGAAATTGTCCTCTTAGAGATTTAATATCTGTGGCCCCAGGAAGATTTATAATTAAGTAAAGAAATATTTAGAACCAAATCCATATTATTAATGCATACTTTAGTATAAAACTAACTGCTTATTTATATTTGATTTACTTATGGTTTAAGTCGGTTCAGCTTGCTACAATTATAAGGAGTTTTGTGATTCCAAATTGAAGTTGTTAGAGAATAATGGATCTAGATGACTGATTTTAAATAAAAATATCAAGTTGAAATATATTGTTGAATACAACAATACAGCAGGTATTTTACAACAGGTTCTCCATAATTATAAATTTAATTGCACAAAGCTAAAAAAGAATTACTGAAGTACTTGGGAAGTTTCATCACTCAGACCATTAAAGTACCTTAAACAAAAGTGACTAGATTAAATTTATAAATGAGATGAAATTATTTATGGCAAATAATTATTAAGATTCTAAGTGGGACCAAATTTAATCAATAGCCTCTGAAAGGTGTTGAGGTTTGCTAATGTATAAATATACAGCATGATTTATAATCTAAAATAAAAACTTTAAAGAAGAATAAGTTTTCTGAATGTAAAACTTAAGTTACATATTAATTTTTAAATAAAATAAAACAGAGAGATATTATCTGCACAGAAATGTCATGCCATGAGGCATCAAAAATCTTACATTTCCTACTTCTAGAAAGAAGGACTATTAAGATAATTAATTAAATATATTATGAATTTGGTGATGAAAAATATTGAAGTATTGCAACATTGCTATGTTTGATGTCATATTATATCACTTTTTGTCCTTAATGAGTAAATAAATATTAAAACAAATATTTCACTGTGTATTCCAGTCAGTGTAGCTAAACTGATTTTAGGTGTAGATGGTTATCTTTCATGCCATATTCTAAATAAAATTAATAAATTTATAAAAACTTGTGCCATCAGTAAAGTCATGATGATATTAAGCATGTCTAGAATTTTTTTGTCATTAGAATCTAGATGCCCCTATGTAAAATACCAAAAATAAAGTTTTAAAAAGATTACTGTTAGTAGTAGTATAATTGCAGGTATGAAAGAAGAAGAAACAATTACCCTGCACTCTAACTCATTTAACATTAGCCAGTTTAATAATTTGTAGCATATCCTTGAAATAATAAATTATGTTTGCTAAGGTGTATGCATGTTTGTGTGTATTGTTTTACAATAAATATGATTGTAATGTGTAATGTATTTTTTGTTCTATTTCAGTAATATTGCAGAGAGTATAATTTTCCTGTCAATAGACTCACTTTTACGGTATCACTCTACCATTTATACATGTATTGTACATATATAACTAAGTAGATAGTTATGTTACTTATTTTATAGAACATTTCAAAAATGTATATGAAACCATAAATGACCCTGAATAGCCTCAACAATTTTGAGAAAGAAGCATAAAGCAGAAGCACGTTTTAATTCCTTATCTTTTCTGATACTTTCCTTTTCAGATTCATGCAATATATTAAATTATTAAAGTGTTTGCTTTTATACAGGTATGTATTTTATTAATACATAGTCCTTGTCAAATTTAATCTGCTTATTTCTGGGCCTATTACTAAGAAATGCCCTTGCTCTGGCAGAACATGTTCCCACACCCATACCATCTACAGTTTCTGAGATTTAGCATAACCCATTAGCAAAGATTTTGCATCTTCCGAGAAAACTTTGGGAAATAGGGAATGTGTGACCAAGCACAATAAGTTATATAAAATTTTAGAGTTGAGAGGAAAGGAAATGTCAGTTCTGGCTAAAGAGTTAGAGATAAGAATTAATAATATACTTGACTTATAGTTCATTTATGCTGTGTGACTGAGAAACATTGGCTTTCATAAAAATTCCATCATCTATATGAAAACTTGAACATTTATTCATAATGTTGAAAAGGAAATAGGTCATTTTTATGCTAGTATTGCCTAGGTTCTCTTCTCATACTTCCAACACCAACTTCCTCAGTTATACTACACTCCCAAATAATGATCAAGCAAAGTTTTCTTTTAAGCACCAGTGTAAAAATTGACAAAAAAATTTTCATATAGGTCTACTAAGCTCTGATTCTGTGGTATTGTCACATCACACCCCTAAATTTAATTTCTGATCATTGTTTCTTGCTGCAATACTTACACTCTGTCCTGAAAGCAGAAGTCGTCTTTTTTTTTGAATGGCAAAACTTTCCAGAAATGTGAAGAATCACTATGGTTCCAAATGGGGATCGCAGGACTGTGTATTCTTTATATCTTAACATCAGCTTTTACTGAGCCATTGGAGATTAGATTTTCACGAAAAAACGACTCCTGTTACAAGGAAGTAAGTATTAGGAGAATCAACTATCACAATTTTAGCTTTTCATTAGATACTATCTTTTGCTGAATTGTGCGTGACCAAAGGTACTAATATGTTTGCAGGTATATGAAAACTTATCCCTGAGTCAGTCATTCTTTCTCCTTCACCGTGCTACCATTTGAATTAACATTCCATAACATATCTTGCCTGTGTTTTCACAGTCCCTTCCCTTATTCCCTTACTTTAGCTATAATAAAGTAGAACATTTGACCATTGGTTTTAAAGTAAAAATATTGTTAAGTCAAAATTTAATAATCAGATTTCTATTAAAAGTTCAGTACTTACTAGGTCAGCCTCAAGAGTGAATAGAAGAAAGAATTAAGAGCTATATGGCTGGATTCTTGATTTCACATACTTCTCTTATATGTAAAGAGAATTTAGGATTCTGAAGAAAGTAACTTTTGTAAGTGTATCAGTTTTAACATGACAAGATAATTCTGAGTACATAATTTACAAGTGGTATAGAAAGACTCCAAATTTCTTTTCAGATTCATGTTACAAAAAGGATGGCCCTGGCCAGGTAACTCAGTCAGTTAACACGTCATCCCAGTATGCTAAAGTTGCGGGTTCAATCCCTGGTCAGGGCATATACGAGAATCAACCAATGAAACATAAAGTAAGTGGAACAATAAATCTCTCTCTCAAATCAATAAATAAAAAACATAATAAAAAGTATTGATACACACATATCTGATTTAAGGAGGTTGACTGAAAATATGCTACATTTGCCCTCCTTTGCCATTGTAAGCCCATACTATGACAGACACAATGTATAAAAATAAAATATAGTTAAAAATGTGAATAAAAAAGAAATAGGTATCAGCAAAATAGCTATACTGAATTATTTCTGAAAACGGAAAGCAAATTGGTCTATAGCGATTAAAAATATAAAGAAGTAGAAAACATATAGAAGAAATCACAACTCAGGACTCAGAAAAAACTAAAGTTGAAGAAGGAAAATTCTCCTGTTAGGTGCAGCCATGGAGAGGCTGTGAATTTGGAGTTCTCAGGTATCAAAAGCAAGCATTAGAAAAGAGGAGTGTGGTAGAAATCAATGTTATTCAACAACACACTCTAAATGAAATGGAGAACAGTTCAGCCTTATCAACCTTTTGTCTCTATACCTCAGCATGTAACCAATGTATTTGCCTCTAGATAAAACTGAATTATTATAATGTAAAGATATACAATTATCCTGTGAGAAGAGTTTGAAATTTTGATTGATTTGGTGGCACTCCAAGTAATGTCTTGCTGAAATTTTATATTGGAGGGTTTTGTGTGTTTCGTGGCAGAGGGAGAAGGATTTACATGCCTTCATATTCACTCTCTGCTAGTGCAAAATAGATTATATAGTCTACATTGATTTCCAGAATAGAGAGGGCTTAAAACTAGCCAGGTGAAAGACCTGGCAGGAAAAGAACCTTATAGAGCATAGGCAAAACATACAAAGCACCTACTATTATATAAGCCATCTAACCCATCATTGTCAATTTGGGTGTGTACATCTGTCCTCCATCATCAAATGGAAGTAGTGTATGGGTGGTCAGGTTTTAACCTGAAAGCATAAGTAAGTTTCATTAGGAAGTGGCTCAAGTACCCATAGCCCCTACTGTGTTGCTACCTTGCCTCGTCAATCTACACCTTATGTCATCATGGGGAGTTTTTTATGATTTAGTGACTGAGGAAGAAATAATATGGGTATAATTTACAGATGATTCTGCCTGTAATAAAGGCACTATCTGAAAATGAATGGCAAATTTTGAGCCTTAACCTATAGTGGCCATAAATAAGAACATGAAAGGAAAATTTCCTGTCAGCTGAATTTCAAAAAGTACCCTTTGATTTTATTTTGCCCATTTTGTCTGAAAAAAGTGACCAAAGGCATGGATCTACAGCAATTCAGACAGTGGCTAATTATTTGGCTAGGTGGTCAGGGACTGGAAGAAGCACAATTGGAAAACTGATAACAAGAGACCTTTGAAAGAGGTCTTGGATGGATTTCTCCATAGACACTGACTGTGTCCCATGTGAGCATCTCAGGTGAATTTTCAGTGGAATAGAATTTTGATAATCAGAATAACAAGATAAACTATTCTGTTTTTGTAAGCTTTTTTCCCAAACCACCACTGTTCATGATTGAGCCAAAGAACAAAATGACCATGGTAGCATCGATGGAAGTTATACATAGGTTCCGTAACATGGACTTCTACTCATCAAGAATGATTTGACTGTAGCCAGTTATGACCGACCAGCTTCATAACAGAGACCAATTCTGAGCCCTGATATGGCACAAGTTTCCAGGGATATTAACCAGTCATCAATTGATATTGATTATTTGCACCATTCCCATCACACAAGGGAACACTTTGTTTTCACTAGAACATACTCTTACTCAAGATATAAATTTGATTTTCCTGTCAAGATTATTTCCCTGCACCATTATTCATCAACTTATAAATGCCTCATTCACCGTCATAATATTCCTCATGACATTGACTAAGAAAAATAAAGTTATTTTAAAGAAAATTAACTCTGGCAATGAGCTGATGCTTGTTTCACTAGGTTCTTTATTACTCTAAAATGACTGCACTGATAGGATGGTGTAATAGTCTTTTGAAGATCCAACTACAGTGCTATCATCTTGCAGGGTTGGAACAAATTCATAGGTCTGGGAAATCAAGAGTTGGAGATGGAAATGTTTCCTCTATTACTCCAAGTAATCCACAAATAATTTTCCCTGTTTCCATATACCTATATTCAAGGGAGAAAGAATACTACCAAGGGAACACAGTAATGGTTCCATGAAACTGGACCAATAGGAAGTGGAATGTGGAAGCCTGCTACATTGCACTCTTCATGCCAGTGAAACAGAAAAAGAAGATTATTTTAATGACTAGAGTGACTGATCCCTGGCTGCAGAAAAGAGACTGGATCTCTGAAGTAAAATGAGAGTGAGAAAAGACTATTATTAAATGCAAAAGATTCTCAAAGGCACAGCTCGACACCCCCACATTCTGTGACAAAAAGTTAATGGGAAAATACAACAACAAGAAGGACTGCAACTGTTCAGAGCCTTTATAAGTGAAGGTTTGGAGTATCTTACCATGCAAGAAACCTTGACCACCTGACTGGTTCCTAAAAGCAAGGGGAATATGACCAGCTATGATGTTGTGATTAATGCAGAAATGAGGACTATAATAAGTCACAATAATTGCTTTCTTATTTTGGTACAAAATATTTGCGCACATATTATGTAATTCTTTTGATTTTTCAAAATCCCCACTCCCTTTTCTCCTTACATAAGGTGTGTTGATATTATTTAACTTTACATCTCAGGATTTATGTTGTAGGATATCCTAAGGAGGGCATAGTTCAGGTACAAGAAAAATCACTCAAAGGTAGATATGAGACTTGGTAGTTTATAAATCATTTTGCAGAGGGAATTGGCATGTTTTCATTTGTATGAAGAGTAATCAAATCATAATTAGAAGTCACAACCATGACTTCTTCTACTGCCTTTATTAAGAAATTAAGTATTATTTCTGTTTTCATGTTTTTGAAGATATACCCAGAAGTGAGATTGCTGGATCATATAGTAATTCTATTTTTAATTTTTTTGAGGAAACCCCATACTGTTTTTTAAAGTAGCTGCACCAATTTATGTTCCTACCAACAGTGCTCAAGGGTTTTCTTTCCTCCACATCCCCACCAACATCTATCTGTAAGTGCTCTTTCCCAAGTTATATATTGTATAATTTTGTAATGTATTATGATCTTCCTGAGAGTAGAGGAAAAGTTGAAACATTTCTCTGTATATTTCCCAGCTCTAAACATACTAATGGGTTTTTTTAATTGTTTTTTTTGTTTATTGATCAAAGGAAAATATTTTAATGAAGATTCAATCTATGAATATGCTTATACTCTAATCTTACAAATTTGACAATAGTAACCATCAGTCTTACTGAGTCAAATCTCGCTCTAGGAGCTTCAAAAGCTGAAGAAAAGTAACACTGGCTGTTTATAACCTGCATCTCCCTCTGTTTTATTGCCTTTTTCTGGATGTCCATAGCTCTCTCTTTTGTAGGTCACTGTGAGGCTAACTGCAAAAATGTGCTTTAGGATTCCATGAACACTTTAGGCGAGGACAGAGGAGATGGTGATTGCTTAACTTCAAAGTGTTGCTGATATTAAAACTCATATTTCTTGTGCCATGCTAGAGGAGAACACCTAAAAAATACAAGTGATAGCATCGTTTTAGCAGCAATTAAATCCTAAAAAGCACAATATGAGCTTTTTCATTTTGAACTCAATTGTATCTGCAATCATCAATCTCCCTCAATTCCACACATGAATGACCTGCACTCAGTTATTATATACCGTAAGGATGTTCTGGTCCCAGACTACAGAGTATATTGGCACACTGCAAAGGACACATCAAGCATTAATGTATGACTATGCTTCAGTTTTGCAGCAATGTTGAATTCTACTAATGAAAGAACATTTTGAAAGAGCAGTGCAAGGAATTATCAATCATGCAAAGCAACTGCCAGTTACAAAGAAGCCAGTAATTTTCTCACACCACAGATATTTTTCTTTCTATATTTTATATATTGTAAGATGTTATGTCACATATGATAGTGTGCATTGCAGGCATTTTTAATTTGGAGAGAAACACATGAGCAGCTCAAATAAAGAAAACTTTCAAATCTTTTCCCCCCTGCCCAAGTTATTGGACTGCAGTCATCTACTATGTAGAACATAATTCTGGTTCCTCATGTGCCCATTTACTCAAATACAGGCTTCTCTTAGGCACTACCAACATTGGTTTTTCTATGTGCAGATTTTCCTTATGTTTCAGACAGTCAGTGTGGAAGTATAAATACTTCAAAATTTATATCTTTTATCATATGCTTTCATTTCAAAAAACTTATCCAGGGCTCATCAGATAAAACTTTTGTTAGAGTTGCTCAGTTCTTGACCTCCCAAATTCTTTTTGCAAAATATTATATTTTGTTTGCTAATAATCAGAAGCATAGAGTCATATTTTTAGACAAGGTTTTAGAATAAAGCTTAATTCACTATCCTTTTCTATTATGTTTCCTTCCAGATCAGTCACAAACAGGAACATAAATAAAAGCAACATAAGTGATGATGTATTTCCCTTTCTGCCAACTCACGAAAAAGTTATTAAATTATCATTTAGGGTACATCTTCACTTTTTGATAGACTGTATCACAGAATTCCTTTAAGTTGAAAATATCGATAATGAAGAACTTTAAAAGATGATTTAATTTATAGAAAATGATCAGAAATAAAGTTGAATGTGCAGTGCTATATCTTTTCTCAAGCCATCACCATCCATCCTGACCATATTAAACTTCTCTGTCTGAACTTATATCAGTCATCTATTCAGCAACTAATGAGAATAAGAGAAACATTTATGCTAGTATAGCAAAAAATATAAAAATAAGAAATATCTTCACTAATACATGCAAACAGCAGTCTTAGTTCATTAGACAATATCTATACTCTTGGGTCACAGGACATTCATTCTTAATCTTCTAAGGTCTTTATTTTGTTCTTTGATAGTTAGACTTTCTAGTCATTTGAATAAAAGCCTTATCTATTTCCTTCTGATTGTTTTCAGCAATAAATTTATTTTCTCATTGGTATTTATGTATTATTACACTTCTTTAAAATGTAGATTTCTTGTTTTTTTTAAAAAAGATCATAAGCTCTTTTAGGATACACACTATTTTGAGTTTTGTATTTTGTACAATTTTTATGTACAAAAGTATTAAGAGAGAAAACAATTGATATTTTAGTGTTTAATTGCATCAAGTATATATAAAGCAAAGCATACACCTGTGTTGATTTGAAATGTTCTTAGAGAGATAGGTTTACTTTGTCAAATGTATCTTATATTTATAAACTAAGACTGATTACATAAAAATCTGTACAGATAAAAGATAAGGAATAACACTAGTTTATATTTCTGGTCACCAATCAAAATTATTTTCACAAATTTTGTATATTTCCTTCATGTCCCTGAAAAACCACATTTTTTTCCTATAAGCTTTCTATGTGATTGCTTACTTTGGATTTTTATTAACCACAGATCTTAGCCTTTGCAGCCTATAATTTATTGTATTTAATTTAATAATTTGAAATATGCATGCCATTATTCTTCTTGGGTTTCAGACAAAATTAGAACAGTAACATTTCTTTATATTTTATTCTCATTCAGAAGTCCTTGAGTATTTTCTATTTCAATATGTAAACCTTATACATACTGATATTGTATAAGGTTTGGGGGATGAGGTTGTATCTATATAGTTGTAAATAAGTTATATTTTAGTTTTAGTTTTTATTTTTTTGCAACTCATCAAAAAAAAAACAAAAACTCACCAAGTGTCTCATTACATAATCAAGTTGCTAGTTATTGCTTTCTGTTTAAATCAAATCTCTCCTAAAACCATTTCTTGTTGTTCATAATTCACAAAATCAACAGTTTTTACTCTGTGCTTTCTAGTTAACCAACTTACTTCTACAGTCTTGTTCAACTGAAAGTACAAATTTATATATGACTACGCACTTGGGAAGTTTCTTAAAAGATCAGTTTTTTTAATCATATATACTATGACTTTTTCTTTCATTCTATAGCAGAATTGCTAAGCCCTCCCAATCTTTCAGCAAATATAATAACTTCTTAACCTGTACTGTATACTCTGACACAACCTAGCTGATAAAATACTGTGTTATAATATTTTGGATAACCCTATATTGTCATCAAGATGTCTGCTCTCCAAATCTTTAGTACCTTGTACCCTCTTCATACTTGTCATTTATAACATAACTTACATACAACCTTACCTCTCTGGTCCTATAATACCATTTCTTTATCTTTCCCATGGGAATATGGAGAAAGATAAACATTCGCCTTATAACACAACTGATAAAGAGAAAAATTCCAAAGCAGGCAGAGGAAAAAAATAATTTCCAAAGGGACACACATAAAAATCAACAGACTTTGCATTAAAAACAACATAAGCCAGAATATAGTGAAGCCACATCTTCAAAGAACAAAAAGAAGGAAAAAGAAAACTACCAAAAACCTGTCAACTCAAGATTCTATACCCAACAAAAATATCTTTCAACTACAAAGACAAAATAGAGAATTTTTCATACATACAAAAGCTAAAAAAAGTTAGTGCCAGCATAACTGCATCAAAAAAAAAGTTAAAGGATGTCTTGCAAGTGAAAAAAAGGTGACAACCAAATGGAAATATAAATCTGTACAGGAAATGGTAACTAGATGGGTAAATATTTTTAAGGTTATTACTTTTAAAATTTCTTTAAAAATAATTTTAAATACACAAATAACAATATACCATATGGTTTATAAATCATATAGAAGTAATTTTAATTTTAATAATAATATTACAATGACCAGGAGAAAAACAATGGTCATCACTTTTGGTAGGTTCTTATGCTGTATGTAGAGTGGTAAAATATTACTTTAAGGAAAATTGTGATAAATTAAAAATGTATACCATAACCCCAAAAGTAACCACTACGAACAGGCAACACAATGTTTATTTTCTAAGCCAAGAAAGAAAACAAAATGAAAATATCTCAAAAATAGGAGGGAATAAAGAGGAAAAAGAACAAAGATCAGATGGGACAAGAAGAGAATAAGGAGCAACATAATAGCTTTAAATCCAAAAATATGCTTGTAAATGGTATAGACAGCTGATTAAAAGTGAGATTTTCATCTGGGTAAAAAATTGAGACACAACTATGTGCTACTATAAGAAACCTCATATTATGAAAATACAAAATGAGTTAAAATTTAAAGGATATAAGGTGATATAGAATTATAATAAATTTGGAGTAAATGACAGCATCAAAGTAGATTTCTGAGCCCCCCCCCCAAAAAGGTGGGTCATTTCATAATTATACAAAAGGCAATTCATCAAGTGAAATTGACAATCCTGAACATCTCTGCTCCTTATAACAATACTTCAGAAAACATGATGCAAAAACAAATTGAAGTACTAGAACTAAAAAATTCACAAGTATAGTTAGGGATTTCAATTCTTTTTGTTCAATACTTGATAATAACAGGAAGACCAAAAATAAGTAAGTAAATAGAATACTTGAACAATACTATGGATCAACTTGACCTAAATGGCATTTTGAACACTCTTCCCAAAATAACACAATACAGAGTTTTTCCAAGTACACTCAGATAATTTAGCAAAATAGACGTATTCTGGGACATGACAATGAATTTAAAATAATTAGAATCCTACAATGTAGTTTCTCTTATAATGGAATTAAATTGAAAATTAACAAAAATATACCTGGAAAATATTTAGAACCTAAATATCATATTTCTAAATAATTTCTAGGCAAAAGAAAATATCAAAAAAGAAATTAAAAAGTATTTTAAACTACATCAAAGTAAAGTACTACAGATTAAAATTTGTGGATGGCAGTTGTAACCAAAATTAATTTCAGACTGTAATAAAAAATAAAAAGCATTTATTTGAACAAAAAATGCTGCAACCCAAGAGACAGAGATTTTGGTTTCCAATTAGATCCATTTTATATAAATGAGGTATCCAAATTGTGCAGTTGTGATTGAATGAGGCCTGTCTCAGTCCTTTGGTAGAAAAATAAAACCAGGTTTTCCCTGCAGTGGTTGCCTCAGATAATGTAAACAAGTGGGCATAGTGCCCAAAGCCAAAAGTTCAGTCTGAGGTTCTTCCTAGTATACAGAGTATGTAAAAAGTCCCTGTCAACAAATGGCCACTAGGCTCTTGTTATTTCTAAAATTTGAGTCTTCTGTTGACCATGGGGAGTTCATTTTAGCAGATAAATTCTTTCTCACGGTTTGCATCAAATGAATCTTTTTAGGATCCACATAGTTAAGCAAAACTCAGAAGAAAATTTGTAGCACTAAGATTGTCATATTTAAAAAGTTAAGCTGACTTAAATTAATGATCAAATTAAGAAACTAAAAAAGAAGAGTAAACTAAACCCAACGTGAACAGAGAAAAGAAAATGATAATCATAAGAGCATAAACAAATAATAAGAGAAAAATAAACAAAAAATAAACCAAAAGCTGGTTCTTTAAGAAGATTAGTAAAATTGACAAGTCTTAAGCGGATCAGGAAAAATAGAAAATGCAAAGTAACAATATCAATAATGACTGCAGTTATAACACTACAGTTTTACAAATATTAAAAAAGATAAGTGAGTATCATGACCAACTCTGTGTTACAAAGTTTAAACAACTGAGATGATATGAATAAATTGCTTAAAAGATACAAATTACCAAACTCACCCAGGAAAAGACAGAAAAAAATCTTAATATCCCTGTACCTATTAAATAATGTAAATTTAGGGGATACAAACATAATTTTTCCTCTACCTTTCTAGGTTCTTGGCTGAGACCCTACTGGGATAAAAGACATTAACAGAAAAACAAACAAGCAAACAAACAGAAGTTTAATAGTTTGTATGCCTTCTATATCATGGGAGAGACCCAGGAAAATGTAGTAACTTCTGGAAATGGGCCAAGCAATCACCTTAAATAACATCTTCTGATAAACATAAAAAGACGTTGGACATGGGGAACCACTTATGGGAAATTACCAGAAAAAGTACAGTAAACAACATTGTTTTGCAGATTTGTCAGTACCTTCTCCATTTGTTACTGATGGAAATGGGGTTCTTTCATGGAGTCCTGAAGTAAGCATGTCCAAGGACCCATATATGAGAAGATGAAGTTTGAGGGTTAGATTTATTGGGCTTGAAATAAATGGCTGTGCCCATATTCTCAATGTCTCATCTCCATCTGTCCTTATGTGGAAATTGGTCCACCTTGTGTTCATCAGGTCCAGAATAAAGACCAGTCCAAAAATTCTGTGCCGTGCTCAAGCTTAGTCCAGTTTAGCCGCTGTCCCCGTCTGGCTAGCTTAGCTCCCTGTTGAGCTTCAGCTCACCTTGGGTTGCAGTACCCAGAGCTGTGCTTGGAGCCTGAACTTGGAGTCCAGGGGGTTGCTGGTGGCACAGCTGCTAGGTCCGCATGGCTGCTATGGAGAGAGAACACGCAAACAAAATGACAGAGCACATGTTACTGGAGGAGACAAAGGAAGTTCTTTGTTAAACTTGGATTATTTTCTCAGGCTTGAGAAGGATCAAGTGCCTTTTCAAACCAACCAATTAATTTTGCAGTCCTTCCGGGGCTTCTGCTGGTTCCTCCCCCTAATCCATCCCTTTTCTAGATTTTCTGGGGTTCTGTGTCCCTTATTAAATCGGATCCTTTTCCAGCCCAGGCTCCATACCTAATGGCTGTCATCATGGCTTCCACTGCACATGCCGCAGAGTAGAGGGACCACCCCAGGGCCTTCTTGTGTGCCCTGCAGAGGAATATCTCTTGCTGTTTATTCCTTCTTCTCATAGTCTGGGCAAATGGACCAGTTGTATCCCGGGGAAGCTGAAAGCTGATCCTTCCTCCCTACATGGGCAAAGTGGGTATGTAGGAGTATTAATCCCTTTGGCCAGGCAATGCTGTGATTCTCTGGGGAGTATGTGAAGCTGTAGCTTTCTAGTGAAGCAGGAAGCAGGCTCATTGAATGATTCTGTTCTCTAGTAGATTAGGCTTGATGTCTGATTGTTTTTGCTCCCTTCCTTTATTGATATCTAGCTACCAATGCTAACACATTGATGAGTTTCTAGAGATTTGATCATTCTCTCTAGAGTATTACTAGGGAGACACCCTTAAAAATGGAGGTTTCCCTTATGCATGTAAATGTCTCTCATAAAAAGGTAACAACAATTTGCTTTCAGAACTTTTCCAATATCTGCTCTTTTAGAGAATGATTTTAACTTTTCTTAAATTCATTGGAGTAACACTGGTTAATAAAATTATATACATTTCAGGTATATATTTCTATAATATATCATTTATATGTATAAAAACTATCTGCTTTTAAAAAAAATAATCTGCCTAAAATAATCCCTATGCCAAAAAGGCATATTTTGAGGTATTATATTCTACTCTCTTTCAAATTCAAAGCTAACTACCTTCCAGCAAAGAAAACTCCAGGTACAATGGTTATAAAGTTGAATTCTACCAGGCATTTATGGCAGAAATAATGGCAAATCCATATAAGCACTTTCCAAAACTAAGAGGAAGTACCCATTCCCAAAATTTACTCTGTGAGACCAGTATTACACTGCTACAAAAAAACCAACCCAGAAGTTACAAAAAAGATAACTAAAAAACACGTTTCTTATGAAGAATACTCATGTCTGATTTTTTTGAATATATATTTTACTAACAAATGGGCAAGAACAAAAGTATAAATAAATTCATAGGCAAGAATTCTTAAGAAATTTCTAATTTATTAAGTTATATCTTTTCTGAAAATGGGGAAGAGACTTCCATGTTGTTTTTCTATGTTTAAAATAAGCAAATGTGGTTACTTTAAAGACAATTGCTCTAAACAAACACTTGTCTGTCTCCCTTACATGTAAAAAGAGAAATTCCAGATGAATTATTATACTATATTCATAGAGCAGATACCCAGGCTTTTAGGAAACCAGATTTTATCAAAGTTGTGATAAAAAAAGAAAAAATTATTTAATGGTTTAAATCTCAGGAATAGTATGAGAATTTAAATAAATGTTTAAAAAGAGAATACTGATTTTAAAAGCAATATATTCTGATTATAAAATCACAAACAAATCCTGTGAAACATAAGAAGTATTATGTGAAGAAATTAATCTATGACATCTCTGATGAGATTAATTTAAAACAAAATATTGAAAAATAAAAGTGGGAGCAAAAATGAATAAAACAAAAATGCTGGAAAGGCATTAAAAAAACACATTAGTTTACCTAATGGCAGATTGACTAGAAACTCGCTAGAGATTCAAAAGAAAGTCAAAACTATTTTATGAAAATAAGTACACACCATGAATCAAATTGAGGTAGTGATAAACTTGCCACTTACATAGGTAGAGGATAAAGTTAAGGAAAAACCAATATGTTAATGCTGAATAACCTCTTTACATCTCCCCCCCCCAAAAACAAAGAGAAAGAAAGAAAGGAAGAAAGAAAGGAAGGAAGGAAGGAAGGAAGGAAGGAAGGAAGGAAGGAAGGAAGGAAGGAAGGAAGGAAGGAAGGAAGATAAGAAAGAAAAAGAAAAAAGAAAAGACCAAATTTTTACACTGGCTTATAAGGCTTTACCAGCTCTAACTTCCATCTAATGTTTTAGTCCCAGCTCCTCTCCTTGCCTTTCCTATCTGGGTTCCAGCTTCACTGATCTTTTTTCATTTCCTGAATGGAACATACTGTCTCTCAACCAACACCCTTATCATAGTGTGTTTCGTTGATCTATACTGTACTTCTCTCCTCCTCATTCTTAGTCAATCATTGTACATCTTACATATCCCAACTTAAAAGTGATTTCCTGCAACTAGAACAGGTTATTACTGATAAATATTTTTTTAATTATGACTTTTTTCATAGCACTTATAATAGTTTGTAATTGCATAAATTTTGTAAATATTTAATTTGTATTTGCCTCCTCTATTCAACTGTAAACTCCTTAACTTCAGGGACTGTATTCTGGACTGTATCTCTACCATAAAACTGGAGCAAAGTAGGGCTTTAAAGAATACCTGAGACATTAATCAATTAACAAAGAAAGGGAGAATAAAGCTTGAAATATAATAATCATACTAGAATGAAAAAATGAACACAGAAATGAACACTAAAGTACAACATAGACTGAGTGAATAATAAAACATCTATACATCTGGCCCTCTTGCTTGAAAAATGAACAATGGTATTGCAGAAGTTGTCAGAGACACAGTGCAGTAGAGTGAAAAGATTATTTTCTTCCATAATAACCTTCCATAGTGCATATAATTGTCATGCACTATGGCCTGACTTCCTTTTGTCTGCTGTATGTTGCTGTTATTTATTCTTTCCTTTTGCAATATCATTTTCCTTCACTTTCACACAGTTAAGACATGGCTTGCAGACACTAAAAGATAACATCATGAGTAAATAAATCAATGAATGGCAGTGGTAGAAGTCTCATCATGGCCATAAATGATACGAAATCTAAGAAAAAGAGTTTAAGGAAAGTAATGATGTTTATAGGATGTACAACACTCCAGGAAACTAGAGCACAACTCAAGATTTTCATTGACATCATTTATTTTCTTTAATGGCATCGGTATGTCTCTCTGCTGGTACTGACATTTAGCCATAGGGGTAGCTTAAACTACTAGCTTAGATATATCTGGTTAATTATAATAAGATAAAAGGCCCTGTAACCAGAGTAATTCTGTTAGTCATAAGGCATATGGATAATTTAACCTGGCTGCTTAAATAATCATTAAAAATCTCTTTATAGTTTGTTGAAATTCAATGGGAAATGGAAAAAATTCAAACCTATGGTTCATTTTTGTTACAATTATGATGGAATTTTATTGGTTGATAACCATTGGGACCCAAGACAATTTATAATTACTAATTGATTATATCTTTATAATTTTAGTTATTTTATATTTATTACATAAATTTGTTAAAAGGGAAAGAAATTGGCCACATTTCCTATTTATATTCTAGAGTCAGTGTTGCATTGGGAGAAAAATATGCAACTCTAGGTTCATAGAAACAATATGATATTAAGAAAGATATATTTTTATTTACCATATTGTGCAATTTCCAAATTATACAGTATATATATCCTTAATTTAACCATTTCTTCTTTGTTATTAGAAAGCCCACAGTTTTAGATGCTTCTCTCTATTATATACATGGCCAAATAATCTCATCTTAGACACAAGTGCAACTGATAAAAACCACCCCATAAGATACTTATATTTTGTGGGTGAATGAGCTAACTTTCCTTCTGGTTTTTATTTTAGCTGTCAGCATGACTGGGATAATGGGTTGCATGTAGAGGTGAGAAAGGATGGCACAAAGATTCTTTTCATTGCCTGATTTTTGAATACTTTCTGATAGGAAGTCAAGTAAAAATTTTATGGAGGGAGCAGTTCAAGATGGCAGTGTAAGAAGATCTTGAACTCATCTCCTCCCATGCTGACAACATATCTACAACTACATTTGGAACAGCTACTACTGAAAACAACCTGAGATCTATCTGATAAGCTACTCTACATCACAGGATAAAAGGGCCACATTGAGGTGGTAGTAGAATCAGAGACACATAGTTACCCAAAACTTCACCCCAACACAGTAACCCGCATTTGGGAGCGATCACAAACAAACAAACAAACACCTACAACTAAGAGGCTTTTTTCTAATGAGCAAATTGTCTGTGTACATCATCAGGCACCCAAACCCTTGGGACCAAAGAGACAAGACCCCCCAACATGTGACTTTAAGAATCAATGGGGCTTAAATACAAGGTAACTGTGAGACCATAGGGAATTGAGATTTTGCTCTTAAAGGGTTCATGCCCAGGCTCACTTGCCCTGGGATCAGGCACAAAATAACCATTTGTAAAGAGCCTAAACCAAATATGAAGAAGATTCACTTGCTAACCTTAACACATCTGCCAGAGAAGAAGGCTGTTGAGACCCCCTTGAGGACAAAGGTGCTGGTGTCCATTTTTGTGTTCTACTTTGTTAGCACCAGTCCTGATGGGTGCCTTTTTTGCACTCTCACTAACCTGCTAGCAGGGACAGGCAAGCAGCTCTGTCCGAGGAGGTGTCCAGTAGTCTCACCACCACATGACAGCCCCACAAGCAGCCCCTCACACTGCTCCCTAGAGCAGCCTAACAAGAAATGGCAGCAGCAGCCTAATGGAGATAGTGGACAGGGAGCTCTGTACTTCATTCACCACACCCAGGGCCTTGTTAAAAGCAGTCGGTGCACTCGGCGTATAAAGGAAATGCCCTTTGAGCTCGAGACTCTGAGGGCCAGAGAAAATTGTTTTTAGGCTCAGCAGATCTGAAGCAATTGGAAATACCGTTCAAGAGTCAACCAAGAACTCGGGCAAAGTTAAACAGTAAGGTCCATCTCCTATACAGGGCTACTCCTTCAAGACTGGGAGAGGTAGCTGTTTCATCTAATTCATATTATCAGAAAAAACACACAGGGTCAAGCAAAATGAGAAAACAAAGGAATACATTCCAAACAAAGTAACAACATAAAACACCAGAAAAAAAATAATGAAATGCAGATCATTAACTTACTTGATAAAAAGTTCACAATAACAGTCAGAGAAGCCCACCAAACAGAGAAAAGATAAGAAGATAAGATAAGAAAAAGATAAGATAAGATAAGAAAGCGCCAAACAGGAATCACAGATCTGAATAATATACTGAGTAAACTGGAGAGATTCAACAGCAGCCTAGATGAAGCTGTAAAATGAATCAGTGAGCTGGATAACAGGGTAGGAGAACTCACACACAGAAGCCAAAAAATAAGAAATATTAAAAGCTAAGATAGCTTAAGAGACCTATGGGACAACACCAAGTGGAATAACATTTTATTTTATAGGCCTCAGGTAGGGAAGTGAGAGAGAAAAAGCAGCAGAAAACTTATGTGAAGAAATAATGACTGAAAACTTCCCTATCCTGGAAAAGGAAACAGGTATCTAGATCCAGGAAACCCTGGGAGTTTTAAATAAGATGAACTCAGGTGTTAAATGTTAAAGATAAAGATTTAGTCTTAAAAGCAGCAAGAATAAAACAACCTATTATGTATAAATGAACCGCCATAAGACTGTCAGCATGCTGTTCAGCATAAGCTTTGACAGCCAGAAAGGAGCAGCATGATATATTCAAAGTGCTAAAAGAAAAAACTTCTAACCAACAAGGTTATCAATCAGAACTGAGAAATTAAGAATTTTCTAGGCAAGCAAAAACTAAAAGAGTTCATTAGCACCACAACAGCCTGAGAAGAATTCCTAAGGGATTTTTTAAGCTGAAAGGGGAACTAACTAGTAACAGGAAAACATATAAAATTACAAAATAAGAGCTATAAAATCTGGCAACGAAAATTTAAAATGTGAAGGATATTAAAATGTAGTTCTAAAATGTTTTCAAATGTAATGTGCAATCACAAACTTATGTGAATACACAAAATAAATACACAAATTAAAATAGAATATATATGTATATGTGTGTATAGCACACACACATACATAGGCTGTCATGTGAGTCATATAGTAATCATAAAATAAAAACTTGTAATAGATACACAAAAGATAATGAGAAAGGAACCTCAGCATAGCATTGTAGAAAGTCATCAAACCGCAATAGACAAAAGCAAAATAAGAAGAAAGGAACAGAGAGAAACTACAAAATTTAAATGGCAATAAGTACATACATATTGATAACAATTTTAAATATAAATGGACTAAATTTTCCAATCAAATGATATACAGTGGCTAACTGGGTGAAAAAGAAAGACCCATTTACATGCTGCCTACAAGAGACATACTTCAAGTGTAAGGACACACATGGTGAAAATAAAAGGATGGAAAAAGATATTTCAAGTATATGGAACCCCAAAAAAAGCTGAAGTAGCTTTAGTTGTGTCAGACAAAAAAGATTTTAAAACAAATAATGCAATAGAATAAAAATGGTGGACATTACATAATGATAACGGGTCAATTTAACAAGAAGACATAACATTTTTAAGTACCTACACATCTAAAATAGGGGGACCTAATATATAAAGCCAATATTAAGATCTAGATAGAGAAATCAACAGCAATTCAGTAACAGTGGAGGATTTTAATACCCCACTGAAATCCTTGGATAGATCACCCACATAGAAAATCAGTAACAAGGCATCATCTTAGAATAATACAGTAGATCAAATAAAACTAACAGGCATATTAAAACACTCCATCAAAAATGCAGCAGAATATACATTTTTGTCAAATGCACATGGAACGTTATCTAGGTTATATTATTTGCTAAGGCACCAAAAACGACTCAGTAATTCCAAGATTGAAATCATATCATCTTTTCTGACTACAACAGAATGAAACTAAAAATCAATTACAAGTAGAAATTTTTTAAAATCACAAATATATGGCAGTTAAATAACATGCTATTTAAAAAATAAATCAACAGATAAATCAATGAAAAATTCCAAACATACCTCAAGATAATTGAAAATGGAAATATAACGTACCAAATTCTGTGGGATGCAGCAAAAGATTTTTAAGAAGGAATTTTAAGAAGTGATGCAGGCCTACCTCATAAAATAAGAAAAATCTCATATGAACACTCTAACTTTATACCTAATGGATCTAGGAAAAGAATAACAAACAAATCTCAATAGTAGCAGAAGGAAAGAATAATAAAGATTAGAGCAGAAATAAATTAACTATAGATTAAAAAGACAATTGAAAAGGTCAATATAGCTAAGAATTGTTTTTTTTAAAGATAAATAAATTTGGCAAACTTATGGTTAAACACACTAAAAAAGGCAGAAATAAATAAAATCAGAAATGAAAGATGAGAAACTGTAAATGATATCAAAGAAATAAGGAAGAACATAAGGGACTACTATGAACAATTATGTGCCAACTAATTGGACTAGTTAGAAGAAATGGAAAAATTCCTAGAAGCCTACAATCTTTCAAGATTGAATCATTATGAAATAGAAAATCAGAGCAGACCAATTACTAATAAGTATATTGAATCAGTAATAAAAAACTCCCAACAAACAAAAGTCTAGGACCAGATGACTTCACTGGTGTTATCTAGCAAACATTTAAAGATTTAATACCTATCCTGCTTAAATTCTTTCAGGTTATATATATAATCTGACTTCAAAGGCAATGGCACCAAAATGAAAAATAACGTTAAACTAAAAAGTTTTTACATAGTGAGGGAACTGTTAACACAATAAAAAGGAAACCCAAAAACTGGAGAAGATGTTTTCAAAGTATATATTTGATAAGGCTTTAAAATCCAAAATGTATAAAGAATTCATACAGTTTAATAACAAAAAATAATCTGATTAAAAAATTGGCAGAGTTCATCTGAGTAGACATTTTTCAGAAAAGACATATGGATGACCAATAGCTACATGACAAGATGTTCAACATCACTAATTATCAGACAAATGCACATTAAAACCAAAATGAGGTATCACTTCACACATGGAAGTTTTTAACTTTTTTTTTCCCTTCGCCTACTTTAGCCACACTCTACACCCTCTTTAAATGAGTATTATCAAAAGGACAAGAAGAAAGAACAAGTGTTGGTGAGCACATGGAGAAAAGAAAACCTTCACACATTGTTGATGGGAATGTAAATTGGTGCCACTACTATAGAAAACAGTGTGAATATTTATTTAAAAAATTTAAAAATAGAACTACCATATGATCCAGCAATTCCACTTGTGGTTATTTATTTGAAGAAATCCAATACACTAATTTGAAAGGATATATGCATCCTTATGTTCATCACAGCATTATTTTCAGTAGCCAAAATATAAAAACAACCTAAATGTCCATTGATGAATGAATAGAAAAAGAATACATGATATTCAAATATAGTAAAATACTACTTCGCCATAAAAAAAGAAAAAAAACTCACCATCTGAGACAGCATGGATGGACCATAAGGGTATTATGCTAAGTGAAATAAATCAGAAGAGAAAGAAAAATGCCATATTATTTCACTAATATGTGGAACCTAAAATAAAAGTAAATAAACAAAAAAGACATTATCACACCAAACTCAGAAAAGACAGACTGGTGGTTGCCTGAGAGGGAGTATATTGGGGCAGAGGGTTTAATGGATAAAGGGGTTTAAAGGTACGAACTATCATACATAAAATATCGTCATGGGGATGTAACATATAGCATGATAACCATAGTTAATAATACTATATTGCAAATTTGAAAGTTACTAAGAAAGTAAATCTTAAATGTCACCACAGAAAAAAATTTGTAACTGGTGATGGAAGATGGCTAGACCTATCATGGCGATCACTTTGCAGTGTATGCAAATGTTGAATCATTATGTTGTACACCTGAAACTCATATGATATTGTTTGTCAATTATACTTTGACAATAAAGCTTTATATAAACATGAAAAACTCAAGATGACATATACTACAGTGACTTATATAAAAGGAAATTGTGCTCTGATGAACTGCTGTTGAATATAGAAGGCTGATTTCAGTTCTGGACAGTTAGGATGGGAATTGTATATGTGATAATAATGGCACAAGGTAAGCAGAAACTATTTTTAAATTAACTGCCTGAAGGCCAGAGGGTTATTCCAGAGAGAAGAAAAAATAACAGCATTTCCATCTTTACTTCTGACTGTAGAGCTCTGACTTCCCCAGCCTGAAAACAGTAAAAACTACACCAGTGCAAATTAGTGAACTATGCCACAAGGAATAACAGGAAAACACAGCCATACTATTCTGCATAGTGCATCCTTTATAAATCTGCGGTTAATATCTGAGCAGCTTCATGTGACAAAAAGAAAACCCAACACATTGATTACTTGCAACTAATTATCCTCAGTCTATGCATTAATTATCCAGTTATTGCCACTGAACAATGCATGTCACTAACAACTATCCAAGTCATACATAATGCATAAGAGATTGGAAAACACTTACCCAAACTAGTTATATTAAATCCACAACTCAAAGTATAAACGCTTTGCTTATTTATATTCCTATACTTTTGGCATTTGAATTCCAATTTTTTAATTCATTTATTTGCAAACATCAGTTTATCTGCATGCAACAAGAACAGAGACAGAAAAGAAAACAAAGAAAAACAATACTTCTACCTGAACTCAACTGCTCTTTTTCAAAATAAGTTTGATTTCAAGTAATCTAATTACTCTATAAATGACCCCTTTCCTTCTCAAAGCTCACATCAAAAAGTAAGGAACATCTGTGAAGACAGAAAAGAGACTAATTTGGGATCGAGGGAAAATTTTATAAATACAGTACAATATTCAGCCTAAGCATCTTTGAAAGACTCAGGAACATATTCATTCAATAAAGTCATATCGCATTCTGTGCAATCTTTCTCAATGTTTATAGAGAAATCACTGCTGTTAAAATGCTTAAAGAGAAGGAAGTTGAGATAGAGATATTTAATCTAGCAGTGAAGTTAAAAGCAAAGATTAATAATGTCTGTCAGAAAAATGGCACATTTACAAGTCAGGCATTAAACAGGGTTATTTTATGTATGTTTCTATTGTTCTGGGGAGCTGGATGTAGTAGACAAAAATATGGTGTTCAGTTTCTGATGCTCTATTGCCATTATTTTTAATAATTTCAAAGAAAATTTGTTTAAATTAGAGCATGTAACAATAATAAACATTTATTGAATACTCACATTTTCAGCTTTAAGAAAATTTAAACAAATATATCAAACATAACTCTTTCATTGTATGGGAAATATATATGCGAATGATACCTCAGACAGGGGTTTGATCTCCAAAATATATGAAGAACTCACATGACTCCATTCCAGGAAGACAAACAATCCAATTAAAAAATGGGCAAAGTACCTGAATAGACCCTTTTCCAAGGAGGACATACACAGGACCCAGAGACATATGAAAGGATGCTCAGCATCACTAGCCATCGGAGAAATGCAAATTAAAACCACAATGAGATACCATTTCACACTGATCAGAATAAGAATCATAAATCAACAAACAATAAGTGCTGGCAAGGATGTGGAGAAAAGGGAACCCTAACACACTGTTGGTAGGAATGCAGACAGGTGCGGCCACTGTGGCAAACAGTTCGGAATTTCCTCAAAAAGCTAATAATGGAACTGACTTTTGACCCAGCGATTACACTGCTGGGATTATACTCTAAGAATCCCAAAACATCAATTCAAAAGAACCTATGCACCCCTATGTTCATAGCAACACAATTGACAATAGCCAAATGCTGGAAGCAACCTAAGTGCCCATCAATAAATGAGGATCAAAAAACTATGGTACATTTACACATGGAATACTATGCAGCAGAAAAACAGAACTACTACCCTTCCTGACAGCATGGATGGAACTGAAGAGCATTTTGCTAAGCGAAATAAGTCAGGGGGTGAAAGACAAATACCATACGATCTCACTTATAAGTGGAACCAAATCAACAAAACAAATAAGCAAGAAAAATATAAGCAGCAACATTGAAAGGAAAAACAAACCGACAGCAATGACAGGGAAAGAGGGAGGGGGTAACTGGGAAAAGAAGGGGAAGGGGCAAGTCAAGGAACATGTATAAAGGACCCGTGAGCAAAGCCAAAGTGGGGAAGCACTGAGGGTGGGAGGTGGGGGTGAGTGGGGCAGGGGAAAGTGGTGGCAGGAAAGTGGAGACAAATGTATTTGAACAATAAAAAAAATTTAAAAAAACATAATTTTTTCATTTGAAATACATAAAAACCTACTAGTTACTATTTTGTTTTTGTCATCATTATCTTTACAGATTAAATATTTTTATTTATTTACTCTACTTACTTGTTTCTTACTCATTCTTCAGTCAACAATTGAGCTTCTGTGTCCCCAACTAAAATCAAATGATTGTTTTGCCAAATATAGTTGATATTTTTAGATACCAATGTGTAAAAAACTTACACAAGTATTACATAATTCTTCCTTTATATTGTCATTCCTCTTGACAGGTAAATGCTGTCATTCATTTAGTATTCATCTTCTTATTTCCCTGACCATGAATTTACATGTATACACAAATTCTGTCCAGAAAGTATCCAGCCATGCACTACACTAGAGATAGACATTTATTGAAGAAGATACAAGACACAAGAAACCTTGTACATAGAACAATGATGCCTCAGTTCCCTTCAAAGTAGGCACTTTGGGACCTCACATATTTCTCTCAATTGCTATCTGCTGCCCTGTTATATTTCATTGCATCTCAGTAACAGCCTGAAATCTCTTCCCTTTCAAAAGTGATTTTAGTTGTGGGAAGAACCAGAAGTCACAGTGTGCTAAATCTGGACTGTAGAGGGGTGGAGTCACCTAGGTGATTTGCTGTTTCACCAAAAACCTCTCCATGAGAGGTGATGCATGAACAGGCATGTTGTTGTGATGAAGCTGCCAATCACCAGTTATCCATAACTTTGGGCTTCTGAATCATCCAAACAGTTTGCATGGAGGAATGTGCAAGCTTAATGAAAAATTTAATGCAGATTTGTTGCTGTATTTTCTCATTTTGGAAGTGATGGCCAGCCACACAGCACACATGCTCACTCAACAGTGTCTACCATCCCCACTGACTAGTACTGTGAAGTTGTTGTTCACACATGTGTATTCCACTCCACTCTCCTTCACTTCCAGGTTACATCGATGTTGAGTACAAACTGTTTTTGTAGATCAATAATGGCTGCACTTTTTCTGGACAGATCTCATATATAAAATAGGTACATCAAACTGCTTTCTAGTTTTCCTTCTAATCGCTTAATATATCCTGCATCTCTATCCATATCAGCATACCAGTGTGGGTGGGTTTACTTCATTCTCTCTAATGACTGGTGTGGGTGCTGTATGAGGTATATAACCTCTCCATTGCTGATAAGCATTTGTTAAAACATTTTTTTTGCTTTTTAAAATGTTTTAATGAATATTTTTAAATGGAGCTGGTGAGTGAATATTTTAAACAGAGTTGGTAATGCACTTTACAAAATTACAGACACTGCCAAGTCTCTACCATAATAATTCTACAATGTTTTCTCTCACCAACAATTAAGAATACATAACCATATTCCTGCATAACACTTCTTTGTTATTGACTATCTCGTGCTGAAAAATATCTTCTTCCACTGATGATTACTGAGGATAATTATTTTTTTGTATATTTACACATTATGTGATTTTTTTCTACCTTACAATCTTTGCAAAATTTTATATTATAGTTTGTCAATCATATTCATATTGAAAACTTTAACTTGGACATTAATCTTTCATCAACTGCAAATGTTTTTTACATTATGTTGTTCAGTTTTTTGTTTTTAATACTGTATTGTAAATGAGTTTTTAAATGATAAATAATTGTACCAGGCAATCTTTCCCTTTATGATATCTGGACTGTGTGACTTGCTTATGAATATCATAAAATATTAGTTTACAATTTATTCTACTATACTTCTTGTTTTTTAATCCTTTAAAATAATCCTTTTATATATATATATATATATAAATAAAGTGTTCTAATATTTTTTCTTTGCAGGAAAAACAGTTTGGAAAAAATTGTATGAAACAATTTATTGACTTGTTTATAATTGCTTAGTAATTTTTAATATTATCTTTATTATATGATTTATGCCTATCTGTGAACTCTCCATCTTTGTGCTATTTGTTAATATATGTTTAAATATAACATTATTTCAATTTTTGAATTTTAATAACCAATTTTTATAACTAGTAAGATATGTCCATCCATACAATTTTTCAGTATTTATTGATTCTTTCAATGCTTTTGCATTCAATCTTACATCACTAGCAAAAATTAATGTTAAATGGATTAAAGACTTAAGTACGAGACCTAAATTTGTAAAACTCTTAGAAAGTCTAATAAAATGCTCCTTGACATTGTTTTGGCAACAATTTTTAGATATGATACTAAAAACACAAGCAACAAAAGCAAAAATTAGTAAGTAGTACTAAATAAAATGTATAAGATTTCACATAGCAACATAGACAATTAACAAAAAGGGAGTGTATGAAATGGGGAAAAAAACATATTCAAATTCTCTTTGATAAGATTAATCTCCAAAATACATAAAACATGTATATGGCTCACTTCCAAAAAAAATCTGATTTTGAACTGGACAGACAAACATATAGACATTTTTCTGAAGGTGATAGGCAAATAGCCACCGGGCACATGAAAGGGGGCTCAAGATCACAAACTATAAGGGAACTTGCAAATCAAACCTGCAATGAGATATTATCTTTGACTTGTTGGATGGCTATTATGAACAAGACAAGAAATAATTGTCTATGAGGATGCAGAGGAAAGAGAACCCTCATGCATGATTGGTGGAAATGTAAATTGGTGCTGCCACTATGTAAAACAGTACAAATGACCCTTCAAAAATTAAAAATAAAACTACCATATGACCCAGAAGCCTTACTTCTGGATTTATGTTTGCATTCCCCTGTTCATTGCAGCATTGTTCATAATAGTTATGCTATGTAAACAACCTAAGTGTCTATCAACAGATGAAAAGATAAAGAAGATGTGCTTTACATATGTAATGACATTACTCAGCCATGAGTAAGAAAGAAATTCTGTCATTTTTGACCACATAAGTGGACCTCGAGGGCATTAGGGTAAGTAAAATAAGTGAGACAGAGAAAGACAAATATTGTGTGATGATAGCATTTATATCTGGAATCTAAAAATGTCAAAATCATAGAAACAGAAAGTATAATGGCAATTAAAAGGGGCTAGGGGTGAAAATGGGGATATGTTGGTAAGAGGGTACAGACTCCCAGTTTTAAGATGAATAATACTGAAGGTCTATTACACAGCAGGGTGATTGTAGTTAATAATACTTTACTAAATACTTGAATGTTTCTAAGAAAGCAGATCTTACATGTCCTCATGACAGAAAATAAATAATCATATAACTGGATGGAGTTGTTAGCTAAGGATACATTGGTAATAATTTTGCAACATGTGTATCAAATCAACACATTGTACACCTTAAACTTATATAATGTTATATATCAATTACATTGTAATGAAGCTTGGAAATAAACAGGAAAAAAAACACAATACCTTGAGAGGGAGAGAGCACCATGAACCAATCTTTCTCTAGATTTTCTTAATTTGGAAGAAAGCATGTTTACTAACTGGATCAGAGATCTTGCTTAAGATACAAGCTCTGTTTTTGTTTCCAGGCAATCGACCTCAGCTCGACCCGTCAATAAGGAATGACAGTATGATATTCAAAAGTTACTGGGCATGGAAAGTACATTAGAACCCATAGAATAAACTGAAAAATAGTCAATAAAATAAATAAAGATAAATTTACATCTCTGAAGTGTATAATAAAATGTTAGTTATACTTACATAGAATATTTTGTATTATTTTTAAATATAACATTTTTATCTTACTGTGGCTCAGTCATTTGATTGATTGATTTTATTAGTTTACTCATCTGAAATTTGACAAAGGAATGGAATACTTCTATTTTCTTAGTTTGGAAAGGTTCTGAAAGTTGAAGTAGCTACTTCTGTATATTCATTCTTTTGTTTATTGATTTCCCTCCCCTCTTCCCCTGTGACCCATTTTCTACATTCAGTGTCTTTTAGGATGGCTCTGACTTCCATTTCAGCAACAGCTGTAGTAGCTTCATTCAAAAATTTCATTTCCCATTCTCTTTATTTTTCTGTATCAATGCATACTTCTCTAGGTCACAGGGGGATCCTAGTCAGACCCAGAAAGCCTTTACTGCTAATGATTAAGATGCCAAATGAAATGCACCCCAGCCAGTAGAGTTGTCATCTTAGAAGTGGAGACTGTGATTCTCTGTTCTTAGAACTCTGAGGAGGCATACATGGTGAAAAAGCAAGGTTTCTCTGGATCAAATAATCCTTGGTTTGGGAAGCATGGTCCAATAACTACTGGAGTAAATTTGAAGGACATGGTGTAATTTCCTGCAAGAAGAATTGCGCTGTCAGCTTCCATCTGCATATTATTGGCTAAAAGATTAGGGCTTAAAGGCTTATATAGTCCTTCGATTTTGGAAATTTTCCCTAAACACTTCTTAGCTTATTTCCTATATCTTCATTTTTGAGGAATAAACAGTTCATCATCTCTACTTCAGATTGCTGCATAGCCTGGCTGCATCAACACCAGATAACTATGCCAAAACTTGCTAAATGGATAAAGAAGTCTTTTGGAAGAATTTCTTAAGGCATTGATGAAACATGTAAAAGCCAACAGATTCTGTAAAATGTCAGTTCCTCTCACACCCCAGGAGATTCACATCCCTGAAGAAGTTTGTAAATCTGAAGCAGAAGCCCAAAGAGCATTCAGTGCAATGGCAAAAGCTGTCACTATCCCCAAAAGCCAATTGATAGGTGAAGGAAGTCCACTTCACGTGCTCTAATATACACATAACAAGTGGTATCACCAAGTAGAGAATGAAAGAGAAACTTTTCTTTAGTTTTTAATTACCTTTTTTCCTTATGACTTTGTACTATCAGTTTTTATGAAGGAGGAGGAAAAAAAGAGTAGGGGTGTGTTAAGAAGGGGTGGGGGTGGTGATAAAAAATCCGGACTTTAATGGCTATAGTATTAGCTCCTTAAAATTGTTTTTCCCTCGACCCTCCCAATTCCACTTAAAAAGAGGTCCCAGGAGATGAAGGATCTCTGGCTCTCAGAAGAATTAGCCAGGTTCGTTATCTTTCTTCTCACCACTATACACTAATTTTGCAGAATTTGATAACAGACCAAGCTCTGCACTAACAGTCTACAGATGAACTGAACTATTCAAGTTAAGGACCAGTCAGGCAAGTCCCAAAATGGATTATTTTTCCTTCCATTGACAGAATGGGAAAAACTTATTGCAATGCTGAAATAAAATGTTAAAAATGTATTTCTGAAGAAGTCTACAATGATCTTTGTCAATCTGATTTTTATTTGCACAAGAATGCAAAATTTCTGCACAGATCTGTCTATAAATAGAACGAACAAAACTTGTTTCTTAAGTTCTCTTTTAGTTTAACCTTTTTTAAAACACAATTTGGCTACTTGCCTCCAAGAATTGAGAAAATACGCTAACAATTTCCTTCCACAGAAGTCTTGGAAAGGTCTTCAATAGTGTTTAGCATATGAGTAAGCCACTAATTAAAATAAACTCTTTGGGGATTCTTTGGGAAAAGTATCCTTAAATTATAGAAGTGCTCTTACATGGTAGGATTTACTTATTTATTTAGGTCTTAAATCTCTATAAAACATCCCTCTTGAAAAATGTCAGTGTATTGATTATCTTCCTAAAGTGATAGCATCCCTTTTTGTTAGACCATGTCTAGGAGGCAATGAAAATTTATCTTATCTTCTATGAAATTCATAAAAACTCTAGAAAACTAGAGAAAAAAATCAAGAGCTATTTAAAGTAAGTGTATGTGACTTTAATAATCACTTATATCAATTCTGCAACTGCACAAATATTTATTGGTTCTAACCTTTTGCTTCAGTTAGTAAAATCACTGAAATTATATTAAGACATTATATTCCTGTCCTAATTCATACAACTCAATTTTAAAAACACTGGATAATCAGCAAATGTTAGCTTATATTAGTTGTAGAATGCTGAAAGAAAAATAATAATAAAAATTATCATAAAAATAGGAAATTAAAAAATATTAAAGGAATAAGCCTGATATAAATAATCAAAGTGACCAAATCTTTGCCATTAGGAGTCTAATATAAGTGAATTGTGGTGAGATCTTCTTTGGTGGTAATAGCAATGGATGCAAAAAAGGAGTGAAGTGTCTCTACTAAGAAGTAAAAGAGTAAAATTAAATCCATCTCAGTCTGAGATGGAGCATAACCCTCCCACCCACAACCTTATATTGATATACCTACAGCTTGAAATCAGATACCAACTACAGCAGAGGAAATTCTTTTCTCCACCATTTTCTACTTTCTTAGTTTATCTATTTAGCCTTTTCTTTCTTCCTTATTTTTGGATCAAGTAATACATGGATAGTTGTAAATTGTAGACTCCTGTAATAGGTTAAATTGTCTCTCCCCAAAACTTATATAACCGTCAGGATTGACCTTGTTTGGAAATAAAGTTGCTGCAGGTGTAGTTTGTTAAGATGAGGTCATACTAGAGTTGGGTGGGCCAAAAATATGATTGAAGTCTTTATAAAAAATGAAAGTTTGAATGAAAACACACATGCAGAGAGGCCTCTACAAGCCCCCAGAAGCTAGAGGGCAGGCACAGAAGAGCTTGTCCTCCATGGCCTTCAGGTGGAACCAATGCTGCCAACATCTTGAGTTCACATTTCTAGATTCCAGGACAGTGAGACAATAACTATATTTTTTGAAGTCACTCAGTTTATAATATAGTACTTCACTGAGGAAGCCTGCGAGAATCAACACAACTCCCTAGATAGGTACTATCTAGATCACATTTTCTAACCTTACCCGACCATCAGAATTATTTGCGCAACTTTGAAAACTAGAGATTCTGTTGGAAACTTCCACAATCGATTTTGATTCAGTATATTTGGGGTAGGTATGGAAATATTTACTAAAACAAAAGAACAGCCAGGCTAAAAGAACCAAGGTCTGTGATTCTGACATAGAGTTGGATTTGAGACCTTTCACTCAAGGAAAACAATATGGAGAGAATTTTTCAAATGTCAAAAAAACTGGTTCTTTGTTCTAATTTTTCTCTAATTTATATGGTAAAGTTAAAAAATTACTTTTTATTTCTCAGCCTCAGTTTTCTCTTCTGCAAGATGAGAAAAGGTTGGACCTTATTGTAAAAGGCATAAGTTAATCATCAAACGTGCTCTCATTAATAGTGCTTCCCTATTTTGATCAATGGGAAGAGTATGTAAAGCAGGTCTTCAAATAATGTCATTTTATTCATCATTTTGTTAGATCATTCCCCAATAAGCCACCTGCACACAAGTAGATGTCATCAGCTTAACTCTTTTATAGGTCAATTAACCTATGGTAAAGTTGGTTTCATTATATATCATTTCAGTTAAGTTCACAAACTTGTTGAGGATGATAAACATTACTCTAATGTTTTCTCTGTCACTGCACATATGCCAGTCAGTAACAACCTCCATTTCCCTTTGTAGGTCAGATTCCACATGAAATGGACTCTTAGTTGAACACTTGTTTGAAGGTCGGTTATTAGAGAATGAGGAAGTCACTATGGGCAAGAACAAAAGCAGAACAACCATGGAGTCACAGCAGAGCCCTCAGTCAATTCCACTTGTAACACCTGAGCTGGAGCTTCAGTTCAGAGAAGTCTCTGATTGAGGTGAGGCCCTTGGGACTGTCGACCTACTTAGATGTGGGTTGCTTTCAGAGAAGGCATGGAGCCTGTGTAAAGCTTTTTCCTTCAGCTGAGGAGAATTCTGAGGGAAGAACAAAGTTGAGAGGTGTCAATAGGCAGCAGTCTAGGCAGCTGCTGAAAGGAGTGCCTCCATTCTGAAGATGGGTGGGCCCTTGTAGGCTCACTACAACATCTGCTACAGTTCACCTCTATTCCTTTTGATTCAGTTTCCTTTGGATATTCTCTCCATCTGAGAACAGCTACTCCAGGACTGTAGCTTAAAAAAAAGAGGAAGTTTATTCAGGTAAACTATAACCTTTACCACTTGGAGCTTAAAACCAGATAGTTTCTTCTTCACTTTACTATTTTCATTTCTCTTCACTCTCAACTACCACCTCTGCTGATTTATGTGTCAGGCCCTGTAATAGGCTCTGGGAGTACAAAGCTCACAGTGGAAGGCTGGACAAATAAATAAATAGGTACATAAGTAAATAAGTAAGTAAATGAATAAATGAATGAATAAAAAAGTAACTGCAACACAATTCAACACTCAAAATGACAAAGGAAGATACATAAAAAGAGAGAAAAATTCAGTCCTGCAAAACTACACAAAACGATAGTGCTCCAACTTAACTAGAATGAGAGAAAATATATGTGTATATATATATATATATATGTGTGTGTGTGTGTGTTTTGTTGTTGTTGTATTTTCTATTTGGGGAAATAAGAAAATAACAGTCCAGGCATAAATAAAGAGCCACTGCAGAGATGATAGTATCAGCAAACCATAGCATATTTGGGGTGGCAGATTTCTCTTTACCGCAGAACTTAGCCCACAGTTGGAGAGGAGTATGAGATCAAATTCTACAGGATAATTAGCAAGATTAAGTAGATTGGGCTGCAGTGCTTGGATTCCTGAGTTTGATCCTAGTGGCCAAAAATATCAAGTCTTTTTTTGTACGAATGATGGTATCAGGAATGACATATGTGTGTGCATGTGCATGAATATGTGGAAGAATAAAATTCGATGACAGTCATTAGGCTGAGTTGTAAAGCTGGAGAGTTAGATAAGGTTGAAGACAAAGATGCCAGTTAGGAAGTGGTTATAGAGCTGCTGGTACAATGCTGTAAAATACCCTGGCTGTTGTCTCCAATAGAGACTGGTGATGTGGCAGCGGCTGAGTTCTCTGTTATAACTTGGAAGGCTGAGTGCATAGTGAAGACAGCATTCAATACCTGAACCTTAGAGGAGCAAAAGCCACATTGGGACCCATCTAATTTGAAGTACTTATAGGAAACTATAATTTGTTAATTTGTGTATTCATTTTTTTTTAATTGCAGGAAGTTTATTTTGACCTTGCATAATTTTTTCTCAGGTTTTTTTTTTCTTTTAGGTATGTCAGCATAGCAATGTAGCCTCATTTATGTTTCTTTGTGCAACTGTTGCCCTTTTGAAAGACTGCTATAAAAGTGTCTGGCAGGCTTTATGCAATACTCAGCATGTGACTTTGTGCAAATAGATTCATAATACCTTTGGGTAAAGACTTTATCATGAGCCACTCTGAAGTTATCTATAAATGGACAATGACAGATTTTTCAGCAAGTTGTCACCTATTTTCTTTCTATTTTCTCACTATCATCGAGTATAGCACCTCTGACTTCAAAGTGTTTTACAAATGATAACTTATGTATTTTCACACCCTTCCTGTGAAATACAATTGTGATGAGAAAACCTGCTATATTTTGAGAGGCAGGTGAGGAGAAAGAAAAATACAGGCAATTGTTTATCTATTTAGTAAGGACAAGAAGAGAAAATTATTGTAAGAGCCTTCATTTCAGATTAAATTATTTGAGTACCCTGCTTCCGTGCTTAATTTGAATGCCCTGCAATTATTTCTTCACCACCATGGTCCCTAAATCTCATCAATTTTATCAATTATAAAAATACATTAACCCTAATAGTTATTTATACCAGAATAAGGAACATCTCTACACGTCAGAACTTGATAGTTTCTCCTATTCCATCTTAAACAAAGTGGAGGAATCTATACTTTTTTTAATACCCTGGAGTAAAGTTGAAAGTCTTGTTCTAAGAAAACAGCACAAGACTATAACATGGGGTTTTGAGAAAAAAATAGTGAAATATTTCTAAAATAATTGATTTGCAAATTATTTGAGACATATACATAAACAGTATGAGCTTTTTCAATTTCATTTATTAAAAGGGAAGCCAGAACTCTGATGGGCTCATCTATCTTTGAATCCAATAATGTATAATTTTTAATGTTCTTATTCCAACAATTGATATTGTTCAAAGCACTGATTGACTCAGATACAATAAAATTTTCTTAGTTCTTATACCCCAAGGAAACACATTAACTAAGCATATGTCAGATTTTCAGATGTTCATAGAACTTGATTTTGCCAACACACATTGGTCATTATTTCAGGAATGACTCTCAAAACAAACATTATGATCCATATTACAGCATTAAACCTCAGATACTCACTAAAAGTGATTCACTTAGCAGTCAGAATGCAGCTAGGAAGCTCCTGGAACTGAATAAAAAATACTGGAAAATATGTCACCAAAAGCAATAGTTCCTATCCCTTAACAGTTTGAACCCAGGTCATCCTGGATAGCTAGGCATGCCCAGTGTCTAAAAGAGCTGTTAATACCAATTTCAGTTCTATCTCTTTTTAACTGTGAAGCTTTGGGTATTAATTAACCTCTTTGATACTCTGTTTCCTATGCAAATATTGAATATGTGGGTCAGCAAATTGTCTCAACAAAATTATTCACTTTCCAGGGACTGTTTTAGCTGTACATTTGGAGAATACTTCTTATCTACTTGATTATCCACAATTTTTGTCTCTATACAGGTATCATTGCTCAGAATATGTATCAAATGTGATCAGTAAACTACTAAAGGCATAAAAAGTTTTTCTAGAAGCAAACTCACCAAATGATTTTGTCATATTAAAGACTAAATAGATGTCAAGTTTGGAAGGTTCTTCTACTTCATTTTTTAGAATGTAAGTAAAGATTCAAAAATTAAATTAATTATAATAAATATTATTAAACATTCTAAATACCAGTAAATTCTACAAAATAAACTAGTCCAGTGCAACTGATGATCTCATATATTTCTGGGGAAATAGCAGAATGGTACAGTATCTGTGAAAAACAGTTTTGTCAGTTTTTTAAAAATTAAATGTAAGCCTTGGCCAGTGTGGTTCAGTTGACTAGGTGTTTTCCTGCAAACCGAAAGGATGTGGATTCAATTCACAGTTAGGGAACATGTCTGGTTGCAGGTTCAGTCCCCAGTCAGGGTGTGTGCAAGAGGCAACTAATAGATGTTTCTCTCCCACATCGATGTTTTTCTCCTTCCCTTTCTTTCTCCCTTCCCCTCCCCTTAGAATCAATAAAAGAAAAAAAGAAAAAAAATGTTAACTATACAATTATCATAATACTAAGCCCTCACTCTCATAGACATTTTCCCAAGAGAAATTAAAACTTATGGTCATGCAAAATGCCTGCACTGAATATTCATTCATAACCACCAAAAGCAGGAAACAACTAGCATAGTCTTCAACTAGTGAATGGAAGAACAAGGCATGGTACATGATACAATGGGATCCTACTGAATAATAAAAACAAACTGTTGATTCAAGTAGAAACATGATGAATCTTAAATGCATGTTGCTAAGTGAAAGAAGTCAAGCACAAAGCTTTAAATACTTTATAATTCCATGTATATGACATTTTAGAAAGGGAAAAAATATGAGGTGGACAACAAGAAGCTGGATCAGTGGTTTCTAAGGATTGGAGGGGAGAGAGGAGCTCTCTGCAAAGGGTCAGCACAAGAGTATACACTGAATTCGTTGAACTGTTCTGTATCACAACGGTGATAGTGGATACAGAGTTTTGTACATTTGTTCAAACCAATAGAACCATATACCACAAAGAGTGAATTTACCCTATGTAAACTTATAAAAATCAAATAGGAATGAGGAAAACCCCAAAGAGAATATGAACTATACCAAGTGAACTGTGTTACAAATGAATAACAATAATACACTGAAGGAGAATGCAGTGGGAGGAAAAGAACCTATGTAACTTTGTAAAACATTTTGATTGGGTAATAGAAAACTAAAAAGTACTATAAACAAATTATCTATTCAAGTGAGAAAATAGATTCTCACCAGAGTATGAGCTAGTGATTCTAAAGCTTTTTAGGGGACATAAGTTTGAACAAATAAGTACATACATTATAGAAATTAGAGCCAGAATTCTTGCTGTTGGAGAGAAAAGTAAAAGGGCTAGAATGAATTCTTAAGAGTTGAAAGGGAAGCATCAGAATTAACACACTTTTGTGGGGGATACAGTGAACTTTATTGATGGTACATGACAAGGTAGAGCTCCCTAAGGCTCTCCCCTCTTCAGGGGGGTCTATGATGGAAACTGGAGGTCAGGACATTCTCATTGTTGTCGGGGATCAATTCGGGGCAAGGAATCCTCAGCAGCTGAGGGCCTCTCTTCCTGTCGTTGGGGCTGGTGGTCCAGGGAACTCTTACTGCTTGAAGGCCATGTGGACCATAAGGTCCACCATCTTGTTTCTGCAGCCAGATTCATTGTCATACCAGGGAATGAGCTTGACAAAGTGGTCACTGAAGGCAATACTAGCCCCAACATCAAAGGTGGAGGAGTAGGTGTCACTGTTAAAGTCACAGGAGACATCCTGGTCCTCGATATAGCCCAGGATGCCCTTGAGGGAGCCCTCTGATGCCTGCTTCACTACCTTCTTGATACCATCATATTTAGCAGCTTTCTCCAGGTGGCATGTCAGATCCACAACTGACACATTGGAGGTGGGGACATGGAAGGCCATGCCAGTGAGCTTCCCATTCAGCTCAGGGATGACCTTGTCCACAGCCGTGGAAGCACCAGTAGAAGCAGAGATAATGTTATGGGCAGCCTATCAGACATCACACCACAGCTTCCCAGGGCAGCCATCCATGGCCTTCTGGGTGGCAGTGATGACATGGGTTGTGGTAATGAGTCCCTCCACAATGCCAAAGTTGTCATGGAATGCCTTGGCTGGGGGTTGGCTGCTTGAAGTTGGTAGTGCAGGAAGCATTGCTGATAATCTTCATGAAGTTGTCATACTTATCATGGTTCACACCCGTCACAAACATGGGGGCATCTGCAGAAGGGGCAGAGATGATGACCCTCTTGGCTCTACCCTTTGAGTAAACTCCAGCTTTTCCGTGGTAGTGAAGACACCAGTGGACTCCACAGCATATTCAGCACCAGTATCACCTCATTGGATGTTGGTGAGATCTTGCTCCTGGAAGATGGAGATGGACTTTCTATTGATGACGAGCTTCCATTTGCAGCCTTGACTATGCCTTTGAACTTGCCTTGAGTAGAATCATACTGGAACATGTAGACCATGTAGCTGAAGTCAATGAAAGGATCACTGATGGTGACAATACCCACTTTGCCAGAGTAACAGCAGCTCTGGTGACCAGGCACCCAGTTTGGCCAAATCCATTTAGTCTGACCTCCACTGTTGTATCTCAGGGTTGAGGCTGGCACTGCACAGGAAGACACATCTATCCGTCAAATAGGAGGAGCAAAGAGAGAGAATGAAAACACTTTAAAAAAAAACAGGTAGATATATTGGTAGATACATACATACATAAATGTAAAATAAATATGAACGTGTATGTAAATATGGGTTAGTATACACAGACATATTTCCTAAGCTCTGTCAATGAAGAAAGCCTAGAAGCAATGACACTTAATAGCAATGAGCATATCATGCTGTCAGATCTTTTAAAGTCCCATTTGCAATAAAAGGAGGCTTGAAGAAGAATTACAGTCCAGATTTGGGACAGGAAATATTGGCAAATGAGTGTGGAGCATCTTGTGGTGCTAAAAAGCAAGAACACATACTTAAAAAATATATATATAGTACATGTCAAGGGGATAAGGGAACCAACCTGAGTTTCTAATGCCCCAACCTAGAACTTCCTGGCCACAAAAAAATAGTATTAGCACTGAATTATAACCCATAAATAAAGTGAATATCTATAATTCCATACTGAATTAAATAAATAATTGAGTGAATAAATAAATGAGGGATAAAACAAAGTTATTCCTTATAGAGTTCCAGCTAATAAATGCAAAAAGAATAGAAAAATAGATAATCAACATTAGAATACTAGAATAATAATTATTTTAGATCAGAGCCAATGCAAGCAAAATTAGTGAGCAAAATTCAAATCATTTATTCTTTATCATGGATAAAAGTAGCATATTTTCAGTGGAGACACTCAGCCAAAGCCACCTCAGTGAGATGATGAATGTTAACTTCACTATTAATAAGACATATCAACATTATGTACATCTTAATATGATGCACTGAGAAGGTGACAGTACTTTCATGGTATATTGTTAAAAGTAAATATTTAGCCTCTACATAATAATTAAGTGAGATAAAATTTTTAATTACTTAGTGTCTGACACAAAGGAAGCATGGTAATAGATTGAAAATTGAATGAAAGTGAAAAAATAGAAAAGAGTTTCTTAGAAACAGAAAATTAGTTTTGGGTAGATATCACATATGTGGTCATGGTTTTAAAACACTTCACCCAGAAATATACAAACAAGAACAAATTAGCTTTGATATAAAGGATAAGTACTTGAAATGCTGAATGAAGGAGTGATTCCAGTCAAGTGGCATTAATCAGGGAATGCTAAAGATAAATCACTTTTTTCATAAATATTGTGTATATGATGAATCCATCCTCAAGGGTGCTTCATCATTTTTAATAAAACAAAATTATATTTCATTTGTGAATAGTTAATGCATTTCTGTACTCATAGCAAGCACAAGTAACTGCTTAACTGGATAATATATTTGAACCAGCAGCTTTTGTAAGTTCTGTAACTTTGGCAGTTGCATACACCTACCCCAGGTGCAATTATCACCTCTTCTAGTGTCTTAATCTCAATTTCTGATCTTTTTCCCAACATATGATGTAGTAGTTCTACACAAATAGCCTTACAATGCCTGATTTAAAACTAAGATTCTTCATATTTTCTTTAAAATTAATCCTCTTTTTCCACATCATTTTAGAAATTACATAGTTATATAACATCACATTTTTGGAAGTCTTTTCCATTGAACTGAAATGATAAATTATTTTTATTAGTATTGCATGTATTTGTTAATGAAAAAATATGCAGATCACTGACTAGCAGTGCCAGGCATTTGACTAAATGCTAAGGGTTTAACCAAGAAAAAGATATTGTCCATGTATTATGCTAAGTGAAATAAATCAGACAGAGAAAGAAAACTGCCATATGATTGATTACACTTGTCTGTGGAATCTAAAGAACAAAGGAAACTAACAAACAAAATAGAAACAGACAAATGCAGAGGACAAACTGATGGTTGATAGAGGGGTAGGGCACTTAGGAGACTGGGTGAAAAAGGTAAAGGGAGTAAGAAGGACAAATTGGAAGTCACAAAAAAGTCAAATGTAAAGTACAGCATAGGAAATATAGTAAATAGTATTGTAGTAATTATGTATGATTTCAAGTGGATATGAAAATATAAGCAGAACTACTTTGTAATGTATATGGCCTAACAACAATGATGTAAACCTAAAGCTAATACAAAACAATATTGACCATATACTGTAATTGAAAAATACAATAAAAATGATTTATTTTTTTTTAATTAAATTGATTGGTGTGACACTGGTTAATAAGAAACCTATATAATCTTGTTAACCATGGTACATTTAATTTAAAAATAAATTTATAAAAATTTTATTTTTATTTTTAAAATTACAGTTTATATTTAATATTATTTTGTGTTAGCTTCAGGTTAATAGCATAATGGTTAGACAGTCATATATTTTACAATTTGTCCCCCACCCCAATATTTGTAGACTCAGTTAAAAGAAAGACAATTGTCTCTGGAAACAGCAAAGTGTAATATATGCAGAGATTTACTAACTATTTCTTCTCTTCCTCATATTCGCCCTGTCACCATCTCACTTGCTGTTACGCAGGGCCATGAGACCACGTTCTCATGCTACACGTTCCCCAACCCTCCCATTCCCTTCCTTTTCCCCCATCCCCCCCTCCATCCCTCTTGTCTCTCTTCGTTTTTTTTCTTTTCAGTGTTGCTGGTCTTATTTTCCTTGCATCTTTGTATTGTTGGCTAGGTTCCACTTATAGGTGAGATCATATGGTATTTGTCTTTCGCCCCCTGGCTTATTTCACTTAGCATAATGCTCTCTAGTTCCATCCATGCTGTCACGAAGTTTAGTAGTTCTTTTTTTCTTTCTGCTGTGTAGTATTCCATTGTGTAAATGTACCATAGTTTTCTGATCCAGTCATCTACTGATGGGCATTTAGGTTGCTTCCAGCACTTGGCTATTGTAAATTGTGCTGCTATGAACATTGGGGTGCATCGGTTCTTTTGTATTGGCGTTTTGGAATTCTTAGGGTATAGTCCCAGCAGGGGAATCACTGGATCAAAAGGCAGTTCCATTTTCAGCTTTTTGAGGAAATTCCACACTGCTTTCCACAGTGGCCGCACCAGTCTGCATTCCCACCAGCAGTGTATTAGTGTTCCCTTTTCTCCACAGCCTTGCCAGCACCTGTTTGTTGATCTGTTTATGATGGCCATTCTGACCGGTGTGAGATGGTACCTCACTGTGGTTTTGATCTGCATTTCTTTGATGGCTAGTGATGCTGAGCATCCTTTCAAATGTCTCTGGGCTACTGTACCTGTATATATACCAAACTGATTTTTTTTAGTTATTTTAACTATTTTAGTTTCTTTGTATTTCAATATAAATGTTGACCTCACCTTTTCAATTCTCACAAAGCACTTTATAAGATTTGTATTGAGATTGAGTAGATAGACTGGGATTGAGTAGCATTTATGGAGAAAAGACATCTTAACATTATTGTGATATTCAACCCATGGGTATCGTATATCTTAATTTATTTATGCATTCTATAATTTTTCTCAGAAATAAGGTTTAGTTTTCAGTATGCAGGTCTTGTGAATCAGATTTATCCATAGGTATATCAGATTTTGATGCTATTAGAAATATTTTTAGGTCTTAGTTATAATTGTTTATCACTATATAGAAATGGAATTAATTTCTTTATATTGATTTTTATATTCTTCAAATTTCTGATATTCACACATTAGTTCTAGTAGATTTTTGTGTCTTACACAGGATATTATACAGAAACAATATCTTCTTTGTGTATGAAAATAGTTCCTTCATGGATATTTATTTATAATGCCTTCTTCTCCTAGCTAAAACTTCAAAGACATTGTTTAATGGAAATGGTAAGAACAGGTATCCTGACCACATTCCTCATTTTAGGAGTTTTTTACAATTAAGTATGATGTCAGCTGAAAGCTTTTGTATTGTGATACTCTATCAAGATGAGAAAATTTTCTTTCAGAAAAAAGTTTACTTTTTAATATCAGAATAAATGTTATATCTCATCAAATACCTTTACTGTATCTATTGAGATGATGACATTATGTTCTTTATTAGTTTACTTATATGATAAATTAGTTGATTTTAGAATGATAAACTAACCTTGTAGTTCTGAGATAAATTGTAATTATTATATATTGACCTATTTATATACTTTTGTATTCAATTTCCTAAAATTTTATTAAGAATTTGTGTGTGTTTGTGTGTTTATGAGGGTTATGGGTTTGTATTTTTTTAATTTTTAATATTTTGACTGATTTCAATGTAAGAATTTTGATATTGAATATATTAGGTAATATGCCCTCTTCTTCAACTTTATGGGATAGCCTGAGTATAACTGATATTATTGCTTGTAGTTTGGTTAAATTCACCTTCAATACTCCTGGTCCTAGAGTACTTTTGTCAAAAGAAATACAAATACAAATAAAATTTCTTTAATAGATTTGAAGTTGTTCAGGTTTTGGTTTTCATTTTTGTTCCTTTAAGGAGCATTGATAGTTTGGTTTTCTTCCTTTCTTTAACTTTTTCCATACCATCTAAGTTGGGGAATCTTAATGGCATAAAATTGTTCAGCATATTCCTTTTTTATGCTTTTAAGTCTGTAGAACTGTAGTGATGGTTCCTATCACACTCATGTTGTTGTGTCTTCTCTTTATTTTCATGATCAGTTGACTTAGGGATTTATCAACTTCAATTTATCTTTCCAATGAGCCAGTTTCTACTTTCATTGATGTTCTCTATTTATTTCTTTTTCATTTCATTATTTTTTGCTCTAATTATTATTTTCTCTCTTCTGCTTTATTGTATTTAGAACTTTACTTTTTTGTTTGTTTCTTATGAGAATAGTTTAGGTAATTGATTAAAATACTCCTTGTCTAATATGCAGGAATTTAGTGTTATCAATTTTCTCAAAATACTGTTTCATCCTGAGAATAATAAGTTCCTTTTTTTAATGTCTCCTTTGGCTCATGGGTTATTTAGAAGTATTGTTACTTATATTCCAATATTAAAGGATTTTCCAGATATATATTCACCTTATGTTTAGTTTAAATGCACGGTGGTAAGAGACTATGCTTTCTATCTTCTTAAAACTAACCTTATATTTTTTGAAACTTGGTTTATTACTTAGAATATGGTCTCTCTGGTAAATGTTTTGTGCGCACTTACATAAAATTTTAATTCCACTGCAATTGGTTGAGGTGTTTTGTAAACATTAGTTAAGTCATGTTGATTGATAATGTGAATCCAGTATTCTAAATCCTTTTTGATTTTCTGTGCTCTCATTCTATCAATATTAAGGTGGTTTTGTTGAAATGTCCTACATAATTGTGAATATATCTATCTCTTTACTTATTGTCCTAAAAGGCTACAGGAATTTTTAATTATTTTTAAAACTTATTTTTCAATTACATATTCAGTATTATTTTGTGTTGTTTCAGGTGGACAGCATAGTGATTAAACAACCATATACATTACAAAGTGCTCTACCTGATATTTCTAGTACCCACCTGGACCATACATAATTATAATATTATTGACTATATTCTCTATGCTGTATTTTACAACCCCATGACTATTTTGTAACTAGTAATTTGTACCTCTTAAACCCTTTACCTTTTGGCTTAATCTGTCATCACCCTCTCCTCTGGCAACCAGTCTGTTCTCTGTGTCTATAACTAATTTGAAAGAATATATGCACCCTCATGTTCATCGCAGCATTATTTTCAAAGCCAAGATATGGAAGCAATCCAAGTGCCCATCAATAGAAGAGTGGATTAAAAAGATGCTGTGTACAAATATACAGTGGAACATTATTTGGCCATAAAGTAGAATAAGATCTTACCATTTGCAATAACATGGATGAACCTAGAGGTTATTATGCTAAGTGAAATAAGTCAGTTAGAGAAAGAAAAATACTATATGATTTCACTTATATGTAAAATCTAAAGAATAAAACAAACAAAATAAACAAACATTTAGGCTTACATTATCTCGATGAGTTGATTCCTTTATCATTTTGATGCAGGCTTCCTCATTCCCAGTAATATTGTTCTCTCTGAAATCTACTTTGTCTGATATTAATGAAATAACTCCAGCTATTTAAAATATCAATATCAGCCTTATGTGTTTTTAGATCTCTTTATTTTCATGATATTCTTTCTTTGTGTTTAAACTTATTTTTTTATAGCCAGCCAGAGTTTTATTAGGTCTTGCTTTTTTTTTTTTTGTATCCAATCTGACAATGATGGCCATTTAACTGAAGTGTTTATACCATTATTAATATGATTTCTGGTGTAGTTGGCTTTAAATCTGGTTTTGTTGTCTTACTATTTGTTTTCTATTTTTTCTATCTATTATTTGCTCTTCTTTTCTTCTATCTTTTGGGTTAATTGAGTACTTTTTATTATTCCATTTATCTCTTGTTTGTGGCTAATTAGTGATACTTTTTTTAGTTACTTTTCTCTGGGTGGTTTTGGACTTTTAGTATATGGCCTAAATTTATCGCATTTTACTGTTAGACAATTTTCTACTACTTCACATATAAATATCTTACAACAGGGTACCTCCATTTCTCCCTTGCTGGCTACTCTTTTTATTTATTCTCTCTCTCTCTCTCTCTCTCTCTCTGTCTGTCTCTCTCTCTCCCCTATACACACACACACACACACACACACATACAAATTACATATTTGTGTGTATGTATGTATATATACATGTGTAATTTTTGCTTTATACAGGCTTTATTAAAAAGTTTATAAAGTTTTTATACTAAATCTATATTCCCATAATGAATACTTGAGATCTAATTTAATTTTTCAGCCCCTCCCCTACAAATGCTCCAGTGAGAACACAGGAGCCATATCTAGCTTTGTATAATCCACAAACTTGTTAAGCTGTGCTTTATTTTTTTTAAGTTTGAAAGAGATACATTTTACTTTCTGCATTCAGAAAAGTTTGGGATTTTCATTTAAGAGAAGCTCGGCACAAGTGATAAATACTTGAGGTAAGTGGATTTCCCCTAAAAAGAGCAATATCCCTGGTAAAATATTGGATTTTTTTATTATTATTCATTACAGTTGTCCTCATTTTTCCCCCATTATGCTCCCCGCCTTGTCCAACCTCTACCTCCCACATTCAATCCTCCTCCCGCTCTGTTGTCTTTGTTCATGGGTCCTTCATACTTGTTCCTTGATTTGACCCTTCCCCTTCTTTCCCCATTAACCCCTCCCGCCTCCCCTCTGGTCTCTGTCAGTTTGTTCTTTACTTTCATGTTTCTTCTTCTATTTTGCTCATTCGTTTTTTTGTTGATTTGGTTCCACTTATAGGTGAGATCATATGGTATTTGTCTTTCACTGCTTAGCATATTTCACTTAGCATAATGCTCTCCAGTTTCATCCGTGCTGTCACAAAGGGTTAGGAGCTCCTTCTTTCTTTCTGCTGCATAGTATTCCATTGTGTAGATGTACTCTTGATCCACTTATCTCTGATCCACTTATCTACTGCTGAGAACTTAGGCTGTTTCCAGCACTTGGCTATTGTAAATAACACTGCTATGAACATTGTGGGGGCATAGGTTCTTTTGAATTTGTGTTTCAGGATTCCTAAGATAAAAGTGCTTTAATTGTTAGATCACCTCCATCCTTAAGAGAAATCATGTTTTCTTTATATTTTTCTCTAGAATTGCTATGTGGCCTTAGGGACTGTTGCATTTCTATCTTTTCTATACACGTAATTAATCAGGATTCTTTATTATAATTTTAAATAAGTAACAGTGTTAAAGAACACAATTTATTAGATAAACCATGCTGGTGAATTGAAGGAATTGAAATATCCTATAAATTATTGAAACTGGTCTATGAAAAATATTGTTCATTTGCCTTCTGGAAAATTCTATGCCATCTATATCCACTCCCTTTGGAATCTTATCTGTTCTTCAAGGCCCAACTCCAGCGTGGTTTTCTGCATAAATTTATCTCATCTAAATATGTTTTTTTTCCTTCTTTTAACCCAGGGGACACTTTGAGCTTTATAAAGCTAATATGTTTAATGGTATAAAGTATTTATTTTTCTAGTCACCTTATTTCTCCAATTGCAAAATCATTAAGTAGCTTACAGTGACACAAAAATATTTATGTAAGGTTAATATTATTATTATTTTGTTTTAAATAAAATTTTTATGTTTTATCTGTTTTGATTCTTGCTACATACCTGTGTATAGGCATTATTTTTAAGACACTGATCATTTACATTATTTATCTTGAGCATTTAGAGTAAAATGGTTACGGACTATTGGTTATGGACTAAATGGTTATGGCTGTTTCCTGAATTTAAAACTTACTAGCTTTGTCACTTGAAGCAAGTTTCTTAATTTCTCTGAGTTTTTTATCTATAAAAGCAGAGTAGTGTTAATATCTTAAATTTTATATATGTAATTTATTATTGCTATAGGAAATAATTCATTGTTTATGTGTGAGATAACATATGAAATGCCTACAAGTGAGGTACTCATATAATTTATAGAGACCTGTGGGGCACAATCTGAAACATTTTCACTAAACTTATTGGAAGCCAATCACTTTCAAAGTAATGCCAAGTTGCATGGACTATTAACAGGTAGGGAATAACTCAAAATAAAGTATAAAATGCTGAAGAATTGTAACCACTTTTTGTAAAGAAGAGCAAATTCCACAGTCTTAGATATTATCAAATACAAAACAGCAAATTAAAACAGATTAGCAAGTATGTACATGTACATGATAGAGCAAAATACTCTGAATACAGATAAATGATGAAAGAAATATCAATCAAGAAAAACATGTCACCATATAACAGGGGAACAAAACTTGATATTACTCTGACTTACCATGAATTAGAAGTAGAGTGAAATGTGCCAACAAAATGATAAAGAGAAGTCACATATTGACAGTTTCTTTGTAAGCATATTGCAAGCATCAGCAGTTCTGATTCTTTGCTTGTACAAGAAACCACCTTGACCATGACTCTGGTTGATGCAGATCTCCAGCTGCTGGAAGTTGGCTGCTGCTTACCGATTCCAGGATGCTGACATTAAAGATCCATATTGGGACGAGCAAGGACACTGCCTGCACTTCCACAGCCTCTCCCCCATCTCCTCGTTGCGCTCACCCCCTTTATACAAAACTCTGCCTGCTCTAATACGTTAATGTGGGTTTTTAAGGACATGAGTCCCCTGTCTTCTCAAGTCACCAACATTTGAATAAACCACTTTCCTTCTCATTAGCACCTGTCTCATGAGTTTAGCTTTCATGGATTCAGTTTCAAACATAAAAGACACTATCAATTAAATCATTCATTTATAAGGTCATTGATACAACAAATACCTTTGGGTGAATGTTAAGACAAAGGAGACATAATAACCCATCTAGATCTTCTCAGCGCTAAAGTGAATGAGCAAAAGTTACAGATATCACACAAACAATTCTAACTTGTAAGGGCCAGTACGCCTCTCACTGTGCTCATTTTAATCATGTCTACTCAAAAAAAGAGAGAGAGAGAGAGAGTTTGTCAAGGAAAAGGATCTGAAACTCTGGTTAAATACTATGGTATGACAAATGAGCAAAGATTTGGCATTGATATCAGACTCATTTAAAGTCATTTGCCAGAGGAAACACAATTTTATTTTACTTAGAGGGATGAAAATTTCAGTCACTGGCAGTTCTATAGAGAGTGACTAGTAAGATAAATTTCACAGAAGTCGGCTATTTTGGAGAGCAGCAGTCTACAACTGATATTGATTGAGATGGATATACATATCAAGATGATCTATATATTTCTCAAGTCAAAAATATTTTACTTTATGGTCTTGGTGTTCCTCTGGCCTGAAATAAAATGGTAGTAACTTTATGAAGGATGTCAAGAATTAATGTGGCCACAATCCCAAAAGTTATCACAAAATGGGGCTATCTCTGGGAAATTAAATAATTCCATGAAATATTTTTAAGTGAACCCAAACTAGAATATATAGTTAGAAACATGTAAAAATTATAGTAAGTAAAATAATATACTTGTCCACAAATGTTTTCCTATCTATGAAATCTTGAATTGGCAGACATAGGAATAGAGAAAAATTGAAAGATTTTGATCTGCATGGAACTTGCTTCTAGACCTGTCACTTTTTAGCTGTGCTACCTTCAGAACCTACCTCATGCTTCTGGGTCCTCTTTTGTAAAATGGCTTCAAGAAACTTATGTATTTGTTGAGAAAGAGATATTTCTTTATGTAGATAACATAGTACCTATTGCATAGAACTACACAATAAATGGTAAATTTTTATTATTAATTTTACTATAATGATGATTCAAAAATGCAGGAGTTGAAAAAATCCATTGTTAATTCATATCAGTCCAGCTTTTAATATTGAAATTAAACATTTCTTTGATAATATCATGAGAATCAGGGTCAGTAAGAATCATTTTTTAATGTACTAGATAATAATTTTCATGTGGAATTAAGACAGGAGTGTTCCTGCCCTCCTTTATTTGTATGGATCATAATAATTTCATATTAGTTTGAATGACCTAAATGTCCTTCTCTGTCCCCTTAAAAAACACAAACAGTATAGGCATTCACTTGAACTGAGATGACATCATTATATTATTGAAAATTAGGGATAGTTTTAAGAGACAAATGGCACTTCTGCATAATTGCTGTTAGAAATAATTATTTAAAATGAATTATCCCAAGGTCAAAATAATTTTTGGTAAGTGTTCTTCAGCCTAGAGTTAACAGCTCCATAGAGTACATCAATCCTTTAAATTACCTGGGAGTACTTTTGTAACCTGTTTATTTTAAAGGATTAAACCTGGACAGCACATTATTGGAAGTTACATGTTCACTAAGTGTGGCATTCAAAGTATGAGGTTAGTAGCACTTTAACATTTTTCAAGTTAATGTTATTGCAACCTTGCTCTAAGGAAAAAAGAAAGAAAACAATCACAAGGCCTTAATTGTCCATTAGTCAATTTGTTGGTGTGCCCTGCTCTCTCACACTGCCTCAACAGCTCCTCCAAGCATAGATGAGTTGTTCAGGCATGTTTTTGACCTTTACTTGGCTGTCGGTAAAGTCAGGCATATATTCTGTTTATTGGCAGCACAGGCTTTTATATTTCAGCTACTATACAATATTTTTTCAGTAATGTGAATGGAAGACCATTTGTTGGGTAATTTATTTCTTTAGGTACTATAAATCTTATTATTTGGAGAGATCAGACAACTATAAATGTGCTACCTGTATACTTTAGTCAACAGAAGTTTGGCTTTATGATATCAGGCCAGTTGTATTTGTCACTCACTCCACATGTCTTCTGAAGTGTTTCTTTAGCTCATAATATTCATTTTTTGGATTATGTCTCATATTTCAACTTTAGAAATTGTTTTAATTGCTCTGAACAACTTAAATATATCTATTTGTTGGCCAAACTAAATTATATAACTGATGATATTTCCTCCTTTGTTTCAAATATTAAAATCTCACAGCAAAGTTTGTGATCCACAATACTTTATGGCATATTTTTACCTGCGAATCTTATCTCCAGCTTTATCTTATTTTTCTCACTCTAAAATTAATCTTCTTTTCATTTCTTTGTCCCATATGAGGTTTTTTTTTTTTGCAAGCAATTTTGTGATGGCTATGGAATGCATGGTTCTGACCTACAAGAGGTTCAGCAGGGGGTTCCTAGTTGATTGACATCATATGCATCTGCCAACATTCACGTGGAAACCCTGCTTTCTTCCCTGACAAGCTTCTCAGAGACTAAGCATGGTGCAGGTAATAATGCTGGCCCATTCCTAGCTGCAATATGCCTCTGGAGGGCAATTTAGGCTCAGAGCCCCCAGTCAGCCTGACCTACACTTGTTTGGAGGTGAGACTTTCCCTGCTCCATCCTCCTTTCCTTTCACCACACAACACTGTGAAGGTTCTCACTCCCTCAAGGTCCTCTTTGTTTACACATGAGTTTCTTTCAATACATTCCCTGCACATTTTAATGCTCTTCTTGGTATCCGCTTTTCAGAGGACCTAAATTAATCCAGGTAATACCGAGAGGTTGAGCAAGATAGTACTTGAGAATTAATTTACTCACTGTCCAAGTATCAAGCAGAACACCATCCCAAATATTATAGTGAGCACAGATAGTCCTTGAAATAAGATTAAGGCCTGATTGCTTGTGATTCCATAAGCAATAACCTAGAAAAATTGGGGAAATGTCTTTGTAGGTGGAATGGTTCAGGCTAGGTAAGGCAGGCAATTAAAAGACACTGGGGAAACAATGCCCATAAGAATAACAAAATTGGCAGATTATTGCCAAATGGCATTGGTCTTGAAGAGGAAAAAAGGGGAAACTAAAAGCCATGAACAAATAGAGGCTGATATGAAAGTTAGAGGTCCCTTTTACTAGTTTGGAAACCGATCCTGATATCCTACAGTGGAAGGGCAGACATGGATGAGAGACAGGGAATTAGAAAAAACGAGGGAAAACTTTCCAAAGACTTTCAACAAGGCACTTTTGTTATGCTAAGATAATGGCTATGGTTGATAAAACATGAAACACTGAAAACAAAATAAGGTCATCTGGGTGGATGTTCTTAACCACTTTTACTGAGTAGATGTTTCCCATCTTTCCTTAGCAGGAGCTAGACTTTCCCCTATGGTTTACTGAAAAAGAGGTCTTTCCTTACAAAGTCCCAGGTGCCTTTCCAGACCTGTCCCCATATTATGGACAGAAATGTGTTCCCACAAAAAAAAATCATACGTCCAAGTTCAAACCCCCAATGTGACTGTATTTTGAGATGGATATTCAAAGACATAATTATGGTTAAGCCAGATCATAAAGGTAAGGCCTAATTCAATAGGACTGGTGTGCTTATAGGAAGAAGAGACACCAGGGGTGATCACAGAGAAAAGGCCATGTGAGGACCCAACAGGAAGGTAGCTGTCTGTAAGCCAAGGAAAGAGGCTTCAGGAGAAACCAAGCCTGTTGACACCATGGTCTTGGAATTCAAGCTTACAGAACTGAAAGGAGAAAACTTCTGTTATTTAAGCCATCTGGACTGTAGCTTTTCTTGGATAGATTGCTTGGGTGAGAGTATGAGAATTCCAAGTAATTGAAGTACACACTGCCCTTAAGGAGGGGAGCACGACGCCGCCCCCCCCCCGCCACCTTCTTTAGTGTAAACTGCGTATAGTGACTTCCTTCCAAAGAGGATAGTGTGGAAAGGAGAAAATAGAAACACTATCTTACCCAGGAGATCACGGGTAATTTCAACAGTAATAAATTATCTATAGAAAGCATTTCTCATATGACATGGTAAAAATGTCCTTTTATCTTCTTCCTCCACAAAACTCAGAAACATGGTCAGTTCAGGAGATTAGAAAAATCAAGCAAATCCCAATAGAAGAACATCCTACAAAATAGCTAACCTGTACTTCTCAAAACTGTCAAGGTCTCGAAAAACAAGGACATTCTGAGAAACTGTCACAGTCAAAACAATGGTACCTAAGAGAAAATGGCAACTAAATGTACTGGTATTCTCAGTGAGCATCTAGATCAGAAAAAGGCATTAGGTAAAGGAAATCTGAATAATGTATGGACTTTAATTAATAATAATATGTCAATATTGCCTCAGTAATGTATTAAATGTAATCTGCTGTCGGATGTTAATAATAGAGGCAAATGGGTGAAAGGGTATATGGAAACTCACTCTACTATCATATTATTCTGTAAATCAAAAACTACTTAAAAATAAAGTTTATTTTCTAAAAGATTTTACTTTCATTTACATTATTTTTTCATATAGATTTTTTGGGTGAGAGCATTTTCTTTTACTGGGCTTGAAAATATCAGCTATTTTCTGCTACTATCTAATGTTTCTGAGAAGTCAGTCATATCATATCTTTCATATGTAGAGCATATCTTCTGCCCCCCTCAAATCCCTACCTGCTTTAAAGGTCTTTCTTTATCTTTGATTTCAGTTATTTGAGTATAATATCATTAACTGTGGTTTTAGTGGTGTATTTCTGGGGGGTTTGCTGAATTTCTATGATCTACAACTTGATGCTTCAGGGATATGTTCAGCCATTATTACTTCAAATAATGTTATAACCCATTATCTCTCTGCTCTTCTTATAGAACTCAAATTAAATTTGTTAGACTCTTGGATATTGTATTATTGTATTACAGATCATTAAGTCTCAGTTTTACTTCTTTGTTATTCAGATTGTGAAATATTGATTTATTGTAAAGTTTACTACTACTTTGTTCTTCAATTTCCTGCTATTAATACTGTCATACATATATCTGATATATATATCATGTCTATCCAGAAAAAGTCCAGCAATTGTTAATGTAACAAGAAGGGTTTGCACAATATCAATGTAACCTGGCAGCCAAGGAGAGTGGACTGTAACGTGCATGTGTGAATAATGGAGACTTCACTCTACTAGTTAGGGGGGTGGTCAACTCCATTGAGTGAACATGTGTACTGTGTGTACCATTTTTTAAAATATTTGCATCTCTGTTGAAAATACTTTTATTCATTTGACTAACTTTTTAATATTTATAGTAGCTTCCTTGCCTTTTAACTTTTATTTCTAACATTGTTATCAAAGTTTATTTTCCCTGGCATTCAAAATGACTGAGCAAGTAGAGCAACTGTCTGCCTTAAATTTTGGGTTAAGCTTGAACATTCCTCCACAGAAACTGTTCAGATGATTCAGAAGGCTTTTGAAAACGATGTAATGAGTGCAGCATATATAAAAAATGTTGCACAAACACTTCAAAGATGGTATAGAATCTGTTGAAAGTGATCCACATTCTGGAAGGCCTGCAACAAGCAGAACACCTGAGAATGATGAACTTGTCTGGGCTGCAATCAACAAAGATCAGTGACTGACAGTGCGAGAATTAAAAACTGGTCTTGGGATTCCAGCATCTACTGTGTCTGAGACATTGATGCAGGATCTTGGCACCAAGCATGTCATAATTAATTTGTTCCATGGCTTCTACTACCAAAACAGAAGGAAGATCGTGCTGCAGTTGCTAATGACTTGATTCAAACCGCTAGCAATGAAGCAGATTTCATCAAGAAGGTTATAGCTGGACTGAATCGTGGCTCTATTGCTATGATCTGGAAATGAAGGCCCAGTAGTCCCAATGGACATCACCTGGTTCTCCAAACCAAAAGAAGCCATGGCAAAGTCACAGCAAGTTCAAGACTGTATTTTTTGATTGGGGAGGTGTTGTCCATCATGAGTATGCTCCTCCAGGCCAAGCAATTAATAATGAGTGCTACCTCCAGTGTACTAGGGTACTCTTTGAATTCTGAATTACCAATCAAAAAGAACCTATACACCTCAATGTTCATAGCAGCACAATTTACAATAGCCAAGTGCTGGAAACAGCCTAAGTGCCCAGCAGTAAATGAGTGGATCAAAACACTGTGGTACATTTACACAATGGAATACTATGCAACAGAAAGAAAGAAGGAACTCCTACCCTCTGTGACAGTATGGAAGGAAATGGAGGGTATTATGCTAAGTGAAATAAGGTAGGCAGTGAAAGAAAAAGACCATATGATCTCACCTATAAGTGGAACCTGATCAACAAAACAAACAAATGTGCAAAATAGAATCAGAGACATGGAAATAAAGGACAAACTGGCAGTGGCCACTGGGGCAAGGGAGGAGGATAATGGGGGAAAGAAGGGGAAGGGGCAAGCAAAGGAACATGAATAGAGGACTTACGGGCACACACAATGTTGGAGGACTGACTGTGGGAGTCGGGGAGGGACAAGGCAGAGGAGAGCAATGGGGAAAAAGGCCGGACAACTGTAGCTGAACAACAATAAAAAAAAAAAAAATAGGAGTGCTACTTCAATGTTCTTCATCAGATAAGAGATGCAATATGATGAAAATAGCCACAGTTGTGAGCAACTGGTGATTGGCAGCTTCATCAGGACAATGCACCCACTCATGCATAATGCCTGGTGTAGAGTTTTTGGTGAAACATCAAATCACCCAGGTGACTCAACCCCCTGCAGCACAGATTTGGCACCCTGTGACTTCCACCTTTTCTCAAAACTAAAATCACCTTTGAAAGGGAAGAGATTTCATACTGTCAAAGGTGATTCAGGAAAATATAATGAGGCAGCTAATGGTGATTCCAACAAAGGATTTTGCAGTGTTTTGAACAGTGGAAGAGATGCAGGGAGAACTGTGCAAGGTCCTATGTTGCCTACTCTGAAGAGGACTGAGTTGTCATTGTCCTATGTACAATGTTTCTTGTATCTTCTTCAAAAAAATATATCTATTTTTCATAGTACATGGTTGGACACTTTCTGGGCAGACCTCATATGTATTGTATATCTGATCTATGCATATGCACAAAATATGGAATATGTATATTAGATATTTTTACATCTACCATCATCATTTTCCCATTTTTAAAAATATTTGCATCTCTTTGTTGAAAATACTTTTATTCATTTGACTTTTTTAAATATTTATCATAGCTTCTTTGTCTTTTAACTTTTATATCTAACATTGTTGTCATCTTGAGCTCTGTTTCTACAGGTTTCTTTTTCCATTAATCTTGAATCACATTTTCCTTTTCTTTCATTTTTCTTAAATTATTTCTGGTTGAAATACTGATTGTGTCAGAATTCGTTTTTGCTTTATCCAAGGATGTTGTTTTCACTCCTAAGTTATGGCCGTTTTGGAATTTTAATTGTAAGTCCAAGGTGTTTACTGAGCCCCTCTAAATAACTCAAATGCCTGTCTGCTCTGGGGGGCAACAGTTTTAATGTCCACTCAGTTATATCAGTCTTCTGGCTATTGCTGTCATGGTACTCCTCAAATGATCTCAGCCATGTAAAGTTTAGGAAATAGCAAAGGAAGTTTATTTGCCAATTTTAGAACTCTCTCTATGAGGCTTCTTTCTTTTGAATATTTTCTCCTTCAATTCCCAAATGTTACAGTAGAGTAGTCCTGACTTCTTCATTAATACCTTGATCATAAAAAGATTCCAGCTCTTTGTTGGAGATACCACCTTATAAGTACAGGTCAGAGAGTAACCTCAGTGGAAAAGTTATAGAACAATGTCATACCCTGTTGAAGGTCAATTCTTCCCTTTCTGTATGCTTTTGGTCAGTTTGAAGTTTATTACTTTTTTGTTTATTTGTATTTCCACAATATTTTTAAATCATCTGTAGGATGTTTAGTTTGATACAAGATTTATGTCCTATTGAAAAAAAAAAGATTTATGTCCTTTCTGAAACCATAACCTGTCCTCCAAACTTTGTAGACTCATTTGTTCTATCTCTTTCTGTTTCTCTCTCCTCTTGTTGCCTTCCGAGTAATATCCTCAACCCTGTCTTCTAGTTCTCTTACGACCTTTTTCATCATAGGTTCAGCTGGTTAATCAGTCTATTGAAGTTTTTGTTTTAATAATGATGTTTTAATTTCTAAAAGTTTTAATTCTATATTTACAAATATAATTCTTAATTTTATATTCTCTTTGTCTTTTGTAATACATCCATACTTTTATTATTTCTTCAAGTATATTACATATGTTTATTTTATTTATTAGGGGGCATTAATTCTAATTACTGGTTGTAAAACATCAGATTCTATGTTAATGTTTCAGCTCAACCTGATTCATAATAACTTGTCTCTTTATTTGCTCTTTACATATGTTGTTAATATTGAAAATACATTGTTTGAAATTATGTGTTCTACGTTCAAATTATTCATCCCCTGAAATTATTTATTTTATCCAAGCCCATGGACCATTTCCTTGTCAAGACCATGGGATCACTACCAATCTAGACAGAATAAAATAAAATACTTTCATGTAGATTTATTACCCTCCATCCAAATAAAAATCAAAACCTGTTAAATATTCCTGACATATTTGTATTCAGAGAGGTTTTTGACCTAGTTCACTCATTAAAATTGTTATTTTTCAGTTTTTTTGGTTCTATGTGTAAATCTCTTGATTTGTTTCTCACTTTGCATGGAGTTCCAGGATTTTTCTCATTTCTCATGTGCATGTATATATTATAAGTGACCTCTTTGAAAAAAGCCAGCTTCAGCACTTTTGTTCCTCCATGAATATATACATTTTCATGATTTCCAAATTTGAACATCTCCTTCAATTTCTAATCAGTTATGTATGTATGTGAGAACACACACGGATGCCTGTGTATAAAAATTTATGTAATAACCTCAGTTTTGCTAAATATGAAAGTTCTAAAACTATATATCTATAAAATTTGCCTTAATTTTTATGATTTTTAAAAAGATTTTATTTATTTATTTTTAGATAAGGGAAGGGAGGGAGAAAGAGAGAGAGAGAAACATCAATATGTGGTTGGTTGCCTCTCCCATGTCTCCTACTTGGGACCTGACCCGCAACCCAGGCACGTGCCCTGACTGGGAATGCAGCCGGCAACTCTTTGGTTCTCTGGCTGGCACTCTATCAACTGAGCCACACGAGCCAGGAAATTTTTTATGATTTTAAAGTCAGAGAAGATGAGATATTTATTATGAAAATAACATAATAAATTAATTATCAAATTAATGTATTTTTCAACAAACACTTATTGGTAACTTCTTATTGCAAGGCACTCTCTAGAGACGAAGGATATGGAAGGGATAAGATAAACACTTCATAAGACTTACTGTCTGATAGATAATAGCTTTTAAAAATAATTGCACAAAGAACAATTTGAATATAATTGTGATAAATCTAACAAAGGTAAGGTACAGGGAAATAAAAGAACTAAAATGTGTCAAGGGAGGAAAGTGACATTTAAGCTGAGATGGAAAGCTTGATTAGTCATTCAGAGGGAAGGTTATAATTCATACAGAAAGAAAGAAAAAAACAGCGTGTACAAGGCTATTGAATTTGGTAGAAGCTTAACCAGTTTAAGAAGTTGAAATATGGAAAAAGTAGTAAGAGATGAGAATAAAAAGATAAAGAAGAGCTAGGTCATATATTTGTTGCTACTTCCAATTTTAATTATATTAAACTGTAACCTTCCTCCGTATAGTTTATTTATTCAGTCAATTTTTGATTTAGTAAATCAATGTTTACTATGGACTTACTATCAGGTCCTGCTTTAGGAAATTTGATGAGAGTGGTTAACAAAACTGAATCTCTGCCATCAGAGAAATGAGAATTTAGTGAGGGGAGACAGACTCTATACTAGTAAACAAATAACTATGATATATTTCAATTATAACTCTTTTTCTGGTCCCATTCATTTTACTTATCAAAATAATAATTCTGAGGAAATACTTTCACTCAAAATTTTTGTAATTATAGACTTATTCCATAAATGCAAGACTACATATATATCTTAGTGCTATGATTATAATCAATGTTGGTATATTCTAGTAGAGTTGAAAGAGGGCTTTATTTCTGTTTGGTTTATATCTATGCCATACTGTTTATTAAATATTTCAGATATCACCCATGTTCTTGACATTGATGAATGCCATATTTCAGTAGTCAATTAAAAGCTAATCGCAGTGGTCCACAAGAGAGATTGTGAAGTTTGGGTTAAGATGTTTGTTGTAGATGCATAAAAGGAGAGATTTCAGCACTACTTAGAAGAGAATCAATAGAACTTGATAACAGGTTTAATATCAAGCAGATGTAAAATATAGGTATATTTTAGGATAATATCAGCTTATTTTTAGGATAATATCAGATTATGGCTTATACAGCTGGTTAGTTGTACTAAGTTAGAGAACACTGGAAAAAATAGTTGTTTTGGTGCACAAGGTATATGTTTTTGGAAATGCTTGTATTATATACAATGAAGTCATTTATTAAAATACTTAGATATATAGCCCTGGCCAGGTGACTCAGTTGATTGGCATGTTATCCCATACACCAAAAGTCTGTGGGTTTGATTCCTGGTCAGGATACATAATATAGGTTGTGGGTTCAATCCCTGGTCAGGGTGCACAGGGAGGCAACCGATCGATGTTTCCCTCTCAAATCAATGTTTCTCTCTCTCTGTCTCCCTGTCTTTCTCTCGCTCTCCCTTCATTTCTCTTTAAAATCAATTAATATATCTTCAGGTGAAGATTTTAAAAAAATTAAATGTTTAGATATACAGAGTTTTGAGTTTGGGGTTATTAAATAAAATAGACAGAAATTGAAGCTGTGAGAATGGATAAGATTTTCCACTGGTAATACATAGAATAAGAAGAAAAACAGTGCCAGGCAGAACCTTAAAAAGCTATATTTAAAAGTTAGGTAAGAAGGAAGTGCCAACCAACAAAATTGAGGAGGAAAGAAAGTATGGTGTCATAAAGCCAAGAAAATAAAAGGTTTATTTGAGACATAAAAAGTGGTCAACTTTCAAAATTCAAGAGCGTTCAGATGATATAACATTGCAAGCTAGCTATAAGCAAGATATAACTAGAGTTTATAATCTAAATTCTAGTAATTTAGATTATTTATTCTTGTCCTCAGTTGACTAAGCAAGAACAAGAACAATAAGTAAGCAAGCACTTTGTATATAGTGTAACAATGATTAATATTGTTGAAGAATGTCTAGCATTAAGAACTGTGAAAGATCAACTAAGATTTTTGGCAATGTCATCCACAATTTTTTGTTCTGAGTATAAGACTGCAAAGGACTAAATAATCCTTGATATTTTTATTTTGTTATTATAATATTATAATATAATATTATTTTACATAAGCATTTCATATAACTTACCAAATATTAAACATAAACCTATCTATCAAATAGCATAGTTTAATCTCTGGGGTAAATGAACACTTAGAAACAATTGTGTTTAAATTAGGGTAAAATTTAGAATGTTTGGCTTCCGGTCAATATAGCCGTGTAGATAAACGCAGTACTTACATCCTCCTGGGACCACATCAAAATTACAACTGAACTACATCAATCATGAAAACTCCCTGAACTGTAGCTGAATAAAAGTCCTATAACTAACTATATACAAAAGAAGCCATGTCAAGTCTGAGATTGGTAGGAGGGAGCCGTGATGAGGAATGGGCCGGTCCCACACCCACATGAGGTGATTAAAAATCAGGAGCAATAGCTCAGCTGCAGAGGCCCCACATAAGGAGGAGGGACTCCCAGATCCACACCAGAATCCTCAGGCCAGGGTTTCAGTGGTGGGAAGAGAAGTCCTATAACTTCTGGCTATGCAATCCAAGGAATATTGTGGCTGAATGAGACAGACAGCTTCAGAAGTCCCAGGCATTCCTCTTAAAGGGCCTGCACATGGACTTCTTCTGACTCTCTTACTCTGCACTTCTGTGCTAGGACAGCCACTCAAAAGATGCCAGGGCTGTGCAAGGAGGAACTGAATTGCCTGGCTTTGCAGTGAACGTTGTAGGGCAGCTTTCTTTCAGGGAGAAGTGCTGGCAGAAGCCATGGGTCCTTCACTGAGCCCTCCCCCTGCAGACACAGGCAAGCCCATAGTTCAATCTCCACCATCCTGCCCTGCCTTGGCGATTCCCTTCGATCATGGCCAACCCAAGTTGTGGGCCCAAACAAACTGCTGCCAGTGATGTTTCCATATAAAATAGAATGAGTCTTGGCTCATTCTATTGGCTCTCCTAAAATCTCTCAAAGGTCCACAAACCCCAGACAAGCAGCATCTGGCCTTGGGGTGTTTTGTACATCTTGCCAAGCAGCCCAAATGCTGGCAAGAGTGGCACCCAACTCAGGTGAAAAGGGGGATTACACCACTGGGCCCCATAGGACACCTACTATATAAGGCCACTCTACCAAGCAGGGAGACATCACAGCTCCACCTAATACATAGAAACAAGGACAGTCCAAGTGAGAAGACAAAGAAACATGTTCCAACTGAAAGAACAAAACAAAACTTCAAACAAAGAACTAAACAAACTGGAGACAAGCAATCTACAGGTGCAGAGTTCAAAATACTTACTATAAGGATGCTCAGTGATCTCAGTGAAACATTCAACCAAACTATAGAACACATAATAATAAAAATAGAAAACAGAAAAGCACCAGTCACAATTAAAAAATACAATAACTGAAATGAAAAATAGATTAGAGAGAATCAACAGTAGATTAGAAGAAGCAGAGGATTGAATAAGCAATGTGAAATATAAGGTAGCAGGAAACATCCAATTCGAACAGTGAAATGCAAAAATAATTTAAAAAAAATAAAAGGATAGTTTAAGGGACCTCTGTGACAACATAAGCACACTAAAATTTGTATCACAGGGGCGCCAGAAAAATTTTCTTAACTTGACAAAGGAAAGAGACACACAAGTCCAGAAGTGCAGAGTCCCAAACAATATGAACTCAAAGAGGTTCACACCAAGATGCATCATAAAAATTAAAATTCCAAAGGTTAAAGACAAAGAGAGAATCTTAAAAGCATCAAGAGAAATGTAGTTAGTTACCCATAAGGGAGTTTCCATAAGACTGTCAGCTGGTTTCTCAACAGAAACTTTGTATGCCAGAGGGGATTGTCAAGAAATATTCAAAGTAATGAGAAGCAAGGACCTGCAACCAAGATTACCAGAAAAGCTATCGTTTGAACATAAGGACAAGTAAAGAGCTTCCCAGACAAGAAAAAGCTATAGGAGTTCATCGCCACCAAATCAGTGTTATAAGAAATGTTAAAGGATCTTCTTTAAAAAAAAAGATAAAGATAAAAATATGAATAATAAAATGACATTAAATATGTATTTGTCAACAATTATTTTAAAAGATAATGAATTAAGTGCTCCAATTAAAAGATGCAGGGTGGTTGAATAAATAAGAAGACAAAATCCACACATATACTATCCACACATGACTCACTTCAGATTGAAAGATAGACTGAAAGTAAAAGGATAGAAAAAATATTTCATAAAAATGAGAACAACAAAACATTTTGGGATGGCAACACTTCTGCTAGACAAAATAGACTTTTAAACAAAGGCTATAAGAAGATATAAAGGACCCAGCAATTCCACTTCTGGATATTTATCTGAAGATGCACAAAACACTAATTTGAAAAGGTATATGCATCTGTATGTTCATTGCAGCATTGTTTACAATATCCAAGATGTGGAAGCAACCTAATACCTATCAACACACAGAATAATAAAGAAGAGTGGTACATATATACAATGGAATATTACTTAGCCATAAAAAAGAATGAAACCTTGACATTTATGAAAACATAGGTTATGGAAAGATAGATTATGAAAACCCTAGAGGGTTTTGTGCTGAATATAATAAGTCAGACAAAGACAAATATCATATGATTTTACCTGTATGTGCAATATAAAGAACAAAATAAATAAACAAACAAAATAGAAACCGGCTCATATATACAGAGAAATTTTGACTGTTGCCAAAAGGAAGGGGTTTGGGGGACTGGGAGAAAAAGGTGAGAGAATTAAGAAGCACACATTGGTAGTTATGAAATAGTCATGAGGATGTAAAGTATAGCATAGGGAATATAGTCAATAAGATTGTAATAATCATGTATGGTGTCAAATGGGTATGAGATTTACTGGGGTGATCACTTTGTAACTTATATAAATACCTAATCACTGGGTTGTACACCTGAAACTAATATAATATTGAATATCAACTGAAATTGAAAAATAAAAAAATTAAAAATAAAATAAAATAAATATGTTTATTACCTGTGCTGATCAAGAGAAAAAATAGTTTTAAATGAGACCAGTATTTAAGATTGTGTACTGCTTAAGAGCAGAGACTATACTTTGTTTCTCAAATTGGCATTTATTACTGTTTGATGCATAATCAGAAGACAAATTAAATTCTTGATTTTAAAAAACTATATGCTGGTCCTGACTGAATGGCTGTTGGTTGAAGCATCATCTTGATACACCAAGGTTGTGGGTTCAGTCCTGGTCAGGGCGCAGACAAGAATCAACCAAATCGATGTTTCTCTTTCTTTCCCCTTCCTTCCTTCCTTCCTTCCTTCCACCCTTCCTTCCTCTCTTTCTTCCTCTTTCTTCTCTCTCTCTCTTCTTTTCCCCTCCCTCCCTTCCTGTTGGTCTCTAAAAAAATCAATAAATAAAAAGAAACTACTAAACTGTTCTAAAAAACCAAAATACTATATTTTGTTATATATAACAGAACATATGGGTTTTCTCTAATGGAGCTATTATTTCTAGCCATGATAAACTATAATATTATTAGAAAAACAACCTATTTGATCTCAAACTAATAAGTACTATATAATATGCTGGTTGCTTTATTATTTAACAACATAGGGCATTAATATAAATGAATTTAATGTAATATTCTTTCTGGCAAATATCCTGTTACTACTAGAACTACATTCTTTATTGCAATAGCATTAAATAAGTTTCTCTTAGGAAGTGGTCACCCATGGTACCCTCATTTGTTACACAGAAGGCCTTTGATGTTAATAAATTTAAATTATAGGTTTTAAATGTTAATCAGTGACCCATGTACATAATATAATAATTGGTAATTTGGAGGAAATACCAATGTGAACAGGGTACTCTACTGAGTTGAGGAGCATGTTACTTGGGGTCAAATGATCCTACATTGACATTTCAGAATTACTTAGCTATTTGTTCACTCATCAATGAATATAAAGTGGTCCTTAAAAAAATACATTGTAGGATTGTTTAGGATAACATATAATCTAGAGGGCTTTACATGAATTTGGGATTTGTGACGCTCTCCAGATTTTTTTCTCACAAAGGTCAAATATGGCCTGTTATGGAAATTAATCACACTTAAGAGAAGTGCAGGGAGTGGGGAGAGATTAGAAAATACAAATCAAAATGATTCATTTGACACAAAAGAAATTCTGTGATAACTAGATATGCTCTCAGCCAATGTCAATGAAGACTCTCATTTTTTAAAGCCAGACTCTTGTTACTAAAAGTCACCAGCTTCTCTGAATCAACAGAAATGATTACAATGAAATTACCAACACCTTTTAAAAAAATTTAACCTATAACACTCACAACATGGGGCAGTGGAAAATCTTGTGTGATGATAGCTTATGGTTAATAAGAAGAGTAAAGAGATATTTAAGATTGTGAAAAAGCAATTATATGGGAGTACCTTCTTATTATTGCCTAGTTAAATGCTAGTACCTTCTTTAAAATGTTATTGCCCAATTACATACTTTATTTTTAATGTATATGAGGACATCAACTATTATTAGACCTAAAGCATTCATTTTATTAAAAATGTATTATTGCAGTCTTGGCAAACATCAAGAAATCTCAATTTTATCTTTGCTTCCTTCAATAACTATTTTTCCAGCCCTGGCTGGTGTGGCTCAGTGGATTGAGTGCTGGCCTTCAAACTCAGGGGTTGTTGAGTTGATTCCCAGTCAGGACACATGCCTGCACTCAGGTTGTGGACCAGGTCCCCAGTAAGGGGCACATGGCACATGAGGCAACCACACATTGATATTTCTCCCCTCTCTTTCTCCCTCCTTTCCCCTCTGTCTCAAGATAAATAAATAAAATCTTTTAAACAAATTGTTATTTTTTCAAATCTCACTCATTTTATCTTTCTTGTTTGCTCTTGTGGAATGAGTATGTTAGTATGTGCCCGAGCCTAGAAGAAAACAATTACAGTAAATGGAATGGAATATTATATCAAGTTGAGAGAAAGAAACATAAGGCAACCTTCTTTATAAAATCAGGTTACTTCAAATGCTTAGAGCAAAATTAACAGATGCCACAGCAAGGATGGATGACTTGAGCATTTAGTTATTTTTCACATGAATTTTTTCTTATGAATGACTGACCTTAAGTAGGTCAGGATTCCTGTAAGAAACTGTGTCCCTAGGTATATCCTAAGAAGGGTGAGAGTATGCTAAGATTTACCATTGTTTCATTACTAAGATAAAAACAGAAAAATGGTATCCTACCCAGCATTATTTTTATTTGAGGTATTGTGTAGCTTAATGTACAAGCTGGGTGTTTTGAATTACTGTCCTAGGACTTCACATCATCACTAGTACTTGGAAAGAGAGAGGAACAGAAACTTTCCTCATGGAGGGGGAAGAAAGGAACTCAAGGCTTACATATTTTATGCCTCTGAGAGTGGCATCCTCACCCAGCTGTCAGATCCTAAGAGAGTACAAAGGTCAGAAGAAGAGGGCATTGCTCCTGTCCTTGGCCTTTATTTGTGTTTCACCATAAAAGTACCTTCCTTATCTAGCACAGTTTCTGAGTTTTCTAGGCCATGTAGCCATGGGGCAGTGAATAGCAAGCTGGGTCACCTACACTGATGCACCCCCTTTGCAGCATTCTTGGGTTTGAGAAGTTCCTATGTGGAGTAAACAGGACTCAGGAAGAAGCCTCCCTTGATAATCTTCCTCTGATAAAAGATGAGCTGAGAAACTGCAAACATAACAGTGGAAAACTAACTTTCCCGGTTTCAAAAATTACCACCAGGTTGTACAGTGACTGGGCAAGACTAATGTGAAAACCTGAACTATTCTGCTGTCTGCCTTTGCTTTTGTGCCAATAGAAGGTGGACCGATAGTTATGCAGAGTGGAGTATGAGTAGAATAAAGTATTGCTGACTGCTCCTTGAAATCCCAACTCTTCTGTCATTAAAAAGAGTGAGTCACTAAAGAGAATTTTGTGTGATGAGTCAGGAAAGGTTAGGCTGTTAAATTACTTGCAATTCTGTAACTCCTTTAAAATGTAACATTTTGTTACTTGATGCCAAGGGAGTAGTCAGAGAACCAGCATATATATGTGGAGGAGAGAAGGAAGGATGTTGAATATAAATGATGAGGAATATTTTCATAGTTTATGGCCCACTTCCCCTTTAGATTAGAACAATGGCAGAGTAACCATCTGCCTCTTTTTAAGACTACAGGCAGCTTCTTGTATCAAAGCCATTACAACGTGGTAAAAAAAAATTAGAGCATGGGAGGGCAAGCTCATCAGCAGGAAATGGGACAAGATGTTTAATGTAATTATGAATGTCCATGACAATCTTTGATTTTCAAGCATTACTTCATAGAGTCAGACAGACTTGTTTTGAATTCCAGCTATGTGATATTAGCAAGTACCTACCTATTCTAACTTCAGCTTTCTCATTAGTAAATGGTTTCTAACAATAATGTATGCCTCAGAGTGTTCTTGTAGGATTAAGTGCAATGGTGTGCATAAAGCAATTAGCTCAGTTTATGACATGTACTAGACAGTCAATGGATGTTACCTAAATATTAGTAAATTAATTATAAAGTTAGCAATCTAGCATTCAATAAAAATTATGAGAACACACATCTATTCTTTTTTAAAACACCTGTTTAACTGGCTTACCTAAGAATACATGAAAAAAATTACGTATGTTTTTGATTGCTGAAGACTATAACAATCAACAAACAATATAAAATTCTAAATATTTTGGAAACCCTGCATCTTCGCCCTTGTTTTATCAGGACAAAGTATATTAACTATCAGGGTTACTTTGTATTATGTCAGAATTATGCGAAAAGAACTCCAGACATTGGGAGCTTGTGGCCTTGTGTGTCTATTTCCTTCACCAGGTTGGGAAAGTTTTCCTTCATTACTTTATCAAATAAGTGTTCAATTCTTTGCTTTTCCTCTTCTCTTTCTGGCACCTTTATGGTTCAGATGTTGGAATGTATAAAATTGTCCCAGAGTTTTCTAAACCTCTCCTCATTTTTTTTGAGTTCTGGTTTCTTCATTCTATTCCAGCTGAATGTTTATTTCTTCCTTTTGTTTCAAATCATTGATTCGAGTCCCAGTTTCCTTCCCTTCACTGTTGGTTCCCCATATATTTTGCTTTATTTCATCTTGTATAGCCTTCACTTTTTCCTCTGTTTTGCAACCGAACCCAATTATTTCTGTGAGCATCCTAATGATCAGTGGTTTGAACTCTGTGTCTGATAGTTTGGCTACCTCTGTGTTGCTTAGTTCTTTTTCTGGAGTTTTGATCTGTTCTTTCATTTAGGCCATATTTCTTTGTCTGGATATACCAATTATGTTGTAAGGGGTGAAAGCTTTGGGTATTCCCTGGGGCAGGGCAACCCACTTCATCCCAAAGAAATTGAATCCAAGGAGAAACACACCAAGACACATCATAATTAAGTTACCCAAAGATTAAAGATAAGGAGAGAATCTCAAAAGCAGCAAGAGAAAAGGAGAGGGTTACTTACAAAGGAGTTCCTATCAGACTATCAGCTGATTTCTCAAAAGAAATTTTACAAGCAAGAAAGGGCTGGAAAGAAGAAGTATTCGAAGTCATGAAAGGCAGGGACCTACATCCAAGATTACTCTCTCCAGCAAAGCTATCATTTAGTGTGGAAGGGTGGATAAAGTGCTTCCCAGATAAGGTCAAGTTAAAGGAGTTCATCATTACCAAGCCCTATTATATGAAATGTTAAAGGGACTTATCTAAGAAAAAGAAGATCAAAACTCAGAACAGTAAAATAACTATCAACATTTGAACCTAAAAAACAAAAACATAAACAAACTAAGCAAACAACTAGAACAGGAAGAGAATCACAGAAATGGAGATCACATGGAGAGTTATCAGTAGGGAGGGGTTGGGGGAAGAATGAGGAAAAGGTACAGGGAATAAGAAGCATAAATTGTAGGTACAAAATAAACAGGGAGACGTTAAGAATAGTATAGGGAATGGAGAAGCCAAAGAACTTACACATATGACCTATGGACATGAAATAAGGGGGGGGGGCGGTAATGCTGGATGGAGGGGGTCCAGGGCAGAGGAGGATAAACAGGAGAAAAAATATGGAACAACTGTAACAGAATAAGCAATAAATTATACTTGAAAAAAAAACTCTAGACATTCAAAGTAGTGTTGCCAGTATGCAAACTAACAATAAAGAAATAGTCCTAATCATGTCTTACTATTAATAAGATAAAAGAAAATTAAACAACAGGATACTATTTTACTCCTATGGTGTATTGAAGGTGGTATGAGAAATGATAGCTTAGAAATATACCAGTGAATGAGTAAATTTGTTCAAATGTTTCAGAAAAAAGTTTAATAATGTGTGAAAAGTGTCATAATTTATGTAACTTTGGATTAAAAATGTTCACATCTTAAAATTTGCCCTAGAAAGTAAAACACTTGAATAACAATTTTTGAGTTTATTATAATAATATTAATTTTGGAATAGGCTAAATATCAAAATTACATAGAACTATAAACACACACAGACACACAAAATCACAAATCTGTGCAATCTGGGTGAAATCTGAATAAAATCTGTGGATTGTATGGATGTCAATCTTTTGACTTTGATGTACTATAGTTCATGTGTTAGCATTTAGGTGGGGAAAAGGTACAGAAAACCTCTGTGTAATTTTTTCCACAACTTTTTTCAATTCTATAAATATTTGAAAATAAAAAGAGAGGTAAGATAAAACCTATTGTCAAGAACTGCATTCCACTTTTGGTGTGGAAAATAACACTACTGTATCTTCCGCCTGCTACATAAAGTCCACACTTCCAACCAAAATTTAAAGGCTCTCTCTATCCTAGTCACTCACTAACTCTCCTTTTCTTACCAGGCTCTCATGTAAGAATTCCTCTTCCACCAGGTACTGCTTTCCTATTCTGTCTTCCACATTTCAGCCCTTGTAGCTTCAATACCTTGATACCTTAATCATCCAAACCACATCAACCTTCCCTTGTAAGAATGCCTATTGCATTTAGATTGAATTATACAGGAAACATTGTTCTTATTTTCTCATTGCTTATAATACTTTTATTTACCAATGGAAAATGAGGACCTGTATGGAGAAGTCTAGTTTTGGTAATCTATCCAGAATCTATTTGGCATAGTGGTTAAACATATAATAAATACTCAGTAACTACTTAAGCTAGTAAAAGCTTCCATAAAGTTAATTTGGAAACATAAGACTAAGAAAATAGAAAATTAGTAGTAATATTTAAAACATCTACAAAAGTCTTTTATTTCTAAAAGTTAAACAAAAAAAGTTAAACAATGGAGCAAATATAATTTTTTTCAACAAATGGTGTTAGAATAACATGACATATATCTGCAAAAGATGAATCTTACACTCTTCACAAAAATTAAGTCAAAATGGATCACATAACTAAATGTAAAATATAAAACTATAAACTTCCTAAAATATAACATAGAAAAAAAACATAAATAACCTTAGGTATAGTGATGACTTTTAGCTACAATGGTAAGACATAAGTTTTGAAATGATTCACTGATAAACTAAGCTTCATTAAAATTAAAAACTTCCTCTCTGTAAAGGACAATGTCCATAGAATAAGATAATTTGAAAACTGGGAGAAATGTTTGCAAAAGACTCATGAGATAAAAATTTATTATCCAAAATATGCAAAGAACTTTTAAAATGAACAATAAGGAAATAAGCATCACATTTAAATCTCACACCTGTCAGAATGTCTATTATTGATAAATCAACAAACAATAAGTGCTGGTGAGGATGTGGAGAAACGGGAACACTTTGGCACTGTTGAAGGGAATGCAGATTGGTGCAGCCACTGTGGAAGGCAGTATGAAGATGACTCAAAAAGTTAAAAATGGATCTGCATTTTAAACCAGTAATCCCACCTCTGGGAATGTATCCAAAGGAACCCAAAACAGTAATTCAAAAGAACACGAGCACCCCATGTTAATTGTAACATTATTTGCAATCACCAAGATATAGAAGCAGCCCATGTATCCATCAACAGATGAGTGGATAAACCAACTATGGTATAGTTACACAATAGAATTCTACTCAGCTGCAAAAAAGGAGAAAATTTTACCCTTTGTGACAGTATGACAGTATGGATGGACCTGGAAATCATTATGCTGAGTGAACTAAGCAAGTCAGAGAAAAAGAAATACCCTGTGATTCCACTTATATGTGGAATCTAATGAACAAACTGAACTAACAATCAAAACAGAGACAGACTCATAGATGGAGAGCAGATGACAGCTAGTGTGGGGTGGGAGGACAGTAGGGGTAGAGGAATTGAGCAAAACAGGAAAAAAGACTCATCGACATGGATGACAGTGTAGTCATTACTGGAGCAAAGCGGGGCGGAGGTATAAGGGGACTAAATGATAATGGAAAAAATACAACAAAGATTAAATTTTTTAAAATGGGCCAAAGATCTGAAGAGACACCTAGCCAAAGCATGGCAAATAAGCATATGAAAAGAAAATCTACATCATTGATCATCATAGAAATGAAAGTAAAGTTACAATGAAATACCATTACACACCAAGTAGAATGGCCAAATACAAAATGCTAACAACAAATGTGGCAGAGGATGTTGAACAATAGGAATTCTCATTCATTGTTGGTGGGAAAGTAAAATGATGTATTTTAGAAAACAGTTTGACAGTTTTTTACAAAACTAAACATACTCTTACCATACACTCCAGTGGTTATGTTTTTTGGTATTTACCCCCAAGAGTTGAAAAGTTATATCCACACAAAACCTGCTCATGAAGGTTTACAGAAGCTTTATTCATAATTATAGAACTTGGAGCAGCCACAGTGTTCTTTAGTAGGAGAATGAATAAAGTGTGTCCCATTCACACTATGCAATATCATTCAGTGCTAAAAAGAAGAGTTATCAAGTTATAGAAAGGCATGAGGGAAACTCACATACATATTACTAAGGGAAAGATGCCAATCAGAAAAAAGCTACATATTATAAGATTCCAACTATATGACATCATGGAGAAGATAAAACTGTGAAACAGCAAAAAGATCAATGATTGCCAGGGATTAGAAGATGAAGGGAGCAGTGAAAAAGGGGAGCATAGAGGATTGGGGGAGGCAGTAAAACCACCCTATATGTTACTGCAGTGGTGGATACATGTCATTACACATTTGTGCAAACCCATAGAATGTACCCCAAGAGTGAACCCTAATGTAAACTATGAACTTCAGATGATAATGATGTCAATGTAGATTCACTGAGTGTAACAAATGCACCACTCTAGTGGGTGTTGTTAAAAATGGGGGATGCTATGCATGTGCAGAGACAGGAGATCTATGGGAATTTTCTGTATTGTCTTCTCAATGTTGCTGTGAATACAAAACTGCTCTAAAAATGAAAGTTTATTAATTTAATAAAATAGAACCACATGCATCTCTCTTTTAAAGTCTTTAGCCATAAGGGAATTATTAAATGCTGTAGTGACAGGATGTAATTAATATAAATTTACTGTGACAGAATTTGATTTAACTAAGCTTCTACTCCATTTTTAAAAATATCAGCTCATGCTTATGAAACATTTTTGTCTATATTTGAAAAATGGGTGGGAACTTTTAACAGACAATTACTCATTAAAATCTGGTCATTGTACAGGATATTTGCTTTAACCCTGTTGTTATCAATAAGAGAAATAAAACCCTGAAATTGTCTATCTAAGCTTTGATAATACCTATTATAATGTTTGAGAAATAGAACAAAACAGGAAAGCACACTTTCGCATATTCAGTGTTCTAAAGTTATCAATTAAAATTCAAAAATGTGATCACTTAGAACAAAGTAATTTGTTCTCATGACGTGAAAGAGGGACACAGAAATTCCACTCACAGAAAGAATACTTACTTAGATATCATAAACTTACAGTAGGGTTAATGACTCAAAATGCCTTTCCAATCAAGATACTTGGCCAGTGAATAAAAGAATCATTTGATAGTCTCCAGAATAATGTGGGGTTGAAAGGCAACAATGAAAATAAAAACTGATTCATGAATTCTCTGTGAAATAATCCCAAACCAGAAATATTTCAGAAATATCTCAGATATATCTCATGTACGAATAATGTGCGGATAATCCTTACTGAAAATATAAATAGGGAGAGAATTCTTAACCAGAGTTTACACAACTCTGTATACTCAATTATTTAGTTAAACACTGGTTCATTTTAATGGCAAAATGGTGTGAATTATTGAAGACAGGTAAGCCATAGAAATGTAAAAAAACCTGTTCCCAAATTTCAAAGACAAGAATTTGTTGTTAAGCAGTTTGATTCAGAAAGACCTACAGTATAGTGATAATTTCATAAAGGATATGAAAAATTTTCTCTCATTTTTCATGCATATTTCTAAGATAATATAATATTTCTAAGGTCTTTAAGAAGAGAATGATAAGATCAATTTACATGAACATAGACATAAATGCAAACAAGTGCTCAGCAAGAAACTTTTACTAAAATCAAAACGTTTTTTAAAATATCAACTCAAAGTTCACATAGATGATAAAAATCAAGAATATTGAGAAAAATTCTGAAAAATAAGAGTAGTATGTACATGACATCAGCACTTACAAAAGTACATTACAAACATACACTTAAAACACTGTGGTACTGGTGCATAGCTAGATAGTCCAATATAGCACAATAAAAATTGCTTCAATAAGCCCAAGTGCATATGAAAATGTAGTGTATAGTAATGGAGGCATGAGAAATTAGTGGAAAAAAGATGAATTGTTGAGAATCAAGATGGCAGAGGAGAGAGTAGAAGTCACACTGACCTCTTCCCAGGACCAACCTGGAGTTACAACTAAATTGTGGAGAAATCACCAGGAACGAACAACTGAACAATAGCGAGAGAGGACCCTTGTAGCCTCAGAGACAGAACAATCAGCTTTAGTACAATCTGACTGATAAGGAGTGCAGTAGAGACTCAAAGAGGCAGGAGGGGCGCCCACAGGTGGCAGCGCCAGAATGACATTGAAATGGCCAGTTGGATCCCTCTGAGAAGACTGAGGTCTAAACCATAAGTGGAGACTTTCAGCATACAGCACCGGAGCCCAAAAAGTACACAGAAAACAGCCAGCTGCGAAAAGCGGCAGGGTTGCTCTCTGCCAGAGACAGGCGGCTGGAGACACAAAGAGCCTTTCAAAGAGCCAACGCAAAATTTTTATTTGCAGCCACTTACCCTGGTTTCCAGCAAAGGTTGGGGAGAGTGGGCTAGAGACACCTGAGGAGAGACTGGGGAAGGAGGCTTTGGGGAAAGAACTGAGAGAGGAGCCAGCAGAATCTTGGTGCTGACTCATCCCCCATACAGCAGCAGCCATTTGGCTCAGGGAGACCACTCCCCTGAATGCAGAAGCTTGAGAGGACCCAATAGCCCTGCCCACAGGAGGGACTCTGCCCCACCCTGTGGTGTCCCTAAGCCAGCCTCCTAAGTACAGAGTGACTACATTAACAGCTGAAGGAGATAACATAGACAGTAGGTTCCTGAAAGTCTCAAACAGACTGTCAAAAGTGAGACAGGGTCAACATCTGACATAATCAGAGACAGATCCAGAAAGAAAACAGTGGTCTCCTACCATAGAAGTTCACACCACAAAGTCAGGAAATCAAGACAGATCAATTGAAGAAGCAGAAGCAAAAAAAAGTCCCACAAGTAGAGGGAAGACAAAGACACATCCCCCAATAGAAGGGAAAGGAGGATTCCAAGAAAGAGTTAAATGAAATAGAGGCAAGTAAACTATCAGATATTGGGTTCAAAACAATGGTTCCAGGTAAGCTCAATGAGCTCAGCGAGCAGAGAGAGAATTATAAAAAACTACAGGGGAACTACGAGGAACTTAGTGCAAACTATATCAGCATGAAAAGAAACTATCAATAAGAGACAAGAGGAAATGAATACAATTTCTGAATTGAAGAACACAGAAGAAGGAATCAAAAGCAGGCTAGGTGAAGCAGAGGATTGAATCAATGAGCTAGAGGACAAGGTAGAAAAAAGCTCCCAGAAAGAGCAAGAAAATGAAAAAAGACTCAAAAAGAATGAAGAGGCATCTAGGGAAATGCAGGACAACGTGAAATGTAATAATATATGTATAATAGAGATACCAGAAGGAGAAGAAGAGAAGCAAGGGATAGAGAACCTGTTTGAAAAAGTAATGATGGAAAACTTCCCATATTTGATGAGAGAAAAAGTCACACCAGTCCAGGAATACACAGGGTTCCGTTAAGAGGAACTCCATGAGACCCACTTCAAGACACATCATCATTAAAATGGTAAATATCAAAGACAAACAAAGAATCCTAATGGAGGCAAGGGAGAAAGAGGTAGTAACATATAAGGGAGCCCCAATATGGCTAGCAGCTGACTTCTCAACAGAAACACTGCAAGCCAGAAGGGAATGGCAAGAAATATCCCAAGTCATGAAAAGCAAAGGGCTGCAATTAAGACTGCTCTACCAATCAAGGCTCTCAATTAAAATGGAGTTCCTTCTTTCTTTTTTTTTTTTTTAAATGTAGATTGGCATTTTTAGAAAGGACAAATACTTTCTTATTTTATTACATATCTTTTAACTTTTTTATATGTATATTACTGTATAGTCTTAAATGTTTAATATAGTCATATTGTCAATATTTTATTTTATAGCTTCTGGGTTTGAATATTTTACTGAAGGGTAAGAAAAATATTACTTCTATTTTCTCCTAAAACTCCTTAGATTTTACATATTGATTTTTAACTCACCTTAATATTTTTTGTATAATGTATGAAATAGGGCTCTATATTTGTCTTATTTCAAGTAGTGGTTCATGCATCTTATTTGTTAAATAAGCCTTATTTTCTCCATTGATTTGAAGTATCAATTTAATCATATATTACATTGTTAGACAGATATATACTTTGATTTCTAGAATGCTCATTATATTTCATTGCTCTATTTGATTATTTCTGTGCTGGTGTCATGTTTTAATTGCTGAGATTTAAATTTTTTAATATTTTATAATGAATTTTGACATTTAAATAAATAAATAAATAAATAAAGCCAATCTTAATTAAAAAAAGAAAGAAAGAAGGAATTCTTACCTTTTGCAACATGGATGGAACTGGAGAATATTATGCTAAGTGAAATAATCTACTTGGTGAAAAACAAATACCATATGATCTCACCTACAAGTGGAATCTATTTAACAAAATCAACTAATGAACTAAATAAACCACAGGCATGAAACATGGAGCAGACTGAAAGTGACCAGAGGGGTTGGGGAAGGAGGACAACAGTTGAAAGAAGGGGAAGGGACAAGACAAAGAGCATGTATGACTGACCCATGGACATGGACAACAGAGTGGGAATTGACTGTGGGAGCGGGGGTGGAGCATGGGATGGGTGGTGAAGGACAAAGGGGGAAAAACTGAGACAATTGTAATAAGATAAATGTGGTTTAAAAAAAAATAAAAATAAAAAACCCTCATACCAAAAGAAAATATTGTTGTTGTCCTTCTTTGGTTGTACAATGAAGCAAAGCATGTCTACCTACTACTCCTCGTGGCTGCAAGTCAGCTTTTCATTTTATTTATATTGGCTATACATAAACAGAAATTTAAATTTGTGATGAAATATATTTTAATCTTTGTGTTTATTGTATTTTGAATCTTTGTTCTCAAGATTATGAAGTAAATATCCCATGTTTTCCTCATGAATCTTTGTAATTTTAGCTTTCACATTTACATTTATAATTCATCCCTATTAATTTTTTAGTAAAAAAGTAATAGTTTTTAATAGTAAAATATACACTTTTTTCTTTTTTTTAAAATTGGGTAGTATTTTTATTGTTCATTTATTATTTAAACATTATTATGTAAGTATTATATTCATTTACTATTCTTTATTATTATTATAAGATTTTATTTTTTTATTTTTATTTTTTTTATTACTTTATTTACTTTTTAAATACATTTGTCTCTGCCTTCCCCCCACCTCTTTCCCTTGCCCCCTCCCACCTTCCCTCCCTCAGCTCTTCCCCTTTGGTTTTGTCCATGAGTCCTTGCTATATGTTCCTTGACTTTCCCCTTCCCTTCTCTTTCCCTGCCCCCCCGCCTTCCCTCTTGTCTCTGTTGATTTCTTTTCCTTTCAGTGTTGCTGGTCATATTTTCCTTGCTTCTTTGCATTGTTGGTTAGGTTCCGCTTATAGGTGAGATCATATGGTATTTATCTTTCGCCCCCTGGCTTATTTCGCTTAGCATGATGCTCTCCACTTCCATCCATGCTGTCAGGAAGTTTAGTACTTCTTTTTTTCTTTCTGCTGCGTAGTATTCCATTGTGTATATGTACCATCATTTTTTGATCCAGTCATCTACTGATGGGCATTTAGGTTGCTTCCAACACTTGGCTATTGTAAATTGTGCTGCTATGAACATTGGGGTGCATAGGTTCTTTTGTATTGGCATTTTGGTGTTCTCAGGGTATAGTCCCAGCAGGGGAATCACTGGATCAAAAGGCAGTTCCATTTTCAGCTTTCTGAGGAAATTCCACACTGCTTTCCACAGTGGCCGCACCAGTCTGCATTCCTACCAGCAGTGTATTAGTGTTCCCTTTTCTGCACAGCCTTGCCAGCACCTGTTGTTTGTTGATCTGTTTATGATGGCCATTCTGACCGGTGTGAGGTGGTACCTCATGGTGGTTTGGATCTGCATTTCTCTGATGGCTAGTGATGCTGAGCATCCTTTCAAATGCCTCTGGGCCCTCTGTATCTCCTCCTTCGAAAAGCGTCTGCCCAGGTCCTTTGCCCATTTTTTGATTGGATCGTTTGTCTTCTTGGAGTAAAGTCGAGTGAGTTCTTTGTATATCTTGGAGATCAAACCTCTATCTGATGTATCATTAGCAAATATATTTTCCCAAATGGTTGGCTCCCTTTTCATTTTGCTGATGTTTTCTTTAGCCGTGCAGAAGCTTCTTATTTTGATGAGGTCCCACTTGTTTCATCTTTCCTTTATGTCCCTTGCTTTAGGAGACATATCAGTGAAAAAATTGCTGCGTGGGTTATCTGAGAGTTTCCTGCCAATGTTCTCCTCGAGGACTTTGATGGTGTTGCGACTTATATTTAAGTCTTTTATCCATCTTGAGTTCATTTTTGTGTATGGTGTCAGCTGATGATCCAATTTCCATTTTTTGCATGTAGCCATCCAGCTCTCCCAACACCATTTGTTGAAGAGGCTGTTATTGCTCCATTTTATGCTTCTGCCCCCTTTGTCGAATATTAGATGTCCATAGAGACCTGGGCTTATTTCTGGGCTTTCTATTCTGTTCCAGTGGTCTATGGGTCTGTTCTTGTGCCAGTACCAGATTGTTTTGAGTATGGTGGCTTTGTAGTAGAGTTTGATGTCCAGTATTGTGATCCCTCCTACTTTGTGTTTCTTTCTCAAAATTGCTGCGGCTACTCGAGGTCGTTTATGGTTCCATATAAATTTTTGAAATGCCTGTTCTATTTCTGTGAAATACGTCATTGGTATCTTAATAGGGATTGCGTTGAATCTATAAATTGCTTTTGGTAGTATGGACATTTTGAGGATATTAATTCTTCCAATCCATGAGCACGGTATATGCTTCCATTTATTTGTGTCTTCCTTAATTTCTTTTTTCAATGTTGTATAGTTTTCTGCATACAGGTCTTTTGTGTCTTTGGTTAAATTTATCCCTAGGTACTTTATCTTTTTTCGTGCTATATCGAATGGTATATTTTTCCTGATTTCTTCTTCTTCTATTGCATTGCTGGTGTACAAAAACGCCTTTGAAATCTGAATGTTGACTTTGTATCCTGCTGTTTTGTCAAATTCCACTTTTTTCATAGACATCCATTTTTTTAACATTATTTATGGGAAGAATCTATTAAATTGGGTGGGTAATTTTGAGGAACATGTTATTTCATATCTATAAATCTATTTATGAGCAACCTATTTCTGTACTGAGTTTATATGTATAGCATTATAATAATATCACTATATTGTTTACTGAAGTTTTACAGTACATCTCAAATTAAATAGGATTCATTTAGAAAATTCTTATGCTTTTTAAAGTTAGTTTATTTACATTTTTTCATATCCACAACTCTCTTATATCCTTACAAACGTGATGTTTAGTTCATCTTTATTGTTATGATCTATGTACCTTAAACAGAAGTGGAATTTCAGACAAAGATTTCTTGTACAAGCCACTGAAATGCAAACTACAAATAAAAGTCTGATAAAAATTCAACTAGATTAAAGTGAAACTCATTTTATTAAAAGATGCTATAAATAGAGCAATAAAATAAACTCATCTAATGAGAATCATGCACATGAACACTTGGAGGTATGTCATTTATAATTTGTAGCAGCATTTTTTAAAAGATAGAATTTACATCCCCTTATTTTTCCGTGTGTGTCTTTTGGTCTCACCACTGAGTTGTACACCTAAAATTAATATAATAATGTATGTTAATTATTATTGAAAAATAAAAAATTATTTAAAGCAAAAACAAACAGAATTTGGCATCCATTTAATACCGTTATTAACAGAATAAAAATCAATGTTGGCATATGCATACAAGGAATAAAACTCAACATTTAAAAATGAACCATAGCCAACTAAATCAACATGGATGAAACTCAAAATATAGTGCTATAAAAAACTAGGAATTCATAGAAATACTATATCTTATATCATTGTTACTTCAGTTAAAAAAGAAACCAACCATATAGGAAAATATATTTGCCAATGATACCTCGGACAAGGGTTTGATCTCCAAAATATATAAAAAGCTCACACAACTCCACTTCAGGAAGACAAACAATGAAATTAAAAAATGGGCAAAGGGCCTGAACAGACACTTCTCCTAGGAGAACATACAGAGGGCCCAGAGACATATGAAAGGATGCTTAGCATCATTAGCCATCAGAGAGATTCAAATTAAAGCCACAGTGAGACACCACTTCATATTGGTCAGATTGGCCATCATAAACATATCAACAAACAACAAGTGCTGGCAAGGATGTGGAGAAAAACAAACCCTAGTACACTGTTGGTGGGAGTGCAGACTGGTCAACCACTGTGGAAAACAGCATGGAATTTTATGAAAACACTAAACATGGAACTGCCTTTTGACCCAGTAATTCTACAGCTGTGATTATATCCTGAGAATCCTGAAACACCAATTCAAAAGAACCTATACACCCCAATGTTCATAGTAGCACAATTTATAATAGCCAAGTGCTGGAAACAGCCTAAGTACCCATCAGTAAATGAGTGGATCAAAAAACTATGGTACATTTGCACAATGGAATACTACAGAGCAGAAATAAAGAGGGAACTGGAGTTACCTTCCATGACAGCATGGATTGAACTGGAGAACATTATGCTAAATGAAATAAGCCAGGGGGTGAAAGACAAACACCATATGATCTCACCTATAAGTGGAACCTAATCAACAAAACAAACAGGCAAAATAGAACCAGAGACATGGAAATAAAGAACAAACTGACAGTGACCAGAGGGGAGGGGGCAGGGGAGAAGAGAGCAGTAATGGGGGAAAGAAGGGGAAGGGTCAAGGGACATGTATGAAGGACCCATGGACAAAGCCAAAGGGGAGTAGGATTGAGGGTGGGAGGTGGGGGGTGGGTGGGGTGGGGGAAAGTGGTGGTGAGAGAATACGGACAACTGTACTTGAACAACAATTAAAAAAAAGAAAATGTTAAAACCAAGCAAAGCTATACTAAAGGCATTCATAGAGCATGAATGGGCAGATATTTAATGTTTACATAAGAATTAAACATCTAATAAAATGTGCAAATAACAAGGCATGGCTAAACAAAATGTTGGTTGATACTACTTCAGAGAATCTTAAAATTCAGAAGGTTTAAACTTCGTTCAAACCTATATTTTATAGTACATTTCTTTCGCTTTCTCTTTTAAATTCAATCTTTATTATATTTTTTCCATTACCATTTAGTCCCCTTATATCCCCTTCTCCCCAGGAATCACCACACTGATGCCCATACCCATGAGTCCTTTTTCCTTTTTTGCTCAATTCCTCCGCCCTTTTAGTCCCATCTCTAGCTGTCATCTGGTCTCCATCTATGAGTCTGTCTCTCTTTTGATTGTTAGTTCAGTTTGTACATTAGATTCCACATATAAGTGGAGTAATGTGGTATTTGTCTTTCTCTGACTGATTCATTTCATTTAGTGTAGTGTTCTCCAGGTCCATCCTTATTGTCTTACTGTCACAAAGGGTAAAATTTTCTTGTTTTACAGCTGAGTGGAATTCCACTGTGTAAATGTCCTACAGTTTTATCAACTCATCTATTGATGGATACTTGGGCTGCTTCTATATCTTGGTGATTGTAAATAATGCTGCAATGATCATAGGGGTGCTTATGTTCTTTCAAATTAGTGTTTTGGGTTTTTTCACACATGTTCCCAGAAGTGGGATTGCTGGGTCAAAAGACAGATCCATTTTTAATTTTTTGAAGTATCTCCATACTGCTTTCCCTAGTAGCAGCACTAATCTGCATTCCCACCAACAGGGTTCAAAGGGTTCCCTTCTCTCCACATCCTCACCAGCACTTGCTTGTTAGCTTATTGATGATAGACATTCTGACAGGTGTGAGATGGTATCTCATTGTGATTTCAAGTTGCATTTTTCTGATGATTAGTGACATTGAGCATCTTTTCATATGTCTATTGGCCATCTACATGTCCTCTTTGGAGAAGTGTCTATTCAGGTCCTTTGCCCATTTTTTAATTGGGTTGTTTGTTTTCTTGGTGTTGAGTTCTGTGAGTTCTTTATAAACTTTGGCTATTAACCCCTTATCAGATGTATCAGTGAATATGTTCTCCCATTCTGTGATTGTCTTTTTACTTTATTGATGATTTCCTTTGCCATGCAAAAACTTTTTAATTTGATGAAATCCCACTTGTTTATGTTTTCTTCTGTTTCCCTTGCCTGTGGAGATATAGCCAATAAAAAATTGCTACAAGCAATGTCCAAGAGTTTCCTGCCTGTTTTCTTCCAGGATTTTTACAGTTTCAGGTCTAACGTTGAAGTTTTTTGTTTGTTTGTTTGTTTTTATTATTCAAATACATTTGTCTCCATTTTCCCACCACCACTTTCCCCTGCCCCACCCCCCTACCCCCACCTCCCACCCTCAGTCCTTCCCTACTTTGGCTTTGTCCATGGGTCCTTTATACATGTTCCTTGATTTGACCTTTCCCTTACCTTTCAGGGATCATTTCTATAGTTCATAACGTTTAAGTTTTTGATCCATTTTGAATTTATTCTTGTGTGTGGTGTCAGAAGGTGGTTTAGTTTCATTGTTTTGTAAGTATCTGTCCAATTTTCCCAACACCATTTATTGAAGCTTTCATTATATTTTCTGAAGAGCTGATCTCACTCAAGACTTAGTAATTTATGATTATATGGTTATGAGTAAATTTGCTATGAATATATCTGTGTAATTATTTTATGAACATATGTTTTAATTCCTCTTGAGTAATTTAATATAATCCCATGATCATTGGGTACACATATATTTAACTTTATGAAAAATTACCATGCAGTCCTGGCTGAATGGTTCTGTTGGTTGGAGCATCTGTCTGTAAACCAGAGGGTTGTAGGTTTGATTCTTGGTCAGGACACATACTTTGGTTTTGGGTTCAATCCCCAGTTGGGGCATGTATGGGAGGCAACAAATCAATGTTTCTTTCTCACACTGATGTTTCTCTCTTTCTCTTTCTCTTTCCCTTACTCTCTCTCTAAAATCAATGAACATATCCTTAGGTGAGGATTAAAAAAAAAGAAGAATGAAATAAATCCTTTAAAAGAAACAAAAATTAAAAATAAATAAATAAAATATAAGAATCCTGAATCACCAATTCAAAAGAACCTATGCACCCCAATGTTCTTAGCAGTGTTATTTACAAAAGCCAAGTGCCGGAAACGGCCTAAGTGCCCAGCAGTAAATGAGCAAATCAAAAAACTGGTACATTTACACAATGGAATACTATGTAGCAGAAGGAAAGAAGGGACTCCTACCCTCTGTGACAGCATGGCTGGAACTGAAGAGCATTATGCTAAGTGAAATAAGCAGGTGGTGAAAGACAAATACCATATGAATCTATAAGTGGAACTTAATCGACAAAACAAACAAATGAGCAAATATAACCAGAGACATGGAAATAAAGAACAAATTGATAGTGACCAGAGGGAGGGGATAATGGGGGGAAGAGAGGGAAGGAGTAAGAAAGGAACATGAATAGAGGACTCATGGGAACAGACAATGGAGAGAGATGGGCTCTGGGAGTATGGGGGACAGGGTAGAGGTGAGGAATGATGAAAAAAGTGGGACAACTATTACTGAACAATACATTTAAATAAATAAATAAAATCTAAAAACTGCTAAATAATGGGGTTTCCATATAAGAATGGATATTCAAATTGGATATATTCATATAATGGAATACCATTTTATCAAAGGAAAAGAAATGAATAACTGCACGGATAAATTTCTAAAACATCATGTTGAGCAAAAGGAGCCAGATACAGAAAAGTATTTGCCATTTGATTTCATTTACATGGTGTTCTATAAATCTAAGCTATGTTCTAAATATCAGATCAGTGGTTGCCTTGGATGAAAGAAGTTAACTACAGAGGGCCATGAAGAATTTTTTTGTGTTGATGGATAATTTCCATATCTTAAGTAGGGATGTGGTTACACAAACATATACATAGGTGAAAGAAGGTGAAGGAATTAGCCAGAAAACATATATGTATAACCCACAGATACAGAAAACAATGTGGTGATGGCCAGAAGGAAGTGGGGACAGGGACTGAGAAGAGGCAAGCAAAGTGCGGGGAAAAGGGGCATCTGTAATAGTGTCAACAATAACTATAATAATTATAGTTATTATATAATTGATGCGCCCTTATAATATGTAAATATGCTATTTACATATTATAACTATATTTAACTACATTAAATATAGTTATAATAAAAATAAAAACTATACAAAAAATTTTATTGAACTGTATGTTTAGCAAAAAGGAAAAAAGAAGGAAAATGGATAACAGCAATCCTGTTATACTTACTTATTCTGTAGTTCTGTGGTCAATATTAAAATCACAACTCATCACACTTTATATATATTTATTTTCTTACATTGTTAAATTAATCTCAAATTAAAGCAATAGTGTTGTGTAAATATTGTTAAATGAAATGTATTTTGTAATACATTATGAAGTCAGAAAGGCATATATATGCTGTTTAAGTTACATCTAGACAGATGATGATATTGCAATGTCATTGCTAGGTTGTGATTTTTATTTCTTTTTGTAGTTTTTTTGTCTTATATAAATATAATGAAAAATATTAATTTTGAAATTTTGAAAGATTGGTGATCTCATAATAAATATCTGATTAGGCTAAACAAAATGAGTTGTTAACATTAAGTTAAACAAAAAACTCATAGAATAAAAACTAAGGAGGACTAAATATGTACTTATTCTCTTCTGTGGTATTTCATTAAAATTTTAGAGTACTATGCTAAGTGAAATAAGCCAGTCAGAGAAAGACACATAACATATAATTTCATTTATATGTGTAATCTAAAGAAACAAAATAAACTAATATACAAAATAGAAATGTACTTGTAGATAGAACAGACTGACAGCTGTCAGAGGAGAGGGGTTTGGAGCTGGGTAAAAAAGGTGAAGGGATTAAGCAGGAAAACACCTCCTAGACACAGGCAACTAGAGGAAAAGGAGGTGAGGATGGTAAGAGAGGGTAAAAGGGGGATAAAGGGAGATGGAAGGAGATTTGAATTAGAGTGGTGAACACACAATACAATATACCGATTATGTATTATAGAACTGTACACCTGAAACCTATTTAATTTTATTAACTAATATCATTAAAATAAATTGATTTTTAAAAAAAGTTTGGACAGAATATTCTAGAGTGGCAAATGATCTATTTATTATCTTACAACAGTCATTATGACTGTTTAAAAATTCAGTCATTATGAATCATTCTTCTAGTATACAAACACACATAATGTTATTACTAGTTCCAGAAGTGTGAGGTAATTGAATATAATATGACATAAAGAAACTGGAAGAAGATAGTTTATTTTCTTATTTCTTGATTTTAGAGAGAGAGAAAGAGGAAAAGAGAGAGAGAAACATCCACTTGTTGTCCCACTTATTTATGTATTTGTTGGTTAATCCCTGCATGTGCCTTGATTGGAGATCATCCCCACAACCTTGAGAGATTAACACTTTGGAGATCGACACTCTAACTAACTGGGCTACCTGGTCAGGGCTGGAGGAAAATAGTTTATACAGCCATTTGACTGGTAACTGCTCATCTTGAGTTATGCTAGTCATTTTGGGGGTAATTTATCAATATATTAGAATAGGAAAAAAAAAGATTTCACTTGCTCTTATTTTACCTAGGCATACAGATAAAAGCAGATTGGTTTTCAATTAGTATCTCAAATTTCTAAGTACAGTGTCTGCTATTCACTCCGAGGAAAGCTGAGGGAGAGAAGTGGGGAAGAATGCATCAGGTCATGGTAAATGGAGAACAAAATAGCCTCAGGATGCATGTTATAGATTCAACAACAGAGTGGGATTGACCTGAGACATAGTTTAGATGGTCACTTCTAATGTTGAACATTAAACAGAACTATTATTCAAATTCATAAAGCTATATTTAATTATGAAGTAATCTAGGTGGTGAAATAAAAGACAACAGCACCAACATCTCTTCACCTCCTCTAACAATGACAGGAGCTGTTTCCAATTTATTTCAAAAAGAGAAGTTCTAAAAATAATAAAAATGATCTGTAATAGAATAAAGTAGTAGGTAGTATGCATTCAAATGAACAAGAGTTGTGAGTTGTTTATTTTAAATGTTTATTGGTGATAAGGGAAATGCATTATGTATATTGTAGTCTATTTTTCAGTTTACTTATATGAATTGGAATGAGTAAGATGGCATTGTTGGCTACAAAACCAGATGCAGCAGGCTTTTACAGGAAAAAACTATACTGAGGGAATAGGCTAAGTAGTCTACAAGTTCAATAAACGCTTATAATGTATTATAGTGCTATCAAGTAAGGTAGCCTCATAGTGTTAATGCAGCATCTAAAAGTGCCTAGCTCTCTCCTTAGACACTAGAAGTAACTGGCTCAATAAAATTTAAGAGCAGCAATATCAGAAGCAGAGCACAATACCTCAGAGTTTTATAAAAGTAGAGCCATCAACATTACTGAGGATTAAATTGAGAACTCACCAGTATAACTATATTGCTTTCTTTGGAAGATCTTATAACCATGCATGAGAATATTTGAAAATTTCAGGAGAATATATAGTAACAATGTCTGAGAAAATGTGAATATTAAAGAAATGTTGATGGGTAGAATCACAGTGTTAGAAATAAATATAATAATGTTTTTCATAAAGAGCCTTCTCGTTTGATTAAAAATACTTTTTTTAATTAATTAATTTATTTTTTCAAGTACATTTGTCTCTGCCTTCCCCCCACCACTTTCCATTGCCCCCTCCCACAACTCTACCCCTTTGGCTTTGTCCATGAGTCCTTGCTATATGATCCTTGACATTCCCCCTTCCCTTACTTTTCCCCTGCTCTGCCCTTCCCGCCTGTCTCTGTTGGTTTCTTTTCCTTTCAGTGTTGCTGGTCTTATTTTCCTTGCATCTTTGTATTGTTGGTTAGGTTCCACTTACAGATGAGATCATATGGTATTTGTCTTTCGCCCCCTGGCTTATTTCGCTTAGCATGATGCTCTCACTTCCATCCATGCTGTCTCGAAGTTTAGTACTTCTTTTTTTCTTTCTGCTGCGTAGTATTCCATTGTGTAAATGTACCATAGTTTTTTGATCCAATCATCTACTGATGGGCATTTAGGTTGCTTCCAACACTTGGCTATTGTAAATTGTGCTGCTATGAACATTGCGGTGCATAGGTTCTTTTGAATCGGCATTTTGGGATTCTTAGGGTATAGTCCCAGCAGGGGAATCACTGGATCAAAAGGCAGTTCCATTTTCAGCTTTTTGAGGAAATTCCACACTGCTTTCCACAGTGGCTGCACCAGTCTTCATTCCTACCAGCAGTGTATTAGTGTTCCCTTTTCTGCACAGCCTTGCCAGCACCTGTTGTTTGTTGATCTGTTTATGATGGCCATTCTGACCGGTGTGAGGTGGTACCTCATGGTGGTTTGGATCTGCATTTCTCTGATGGCTAGTGATCCCGAGCATCCTTTCAAATGCCTCTGGGCCCTCTGTATCTCCTCCTTGGAAAAGCGTCTGCCCAGGTCCTTTGCCCATTTTTTGATTGGATCAATTGTCTTCTTGGAGTGTAGTCAAGTGAGTTCTTTACATATCTTGGAGATCAAACCTCTATCTGATGTATCATTAGCAAATATATTTTCCCATACGTTTGGCTCCCTTTTCATTTTGCTGATGTTTTCTTTAGCCATGCAGAAGCTTCTTATTTTGATGAGGTCCCACTTGTTTATTCTTTCCTTTATGTCCCTTGCTTTAGGAGACAGATCAGTGAAAAAAATTGCTGCGTGGGATATCTGAGAGATTCCTGCCAATATTCTCCTCTAGGACTTTTATGGTGTTGTGACTTATATTTAAGTCTTTTATCCATCTTGAGTTTATTTTTGTGTATGGTGTCAGCTGATGATCCAATTTCAATTTTTTGCATGTAGCCGTCCGGCTCTCCCAACACCATTTGTTGAAGAGGCTGTTATTGCTCCATTTTATGCTTCTGCCCCCTTTGTCAAATATTAGATGCCCATATAGATCTGGGCTTATTTCTGGGCTTTCTCTTCTGTTCCACTGGTCTATGAGTCTGTTCTTGTGCCAGTACCAGATTGTTTCGAGTATAGTACCTTTGTAGTAGAGTTTGATGTCCAGTACTGTGATCCCTCCCACTTTATTTTTCTTTCTCAAAATTGCTGTGGCTATTTGGGGTGATTTATGATTCCATATAAATTTTTGAAACATTTGTTCTATTTCTGTGAAATATGTCTTTGGTATGTTAACAGGGATTGCATTGAATCTATAAATTGCTTTGGGTAGTATGGACATTTTGATGATATTAATTCTTACAATCCATGAGCACAGTATATACTTCCATTTATTTGTGTCCTCCTTAATTTCTTTCTTCAATGTTGTATAGTTTTCTGAGTACAGGTCTTTTACCTCTTTGGTTAAATTTATTCCTAGGTACTTTATTTTCCTTCTTGCTATATCAAAGAGTATTTTTTTTTTCTGATTTCTTCTTCTATTTCATTGCTGGTGTACAAAAATGCCTTTGATTTCTGAATATTGCCTTTGTATCCTGCTGTTTTGCCAAATTCACTTATTAGGTTGAGTAGTTTTTTGGTAGAGTCTACAGGGTTCTCTATGTACACTATCACGTCATCTGCAAACAATGATAGCTTTACTTCCTCCTTTCCTATTTGGATGCCTTTTATTTCTTTTTCTTGTCTGACTATTGGCTAGGACTTCCAATACAATGATGAAAAGAAACGGTGAAAGCAGACATCTTTGTCATGTTCCCGATCTTAGTGGGAAAGCTTTCAGTTTTTGCCTCTTGAGTATGATGTTGACTGTAGGTTTTTCATATATGGCCTTTATTACGTTGAGGAATGCCCCATTTATTCCCATTTTTCTGAGTGTTTTGATCAGAAATGGGTGCTGGACCTTATCAAATGCTTTTTCTGCATCTATCAGGATGATGAGGTGGTTTTTGTCTTTTATTTATGTGATGTATTAGGTTTATTGACTTGCGTATATTGAACCATCCCGGCATCCCTGGGATGAATCCCCCTTGATCGTGGTGGACAATCTTTTTAATGTATTGCTGGATGCAGTTTGCCAATATTTTCTTGAGGATTTTAGCATCTATGTTCATCAGCAAAATTGGACTGTAGTTTTCTTTCTTGGTAGGGTCTGTATCTAGTGTTGGGATGAGGGTGATGCTGGCCTCATAAAAAGAGTCTGGGAGTCTTCCCTCCTCTTGGATTTTTTGGAATAGTCTGAGAAGGACACGGGTTAGCTCTTCCTTAAATGTTTTGTAAAATTCTCCTGGGAAACCGTCCAGCCCTGGGCTTTTGTGTGCTGGGAGTTTCTTGATTACTGCTTCAATTTCCCCAGCTGTTATCTGTCTCTTCAGGCTTTCTATTCTTCCTCCTTTAGTGTTGGAAGATTATACTTTTCTAGAAATTTGTCCATTTCATCAAGGTTTTCAAATTTCTTGGCATATAATTGCTCATAGTAGTTTCTGACAATACTTTGTATTTCTGTGGTATCAGTTGTTATTTCTCCTCTTTCGTTTCTGATATTATTAATTTGGGTCCTCTCCCTTTTTTCCTTGATGAGTCTGCTTAAAGGCTTGTCAATTTTATTTATCTTTTCAAAGAACCAACTTCTGGATTGGTTGATCCTTTTGAATTTTTCTTTTCATCTCTATGTCATTCAAGTCTGCTCTAATCTTGACTATCTCCTTCCTTCTCCTTGCTCTGGGATTTATTTGTTGTTGTTTCTCCAGTTCTTCAAGTTGTAGTGTTAGGTCTTTTATTTGAAATGTTTCTATCTTTTTTAGGTAAGCCTGTATTGCTATGAACTTCCCTCTCAGGACCGCCTTTGCTGTGTCCCATAGGTTTTGGACTGTTGTCTGTTCATTTTCATTTGTTTCCAAACAAATCTTTTGATTTTTTCTCTTATCTCATTACTGACCCATTTATTGTTTAATAGTCTACTGTTGAGTCTCCATGAGTTTGCAAGTTTTTGAAGTTTCTCTTTGAGGTTGATTTCGAGTTTCAAGGCCTTGTGGTCTGAGAAAAAGTTTGGTATTATTTCAATTTTCCTGAATTTGCTGAGGCTTGCTTTGTGTCCTATCACGTGGTCTATCTTTGAAAAACTGCCATGAGCATTTGAAAAGACTGTGTATTTTGCTTCTTTGGGATGTAAGGTTCTATATATGTCAGTTAAGTCTATTTGATTCAGTGCATCATTCAGCTCCACAATATCCTTACTGATGTTTTGTTTGTAAGATCTGTCCATTTTGGACAGTGAGGTGTTGAAATCCCCTACTATCAGTGCATTGCTGTCTATATCTTTTCTGAAGTCGTCCAACGATTTCCTTATATACTTGGGGGCTCCTATATTGGGAGCATATAAGTTTACAATGTTGATGTCTTCTTGATAGAGTCTTCCTTTAAGTATTATAAAGTGCCCCTCTGGGTCTCTTTTTATGGCCTTTGTTTTGAAATCTACTTTTTCTAATACAAGTATAGCAACCCCTGCTTTTTACTCTTGCCCATTTGTTTGGAATATTTTTTTCCATCCCTTTATTTTCAATCTGGGAAGGTCTTTTGCTCTGAGGTGGGTCTCTTGTAGGCAGCATATGTGTGGGTCATGTTTTCTCATCCATTCAGCTGTCTTGTGTCTTTTGATTGGGGCATTTAGTCCATTTATATTGAGAGTTATTAGATAGAAACTTTTTCATTTTTTCTCTTTGTACCTGTGTTTTTCTCTTTCTCACTCTTTTCCTTCATCTTCTTAAACTAGTCCCTTTAGCATATCTTGGAGTGCTGGTTTGGTAGAGATGTATTCTTTTAGCCTTTTGTCTGGGAAACTCTGTGTTTCCCCATCTATTTTAATTGAGAGCCTTGTTGGGTAGAGCAGCCTTGGCTGTAGGACCTTGCTTTTCATGACTTGGAATATTTGTTGCCATTCCCTTCTGGCTTGTAGTGTTTCTGTTGAGAAGTCAGCTCCTAGCTGTATAGGGGCCCCCTTGTATGTTACTTTCTCCTTCTCCCTTGCTGCCTTGAGGATTCTCTCTTTGTCTTTGACATTTGCCATTTTAATGATGATGTGTCTTGGAGTGGACCTCCTTGGGTCCATCTTGAGTGGGGACCTCTGTGCCTCCTGGATCCATGAGATCCTTTCTCTCATCAAATTGGGGAAATTTTCCATCAATACTTTCAAGGAGGTTCTCTATCCCTTGCTCCTCTTCTTCTCCTTCTGGTATCCCTATTATGTGGATATTATTGCGTTTCAGGTTGTCCTGCATTTCCCTAAATGCCTCTTCTTTCTTTTTGAGTCTTTTTTCCATTTCTTGTTCTTTCTGGGAGCTTTTTTCTACCTTCTCCTCCATCTCACTGATTCGATCCTCGGCTTCATCCAGCCTGCTTTGGATTCCATCTACTGTGTTCTTCAACTCAGAAATGGTATTCTTCATATCCTCTTGTGTCTTCTTGATAGTTTCTATGTCCTTTTCCAGGTTGATATAGTTTGCTGTAAGATCCTGATAGTTTCTCTCCAGTTTCTCATAGTTATCTTTGATGTGGCTGAGCTCATTGAGCTTCCTTAGAACCATTGTTTTGAATTCAATATCTGATAGTTCTCTTGACCCTATTTCATTTAGCTCTCTCTGTGGGGAGTCCCCTTTTCCACTTATTTGGGGGAAACTTCTCTTCCCATTTTTGTGAGAGTCTGTCAAGCAATTAATTAATTTATTTATTTATTTTTGCTTCTGCTTCAATTGGGCCATCTAGATTTACTAACCTTGTGAATTAATCTTCTATGGTAGTAGGCAGGTCTTTTTATTTATTTGTTTGTTTGTTTGTTTGTTTATTTTTTCTTTAGTTTTCTTTCTGGGCCTGCCTCTGATGATGTCAGTTGTTGACCCTATATGACCTTGGGTCATTTGTTTGAGCCTTCCAGGATTCTATTGTCTGTGTCTGACTCCTGCTTTGGGCAGCTCTGTGACCCCTTCAGCCAGGGATCCACTATTCCTGTGGATTGCTTTGCACTCTCCCACTGGCTCCTTGAGCACGCTCCCTGGCCTGACAGGATCCCCAGCCAGTCAGGATCTCCAGACCACCTGGGCGCTTATTTGCCCAACTTCTCGCACTCGTATAGTGCCCGCGCCTGGTGGATTCCCTTGGACTGGTCAGTTTAGGGTCTTCTATTGTGTGCTTTCCCTGCTTTCGGCTCTTTGGGGGTGTCGCTTGCCCTTGCCAAGTGGAGACTACAGATATGGGAGGAAGTCAGCTCCAGGACTCTCCGGTTAATCCTGTCTCCAGTCTCTCCTCCAGGAACTCTGGGAAGCTCTGTGACCCTTTCCGCCCGGAATCCACTATTTCTGCGTACTGCTCTGCACTCACCGCCCGCAGGGGTCCATTTACGCCTGCCCCGCACCGATCTGCGCACTCCCTCATAGGCCCCATTGGTGCCCACCCTGCGGGAGGCCTTGCCAGCCCGCACGAACCCTCGCCAGCCCGCGCAGGTCCACACACACACTCGCCAACCCTCGCTGGCCACTCGGCATAGTGTGCGCACCTGCACTGGGTGGTTTGGGGCTCTCTATTGTGTGCTTTTCAGCTTTTGGCTCTTTGGTGGTGTGGCTTGTTCCCGCACAATGGAGGCTATGGAAAGGAGAAGGACTCGGGACTCCTTGGTTCCTCCTCCCATTCTTTCCCCAACACCTCTGTCTCCAGTCTCTCCTCAGGGTTCCCTGGGCAGTTCTGTGACCCCTTTGGCCAAGGATCCACTATTTGTGAGGCCCGTGTTGCAATCGGGGCAGTCTGGTTCATGCGCGCCTGGCTTCTGCCTCTTTGGGGCGTGCCCTGCCTGCCCAAGCTGGAGACTACGGAATGGGGAGGGAGTCGGGACTCCCCGGTTCCTCCTCCCGTGCTTTCCCCAGCTCCTCCGTCTCCAGTCTCTCCTCAAGGCTCTCAACGCAGCTGTGTGACCCCTTTGGCCAGGGATCCTCTATTTCTTCCAGCTTGTCTGCACTCAGTCCCCCAGCTCACATGCACACAAGCTGCGTGTGGAGCGCACAAAAGGCAGCTTAATTGATTCCTTTATGCCTGAGCGGGATGGTAGCTGCAGAGTGGGAGGTGCGTTATCACAGGGGCTCCACCGGCCGCCATCTCAGTTCTCTTCACAAAATTTTCCTCATCAATCTTTTCCCAGGCACCAGCCCACTCTGCCGCCGCCTCTGCCCAGAGATCAAGGAGGGTGGCTGCCATTGCAATTTTTGTGTTGGCCCTTTAAATGTCTCTCTGCATCCCCAGCCGCCTGTCTCTGGCAGAGAGCGTCCCTAAGCTTTTCAGGGTTGCATTTTATCTGTGTGTTTTCCTGGTTTTAGCTGCTGTAGTTTAGGGGTCCCTATTTATGATTCAGACCGCGTTCTTCTCAAGGGGAGGTAACTGGCCATTTCAATGTCCCTCTGGTGCTGGTGCCCGTGGGCACCCAGCCCACCCTCTCGAGCCTCCACTGCACTTCTCACCCGTTGGGATGTGTGAGAGTTGAATCCACTGTCTGTCTGTCGCTCCAAGGCTCCTCTCCCGCTAGCATTCCATTGTTTTCCAGGTGATTTCTCCACTATTTAATCACAATTCCAGTTTGGTCTTGGGAGGAGGTCAGCATGACTCCCATTCACTCCTCCGCCATCTTCCTCTCTCTATTATTACTTACGTTAATACTGTTGTTTTCATAGATGGGTGAGTGACAGGGAGTTAAGTGGATCCTCCTTTGTTTGCTCTTCCGACCCATAACTTGTTCCCACAACAGTGTTTCATTATTCCCTTGGATGGGCCTCCAGGTGTATGAAATGTGCTTTTTTTCTCCTTTCCGCTTTGTCTGCTACAGACCTGAAAATCCAGAGCACAGCTGAGGGCATCCGGCTATACTCTTTCGTTACCTACTATGTAGATCTAAAAATACTTTTAAATAGGTTGACTTCATAGCAAATGCCCCACTTGTTCTTTTAAAAATGTTATCTCCCATCCCCTTTTCTTTCTATTATAAAATACAAGGTAAATTTTTTCTAACCCTTTCATTATTTCCAAGAACAACTATTGGATCAACATCAAAGTGCAAATCATGAAGTACAGTCTGAAACCCAAGAGAATACTTCAAAACAATTGAATAATATATTCCAAGACAGGAACCTTGAGAATTTCAATAGTAAGAGAAAATCTCCCCCCATTTCATACTTAAATCTTTTTGGCATGCTGGGGGAATTGTACACATGCCTATGTGGCTGGAAACAATGATTTGACATAGGAATTACAGATTTAGGGAAACAGATTGGAATAATAACCGGGGTCTAACTATAAAAATGACTAAAATATCAGGCACATTATTCTACAAATAGTGGAGAGTCATCATTATTTTTAAGTAGGTAGTAGAATTTCAAAATGTATTTATTTTCAGGAAGATAGTTTTGATCAGAAATTGAGTATAAAAAGAAAAGGAAACTTTTAAAAAATATTCAGGAATATGAGGTCTGTCCAGAAAGTATCCAGTCATGCTATGTGAAAAATAGAGACATTATTGAAGATACAAGATACAAAAAACATTGTACATAGGACAATGATACTTCACTCACCTTCAAAGTAGGCACCTTGGGACCTCACAGAGTTCTCCAATCTCTGTTAATTGCAGCCCATTACACATTCAGCAGTATCAGGTATTCAGCCTGTTGCAGGCTTTCCAGAATGTGGATCATTGTCAACAGTTTCTCAACCATCTTTGAAGTGCTTGTGCTGCATTTTTATTTGTGCTTTACTCATTGCATTGTCCCCAAGAGCCTTCTGAATCATCTGAACAGTTTCCACGGAGGAATAGTCAAGCTCAAAGAACATAAATGAAACATACATAAATGACTCATGGACATGGACAACAGTGTAGGAATTGACTGTGGGAGTTGGAGGTGGGATGGGGGGGAAATTGAGACAACTGTAACAGAATAACAATAAAAATGATTAAAAAAACAACAATTGTCAAGTTAAGTGAAAGAAAATTAAAAAAATCTGATGCAGATTCATTGCTCTACTTGCTCAGTTCCTTTGAATGTGATGGCCACGCAGTACACATGCTCACTCAGTGGCATCTATCACTTCCACCAACTAGCTCAAGTGAAGTTGCCATTGTTCACATGTGCACATTCCAGTCCCATCTCTTTGGTTGTCAGGCTACATCGATGTTGTGCAAACCATTCCCACTATACTAACAATGGTTGGGCTTTTTCTAGAGCTAAATATAAGCTGTCATAGGTAGGAGTAGGAAAAAGAAATAGACTGTTTGCATACGAAAGCCATTATGAAGACAAACACGTTAGACTGCTATCCTGTTGAATGGAGGGGTGAAAGAAGTGGAATGGTAAAAGCTTATGCTCTGATTTTTGCTTGGGTGGCCTGGCACTATATTGAGAATATAGAAGAAAGAAATAGCAAATTTAACTTTAGACTTGTTCCTTGAAGTCATTTATAGCATTATGTAATATGTAATATTTAGAAAGAGCCACCCAATGTGCATTCATTTGGTTCTAGAAGTTCTATACTTTGAAGATGCAGATTTGGGTGTCATTTCAACAGAGATTTTGTTGGAGATGTCAGTGGATGAGAACATAAAGTAAGAGTATGGACAGTTATGAATACGTGGGCTGAATGCTGAGCTGTGGAGAATAATCACATTGAAAATGAACCCTAAAATTTGTAAGAAGGAAGCACATAGAAACAGCACAGAAGTTTTCTGAGAGGTCATATAGGAGAGGGCTTGAGACTAGATCTTTGTAATACAAGTTTAGGAAATGACTCATATGCTGAAATCCAAGGTTCAGTATAGTAGCATAGCAAAAGTCAGTTTGTATTAGGTGAAGGTGAAAAAGTGAGAGCTGAGAGTAGAGATGATTCCTCCACTGATTTCAAAGTTAAAGAGAAGACAAGATAAGTTGCAGCAAGTAACATTCTGAGAGACAAAATCTAAAGAGTTTCTTGAAAGCCAAGGGGAAATAATGATGAAAAGATAAAGAATAAAGATACAAGTGAGAAAGTCAGTGATTAAGTAACAAAAGATCTGGTTAAATCAATGCGACTGGTGTGTTGGAAATAAAACTATCAGGAATGTCAGGTATTGGTGTCAGTTTCCCACACTGGGTTTGGGAATTGTAGAACTAGGAGAAAAAACAGCCAAGTCTCATTTACGTATTTGCATTCCATTCTGACTATAGAATATATACCTAGCATGAGATGGGGCTGTTCTATGTTCTTTATTTCATAGAACAAATAGATCTGAATGTTATAAACAGTGCCAGCAAGATAAGAAATGTCTACACTTCAATTCAGGGATCTGGCAGTTGTATAAAAGACTGAAAACTTTGAGTGCCCAAACATCTGCATACAGTATTTCCATTGGTCCTTCCTTTACATTAGCTTTTGGAGTGGTTTTCAATCTTTCAATACATAAGGATCGATGTACAAATTTATGAATAGAAAAACTGTACTGTATGAAAGATTTAAGAGATTTTCAAAGGTAATTATTAGTTTACATGAGTCTCAAATTTGCTGTCAAACCTAGTGCAGAAATAACATGTCATTCCACTGTAAATAAATAAACCAAAGTAGGTCAGGTTATCTGAGCCCAGAAAAGGGATACAGCACAGATCATCTTCACAGATTAGGGGAAAAAAAGAAACCAGCAGGAGTAAACTGCACCATTTGTTGTTTCTCTAAGTTTTTATTCAACTCAAAGATCAATTATTTCCAAGTTTAAGGACTCCCAGTGTGGTGACAACTGTAAGTCTTGCCTATTCCTATGTTCTCATTTCTTATTGTTCTCTTCCTTACTAACTTACTCCAGCCACCCTGGTCTTCTGGTAGCTAGAATATGGCAAAATCACTCCTACTTTTAGAGCTTTAACACTAGCTGTCCCCTTAGATTTGTTCATGACCTGTGTCTTTAAATATTAACTTCAGGCATTTGTTCAAATATTAAACCCTCAAAACCAAGGTAACTCTGCAGGCCTCATCATCATATTTTTATGTTTATGTTCTTGATTGAATTATTATGTATTATAATCTTTTGATTTCACTGCCTACTTTTGGTCTCATCTGTGGAAAGACAAAGACATATATCCTGTGGATTGTGTATCTTCAGTATCTAAACCATTGTATGCATAATAGGTGGGTATGTAATATACTATTTATGCATAAATAGTATTATACTATGTATAAATATTAAATACATAATGCATAAAATACAGCACTATCAGAAGAACAGAAGTCATAATTATAAAATATAATGCACAGTTTTGTGGGTTCTAGAAATTAAAAATATAACTAGAAAGCATAAGGATAAATTTATTAGCAAATTCAGTGGCTAGGGATGAAATAGGAAATGACATAAAATAAGAGGTATACCTTTAGTCAGTTAAGAATAGCATCCCTAAATTATGAGTGTTCAAAAGAGCAGAATATGAAACCTTAAGGATTTTTGTGAGAAGTATTGTGATAACTTTAGTTATAGTTGACTGTCTTCCATCCTTCTAGTGGGTCCATAATGCTATCGTACCCATAAATTGGACTAGTGGGTCCCATTTATCTCTCCATAATGTTAATAGAATTCTGGGGCTATTACACAGCCTTCCTGCAATTCTTTTTGTTCAGGTAGGAAAATTAAACACGTATCTGATAAAGCCATCTGAGAATGAGCAGATTTGAGTTTGTTATGTCTAGAATTTCATGTTTTATCACACACAGGTATTTGTTTATTCAAAAGAAATAACAATTTTGCTTTTTTAAAAAAGGGAGAGGAAATAGGGCCCATAGAGATGTTTCTTCCTTTTAAGTGTCACCCACCCCATTTTACTGTTATATTTCATCACAGGCTTCATCTAATCTATGGCAAAAGTGACAAAATGAGAGCTAGGTCAGCTATTGCTCAATTTTATCCTTATCGCTTCTGCATTTAAATTTGATAGTGTGTTTTCAGAATGATACTTTGTAAAGCATAATATAAAGACATCTCAGTTATAAAATATAATGATGTATCAGCATGCTATCAGCTACCTTTTGCTGGTTTTCTTTTTTTATTGTAATGTATATCATATATTCAGACAAATATGTACAATTTGAATAAGATTTTTTAAAGCAAACAACCGTGTAACCAACAGTCAGAACAAGAAAAAAATAAACACTGCAAACACCCAATAGCTTCTCCAGAGAGCCTTTTCTTTTACATTTCTTGTTTCTGTACTACAGATAAATAATATCTTGATTTTGTCATTCATTCCTTAATTTTTTTGGAGAGTTTAAATTCTTGTATATATCCTCATATAATATAAGTTAATGTGACCACTTAAAGAACTTCATATAAATGAAAAAATTTTATCTTTTTTTAAGAAAATTTATTTTTAGAGCAGTTTTAGGTTCTTAGCAAAATAAGGAAGTAGGTAAAAAGATATCCCATCTGCCGTCTTCCTCCACACTTGCATAGCCTTTCCCATTTTCAACATCCTCTCCAGAGTGGAACATTTATCATAATTCATGAACCTACTTTGACACGTCATAATCACCCCAAGTCCATCACTTATATCAGGGATTACTCTTGGTGTTGTACATTCTATGGCTTTGGACAAATATATAACAACATATATCAATAGTATCAAGCAAAGTATTTTCCCTGCTCTAAAAACCCTCTGTGCTCTGCCAATTTTTGCTGTCCTTCAACGCCTTCCCCCAGCCACTGGCAACTACTGATCTTTATTACTGTTTTCATAGTTTTACCTTTCCACAATGCCATATAGTATAATCACATAGTATGCACTTTTTTCAGATTGACTTCATTTCCTTAGTGTCCTGCATTTGAGTTTCCTCATGTCTTTTCATGGTTTGATAGTTCATTTTATTTTAGCACTGAAAAATATTGCATTGTCAAGAGGTACCACTGTTTATTTATTCATTCACCAACTGAAAGACATCTTGATTTTTTCCCAACTTCTGGTGATTATGAATCAAGCTTCCATGAATATTCCTGATCAAGTTTTTGTGTGGATATAGGTTTTGAATAATTTTGGATAAATACCAAGTAACACAATTTCTACGTCATATAATAAGAGTATGCTTAGTTTTTGTAAGGAACCACCAAACTGTTTTCTAAAGTGGGTGTAACATTTTGTATTCTCACCAGCAGTAAATGAGAGCTCCCACTGCTTCATATTTTTGGCCACATTTGTTGTCAGTGTTTTAGGTTTGGGTCATTTTAATCTACGTATATAGTGGTATCCCACTGATGTTTAAATCTGCATTTACATAATGCCTCATAATGCGAAGCAGCTTATCTTGTGCTTATTTGCTATCTGTATATCACCTTTAGTAAGGTATCTGTTAAAACTTTTGGTCCATTTTAAAATCAGGGTGTTATTTTCTTATTGTTCTGCTTTAAGAGTTCTTTGCCTATTTATGATAACAATCCTTTATCAGATACATCTTTTGAAAATATTTTCTCCAAGTCTGTAGTTTAAATTTACACAATGTTATATGTCAAATATATATTAATTAAACAAAAAGGCTATTCTTGCTTTGCAATGTCTTTGCTCCATTTCAAAGGTCAGTTGACCATGTTTATCTAGGAACATAATGAAGAAAAACAAGCTAACAAAAGAGAAATTAACTAAACTACTGTTTCTATAAAATGTTAATAAAATTGATAAATACCTAACAAGCTGAAAAAGACAATGAGTGGGAAAACATAAATCATCAAAATCAGGAATGACAGAGGACTGTCAAACAGATTATAAAAATATAATAAATTAATATTATGAGCAATCTAATCCAGTGAATTTGAACATGTTGATGAAATGGTCAATTATTTTAAACATTTTACTAAAATTGACAAAACGAGATATAAAAAATGTTAAACCCTATATCTATTGAAGAAATTAATTTTTTGATAAAATGTCTTCCTTGCAAAGAAAACTTCAGATCCAGGTAGTTTTATTTATAAATTATATCCAATATTTAATAAAAAAAATATAAACAATATTACTACACTTTTAAACCTTTTCAGAAATTAAAGGAGGGGGAACAGTTCTCAGCCCTTTTTTGAAGTCATTTTGATGATAAAGTTGTCATAGACATTACAAGAAAATAAAATTAAACACCAACCATCAAGAAAAGAGCTATAAAAATCCTTAAAAATAATAGCATTTAAATCTTGCAATATAAACAATTGATACTATATCATGTTCAAGTGTATTTTTTTTAAATTAAGAGGTTTAATATTCAGAAGTTAATCACTGTAATTCACATTAATAGAATAAAAGATTTAGGTATATAATCATTCTAATGGATCCCTAAATTGCATTTGACAAAAGTTAACATCTATTCAACATCTATTCATCATAAAAACATGAACAACCTAAGGATAGAAGAAATTTTCTCTAGTGATAAAGTACATGTATGAACAATCTATAGCCAAGATCATATGTGGTGAATTATTAAATGTTCACACTAAGTTTGAAAACAAAATTATGAAAAGTCAGTTCTACACCTATCTATTTAATATTGTTCTTTGCCATTGTAATATATTAATTGCAAGGAAAAAATAAAGAAGAAATAAAAATTTTAAAGGAAAAATAAAACTGTTTTTATTTACACATGACATGATTGATTATGTGTACCATCCTAAAGTATTTACGTAATTGTCCAAAACTGGAAACAAGAAAAGTGTAAATCACTAGATGTCAAGAGACTATTTGCTTTGGTTTTTCTGCCTGTCTTACAGCTTTTGTTCTGGATGAGGCGGGAAATAGATTTTTTTAACTGTTTAGAAAAATAAAGATAATATCTCTCTAAGGCAAAGATAGGGAAAATTTGCAAACAATCTTAAAGATCAGGGATTCCTAAGTAGAAGATCCCCAATTGTGACACAAACCTATTGTGTGTACAGAATCCACCTGGACTCACCTCAGGGTCATTTCGATGAAATCTGGAGGTGGCTCAAGGGAAATTGATGCAAACATAAAGTTCATGCTGCTTCCTGTTTTTCCATGAGTAATAATTTCCCTTATCTCTGACCCAAAAGTCTCAAGTCTTATCAGTTTTTATGAAACCATGGCAGGCTAATTTGTTAGCTTGCAACTGGAGTAAAATCTCTTATCATTCCATTTCTTGACACCAATAAAATTGGTAGGTAAATCAGGGAATATTTATAGAATGAAATATTACTTAGCAATAAAAGAGAAACAAATAGTCATACATTCAACAACAGGGACGGCTCTCAAACAACTATAAAGAAGCCAGGCATAGAAGTATACAGACAGTAAAATATATTTGTATGAATTGTACAACTAGTAAAATTATAGTGATAGAAATCAGAATTTTTGTGGTCTAGTGTAGTAGCTGTGGGCTTTGATTAGAAAACTACATAAGGGAATTTTGTATAGAGATGCAAATATTTTATATCTTGATTATGGTGTTAGTTAATATACACATTTTCTAGAACTCAATGAATTGTAGACTTAAGACTTATTGATTTTTATCTCAATGTAAGTATGAAAATGTCCAGGATGTATCTTAAAATTAAATTAGAGAGCGTACCCCATATTTTATCAGCACTATGCTCCACTCTTGGGATGGTTCTTGTTTTCATTTATCTTTTGACCTGTGGAATTATTGGGATTTTTCTACATTTATTAAATTATGGTGAATCAAACTTTTCAATAATAGAGTCTCTACTCCTGATTACAAGTAAAATATTTCTTCACAAAGTGCAAGATTCTCAACACTTCTCTGTTCTAGGTGACAGCTGGCTAACGAACATCACTTTATGCCTCTGAATAGTTTATCTCAGATCATACTGCTTTATACAGAATTTACAAAGACAGATGATGATGGTGATATTTTATAAAGAATTACGGACACATTTGAATTCACCCACATGTGTTGCTCATTCCTGATACACTTTGCACTTACTATGATTTTTAGGTGCTCAAGTTCTTTTTGTACCTTTCCAATATGCTCCGGGCAAGATGAAGAGCCTGAGGTAGTGATAATGGAAATGGTTTTAAGAGGTAGTCTAACTAACACTAGGTCCATTTATTAGAGTAGAAATATATATAATATACTAGATTATTTTAATACAAAGTGGATGTTTGTAGCATTTCTGAAAACACGTGAACAAAGAATATTTTAGAACTGTTCACCAACTTCATCCGTACTTTGATTTTAGGCTACGTGATGGAAGGGTCAAAGGCACCTTACTTGGTTTCTTAGATTTTTGAATTTTTACAGGAAACAGTAATAACAGCAATTTTATTTTCCCAGAATAACAACATTCAGTCAGAGTGCTCTAAGATGTTGAATCCAAGAACCTATTAAAAAAGTCTTCAGAGAATTAAATTATGTTTAAACTGAATGAGTGTCATTTCCTCTGGCCTTGTGTTGCCCTTCTAGCCCTGGTTAAACTGAATGCAATAACCTGTGGGAGCTCTGGTCATGGGTGGAGTGTCACGCTAATGATCTTGGGTCAGAACTTTTATTTTCATCCTAGATACTTAAGCCTCTGCTATTTCCAGACTTCAAAATCTCTTATCACAACAGGAGTTCTTGAACTTACATGATGTGTGTTTTATTTTTAATCCTTGTTTCTCCTGTTTGACAGGCAAAGGGCCTGTGCCTGGGTCATTGTCTGTGACTTTCTTGTTCTCCTTTTCTAAATGCCCATCATTTGACAGGTAACCATGTCAATCTGACCTCCCTGAGAAACTAGTTTTGCTCTAGCGTAGGTGTGGGTATGGAGCCAAAGATGCTTGCTAAATCACTGACATATTTTAAACTATATAGGTAGGAAAAATGTTTTAAAGGTGCACTGATTTCAACTTCAAACTTCACGGTACAGGTAAATCCACATTTGACATATTCTCTTGATATACTATGCCCCAGAGATGAAAAGACAGTATTTAGAAGTATCCTTCTATGATTTGTGTTAAAATAAATTTCCATAATGCATTCATTACTTTGTCACCAACCATTAAAAATAATGGGAAGAATATTTTATATTCTTCCAGCAATAGCAATGGCTGGACAGAAGACTAATTGGCATAGCAAGTATAATTAGTACTGTGTGGAAAAATGCCAGCATGGATCAGTAGCAGCTCTCTAGCAAAGAGCTATATTTTTTATTCTGCATTTCCTCCTCTACTAACATTTTTTTTAAACAGTGGATTCATATTAAGGGGAAGTTTAATCTGTTATTTCAATTATTTCCTATTTAGTTCTGAAAAAATCACTTATGGCAAGGTCAGAGTTTTTCCAGGAGAGAAATTTTTGGCTCACCCTGTAGAGGTCCCCCAGAGCATGGATGGCTTTATCTGGGTCCAGAGCCTGTCCCTCCATACTTCAGCATCAGAATTCTGACGTTTAACAGCCCATGGAAAGGAGATCCATTTCACAGAACTGGTTCATATTAGCCAGAATCCCTGTGTTAGTGAATAATGTTAAGGTGACATTTTATCCGTTTATATTAGGAAACATGAGCAATGACACTTATTTGCAGGGCCAGTTATGAGTATTCCCTTTCAATACACATGGAAAAGTCAGGAAAAAACATAAAGTTAATTGAAAATGAACCAGAGCAATGAGATATTTATATAACTTAATAAATTCTCCACCTGGATACCATGAACAGATATAATATGCAAAGTATAACACTTGAAGTTTTTGGGTTGACTCCCTGCCTGGTGTGCAGTTTTTAAGTAGATACTAACAGCATTTACCTCTAGATCATCTCCTATTTTCTAAATGTTCACCAGTTATTCATTATTTTTGTTTGATACACGATTTTCCTAAATATTTTGTTACCTTCAAACCATGAAGCTACTAGTGTCCTTGAGGTCCACGCGCCTGGTGCTGCACTACCACTACACGAGCTATCACCCCTCTCTGGAACCACACAGATCACCTTGATGGAGAAATGGGAAGCTGTACTCTGGTGCTGCTGCAACTCCACCAGTGCTGCTGGGGCACTCAGTCGCTGGGAGGCACTCTCAGTTGCTGATCAAGTTTATCTTCTGGAAACTACCATCAGAGGGAATTTCCCCTCCTTTTCTGTCTCCATTTTTCACATTATTGCACCACCCCCCGCAAAAGTCTGAGAAAAGTATCAATAGTTTGCAAGGTGTGCTCCTAGTGGTACCTGGGGCACAGAGATGGGCATGTTTAGGGCTGAGAGGCATTCAATTCTCTGATGCAAGGTCTTGCTGATAGCTGGGTTGAGTAAATATGAGAATTGGTTATTTCTTAACATGAATTAAATAGAGCTCTTGACAGATTTTATACATCCTTGTGAGGGCCTGGAAAAATCATTGTTCTGTCAGGAAGAGAGTGGGCAAACCACATTTTGAGTTTTAAGGGTTTAATGTAGAATTAGGGGCTTTGAAGATTTTGGAAGAGTTGGAGGAGCAGAACTCAAGGAGGTTGCCTCTGAAGGTTAGAGAAAATGTGCTAATGGGAAGGGAATCCATCCACCAAGTTATCAACCAAAAACGCTGAAGTTGATAGTTATCAAAAGCATGCCACAAAGTTTTTACATTTCTCAAAAAAAACAAAAACAAAAACAAAAAGCAGAAAGCAAAACTGAGAAGTTCTGTCTAGCTGCCTCAGTCTGCAAGGCTGAGGTAGTTTCCAAATGTCACACAATTTTTCTCATATTATTATTGGGATGTAAAAAGAGAATTTAATCTGCTGCAAAAAATCATTGTAGAAAGGATTCAGCAATACATTCCTTAGAATATGCTAACTGAAGAGAAGAATGACACAAAAGTATAATATGTATATAAACTTTTTTTACATATAACCTTTTTGGAATGTGGAAAAACTATGATACTAAAGTCTAATTAAATCGTAGTCAGCAACACTCCACAACTTTTGACAGAAATATCCAGTCTTAGGATGAAAGTGTTTAAGTTATGTATGCCTAGTTAATGTTTATTTGACCAACCAACATAAAGTTGTCTTTATGTGGGAGTGAGAGAACCTAAGCCTTCTCAATTTATTTCTCCAGAGTCACACTTCAGTGACCACAGATTTTCACTCTGAGATACATTTCAAAAGACAAATATTATTACTGAGGGACAACTATCTCTACCCAAATGTTTTCCTTTATGGTTGTTTTATTGCTCACCTGTGGCTATGAAATTCTTCTCTGTCCTTTTTTTTTTTTTGGTCAGTTTAAAATAAATGAAAAATAAATTAAAAAAAGCTTTGCGCATCCCTTCTTTTGTGTGCCCTTACTTTCTCTTCCCAGTTTCTAGACTAGGAGAAAAGAATCTGTCCCAGTTTACATGTAAACAGAACGAATATCTGTCTTCTCTATGTCGGATGGATTCTATTTTTAAGCATAAACCCCTTTGAAACCAATTAATAGTTGGTATCTGACCTACATAATGGATCTGGAAAGCCTTATTATTTTTCTTCTTTTTGTTTTTAAAGCAACACTATTGTTTTTACATCTTTGTATTGATTCCTTGAGTAATTTTCTCATGGTACTGTGTGGAAAAATGCCAGCAAAACATTTCAAAAATGCTCTTTAACCAATGTTTTACACTAATAAATACTTTTAGGAAATAGTGCCTCTCATACTGCTAGAGTCAATTTATATATTTGAACTGGCAATGTTAAATGTTTGTAGCCACATATGTTGATCCTACAGTAAAATTGCCAAACATATCTCCCTTCAGAAAATTTGTAAAAATTTTTTAAAACCAAAACTGTTATTTACCTGCTCCTCTGTTCTAAATCTGTGCTCTTTCTTTTTCTTCTGCCCTCTGCATTCTTAGTCCTTACCCACTGAGAACCATTCATCTGTGATCTTACTCTTGGGTGTCTTCCATGGTGACCTTTGTGTGGATAAACTGTTACCACATTTAGGTTTGTTTCCACCCCTGGGTCTGCATTTTAAAAGAAAATCTTTTAAAAGAATAATTTAAGAACTCCACCAAACGGAAATTGTCTACAGAGGCTCAATTTTCAGCATCATGCTTAGTGCTGGGAAATATATTTTGTGAAAGGGAAAGCTATTCAGGGACCTTTGAAATTCAGACATATGTACATAAATGTTGACCATGTTTTAAGTAAAATACTTTTAAAGAAATGCCCCACCTTTTATGTTTCTTTGAATGTTCAGTAGAGCAGAAATCTTGGTGAGTCACTTTATTATTCACATGTACTAGTGAAACGCAAACTTTTTAAATTCCAGAGTTAATTCTAGGATTTTTCTGATTTCTCTGTAGAATTATATTGATATAAAGAAGACTGACCCAAGAGTTTTATGTCTAAGTTTATATCTGTTATTGATGTTTTTATATTTCTCCATTGTATGTGAGTGTGTATATACAAAAGGGTGTGTGTGTGTATAGACGCACATACACACACACATACATACATACATACAAATACACCTTTTAGAGAAAAGGTATTACCGTACATCGCATAGAAGTTCTGTATCTAGAATGCACCATTGGCACTTCCCTTTCCATAATATCCCATATCTAGCTAAATTCAAACTTCTTTGAAATTTATCTTTCACCTGTGGTAAAATGCCCTAATGAATACCCATGTAACCCATCTTAAGAAATGAAACATATTACTAAGGGTGCTTCTTGTATATTCCCTCACACTTGCATACTTCTGCCTCTAACACTCCCAAAGACCATGTTTTTCTTGAATTTCTTGTTCATTATTAGTTCCACTGCATTTCTTTTTCCTTTAAATGTATGCATGCATTTTTACACATATGCATGCAAATGTATATATACAATATATATTACATTTACACACTCTCCATAAATAAAATTCTAGTCTGTTGCAGCTTGCTTTTTCCACTGAAGATGTTATTTTTGCTGATTGGGATGTTCAGAAGGCTTTATTTTCCTAGATGGCTGTGACAATCTTTCCATCTAATATGTTCTTCCTTTTTCTTTTTCTTTTCCATTGAATTTATTGGGTTGACACTGGTTAACAAAATTATACAGGTTTTAGGGGCACAATTCCACAACACATCACCTCTGCACTGTATTGTATGTTCACCACCCCAAGTCAAGTCTCCTCTCCATCACCATTAATCCTCCTGCGTCCTCCTCCTCCCCCCCCAGCCCTCCCTCCTCAGCAATCACACTGTTCTGCAGTGCTCATGAGTTCTCTCTCTCTCTCTCTCTCTCTCTCTCTCTCTCTTTGGCTCAGTCCCTCCACCATCCCAGCCCAGCCCCCACCTCCCACTTCTCTCAGCTGTCAGTCTGCTATCTATGAGTCAGTGTTTCTTTTGTTTGTTAGTTCATTTTGACCGTTAGATTCCACATATGAACCGACATCCTTCTGCGAAGTGCCTGGGGGTTTTCTCCAAGATGGGAGCTTTTTTACTACTCTTATCAGTACAATATAGCAGAAGTGATGCTCTGTACCTTCTGAAGTAGGTCATAAGGAGGATTCAGCTTTCATTCTACTCTCGATTTTAAGATTCTTGCTCAAGGGAAATCTGCAATTATGTTACGAGGAAACCCAAATTAGTCCACATAGAGAGAGGCTCATGGAGAGGCCTCTTGTGGAGTAACAGAGATGATCAGATAACAGCTGGCCTGGGTGTACTTGGAATGGACGTGGCTTTAGATAATATGAACACCAGGATTCAAGTCCTCCAACTGAGACCTCAGATTACGAGAGAGAAGGGCTAAACCAGTTTCTCTATGCTTTGTCTAAATGCTGACCTGTGAAAACCAAGGACATAATAAATGTTTTATATTACTAAGTATTGGAGTGTTATATTGTGAAACCATTCTAAGTGGAACTATATATATATATTTCTAGTTCATTTATTTCTAGTTCATTCAATTACTACATATTATAAAATTATTTGAATATATCACAGTTTAGTAACTTATTCTGTTGATAAACAGTTTGCTTTACTTTTTGTTATTATATATAAAGAAACTAATGACCTTCATAAACATATGTGTAGTGTGCATATGCAGGAGTTTTTCTGGTGACATATAAATGGGAATGAAATTGCTTTAGTCCCAAAATATAATTTTACCCAATTTTGTCAAAAGCACAATAGTATTGTACTAATTTATATTTCTACCTGCAATGTGAGTCCTCATTATCCCATAACCTAATTTTTCAATAAAAATTTATATTTAAATCTACCTGTTTCTTGATTATGAAATAGTATCACCTTTGGCTTACACCTCCCTATTCTTCTAAGGTTGAGCATTGTTTTATATGTTTATATTGTGGTGGAATAAATATATATGTGCTAACATAAAACAATTCATGAGTCATTTGGATAGACCATATTGAATTATAACTTTTTCTATATATTGATTGATTAATTCAGGTTGGCATTTTTTGTTACTATTAAAATATTGATATTTATATCTTCATAATTGAAATTCACACAAGATTTTCTGTTCTTATACATAGTTATTTGTTTATGATATCAAGTCTGTCTTAATATCCCAATATGAATTTCACAGAGACCTTGGTTTTATTTTTTCTGACATTGGCCTTATCTTTTCCTTTAATGTTTGTTGTTTAACCAGTTTCACTTTTAAAAATATCTAGGCCATATTTCATTAGAATATGTACAATTATGGATTTAAATACTTTAACAATTGTAGATCTATTTTATTTAATCAATTCAGTACATTACATTTAAAGTAATCCTTTTAAATTTCTGTTCAGATGTATCTAGATGTCATTAATTTCTTTCAATAATATTTTATAATTTCTAGAAAAGTAGTTTGCATCTCATTGGTTATACTTTTCCTTCCTTGTTTTATTCTTTTTGGTGTTTTTAAGTAAAATATTTTTCTTAATTTTATTTTCATATTGTTCATTATTAGTGTATAGCAATAAATTGGCTTTTTTGTATATTGATCTCATACCCTGCATCTTGTGAACTTGTTTATTATTCATAATAGCATCTAGTATTGGTATAGTAAATTAGTATAGTAATATAATATTAATATATTATAGTGGATCCCTTTGGTTTGTTTATATACAAGACCATGTCGTCTTTACTTTTTAAGTAATTTTATTTTTTTAATGATTTTATTTATTTATTTTTTAGAGAGGGGGAAAGGGAGGGAGAAAGACAGGGACAGAAACAGTCATCAGTTGTCTCTCACATGCTCCCAGCCAGGAACTTGGCCTACAACCCAGGCATGTGCCCTGCCCTGAATTGAACAGATGGACTTTCAGTTTGCAGGACAATGCCCAACCCACTGAGCCATACCAGTCAGGGTGATCATGTCCTCTTTAAATAGAGATATTGTTGTAAGGAGAAAGATGGCGGAGGAGTGAAAGGGAGTCACGCTGACCTCCTCCCAAAACCAAACTGGAATTGCAACTAAATAATGGAGTAATCACCTGGAAAGCAGTGGAGCGATAGTGGGAGAGGAGCCTTGGTGCCGAGGACAGTGGATTCGACTCTCACACATCCCAACGGGTGAGAATTGCGGTGGAGGCTCGAGAGGGTGGGCTGGGTGCCCACGGGCACCAGCACCAGAGGGACATTGAAACGGCCAGTTAGCGTCCCCCCGAGAAGAACGGGGTCTGAATCATAAACAGGAACCCCTAAACTACAGCAGCTAAAGCCGAGAAAATACAGACAAAACACAACCCCAAAAAGTTTAGGGGCGCTCTCTGCCAGAGACAGGTGGCTGGGGATGCAAAAAGACATTTAAAGGGCCAACGCAAAAGTTGCAGCGGCAGCCACCCTCCTTGATCGCTGGGTACAGGCGGCAGCAGGGTGGGCTGGTGCCTGGGAAAAGACTGGTGAGGAAAACTTTGTGAAGAGAACTGACTCGGCGGCCGGTGGAGCCCGGGTGATAACGCACTTCCCACTCTGCAGCTACCATCTCGCTCAGGCATAAGGGAATCAATTAACCTGCCTTTTGTGCGCTCCGCACACAGACTGTGCCCATGTGAGCTACGGGGCTGAGTGCAGACTGGCTGGGAGAGCCTTGAGGAGAGACTGGAGACGGAGGCATTGGGGAAAGAACGGGAGGAGGAACCGGGGAGTCCCGACTCCTTCTCCTTGCCGAAGTCTCCATTGCGCGGGAAGAGGCCACACCCCCAAAGAGCCAAAAGCAGAAAAGCAAACATAGACACCCCCAAAACACCCAGAGCAGGCGCGCACACTTGCGCCGAGTGACCGGCGAGGGTTGGCGAGCGTGTGTGTGACCCACGCGGGCTGGCGAACGCTTGCACCTGCCGGCAAGGCCTCACACAGACTGGCACCCATACGGCCTGCGAGGGATTGCACAGAGGGGCAAGGGCAGGCATAAATTGACCTACCCGCCGCGATTGCGGAGCGGCCCACAAAATAAGTAGAGCTGCCCAGAGTCCCTGGAGGAGAGACCAGAAACAGGATTAACCAGAGAGTCCTAGAGCTGATTTCCTCCCATTTCCGTAGTCCCCATTTGGCGAGGGCAAGCAACGCACCCAAAGAGCCAAAAGCGGGGAAAACACACAATAGAAGACCCTAAACTGACCAGTGCCGCGAAGCTCGCGTGCCAGGGAGGCCAGATGAGTACTGGAGGTCGCGAATAAGCCCCCTGGTCTGGGGCAAACACATGCGAGCCCAGGCAGGTGGGGGACCCTGCCGCGCTGGGAACGTGCTCAAGGAGCTCTCGTGAGAGCGCAGACAGATCCCAAAAAATAGCCCAGCCCTGACCGAAGGGGTCACAGAGCTGCTCCAAGCAGGAGTCAGACACAGGCATTAGACTCCTGAAAGGCTCAAACAAACAACCCAAGGCCCTATAGTGTCAACAACTGACATCATCAGAGGCAAGCCCAGAAAGAAAAGTAAAGGACAAAAATACTTAACAGACTCTCACAAAAATGGGAAGAAAAAGAAGTTCCCCCCAAATGAGTGGAAAAGGGGACTCCCCACAGACAGAGCTCAATGAAATAGAGGCAAGGGAACTATCAGATATGGAATTTAAAACAATGGTTCTAAGGAAGCTCAATGAGCTCAGCCACATCAAAGAGAACTATGAGAAACTGCAGAGAAACTATCAGGATCTTACAGCAAACTATATCAGCCTGGAAAAGGACATAGAAACTATCAAGAAGACACAAGAGGATATGAAGAATACCATTTCTGAATTGAAGAACACAGTAGAAGGAATCCAAAGCAGGCTGGATGAAGCTGAGGATCGAATCAGTGAGATGGAAGACAAGGTAGAAAAAAGCTCCCAGAAAGAACAAGAAATGGAAAAACGGCTCAAAAAGAATGAAGAAGCATTTAGGGAAATGCAGGACAACCTGAAACGCAATAATATCCGTATAATAGGGATACCAGAAGGAGAAGAAGAGGAGCAAGGAATAGAGAACCTCCTCGAAAAAGTAATGATGGAAAATTTCCCTAATTTGAGGAGAGAAAGGCTCTCATGGATCCAGGAGGCACAGAGGACCCCACTCAAGAGGGACCCAAGGAGGTCCACTCCAAGACACATCATCATTAAAATGGCAAATGTCAAAGACAAAGAGAGAATCCTCAAGGCAGCAAGGGAGAAGGAGAAAGTAACATACAAGGGGGCCCCGATACGCCTAGGAGCTGACTTCTCAACAGAAACACTACAAGCCAGAAGGGAATGGCAACAAATATTCCAAGCCATGAAAAGCAAGGGCCTACAGCCAAGGCTGCTCTACCCAGCTAGGCTCTCCATTAAAATAGAAGGAGAAATACGGAGTTTCCCAGACAAAAGAAAGCTAAAAGAATACATCTCTACCAAACCAGCACTCCAAGATATGCTAAGGGGACTGGTTTAAGCAGATGAAAGAAAAGAATGAGACAGAGAGGAACACAAGTACAAAGAGAAAAGATGAGTAAGTTTCTATCAGTAATATCTCTCAATGTGAATGGACTCAATGTCCCAATCAAAAGACACAGGGTAGCTGAATGGATAAGAAAACATGACCCACACATATGCTGCCTACAAGAGACCCACCTCAGAGCAAAAGACCTTCCCAGATTGAAAGTAAAGGGATGGAAAAAAATATTCCAAGCAAATGGACATGAGAAAAAGGCCGGGGTTGTCATACTTGTATCAGACAAAGTAGATTTCAAAGCAAAGGCCATAAAGAGAGACCCAGAGGGGTACTTTATCATACTTAAAGGAAGAATCTATCAAGAAGACATCAACATTGTAAACTTATATGCTCCCAATATAGGAGCCCCCAAGTTTATAAGGAAATTGTTGGATGACTTCAAAAAAGATATAGACAGCAACACACTGATAGTAGGGGATTTCAACACCCCACTGTCAAAAATGGACAGATCTTCCAAACAAAACATTAATAAACATATCGTGGCGCTGAATGACACACTGAATCAAAGAGACTTAACTGACATATATAGAACCTTACATCCCAAAGAAGAAAAATACACATTCTTTTCAAATGCTCATGGCAGTTTTTCAAAGATAGACCACATGATAGGACACAAAGCAAGCCTCAGTAAATTCAGGAAAATTGAAATAATACCAAACTTTTTCTCAGACCACAAGGGCTTGAAACTGGAAATCAACCTCAAAGAGAAACTTCAAAAACTTGCAAACTCATGGAGACTGAACAGTACACTATTAAACAATGAATGGGTCAATAATGAGATAAGAGAAGAAATCAAAAAATTTCTGGAAACAAATGAAAATGAACAGACAACAGTCCAAAACCTATGGGACACAGCAAAGGCGGTCCTGAGAGGGAAGTTCATAGCAATACAGGCTTTCCTTAAAAAGATAGAAACATTTCAAATAAAAGACCTAACACTACAACTTGAAGAACTGGAGAAACAACAACAAATAAATCCCAGAGCAAGTAGAAGGAAGGAAGTAGTCAAGATTAGAGCAGAACTGAATGACATAGAGACAAAAAGAACAATTCAGAGGATCAACCAATCCAGAAGCTGGTTCTTTGAAAAGATTCCTAAAGTTGACAAGCCTTTAAGCAGACTCATCAGGAAAAAAGGGAGAGGACCCAAATTAATAATATCAGAAATGAAAGAGGAGAAATAACAACTGATACCACAGAAATACAAATGATTATCAGAAACTATTATGAACAATTATATGCCAGGAATTTGAAAATCTTGATGAAATGGACAAATTTTTAGAAAAGTATAATCTTCCAACACTGAAAGAGGAAGAAACAGAAAGCTTGAACAGACCGATAACAGCTGGGGAAATTGCAGCAGTAATCAAGAAACTCCCAGCACACAAAAGCCCAGGGCTGGACGGTTTCCCAGGAGAATTTTACAAAACATTTAAGGAAGAGCTAACCCCTGTCCTTCTCAGACTATTCCAAAAAATCCAAGAGGAGGGAAGACTCCCAGACTCTTTTTATGAGGCCAGCATCACCCTCATCCCAACACCAGATACAGACCCTACCAAGAAAGAAAACTACAGTCCAATTTTGCTGATGAACATAGATGCTAAAACCCTCAAGAAAATATTGGCAAACTGCATCCAGCAATACATTAAAAAGATTATCCATCACGATCAAGTGGGATTCGTCCCAGGGATGCAGGGATGGTTCAATATACGCAAATCAGTAAACGTGATACACCACATAAATCAAAGAAAAGACAAAAACCACATGATCATCTCGATAGATGCAGAAAAAGCATTTGACAAGGTACAGCACCCATTTATGATCAAAACACTCAGCAAAACGGGAATCAATGGGGCATTCCTCAACGTAATAAAGGCCATATATGAAAAACCTACAGCCAATATCATACTCAACGGGCAAAAACTGAAAGCTTTCCCACTAATATCGGGAACACGATAAGGATGTCCGCTCTCACCGCTTCTTTTCAACATCGTATTGGAAGTCCTAGCCACAGCGGTCAGACAAGAGAAAGAGATAAAAGGCATCCAAATAGGAAAGGAGGAAGTAAAACTATCATTGTTTGCAGATGACATGATAGTGTACATAGAGAACCCTGTAGACTCTACCAAAAAACTCCTCAACCTAATAAGTGAATTTGGCAAAACAGCAGGATAGAAAGTCAACATTCAGAAATCAAAGGCGTTTTTGTACACCAGCAATGCAATAGAAGAAGAAGAAATCAGGAAAAATATACCATTCGATATAGCACGAAAAAAGATAAAGTACCTAGGGATAAATTTAACCAAAGACACAAAAGACCTGTATGCAGAAAACTATACAACATTGAAAAAAGAAATTAAGGAAGACACAAGTAAATGGAAGCATATACCGTGCTCATGGATTGGAAGAATTAATATCATCAAAATGTCCATACTACCAAAAGCAATTTATAGATTCAACGCAATCCCTATTAAGATACCAATGACGTATTTCACAGAAATAGAACAGACATTTCAAAAATTTATATGGAACCATAAACGACCCCGAATAGCCGCAGCAATTTTGAGAAAGAAACACAAAGTAGGAGGGATCACAATACCGGACATCAAACTCTACTACAAAGCCACTATACTCAAAACAATCTGGTACTGGCACAAGAACAGACCCATAGACCAGTGGAACAGAAGAGAAAGCCCAGGAATAAGCCCAGGTCTCTATGGACATCTAATATTCGACAAAGGGGGCAGAAGCATAAAATGGAGCAATAACAGCCTCTTCAACAAATGGTGTTGGGAGAGCTGGATGGCTACATGCAAAAAATTGAAATTGGATCATCAGCTGACACCATACACAAAAATGAACTCAAGATGGATAAAAGACTTAAATATAAGTCGCAACACCATCAAAGTCCTCGAGGAGAACATTGGCAGGAAACTCTCAGATATCCCACACAGCAATTTTTTCACTGATATGTCTCCTAAAGCAAGGGACCTAAAGGAAAGATGAAACAAGTGGGACCTCATCAAAATAAGAAGCTTCTGCACGGCTAAAGAAAACATCAGCAAAATGAAAAGGGAGCCAACCATTTGGGAAAATATATTTGCTAATGATACATCAGATAGAGGTTTGATCTCCAAGATATACAAAGAACTCACTCGACTTGACTCCAAGAAGACAAACGATCCAATCAAAAAATGGGCAAAGGACCTGGGCAGATGCTTTTCCAAGGAGGAGATACAGAGGGCCCAGAGGCATTTGAAAGGATGCTCGGGATCACTAGCCATCAGAGAAATGCAGATCCAAACCACCATGAGGTACCACCTCACACCGGTCAGAATGGCCATCATAAACAGATCAACAAACAACAGGTGCTGGCGAGGCTGTGGAGAAAAGGGAACCCTAGTACACTGTTGGTGGGAATGCAGACTGGTGCAGCCACTATGGAAAGCAGTGTGGAATTTCCTCAGAAAGCTGAAAATGGAACTGCCTTTTGATCCAGCGATTCCCCTGCTGGGACTATACCCTGAGGACACCAAAACGCCAATACAAAAGAACCTATGCACCCCAATGTTCATAGCAGCACAATTTACAATAGCCAAGTGTTGGAAGCAACCTAAATGCCTATCAGTAGATGACTGGATCAAAAAATGATGGTACATATACACAATGGAATACTACGCAGCAGAAAGAAAAAAAGAAGTACTAAACTTTGCGACAGCATGGATGGAAGTGGAGAGCATCATGCTAAGCGAAATAAGCCAGGGGGCGAAAGACAAATACCATATGATCTCACCTATAAGCGGAACCTAACCAACAATGCAAAGAAGCAAGGAAAATATGACCAGCAACACTGAAAGGAAAAGAAATCAACAGAGACAAGAGGGAAGGGGGGGCAGGGAAAGGGAAGGGAAGGGGAAAGTCAAGGAACATATAGCAAGGACTCACGGACAAAACCAAAGGGGAAGAGCTGAGGGAGGGAAGGTGGGAGGGGGCAAGGGAAAGAGGTGGGGGGAAGGCAGAGACAAATGTATTTAAAAAGTAAACAAATGATTAAAATAAATAAATAAATAGAGATATTGTACTTTTACTTCTTACTTTTGAATTTGGATTGCTTTTATTTACTTTTCTTGTCTAATAGTCCTAGCTAAAATCTTTAAGAAATGTTGAAAATAAGTAAGAACAGATATCCTTATCTTTTTCCTGATGTTAGATGAAAAGCATTCAGTTTCAGTTTTTTACCACCAAGTGTGATACTACATGTGGGTTTTGGGTAGATAAAGTTTATCAGTGTGGAAAAGTTTTCTTCTATATTTAATTTATTGACCCTTTTTAAGCATAAAAGATGATGGATTTTGAAAATTATTCTTCTGTGTCTACTAAGATGACCATATGATTTTTCTCCTTTATTGATATGGTATAGTACATTAATTTATTCTGGTTGTTAAATCATTCTTGTGATTATAAGATAAGTTTAGTTTGTTATGGTATATAATCCATTAGCTGTCTTCTAGATTCAATTTGTTATTTATTTTTGAGGTTACTTCAATCTATATTCAAATAAGAAATTGTTCTGTACTTTTCTTTTTCTTATGATTTCAGTGTCTTGTTTCCTATCAGAAGGTAATGGCATCACAGAATAAACTGAAAAATGTTCCCTTTTCTAGTTTTTGGGAGAGTTTGTGAAAAATCACAATAATTCATTAAATGTTTCATGGAATGAACAAATCATCTGGGCCTTGGCTTTACATTGTAGGAAATTTTTTAAATCACTTTATGTGTTATAGTCTATTCAGATTTCCTATATCTTCTTGAGCCAGCTTTAGTATTTTTCATGTTTCTGTTTATTCAGTCTTTCATATCTTGTTCCTTGCACTATCTTATGATCATTTTTGTTTTTTGTAGTTAATATTTATATTCCTCTCATTTCTGATTCTAGTAATTTGTTCTATCTTTTTTTATTTGTCAATTTAACAAAGGCTTGTGAATTTTGCTTTTATTTATAAAGAATCAGTTTTGGTTTTCTTGCTTTTTAGAGAAAAAGCTTATTTATTGTCCATTTTTAAACTATCCTCTGTAATCTCTATTATTCTCTTCATTCTGTTTGCTTTAAGGTTAATGTGCTCCTTTTTCACACAGCATCTCAAAGTGGAAGACATTTATTGATTTGAGAACTTTCTTTTCTGATACATATCAATAGATATAAAATTTCCTCTAAGCACTACTTTAGCTACATTCCATAAATTTTGGTATATTGTATTTTCATTTTAATCTATATCAAAGTATTTTCCCAATTGTTTTGATGTCTTCATTTACCCATTGGTTGCTTAGTAATGTCTTGTTTAATTTTTACAAAGTGGTGAAATTCTCAATTTTCTTTTTGTTTGTCATTTCTAATTCCATTTAGTTGTGGTCAGATGATATATTTTGTATAATTTCACTTAAAATGCATTTCACTTTGTTTAATGGACTAACATGTAGTCTGTACTGGAGAATTTCTGTATACACATGGGAAGTATGTGAATTCTGCTTTATTTAGTAGGGTATTCTATAGATCTGTTTGATCTAATTGATTTATAGTGTTGTTCAAGTCATCAATTGTTGATCTTCTGTCTCTTTATTCTATGCAATAATTAAAGTGGACTATTAAGCCCTCAACTATTACTGTTGAGTTGTTACTTTTTCTTTTAATTCTGTAGCTTTTTGCTTCATGCATTTTGAGAATCTGTTATTACTTGCGTATATGTTAAAAATTCTTATACTTTTCTGATCTTTTGAGACTTTTATTATTACAAAATTTTTCTCTTTATCTCTAGTAATATTGATTTTTTAAGTTTATTCTGTTACACAATAATATAGCCACTCTAGCTTCTTTTTGTGTTTGATGTTTGTATATCTTTCCTCATCCTTTTATTTCCCCTTTTTGTACTTTTTAATCCAAAATGTATCTTGTATAGATAGCACATTGTTGGGTCTTGTCTCTTGATATAGTTCTTTAAATTTCTGCCTATTGATTGAATTATTTAAAATAATATTTACTGTTTTACTGATAAAGTTCAATATATATTTGTCATTTTATTTGTTTTTATATGTCTCATGCCTTTTTTGTTTTGCTCCTTTACCATTTTCTTCTGCATTAGATGAATATTTTTAGTTAATTAAATTAATAATTTCATAGTTTATATAATTTATGGTTTAATAGTTAATATTTATATATTAGAAATAATGCTTTTAATGATATTTTTATTACATTTGACTTATTTTTAACATTTTTGCTCTAGGGCTCTTTCTCTTAATGTTTATTCTACATCCTTATTAAATTCTATTTCAGATTTATGCTCCATTTCAGTGAGGTAAATAAGTATTATTCCTAAATAGCTCTATTTCTTCTCTGTGCTGTTTTGTTGTTCATACTGGTATGTTACAAAAACAAAAGTGCTTTGCTATAATTTTGCTTTACATAATCATTAGCCTTTTAAAGAGATTGAAAGAAGAGAGTACACATTTATAAATTTTGTTGTTACCTTCTCATTTACCATTTCTTTTTCTCTTTGCTTGTTCCTCAGTGTTCCTGTATTGATGTTATATCATTTTCTTACTTAAATACAAAATTACCTCTATCAACTTCCTCTGTGCTGTTATTGGTGAATATATTAGATATTTACATATTAGATTCCAAAAATACAATTACATACATATCATATTCTATAGTTGTTTTTTAAATCAGATAAAAAGAGAAAAATAAATATTTAATACATATGCAATATGTATTACATATGTAATATGTATGTATGTACATAATGTATGTAATAGTATTTATTGTAAGTTGAGTCTTTTAGCAATACGTTCTGTTGGATTTGTTTTTGCTTATTAACCAGGGAATGTCTTTATTTTGCCAATATTATTGGTGGAGAAAACAGCTATGGTACATTTACATAATGGGATACTACTCAGCTGTAAAAAGAAAATTTTATCCATTGCAACAGCATGGAAGGACCTGGAGAATACTATGCTAAGTGAAATAAGCCAGTCAGGAAAATACAACTACCATATGATTTCCCTCATATGTGGAATCTAATGAAAAAACTGAACTAGCATGCAAAATAGAGACAGACAAAGAGGAGGCTGACAACTCTGGGTGGGTGGGAAAGGAGAGAGCAAAAAATAAAAAGAACTCATGGACACAAACAACAGTGTGGTGATTGCAGAGAGGATAGGGATGGAGGCTAAAGAGCGTATAGGGAGAATAAGTGATAATAAAAACTAAAATAAAAAATTAACTATTAAAAATAAGAATATAAAGAACCTTTAAAAAGGTAATTTTGTTGGATATAAGATTCTTGGTTGGCAATTCTGTCACTCCCGACCTTTTTCTATTATCTCCCACTACTTTCTGGCTTTCATTGTTTCTGTTGAAAAATCAGCTGTTAATATTGTTGGGGTTCCCTTTCTCAGGATGGACCATTTTTGTCTTACTTCTTTCAAGACTTTGTCACTGTCTTTCAATATTTTTACCAGGGTGTGTCTCTGTGTAATCCCTTTGCATTTATTATTCTTCTTATGGTTCACTGGGTTTCTTGTATTTTTATATTAATGTTTCTCAGCCATTATATTTTCAAATGTTTTTTCTTTCACTCTTCTGCTTCTGGCACTCTCATTACATGATGTTGGTACACTATGTCCTACATTTCTCTGTGGCTTTGCTTATCTTTATTTGTTTTAGCTCTCTGTTTTTAGATTATATAATTTCTATATCTATCTTCAAATTTTATGATTCTTTTTTTGTTATGTCAAATCAATGTTGATCTGCTTTTCAACCCCCAATATCTAGTTTTCATTATCTCTTTATTGATAGTCTATACTTGATGAGATATTGTCATTTTATCTTTTTCATTTTTTAAAAGCAAGGTTACTTTTGTTCTTTTAACAAACATATAATGGCTGCTTTGAAGTTTTTGTGTGCTGAATGCAACATGTCAGCCCTATCAAAGGCAGTTTCTATTGCCTATTTGTTTTCGTTGTTCCTTATGTATGGGCCTTGTTTTTTCAGTTTCCTGTATGGGTCACACTTTTTAGCCTTTTTGCATGTTTCATAATTTTTGCTAAAATTATATTTAAGATAATACATTGTAATGCATTTGGATAGTAATCCCCTAGGACTTGTCTTTTGTGTAGTTTTTGGGTGTTATGCTGTTTGTTTGTTCATTAGTATAATAGGCATAGTTCAGTGAAATCTGTTTCTCCTGCAATTTATAGCCCCTGATGTCATTCCTTAGTGGGTACAATCTAGCACATTCTCTAACAGTCACCCTGGAATGACAAAGGTTTTAGCAAGATTGTTTTTGACTGTCTTTTCCCCTAATCTCTCTGTTAAGCAGTCTGCTGTTGCTGGTATTACATCCAATTGTTCACCTATAAGAAATGCCAGCTTACTGTTTTATTGCTTCCAACATGTTATGAATATAAACCATTGCACAATATGATCCAATTAAATTCAGACCCCTTTTCAGGGATAGTCTTTGACACCAGTTTTTGAGGTTTGTTTCAACCCCAGGGGATCTCTTCTTCACTCTTTCCCTGATACTTCTGTTAAACTTATTTCTGATCTGTGGTTGAGCCTGTTTGTTTCATGGAGCTACCAGCCTTCTTTTCATTGCTCACTATCAATATCTCCACTGTTTTCAACAATGTCCCTATACTTGAAGTTCTTCATGTATGGGATGTTCCAAATAAAATGTTAGCTCCTTTGTAGAGAACTTTAGATATCTTTGTTCTTATGGCCTGTCTTTTCCACTGGGTTAAGTATTTGCACCATTTCTCCAGAGCTGGGATGGAAACAGTGCTTTAATTCTCTCAAAATGACATTCTTGCTTTACAAATAGGGTGTTGGGCATGGTGGTAACCTCTGGTCTTCATGTCTCATATACTGGATTGGCCAATTAGTCCATTTAGGTTTTCCATAAAATAAAATACACATTTTTTCATGTTCACCAATAACTTTATTGATTTGGATATTTTGAGTATATCAGTTATTTCCTGCTATTGGCTTCTAGTGGATAGAGGCCATGGGTGCTGTTAGACATCCAATGCATAAGACAGCCCCACAGCAAAGAATTATTTGGCCGAAATGTCAATAGTACTAAGAAACTTTGCAAACCATTTTTTTGACACATTTAATCAGTCACAGCACTTTGTCCATACACTGTACAAATCTTTTTGTGTGTGTGTTTCAATTGCATTTTTGCCTTTCTTGAATTAATAAAGCATAATATACTGAAAATACTATGTATCTTCTTCCATCTTCAATACTAAAATGGCTGCACAAAAGTTCACCAATTTTGATAATTTTTAAAAAATGCACACTGATATGACAGCTGTCACAATACAATCCAACAACCAATTGTTTCTAATGAAGTTAAAGACAACTAAGCACTACTAGAGCCATTGTATAGAAAAAAATAAACCAGCTTTTTGGTGAACCCAATATTATGGCATGGGGCCTCTGCCCTTGGAGTAAACTTGGATAAGGGTAATTGGGGATTATTGTTCTCCATTTTCTATGTTTGGGATAAAATTTCCATGTTATTAGTGGAGAGGCTGGATGGAGGAAAAGCGCCTTTGTTCTCTCACCCATTCTTGCCTGAAATAGAGCTTCTGCAGCTTGGAACTGAGGTTGATGTGGAGGAAGTAAGAAATGTTACCTCATAATAGCTGCTTAGCCTCCCCTAATATACTACTTAAAAATCAGCAAACTCCCTGAGGGAAAAAGCAACTTAGAATGTTGGGCCCACTCCATTGGTCTCCTATCTCTTCAGACTCTTGTACACTGAAATATGCTGTTATGGTAAATTTGTAAAATGTTCAAATGTGTGTATACACAGACACAACACACACATATATGCTTTCATAGCTCAAACATTTTATTTTAGTGGGAGGTTTGTTATAGCTGAAAAGTGAAAATATAAATTTAGAACAATTGATATGGAGCATTTTATTATTTTCTCTTTACTTTTCTATTTATTTATTAAACTATAAGGTAGTAAAATTAATTTTATTTTTAAGCTTATCAGTTTTTAAAATGTTTTATTATTTATAATACATTATTATTAATTTTGTTGTATTCAGAAAAGGTCTTGACCACTACTAATAATTTGTTGAATATTTTTGATAATTGATTTACTTCTTATTATACGATTCATTTAATCAAATATTTTATATGTAATGAGAAAGAAATTATTAACTTTAATTGTTGATTTAAAGGATTATTCTTTTTATTTGGGTTCTTCAAGTAACTTGTTTCCAGATAATTATTTTTATAGATTGTTATCATTAACTCTTAGAGTTATAAATTTCCACATATCATAAACAATTTTTTGATTTCTTTTGGGATTTGGTCATACTGAGGTTACATATTTTGATGAATACAAGTTATAGTCACGATTAATTCCTTTAAAATAATCAAATTATTATATTTGTATAACAGCTTTACTTTTGCAAGGAAGCTTTTCTGACTTTCTGACTTGGTCCCATTCCTTTCTCTTCTATGTTTCCATTAATTCATTCATTATTTTGTGCTCAAAATTTTTTTTGAGTTATTTCATTTTACTTATTTTATACTATTTTACTTATTTAGTTCTTGGCATATATCCTACAGTACAAATACTAATCTGGAACCTAATGATACAGAAGTAAATAACATAGTGTCCTTGTCTTAGGGGTATCTCACTGGAGAACACCTAACAATAGCCCTTTGTGCAGAGAGAAGAAACTGTGAGCTATGGTATGTATGTGATGTTGGAGGGATGGCTGGAGAAGACAAAAGACAGCAGAAATCAGTTTAGAAAACATGGCTAGCAGTAACATTTGCACAATTCTGAAACTCACTGATATAACCTACAGTTGATCCCTGAGGTTTGTGTCATACAGGAAAATTAAAGGGTAATTGGAAACCCACTAGGGTCTGCAGTTTGTTGACTTACACGGACTATGAATTATTTTTAGCAATCAATAGAGTCCTAAAAAACAGACTTATTTAAGAATGGCACATTTGCTACATTTCAATAGCAGCTTGCTTTGGGAGATTTTTGACCCATAGTATCTGAAACTAATGAATATATTAGTTGCAACAAGAATTTATATGAGCAGTGATTTAAAGTAATTTTTCTGTGGGCATGGGATGAGATTAGCCAAAAGAAATCCGATATTCTTGTTAATTCTTCAGCTACACTGGTAAATGTGCCATTAGGCAAAACACTCTCCATACCTAGCAGTCAAGAGAAGAAAGCACTGATTCAAAATACAAAAACCATTCCTACTCTGGCATGAATCTGTCATCAGGATGAACCAGGCTGGATCATGACAGAGGCCTTTTTGCCAGAGCCTGGATTTTCATAATGTGAGAAATGCTTTCTCTTTGTAATTACCGATACTGTTGTAGGGTGAACTGAAGACACATGGAACACTGAATTAAATAGTACAGCTCTCTATTGCAGATCATGTAAGACAGCAGCCTTGCTATTTGCATCCCATAGACTTCAAATGCAATTTTTGGATCAGCACACCCATTTCTCATTTTCACTTTTATCATTTTTCTCCTCATTTGGCCTATGAAATATCCTTTGCACAATATCATGTCATGTACATTATTTGGATGTGTTATTCAAAATCAGTACCACTACTTCATCTAAACTCTCCCTTCAGAGCACTCATTATTTTCCAGTTATGAATACTGAAATAACTACCTTATGTTTTTAGGTGTTGCTTATCTTACCCCAAGAATGACTCAATTCATAAAGTGCATAGTTGCTTGGCATTTAACCTAGAAAAGTATGTAGCTATGTATAAGTCAATTCAGGCAACCATAACAATATCATAAACTAGATGACTTAAACAATGTATGTCTATTTCTCACAGTTTTGGAAGCTAGGAAGTTCAAGATCAAGGTACTGACCGATTTGGTTTGTGGTGAGAGCTCTCTTCGTGGTTTGTAGATGGCTGCCTTCTTGCTGTGTCTTCATGTGGTGGAGAGAAAGAAATAGCAAGCGCTCTGGTCTCTCCTTGTGGGCACAAACACCATAACAAGATTTCTCCCCTCATGACCTCAGTTAAACTTATTTCCCCACCCCTGATACCATCACTTTGGCCAGTAGAGTTTTAAAATACAAATTTTAAGAGAACATACACATGCACTTAATAATGCACTAGGACAACAAAACATCATTCCTCTGCTATCCAGAAATTCAGAAGCATGTGGCCAGTTTGTGAGGGGTCGACTGATACATACACTGTGGGGGGCTGCTTCCTGTGGCAGGGCACTTTCAGTTAGTGGACCTCCGATATTTCTTTCAGAAACTTTTCATGGAATCAGAAATAAATTTAATACATACTATTCAAATTACTTCAAGTATTTATTTTAAAACGATTAATTCTGTAAAGCTCTAAGTATGTCTTATACAGGAAGCCCTTCCACTCAGGACCAATACAATTTTTCTTGATATCTCATGGTCTTTAGTTTTATATTTAACAACCTGGCCCAGTTTTTCCAATATAGCTAAACTGAAGAGTTAAAGAGTTATTTTGGATTAACTCTTTGAGGTTATGAAGCTTACCTGGCCCTGTTTTTAAAGTTTTTTGAAGACATTGAATTGGGAAAGTAAATTCCCATTCTTTCATTTCCCAGATGTTCCCACTGAAGAGAACTGTGTTGAATTCTAACCTTGCATCCTCTGATGTCTGAATAGGTTCAAATATATATACATATAATATATAATGTATTCTTTTCCAATTCAAATTGCTACTGAGAACACTGACACCTCTAGATGCTGTTTGCTTTTCTAAAATTGTCACTCAATTTTTCTAGTATTTGCAACTATAAAAAGAAAAGTGACAAGAAACCTTCCATACTGAGCTGATAACTGGGGTGAGTAAAGGAGAAGCAGTTAGAGCTTCTTCTAGATTTCCCTAAAATTAATGTAGGAATGTGTCTCATATTAAAATGTTAAGGGCTCTATTCAAGACAGTTTTAATTAGTCAAGCAGCAAAACAAAGGGAAAATGATGTCCCCTGGTGCCTTTCTAAAATTCTCTTGAAAAATAAGGAATAGTATTTTTCATTGCATCTGACTGGTATGTAGAAAAGAAATCTAGAAGTTCTCTTAACTGTACATTTATTTAAATTTCCATTTCTCTTATTTGAAAGAAAAACTATTGAACAAAATACATACTGTAAAAAATCCTGGAAAACATTCCCATTAAGAGATGACTGAATTACATATTTTTTCCTTTAAATAAAACAAAACTTCATTGCTGCATATATACTATATACTGTATATACTGTATAGTATACTATATACCGTATAGTATAATGTACACTATATACACCAAAATACATACCTTACTATAATTCAGGAAGAAACATTTCACAGACAAGATTGGTTTGCCTGTAGGGTGAGCTGAGAAACTTCACTTGGGTTTATTTAACCTAAGACTGTCTTTAAAAGCTGTATTTCAAATGCATGTAAATGGAGACATCCAAATTAAGATGGCTGTTTGAAGCCATATAATAGAATTTCTTTTCCATAATAACCAATGAATGGCTATTTTCAAAAAGACAAGAAATAAGAAGTATTGATGAGGATTTGGGGAAAAAAAGAACACCTGTTCACTATTGGTAGAAATGTAAATTGGTGTAGACACTATGGAAAACAGTATGGAAGTTTCTCAAAAAAAAATAAAAATAGAATTACCCTATGATTTTATCATATTTTCTTCCTATTCTCTCTTAATTGTCTGGATTTTACCTTCACCACTGTTATAAAGCTATTGATTCCCCTTGTTCTTAATGTCTGTAAGCAATATTCAGTTTTTTATCAGCAGCATTGGATACAGTTGACCACTCTTTCTTTTTTGATAGACATTCTTCATTTGTATTCCAAAACATCATTGTTGTTTTCATCGACTTCTTGTTTCACTAATTGTTTCTGGTCTCTCTCTTTTGTGGGTTCTTCTGTTTATCTTTTACCTTCCGATTAGCGAATGGCTCAAATCTGTGGTCCTCTTCTCTGCACTAACAATCACTTCCAATACCATGGCCTTTTGCATCATTGCCATAATATTTTACAGAATATTCTCAGAACAATTAAACTCAATGTGAGATTTAGGGGTTATCCAAAATTTTGAATGACTGCTATTTTTTTTCCATTAAGTCAAATAATTGAAAGTTGACTGTATTTTTTTGGATAGGATTTTGATAAAGAAGACATTTGGGTTATAATGAAACACACAGTTATAATGAAAGCATTTAAGAAATAAATAAAATAAAGCTCAGGGCAGAATTAAATGTCATAGAATTTGAAAATTTTCAAGTAAAACAGGTAGTCATTTGTTGAAGGATATGGGCCAGACTTTGATTACTTTATTAAGAAGCATTTATCCATCCACTCTTCCTGACATAAGCATAAATATACTTAAGAAATTGCTCTATTTTAGGAGAGGCCACAGAATAAGAGCTCTTGATACCTAGAAGAGCTAAAATTATTTTACAAAAATAAATCTTGGAAGTTTTTGTTTGACTCTTTATAATTTCAAATGTATGGAGCTGTTAAAAACATGTTCTTTTTTTTCCCCCCATGACAGTTGTTTTAAAAATTGGCTTTTTCCTTCTTGGTAGAAACAATATCAATGTTTTGTGGTGTGTCAGTTTCTATGGTAACGATACTTTTCTTAAATAACAGTTTGAACTGGCTCTTAAACATGAGCAACAGTCTGACCTACTGAAGAGGAAATTGCTGCCTGACCAGAGTTTATCTCTTAAGCCCACACTCACCCTTCTTTATGCCCCCACCTCCATGTGCTTAATTGAAATCTATTCACAAATACCCAATTCTCTTGGCTAGCAGTACAATAAGAAGTATGGTAATAAGGGATTACCAGTTAAATATGAAGAAATGGGTAAGTTTTCCAGTTTACCTCTAGTGGTAGAACAAATAGGGAGAGTTTCTTTCTTTCTTTCTTTCTTTTGGTATATTTAAGATTCATCTTTTTTTTCCCCCATCATTTATACTTATTGAGCATGTACAGTATACGAGGCACAACAGAACATACAAGAAAACATTGTCCCTGCTCTTGAGGAGCATACATTCTAAACAAAAAAGAAAAATACACCTCTTTTAAAATGGTATTTTTGTTGGGTGTTTTTGCAAGGTACTGAGGAAATATAGTCTGTAGGGTGAGTTTTGGGTATAACTTAGCCCCATTATTTAAAGAAAAGAGGAAGAAGGAGGATTTTAAAGCAGCCAATGACAGACCTTTCAGGATAGGTAGAGTTTTAGAGGGAGGTAACACAACCTCATCAACTAAGGAGACTTACTGCAGTAAATAGGGTGAGGGAAACAGTTTGTGGGATGCAAGCAAAGGAAGCAGAGTATCCTTAGGCATTGAGTGGAGCCAGAAAGGTCATGCAGCCTTTTTTCCCAAGTACATGGCCACCAGGTAGGAATGGATGGTGAAAGGACAGAATGCTAAAAAAGGTAATCCTGAGTCCCTGGCAAACAGGAAGGCAGGCTGTAAGACTGTCAAGAAATTCTTAAAAACAAGTGATTTGGAAGCACAGAACTTACAGTTAATGCTACCCAATGTCATGATGGGCCAAGAACATTTGACTTCCAAAGTTAGAAAATGCCATATACTAAAATTTTAAATGGAATACATTACCTTTTTTCTAATCAATCCCACCTCTAAAAAAAAAAATTACCTTTTTTTCCCAGGGGTTTGGGGGCGAAGGGAAGAGCATGGGATGTGGTTGGGGACAGTAGTTCTATTAGTAGTAGTTTGTTGTTATAATAAACTTTGTATTTAAACTTGGTAAAGCCCTTAGCTGCCAAGAGGGAATAAGGAAATAAATTTCCAAAAGTTGAATTTGCAAAAGGAATAAAATTTCCTTTATTGAAGTTTCAGAACCAAAAGACTAATTTACATGAAAAGCTGTAGAGAAGTAGTTGAAAAGTCCATTCATAAAACTTTTATTCTACTTAACATGAACTTAATACATGTGTTCTTAACAATTATGCTTAGATTGTTCATGAAAATTTCATAAGACATTAACAAAGCAAGCCATCATCTAAAGTTATTTCCCTGTTAACTATTTTTACAGCACATGCATGTTAGGCAAGTATCAAACACACACACACACACACACACACACACACACACACAAGCAGGAAAAAAACCCCTAAAAAAGTTAAATACATGGGTTTTTGTTTGTTTGTTTTACTGCTGTGCTTGATATACATAAAGTAATGAATATCAAGCAATTCATTTACTGCATCTTTACTTGTACATTTGTTCTTCGGTTGCCTAAAACATTTAAATACGAATGAGTGTAGCAAAAAATAATGAAAGCAAACAGCAGGTAACTTTACAAAGAATGGAATGTGAACCATTTCTGCTCTTGTCCAGAGTAAGTTGGGTTATAACTAAAGGAACACTTCTGCAGCTGTAGTTAAAGGTGTGCACATCGAGACTGAGTATTCCACAGATACACATGGTTCAACATGTTATCCGTGGGACATCCATTTCTACTACAGCCCCCTAAGTGCTCCAAAACTTTAACTACCTACAACAACTATACTTATGACTGGAACCAATTGTCTCTTTTATTCCCCACCAGGACAAACCAATATGTAGGCAGTTTTCTTTGCTTAGACATAGAAGCAATTTTAGCACTGGGCCTTGTGAAGCCACAATGTACCAAAAGTACTATGCCAAACATTTATAACTTGCATAAAAATTCCACATCCCCATATTGGCCACCTCAAAATGAAAACATAACTCCCTAAATATTAACTGGATCTACTCCCCTAATATTAAACATAAAAACCACATGGGAAATAAGAAATTATAATAGAAGTAACATAAACCTGTAATAAATCATAAACAAAAAACTATTTGTGGGAGCATGGATGACAAATGGTCTACTGCATAAAGTTTAAAATGAGGCAGACAAAAGTTTGAAGGTTGGTTTATTTTCTCTTCCTTCTCTTGCTTCAGCTTCATCTTCATCTCCTTGGGTATCCGATGTCGACAATGTCAAGTTGTCTCTCAGTCATTGCATTATTAGCGTGCTGTCTTTGTATGACTCTTCACTTAATGTATCAAGTTCAGCAATGGTTTCATCAAAAGCTGTCTTTGCAAGAGAGCAGGCTTTCTCTGGGGAGTTCAGAATCCCATAATAAAACACAGAAAAGTTAAGGGCCAGACACGACCTGATAGGCTGTGTTGGTTGCATTTCCTTTTTGCTGATTTCGAAAGCTCCTAGGTATGCTTGTTGTGACTGATCCACAATCCCTTTCTTGTCATCCCCAGCAGCAACCTCAGCCAAGTAACGGTAGTCTCATTTCATATTCAAATAGGAGACTTTGCTCTCTGCTTGTGAAGCATTGGGGATTGAGAACTTTTCCAAGAGAAACAGTACATCATTGCAGATATCTCTTAGCTTGGTCTCAATCATCTCTCTGTATTCTCCAGCCATCTGCTGTTTTTTTCTCAGCACCTTCCGTCTTTTGCTCAATACTCAGACGACCTTCCAAGATGACCCATGGGCTCCTGTAACATTTTTATAAGCAACTGAGAGGAGATTCCTCTTTTCATTGGATAATTCAGCTCCTTGCTCAGTTACAGACTTCATGCAGGCTGCCATGTCATCATATTCCTCAGCCTGCTTGGCCTTCTGCCCCAGCTCATTTTTATCCACGATTGGATGTTCTGTGTCCAGAGTGGGCGGCGGTGGAACGGCGGGGGCTCAATAGTCTTTGGGCAGCAGCGGCAGCGGCAGCAGCAGCAGCGGCAGGATCATCGAGGCTGAGACTCTGTCCGTTGATCTTACTGCTCACCAACATTCGTCCTTTGTATTCAAGTCTTTGATTCATCTGGATTTTTTTTTTAAATTGTCGTTCAACTGCAGTTGTTCCCATTTCCCCCCTACCACTCTCCCCTGCCCCATCCATCCCGACTTTCCACCCTCAGTCCTACCCCGCCCCATTGTCTTTGTCCATGGGTCCTTTATACAGGTTTCTTGACGACCTTTCCTCTTCCGGGGAAGATTTTATTTCTCATAAACCTATTAACTCTCTTGACTTAATGTATCAGCTCCAACTCCACTTTCTCCCCAGAACTCTGTTTCAAAATAGTTGAGCACTCCTCTACTTCAATTTCTGTAATGCCTATTTGAGGGTCAAAATTGGCTTTGGTTCATTTTAATTTCTTTGTTATTAAAATGAAACTGAGACCATCAAACCTCTAAATATGGAGAAACATAAAGTATCCCTTGGCCAAAATCATAAGATAATAATAGAGAAATATGTCAACTCTTGTCTATCATTCTTTTTATAGCTGCTTGTAAAATAAATCACGAAGTATTTAATTATATTGTATCTTAAAATCATAGTCTTTAAAAAATAAACTTTGATTTATTTAATTAAGATGCATAGATTTGTCAGTGTTATGATAGATTGTATTTGAAAACTTGTATCAAAGGAAGACAATGGAATCTAAATGGAACATAGCTCATTAATATATGAGCTTGGATTTGAATACCCTTTTTTCCTTCAAAACATAAACTGCATAACATAAATCTGAAATTAAATTAATAATAAGGGTTATGTATTATTTTTATAATGGGTTATACTATATTTGACATTGATATTATAGTCTCAAATATAATATTGTTACAGTTTAATTATATTACATAAAACATCCTTAATATATGTTCATATAGATCTTAAAAATAATTTTATCTCCATGTATTCTAATATATATTGAAAATCAGTATTATATGATCTACCCAAACCTTTATGATATATATATATATATGCATATAAATATACTATGCACTTTATACAATATACCCAAAATCTGGGGACATAAATTTGGAATAATGGTAATTGTGATTAATGTTTTCAAGGATAAAACTATGTATATTTTATTGAGAAAATTTTTCATGGCATTCTTCTATTTCTAAAACTTACCAGAGACTACAAACTAACACAAATACTAGACTAGCAAGCAGCCTAAAGGTCTGATGCAATTGAGTGTTTCTTGCACAAAGAGAGGCTCTGCATGTTCTTTCAGATCAGTCATCGAGGTGCAATGAAACTTACACCACCTCTTGCCACTTTTGCTAAAGGCCCCCTGAGACACACAGCCTTCCAAGGCTGTGAAGGCTTCATTGACTCTAAGGTATACAGGATAGTACTTTTCCCTCAAACAACATTAAATTTCAAAGAACAGCTTAGAACAGAAGAGCCCTTTCTAGAACATAATGCAAAATCTATTGTCTTAGTTTGGATCCTCTACATAAACAGAACTAATGAGAGGAGAGAAGAAGAGAGGAGAGGAGAGGAGAGCAGAGGAGGGGAGAGGGAAAGAGAGAGAGAGAGAGAGAGAGAGAGATTGAGATTGACAAATATCATAAGGCATTGGCTCATGGGATAATGGCAGTTCTCAAGTCTCAAGATCTTCATAGTGAATTGGCAACCTGGAGACCCTGAGGAGCCAATGCTGTTGTTCCAGTCTGAAGGCCATCAGGCAGGAAGAAGCCTCTCCTTGTTAGGGAGGTCAGGCTTTTTGTTCTATTCAGACCTTAACTGATTGGATGGGGCCCACCCACGTTTGAAAAGGCAATCTGCTTTAGTTAGTCTAAGAATTCAAATGTTAATCTTACTCTAAATGCCCTTACAAAAATACCCAAAATAATTTTGACCGAATATCTGCAGGCACCATGACCTAGTCAAGTTGACACATAGATTAATCATCAGATCTACTTCTACCTAGAAATTAAATATTGCCATTACCTTAACCTCTGGAGCTTGTTTTATTACATGAAAATAAAGAAGTTTAGTAAGATTATTTTCAGGTCCTTATTAGTTTAAAAAATGGTATTCTGATGCAAGAACAGCTATTTTGACAATATTCATTTGATATATCATGGAATCAAATAAATAAGGTAATCAATACCATTTGGTCTACCACAAACACATCAATTATGTCATAAATAGAGATGCCAGTTCTTCTATAGCTGTTTAATTTTATTTTAATTTATGCAACCTAAAGAATAATTTAAAGAAATTTTCACTGATAGGACCAGGGATACCTTTGGGATATAGAAAAAACTTCGATAAGAATAAGATAATGTCTTTGTATTCAAATGAACCCATATAGTATTTGAATTTTACTTATCTCCCTCCTCAATCTTGCACAGAATCTTATTATCAGTGGAGGTCCTAGTAATTGACATGCTTATAAAAATCAAGGCACAGAAAAACTTGCAAATAAGAGATATATATGTAGTGATAATAACCACAGAAACAAACTGAAAAGGTCCTTAAGGTAGTATGAACGATAATGGACACCATGCACTCAATTCACATTTGAATCAATAATGTATGTCTATAAATGTATATATTAGACTAAGAAAATGATGGCAAAAGTCTCTGGAGATATTTTGATAATTACATGTTCAAACACTATTTGCTCATCATAAACTTAGGAATCATTTAAAGCAGTGTTCAATTCTTTGTTTTGTATGACTTGTCAGTAAATTTTTCTGAGTATGTCTCAAATATATATTTATTTATTTACAGATATTACATAATAGAATAATCATAATATATTTAAAACAAAATCAAAATAGATTATAGGTGTAAATTTAGCTTTCTCTTTTTACCTCCAATGGAACATCTTTCAGAAACATATGAATGATACATACATTAAAAATCTACATTTATATAACTTCATACATTTGAATAAGATTTTTTTGGAAAAATTAACTGAGAAGATAGAGATGGGACAGCAGCCATGTGGAAATACTCGTTTTCACGAAGAATTGATCATACTGAAATTTTGATGAGAAGTACTCAGTAAAGAGAAAGCAGTTAAAAGGAAGAGGTCATCATGAGTGTGAAGTCTTAAAAATGTTTTACATAGTATAATAAGGGGCACGCGCAAGGCTACAAGTAGAAGAAATGAGTTATTGATCCAATCCAGCAGTTTACTAAGTATGCTACAGCCTCACCCCATATTTCTCTTTAGGATAAGCATGCCCACCTGAGATAAAGTGATAAAGTGTGAGAACCCCCAAATGACCCAAAGAGCTTTTTTTATAAAAAAGTTAATTAGACTGTATCCCAAGGATTCCCAAGGAAAGAAGCAACCAGAAGCTAAACATAAGGACCACTGTGTTATTTTTATAATCATTCTTTTTGAACTTAAAAAAATTCTTTAAATCAGTCCGTTAGATTTAGAAGAGAACACTTGATGAGCTGCCAACCGTTTAATGCACATGAATAAATGCATGTACATATGTTAAATCTATAACGCTTTATAAAAATGCTAGCTCTCTAATAGTGCAGGAGGAACAAATGGGTTGCTACTTGGCCTTCATTTGCTTTTGTCATTGGGAAAAAGTGTTTGAGCATCTGTGCATGAATTTTAGGGGACTGTGAGTATGTGACAGGACATATCTCTTTTATGGTCACAAAACTTCTATTTGTTAATTGCTAGGCAGGCTGATTTGGTACTGGGTAGGACAAAATGCCACAGGTTCAGAATTATAAACACTTCAGTAGGAATCCTCTCCACTGTTCTCCCACAGCCTTACAAATTGGTATTCGCTCCTCCTTAGAAGGCAGTTACCAGAGATCTATAGAATGGTGAACCCATAAGGTATAGTTCAACTCTTTCATGTACTAATGAAGAATTAAGTCATGAGAAGTAAAGCGCATTTGTGAAAAGATCACACATTAGGTGACTGACTGAACTGAGAATGAAATGTAAACTCCTGGTTTCAGATTCAGTTTGTTCAATAACCTTCCTTACGTTTTATTAAGGAATATTCCTTTTCACCGATGAGGAGATACACCTGACCAGAAAGCACATTGTGAATCTTGAAGAATGATTTTCACATTTTCATTGTATATAAAGCACCTGGTGGGCTTTGAGATTCTGCACTACTTCTAGGTTATTCCAACATTGCTTGTTGTGAACAAAGTTTTGAGTACCAAAAGTTAGGATAAAATTGTCAATTCCTTTGTTCACACTTACTCATAATAGAACACTTTTTTTAGTGCATATAGAAATGTGCATGTTGATAAGGAAATATAAATAATATTTCAAGATAAGTAAGCTTAAAGAGAGAAACTGCTGCTTTTTAAAAATTATTTTTATCTTCACCCAAGGACATTTTTTTTTCATTGTTCTTAGAGAGAAAAGGAAAGGGAGAAACATCAATGTGAGAGAGAAGCATTGAAAAGTTCCCCCCTCCCCCTGCCTTACATGTCCAGACAGGGGGCTTATGCCCAGACCAGGGGTCACATGTACCGATGCCCAGATGGGTGATCAAACCTGTGACCCAGGTATGTGTCCTGACCAGGGATTAAACCGCAACATTTCCACCACAGGCCAAGACTCCAACCAGTTAAGCCACACATCCCAGGCCTAAACCGTCTACATTTTAAAGATTTTTTTTTTTTTACTTTTACACCTCAAAATAAAGTACTGTCATTTAATTATGGAGTAGGAATAATCATTCTGAAACCTATCATGGCTGCTTTACAAAATGTCACATTAAGTACTAATATATACTTGAAGGAACTCAGAAGCTTTTTGTTCATTTTACTTTATTTGGCAGCTTAAATATGCTAAATGATGAAAAATACCAACAGTCAATAACTCTTGAGGACTGATTTGCTGCCTTAGACTTCAGCTATTAAAGTTTCTGTATATATGAGGTTAGAAAGAATTCAACCCATAAAAGAGGCTAAAAATGACTTTTATGTTACCTGACCCAGATCCAAAGGCAAGGGACAGTTGGCAAAGAAACCAATTTGACTTTAAAATAAGAAAACTGACTCCTAATGATTCTTGTGATCTGGAATAGCTCAAGAATAGCAGATCGTGAGCAACCCTTAATTAACACCCTCTAATTCACCACATCCTCTTTTTCTTTTTTTGTTCTTTCAACCTCAACTTTTCTCATGAAGCGATGAAAGACTCTGATAGGCTCCTTCTCGCTGTGAATTTTTAAGGTCTGCATATACACTCCCTCCCTAGGAGAGCTGCATCTGGCCACAAGACAGAATTTCCTGGGAAGATCTTACAAATAGCTAATGCTTACACCTTCCCCCAGATCTATACAATCAGAATTTCTAAGGTCAGGCCTAGGCACTGGCATTTTCAAAAACTCCCTAGATGATGCTAATGTTCAGTTAAAGCATGTAATCACTGTTAAAAGAAAGCAAGTAGAAGAGACACTGGTTAGCAGTTTAATGGAAATTGGGTTTCAACAATGTGTGCTGAAGGCCAGCCAGGGGCCATCGTTGCTCTGAGACTGACTAGGAAGCACTGTCAGTAGTAGTGGTGTTGGCGGTGTATAAAGGGATGGAGTAGCAGTATATATTGGTATTTATCACCATTGGCTCAAGATGGAACATCACAGTATAAAAGATATTTTGTAGAAGAAAGCCTTCTCAACTGATGTCTCTGTATAGCATAGAGGCTAACTGCAAAGGGAAGGGAGAGAGGTAAACGCTGAGGTGTCTAATCTATGACCTGCACTCTCTCCTCTTGCTAACACTTAATCTGCCACACCCCGCAGCAAAAAATAAATAAGTAAATAAATAATAATAATAGTCTGGTTTTCCTGTCTCTGTCCTTTCTCTTCCCCAGTACCTTCTCAGAACTAATTACAACTAGATGGAACAGGTAGATAACAAAGTAATAAGAAGCAGCATAATCAGCAACATCACCTTCGATGTTTTCCTGACATAAAAACAGCACCCAGGCTGGTACACTGGGCTTCCATTTGGGCACCAGATCTTTCATCTAGTTCTAAGAGCTTGAAATCATCCTTGGTCCTCACACCAAAGATTTCACTCCCATAACATACATAGTTCTCAACCATCTCAAAGCCTAAAGCTATACATTGTCCATCCGATCTACGATGGCAGTGGAAGCAGACCCCTCTGACCTCTGTCCCACTAACAAGGAGGATGCTTCATAGTTCCAGGTCTCAGGCTCTTTTTTTCTGTCTACTTTACTCAAAGCAACTGCCCTTTCCCAGCTGCTAACCAAGACATAATCTGAGCACAAATTTGTGTAATCTCATTCAAAAATTTCAAATGGGACTTCTCTGGAATTTCTTACTCTCCTGCCACTAACCCTGAGTAACTGCTGCTGAAAAATGGCACATATGGCGCTCTGTGTGTGTGTGCAATAGCGTCATTCTTCATGAGATTGCTCAAAAGTGATGGCCAGCTGATCTCTAGGAAACACACCCAGGCTCTGAAAAGTAGGCAAATGGCTATTTTAGTTATTCTCCACTTATGCCCCTGAAGCCCATATTATGAAAATGAAATATTAAAACATATACATGAACACAAGCACTGAAACAACACAACACAGATAATTCAATGTTTACCTTTCACACAGTTGTATTAGATAATCCTTAAAAACTGAAGACTTTGGTCACTGTTACTCTTTCTTCTTCCAAAATCACAACCCAAAAGAATTTTACTTATTTATCAGTTATTTGGATATGTTTTCCCTTAGTGTCATGTTTGGATCCTCACCTGTCTAGAATTATACTGGTGGTACTTTAAGAGACTGTTACACTTTTTACTTTACTTTTACTTTTTCTCCAATAGGTAAGTATTATTCTGTTTGGTTTGGTTTTGTTTTTATATTGTTGCAATAAATTTGATTTCTGCAATCTTTCATTTTAATATGCAATTAGATTTTTGCATTAAGAATATCAAATATTAGGCCAATCTATTATTTCTCTAATTTAAAAGCAAGTCTATCTATTTTTAATTCAGGAATGACTAATGACAAATTTTGAAATAATAGTTTTTGTTTCTTTAAAAAGATATTTCTTCTTATAGAAAAATCATATTCCCAGCATATACATATATGAACCATTTCCTGAAATAAAAACTAAGTTTTCTGAATTTTTTGAATGTCCCTTGGTCAAGTTGGGTTTTTTGTTTGTTTTTTTTTTTCTGCTAGAGACACTCACAAATGATTTTCAGACCTTCGTTAGTGCTTCGTACACATGTTTAGTTAAGAAGTACTTCCCATACAGACTACCATATAGACTATTTTGCAGCTGAAAATTAGTCATCTCAGCAGGAGCACACACTTTATCAATAGCACAAATTATTGACAGTTCAAACAGGCCATCAGAGAGTTTAATCAAATAATCAAAAAAAGCTTGGTGATATAACTGAAAATATATTGCTATTCAGATGAGATAACAGTGATATACTAAATAGCCAAATTGTATTACAATTCTTGCTTTAGTATCAAGAATTTGTAAGTGAAAAGGAATAAAATATATGCTCAATGGTTTGAAAAAATGCTTTTCTTCAAATAGCTATTTATTAATTATATATAGAAAGCAGAAGATAATTCTGAATTATGTATATAAGCTTATGTAATATACTGTATAATTATAGTCCATGATTTTTCTTAATTATTCTTTGTTTAGATAAAAGAAGAACATAGTGAAAACATCTCCAGAAAATTAAAAATGTTATAGATAGTAGTGAAGTGACTATGGTAAATGCTTAAATATTCTTGCTTAGAATATTCAGGCAATTAGACTGCTATGAAGCATTTAGGAGATTAAACAGTATGCAAAATGTTACTCTCAGACTTTGAATGATCTTTTATGATAGCTGTATTCTCTAAAGCTGTACTCAATAATTTTAAGGCCTCCGGTAGAAACATCTGCACCATCGTGAATTAAGAATGAGAGAAATCCAGAAAGCTCCTTGTATAGGAAACTTTTAAAGGCACTTACATAGAGACAACTTCATAAATTTTGCTCATCTCTTGGATTATGGCTTTAATAATTTCTAGATGCTTGATCTCTGTCCTTGAACAATTACAAAATTATATACACATTTAAGTATTCATTTATTTAGGCTCAGCTGGGACAAACTAATATATTTTTTTCTGCCATTACATTTACTTAAACTACCTTGATTTCCTTTTATTAGTTGTTTCTAGCCACAAATTTCACCTTACATTAGGTTATACTTGCTCTAAGTTCGAAATATATTGCATTTTACATTTTTTTTACTTACTCAGTTCCTTGAAAACTCTCCATGCAATAATAAAAGCTTTTTGTAGATTTGATTTCATATATATCTCATAAAATCAATATTATAAGTGGTCTTAAATTTTAGTTCAGTAGAGAAAAAGTAGCTTGAGAAATAAGATGGATTTAAAAATAAATATAATAATAATTTGTGGTATTTTCATTATTACATTTATTGGTGGGTTACCAGGTGATAACTGAATTATTTTGAATGCTATGTTTAATTCTCATAATAATAAGTACTAATTTTTTAATATTTTATTGATGAATGAAATACATTATTTCTCTATATACAGTATAAATACGTATGTACAATATTTTGTGTATTATGTGTACACACACACACACACACACACACAAACACACACACACACGAGGTCTGTCCAGAAATCTAACCATTGTCATATGATGAGAATGGTTTGCATGACATTTATGTAATCTGGAAGCCAAGGAGAAGGGAGTGGAATGAGCATGTGTGAACAATGACGCCTTCACTGTATTAGTCAGTGGGGACAGTAGATGCCATTGAGTGAGAATGTGTACTGTGTGGCCATCACATTCAAAATGACTGAGAGACTAGGCCAATGAATCTGCATCAAATTTTGCATTAAGCTTATACATTCCTCTACAGAAACTATTCATATGATTTAGAAAGGCCACAGCTATGAGCAACTGGTGATTGGCAGCTTCATCGCAACAATGCACTCACTCATGCATCACATCTTGTGTAAAGTTTTTGGTGAAACATCACATCTCCTGGGGTGACTCAGCCTCCTACAGTCCAGATTTGGCGCCCTGCAACCTCTGGCTCTTCCCAAAACTAAAATTGCCTTTGAAAGGAAAGAGATTTCAGACTGTTGATGAGATTCAGGAAAATACGACGAGACAGCTAAAGGTGACTGGGAGAACTGTGTGAGGTCCCAAGGTGCCTACTTTGAAGAGGACTGAAGCATCATTGTCCTATGTACAATGTTTCTTGTATCTTGTAACTTCTTCAATAAATGTCTCTATTTTTCAAATTATATGACTGGATACTTTCTGGACAGACTGTATTAGAATATATATATATACATTCTAATGTACCCTATCAACTGCATTTTTTCCCAGATATAGCTAAGACTAACAGAACTAAAAATATAAATTCTTATTTAAAACTGGAAATGTTAATATTATTCTCTCAGTAAGTGTTGGGAAAGTAGAGGGACTATGAACCATTCATTAAGTTAGACTATATATGCAATCATAAAAGAAATCTCCATATATTTGAAATTAAGGAAATGCTTATTTTTATGCTTATTTTTAAAAATATCAATAGAATTAATGAATCTCTAGTTAGGCTGATCAAGAGCAAAGACACAAATTACGAATATAAGAAATCAAAGTGAGAATATCATTACAAAACCTAGAGACATTTGTATAGTACTGAGGAAATATTATGAAGAAATATGAGCCTATTAATTTACAACAAATGCAATAGCCACATTCTTTGAAATAACGCAAACACATCATGAACAAATAGATAATAGGAATAGTCATATGTGTATGAAAAAAATTATAATTGAAAGCCTCCTTACAAAGGAAATTACACCAGATGTTTTTGCTGTCAAGTTCTATCAAATATTTAAGAGAAAAAATTACCAATCATATTTAAACTTTTCCAAAAAATAGAGGGAGAGGCTACACTTAATTGATGAGAGCAGTGGCCTCATCACACCAGGCCAGGTATCACTAAAGATAATAACACTGCGGTCCCATGTTCTTCGTGAACAAAGATGCATATTTCCTTGAGTAAATATGAGGAAATAAAATTCAGTCATATACATAAAAGAATGATACATCATGACTAAGTGGAGATTATCTTCGAAATGCATAGCTTGGTTTATCATTTTAAAATAAATTACTATAATCTTCATACTAACAAAATAATGGAAAAAGTTATCTCAACATTGCAAAAATTATTTGACAAAATTTGACATTCATTTTTGATATCAATCTACATAAAATTAAATAGATGGGACCTCTCTAACTCTGATTGGAGGCATCTACAATAAAACAAAATATATATTTTAAGTCAGACATAAGGCTAGGATGTTTACTGTCATGTTTTTTATTTAATAAGTAATTTCATGTTTTTATTTTATTTAGTAAGTATTAGCCAGAATGATAAGGTGGAAAAATGAAAATAAAATTAAGCACATTGGATAAAAGAAGGAAAAATTATTTACAGACAAATTAATTATGTAGATAGAACATTCTGTTTTCTACACACACACACAAAGATGGTACTCCTAATATTTGACAAGCTTATAAGATTAATATACAGGGTGGGGCAAAAGTAGGTTTACATTTATGAGCATGTGAAACATCGAGTTTACTCCTGTATTTTTACTTTTTAATTATTGTATCATTTTCCATACAAACAACTGTAAACTTACTTTTGCCCCAACCTTTACAAAAATAAATTATATTTCTATACAAATAAAATTGCAGAGAATTGTTGCAAGAAATTATAAAAGGTCTAGATACATGAAGAGATGCTGATTTTAAGATATCTTCCAAACAGGTATACAGACCAATGCAATTCCAATAAATATCCCAGTGGAAATGTTCACGCTGGATCTAAAGTATTTACAGAAATGCCGAGTACATATAGTTGCCAAAACAATTTTGCAAAAGTGAAAAGAAGTTGGATTTCGAGGCTTGCTATAAAACTGCACTGTTCAAGGCAGTCTGTTATGTTGATACAGAAACAAACACATATAAATAAAATAAAATAGTGTTAGTTGACTTTAGGAAATCATGCCAAATTTTTCAGCAGGAATAATGTAATCTTTTTAACAAATAGTATGGAAAACAATAGTTTATCTGTATTTATATCTACATCACTTTATCAGGCTGTATACAAAGTATAAAAAAAATTATGTAAGAGTTCTTTCTGCATTTCAGAATATTTCTGAGAGAAAATGGTTCTGTTAACTTGATTATAGTAAATTCAACACATTGTACACTTCCACAAAAAATATTTTCCCTGATCTTGTCTGTTTAATAGATCTAATCATGATCTATTTATGGAAATTGAAAATAAGCAACTTGTTCTCATGTGTCTGTAGTGGTGGGTTATAAGGAAAATATCAAGGAGTACCTGGTTTAGGGATAGTTCTTGAAATTTTTGGATAAACAGCTGAAACCCATATCACACAATTTTAAACACAATTCCAGGGATTTATGGATTCTCTGCAACCTGCTCAAGGATTTAATTTCAGCTCAGCACTTTTGCTGTGGTTTAATTCTGCGCTCTGCTTTTTGTCATGCTCTCCGATAGTGCCCATAATTACACTTCACCATTCTCACTGGTATTAGAATATTAATGTTTTTAAAAATACAGTTAAAATCAATGTAGAATAAATATTTACTCAAAAAGCCATTAGGCTAAAACTCATCCAAAATAATAAGTTATTTAATAAGTATATCATAAAATAGACCCCAGAATCACTGGAAATATTGAGCAACCTGAATTGTGGGGTAGGGTCAGGGAAATGCTTTATTTTAGTTTTCATGAAGTGTCCCAAAAACAAGAAGGTTGGGATAATATAAAATCTTGTCTTATTAGGGAATATATTTATTTCAATAATATCTCATTGGAACCAAATTATTTGAATTCCCTAGAGATACTTGTGATATATGGATTTTCCTATTGCTATCAAGATGGAGTTTAAATTCATTCATTCACTAGAGAATCTGCCATGCAGTAGATGCTGTATTTAGGCTGCATATATGAAGATGAATGAAAGACAAAATTAGAGTTCCTGCTCTCAAGTTATTGTAAAAGCTTGCAATAACAGGAGCAAAACTATACCCTTTGCAGAAGAGGAAATGATTTAGTATTAGTGGAAGCTAACTGTGGAACATTGGGGAAAGACTTTCTAAAGGAAGTAGTCTCAAAATGGGGCTTTGAGGAGAGATTAGGTTGTTTTTTTCCTTGAAGAAAATTGGAGTAAGGGCATCTGAGACTAATGCTAATGATTTGCTAAAAACAACTGGTAACTGAGTTCCCACCCATCCTTTTAACTGGAAACTATGGCACATAGAAGTCACTGTAATGTCATTATAAGCTTATTACCATGAATTAATTAACTAATTTGCATTATATGGCCTCCTATGTAACAGAGAAAGTTTGTTGTTCTTAAAGCACATGACAATTAACTGTAGGAGTTCTGCTGTGGAAGAGAAGTGTTACAAAAACCTTAAAGGTGTAAATTGTTTTATTGCTCTAATGGGAGTCATTATATAAAGAAAAGATTGAATTGTTAATGAAAGGCACAGGCAGTACAAACCTTTTCTTCCCTTCCCTTTCTTTTTTTTCCCTTCCCTTTTCTTTCTTCTTCTCTTACTATAAGCCCCATTCCCCTTGTAAGGAGAGACAAAAATCAAATTATGTATATGCAGATATTTTCAATTTGTTTTCTGTTTAATTTTTATTGAATTTATTGAGGTGACATTTGCTAATGAAAGTATATGTTTTGGATGTACAACTCTGTAACACATCATCTGTATATTGTATTGTGTGTTCACCACCTCAAGCCAAGCCTCCTTCCATGATGGTGATTTATCCCCCTTTTAACTTCTCTTCCTTCCACCCCCCTTTTCCTGTGGTAATCACTACACTGTCTGTGTTTATGAGTTTTTTTTCTTTGCTTGATCCTTTCACCTTTTCCACCCAATCCCTCAATTCTCCTCACCCTCTGACAGCTATCAGTCTGCTCTCTGTACCTATGAATCTTTTTTTATTTTGTTTATTAACTTATTTTGTTCATTAAATTCCACATCTAAGTGTAAAAGTACTTGTCTTTCTTTCACTAGCTTATTTCCCTTAGCATAACACTCTCCAAGCCCACCCATGCTGTTGCAAAATGTAAGGTAAGATGTCTGTGTGTGCACATGTGTGCGTGTATGTGTACGTGTATGTGTGTGTGTGTGTGTGTGTATGTGTGAGAGAGAGAGAGAGAGAACTATTCCACTGTGTAAATGTACCACTGCTTTTTTATCCATGCATGCACTGAAGGGCACTTGGGCAGCTTCCAAATCTTTGCTGTTACAAGAAATGTTTCAATAAACATAAGGGTGCATATATTCTTTCAAAGTAGTATTTCAGATTTCAAGATATATTCCCAGAAGTGGAATCACTGGGTGATAAGGCAGTTCCATTTTTGATTTTTTGAGATAACTTCACACTGCTTTTCACATTGGCTGCACCAACATGCATTCCCACCAACAGTGCACAAGGATTCCCTTTCCTCCACATCCTCATCAACAACTCTTGATTTATTGATGATAGCCATTCTGACATCTCACAGGTGTGAGATGATGTCTCATTGTAATTTTAATTTTTATCTGGAATTTCTCCAATGATTACTGATGTTGAGCACCTTTTCATATGTTCATTGGCCATCTGTATGTCCTCTTGGGAGAAGTGGTTATTCAGGTCCTTTGCCCATTTTTTAAATTGGATTATTTTTGGTGTTGAGTTTTGTAAGTTCCTTATAAATTTTAGATATTAACCCTTTATCAATGTATCATTGAAGAATATGTTCTCCCATTCAATCATTTGTCTCTTCATTTTATTGATGGTCTCTTTTGCTGTGCGAAAACTTTTTAGTTTGATATAGTTCCATTTTTTTTATTTTTTATTTTGTTTCCCTTTCCTGAGGTGATATAAACCATGAAGCAATATATTAGAAAAAAAATTGCTTTGAGAAATGTCTGAGATTTTACTGCTTAGGTTTTCTTCTAGAATTTTTAAGGTTTCCAAACTAACATTTAAGTCTTTAATTCATTTTTAGTTTATTCTTGTATATGGTGTACCCTGATAGTCCAGTTTATTTATTTTGGGGGTATATCTGTCCATTTTTCCCAACACCGTTTGTTGCAAATATTTTTAAAGCACTTAGGTAATTACCAATGAATTCATGTGACAGTCAAACAGTAGTTTGGTCCATTGATAAGAAACATCATTCAAGATGCCAACCTCAATGTGAACTAATGGTACTATTGTGAATAGGCTAAAGGCAACAAACAATAGATTGCAACAAATAAAATCGCAATGTTTCTAAGCCATGAATCAAGAGCTTTGTATTCTACAGAGACAACAATGACCTTCACCTTCTAAATGCTTGGCACAATAAAATAAATCTGAATAGCATGACTGATGTAGATCACACAAAATGGTTATAAAATTAAACTATATTCTCTGCCAAATCGCAAAGAAGCACATTTTAGTAAATTATCAGATCTAAGAAAATCAATGCTTCTGCATCCGAGTTAAGCATTTAAAAGATTTGCAGACATCCTGAGTTATAATTCAGCCAATCTCTTCGTTTTATTAAAGGATAGAAAAATTAAATTAGGGTCAGCTAACCACTGGGAACCTTATATTTTCACTCAGTGAAATAGCTGACATTGTGTTTTAAGTAGTTGTTCTAAATAAAAATGAAATCTGTGACAATGTGGAATGTCTAAAATTAAAATGAGTAACTATCAAGCAGCCTTCTGTTTCTTATTATGCCTTGTGTTGTGTTGTTTTAATGAGGAGTGATGAGACAAAACTCAGCAAAGGGAAATCTAGGTAGAATCTTAGGAACAATTATGTAGTAACAAGATATGAAAAAAGTGGACAAGTCTCTATGGGGAGCCTCTTCACCTGAGTTGTTTAAATCGAAATTGGGCAGAGCATGCCAAACTACATGCCACAAATACAGTCTTGCACTTCAACTACATACGCTAGCTAACCTAGTAGTTCTTGGATTCTGTTCATTTTGAAGGTATGTGAGTCTGATCACCATTCTTCTTTAAAAAGAATACCTATAATGCCAAGAATGAATTGTATGAAGATTATAAAAACTTTCCACTCACAGTATGATAGAGCTTGTGTTAATAAAGCCAATGATTTATGGGCTTATTATAGGCCAAATGTTATAGTAGGTGTTTTCCTAATAAATATCTATAATAAATAAATATATTGAACTGACAGAATTGTTATCATAATATTTCAGATGAGTATACAAGTATAATGTCACTTGCACAGACTAGTAACTTATGAAGAAACCAAATGACAAAGAAATAAATAAATGAATATAAACTGGTATAGAACCAAAGTCTCTCTAACATATTATTTCCCATTGCAGGATTTTATATCATCAAAAATCTAACTGCATTGTTATAGTCTTCAAATATTGTGGAACATAAATTGATAAAAACTCACCATGTGGATGACTATCAAGACGGACAGTGTAATTGTGTTCCATAAATTCCTAAATCCTAATTAACTGTCATTAATTTTTCTGTGATGACAACTCTGATTATAGCATGACTGAGGCTAATGTATTCTTCATGGGATAAGGTGGGCAGGACAGGAATGTGAGAAAAGATTAAAGCATTCACAGATCAATGAAAACACATTGATGCTGTCATATTCTTTCTCATCCGAATACTTTAGACTAATAACCCAGCATTCCTAGCCTATGCGGAAAAAACATGGTTTCTTAACTCCTTGGAGGGGAGTAAGAGAAATTGGATCTAAGGGTTCCTTATACACACTTGCAATTAAGCTGCCTGTTTTCAGCCCTACTACTCATATATGATATTAGGAACACAATGAGATATAAGTAAAAAAAATGATTTTTAAAACTTTAAATTGAATTAAGACTTATGACAATTTAGATAATGTAGCTAAAATGGAAAAGAATAAGAAGTCAGTGCCTGCTGCCATGAATAAGTAAATCACAAGAATACAGATTCAAAGATAGGGTTGTGGGCTAATGAGGGAGGGGGAGGGACTGAGCAAAAATAAGAAAAAATGAGAAAAAAACTCATGGGTGCAGACAGCAGCATGGTGATGCTGCTTTACCCATGGAGGGAAAAATGAGGAGAGGTAAATAAAGGAGGATATAGCGGGGTGAAATGCTGACGGAAGGAGACTTGACTGGGTGGTGAACACATGACGCAGTGTGTAAATGATGTGTTGTGGAACCATGAACCTAAAACCTGTATGATTTTGTTAATCAGTGTCACCCCAACAAATTCAATGAAAAAGAAAAAAATTACCCTCCTGCTGTATGTAAGTAGAAACCTAGAAAGAAAAATAGAAAACAACTGTTTTCAGACATTGGAGGCTATAAAGGATCGTTATCCTTTAGAAAAAGAAAACAAATGAGGTACACCCCAGTAGCAGAAGGCTTTTCGCCTGGGGGCAATTCTGGAGCTGCAGTGCCAGGAGGACCCAGTCTAACAATTTCGTAGAGTTAGAGATTTGTCAGATGTCAGTGATACTGAAGGGGCTAGAGTAAACTGACTGAAGGAAGTTACTGAGAGAGAGATTTTCTAAAATCTTCACAGGATTTTTAAAAATTATTTTACTGAATATCAATCTGTTCATATACATTTCTAGAGTTTTATCTTTCAATGCTTTAAAAATGTTACTCCATTGTCTTGCATAGTTTTGGGTGATACGTTTGCCCAACTCTTCTCTTTATTCCTATGCATGTACTGTGTATATTTTTGGTCTGGTTTTAGGATATATTGTTTATCTTTAATGTTAAGCAATTTAAATAGGATGTTTTGATGTGTTTGTGTTTTATTTATTCCACCTAATATTTTCTGAGTTGTGGACATGTAGTATATCATCTTTCATTAATTTGGGGAAATTATTAGATACTATGTTTTCAGATATTTCTTGTGCTCTTTTATCTCTCCTCTGGGATTTCAAATATAAACATGATAGACATTTTGATATCATTCACATCTTTTCTTCTTACTCTATTCTTTAATTTAAAAAAATTACCTTTTTTATTCTTAGTTTTTTGACGTAGATAATTTCTATTGACCTAATTTTAAATTACTAATTATTCTCAGTTGTTCTAAATCTACTAATGAGCCTACCAATCACATATTTTACTTTGATTACTATATTTTTCATTTTAGCATTTTCATTTGATTCTTTCATATGTTTCTATCTCTCTGCTGAAATTTCCCCATCTGTGCACCTGTATATCCTTTTAAATAAGAACATCTCTCATTTTAATCATAGCAATTTTTATTAATTTTTAACAATTTAAATTTTATTTTAATTATAGCTGATATACAATATTATATTAGTTTTAGGTGTACAACATAGTGTTTAGACATTTATACACCTTACAAAGTGATCTCCCCAGTAAGCCTAGCACCCATCTGACAACAAACATGGTTATTATAATATTATTAACTATATTCCTTAAGCTGTAACTTACAGCCTTGTGACTATTTTTATAACTGGTAATTTGTACTTCTTAATCTCTTTTAACTTTTCTACGCATTCCCCCAACCTCTCTCACATCTGGTGACCATGAATTTGTTCTACGTATCTATGAGCCATAGCTATTTTTAAGATTCTTCTGTGATAGTTTCAACACTCAAGTCACCTCTAAGCCAGGTTCCCCTGACTGCCTTTCTCTTGAGCACATTTTTTTCCCTTGCTTTATTGTGGTTTATTATGTTTTTTTATTTTTTTGCTGAAACTGTACATATTGTCTTTAATAGACACTAAATTACATAAAATATTTCTGGGATTGAGCATACTTCAGTTTTTGTTAGAACTTTAGTTGGGCTGTTTAATCAATTTGGTCAAGTATTGAGCTAAATTTGGGTTTTGTTGTTATGGTGGCCCTTAGTACACCATAGGCTTCATTTCCTCTGGCATTGTCTTGTGATTAGGGGTACTCCTGTGCTAGACAGTTTTACTCAGTATATGTTCTATGTTCACCTTAGGTCTTGTCCTTGTGCCTGTACTTCAGAGAAGATCTCTATCCATCTTCTTACCTGTCTGTCTGCAGCAGATTCTTAATTTTTACTCAATGCTTGATAGTACGTTGGTGGGATAAATGTAGTCTCTCTCTCTTTTTTAATGGTTCTACCTCAGTCTTCAGTTAGTGATTTGTCCCTCGGTTTTGGGAGTATAGTCTTCTCTCTGATTCTCTCCCTGTCAGTAGGAAGTATCTTTAGTGGTCTGAGCTTATGATGTTTTCTTTCCCTGTTTCCAGTGTTAGGGTTGTTGTTTATTGGACTGATTGATTGGCTTTAATTCGCTTTCCCTAGCTGCAAGAGATTGCTGCTCTTTTCCAAATGACTTAAACCTTTTGTTCTGTAAGGGAGATTGAGGATACGGATATGAGTAGGTCTTTGCACTTTTCTTGCAGTTGCTGCTGTTTGCCTCCCATCGGCATGTCGGCTCTCTACTAGTCCTGAATGTCTGTTGAGGTTTGTGGAGAAAAATCTGTGTGTTCAAATTCCCCAACTATGTGGGGCTTCACTCAAGCTGGCCTATTCTCAGCCTTTAGCAATTCATTGTTAATTTTCAAATTTTAGCTGATTTCTTCTTACATGTTTATATCAGGTCTAGTATCTACCCCAAGTAAGCAAGTGCTTGCATTGGTGTTTTGTTGAAGGTGCCATGTTTATGTATATGAAAATGATACATAATATATGTTATTTTGTTGCCTTAGGACTTCAGCTCAGTGATTAAAAAAAACATTGATTCAGAAAAAATCATTGATTTAGAAATAGCATTGATTATTCAGGTAACCTGCCACTTTCTGTTGAAAGGTAGGTGCAATATTCTCTTCAGCCAAACTAAGATAAAGCTATAACACTTCTAAAACATGAAATTTTAGGTACTTTGTAATTTAGCAGTTGATAAAGGAAACATACAACTAAAACACATACATTTTCATTTTAAGAAAGTAATGTGTTTAAAGCTACACGTTATCCTCTACCTAAATTTTATTTGTATCACACAATTTTAATACCTAATATTGTCATTATTCATTATTTATAAATAATTCATAATATATTTGTTATTTGGTTTAAATTTATGGGTACTTAGGAGTATAATTGTTTTGTGAATGTCTTTTTTCCCCCACAAAAGTTGGATAATGCCATTTAAACTCCAAGCAAATTTGGAGCTCTCTCACCTATTGGTATAACGTGATTATACCATATACCATTAAATGTTTCTGAAAATCATTTTAGTCTCATAATATTTTATTCCAGATGCCATTTTAAATAAAAATAACAAGTATAATTTCTATGAACCTATAAATATTTAACTTTTTGGATAGTTTCATTAATTTAAACTTAAAAAAAAATGATCACCATTTCAATGTCTATTAAAAATATGTTCAATTGGTTCAAAATCAATGGTTATAAATACAATTTATTAAAAAAATACCACTTTAGGCTTGAATAGACATTTCTCCAAAGTAAGTAGACACATGGCCAGTAAACACATAAAAAGATGCTCAGCCTTCCAAATCTTTATGGAAGTATTAGGAAAATACAAAAAAGTAAAAGCAGGGACTCAGGTATTTCCTAACCAATGTTCATAGCAGCATTATTCACAATAGCCAAAAGGCAGAAACAACCTAACTGTTCAGTGATGAATGAACAGACAAACAACATGTGGTATATAAATCCAATGGAATATTATTTAGTCTTAAAAAGAAATGAAATCCTGTTGCATGCTACAATATGGATGCATACTGATGACATTATGCTAAGGGAAACAATCTAGAAACAAAAGTATTCATTATCATATTATTCCACTTACATGAGATGGCTAGTGTAGTCAAATTCTTAAAGATAGAAAGTAGATCGGTGGTTCCCAAGGAACGGAGAAGGATAGAATGTGTAACTTTTGTTTAATGAATACAGAGTTTCAGTTTGAGGGGATAAGAAAGTTTTGGAGACGGATGGTGGTGGATGGTAGTGGTGGTGATCACAGCACAATGAAGTGAATGCACTTAATGCGACTGAACTGTATATATTAAAAATTAAAATGGCAAATTTGTGCTTTGTATGCTACCTCAGTAAAAAAAAGCACTTCTCTTAGGTGTAATTATAAACAAAATCTATTTGTTGTTACTAATAAATTATCATCAGAATGGCAAACAAAAACAATTAACCACTAAACAAGAAACATAACCCATGATACCAAAGGTAGTAATACAAACTATAATTTTCTTCTATATAAGTACCAGTAATTCTTCTGTATCACAGAGTAATATTGACATTTTATTTTACTTATATTGCTTTAAAAAAAGATTTTTCTTAGATATGTAAGAAGAATTGACCTACTAGAATATAAGCAAATAAGTCTCCATTACATTTGTTGTTTAAAATCACAAAAAGGAAGAAAAATACGTTAACTGGCCAATTAGAAAGGAATTTACAATTCTGAGAACCTAAGAAAATTCTTACATATAATTTGAACATAGCTCTGCAATTACGCAAATCATCATATATCTTGAATGGTTAGGTTGCATATTAAAACTAATATAGGAATTGTGGGAGTAAATTATTGTCTAAAGGCTACTAAACACTTTAAACTGTAAATAATATTACCTTAATTAATTGTACATTGTGTGCTGGTGGGTGTCTTATTTGTTTACTTCTTAGTGAAATCTTTGATTGATTTTTCAAGAACTTTGTTTAAGATGACAGACTTTTTTGGTCCTTTTCAGAGCTAGTTTCAGTCTGATATTCAAGTTTCTCACTTCCATCACCATTTTCCAAAATAGATGCAAATATTGAAGAACTGGTTAATTTTAAGTTTATATAATTAAAGCTTATAACTGTATATTATAATTGTAATATTTTATAATAATAATTAAGATTTGAAGGGTGGTGAGCCCAAGAAAATGAGAATAAAATGAATAATAATGGCTCAACAGTCATTATTCTTAACTGAATTAATGTCACAGTAATCCTGGGAATGTTAAGTTAAATATCTTCATTTTCTCTAAATCTCTCCTTCCCTTTTCTTGTCCCATCAAAATATTGGTCGATTTAGAAATAGCATTCATTTCCAAACACATTGAATGTACACAGATAATATACTTGGAATAGTCCTGAATCCATGTCGGTTGAACTTGTTGGGGTGGGGAGTAGTGGTGATGTGGAGAGACTGGCAGAAAAAGAAGAATGAAATATACCTGCATTTATAACTATACCTATGTACCTGCTCTGTTCTTACATTATCCCATTGTACACTGAATAATGTGGGTTTCTTTTAAATATCATTGTATATATTTATGTAGACACAAAAACAAAAACACTGAATTAATCATAAGTAATTGGAAATTCCCATATAGATAAGAAAACAAAGAAAAACTGGAAATTATCTCATGAATAATGCAGTCAGACCTCATTGATAACGGAAGTCATTATCATTCAACAATCAGTGGCAAGATTAGTTATACAAGAGAAGCTCTGAAAACCTGTTCATCTTGCCAATTCTCTCACCCCTGAATAGTGCATACTTTTACTCTATCCACTCAGCTATTCATCTATTTGTCTCCATTACCATTTTCTTCTACTTTTATTTATTATCCTACTGAACTGTCTGTGTCCAACTCCTTCTCTTTGCTTTATATTCAGGACTCTTGGACAGAATAAATGACTATTAACACCATCTAAAATGTATCGCCCCTTTTGAACATAATTGTTATATGGCATCGACTACGCATACTATGGCAAGGGTGTTATTCTGTAACATCCGTGCATTCTGAAAATAATTACCACAGTAGAAAATTATTAGTCAATTTTATGTGCCAGGGACCCTTTTAAGTATATTTAAAATATACTAATTTAATGTGTGCCGTAATACTATGAAGTGGTTGCTGTTAACCTCGCCAGGTTGCAGAGGTGGAGTAAGACTAAATATATTACCCTTGGTTGCATGCCTAATAAGTGTCAAACCTGGAATTGTTACTCAGCATTTTGGCATCAGAATTGGAACTTTGAAAGTCCATGGTACATGCTTCCTCAGGCATTTTTTTTTTTTTTTTGTTCCTTTGTAAAATAAGGATTCATTGTAAGACTGAGGTTTCTGGGTACATGTTACTCTTCATAATAGTAAAGTAGTCTAACTTAGGTTTTGTGGGCCACCTGTGCTGGCTTTGGTCACAAGGGTGCTGAGCACAAAGCAGGCACAACTCCTTTAGAAAAAAAAAATCTTTCTGCATTGTAATTTCTTTGATGGTAATAAATGTTTTTTATGTAGTTTTCATACCCAACCTGCCCAGTGCAGGGGCTCAGGCCTATACATAATTAAAGAAAATAGTTACTGGGCAAATGAGGGGAAGCAACTAGATTGTCAAATTCCTGCTATACCCAGGCACAGTACTGGGTACCAATTAAAACTAAAATGATGAACATGCCCATGAGTTAACTGTCAAAAAAATTTCCCATTACCTGTATTTCTACATTGAGACAAAGAAAGAGGGAAAAGTCATACGAAGATGTAAAATAACTGAACTGGATCACATTGTTTGTAAAGTAACGGTTGCATGTGTTCTTTGAGCCAATCATTATTCTAAGTACTTCCTGTACACTATTTTATTAATTTCTTTAGCTTCATGTGATACATATATAAACCATGGAATGTTATTTATCAGCACTGCCTTCTACACATAAGGTACCATTAGCATTATAGAAGAGAAGCCAAAAACTATGTTTTTCCCAAAACCCTTTTCTCTGGAGCATTCTGGCTTTGAGTGTTCTAAAGAGAAGAAAATGAGAGACTTGGAAAGCAGAGAGGAGGATAGTCCTTTATTCTCAGGAAGCAGTGGTGGGCAAAGGTAGCCTTTCTGCAGACATCTCCATAAGCTCTGGCTTATCAAATCTCTTCAGGAACTCCTGTTTTGCAATTGTGACAGAAAGGTTTTGCCTTTCCTCAGATTTCTGTGAGCTTCCTCTTCACAGTTGTTGGGGCCAGATACTGTGGAATCTCAGATTTATTTGGGAGTTTTGACTTTTTCCTCTGGTCAGTACATCAGACTAATGCACTCCTTCAGGGCTATTTCTCTGGTTCTGTGGCTACAACCTTCTTATCTAAACCTTCACTCCTCCAAATTTTCTTGTTTTTATATTCCCTAATCCCTCCATTAAACTGTTTTATTTCCATAAACATTGTAGTGGCTCTGGTTTTTTCTTACTCAACCCAATTTTTTATCTCCATTTTACAGATAAAGCTACTGTGTGAACAGCAGTAAAGAAGCTCTTTAGAGAGGGTGAAGGTGAGATTTAAAGACATCAGTTCTATGTATAAAGGACCGACGGACAAAGCCGAAGTGGGGCAGGATTGAGGGTGGGAGGTGAGGGTGGGTGGGGCGTGGGAAAGTGGGGGGGCGGAAATGGAGACAATAAAAAAATCAGCTTCAGTTGACAAAAAATTTTGATCTTTTCATCACACTAATTTTTTCACTAAGCAAGTAACTATTTTTTGGCATTAAAAATGAACTTAGCCCTGGCTGAGTGGCTCAGTTCGTAGAAGCATTGTCCGGTACAGCAAAAATTACAGGTTCAACTCTCAGCCAGGGCCCATACCTAGGTTTCAAGTTTAATCCTTGATTGGGGCACATCCAGGAGACAACCAATCTATGTTTCTCTCTCACATTGATGTTTTTCTCTTTCTCTTTCTCCCTTCCTCTCTCTCTACTATCAACTTAAAAAAATCCTTGGGGAGGACTGAAAAAGTAAACAAATAAACAAAGTAAACAGGAGCTTTATTTTAGAAAGGGATGTGAAAGTATTTGTTTAATCAGAAAATTCTGGAACTTGGGTGAATATAATAGTAATAATCTTAATATTTGGATCATGACATTCTTTGATCCATTGACAGCTTTCTTTTCTTTTTCTAAAAATTTAGTTGAGCATTCATATATATTATGACCACTTAATTTTGCCTGCTTCATATACTCAAGAAAAAAATGAGCAAATATTTTCCATGGGTCATTTGCAAGAAAAGAAAGTAAACGATCAAGATCTATAAAATAGAGATTAGATTTATTCACTGGAGGATACTAACATATACTATAATGAAAACAAAAACAGGTAGATCTTACCAATGTAATATTAAAAGAAAACTGAAGAACCTAAAATATTTTATATAAACAAATGCAACTTATATAATGTTAAAATTGCTAATTAAGAAAACATTTTTAAAGAATGTTTATAAATATATGAAACTATTTAAAACAGAAAACAAAGAAATAATGGCTATGGAATTCAATATGACGGTCATGATCAATAGGGAGAGTTAAGACAATATGATAGGGAAGGCACAAAGTCATAATATGTTATTTTTGGAAGTTAAGTCAACTTATTATAATACTAAAAATAAGCTTTTGAAAATTCACATTTTGTAAATACACAACATATTTTAGAAATATTTTACATGGTTAACATATTCATTTGCTTATACTTATTCTCCTTTCCTATCCTATGTACTTCCTAAAAGAAAAATTCATTGAAAGGCTCACACCTGTCATGATTCCATAGTTACACCACTGAAAGGTTTAAATAGGTGTATGAGATTATATATAGAATATAGCACATGCAAGGTGTTGGTCTTCCTGGCAACCCTAACCCATTCTTTGGGTGACAACACACCTACCCATTGAACACTGTGAACTTCCCACTTTAGTCAAATAGGTCCTGTTGAGGCTGCCGACAATGAGATTTATTTATCCAGGAAATAGTTATTGGTCCAACTATAGGCATGAAACTCAAGTCAGGCATATAAAAATATATCCTGAGTAATTTTCTAACTGGAAGTTAAAGAGTTTCTTTTCTTATATAAGGAAAGGACAGTTTTGATATTAGATTAAACATATTTTATGAGGCTCCAGCCTTATGAATATACCTGGCTTGGGCAAATGCCTCATATTGAATACATTCTGAGAAAGAAAAAAGGAAAGACAAAGAAGGTATGAGTTTCAATGGCATGAGCTGCTGATTCTGAAACCAGAAAAGTCAATGTTCGTGCTCCCTGTCACTACCAGAATCAGTAAGTAGAGACAAGGATTGACTCTTCATGGGCACTAGGCAGATACTGGCAAACTGAGAAGACAGTGGGTTATATATCCTCAAAAACCACCTTAACATCTCATCTCAAGCCAACCTTTTTATAAGGAGACAAATGGGTAGGTAAGAGGTTGGTAAAAAGATTAATCAGATAAGAGTTGCAGTCCAGCAGTGATTTTCCCAGTACTTGTTTACTTGTTGATCAACAATTTTTTATCTTCATCACAGGGTGTTCCCTCCCTGGAATACAGTGGCTCAGATACCATATTCAGTGCTTGCAGACCCCCTGGGGCACAAATGTTAAATTCCTGGTGTCATGTTGGAATAATAGCTTTCTACATGCACTAATCACTTAAGCTTATCAATTAGGACTGAAGCTAAAATCTTTAACTCTTTAAGTTCCCCATCATTCCCACTTGTTAGTTTTTAATTATCTTATATCTATAAGATGAGTTTAATTCAAGAAATACAAACTAAAACAACATAAAAGAAGGTAAGATTATTTAAAATCACTGTGTTGTGGAATAAAGACTCCTTCCACATATTATAAACCATCCGGCGGGCAATTTGATGTGACTAAAGGTGGTGTTGCAATTCATCTAAAACTGTACAGTTGACAAAAGTTGCATATTTTCCAGCTGAGGCTACATTGTTGATTTTCAAAGAAAACATTTCCTTGTCCTTTAGAATTACCAGAGAACCCTGATTATCCTCCCAGGGGAAGATAAACACCTTCAAGACATGACATGAAAGTTTGTTCAACCTAGTTCCAGTCCATGTTTCTTCCAGTTAGCTTTCTGGGGACCCTGTCTTCCAAGTCTTGAGTAACCCCTTACCTTCAGGCTCAAAGGAATGTAGGGGACACGTGTCTAAAACAGCTGAGGTTATTGATTAGAGCTAAGGTGTGACTTAAATGTTGTACATAGTTCTTTACCTTCACTTCATCTGCATACATATCTCCTAATCTAATCATAGCCTGAAATGGTCACCTGTTCACAATTTTATAAGGACTCAATTGAATCCCATTTCAAGGACACACCATTATCCTGAGCAGGGCCATAGGTAAAACTTGATCCCAATAGAGGTGAGTTTCTTGACACAGTTTGGCTACACCTGTTTTCAGTCTGTGATTCTTCTTTTCTACTTTCCCAGAAGCCTGAGGTCTCCATGCCATGTGCGACCTCCACTTGATTCCTAAAATTTTACTAACTTTCTGTGCAATTTCTGAAAGAGAAGCGCGTCAAATATGGTTCGGGATGCTGCTGGGTTGGCAAAAGAGGATTATTTCCTTCAGTATGGCTTTCATTTCCTCTGAGGATTTCTGCATTCTAGTGGAATAGGCCTCTACCCATCCTGAAAAGATATCAATGAAGACTAACAAATATTTTCATTCTTGGACCCTTGGCATCTGTGTAAATTCTATTTTCCAGTCCTCAAACAGGCCCTGCCCTTGGAATTGTTTCCCTTCTTTTTTCTGATGGAGATCTGCCTTGGGATTGTTCTGGCACACATGGCTTTAGAAATTCCAGGACCTATGACCCATAGTTTAATAGGGGTAGTTCAAAACACCAGCTCTTATCTTTCTCTAAGTCTGCAGTTGAATATTTAGGATTGAATTGTGACGAGTCTAGAACAGGTACCAAAAGCATTATAAACATTCCTTTAGCTGCCTGATGAGCCACATGTTTTTTTAGCCACTTCAGTGTGTCTTCTTTCTGATGCCCAGGGTTGTGTAAAACTACCACTTGTAAAGTTACCTGAACAGCCTCTAATAATTTAAAATTTCTGTTGCATGCTTAATTTCCTTTTTATTGGAGGTTGAATTCCTCTTTCCTTCTAGATACACATTTACTCTCTTTTAAATCTATTCTGCTAGAATAAACTTCATCAATTATTTTAACATAGTCATGCAATAGCATGGCCAAGTCAGGCTCTGGCAAAAAGGAAGCAGGATTTAACTTAATTACAGTTTATAATTGCTTGGTATCTGCCCATTCTTCCAGCAGTGATCCACAAATTTCCTTTTTGTTTTAGCAAGCTCAACACTTGGTGGGGTGTATAAATGGGGATAGGCTATCCCAAGGAAAACTTTTCAGCTTACTGTAAGAGCTCACAGATGGCTGCTACAAGTCTCAGTCAGGCTGGCCACCCCTGGACAGTGTGATCTAATTTCTTTGATGAGCACAATAAGACTCTTTTTGCCAGGTTCAAGCAGGAACCCAAGAAACTTTACTGTTTTTGGCAAATCTGGCCTTCTGTGCTACTTTATAGCTATGAGATTCTAAATGGTTCAAGGTAGCTATAGTAACAGTTAAATGGTGCATTTACATATTGTAACAGAGCTCCTTCTTCTGCTTTTAGGTCTTTTAAGTCCTGGATCAGGGTCTCCCTAAAAATCATGGTGGGGGGCTGTTCCTTGAACCCTTGTGGTAAGACTGTCCAGCAGTAGTGAGTTTTGACCCAAGATTCCTAGCTCTTCTATTCAAAAGAAAACAACAGTTGAGAGTCTTGGTCAACCAGAATGTAAAATAGAGCATCTTTTAAGTCTGACACTGAATACTGGAGGCGGCCCCTGGGTATACTGTTCCGCACAATGTCATTTATGGCTCTTAAATCTGGTATTGTATGGGGGACAGCAGGGCTGAATAAGTCCGTATTCCTGAAATTTCTGAATTATTGGGCATATTTCTTCTAGGATCTCCCTTCACAAGGGAATGCCTCTTATTTGGGGTCTGCCTCCACCCTGGTTTGAGGTTAACTTTAACAGGGGAGGCTCACTTACCCCCTCTAACTGTCCAGCAGCCCACACAATAGGATTTACCTGATTCTCAATTTCTCCTGGCAAGGGTTACTTTCCTCCTTTTCCCCATGGTTTTATAAGGAACTTCTGGGCATGCTCTGAAAGGACTTGTAGGTGGAGCTGTCGTTATTTTGGAAAGAAAGTGATTTGGGTATGGAGTTTTGACAACAAATTCCTTCTCATTAGAGAAAAACTCTGTCTCCCAAACACATTCTAATGGCTTTAAGAAAAATGGCTTTCAGGGCTTCTAGAAAATCCATTTACAGTTCAGTTGGAGGTTAATTGACCATGCGATATGTTGCTCTGGTAGCATGAAAAAGGCCTACAATTTGACCTCCCACTGTTAGTGTGAGTTCTCAGACTGACCTCCTTTTCCCTCCCTTGGGGCACTCATTTTCCCTTGCAATATGATTGCCCTGCCCTGGTAGGGGCTTGTCCTCCACCCAGTTTGGTTTCCCGATGTGTTCAGGACGGAGAGAACAGTTCAGGCTCACCTCATTTAGCTCCCCCAGATGAGTAAGGGGGAAGATTCCCCAGGGCTGGACGGGCCATGGAGCCCTGACCGCGCTCACAGCAACCATCCTGACATTCCTTGTCCTCTCTCTGAGCTCCTGCCATCTGTAACAGCTAACTTCCCTGTTATTAGGATCATTAATCTATTTCCTTTTAATTCTGCATCTTTATTACGTAAAGTCAAAAAATCCCACGCATAGGTATTGTCTTTTGTCCCATTTCACTGATCTTTGACAAAACAACTCCAACTGCAGTATAGTACGGTACTTTAAACACCTGTTCAGTGGCCAGCATTCTCCTGAGTCCAAATTATACACAAGCCAAGAAGTATTACAATAAAAAACAAAACAAAACATTTTCTTTGGTTCATAAGCATAGGTCACTCAATCAAACAGAATTCTCGCCAAAGGGCTATTTCCATGACCAAAGCCCCCACCTCTCATTCTACCAGGCCGAAGTCTGTAATATCACACCAAACAGAAGGAATTCAGCCCAAAGAGCTGCTTCCTGGAATGGAGCACCCTGCCCCCTTCATTTTACCAGACAGAACTCTGCAATATCACATAAACAGGAAGGAACTTGCTTCAAAAAGGAATTTTTCCTGGAATAGAGGCTTCCCCTATCCTACCAGACAGAGGTCTGTAATGTCATACAAACCAGAAAGAGCTTTAATTCATGACAATCATTCTAACTTTAATCCAGGTTTGCAATTCTCCCAGACTGAGCTCTGTGAAAAAGCACCTTAATTAACCTAGGACTGCAGTCTCAATCCAGAAAGCACAGTGACTCAATTGAAAGTGAAGGTGACGGAGAGTGTTGAGAATTGGAGAAGGAGAGTCCCCAAATGAAATCACTTGGCAGCTGCTAAGGAGTCTCCAAATCTACACTCCTGTACCCGCCGATCCAGGCAGTCAAAGGGACATACCACCAAATACCCAGACTTACTGTAGAGTCCCCAAAGGTGTCCCGCCAGAGCCTCCAGAAAATGAAACTGGAAAAATAGGAGTTTGTGCTGCCTGTCACTACCAGAACCAAGAAGAAGAGATAAGGATTGAATCTTTATAAGTGCTTTATTCAGATGCCGACGAGCTGAGAAGATGGTGGGTTATGTACCCTCAAAAACCATCGTAACATCTCATCTGAAACTGACCTTTTTATTAGGAGAAGAAAGGGTAGGTAAGGGATTTGGAAAAAAGGTTAATCTGATTAGAGTCACAGTCTGTAGTGATTTTCCTGTATTTTTTTTTTTATCTGTTGATCAACAATTCTTTATCTGCATTACATGGTGTTCCCTTCCTGGAACACATTGGTTATGATACCATCTCCCTTGTTTTCAGACCCCATGAGGCAAAAAGGTTGACTTGCTTGTCTAGAGTCACTTATAGGTCATGTATTCCAGTTCCTGGAATGATAGCTTTCTACGGCATTAATCACTTAAGTCTATCACCTAGAACTGAAGTTAAAATCTTTAACTCTTGAGTTCCCCTATCAATTTCACCAGTCCCTAAGATCTTCTACTCCTGCACTTTTGGACTTCTAATTATATGAGCTAATTATTTTTGTTTAAACAAAGATTTTCTTAGTTTTGTAAACAAAAGCCCCCTATATTATAGAGCATCCACCTAACTCCTCATAGAAAACAAAAGTTATGTAGGTTTTCTTCTTCCTGATGAATATAAAATCTCATACTATTTAATAATCTATTGTATTCAGGACTTCAGAAAGTGTGATAAAAGAATTTAATTATAATGCCAGTGATCTCCATTTAAATTACATTAAAGAAATTCACAAGAAAGCAGAAGAGAAACTAAAATGCCCTTTGTGGTTGTTTCAAAGACCTCCAAAGTGATGTAAGAACAAAAGAGAAAGTTTATCTTATTTTTAAGCATTCTGGGATTTGTTGTTCAGGTTTGAGGCAAATATATGTCATTTATCCCATGAATCAGAGCATTTCCCTCATAAGAGATGAGTTTGTAATGGAAATGCTGGTATATTCTTAGTCACTGGAGCATGAAGATGTCAACTTAATAGCATTTCTATTGCTCTAAAACCTAAGAAACTCATAACCCAAGGTTTTGTGGTCTCAAAATACTCTAGACAAGAATATTGTCCTCTTCCCTCTTCTTACTAGAGAAAGAATCCACAAGTCTGAGGAATATGCCATTATCATCTGTTGGCCCTTTTATCCCCTTTTCCTCTTACAGTTCTTTATGTATTGAAAGGTCAGTATTAAGATTATGTCAGCCACATTTACCCAGCAATGAGATTAGAGCAACCATATGCATCCTCTTAATTATATTTTACTTTTATGCTACTTTTTACCTAAATTCATACATCCTCATCAATCAGGAAACATTTGATAATATCAAGAACAGGCTTTCTGATAGGCATATTTGTTTTCTCTCTTTAAGATTGTTGGGAAATTTATGTTTCTGCAATGGAAACACTATTTTTAGACTCTGGTAACCAAGCATTATCAGATATTGGAAAAGTATATCCAAAATAAAACAGTAGCTACCAATTCTGAATGTATCAATTCTAAAGTCAAATGTGATTGAACATTAGTACACTCAAAGATACATTGATCTACCCTGGCTGGTGTGGTTCAGTGGATTGAATGCTGTCTTGTGAACTGAAAGGTCGCTGGTTCGATTTCCAGTCAGGGCATGTACCTGAGTTGCTGGGCAGTTCCCCAGTTGGGGGTGTGCAAGACGCAACAGATCAATGTATCTCTCACATGCAGAAGTTTCTCTCCCTCTCTTTCTCCCTTCCTTACCCTCCCTAAAAATAAATAAAATTTTTAAAATGTTAAAAAAAGATTGATCTATCAAGCTGACTCATTATTCTCATTATTTTCAATGGATCTGTTTTATACATTACTGATTTGTTTCTTGTTATTGTGAGATACAAGTTGAAGTCTCCTCTTCTTTAAACGTTATTTATTATTTTAAAATAAAGTATGTATTCATCTGCATAGATTCAGGAGAAGCACTTGAACATTCAACATAATATCCTATAATATTTTAAGGGATACTTTCTTAAGTACAAAATTTTAACAAACACAACCTCCAACCCCTGCCCCCCAGTACAATTAAACATACCTTTAAACACAATGAAAAACTGACCAAGTTAAAAGGAAAAATGATGAGCAAACCTGTAACCATAATGAGAGACTTTAATACATTTCTCTAAAACAGGGATAGAAGAAGCAGACCAGTAATGTAGAAAATAGGTCCTTTGAAAATAATGAGTTATCATAGAATGGTATACAAAAAACAATAACAGAATACACATTCTTTCAGGTGCATATGAAAACTTTGACAAAATTTACTATAGGGCAAAAATGCAAAATTTTAATAAAGTTGATTTATAAAGCATAACATATGATTTAAATTACAGCTTTCCCACCCACTGGGCAGATAAGCTTGGGAAACATACTTGGCCCTCTAAACCCTTAATAATAACAGTACCAGTCATTTGTAGTTGTGGGACAACGCATACAAGGCCCACACACCGGGCATGTGTTAAGGAAATAGATATATATTTAGGGACATCAGTATTTCTTGAAAGTTGTTGCAAAATCTTTACATTAGTTATAATACATCTCTCAGATGTTTTAAAAGCTTGTCCCAGGAAAGGTCTATACAAGTGGTATAAGTAGCCATGGAGGGCAACGCAAGTGGAAAATTAAAGACATATTTTGACATATGATAAGCAACACAAAGGCTATGGATTTCCCCTAATCAGTGTGGGCGGCCTCAGTACATAGTGAGTTTACTGTCACTGCAGGTGTTGAACAAAGTTTCATGGCACCATTCCAGGGTGTCAGGCAGCGGTGGCATTCAAATTGTGCTCTGCCGGACCAGGGAGGGCTGCACCTCTGCAGAGGAGCTTGTGGGAAAGAGGAACATTTTGGTTGCTTCCCCTGCTCCAGACAGAGCAGTTCAACTTTTTCTATTTAGCATAGAGTTTATAAGTAGAATGCTTTTTGAAGGAAATGTCCTGCTATTAAAATAAACATTTAAGCATTCCCACTACTGGGGACATGACTGCATCAAAGAAAGGTTAAACTAAATAACCTCTAGGTTGCCTCTTACTTTAAAATGTTTCATAAATTGCTTAGATTTTTCCCATAGGCAAGAATGCAACATAGTCACCATAGAGCGAAAATACAGAGCTGAGAGAACTCACAGGTTAAGCAATATTCCTAAATGGGCCTCCCCTCAAATCCATACAGCCCTTGTCTCTTACAGGCAGTTTCTATCTTTTGCAACATTGAATTTTACCTTTATGGTTGATCCATATTGCTACATTTAGTCTTCCATTTTAGCTCTTGGAGACTTTATTCAATTGCTCAGCAGCTTATTGATACATAATCCTGCCATCTGAAAGCAAAAGTGAAGAACTCCAGGCAGTGCTTTCAAAGTGCTGCTCCATGTTAATGGAAGGATTCTGAAAGACCACAAGGGAAATTATTAGAAAGAAAATGAAGGCACCAGATTAAGCAAACCTGTATATATTTTTTAAGAGAATAATTTTATTATTTCCAAATTCTTTGGAAACAAACTATTTAACAATTGACTATCTTTAGCACATTAATTTGCTCATTGCTAAAATATAATATGAATGCAAAGATGTCTGTATGCATACACATTTTTATAGCTTTGGGAAATAATATTGCAACCATGAATATTATGGAGTTTACACTTGTATTTTTTTTCTTTGATGACTCACTAGTTCATAAATCTGGTTCCTTGATAAGGAAAACACCACCCCACCAAACCATGATACGCTTATTCCTATGTGTAAATATTATCTGCATTGTGTTAATTCACTTTAAGGCTTTGTTTCTGGGACTAACTAGTGGTAGCACAAGCTGAAAGTGTTTCCTCTGAATTACTTGTCAATATGATACTACAATCATTTTTAAATTCATGGATTATATATGCATAAAGATCACATACTTATTCAAATTTAGAGTATTTCAATAACCTTAAAATCATTTTTCTAACAGGTAACATTTTCTGTTACTCTAAATTTTGGTTAAAATTATTTGTTTGGCAGGTTCCCTATATTAAGTAACAATTTTCCAGATACTGCAGGGCAGTTGGAACTGATCAAAGGAGTCTATTCGGCATGGTAAATGTTACTTTGCCTTGACTTTGACAAGATTTTATGGCAATCTGTTCCCATATGTGTGTGTGTCCAATGATCATTTATGAAGACAAATATGAGGTAACTCAGCAAGGTGTTTCTCAAGATTCTTAAACACATTTTGCATTACCTCCTAGTCAGTGTTGTTTATTTGGCTAAAACTTTTGGGTTTATTCAAACTAGTTTCTAGTTAATAACAACTATTTAAAAAAACATTTTAAAAAAACAGGCAAGGCTGCATTCAACATTATGCCCAGAGGAAAGAGAAGACTCTATCTGCCATTAGATTTTCCTTTGTTGGTGATTGAATAAGAATGAACTATATGACAAAACACTGAAACCCCTTGGCCTTTAGCATTCTGAGAGTTAATATATTAAAAATATTTTAAAACCCCTTCAATGATTATACATAAACATATTCTGAATAGAATATGTTAATAATATCTATATTATTATCAGGCTTTATTGATTCTTTCAGTAGAATGCAGCAGTACTGTGCTTTGAATATCATTATATATGTCATGCTCAGGCCAATTGCTTGGCCTGATTTAATGTGAACTCTTTTGGATTGCCAGATCATGAACTGGAGACCAGTGTGGCTGTTTTGTTATTCTTGGAAGTAAATGAATGAAATCCAGACAGACAAAGCGAGAAAGAGACGTCAGATTGGATTAACATTGGGCTTTCGGTCCATTTTACTGAATTCACAAGTCTCATAGATTACTGATATATTGATTCGAAATTATCTCAGAGTTTACTGGGTCTTAAGCTCCACAATAAATTTGATGCAGAAAACACAGTAAGTTATGTCTTTGTTTTTAAAGATTTTATAGCCTTGTGGAGGAGAAAGAAAACATGTTAATAGCATAGGATTACCTGTTCTTGGTTCTTTGGACAGTGATTTAAGACCTCAATTTCTTTGTTTTCTTCTTTAGACGTTCCTTTCCCATGAAGGAATTTTGAATCTGGAAAGTACACTTTTGAATTGGTTCACTCCTCTGGACACCATGCATATTATAAGGTTGTTTTGTTTTGTTTTGTTTTGTTTTGTTTTTAAAGCAGCCGGGTTTTACCAGTCACTGATTTAGAAAGAAGTAGTCTTTATGAAGTACCCAGTGAAGAAATTAGCCAGGAATCTAATTTTTTCTAGTTTTCCCTCATAAATCAAGGTTCATTAGGACTTTTACCAAATGGTGACTCAGAAGGGAAGAAAAAAAAACAAAAACAAGATCACTGTTATTTCACAGCCACATTCTAATGTATATTAGAATGATCAAAGTCGTTGAAACTAAAAGCCAAAAAAAGCCGAGATGTCAACAAAACTGGCTATCTCTATGCCTTGATTATACTTGCTTTAGAAATAAGACCATTTGATCACTTTATGAGCATAATTCTGTTATTTCACCCTTGTACTAGTTTCTGCAATTTTTAAACTAAAGAAACAGTAAGCTCCTCAAAAATGTTATTTTTCTATAAATGCATGTCTATGCTAGCAATTCTCTAACCAGATTTAAAAAAGTACTCTGAATCCTGAAATGTGACCTGGGCGTTAGAAAAAATAACTAAAATAATAATAATAACTGGTCGCCTAAGGTTCTTTCCAGCTGAAGCCCTAGTGGACCATTGGCCCATCTGAAGCTCCTCCTTACTTATCACCCACATCTTGCAAAATATTACGAAGCTCTCTTTCCTACTGCAACATAAGCCCCATTTTCCTTAACACTAAAAGCAAAGAAAAGCAGCCACCTTCCACTTATTTCTGATACCGTTAGTGTTATGGGAATCTGGGCGGTTGTTACAGTGTTTTGCAGCAGAGCTCATTTCTTTCTGTTCCCATCAAATATAACTTTATTAACCCCAGTATGGTATGGTTCATAAAAAATAAAAACCTTTAGGTACCTTTTAAAGTCTTTCCTGAAGGTTGTTTAAAAAACTGCGCTGTAATATATGAAATGATTTGTCCAGTGTCAAACAAAAAGCAGTTTTTTTAAATCTACCAAAGGATTTTATTTCTGTGATTTTAAGGAAAAATATCCAATGTATTATATTCTTATGTCTTTTTTTAATCTGGAGTTGGCTGATGAAAGTTCTCATTTAAAATATACATAAAACCTAATGCCAAAATAAGATATTAAATGAATCAGGCAAAGAGGTATTGGATGGGGTAGGAGAATGGAGGTATTCCAGAAAAACATAGCAACATGATACATTATTCTTACAAACATAACAGCTGAGCTGAGTATTGGGGTATCTTAACTTACATCATAAGACCAGTAATACTTTTACCTATGTGGTCATGTGCTTATACAAATAAACAAAAAGAACACTATTTTTGAAAGGTGATCTTTGTTTTCTAGGAATGCAGCTTTAAAAAACAAGGTTGATGTAGATTTATTCCTTACTCTTTCAGAGAGATTTCAATACAATGACACTTCCATAGGGACAAATCCATTATATGATCATGACTATTGTTGGTATGAACAGAGATGCATTTTTTCTACAAGAGGGCTGGTCTTCAGAGTGGACTTATGAATTCGTCAGAACTGACCTTGCTTACACTGGTTGCAGATCTTCTTTTTCTATAATGGTGCATTCTTTAATTCCAATTTTCTGTAAACAATTTGTTTACATTACACATGATTTCTACATATTTCCATATTTAATATCATATGTTTCTGTTTTTATTTAACTTTTATAATAATGACAAAATGATAATTGTTTATTGCTGTAAATGAAATCGTTTACTTACTGTCTTCAGAGTACAATGTGTAATTAGCATGTGTCCCATAACATCATAACTTTCACAATTAAAACAATTCATCTTAATGGATGTCTACTATACTGCACAGTATAGTTCTTTAATAGATCTCATCCACCACCTAACCAGAATCTTATTTTTAAACAGAATCAAGTGGAAATCTTTGATTTTAAAAGATTTTCCTAAAATTCATCCTGAAGAAAACTCTCCTACATGCAAACTCCTACTGACAAAGTTAGAGTTTAGAGGGAGGGGAGGAGAAAGAAACTCACTTGTGATGAGTCTATGCCTTATGGCACAGACCGAGCTACAATATTTTCCTTCAAACACCACGTGGGCTGCGCACCAATATTCACATCAGGGAAGAACATGAGATGCAGAGTAGAATAACCAAAATCATGTAGTGAGGACTAATCTAGTCCTTTTCACAATGATGTGCCCTTATACCAGTGATTGTAGATACAAGTATACTTTCATTGTTGGAATCTTCTTAGGTTGTACATTTTTAAGTGGAAAATGACATAGTTGGAGTTTTAAAAAATACATGCATTGGAATCAGAATGACCAAGTTTGAATTTAGTCTATGCCACTTAGTAGGCAATTCACTTACTATTTATGTCTCAATTTCTCCCATTTATAAAAGAGGTTAATAATACTATTTGTCTCAGACTATTTTTGAGACTATTGATGGGAATTAAATAAGTTATATTAAATATAAGAATTATTAAAACAACGCATATATGCTAATATATGTAATTATATTTGCATATATAATTATCTATAGCATACATTATATATTAAATATTAATATATTATATACAGTGTCCAGCAGAAGTAAGGCCTGCTTGAGTGTAATTGGTAGGGTGATAATATGGGTGTAATAGTTTTAATTTGAACATTTAACCTAAAATGTCATATGGTGTGCTTGAGTGTGATATTGTTACAGAATTACATGCTTATGATTTTGTAATAAAAGGGGTGTTATATATTCCAGACCCTGTATATTTCTTATGTATTTTCAAATACATTTTCTAAAATTCAATAATTTGCAGATATATAAGAAAAGGTCACTTTTTGTTGCTAACCCAACCTCAAGATTCATGTTTTTATTACAGAAGATCAGAGCAAATATTTTGAGCAGGTTATAAGGTTGGCTTTGGCAGGATAACACTTGAGAATTTTCTACTACAGAATTTCTATACATACAGGTCACAAGCATCACCCATAAGTTACAAAAATTTTTCTTTCTGCACATATAATTAAATCTGACATTTGCTTGAACATCTTGCCTTCACCTATTTCTCAGACAAATAATACACTTAGTCTCTCAGTCATAACAGGTTCAATGTTTCCTAACTTGCCACTTGACAATTTTGGAGATTCTCAGTATGTGGTAAAATTCATTATGTTTGAAGATTTTAAAACTATATAAAATTAATAATTTTTCCCTTGAGCATTTATAGCCATAGAAGTTGTTTATTGATATTTCCTGTCTTTAAGTTTGAGCTTCTTTGCTCGTAAACAGGTATTTACTATCTTGCTATGAATCTTAATGCCATACTTGTAAACTCCTAAGGCTATTGTTAGCTCATGTCACAATTACACCTTAGAGCAAAATAAATAAGAGGGAAAGAAATTCTGAATTGAGGCACCCCATAGCTTCAGACAGTAAATCACCCAAGATCTCTTGTCTCCATAATGTATGGAAGCTTTGTATAATTTTCCCAGTCAACACTAGCTCTAAATTGTGCCATTGTAAAAGGATATCCTGTAAAAAATGGATGGCCTTTCATAACTCACTTCTTAGTTATGTTAACTAAGTGTATTAGTTTGTTAGGACTGCTATAACAAAGTCCCACAAACTAGGCAGCTTAAACAACAGAAATGATTGTCTCACCTTCTGGAACGCAGAAATCTGAGATCAAGGTGTTGGTAGTCTTCGTTCTTTCTGAGGCCTCCCTCCCTGGTTTGTGGATGGCTAGCTCCTCCTTATGTCTTCACACAGCCTTCCATTTGTACATGTCTGTGTGCAAATTTATTTTTCTTATAACATCCTTCATATTGGATTAAGGTTCACCCTAATCATTTTAACATAATTACTTTTTATAAAGATCCTATCTCCAAATACAGTAACATTTAAGGTATTAAGTCTTCTACAGAAGGGTTTGGCAAAAGACACAATTCAGCACATAACAATGAGCATACCTCCTAGTCTTGTGTTTGTAAGACATTTCAATAATTAAATGAAATGATATTTAATAAAGAACTTGGTATAAAATAATAAATACCCAAATTATTAGCAATAATTACTACTTGTGACATTTTTATATAAGTTAATCTCTCTTGATAATTTTTATAACACATGCATTGAAGCATATTTTCATACCCTAAAACTCACTATTTAAAATTGTACAACTGAGTATATTTTGTATATTCACAGAGTTGTTAAATCCTCCCCCCATCTAATATTAACATATTTTATTATCCCCAAAGAAATCCTACATATATTAGCTGCCACTCCCTATTTTCCCTTCCCCTTAGACCCTGGAAGCCATTGATCTAGTTCCTATCTATGAATTTGTCCATTCTGGACATTACTTATAAATGGAATCTTACATGTGTTCTTTTGTGATTGGCTTCTTTCACTTAACATAATGTGTTTTCATGGTAGGCCCATGTAGAAATATGTATCAATACTTCATTGATTTGTATTGCTGAATAATACCACATTTTGTTTAGCATTCATCAGTTGATGGACATGCTATTGCTTCTACTTTTTGGTTATTATAAATAATTCTGTTGTGAGCATTCATATATAACTGATTATGTGGACATATATTTTCATTGATTTCTCTTGGGAATGGAATTCCTTGTTTATAAGGCACTGTATTTTGCCATGTATAATGCACACTATTTTGCCCAGATTTTTGAGCAAAAAATAAGGATGTACATTAGACATGAATAGTACTAATTCCATATCCATATAAATGTTTTTTTTATTTATGCTCATGCATTAAAACTGTAACTCTAGAAAGTAATACCAATAGCTGTATGCAAAATAATACCTTGGAATATGATAATCGATTTTGTTTTTAAATATAAATAAATAAATAATTGAATGAAAAAATTAAAATGAAATTTTTTCCCCCTGAAAGTATTGGCCAAACATGTAGGTGAAAATTATACACAGGAGTACATTATACATGGCAAAAATGGTAACTCTATGCTTAGCATTTTGAGGAACTGCCACACTGTCAACTTTTAGCATTGCCTGTCTTCTTTATTTTAGCCACCCTAGTGGATATGAAGTAGTCTCTCATTGCAGTTTTGATTTCTCAGATGATCAATAATATTGAATGTCGTTTCATGTGCTTATTCACAATCTGTTATCTTCTTTAAAGAAAAGTGTATTTAGATCCATTGGTCATTTTATAATGAGTTGTCTTTTTATTATTGTTATAAGTCATCTTTATATAAATCATCTGTATATGAGTCTCTTAGCTGATATGTAATTAGCAAATATTTTTATCCTATTCAGTGGATTGTATTTTCACTTCCTTAATCGTGTCTTTTGAAATATAGAATTCTCTAATTTTTATGAAGTCCAATGTATCCTTTATTTAAAAAATTGAGCGTTTGGTGTCATAGCTAAGAAAATACCATTTATCAACAAAAAAAATATTTACTGTCATATTTTCTTTTAAGGGTTTTAGAGTTTTAACTCTTCTAATTATTTCTATGTCTTCTTTTGAGTTAATTTTTATATATGGTATGAGAGAGGAGTCCAATCTCATTCTTTGTGTATGATAGCTAGTTATTACAATGCCATTTGTTCAAAAGACTGCTTTGTCACCCTGTCAGGGTGCGGCTTGGTTGATTGGAGCATCATTCCATGGACCTAAAGTGTTCGATTCCCAGTCAGGTCATATACCCAAGATGAGGGTTTGATCCCAGTTGATGTGTATATGAGAAGACAACTGAGTGATGTTTCTCTCTCACATCAATATCTTTCTCTCTCTCCTCCCACCCCCACCTTCTTTTCCCTCTTAAAAAAAAAAATATATATATATATATATATCTTTGGGTGAGGATAAAAAAATAGTAATAATAATAAAAGACTGCTTTGTTCCCACTTAATTATCTTGACATACTTGTCAAAAATTAATTGGCCATAAATTTAAAGTTTATTTTTGGAATATGATATCTATGCTACTTATCTGCTTTTTATTATGTCAGTACTAAGATTTCTTTATTATATTTTGAACTTGATAAGTGTGAGTCATTTGTCAATAAAAAATATTTTAAAAAAACCTCAATAGTATCTACCTATCCATGAACATGAAATGTTTTTTCTTAAGCCTAATTGCTTTATACAAGGTTATGCAAGGTTTTGTAATTTTTGATATATGTCTTGTACTTTAGTTATGCCATTATAAATGGAATTGTCTTAAATTCATTTGGGGGTTGTGCAATGCTAGTGCATGGAAATGAAAATATATTTTATATTGAACTTCACCTTAGAGACTTTTGAACTCATTTTGGTAGTGGGTTTCTTAGGATTTTCTAAATATAATATCACACCATTTATAAGTAGAGAGAGTTTTACTTATCTTTTTCCAATGTGGATGCCTTTATATTATATTCTTGTCTACTTTACCTGGCTAGAAGTCCAGAAAAATGTTGAATAGAAGTGAAGAAAACATCCTTGTCTTGTTTCTTATCTTAGATAAAAAGTATTGAGTGTGACAGCTGTGGAATTGTCTTCCATACCACATATCAGGCTGAGGAACTTTCCGTCTATTGCTAATTTGTTTATGCTTTTATTACGAAAAGTGTTTGAGTTTTGTAAAGTGCTTTCTCTGTATATATTGAGATGATCAAGATGGTTTTTGTCCTTTTTCTACTAATATGGTGTAGTACAATAATTGATTTTCACTTTACTTGCCTTGGACAAATCCTATTTGATCATGGAGTATAATCTTTTTTATATGCTGCTGTAATTGTTTTACTTATATTTTTGAGAATTTTTGTATCTATATTTATAAAGGATAGTGTTCTGTAGTTTCTCTTGATAATTTATAGTTCAAACTTATATAGATTCATTTCTCTCTGATCACTGATAAATCAAAAAAAGATTTTAATTTTATTAGCATGAAACTTTTCATCTAACATTAATCTTACACTTTTTATTTTTTAGTTATATTTTACTTATTATGCTAGTACAGTAGTCCTGATTTTTTCCCCCTTGGTCCACCCCCCTGCCCAGCACCCCCCACTCCCTCAGGAAATCCCAACATAATTGTTCATGTCCATGGGCCATGCATATAAGGCCTTTGGGTACTCCATTTCCTATTCCGTATTTTATGTCCCCATGGCTATTCTGTAACTATTTATTTGTACTTCTTAATCCTCTCACCTCTTAACTCATTTTCTCACACCTCCCTCCCATCTAGCAAACATCAAAACACTCTATATCCACGATTTCTTCTTGTTTTCTTTGTTTTTTAGATTCAATTGTTGATAGATTTAAATTTTTTTCCATTTTATTGTTCATAGTTTTGATCTCCTTCTTTTTTAAAAATAAGTCCCTTTAACATTTCATATAATAATGATTCGGTGATGATGAGCTCCATTAGTTTTTTCTTGTCTGGGAAGCTCTTTATCTGCCCTTCCATTCTAAATGATATCTTTTCTGGGTACAGCAATCTTGGCTGTAGGTCCCCGCTTTTCTTGACTTTGAATATTTTTTGCTGATCTCTTCTAACTCGCAGTTTCTTTTGAGAAATCAGCTCGTTGTCTTATGGGAATTCCCCTGTAGGTAACAAACGGCTTTTCTTTTGATGCTTTTAAGATTCTCTTTATCTTTAAGTTTTGGCATTTTAACTATGATGTGTCTTGGAGTGGGCCTCTTTGTGTCCATCTTGTTTGTGACTCTCTGTGCTTCCTGGACTTGCATGTCTATTTCCCTCACCAAATTAGGAAAGTTTTTTTTCATTATTTTTTCAGATAGATTTCCAATTTATTGCTCTTTCTCTTCTTCTGGCACCCTTATGATACAAATGTTGGACCTTTTAAAGTTGTCTCAGAGGTGGCTTATACTATCCTCATTTTTTAAAAATTCTTCTTTCTTCTTGTTGCTATGATTTGCTGTTTTTTGCTTCCTTATGTTCAATATCATTGATTTGATTCTCAGTTTCTTCAACTCTACTGCTGATTCCCTGTAAATTGTTCTTTATTTCAATTAGTGTCCTCCATTTCTGACTGGATCTTTTTTATGCTTCTGAGGTCCTCACTAAATTCCTTGAGCATCCTTATAACCAGTGTTTTGAACTCGGCATCTGATAGATTGCTTACTTCCATTTCATTTAGCTCTTTTTCTGGAGTTTTGATCTGTTCTTTCTTTGGGCCATATTTCATTGTCTCCTTGTTTTGGCAGTGTCCTAGTGTTTGTTTGTATGTATTAGGTAGAGCTGCTTTGACTCTGTTCTTGGTGGTGTGGCCTGGTGTAACAGGTGTCCTGTAGGGCCCAGTGGCACGGACTTCCCTATCACCCAAGTAGGGTATTTGAGGTATACCTTTCATTTGTACTGAGCACACCTTCCCCTTGTAGTTGAGCCTTGGTTGCTATTGACAGACCAATGGGAGAGATTTACTCAGGTCAATCAGCTGCAAAAACTGGCTGTGACCACTTATCACCAACCTCTGCTCTCCATGGAGCATCAGCTGTGCAGGGGCAGGGTGGTGGTACTCCAGCGTGGTCTGTAGTTGTCCATTGGGTGCGCTGGCCCTTGGGTTTCCCAGGTGGTGCAGGCCAAGGTCATCCCCCACCATGTTTTTCCCAGGACTGCCCTGCCTGAGCTATAAAGCAATTTGAGATGGCTGTTACTTGTGCTGTGCTTGGAGGTTCCCAAGTGAAGACAAGTTGTGAATTTAGTTTGGCTGCTGCTAGTGCCAGGCCTGGGGCTCACTGAGGCCAGTCGTTGCTTGTTTGACAGGATTTTTGGAAGTTGAGAAGCATGAGCCAAGCCAAGCCATTCATATGGAAAAGCAACTTGAGTGGGCCTGTAAGTTGGGTGGAAGAGAGTCTCTGGGGATCTCCAAGGCTGGTCAAACAGTGTTAGTCAGGTTGAAGGAGTCTCAGATATAGCACCAGCTTGCTGGCTCTGTGGAGGGAAGGTTTGGAAAAGGGACAGTGGCCTCTGCTTGCCTTGATGCCAGACACTTAAGTTTCTCACTGTGTGCCACTGGTGCCTTTTAAGCTGACACCCCAGTGCTGAATCTCACAGGGAGTGAATCTGAGTAGGTGAGTCCACGTATGGGTTCTTTAAGAGGAATTGCTTGGGGTTCCAGAAGTGTCTTCCATTGACTCAGCCCCTACTGGTTTTTGCAGCCAGAAGTTGTGAGGACTTATCTTCTTGCCACTGGAATCCTGAGCTGGAGGGCCTGGTGTAGAGCTGGTACTCCTTGTTCTCAAGATATCCTTCCCAAATTTTTCTACATCACATGTGGATGAGAGACCAGCCTGTTCTGTGTATGTGCCCCTTCTACCAGTTTAAATGGATGTGGTTTCTTTAATTTTGTAGTTGTAAGACTTCCATTCAACTCAATTTTTGACAGTTCTGAGTGACTTTTGTTCTGTATTTTAATTGTAATTTTGATGTGGTTGTGTAAATGGGTGAACCATGTCTGCCTGTGCTGCCATCTTGACTAGAATTCAATATGCTTGTTTTTAATGTTATACATCTTTATTTCATTCTTTTTCTTTAATAAAGGTGATTTTATTTTAACAAATCAACAACTTTATATTTTCCCTCATTCCTAATGAAATTTGCAAAGTTTGTAGTGAATGGCACATACCTTTCCATGTATCAGAAACTACCGAATTTCCCCCTATGTTATGCAAAGGCAGTAAATAATACTGGGCATCTAGGTTTTTTCATAATGTGTGACTTTTTCCAATGGGTAGAACAATCAAAATAATTTCTTCCTCATAGCCATCTCTCTTGCCTCCAATATTGAAGTCCTCTGCACTGTCACTTGATTGGAATGGTTTTTGTCAAATTGCAGTATAAGAATGGTACTGATGTCTCTTCTGGGGAATGGAATAAGAGGGGGCAGGTCAAGCCCCTCCAATTCTTCAGCCCTCTTGATCCATTAGTTTCAAGTAGAACTTTACTCAATAAGCATCATTTTTATTGCAACATAAGTCATTATGATATAGAATGAACATAGTTTGAAGTTCTAGTTTACATAAACTTCATTTTACACCATATCAGAGAAGGTGTCTCAAGAGCTGGGTTTTCACAAAAATAGCATCCCATTGAGTTATCCTTCTATACTATTCAGTGAGCTCTCTTTTGCGTAATTTGTATCACATATCCAAACACACACATGATATAGCTTAACCTCTCTTCAGGAAATCTCCATTGTTTCACAAGAAAAGTTCTCCCTTCTGGGTTCCATTCTGATTCCATAGTCTGAAACAATAATACTTCATGAACCAAACTGATATTTCTAAATTCTTAGACTATTAACAGAATATGGATTCTGGTCCAAATATCTATTCCAACTTTCACTAAAGAATTATTAATGTCTTGCTTTTCTTGCTTGGTGACTTATGATATAAAAACAATCCTTCACATTAAAAAAAAAAGGTTCACTCTAGAATAACATGCCATACTTGAGTAAGTCTCTTTTGTAAGTCTAGCCCCTCCTTCAGGAATAATGAAACGCTATAACTGCAGTAAGGAGCGCTGCCTGTGATGACCAAGGGGAATTTGTGTTACCCTGATGCTCTGCCTACTTGAATTGATTTATTTTGATTCAAGAATTCATTCCGGTAGAAACTTTTTCATTTTGAATTTCAACCCCATTTGGTTCTGTTGGCTTGGCTCTGTCGTGTTTTGATTGTCCTCGAAATTCATGGTGCCCAACTTGAACAGATCAAATCAAAGTTTTGTAATAACTTATACCTGTACATTTTCCAGATTATTAAGTTCCTTCCTTTGGTATCATAATAATAATGTGAGGGATGAGCAAAAAAAAGAACACACCAATTATTTTCTCATTAATTGATGTGGAAACTGAAGCTTGGGAAGAACACGAATACATGTAGTAACAAAATTAGAACTTTAGTCCTTTTGATTCCAAAGCAAGGTTCTTTCCAATAAACTTCAAATGCTTAGCATGATGATATTGGCATTTGGGTGGTGTCAACTTTTTAAAATGCCTTTGTTAAGGAAAGTTTGTGGTACATGAATTAAGGAAAGCTGAGCTAACAGAAGGTAAAAGAAAAAGATATATTATGAGAGTTCCTCAAACTTACTTGTAAAAGAAATCTTTTCTTTTCCTAAATGACCTCATGAACACATTTTTTAAATTCCTTTTTGCAAACACCATCTTAAGGTAGGTATTTGAAATTGTTAATGGACTTCTTCCTTTAGTGTTAGTCCTCTTTTCCACTTCATATCTTATCTTATGAAGTAGATTAAGTATGTCTTTGAGGTCCTCTCCTCACCCCTTCAATTTCCCTCTCCATTCTCCTGTGCCTTAATACCCATTTATTTGTTTAATACATATTCATTTTCCATCCTTACCAGATCTTGCTCTCCATCTCTCCCCAAATTTGTTGATTTTCAGAAATTAACTTTAGGTGTTACATCTCTTAGCCTTATCTACACTTTAACACATAATTCTTTGGAGAGTGAAAATAATTTAGCTTATAAGGAATAAATTCCAATGTGGTGTTTTAGGCATATAGTGGGGAAACTGCTTTTGAATGGGGAACTTTGTGTAGGCCTATGAAACCACAGTACCTTGGGCAATTCTAAGGCTGGCTGGTGGTAAGTTTAAGTCTGTGATACACTTTAATGACCATCAGAGCTCAGGGATGTTGGAGACTATAATATGCAGAGTCAAGGGAAATTGGATCAGGAATGTTAAAGAGTTAGGGATAACATCTCACAGGTCATGAACTACACACTTCTAGACTGGATGATTGAGTGACAAAAAGCCTGAAGTGATGTATTATCTATCCTATATGAAAACCATGTCTTCTGCTATTCAATTTCATCATAGTTCTTATTTTTGTTTATTTGACTATTGGTTTATTTCTTTCTTGGTAATGAATTCTTCTGTGCTGAAGAGTGAAATCAATAGTAACCTCTACCCACAATCTAAATTCAATAATTGTTGAAATTTTCTATAGCACAGTTTTCTTCCTGAAGGTTTTGTATTGTGGAAATGATTGCGATTCTATTCAAACAAAGCATTATGCATAACTCCCACTTTACAAATCTAGCAACGGCCGTCATTTAGAAAGGGTACTAACCAAAGAATCAATATAATACTTTACATATATGTTTCACTCAAATTGCAAGAAAGCTACCAAAATGATCACAACACTGAAAATAAACTGAAAATATACCTGCCAGTAAACAAATTCTTATGCTTATTTTCAGAAAAATAAATCAGTAGCTCAGAAAGTTTTACACATCTTATACAGATAAAGTAAAAACTCAAAACTTTCTCCGATCAGTTAGGAATATGAATTATGAACTGGATCAGGAATGATTCAGGTGTAGTCTATTGCTCTCTGTATCTAAAATAATGCAGTTATGAGGACTTTTGAAATATAATTTCTAGATAAACCACAGGTCTGATGTTGAATTTACTCAAAATCATACCATTTGTCCAAATGTTAAATTTGTTCAAATCTTATGTCCTAAAGGACCTTCTGCTTTTAGTCTGTAGTGGTGTTTTTGATTCTGTATCAGTCATTTTAAAATGGGACTACCTTTATTTCCTTAGCTATATCTTCAAGAATTGAACCTGATATCCCAGTAAGTCTCTATGTTTTATCCCTAATTCGCATCCAGTTTTTAGCTGAGGTTATTTCATCACATTTTCTCTCATTCGTCTGGCTTTCTCTTGCTTTTCTTTCAAAGAGTTTATATTTGTAGTAAAGTCATGGGGCCATATAGCCCTCCTTGATCCAGTCATGCAGTTTCCACTGACTTCAGTGAAATTTCACTAGAGGGTTGAGGGCACAGTTAGGCCCAAGAAAAACTAATAAATGGAGTAGTATGTCCATCTGGTTTAGACAACTCCACAGAAATCGTGCTGGAGACATTAGTAAAGACAGACAGGATGCACATCGCAGGGATTTTCTTCCCTCAGATGTGACAAAAACAAGAACTGAACCAAACTGCTTGTTTCTTGCTTTCAAGAACATTAAGAGCTGAATGGAAAATATTTGAAAGAAATTCTCAGCTGCAAAATTTCACTCTAGGGATTGTGTCTTTGAGTAGGTTCTGGCTACTTAAGTCAAAAATGAAATTAGGCATTTTCAGAGATTGTTCCATTTCTTCCCTGCCAGCATTTCCCAAATCACTTTCAGAACCACCGAATATCAAATGAGGTGCTTGGTGCAGTGCGGCCTGGAAAGGACCCGCCTGCCACCCTTTCTCCTTTCACAGAGCAGTGGCTGTTTATTATACATCAGTCAAGGCTGTCCTATGCACTTTCTCTAGTGTAACATAATTTAAAGGATTTTTTTTTTTTTTTTATATCTTAAAGCTGGACTGATAGGGAGAATAATGACTCAGCGGAAATTTCCAACAATTTCAGACACTGTGATTATAAGTGATAAGAGGTATCAACGAGAGACTTTTTGAGAGGGTGGGATCAGTTACAAAGAATATATTATTTAAAATCTCATATTAATGTACCCTAGCTTCCATCTACTTGTATTCTAAGACAATGGTTCCATTTAAGAATTCTTTCAGACTCTTTCACGGTTCTCTGATAATCTTCAGTTGCATAAGAGCTGAAGTTGATTTCTGAGGGGTTAGCACAAATCTATATAAAACAAAGTGTTTTAAGAGATGTAAATGATATTTTCTCTTCTCAGTAAGATAAAAATTAGCAAGCAAATATCCTTATCTATAAGATATACATTTCTTATGGGCCTGCATATTTCTTCACATAAGTTTTCCATTATACTTAGAATAAAATTAAAAAATTCCTAACCATGTTTTAAATGAATTGTATTACATAAAGTCGTTCCTGGAAACCTCATTCTCTATCACTTTCCTCCTTCCTCAGTGTGCTGCAGTTACTCCGATCCACTTGCTTGCTCTTCCTCACATATGCAAAGCAAGCTCCTGACTTAGGTCATATGGTTCTTATTCAAATATTATTTTACCAGAGGGGTCTTCTCTGATTGTATAAACTAAAGATTATACTTACCAACCTTTTACCTTGTCAAATATTTTGAAGTTAATTGGTAAGTGCTAACACTATTATGTCTCATTCACATAAGCTGTCTGCCTAAACCAATGACTGACACATAGTAGTTACTTAATAAATAATTGTAGAATAAATATATTAATGGGTGAGTGTGTCATCATTCTACTATTTCACAGCTTAGATTTGTTAATGATTTTCTTATGATTAGACTCAAGCATTTTGAAGCAATTACTATATCAATGATATGTATATTTTTTATTACTTTACATCAAAAGAAATACCAGTTTGTTCCAGTAATTATTAAGATGGTGACTGTCAAAACACTCAGGGGAAAAGTTCTGTTTTGTCTTTGTTGTTAACACATAGTTGATGGGGTAATATAATACATTGAAATGTGTGAATATTTTGTCCCTCAGTAATCATCCACCCAAAAAGTTCACTATCCTTTGATGATCCTTGTCTTAACTACATTCATAGTTTCAAAAGAATGTTTTGTTTAATTCTACATATGTTCCTTTCCAGTGCATTAGCTAACATTTTTATACAAGGAAGAGTTTTCTCTCTCTATTTTGCTTTCTGCATTCTTTCTTTTGTTTTTGAGTGTTGCTTTGGATTCATGGATTTTATTTTTATATTATCTGTATTGTAATGTGTTATAAGAATTTTAAAATATTCTTATTGTCTAAATTTAGCCTGTCAGAGTTTCTCCTTTTAACATGCTTAATTAACTTAGTCTTTCCTTTTTTTTTTTTTTTCAGCTTTGTTTCTAGCACAACAAACTGTTACAAGCACACCCCGGACTGCCTTTGCTCTGTCCTAGTGTTAGCCGTTTGTCCATGCGGCTCTGGTTTCTCTAAGTGGAAAATGATATTAGAAGCAAGAGTTGAAAACTTATTCTGTCTATTTTACTGCAGTCTTATGCATGTAGGCAATTTAACTGAACAAAGCTGGGGAATATATAAAATCATAAGATTATATGAAAATCTCCAAATCAAATCTTATAGTACACAGACATTACTTTTCATCTTTATTCCTTCCACACTCTTATCTTTGTTAATGGTGAAAATTCTGGCTCTGAATTCTTAATGCATTTACTCCCTCACTCAATTCTAAAGTTTATACAAGAATTCAAAATTATTACATCATTTTAGTACCACTACTACCAATAAGCCTACTAAGAGGAATTCAGGCTTTTATTTCAGTTACTTTCTGCATTGACTATGTCCTACTAAATTTGTACAATTTGAGCACCGTGCTAAAAAATTATATACATTTTTTCCTGTGGGATTTTACATTAAGCAATGTTTATTCATTTTTATATGTATTTATATGTAAGGTTAGCATTTTCATTCTTTTTTACTTTATTTTATATTTATAAAACCTGGTTCACAAGCAAACATTCTATAATACAGAGAGGTTTACTTGTTTACTAAGAAAAGTCTTACTCACATCTTCTCCCTTCACCATTACCAACTCTTTACATCCCAGTGTTAAAAATGATTAAAGAAGACACTTTAGATGATAATAATAAACTTTAACACTTCATGAAGTGGCAGTCTTTATTTGGAAAACTGCAAATGTGGAAAAAAGCAGAAAGCTGTTGTAGGATAGGTAAAGAGCAAGAAAGAGAAAAGTAGGAAATGCCTGATCGGCTAAGGACACAAAGTCAACTAAATTTGGGGTGTAAAGGCCAAGAGTTGGGTTGATCTTTGAGAATCAACTAACTGGATATGCTGCATTTGTGGTCAAGTGGAGCATTTACGGGGACACGAAAGTTATCTAAGTTTAGGTTTGTTGATGTGCCCTCCACCCTCACAGAACTGGCTTCACCTTATGCCTAGAAAGTTATTTCAACAACAGAACATGAAGAAAATGAATGAAATAAATAGTTGTTAAACCGAATAATCTAATAAAAGACTTTTCTAGTGCACTCTGAAAAATATTTATTTAGTCTATGTCTATGACCATAGTAGCAAACTCATATTGTTATAAGTATTGGTTAAATCATGGCAGGCTATCAACACCTATAATATCAAAGATGATCTTGTCTTTGCTGTTCTAATTCAATAGAATAACCGAGAAGTATAAGTAAGACTGCTCAAAGAGGTGGATGTCAATAATATGTTTAGCCTAGTTTCTGAAACATTAAGAAAGTTTGAAAGTGCCACTGATTAACAAGTCATTAGTGTACTTTGGACTTTAATTATGCATCATAACCTAATCTTTTAGCATCACAACTCATGGGCTTTTTGATGTGGGCCTTACATCTTTATTTTTTTATCAATTAGAATGCTGTGGATGATGAATTTCTTAAGCAGTAATACTATTTTGTGTCAATACGTTTCCTTTGGTCATTTCTGACAAAAGCCTTAATAAGACTTAATGGGCTTCCCATGGATATTTTCCCCCTGATTTTTAAGTTGATTTTTCTAACTTCTTTCTACAAATAGCTCATGATTATCACCATCTCTTTATATGTACGATCCAAGATTCAGTGATTATGTATCATAAACAAATTTTTTTTTATTGAATTCCTATGTTGTTAGAGAAAACACTCATTGGCACATGACCTCATAAATACCATCTAATAATATCTACAGGAATGTTCTGAAATGTGCATCTGAGTTCATTTATTTTCTCTCTACCATAGCTCTAAAAAAACTTTAAATAAAATATAACATACAATTCATTTTGTTGTTTGAAAACATTTAGAAGCAAATGGTAAAGGTTTTTAGGGTGAGAAGTACCTTTTTAATTACTTTCAAATTTTAGGTAGTCTGTTACAGAAAATATTTAAAAGAAAGGAAAAGAAATATGTCAAGAAAAGATCACTATCATGTATTTTTGATGGTGCATTAACTTTTGTAACATTAAGAAGGGGAATTTTGTAATAAATATTGATAGCAGATCCACGTACACATTTATTCTTTCAGTCACCAGTATAATTTCAAGCCATTTATATTGGAGATAAACATTCAATAATGCAGAATTACATATGCACAAAATTGTTTATTGTAGTAATTTTATAATAGAAATATACAGGAAATAACCTCAATGCTCAACTATTAGAGATGAAATTGAATAAAACATAAGTGCATACAAGAGCATAATAAGCAGCTTGAAGAGTAAGAAACATCTTTATGAACTGGTATGGATGTGAGGCAGGATACTAAGAAGTTGATGGGGGGCTCAAATGTTGGAAAACTTTTAGTTTCAGATAACAGCTAATAAACTTAATAACCAATGCATGTAAAAAGCTATTGTTTCAGGAACTGAATAAGGCCCACCTTGACTCCAAGAGACCATAAGCAGTCCCACCTTTGTGCCTCAGGAGGACTGCAAGCCATCAACAGGGTATCTGAGCCATTGTACTCCAGGATGAGATGCCCACAGCCCAGGGCACAGATAAAAGAATGCTGTAGCTTTCATCTGATTAACTTTTCCTCTGAATTCCAAACCCTTTCCCTATACTTTTCTTCTCCTTATAAAAAGGGTAGGTTTAAAATGGAATTTAAGATGGTCTATTAGGGTACCAACCTGCCATCTTCTCAGTCGCCAGCCACCTGAATAAAGCACCCATAAAGAGTCAGTCCCTGTCTCTGCTTATTGAGTCTGGCAGGTGACATGCAGCACAGACACTGGTTTTTCTGGTTTTAAAGTTAGCAAAATTCCTTGGCAAGTGGAATGGGAAAGCTGAAACAGATAGCTGATTCAAACTGGCCTCATCCAGCACCCTGATTCACTGGTCTCCTTCTGCCTTCCACTGCCACTCCCTTAAGCATTAGGTCCTCAGGACAATGAGGTTCTTGATCAGCATCAAATAGCCTTAGGAACAAAGCCGTGGGTCTGTTGACCACAGAGACAAAATTTTGATCAAACTAGAGATAACATCTAGACCTCAATTGTGTTTCAGCTCCAGACCCAGCAAATCAGCAAAACCAGATGAAGTGACACCATGGCTAATTGACCTCTTACCCTAGCTCCAACCAATCAGTAAAGGCCATACCCCTGAAAGAACACACCTAGAAAGCTGATGAATATTCTATTGAGATCCTTCCCTGAGATCTTCTCTAAAATTCTTGCCTTCAGAAAATACAAAAATTCTTAAGGCAAAGAACCCAGTGTGTCTGCTTCTTTGTTCTTTCTCTAGAGCTTGCCTGCAGCTTTCTCCCCTTTCTTTCCTAAGGCACATATCTTTGCTTTCTTTCTCCAAGGGCCCTTCTTTTGCCTTGTTTCCTGAGTCCATGCAGCCCAGCTGGCTCATTTCTTCTGCCTAGGCTCACTCTTGTTCTTATGATCTAGTTTCTTGTATCTTAAGCCCTTCATTGGTTTCACTGCCCCCAGCTTTAATAAACTACTCTCAAAACCACCTAGACTCATATTGTAAAATAATACCTGCATGAAGTCAAGAACCAAGAGCTCACTTTGCTGGTAACAGACATATATTTAAAAGCAAAATAAGAAGCAAAACTTAGGCTTAGAAATGAGAGCAAAAAGACTGTATTTAAGGACTTCATTTTTTTTTTCCAAAAAATAAACCCAGAAGTTAAATCAGAAACTACTGAAAATGGATTACCCAATGTTTAAATAATTATCTTTTTCTTAAAGATTCTATTTATTTATTTTTATAGAGGGGAGGGAGGGAGAAAGAGAGGGAGAGAAACATCAATGTGTGGTTGCTTCTCACTTGCCCCCTGCTGGGGACCTGGCCCGCAACCCAAGCATGTGCCCTGACTGGGAATGAACTGGTGACTTTTGGTTGTGCAGGCCAGTGCTCAATCCACTAGGCTACACCAGCCAGGGCTAATTAATTTTCTAGGCCCTAGATGGAGCCAATCTTGCAAACCAGGGTGCCATATCAGCAAACTAAAATGTAAATAACTTTTGTATCTCTGTAAATGCTCTGCTTAACCAGAAATGTAGTATGTACCATAAGCCAATTCCCAAATGCCAAGCCCACTATAGGCCTTCTCTCCAAAATCAAAGTTCACTATGTGGTCACAGTCAATCAGATATATAGTTTTTATTTTACTTGTTCTCTATTCTTTACCCTATAAAATCTTACTTTACTCATCATTTGCAGTTGTCTGAATGGCGAGTGTCTGCTTCATGAACGTCTCCCATATCAAACAATTCAGTTCTCAACCAAGTTGCTCAGAGAAAAAACTCTTGGTTGTCAAACAAAACTTTGGTTCTCAACCCAACCAACCCTTTAATGCTGATACCTGTATGATCAGTATGATGCCTGTATGATCAGGCAACAAAGAAAGAGTGCGGAAGCATAAGTAATGCAGAAACAATAGGACACAAGGAGAAATCTAGCTAACAGGCCCCTCACTTGGATCCTTCCTATTTAATGCTAAGGTGAATATGTTAAGATTCCCTTCTTGGAGCAAACCTTTTTATCTGAATCTCTTAGGCAGAAAAGGGGAAGGATCAAAGGTTCTTTCTGGGTCTTTTCTTTCTTAATAACCAGCTTAAAATCAATATCCTCAAAAGCACAATTAGGGGAGGCAAAACTTTTGAAAAAATATATATATATATATGAAATTGTCTAAGTCTCTTTTAATTATCTTTAGGAGTGACTTACTCTGGATTTAGGTGTCCTTTTTGGGAACACCTCTTGCATCCATGGTGTCATTTCATACTACTTTTACAAGATAAAACCTGACAAGATATTTGAAAGAATTTTGTTTTTAAAGTAGCTTTATGATTAGAAGTTGGCCAAATTGGAGGTGGATATACAGAAGCTCATAGAAACTAATTTTTTTAGTTATCCCCTAATCTAAAATAAAACTATATGTCCAGAGGGAAAGAAAACCATTTCAAAGAAAAAGAGTTCTCAATCTAAACACAGGGACCTTTTGAAAATGTTCTTTCTGATATAAAGACTCAAATTGAAGAAAATCACTGTCCTACAAATTGAAGACAACTTGTACAACTTGTCACAGAAACTGAGTCTTTTCAAGAGCAGAGAATGCCCACCAATCCTTTTTACCAGCCCCCAAATTCATCTCAAAAGGCTTATAGGTATTGTAAGAACTCTGGATTTAGGAAACAAAATCTTTTCTGGAGAAACCTTTGTTTTTTCCCATGTGCCTTTGAGATGTAAATGTTCTACCTGATCTTCTTTAGAAAGAGAAGGGGAGAGCATCTCTTTGACGTGCAGACTTTAGGTAGGTAATTCTTTTCAGAAGGAAAAAAGAAAAGTAGTTTTGAAAACTAGTGCTATGAAAAATCTCAAAACTATTTGCCACAAATATTAGTGAAAAGTTTAAGCCATCTGAGCAGGTAAACTTATTTTATCTTCCAGAAACACAATTTTGACCTAAATGCTCTTTTATAAACTAGTGCATCTCACATAATTCTACTTGTCTCATGCCTACAAGTTTAAAACAAAAGCTCTAAGGTCTGTTTATGTCCGTTTGTATGTTATGTATGTCTATTATGGATGTATAATATTTCTTCCAACAGATGATATGGACAAAATATATTTGTGAAGAGCTTTATTTAATTGGCATAAAGAAAATTAACATCTATATAAATCAAATATACTCTCAGAGATATAGAAACTAATTTACATATTTTTAAAGTTTAAATGATCAAGGATAATCTTTGATATAAAAGTTTCTTGTTTTATTTAAAACAGTCATGTATTTAGAGGTGTTAATATCAAATATAGTACTGACATGCAAGTATTACTTTACCTAGGTCTAAATCCAATAAGCTTGTGGGGTCCAGAATGAGTTATCCCAAGATGTTCCTCAGTGGTATGCAGATTTTATTGAGCTAAAGGCAACTTTAGCTGCAGGCTCAGAAGAAACTTCTGCCCTCCACTGCCTTCTTAACTGCTTTTAGAAGAATTTAATTTAGAGGCTTTGCCCGTAAGAGATTATCAGTGATAACCTTTTCAACCAAACCTGAATGAACACTTGAAGTCCCCAAGGTGCAGTACTGTACAGAGGGGTCTCACCAGATCCCTGGAGGGCAGGAGATTCCCAATGCTTCAAGAGAGGCTGACTTCCTTGGAGAAGGGAGAAGGGTCCCAGGAAACCCAAAGGCAGCAGATTGAAGCGGCAGCTGGCAAAAGGGTCTGCTTTCCCCAGAGAAGGCACCTCTGAGAGGACTCGGGGAGAGCCGAAGGCAAACCAGGATTAAAACCCGTGGTGGGGCTGATTCCACACTCCTGAGGCAACATTAAACAAGGTTGCGCAGCGCCAGCATGCATTGCCCCAGCAACCGAGCGGCGCAGCTGGACACAGCTGGACGCAGCTTGGACAGAGCCTGCATGGGGCTGAAAAGGTCACAACGCCCAGGTAACAAGGTGATATCCCACCCCCCAGCAGAGTCATGGTGCCCCGGTGTGGCTAGAAAACCCTCCTACCTGCTTCTGGATCACGGCGGTGGGAGGAGGGGCACATACACGGTGCGAACTTTCCGCGCTTGGTGAATGTTGGCCCAAACTGGCTGGGAATTTGGACACTTACACCTCTTGCGGGATATTGGGCCATGACTTTAAAAACAGAGAGTATGGAGAACCGTGCTCTTTTTCCTTCCACTCAAGACCCCAGTCTAGGGTCGGGGCCCAGAGTGTTACTGAATTGGCAGACCCCTGACACCCATGGTCTCATAAGCCCACATCTGTCCTACTGCTCCGAGAAGTGGCAGGGAGGCTGGAGGAAAGGGGAGCATGCTGCCAGAAGGGTGCCAGCCTGCAGACTCCAAAAGATCCCTGGAGCTGAACTGTGCCTGGGACCAGCTAAGCCACCTGTGTCTCCCAAAGGACAGTATATTTTTAAATGAGAGAAGCTATTCCCTTCCGGTGCATCTTTGAACTAAGCTGGCAAGAGGTGGAAGGGTTTTTTGCCTTTGGGTGTTTTAAAGGGAGTGGGCTTTGAAGCAGAAATCTGATATTCTTTCAAAAATGTATAGCCTTAAAATAAAAATAAAATAAAATAAAATAAAAAATATATAGTAAAATAAAAAATAAAATAAAATACTCTTTTCTTTTTTCACCAAACAGCTGCCTCCAGTTTATTGACAGCAGGCAGCAAAATGCCACATAACTATATGGTAACATTACCTCAGTCTGAGCTCAGAATGCCTTATATACCTCAAACTCCCTTTCTATATTTGAACCTCTCCCCTGTTTGTGGGTTCTATGACTCTCTCAGGTATGTTGTGTTCCCATATATTAGTTTGGTTATTTTCTCTTTTTAATCTGTCTCATGTTTATTTGATTATTAGACCAAACAGAAGAACTTCTAGGATAGAAGAAAGTTTGTTTCTCCTCCACAAGGTCACATCATCTGTTGTAGAATTGTAGCAAGAAATATAATGATATTTCTTTATCTTTATCTTTAGATAATGATTAGCTGTTTAATGTCTCCTGAACTTTCATGAGTAATTATAACCACGTAGAAACTTTATTTCTTTACTATGACCTTTTCTCCTGACTCTCATTTTGATTCAAAGTGGCCTCACACAGCACAATGACTCACCTGCCTCCTCTTCCTTTGAATATTAAGCCCTCAGGACAATGGGGTTCTGATTAGCATCAAATAATCTTAGGAACAAAGCTTCCAGTCTGTTGACCACAGAGAAAGAGTTTCAGTCAAACTAGAGATAACATCTAGGCCTCAGGGGTGTTCCAGCTCCAGACCCAGAAAAGCTGGGCAACCAGAAAAGCAGATGCCATGGCTGACATCAGGAGAGAGGCACTGATCAATTACCTTCTATCCTAGTGCCATCAATCAGTAGAGACCAGGACCCTAACTCCTTTAGTCACCATGATTAATGATTTTTCCTCTATATAACACATCCACTGGAAGCCACTGAGGAGCCAGGCCTTTGAGCAGCAGCTTACCTGTCCTCAACTGTGGGTTAAATCCTAAAAAAACCCCCTTACTTTCTTTGCTGCAAACTCTTATTTCTATCTTTGGGCTTTGATGCATGCAGACAAACGGACCGCTTTAGTCTGGTAACATAACCTGAATACATATAAGAGTTGAAAACAAGTAAATTAAATTAATATAAATATATGATAAAAGTTTACAAATTATCTTTTCAACAAACATTATGTTTCATGGTATGTTTACTTAAATATAGTTTCCAAAATCTTTTTGGAAACTTGAAAGTTATGCTAAGTTAAATGATGGATATCCATTAAGTATATAGACCATTTTAAAAAAATAAATAAATAAATAAAAAGCTGTAACACAATTACTGAAAACAGGGTTATGTACTTAGGCTTTCTTTTACAGAGGAACTAAAGATAGTATTTGGGTTTATTAGTAAGTGTGTTTTGTTTCACATTGAAAATTTTACTATGAGGAATAATATGCAAGGTATGTACAGAAGGTAAAATAGAGACATTTATTGAGGAAGATATAAGATAGAAGGAACATTGTACATAGGACAAAGATGCCTCAGTCCTCTTCAAAGGAGACACCTTGGGACCTCACATGGTTCTCCCAGTCACCACCAGCTGCCTTGTGGTATTTTTCTGAATCTCGCTGATGGTCTGAAATCTCTTCCCTTGAATTTCAAAGGTGATTTTAGTTTGGGGAAAAGCCAGAAGTCACAGGACACCAAATTTGGGCTGTAGGGGGGCTGAGTCATCTGGGTGATTTGATGTTCTGCCAAAAAATTCTGCACAAGACATGATGTATAAGCAGGCACATTGTCATGATGAAGCTGCCAATCACCAGTTGCTCATAATTGTGGGCTTCTGAATCATCCAAATAGTTTCCGCAGAGAAATGTTCACGCTTAACTGCAAAACCTGATGCAGAATTTGTTGCCCTTAATAGCTCAGTAATTTTGAATGCAGCTGCCACACAGTACACATGCTCACTCAAAGGTGTCTACCTGTGCCCACTGACTAGTACAGTGAATTCGTCATTGTTCACTCAAGTGCATTCCAGTTCACTGTCCTTGGCTTCCAGGTTACAACAATGTCACGCAAACTGCTCTCATTGTATTAACAATGGCTGGAAATCATAAATTATATTTTTAAATTTGCGATTCTACTACTGCCCTTTTAGTTTTTAGTAGAAATTAAACATTCTAAGGATTAAGGATTTTGATTATTATACATAACTAAAATCTTTGGTTGGCCAAATAGTCTGTATGATGTTTTTTCATAAAATAAAATCATTTTCACCAATAGCTTTATTGATTTGGATATTTTGAGTATGTCGTCTATCCTCCATGTGCATAACGCTGATTGTTTTTAATTAATGTCTCTATTTGATAGATATGAACTTCAGCCAGTCTTCCCAACCATGGAACTAAGTCCAGTGAGAAATCTGCAGCACGAAACTTCATAAACCACTTTTGACCCTTTCAATCAGTCACAGACTCTTCTCCATATACTGGACAAATACATATATATATATATATATATTTGTATTTCAGTTGTATTTTCACCTTTCTTGAAATAATAAAGCATAATATCCTGAAAATGTTGCTTATTTTATTCCATCTTCAACACTAAAATAGCTACTCAAAAATTCACCAATTTTGGTAAGTTTTTTTTAAAAATGCACACTGATATGACAGCTGTCACAATACAATCTAACAAATTGTTTCAAATGAAATTAAAGGCTAATAAGCACTACTAGAGCCATCTTACAAAAAAACCAAATGATCTTTTTGGGCAACCCAATACTACAAATGATAAGGGAAACATATCATTATTGGATGTATTTAGATAAGAAAAAATGTTATAGAGATGCGTTTTTGTTAAGGAAAGAAGAGAAAAATTTTGTCCTAAAGTAAAACCAATGATTGTTCTAGAATGAGAAAGAAAAATAAAAACAGGAGAAAATCTGAATAGATAAAACAGTTGTAGAAGGTTCATGTAACAAGAATCTTCAGAAAGAAATTGTGTAGTCAAGCTAGCTAAGATTGGAATGATTTATTTAATTTTTTTTAAAAATGAGTTTTAATATCAAAAGTATACTGGTACAAAATAGAATTTGCTTTTTTCTTTGTACAAAGATGAAGTGTTCTTAGATAATTGATCTTGTATTAATAAGAAATTGTAAACAAAATGTTTCTTTACATTTTAAGTAGTCTGCTTGGAAAATAAAGATTTCATTTTTTTGTCTCACTAAAATAATTTGCTATGCTTTACATTGTCTTTATTGGGTCTTTGATCACTGAAGAAAACCTAGTATTCTAAATATGAAAGGAGCAAAGGTGTATTTTATAGCCATCAACTTTCTGTATTTGCTTTCAAAATCTTTAACTCTCCCTTTGATTAAATGCATATTGTTGAAAAATTTCTTAAAAAAATCAAATTCTAAATGAAGTCATTTTGACCTCAAAGTAATCTTGAGATTTTAAAGAGGGTCCCTAGAACATGTCAAAATATGTGTTCTATCTCCTTATAAAAAGAAAAAAGTTCAACATTTCTGCTCCATTGACCAGAGAAGCAGTACTCAGCCAGCCAATACTCAAATGTCAAGCCAACTCTGGGCTTTCTCACTCCAAATAAGGTTGCTATGTAGCCCAGCTACACAGATATTTTCTATTTTTCTCCTTTTTATTATTTATTCTTTATCTTATGAAGCCTTCTTGCCTTCTGTCCCATTTTCAGTTCTCCATATGGAGACTGTCTACTTCATGAAGTGTTATAGTTTGTTTATCTCACCTAACGTGTGTTCCTATCATGTTTATCAATGTTATTTCACCTTACAATCCACATTCAAATACTAATTGACGGTACATATTATTATAAAACATTATTATTCACGTTGGTTTAATTCCCAACCAACCAGGTGGTACAAATCAGATTTTAGAATCAATTAAATTAGTATGTTGTCTATCTCCAGTACCTGTCATCAACCCAAGGTTTTCTTTTGTTTTATACGTATAATGAATTTTTTTGCGGCAATTAAGTTGTCATGAATTGCCATGATATCGACCTTAGCAAATATATTTTGCCTATATTATATCACTTAACCTATTAAATTATAACTTTCAACCAAATGAAAAATTTTAAAATAAACACCTTGCTACTAATTCAGATGTTTTCTCTCAATAAGTATACAATTTAAATTCAAGGAGTGGGGCGTAGGTTACTATTTTAAATAAATCCCAGAGTTATTTTGTGGCCACATAGTAAAGTGAAAGCAACAAAGTATAAGTTATATTTTACCCCATCCTCTTAAAATTACTCCTATTTTAGATAGTAAGAGTCCCCTTTTTTTCATAAAAATCTTTATTAAAAGAAAAAAAGGTGGTTTCTATGCCAACTCCTTAAAAATATTGTCTTAAATCATATTTTATCACCCATTTTTAGCTATAAATTCATGTCTTGGAAGTAAAGCTTCAAAAATTCTATGACAATGAAAATTTCACTGTACATTTTTTCATTGATTCACTATTCCTTTGCCAACAGCTCCCTCTATGTTCCATATCACAGACACTTATCATTCATGATCGGAAAAACTGTGGGTGTATTGTTTGGTGAAAAATAACCTCTTAGAAAAGAACTTAAGTTATTTGGTATTATGAAATAGACCTCTAGAGACATAAGTTATTGGTCTGCTCTATTTTCAAAAATGTATCTTATTGTTTAAGCTAAACAGTTATTACTTTTATTGATTCACTAAAGTTCTAATTACATTTATACATACAATTAAGTGTCTTAACATACACAAAAACTGGGATCATGCAGGCTGATAATAATACAATAACATGTTTCTTGCTATTTGAAATCATGTATTCTCTCTGTTCATGTCTGTGTTTTACTACTAGGGTAAAATTAAGCCGGTTTAGACCTTTGAAATGAAAGATGGTAAGAAGGAGATACCTTTTAATAAAAACAAAGCATATGTGACATCAAGTCAAAAGAACTGACAATTAAATTCCATAGGCCACTTTAATCTAAAAATTTATAAAAGACTTCTTTTTTGTGGGGGAAATATTCTGATGGTGATATATGAAAAATAATTTCGCAGTTGTTTTTGCTTATATTCATGGGTGGTAAGTCCATAGAAAAAGAACCACTAAATCCTTTTCCTTCCGTGTCATTAAGTAATTAGTGCTTCATTCCTTATTGAACTAAGATGTAATTTCAGACATCTTCTCAACAAAATACTTACCACAGCCATAAAATTTAATATTAGATAAAAGCTATTTTTCCATTTCTGTTAATATTTCCCATTGTATAATAAATATTAAATTTTTGATGAAGTAATTATGCTGATTTTTGATATACTAGCTTGGAAATTAAAAGTACAATTATCATACAAGTTTTATAAGAGTTTATTTTAAAGGTATTTTTTAAAAATGTACAGTTTTAACTAAATTTGAAGCCATTCTTTTCACTTATATCAAGATTCTAATGTGATCTCTGATAAGAAACTTTTCTAAAGTAACTTGGTTATACAGAAATGTAAAAATAGAAAGACATTGTACTTCAGTGAGATAAAACTTGAAGAAAGTTGATCATATTATAACAAACATTTGTATCCACATAGGAAGCAAATTGTTACAGCTTATTGAAAATACTTTTTATGACAAACTAAATAAAGAGGTATTATTCTTTCTATTTTTATAATTGATAATATGAGGTTCAGAAAATACAAGTAATTTACTTTAGTCACACAACTAATTTATGGCAAAGATGAAATGCAACCTAGATTTGCATGATTTCCAAGATGTTTATCTTAACCCTCTCATGCTATTTTCTACTTTTCTTCTTAAGGTGGCCTATAAATGTATACCAATGTTAATGGGAAAACACACCATATATATTATATTTTAAATATATAAATTGCAACATTGAAAGGAAAAGAAATCAACAGAGACAAGAGGGAAGCGGGGGGCAGGGAAAGGGAAGGGAAGGGGAAAGTCAAGGAACATATAGCAAGGACTCATGGACAAAACCAAAGGGGAAGAGCTGAGGGAGGGAAGGAGGGAGGGGGCAAGGGAAAGAGGTGGGGGGGGGAGGCAGAGACAAATGTATTTAAAAAGTAAATAAATTTAAAAAATAAATAAATAAATAAATAAAAAAGAACTAAAAAAAAAATATATAAATTGACCTGGCTAGTGTAAATTGAGTGCCAGCCTGCAAACCAAAGGATTGCCAGTTCAATTCTTGGTCAGGGAACATGCCTGTGTTGTGGGCCAAGACACAACCCATCAAGGTTTCTCTCATACACTGATGTTTCTCTACCTCTCTTTCTTCCTCCCTTCTACTCTCTCTAACAATAAATAAATAAATAAATAAATAAAATCTTTAAAAAATGAAATATATGAAATATAGACATGAAATTACTTAGAATAACTTTATTTATAAATTATTTTAAGCAAAAATTTACTGAAGGAAAAGATTTACATCATGTATTTCATCAGTCAAAAGGCTAATATATCTAATATAAAATTGAGCCTTACAAGTGAAAAATCTACATTCAAATATCCCAGGAATAAACCAGGAAATATGAACATAGAATACACAAAAAAAGAAAAACAAAGAACTTATCACCAGAGCCATCCAATAGTAGTCCAAGAACAATAAATAAATAAATAAATAAATAAGTAAGATGTTGCCTGCATACTGGAGAAACTTTTTTTTTTTTTTAGTTTTATGATAACTTGTGCTTGTGAAGTTGTAGGGTAAAATGGAGTTTCATATGCTGATAACACAGTTACATGTTTTCTTCAAATGAGGGACTTTTTGGAAGGATTATATATACATTTTTTAATAACTGGTCCTTCTTTTCCTTTTTCTTTTTTTAATTGTTTGTGCTATTACAGATATCCTGTTTTTCCCATCTCACCCCCCTCCACCCAGCATGCCCCATACTTCCATAGTTAATCTCCACATCGTTGTCCAAGTTCATGTGTTCTTCATGTATATTCTTTGACTAATAATGTCTTTCAATCAGTCTCCACTTCCCTCCTTGCCTCTTACAGTTCTCAGCCTATTCCATGATTTCATGCCTCTTGTTCTATCTTGCTCATTAGTTTATTTTTTTCATTAAATTCCTCTATTAAGTGAGATCATATGATATTTGTCTTTCTCTAACTGGCTTATTTCAGTTAGCACAATAGTCTCTGGTTCCATTCATGCTGTTGCAAAAGGCAGGGATTCCTTCTATCTTTCTGCTGCATAATATTCCATTGTATAAATATAGCACAGTTTTTTGATTCACTCATTTACTGATGGGCACTTAAGCTGATTCCAGCACTTGGTTATTGTAAATATCACTGCTATGAAGATAGTGGTGCATAAATTCTTTTGAATTGGTGTTTTGTGATTTTTTAGGGTATATTCCCAGCAGTGGAATTACTGGGTCAAAAAGGCAGTTGCACTTTTAATTTTTTGAGGAAACTCCATATTGTTTTCCACAGTGGCTGTGCCAATCTGCATTCCCATCAACAGTGTACTAGGGTTTCCTTTTCTCTACACTCTCGCCAGCACTTACTGTTTGTTGATTTATTAACAATAACCATTTTGGCCAGTGTGAGTGATATCTCATTGTGGTTTTAATTTGCATCTCTGCAATGGCTAGTGATGTTGAGCATCTTTTCTTATGTCCATGGACCATCTGTATGTCCTCCTTGAAGAAGTGCCTATTCAGGTCCTTTGCCCATTTTTTAAAATTGGATTGTTTGTCTTCCTGGTGTTGAGTCATGTGAGTTCTTTAGATATTTCAGAGATTAAAACCTTGCCTGATGTATCATTGGCAAATACGTTCTCCCATGCAGTCAGTTCCCTTTTCATTTTGATGATGGTTTCTTTAGCCGCGCAGAAGCTTTTTAATTTGATGTAGTACCATTTGTTTATTTTTTTCCTTTATTCCCCTTGTCCTAGGAGATATATTGGCAAAAATATTGCTACATGAGATATTTGAAATTTTACTGCCTATTTTTGCCACTAGGATTTTTGGTATCCTGACTTACACTACCTACAAATAAATTTAACCAAGGAGGTAAAACACCTGTATTTGAAAACCTATAGAACACAGCAGAAATTGAGAAAGATACAAATAAATGGAAGCATATACCTTGTTCATGGATTGGAAGAATTAACATCATTAAAATGTCCATACCACCCATAGCAATCTATAGATTCAAAGCAATTCCTATTAAAATACCAATGTCATACTTCACAGATCTAGAACAAATATTCCAAAAATTTTTATGCAACCAAAAAAGACCTCAAAGATTTGCTTAACAGGCCCCTCTGTCTAGAAGAGACCCTTAGCACTCCCTCAGTAATTCTATTAGTATTCATCTTTCTCAAGGTTAGTCTACTCAAAGTCAAATTCTTGGGCACTTACAGGAACAAATATTTATTTTTCAAAAAAGCTGTACTTTTTTAGAGCAGTTTTAGTTTCACAGTAAAATTAAGAGGAAGGTAGAGAGATTTTCTATATACTAGCTGCTCCAGCTCACACACAATCTTTCTCCTTCCCATTATCAACATTCTCTCCCCTGCCCCATGGTGGTGCATTTGTTACAACTGATAAACCTGACTTGACACATCATAATCTCGCGAAGTCCATGCTTTACATTCATGTTTATTCTTAAACCTGACTTGACACATCATACTCTCACAAAGAACGTGCTTTACAATCACATTGTGCATTCTGTGGATTTGGATAGATGTATACTGACACGTATCAATTATCAGAGTATTATACAGAGTGTTTCACTGCCTTAACAATCCTCTATGCTCTGTCTAGTCATGTAACTGCTCTGACTCCCAGCCACCACCAATCTCTAACTATCTCCATAGTTTTATCTTTTACAGAAGGCAATATAATTGTAAATATGCAGTATGTATTCTTTTTGGATTGAATTCTTTCACTTAATAATGTACACTTATAGTTCCTCCATGTCTTTTCACAACTCAATACTTCATTGTTTTTAGTGTGAAATAATATTTCATTATCTGGATGTACCCCAGTTTCTTTATCTATTCACCTACAGAAGGACACCTTGGTTGCTTACAAATGCCTATATTTTGCTCATGTTCCTTGAGGATATTTGGTGAGCTACAATTGTCCTGGGCTCTGTGGGCTTTGTGACATGGAATCCACATGGTTTAGCATTTCAGAGTCCAGACAAGAGGAGATGTGTCTGGGACTTAGTGCTTTCGTGGTGAGGGGTGAGGTAAAAAGAGTTCCTCTAAGTTAGACAATGGCATAAAACTTTTGCTTTGATGCAGCAAATGTCATGTCCACCCACAGTCCATTGGCCAAAGTTTTCCTCATGACCCAGTGAAGTCATTAGTTGGAAAAGCAGAAAAAGAAGGGAAGACCAGAATAATTGTGAATATATATTTCAATCTATCACTGTGGTTGAATTTTACTAAAAACAGGTTGATCCTTTTTTTGATTATTGCATACTTTCTTTTTCCTCAAAAAATTATTTCAGTTTTTAAAGAGGTAACCAGATAATACATATGAAGACCCACCCATAACATTCCCAAACACACACACAGTCAGTCACCAAGAGTCTATCTCCATCTTTAGCATGACTAAAAGGTTGAATAATAAACATTTGGATACCTAAACTATGACCTTTTATTTGAAATACTGATAGTATTAAATAACTAAAGCAAGTATTAAATGAGACCCTAGTTTGTACTCAATGAATACAGGACTTAGAAAGGGGGTCTTTTCCATGAACATCACCTCTCATTAATCTAGAGTTGTTTTTAACACATGGCTGGCAATTCACAGCTTTAGTCACTGCCAAATGCATATTTCTTGATAAGCTTTTTACCATTCACCAATCTTCAGTGTAAGACAACTTGTACATCCCATTGATAACTCAAACACGCTTGAGTAAATATTTTAGTAAATATTTCTAAGTTTACTGATATGAATGTGAAAGAGAAAGGATTGAATTAAAAGTTATATGGGTTGCCCTACCTCAATTCACTGGACCCATATGATTTGGACTGTATGTAACAGATATGGGAGATCTGTATGTCTAGCTAGAAATAGCAATGCAGATCATAGTAAGAGCAATTGAATCTCAGTTTGTATAGGTATATCTTCACCTATGATTCACTTGGAAGAGAAATCTCATGCGCTCGAATTATAAAGAAAGAGAAGGAAAGTGAGCCTCAGGTAACTCTAAATGAGCTTGTTTCTGTGATCTTCTACATGGAAAATTGGAGTACACAATGAGTTACGGTCCTCGTCAGAACCCAACCATATACAAGTCACATGGCATAGCAAAGGTGAAACCAAAGTCAAGGTTATATATGGAGCTATAGTGGTTGTCTTTAGATGAAATTGAACTGAATGAGTGGAATCAAGGTGTTAAACATAAGTGGTAGAAGCATCAAACTCAAAACCCTGGAAATAAGATCCAGATAAACCAAAAGAACCAAATGTTGCAGACTACAGGGGGAAGTTTAGTAGAACTAAACAGAATTGTTGAAATGTGGTTTTGTTCTCATGGACTGCTTTTTGATAAAACATTCTTAACTCTTTCTACTAGAATTATAAGGCCTATAAAATTTACTGGGACTTTCAGCAATTTAACAGGAGTGATTGAGGAGGGAGAGAGGTGGAATTAATACATAAATGGTTTGAAAACTAGATAAAAATAGAAATAAAATATGGACCAAGTGGGTGTAGAATATTCAATAGTTTAAGTACAAGAGAGAGAGTTTTGTGTATGTGTGAGGCTGAGAGCAGAGCAAAGCTTAATAGCAGGCATGTTGTTTTAAGAGCTGAGGGAAGGAAGGAGGGAGGGGGCAAGGGAAAGTGGTGGGGGGTAGGCAGAGACAAATGTATTTGAAAAAATAAATTAAAATAAAATAAAAAAAAACGAGCTGTGTTTTAGAATAGCAGGACTTTAAAATCTGTGAATATGCTAAGAGGAAACAGAGAAAGACACTTTGAAGGTGTAGGAAAAGGGAGAGAAAAACTGGTGGAACAATGTCTGGTTTCTCTTTACTGCTTGGGTTAAATTCATGGAGCCATAGTTGGAGCCTCTTTTGCATTACAGTTCACACCTGGTACATTAGCAAATACTATCAGTGCTGTTCTCAAAATAGATCTTGAATCTTACCTCTTCTCCCAGCTTCTGCTGATAACTTTTCTCACTTTGAATATTGCTATAGCCTTTCAATTGACCTCCCACTTCCACACTTGACTTACAAAGATCTTTTACTCAATATACTGTGATTCTGCCATTCAGAAGGTACAATGGCTTTCCATCATACTGAGAAAAAAATCACTACTGCCCTATGTGATAGGATTCCTGCCTGTCTCTCCAGGCAGGTTTTCTGTTTGTTTTATCATTTTGTCATATTCACTCTCATTCATGTTATATGGTTTTTAAAGTATTCTTTGGGTGTGTCAACTACATCTTAACTCAGATCTTTTGCATTTGTCATTTCACCAGCTTGGCTAGCCACACAGCTCACTCATCCTTTCTTTCAGGATTTCATACAAATACTAACTTTTCAGACAGGCTTTCTCTGATTCAAAGAATGACTCTTTATCACCTTACAACTTTATTTTCCTTTATAATACTTATCACTACCTGACATTATAGTATCTGTTTATACAATTATATGGTTGTTATTTATTATACTAACCCAACAAGAGCAGGAGATTATTCTGTTTGGTGTTTGACTAAGTGATCAGCACCCAGAAGTTTATACATTAAATGGACTATGTATAACAAAAAACACACAAAAAAAGAATAAAAATAAGTTAGAAAAAATAGTATTTATTAAAAATGAAAAAATAATCATAAAAATTTTGTTTTTAATTATTTTGATCAGCTTTCTTGAAGTATAAATTTATAAAATACCCTAATTTTTAGTGTAGCATTTTATGAGTTTTGATGGTTGTATGAAGTCCTACAATATTCAGCACAATTACAGTGTTACTCCCAAATCTATCCTTATGTTCCTTTATAGTCAATCACCTGATCCTATCCTTGCCATTCCCAGACTTAGATAACCTGTAACTGGGTATTGATCACTGTAGTTTTGTATTTTAAGAATTGTTTATGAATGGAATCATACAAGATGTAGTTTATTGTATCTAGCTTCCTCATTCAGTGTTTTTAAGATGAATTAATATAATAATTTATATCAGTTGTTTCTTCCTTTTTACTGATACATTTCATTGATATGAGTATACACAGTTTTTGTTTGTTTTTGTTTTTTAACCATTTCATAAGTGGATGGACATTTAGAATCTTTTTCATTTTTGTCTATTACAAAGTGACATTGATTATTCACATATGAATCTTTGTGCAGACATATATTTCCTCCTTTCAGTGTCATTGATATGTCATATGGTAAATGCATATTTAACTTTACAATAAACTTTTAAATAGTCTTGTAAAGTGCATTCACATCAGAAGTGTATGCATATTGCAGTTGCTCTACATTTGCAAGAGCTGACAGCTGAGGACTTGTAAAGTGTTGCCATCATAGTCAGTGTGCCCAGGTAGCGTGCTGTAATTTTAATTTGCATTTTTCCTTTTTAAAAAATTTTTAAAATTTTTATTTATTTATTTTTAGAGAGGGGAAGGGAGGGAGAAAGAGAGGGAGAGAAACATCAATGTGTGGTTGCCTCTCATGCACCCCCTCTGGGGACCTGGCCTGCAACCCAGGCATATGTCCTACACAGGGAATTGAACCTGTGACGCTTTGGTTTGCAGGCCTGCGCTCAATCCACTGAGCCACACCAGCTAGGGCTGCATTTTGCTAATGAATAAAATGAAAAGCCTTTTCCTTGTGATATTGTCTTGCATTTACCTTCTTTGGTCAGGTTTCTGTTCATACTTCTTGATGCTGTTAATATATAGAAAGATAAGTGAGGTATAACAGTTCCTTAGATATCTAAAAAGTAGTTGCTTTATGAATATGTGTCCTAAAGTAACTTCTTCTTCTCCATATAAGGCTTATTTATTTGTTTGCATACGATTATTCAATTTGTCCAGCCTCATTTGTTGGAAGGACTCTTTCTTCAGTGAATTGCCTTGATACTCTTGTTGAAGATCATATTTAGAGAGAGTCTATTTCCGAATTTTCTATTCTGTGCCATTGATCTATGCATTAGTCTTCGTGATCCTATCACATTGTCATTTTTATTGTCACTTTATAGTAAATCTTGAAGATGAATAATATGAATCAGCAACTTTATTTGTTTAAAAATGTTCTAAGTCCTTTGAATTTCAGTATATCTTTAGGAAAACTGGTTGCTAATTTCTATAAAACAAAACAAAAAAACTGGAATTTTTTTTAATGGCTTTGATTGATGGTACTTCAACTTTTTCATTTATGAAGTAAGGTAGTTAGTTTAGGATTAGTAAGACAAGCATTATTATTTGCAGCCATCTTCTGGGGAGAGCGGGCCACTGGACCATACCAGAATAGAACACTATATTAAACTCTGACCAAAGAGAAGTTAATTGTAATATTGGATTTGTCCTCTATTCTGAAACATGTCCAAAATGTGCTTGCCTTTCACATCCATTTTCACTAGTAGAAAAACAGGTCAATTTATGTGTCTTCCAAGAGGGTGTTTGTGCTGGTTTTTCTTCTCTGAACTCTGCATGACTCATCAGTATCTTGGAGTTTAATAGGTACTTGTCACTAGCTATTCTTTATGTGAGTTTTGTCTTCACTGTTAAACTCTAAAGGTTTTCAGGGAAATAAATCATATTTTTTTAACCTTTTCACTGTATTTAGTACATCACTATTTTGTCTGATATAAATGTACTTGTTGATGGGTAAAGGGAGAAATAGATGAAAGGAGGTAAAGAACCACTGTGTTAGTACTACAACTGGTCCTTAGCGTCATTTGTTTATATTGAACAAAAGAAGAAAACATGTTATAATAATGTAGTTGTCATCAGAATAATGAACTAAGTTGTATTCTCAAAGGGGTATGTACATTGCTCAACTCCAACATACTCTTTCTGTGAAATCAGACACTTGTTTAGAGTGTTGCTACACTCAGAGGACATTCAGAATACATCACTGGAGGGCTCATGCATACACAAAATCAACTATATGCACAAAAGAACTCATATTTCTTAAAAGCATGCTGGGCCTCAAGTGTATCCATACATTCTCTCTCAGATTTTTTACATCACAATATTCCTATTCTTTCACTGTGAGACTATTTGTTACATCCCTAATTTAGTGTTGTGTCCTTTAATCTATTGTTCTCAGTATTTTCACATAATAATTTTCTTCTCTCTTTTCTCCTTATTATGTTAGTTGACCTTAAATTGATAGTTTGGAATTATTATGCATATGAGATTCATAAAAATTACTGCTTGAGTGTTAAGTGTTTATTCTTATTTTATTAGGAATAATGTTATAATGATACTGAATTATAGAAATGTGCAAATTTGTTGTGGGCCTCACAAGACAAAACCTTTGAAACTGTTGCCAAAAACACAAGTAAACTGTTAGCTTCTTTCATAATCCCTTGTTAAAATGAACATATACAGACTGTTAAATAAAAGTACTAAGGCAACTTTTTACCTACAGTGACAAAGAAGGATAAAGAATTGTGATATTTGCTCTAGCAATCCCAGGTGAAAATTGTTCTAAGAGTCATTAAACATATTTTTATTGTTTGCTTTTTTAAAAAAAGAATGTTCCACCACTCTAGTTTAGAATAACTATGATTCTTTTCTTGCTCCTAGAGATACTAGTAAATGGCTGTAATGGACAGAAGCAGTTTGTTGCACAACCCAAGAACATGCTCAAATACACAGGTTACTAAAAAGGTCATAATTATATCCAGATACAGGATTCTAAGCCATATATGTGAATAACAACTGGTCTCAAAAATCAGTAAAATAAAAGGCTAGTGACACAGCTGTGGCGTTAGAGAGCAACATGATGGCTCGCCTTAGAGCGAGTGAGTTGTTGTATATGAGAATTTCCTTTGAACTAAAGTCTTTGATTAGGTGGTCCAGTTAGACCCCAGCAGCAAACAATATGCCAAGACATCAGTTAGTAAGCATGCATATTGCCAGTTTCCAAGGATTCTGTGATAAAATAAATTTATAATCCTTTCTTCATCACTAACGTAGATACTAGTTTTTAAAATGTGAGCTAAGAAATAAAAACTTGGGGGATATCTGTTTTGCTCTCTGCTACAAACTACTGTAAGGTCTCCATTAAAGAATTTAAACCTCTTTACATTTTGGTCACATATGATGAAAATAATAATGTTGAATAATTCCTGATGTCATGGCAAATAGCTAGCATTTATAAAATGCTTCAAAGAGAGGTGCCATGTGAGAACAAACTGTTTCATATAAACCAATAGACAGCTTATGAACGTGCCACCCAAATAAAAACTCTACCCATTGAAATAGTTGTGTGTACTAAAAGAAACAGCTGGAATTTAAAAATAAAAGTTTAAAAACCAGGCACTTAATTCAGGATTCACAGGCCATGCAGATAACTCATCATGACTTTACTCTTCAGAGCATAATATAAGAAGCCATAAGTTTTATTTTGGTCATTTTTTCCCAGTGGTTTGGCTTCCACCCACAGTAAAAAAAGCAAAATAAAAGATCTTCCAATCAATCAGTTGCAATAACCACCATATTCTCTCAAAGTGGTGGAAAACATATGTATATACAACAGATGGTTAGGCAAGTAGAAGAGGCATGGAACACAGTGACCTGAACAATAAATATGAAGTGGATAAAAAAGAAGAGATAAATGATTTTCTGTTTAAGATGAATGCAAAGGTGATGTATAGAGGGTGATGGAGCTGATAGCTCTGTTTAGGAATAACACACACACACACACACACACACACACAATATTATCCACAATGAGTCAGTAAATTAGTCCAGATAGTGTGAATACATTCTGTATATACCTTGTCTCATTCCCACATTGTCTTGAGCGGATGACTGACTGCTGATTTGCCATCAGGGATAACAAAATCAGCAGGACCATCTACATGCTAAAGAGCAAAGCAGAGCAGTACCATCTGGAGCCTTATAGACAAGGGAGCTTTTGGCAACAATGCACATAGATGTGTTGACTGGCTGTAAGAGTCCTCTCCTGTCTTCTTCCCCTATTCTGCCTTGCAGGCTGGTTACAATAAATGGTGCTAACAGAGAGGTAAAAATAGTTGTGTCTTGGGAAGAGGCACAAGAGCCATTTCTTGGCTGAAGAGAATGACAGTCCAGTAAGTGGATTGATAGACCGATTGATTTATGACAATATTGAAGCCTTTTGGCCTTGAGGCATGCCCACTTCCACCACTTGCATCCCCTGAACTCAAGGGTAGAAACTCATTTGCAGTGAAGTTCATTGTGCTAAGGGAAAAAATGTTCATAAAGGTAGTTACAGTATAAACACAGGGCCTACATAGTATGAAAAAAAAACCCAGGTGGAATTGCCTATGAAAATGTAACTAATAAATGAATTTTTACTTGAAACAGTTAACTTTTTATTAATGAAAAATTAGCAAAAACAAAAGACTTCATTTTATCTTCATTTATTCTTTCTACTTCTCCAAAGGTGTTATTTATGTGCATCTGAGTTTCTGACATATTATTTTCATTTACATGACCCGAAGAAAACATTCCTTGAAAGGATGGTTTGGTAGTAATAAATTCCTTCATTTTTGTTTATTGTCAAATGTCTTTATTTCTCCACTTTGGAGGATAATTTTTGTAGATGCAGAAGACCATAAGTTGTTACTGAGGTTTTTTACTTGTAACACTTCAATTATTTCACTTCATTCTCTTCTTGCCTGCATGGTTTCTAGTAAGAAGTCCTATGTAATATTTATCCTTCCTGCTGTATAGATAAGAATTTTCACCCCCTATGGCTTCTTTCAAAATATGCTCCTTGTCTTTAGCTTTCTGTAGTTTGAATATGATATGACTAGGTAGAAATTATTTTTCTTTGTGTTTTAATACTGCTTGGTGCATGCTGGTCACTGAGTTTCCTGTATGTGTAATTTTGGAAAATATTCAACCATTAACACTTCAAAAATCTCTTTTACTCTGTTCTCTATTTCTTTTCCCCCTAGCATTTTCATTGTGTGTGTTACAAATTTTTGAAATTATCTCATAGCTCTGTGGTGTTGTGTGTGTGTGTGTTTGCATTTATTTATCTTTGGGAAGTATCTATTGATGTGTTCAAGTCCATTGATTCTCTCTTCAACTATTTATAGATTGATGTGACCAGCAAAGATATTCTTTATTTGTGGTACAATGTTTTTTATATCTAGCTATTTTAGTATGGTTGAGTTGGTATAACGAATCATAGTAGGCTAAGTGGTTTAAACAATAGATATTTGTTTTTCACAGTTCTGGAGGCTAGGAGTCTGAGATCAGAGCACCAGCACGGTGGCGTTCCTGGTGTGGTCTCCTTGTAGACAGTCATCTATTGTGTCCTCAAATGGCAGAGAGAGCAAAGAGAGGTGTAGCTTTCTTTCTCTTCTTATGAGGACACTAAACGCCATCACGGGGGCTTCACTCTGACCCAACTATCTCCCAAAGGCACCACGTCCCAAAATCATCACATTAGGGCTTCAATATACAAATTTTGTGGTGGGCCAAATATGCAGGTCATAGAACTAGCATTTAATTTCAATTCTATGGTTTCTGAATTTCTACTTGCATTGCCTATCTGTTCTTGCATGTTGTGCGTACATTCCATTAGCCCTTGCTACGTTAATCATCAGTATGTAAAATTCCTTATCTGGTACTTCTAATATCCGTGTCATATTAGAGTCTGATTCTGATGCTTATTTTATCATTTAAGATTGTGACTGATATTTTACATACCTTTTGCGTGACTTATTATTTCTTGTTGAAAGTTGGATATGATGTATCGTGTATTAGGAACTAAAATCTTAGTTCCTGTGAGGTTTAATTCCTGGGGGTTAGTCTGTGTTTAACATTTTGATGTAGCTGTAGGCACCAGAAGCTTCAGTTTTCTCTAGTGTCCTTATTTTTTGTCTCTTCTTCTGACTTTGATAACTATATTAAGAATATTTTTAAAAAATCACTGTATTATCTCAATAGATAAAAAAATAATGCCTTAATATTCAATAATTTTTTTTATGTTCAAACTCTTAGCAGACTGGAAATAAAATAAAATTTATAAAGAACTTGAGGTCTATATAACAAAACTCTAACACAGACCCATGTCCCACTTACAACTGCCAGGGACAGCCCTGATTCTTGGGTCAATTCCCTCTTATTTTCTTCATATGGAAACTTAGATCATTGATTTGTCCCATCTCATATATTTTAGAGAAGAGATATTGGAAAAAAAAAGTTTAGAACAGTAACATCGAAAGGATAGCTGCTGTCATCTTCATTTTTTAAATAGTACTGGTGGCACTGTCATGGAAAAATTAAGGTAAAGACTTGTTAAGGAGAAACTGAAGTGTCATTACATGAGATAGAGAACAAACATCTCAGAGATGGAGTGTAGCTGTGGTGTTCCTTAACCCAAAGATTCTTAGTAAGCACGCCCTCTTTTTCCAGGGTAGTTAATTGTAGTTAGAGGAAGAATTAGGGAGAAGTGATTTTATGCCATCCAGTTTATGGAACCAGAATACACTAGTGGTTTTCTTTCCTCACATCATGACTGTTATCCTGCTTCCTTCTCTTTCTCATTATTGTTACTATTGTTGAGAAGAATTTTGGCACAACTCTATTATTTTGAAGGTGATGTGTATTTTACTCCAGATACTTTTAAGATATTCTATTAGTCTTTGGATTTTTGTAGTTTTGGTAAGATTTTCCAGATTATTTTTTTAATGCATCCTCCGGATTTACTGGTCCCTGTGATTCTGTGAGGGTATCCAATCATTTCTGGAAAATTTCCAAATATTTTCTTCTTAAGTATTGCTTAAATCTCACTCTCTATTCTTCTACTAGAATTTCAATTAAACGTATGTCAGAACCCCTCACTTTTTTTGGAATGTCTCATAATCCAATTTTAAATCCTTTTTCCTCTTTGTTCTATGATGTGTATAAAATTTTTTCTTCTGTTTTCCACTTCATTAAGTGTGAAGCTCACATGTATAGTGTTGACAGATTCCCTTGGGCTAGTTATTTCAATTTTAATAATTACACTATCAGCATCTGACACTGTGAAACTAATTATATATATGTTTTTACCATATTTATCAAATGTAAGATGTTATTGAGAATTTTATAATAGAATATAATCTTAATTTCAGAAATTTAAAGTAAAAAAAAGTGTTTCTCAGATTCAGCAAACAATGGGTTATGCCGAGAGAAGTGAATCTCTATCCATTCATTTTCTTTTTCTTTTTTTCATTTCTGATGTATCTTCTAAGGAAAAATATTATAAATAAGACATTTATAGAAATTTTCTAATATGGTAAAAAAATAGATGTAGGTCTTTTCTCTTCCAGGTCTTCACCTTCTCTCTTGATTTGCAGGCAACTCATATTTTAAGCACCCTCATATTATATCTTAATTTCTCCTCCTATCAGAAGAGATTGGATTAATCTCCATCAGTATAATACATCTATGTCATAGATTCTATTTTTCAAAAATATCTTAAGCCTCACAATTAATTCATAACAAATGTCTTCATAAAGAAGAAATTTCTGGCAATAGGAATATGTATGAACAGCTAATTAGGGAATGAAGTATCCTGGTGAAAGAAAGTCATAGAGGCGACATCACTATTTCTTCATAAAGGACCATTTATTATGGTAGAGAAAAATATTGTTGTTTTATAAATACTATTGTGGTTAATGATTGTTTGGCCTATTTTAGAATAAGTGAGTGCTTTATTTTTCTTAGGTATACATTGGCTGCTCAAAATACTTTTCCAATCTCCTTTTTCCTCAGTATATTGTTATACTCTCCAAAACAAGAAAACATCATTGTCCAAACTCTTGGGAAAACTATTTCATAATAAGACAACAAAAAATAAATGGCTTATATATTATTATACATGCATAATAATTTATAAAGTAGAATCACGACTTCAAAAGAGCTTTCATATTAACAATAGGGCACCCTTACAAGGAGAAAACCTTTAATTATGTTGTAAAGGTCTGGTATTCCAGGAAAATGTCACTTCAAAATAAACTTCTAACAGTTAATTATCAGTGATATTTAACATGTACAAAAATTAAATATCACCCTATAATCCTGTGATCATTTTATTGCTTTTGTAGACATTTCAATATTTAAGGGTTTTCAAGTAACAATGAAAAAGGCTTGCCGCTGAGCCCAGTTTTTAGTTTTGTATAAAAAAACAAATGACATTCTTGGGCTTTGTTTTACAAGTAGACCTTTAAAAACATGAGAAAAATAGATCATTACAACCAAGGAATAAACATAAAATTATACAGTGTACCTTAAGTTGTTAAATTTCTAAGACTTAGATTTAAATATAAAATATAATATCTACAAAATAAATTCCCAGTTCCTATCACAGCCTAAACAAGATCATAAATAATTGTAAGAATGGATAACAGCTATGTTAGAAGTAAAATCCTATAAATAATTTAAAGTTTATGAGCAGTTGTGTGTTTTCCAGCCAAAATGAGAAATACTGTATATTATTAACCTTATATATGTAAAATAAAGTTTAGTGAAATATAGCATAATATATAAATAAAATATGAAAAAAATTTGAGAATAAGAATAAAAAGACAATACTTGTTGGTTTGAATAGTTAGTTGGAATTTATTTAATGAAAGTACAAAGAAGTTTGTATTACATATACAGGTATATACAATATATTGTATAATATGTAACACATGTAGATCTACCTCACTTTTTTAAATTACCATGTAATAGTTTATATGAATAGTCCACATAGATATTTTGGACATGACTAAAATCAATGTCACAAAAAGAAGTAGCCACAAGAACTGCTTTTTAAAAAGTTCAGCCAACAATCCCTTGCCGCAGTAAACACACTTTTGCACTTCAGCCAAGCTGTGAGCGTCTCTTAATCCTGAGCATGAGCGGGTTAGCAGTGGGCTCATTCCCACACGCCTCCAAGTGCTAGCCAGTCCACAGAAGTCTCACTGGAGCAACTGCATTTCCACAGATAATAGCAACCCATTGAAGGCCCTGAAAACCACTAATCCTTGTATCTATATAGTGAACATCACTGTATACCTATTAAAATTTTTATATTTTGAAGATCTTTAGTGTACTGATGTTCAATTGTTCTCCAATGTGGCCAGTGATATGCCCTTGAGTTTCTCCCCCTATTATTTTAAAATGTCTCTGTTATGTTCTAAGACTTTTGGTTTGGAATTAATGGATGAGTTTACGACAAAGTGTGTGAAAATCGTTCACAGAGGAAGCTCTTTTAGTGTCAGGGCTCCTCAATTTATATCCCATTAGTTACAAATATAAAAACACTATGTGACTAACACATTTTATACCTTAGCAAAGCCCCCCAATTTAAATTTTATTTATAAAACACCATTTAGAGAGACTGGTTATGTCCTTCTAAAAAGCATTTTTTAGAGATAGTGACTCCCTTAAATCTTTCTGCTGAAGGTTATTAAGGCAGGTATACAGGGAAGACTGGCTGATACTAGTAATTGCTTAAGGAACTCAGGAGTCTAGAGTGGCTGAGTCACTGGCCTCTGTCCACTCTTTCCTTATGTCTTAGGAGTAAAGGTCCAGAACTGGAAAATCTCTCAGGACATCAGCACATTCAATATCCTCCTACTTCTTTTATATTTCTGGTTACAGTCTTTCATGAAAAAAATAGATATTAAGTTAATATTAAGTCAATTTTTAGAAGTACTTTAACACTTTTTTTTTCATTGTTTTGAGCTGAAGAGTTAACCTCAATAAATTACCTGTTATACCATTAGAGAAAACTAGAACCAGGAGCTTTTCTTTGCTTTGTCTACCTGAGCAGAGAACACTTGTGACAACCATCATTTCAAACCCAACTTTTGTTCAAAAAGGGAAAGAATATCCAAAATAAAAATCATAATTGTCCATGGCTATAGCATAGTTCTGTTTTATCCATTGTTTCGTTAATCTAAACCTTCTATGAGTTATACATGGCAAGACAAACATAGGTTTACAGTTATGAGTACATGAAAGTTTATTCTTATATTATTATTTATTAATGATTGTATTACTTTTCATATGAATAACTGTAAATGTACTTTTGCCCCACCTATATTGGTTTCTGATGAAATGAAATCAATATTGAAAATTAGGTATTTTGAGATGTTGCCATTGAGAACACATTGTTTATTAAAATATATTGGCATAGTGAATTAATCTTATAATAAAACCTTTATTTGATTAAAGAAAAATATAGCTAGAATAGAGGAAAATATTTGAGGTATCCACAAGATCAACATTGACAACAAACTATAATTCTCATCATGGAGCAAACATAAGTATGGTATTTAATAAATAGTCAATAAAGTGTCAATGCCTAAGGAGAAAGATATATTTATACTCCTTTTTTTTCTGATGTAATATATATAATTCGGATTGGAGACTGCACGCCCCTCTATTGAACTGCCATACTGTTCTCTCTGATGTCCTATGTGCTTGCTCCATCATTTCTGAACAGCTTTCTGGCTTTCTCAAATTCCACAGCAGTACATGCTCCAGTCTAAAGCTGGACACAGGGAGCCAAACCATCCTGCATTAGCCTTCTGACTCCTGGTAATAAACTTTTCCAACAGGAATTAATTATGACAAGGAAAAAACAGCTGCAGCATATTCACACTTGCTGAGATAAAATTTGAAAAGGGTCTTGGTTTCTTCCTTTCGTTGGAATTCATTCATCCCACAAGACAGATTGATTATTTCCAAGCTTCTTCAGGATGAGATAAGAGACTACTATATAAATGATTAAAACAAAACAAAACAAAACAAACAGAAAAACCTAAAGATTCAGAACGTTTATTTCATTATAAACAACATGAAACTATAACTTTAAAAGTATTTGCTATGTGTGTCTTTTTTCTCTTTTTACTTTTTTTATGACTCATTTTCTTGACTTAAATTTTCTTGTACTTGAACTTTCTCAAAAAACTATATTGATATTTTTAATTTTCAAATATAAAATATATGTCTCCTATGATTTAAATAAAATTATTAGCTAGTGTATTAATACATTACATTTTAAATTTAATAAAGCACATTGCATTTGTTTTTACTGCTCTATATGTAGGAGAGGAGTATATTGTCATGAGTACCACCTATGAAAACTTTAGGAAGGCAGAGTGACTCATAAAATGAGAAATGGTTATGTGAAAGAATAATTCATCATGAAAGAATTTTCTGAAAGTATCACTTCCTGAATTCAGTAATTTCTGCCCTTTTCCCCCCCCTTTTACTCACCTATTGAGTCTCTTTTTCTAATTCTAGTAAGTACTTGTCTAATTACTAAATACTTAGGTTTTTTCAAATAAAGTGTCTCTAAGACTTTTTAGGAAAAAATAGAAAAACATAATTTTATCATTACAGTTATTTGTAAAGGACAACAAAAATGCTTTCAAAGGAGAATTACCAGCTCTCTTGTAGATAAATTTCTCTCTGTCAGTAAATTTTTATGGCAGCTAATTGATATTCCCAAGTATTATATTTATAAAAACTGTGCAACTACAGAGTACCTTTGATCTGGAATATAATTTGTGCTGGACAGATTAACTCATCATGCATGGCCCTTAAAACTTTACCTCTTCTGAAAAGTGTTAGAGTAATAATAATACAGGAGTTCAGAACTTTTCTCCCAGAAGATGTATAACCTAACATTTGCATAGGATTTTATGGTTTTCAAAGTGATTGTAACATATATTTTTGAATCTCCTCAACATCTCTAGAGGAGGGAAGAGTAGGTATTATATTTCTCAATTTTCCAATAAAGACACTAAGAATAATCATAGTGACTTTTTCAGAATACGATAGCACATACCTTAGAACTAAGCAAAATACTCAGGTTTTCTGAGGCTTGGATAATTTTTTTTAATAGACTGTTTCATATACTTTACAAAGTGGTCTCACTAATATTTCCAGTACCCACCTGGAAATATACATGGTCATTACAATATTATTGACTATATTCTCTATGCTATATTTTATATCCCTGTGACTATTTGTGACTACCAAAATTTATACTTCTTAATGCGTTCACCTTTTTCACTCAGCCTCCAATCTTCCTCCCCTCTAGCAACCATCAGTCTGTTTTCTGTATCTATGAGTCTGTTTCTGTTTTAAAAAAAAACAAACAAACCATTGTTTCATACTTTCTGATTCAACCTCTACCTCTATTGTGTACATACTCAGACACTTTATAAAATTGATTAATTCTTGACTTCTTTGTTATATAATCAGATAAATGTTCATGTTTATATATGTGTCCTAATATATTGTTGATTTTCTGCCTACTCTATTTCTCAAATTTTAGATACCCGATTTTGCTTAAATTTATCATTGCAAAATGTAATGTGTTTTAATTAAAACAGAGAGAATATCTGTCACAAAATCAAAAAAATAATTTTATTATAGTAGATATTTATGTTTTTAATGTACCCAGTTTTCTATTTCTATTTATGATCTTTTGAATAACACCATATTTTCAGTCTATGCATTTCATTTTGGTTTTCTACACAGTTATAAAGGTTAATATATGATCTAATGTTGGCCACTTTGAGTCCCCTGCCAGCCTGGCTCTACCACGTGTTGAACGATGGGCCGGTGAGCAATGATGGCTCAGTCATCATTAGTCTGAAAACGTTTGCTAAAACTCTTAAGAAGGTTGTATTAGGATTCTCCAGAGACTAGAACCAACGGAGTGTGGAAATATTATTTAGGAACAATGCTGAACTTTGTTAGAAATTGTTTTTAGAAAATAGAGAGTATACTTGAATTCATATGTGAGGTTTATGAAGCTTGGGGTCTGAAAAAAGTTGAACATGGAGGCAGAAACAGGCAGCGTTTGGTTTTACAACAGCTTAGATAGGAAGCCCATGAAGTGTATAAAATATGTAGATGCACCTGCCTAAATATATACTAAACTCATAAAAAACATTTTCTATTTTTGCCAATGTATCAGGATTAAGTTTCATAGATCTGCTTTAGCAACTTTTCTAGAGGATTAGAGATGAAAAACCAGATGGAAGTTTCTTATGCTTCTGACTGCTAACCCCATATCTGGTAAGATACCATTTTTCCTAGTGTGTTTACTTGTGAGGCAGCTTTGTAAAATCCTAAGATTCCATGTCCTTTGCTGGCACCCATGATTTTAAAATATAAGAATTAAAAGTGCTCCCTATGTAGCATTAAGTAAATATGTCTAGTACTCAAAATGACACTTTGAAGTAAGAAACAAAAGTGGATGGAAGTGGAAAATATAAAAGCTGAGATACCAATGATATAATTGGCTTTAAATCATCTGGTTCCTGTTCACATCTGTCACTTCTTCTTACCCATTTCCAACCTTACTCTTTTCAGTTCAGACACAGTAGACTTTTCTAAGATCCTTGATAAAAATGCTTTTGCTCTCTTCTGCCTTAGGTCATTACCATGTGTTTTTCTGTGTGGAACACTCCCCCTACAATCTGGACTAGCTATTTCTTACCATTAACTTACATTTAATTATTTCAAATATAATTTATTCAAAACTATTGTTGACTATTATAGAATTTGTTAGGTCATCTTTTTAATATACCCACTTAATGTTATCTATTCTTCCCTCCCACTAGTTTGCTAAGTTCTGATTATTAGTTGTTTTCTTATTATCTGTTATTCCTCATGTGTATAAGCCACATAAGATTAGGGACCATGCCTGTTTTTTGCCTTTTAAAAAACTCTTTATCTCAAATTCTTGACACAGAACCTAGAACAAAGCCAGCATTCAGAAATAAAAGTAGACCTAAAGACTGTTATTTGCAAAGTTGATATAACTTACATCAGTTTATATTATTTAAAACATGTGACTTCTACAACTAGTTATGGCTGAAACCCCTAACCATTATAAACAAATAAAATGGGACACAATATACAAAACAACTGTCTGTTCCATGCTAGACAATCGTCTGTGCAAGAATATAATTTCTGAAAGAAGGAAGCCTACTGGTGTATGTCCATGTTGCCTTGGCTCTTTGCCTAAGGACAGCTTCCTGACAATAGAGCATCAAGCTGGAGTCCAATTTGTGTCCAGTGTTCCAAATATGTTAGGGAAGTGTAGGTCAGAATTGGCAGAGCTTAAGTATTTGGACTCTGCAAAGCAGGGTCAGGACAGAGGGAGGTGCAAAGAGGAGATGTCCCAAAGCTACTGTGAGGGTTCCAGGAGTAGTTGGCCAAAAGATGGGCTACACATACACAAGTGAAGTCACCCAAGACTGACCAGCTGTTATAAGGTTGAGGCACTAAGAAAAGTATAAAACTGTTGAGAACCTGGCATTCCAGTCCAACCAAAATGGAGAAACCACCTTTACACCTCCTTAGCACCTTGATCATTCAACTGTAACATCAGAAAGACTGAGTTTTGGAATGTCGACCATCGCTATCAACTAATATCTATCTACTCTGGATCTTCATTAACCAAGTTGAAAACCAAGGCTTCACTAACTCCATTGTAAGAGAGAATTTAGAAATTCAGCTCAATTAAAGCTTGGGAAACAGCTTGAGTTTTTCACAAATCACATAACAAAGTACGAAATAAAGCATATGTAAGTGAAAGCTTTATAAATATATGTAAAACTACACCTAGATACATGAGTGCTGAGAAGGAATGCCATGTGGTGCTTAGAATCAGCCCCTGTGGAAGAATTTAATGCCAGACCCTACTGAAACAACAAAAGAGAGAGAATACCCTGAAAGCAGGAATAGAATAAAGTCACATTACATACTGAAGAAGAAAATAAAAAATGACGTCTGACTTCTCATCATCAACAAAAAAGAAAAAAGAAAATTACTGAACTTTTAAGGACTGAAATAAAGGGAAAAAAATCTATAAATCCCAACTTCTATATTCAGTAATAATATCAGTCAGAAACAAGATTGAAAAAAATATTTTTAGATTAACAAATTCTAAGACAATTAATTGCTGATTAAATGCACTATAAGAAATGTTAAAGATATCCTTCAAGCAGAACATAGGTGATAGCAGATAAAAATCTACATTATAAAAATTAATAAAGAGCACAAGTAAATGTAAAAGAAAATGCATTATTATTTTTCTGACATAAGATTTTTTTAAAAGAGAAGTGGTTTAAATATGAACTAATAAAAGTTAAAGGTAGATTTTATAATATACATAGAGATGAACTATATGATAAAATAACAAAATGATGGAGTGAGATAAGTAAATATAATGTAAGTGTTTTATTGTTATTTGTGATGAGGTGCAAATTTGGAAGTGAAAAATGTCAAATGTAACATAAATAATGTAGAGCATGAAGTAAAACATAGATGGTATCATATGGGTAATGTGAAGTGAAACAACACTGACTACAAATAAACTCTTAGTTGAGAATGTATATTTTCAGCCTTGAAGCCAACACTAAAACTATTTCCAAAAAATGCAATTAGCATGACTATAGACAACATAACATAAAATACTAAAAATATATTCCTCACCTCTAGGTAGCTGAAGAAAGGGGTTGCCACCTAAATTTGTGCCTCTACACACAAGACAACAACACTAACAAAAAGAAGGATAGATAAATAGAGAATGTCAAACATTCAAAATAACTGTTAATAGAGAATCAAGATGGCAGAGGAGTGAGTGGAAGTCTCACTGGCTTCCTCCCAGGACGAATCTGGAATTACAACTAAATTGTGGAGAAAGTACCTGGAGCAAACAACTGAAAACAGTGAGAGAGGAGCCTTGTAACCTCAAAGACAGAGGAATCAGCTTTAGTGCAATTTATCTGGTAAGGAGTGCAGAAAGACTTGAGAAAACGGGCAGGGTGCCCATGGATGCAGCACCAGAAGGATATTGAAAGGGCCAGTTGGATCCAGCTGAGAAGAGCGGGGTCTAAACCAAAAGTGGAGATCTCCAGCCTTAACACCAGAGCCCAAAGAGTACACAGAAAACAGCCAGCTGCGAAAAGCGGCAGGGTTGCTCTCTGCCAGAGACTGGTGGCTAGAGACACAAAGAACTGTTTAAGGGACAACACATAAATTTTTACTTGCAGCCGCTTACCCTGGTCTCCAGCAAAGGCAGGGGCAGAGTGGGCTAGAGATGCCTGAGGAGAGTAGAGAAGGAGGCTTTGGGTAGAGACCTGAGAGAGTAGCCAGCAGGATCTCGGTGCTGACTCATTCCCCATGCTGGAGCAGCCATCTGGCTCAGGCAGAGAACACTTCCCCTGAGTGGCAGCAGCATCAGAGGACCCAATAACTCCACCCCTAGGTGGGATTACACCCTGCCCTGTGCTAAGCCACCAGCTGAGTGCAGAGTGGTAGCCACAGATAGTGGGTCTCTGACTAAAGGGGGTGCAGAGAGGTCTGGAGACATTTGAGGAGAGACTGGGGACGGAGGCTTTCGGGAGAGAACAGAGAGAGTAGCTGGCAGGATCCTCGTGCTGACTCTTCTGCCAAATGGCAGCAGCATGAGAGGACCCAATAACCCCATCCCCAGGAGGTACTCGGCCCCGCCCTGAGCTGTCTAAACTGGCCTGCTGAATGCAGAGTGCCTAGATTAACAGCTGAAGGAGATAGCAACAGACAGTAGATTACTGGAAGTCTCAAACAGACTGCCTAAAACCACACAGGGTCAACATCTGACATCATCAGAGGCAGATCCAGAAAGAAAAAACAGTGGTCTCCTACCATAGAAGTTCACACCACAAAGTCAGGAAATCAAGAGAGATCATTTGAAGAAGACAAGCAAAAAAGAAATCCCACAAATAATGGGAAGACAAAGAAACACCCCCCAGTTGAAGGGAAAGGAGGAATTCTGAGAAAGAACTAAATGAAATAGAGGCAAGTAAACTATCAGATATTGAGTTCGAAACAACGGTTCTAAGGAAGCTCAATGAGTTCAGTGAGCTCAGAGAGAATTACCAAAAACTACAGGGAAACTACAAGGAACTTACCTCAAACTATAGCAGCATGAAAAAACATAGAAAGTATCAGTAAGACACAAGAGGAAATGAAGAATACAATTTCTAAATTGAAGAACACAGTAGAAGGAATCAAAAGCAGGCTAGATGAAGCCGAGCATCAAATCAGTGAGCTGGAGGACAAGGTAGAAAAAAGCTCCTGGAAAGAGCAAGAAAATGTAAAAAGACTCAAAAAGAATGAAGAGGCATTTATGGAAATGCAGGACAACCTGAAAGGTAATAATATCCATATAATAGGGATACCAGAAGGAGAAGCAGATAAGGAAGGGATAGAGAACCTTTTTGAAAAAGTAATGATGGAAAACTTCCCTAATTGGAGGAAAGAAAAAGTCACACAAGTCCAGGAAGCACAGAGGGTCCCATTCAAGAGGAACTCAATGAGGCCCACTCCAAGACTCATCATCATTAAAACGGCAAATATCAAAGACAAACAGAATCCTAAAGGCAGCAAGGGAGAAAGAGGTAGTAACATATAAGGGAGGCCCGATATGGCTAGCACTGACTTCTCAACAGAAGCACTACAAGCCAGAAGGGAATGGCAAGAAATATTCCAAGTCTTGAAAAGCAAAGGCCTACAACCAAGACTGCTCTACCTAGCAAGGCTCTCCATTAAAATGGAAGGTGAAATAAGGAGTTTCCCAGACAAAAGAAGGATAAAAGAATACACCTCCACCAAACCAGCACTGCAAAATATGCTAAAGAGACTGCTTTAAGATGAATAAAAAGAGCCTCTGGATATGCAGTTCCTTTCACAGTTGCCAATACTTGATATTACCAATATCTTTTAATACGTATTAATCTGATTGTGACAATGATATGTTATTTTAATTGTTCCTTTATCATTTGTTGAAACTAAACCTGCTTTTGTACATTTCTTGCCTATTTCTATTATTTTAAAAAATCTTTAAATGACTTTTTGGTATTCTTTATCCATTTTTCGATTAACTGTTTGCAGAATTTTTTCCCTAAATAAAAACCATTAACCCTTTTTTAGATGTGTTGCAAATACTTTCCTATTCTATTACTTGTCCTTTAATGTTTTTTTATATCTATAATACTGTACAGTCTTAAATGTTTAATATAGTCATACTGTCAATATTTTACTTTATACCTTCTAGATTTGAATATTTTACTTCAAGGGGTGAAAAATATCAGTTTGTAATTTCTCCTAAAACTCCTTAGATTCCACATATTGATTTTTAAATCACCTGAATATTTCTCATATAGTGTGTGAAATAGGGCTCTATATTTGTTTTATTTCAAGTACTAGTGGTTCATGCCCCTTTTTGTTGAATAAGCCTTATTTTCCCCACTGATTTGAAATATCAACTTAATCCTAATTACATTGTTAGACAGCTATATACATTTGTCTCTAGAATGTTCATTATATTTCATTGATCTACTTGATTATTTCTGTGCTAGTGTCATGTTGTTTTAATTGCTGAAGCTTTACAATGGTTTTAATATTTTTTAATATTTTATAATTAACTTTGACCTTTAAAAAATAAACAAAATCAATCTGCGTTTAAGAAAGAAGACGTAAGAAAGAAGAAAGAAAGAAAGAAAGAAAGATGAAAGAAAGAAAGAGATGGATCTACCTTTTGCGACAACATGGATGGAACTGGAGAATATTAAGTTAAGTGAAATAAACCAGTTGATGAAAGATAAATACCATATGATCTCACCTATAAGTGGACTCTATTCAACAAAATAAACTAATGAACAAAGTAAACCACAGGCATGGAAACATGGAGCAGACTGAAAGTGACCAGAGGAGATGGGGAAAGAGGACAATGGTGGAAAGAAGAGGAAGGGACTAGACAAAGAACATATATGGATGACCCATGGACATGGACAACAGAGTGGGAATTGACTGTGGGAGCAGGGGGTTGGGGGTGGGATGAATGGAGGGAGGCAAAGGGGGAAATTTGAGACAACTGTAATAGAATAAACATGATTTAAAAAAACAATAAAAAATGGGGAAAAACATCACCAAACCAACGAAAGCATTTTTTTCACATACTTCCTGCAAGCTGTCATGGCAAGCAAAAGATTCCCAAGGAGAGTGATAGGGAAGAGCAGCAAAGAGCTAATATCTGGTCTAAAATAACTTTAAAACCGACAGAAATAGAAAGTCCACTCTAACTAGCAACAAATGCATCTTTATAAATGAGAGCCTAATTATAGGGATGGGTCTTTCAATTATGATGGATTCGAATGCCAGGGTTTTTTTATGATTATCTTTTCTTTTTAGATTTTTTAGTATTTTTCAGTTACAGTTGTCCTCACTTTTCCTCTGTTACTTTACCCTGTCCTACCCAACCCCCACCTCCCACATTCAATCTTCCCCCCACAGTCTTGCCCTTGTCCATGGGTCCTTTATACATGTTCCTTGATTTGACCCTTCCCTTTCTTTCCCCCGTTATCTCTCTCCCCCTTCCCCTCTTGTCACTGTCAGTTTGCTCTTTATTTTCATTTCTCTGTTTCTATTTTTTAAAGGGACAGCTAGTGGAATAAAAGGCAAATAAAAGAAAAGCCCACCTTATATCAATCATGTGATAAAGCTAAAAGAACACAGCAAAGAGAAAAATTTAGAGTCCTGCCAGACAAAAAAAACAACCAAAATGGTGGACACCAAACACCTCCTCTCACCAGAAAAATAATAAAAACACAAAGGAAACTGGACTTTAATTCTAAAAGAATAAACAAATAAACAGTTTCTTATGTTACCCTAAATCCAAAAAATAAAATTATAAGTGCATATTTAACTTATGCATTAAAAATAAAAATAGATTTCCAATATGATTTACAAAATGAAAAACAGCTACCTGCTGTAGATAAAAGATACACCTAAACAAAGTCATTTAGTAAGGCTAAAAATAAATAATTGGACAATTATATTCTAGATAAATGGGAACAATAAAAAATGAAATGTTGTATTCCTTAAATCAGGCCAAGGGCAAGTCAATACCAAAAGCATTAAACATAATAAAGACAGACAATCTGTAATGCTAAAAGCCACAATTCATTATGATGTGAATATCTGTGTACAAAATATCAGTACTTATGAAGCAAAACTGTAGAAGATAAAAGAAAACACACATTGAAGTACACTAACAATAGGTGGCTTTACCTTGGCACTCTCAGTCTAAGGCAGCTTAATTTGACCAAAAAATAAGAATATAGATGATTTTATAAATATAATCAATAAGATAGATCTTAATGAAAAACATAAAACTATATATCTTCATCATGTATTATGCCAGAAAGAAATCCTAAAAAGTTGAATAAAATAAAAATAGTATAACTTAATTGCAACAAACTAGAAGTTCTAACATAAAATAATATTTCTCTTGCTAAACAATTCTTGTGTGGAAGGGGAAATAAATCTAAATTTTAAAATGTATTTAAATCATGTTAAAAAGAAGACATATCATAATCTATGGAATATCTTAAGTCAGTGATCTGAGGAGCACTCACAATATAAGAATTTCATTAATAAACATAAAAGAGTGAATAAAAAGAATTGTGAGTGTCCTAGAATTGTGCACCTGAAACCTGTATAATTTTGTTAACCAGTATCACCCCAATAAATTTATTAAAAAGGAAAAAAAGGAAAAAATGAGTTAAATTTCAAGTGCAATAAAATTAGAAGACCAAAAAAATAAACAAAAGACTTTATAAAGAATAAAATAACAATATAAAAGCAAAAATGAATGCATAGAGAATCAAAACACAGTATATTTAATTTTTGAATCAAAATCCTACTTTGGAGGAAAAATTATAGATATTAATTGATCAGCTATAAAAAGCAAGAAGATCTAATATACTAAATGACAAAAGATGAGAAGTAAATACTAATTGAAACAAAAGCCATTTAAAAAAATATCTAAGACACTAGCTTGCAAATCTGTACCCAAGTGCATGTGAGAACCTAAAGTAATCCCACCAGATATAGAATCTACATTTTTCCATGGGGGAAAGTAGAAGATAGAAAAAGGATAAATGGTGATGGAAGGAAACATGATTTGGGGTGGTGAATACACAATACAATACACAGAAGATGTATTATTGTATAGTACACCTGAAACCTGTATAATTTTAATAACCAATGTAATCCAATAAATTCAATAAAAAAAGAAATAAGTATAGTAAGAAAATACAGAAAAGACTGTGTGATTGTTAATTTTATATGTCAGGTTGTCTAGGCCATGGTAGCACACGTTTGGTCAAGCATTATCTTAAATATTTCCATGAAGGTGTCTTTTTAAAGAAAGATATTAACATGTATATCAGTAGACTCTGAGCAAAGCAGGTTATCCGCTGTAATGAGAGTGGGACTACCCAATCTGTTGAAGGCCTGAAGAGAAAAAAACTGACCTTCCACCACCCACCACTACCACCAAAGAAAGAGGGAATTCTGCCAGTAGATGTTATTTGGATTTGACCTGCAGCATCAGCTCTTGCCCGGTTCTTCAACGTAAGTTATAGATTATATACTTTCCAAACTCCAGAATGTCATAAAACAAATCTTTAATATACAATAAATCACCCCCTCTTCAAACATACACATGTCATTAGGGCTCATTTTCTCCGAAAAACCTGAATAAAAATAGAATTCCAGATGTTTTCAAAGAGAAATTCCACCTAACTTATTATTTACCACTATGCTATAAATTGTTTCAGGGTTTCGAAATGAAGAAAAAATGTCTAATTGTTTTAAAAATTATTTTTGAATATAGATGCAAATATACTAAATAAAATATTAAAAACCAGGAAAAGCCCATTTAAAGTAACAACAAAAATGGCCAAATACTTAGGGATAAATTTATTAAGAAATGTGGAAAATCTTTACAAGGAAACTTTAAATACCCCTGAATATCAGCTATAAACAAATGAGTAGACATTCCTGGTTCTAAATTAAGATGACTCAGCATTTCTACTATGTTATAAATTCTCCTTATGTTAATTAATTTAGTACAATTCCAATAAAAACACAGACTTTTTTTAATGGGGCTAAACAAGTTGATACTAAAGTTCATATGGAAAAATAAACATGCAAAAAGAGCCAGAAAAATCACTGAAAAAGGAAAAAAGTCCAAAGGACAATAGCCCAATCAAACTTTAAAATATATTATAAAGTCTTCTAATTAAGAAAGAACAGTACTGGAGTATAAATGGATAGATGACTAGTGGAATAGAATAGAATCCCTAGAAACTGATTCACATATGTATGGAAATATGGTAAATAATATAGGTGGAATATCACATCATAGAGGTAAACAACATCTTTTTAGTAAGTGGTGTGAGGACAATTGGATAGTCATTTTTGAAATGATAAAATTAGGTCATTACTTAACACCAGACATCAAGAATAAACTCCAAATTTTGTCTCTTGGACATTAGCTCAGGTTTTGGTTAAATTATTTTATTTTTACTTTTGCTGCTAGAACTGTCACTACACACTCAGAGAACAGGGTCAGCTATAAATTTGGGCAGTCCTAAATGCAGAACACAGAACTTCAGTATCTGGGCTCTCCCTTACCATTATTCCCCTCTTGTCTCCCAGTGGCTATGGTCTCTTTTCAACTCTGGCCAGGAAAATCATTATATTAGAAAAAGTATTATTTTTTCTCTTTTGATTTTTTGACTCTGATTTTTGAGTAACATGTTATTTAATCTCCCATATTCCTGAACTTTCCAGTTTTCACTTTATAATTGATTTCTAGTTTCATATCATTACATTTGGAAAGGATGTCTGATATGATTCCAGTCTTCTTAATGGTGAATACACCAAATGTGCTTGAGAAGAATGCATTTCCTGCTCCTGTTGGATGAAATGTGCGGTAAGTGTCTGTTAAGGTATCTGGTCTCATGTGTTGTTTAAGCATAATGTATCCTTATTGATTTTTGTCATGATGGATCTATGCATTGTTGAAAGTGAGAAATTGAAATCCTTAGCTATATTGTATTGCACTTCCTCCTTTCAGGTCTGTTAATATTTATTTGCTTTATATATTTTGGTGCTCCTATGATACATACTTAAATATTTAGAAATGTTATATTCTTTTGTTCATTTGATTCCCTTATTATTATAATAAGCTTCTTGTCAGTTGTTTAGGTTTTGACATAGAGTCAGTTCTGCCTGACTTAAGTATTGCTTAAGCATTTGCTGCCTTCTTTGGTTTTGGTTTCCATTGTCATGGGATATCTTTTCCTATCATTTCACTTTCAGTCTCTGTGTTTCTTTAAAATTGAAGTGAGTCTCCTAGGTAGAACATAGTTGTTTCTTGTATTTTTATCTGCTTTGTGTCTTTTGGTTGGAGAATTACTACATTTACATTTAATATACTGGGTTGACCAAAAAGATCATTTCTTTTTTCTGTAAGATGGCTCTCCTAGTGCTTAGTTGTCTTTAACTTCATTTGAAACAATTTTGTTAGATTGTATTGTGACAGCTGTCATATCAGTGTGCATTAAAAAAAAAAACTTTTCAAAACTGGTGAATTTTTGTGGAGCCATTTTAAAATTGAAGATGGAAGAAAATATACAACATTTTCAGCATATTATACTATGTTATTTCAAGAAAGGTAGAAATGCAACCAAAATGCAAAAAAAAAAATTTGTACAGTATGTGTGTCAAAAGTGTTTTATGAAGTTTCGTGCTGGAGATTTCTCACTGGACGTTGCTCTGTGGTTGGGTTTAACAGTTGCAGTTGATAGCAACCAAATCGAGACATTAATTGAGAACAATCAGAATATACCATGTGAGAGATAGCCAACATCTCAAAATATCAAAATTAATAAAGTTATTGGTGAAAATGAAATTTGTGTTATTTATTTTTTATGGAAAAAACTAAACAGAGTTTTTGACCCAATAATTATTGATAGGTGTGGACTTAAAATTGCCATTTTATTCATTGTTTTCTGCCTGTTTTACAATTTCTTTCTTTCTTCTTTTCTCTCTTCCTTTGTAATTTGATATTTTGGGTAGTAATATTGTTAGCTTCCTTTCCCCTTATCTTATGTGTATCTGCTAAAGATTTTTGTTTTGTGGTTCCCAGGCTTTCATAAAATATATTAATTTTTAACAGTCTATTTTAAGCTTATAAAAACTTATCTTATTTTTGAACATATATAAGCTTTACATTTTTATTCTCCTCCTCCAAATTATATGTTGTCAATGTAGCAGCTTACATTGTTTTTGTCTTTTGTATCTATCAGCAAATTATTGTAGTTGTATTTTTATTATTTTGTATTTTAACCTTTATACTACATTAATAAGTGATTTACCTGCCATAACTACAACTAAACTACATTTTATTTTTACCTGTGAGATTTTTGCTTTTATGCTTACCTGTTACCAATTAGCATTCTTTTGCTTTATCTTAAATAATTCACTGATAGGGGGACATTGCTTGTCTGGGAAACTCAATTCTGAAGAATGGCTTTTCTGGTTAGAATACTTATGTGTGGCATTTTTTTCAGCACTTTTTACACATTTGAGCCTCTCCCTTGTGACCTGCACAATTTCTGTGGAAAAAATCTGCTTATAATCTTAAAGGAATTCACTCAAGTTGTTTTTTACTTGCTTCTTTTAAGATTCTTGCTTTGTCTTTAACTTTTGACAATTTTATTATAATGTGTCTTTGTGTGATTCTCTTTGGATTCATCTTGTTTGGAACTTTCTGAGCTTCCTGGATCAGAATGTCTATTTCTTTCCCCAGGTTAGGGAAGTTTTCAGCTATTACGTCTTTGAATAAGTTCCCATCCCTTTTCTCTTTGTGTTCTCCTTCTGGGACCCCTATGATACAATATTGGTTCTTTTAATGGTGCTCTATAGTTCCTTAAGCTATGTTTATTCCTTTTTTGTCTTATTTTTTATTCCTTTTTTGATGCTTTGATTGATGAATTCCACTACCCTGACTGTTGCCTTCTTCCACTTGACCTAGTTTGCTACTGACTGCCTTATTGAATTTTTCAGTTTAGTTGATTATATTCTTCAGCTCTATGGTTTCTGTTCAATATTTTCTTAAATTTTCTATTCTTTGTTGAAATTTTCATTTTGTTAATGTATTATTATATTGACCACAGTGAGCAGGTTTATTTATATCTACTATTTTTTTACTATTAGGTAATCACTTAACTCTGCTTCGTTAAAGGTCTGTTTAGAATTTTATCTTGTTACTTTGTTTGCATCATATATCTGTGTTTCTTCATTTACTTTGTGCTTCTGTGTGAGCTTCTGTATGGTAGATAAAACAGTCATTTTTCATAGTCTAGATGAAGTGGTCTCATGTAAGAGATGAACCTTATTGTTCAGCCCAGCCTATGCTCTCTATTCTTACTTGCTTTATTTATAGAGATTATTTATTTATTTATTCTTATTTGCTCCTAGTAATTGTGAGTGTGCCAAGGCCTCTTTAATGTGGGCATTTTTGTTTAACCAACATGTAGGAATAACTCAGCTAGTTTCTAGATTTATTTCAGAGAAAATTTCTTCATGAGTAGCTGTAGATTCAACATGTCCAAGGGAGATGGTGAGTTCAGGAGCTTTCTTGTCACTATCTTTGACCAAAATCTGGCACATTATTTTTCCTCAATTTAGTCTTTAAAAATAGAGAAGCTGGGATATTATGAAAAAAATGAAAGACTTTTAGAGAGTCAATCTCAACGTATTATCTTCTTTATTTCATATCTATGTTTCTCTGTAATGTTCATACAACCTTGTGTAGTAGGTTTAACAAATAGGTCTCCAAAATAAAAATTCTTCTACTTAATTTCAAAAAGTTACTTAAAACTCATAGATGAATAATAGATGGGTGGATAGATAGTTAGATATATTGATAGGTCAATGACAGAACATAAGTAATGAATGCATGGATAAGTTGATGGATGGAGGGATGGAGGGATAGATGGATAGACTGTTAGATAAAAAAAGAAGATACATAATATATAAATATATAACTAATGGATAGATAAGATGATAGATAAAGTGTTTCTATCTTTAAGTAATACTGTACTACCATACATCTATTAGAGTGATGTAAGTAAAAGCCTCAGGAAGTAATTGTTGCCCACTTTGTAAATATAATGTATAGCATAAATATAAAGTGTATAAAGTCAGATAAATGTAAATATAATTCAAATGTTATACAAATATTTAATATGTGAGGAACCTAGTCCTGCAGGCGTTCAGTGGTAAACAAAAATTCAAATAAATGTGCTGCGCTGAGAAACATCTCCTTAGTGTCCCACCAGGTTGCCTGGAGGCATAAAATATTCTGGTTTTTATCTTAACATGGAAAACAGCATCTGCTGTGATTGTCCCTTAATAAACCAGCCCTTAAAAATTCAGCCCACTGACTCAAAGTTGACTAGGAACTGAATAGAGAATAGCCCCTTTAATTTTCTCTAAATTTAACAACCACTAATTGCATTGTAAAATCCTCATCCTTTGTTGATTACCTGTAAGTGCTCCATGAGATAAGGTGCTATTGAGATTTTTTTCTTTAATTTACTTTTTAACACACTATTAATGTTGGTGTACAATGCAAGATTTACTCCACTAGCTGTATCTCAGTTTGTGTTTCTTTTCATGTGTATTCAGAAGCTGATTTTGTTTTATGGAAGATGAGGATTAATCCTGAAGTGAAGATGCTTTATTTCTATTATTAATGAACAAATTGCTATTTCATAAGACTTGTTAGTAAGAGATTAGCTGTTCCTTTCTGATATTTAGAGGCCCTTCAGGCTTTCTTTGGGGATTTCATTACTTTCTACAGTGCCTCAAAAAGAGATGAAAGAGTCCTAAAGGATGCTAACATTTACATGAAACTAATTCTGTTATTGTTCTTAGTAAGAAAATGGGGTGATTAACTAGAAGTATGTTATTTAGGTGCCACATAAAAATCTAAAATATTTTATCTATACATGAGTTATAGAATCTGATTCTATCATTAAACACTTGTGGATAATTTGCTTTATTTATTGGACTTTTAATAGCTACTAGAACATAAGTAGTAAATGTTATAGAAAATGATTTTAGTGTAATTTTTATTACTAATTCATGAATAACTATATACCATGATTCCATTTATCATCATCAGAATTCTTACCATCATCATTATTATAATAGTTAACATTTACTGAACAATTATGTACCTTTAACATTATGCTATGCTTTACACTACTTTATTTAATACACTAAAAATCCCATAAGATTGTTAACACTGTTACCCCTTTCATAATTAAGGGAACTGAAATTACACAGCGTGCAAATAGTGAAGGCATGAAAAGAAACCAGATTTGTCTGACTGGAGTCCACCTTCATACGACATTCAAACCTATTTTGTTTTCAAACACAAGAATGGAAACTCAGAAGTTACTTTGTTAAATACAATGAGACTATACTCTCCACTAAACCATTCATTTTAATGTCATTTAGTCACAGTCCATTTGGAGGCAAATTTCATGGCAGCCAATTACTAGGTTGGTTGAGCAAACATACAATTTGATTAAGCAGTATGTACTTCCAGTAGCTTGATTTTACTTGAATGTAGTAAACCTTAGCCTGTGAACTGTGACATCTGAACTTCCCATCTGACAGTAGAACTACTTCTCTGTCTACATAGGAACCTTAGCCAATGTTTTTGTTCTCAGGTTTGATTTAGGAGAATAATAGAAAACATTTATTTTGCTGAGTGCTTATTATGTACAGTCCACCGATCTAAATACCTAAATACATATATTTTCTAATTTATTGACTCAACAACTTTATGTGGTAATATTACTAACTCCTTTTTAAAAAAATATTTTGCCCTGGCTGGTGTGGTTCAGTGGAATGAGTGCTGGCCTGCGAACTAAAGGGTCGCCAGTTCAATTCCCAGTCAGGACACATGCCTGAGTTGTGGGTCAGGTCCCCAGTAAGGGGTGTGCAAGAGACAGCCACACATTGATGTTTCTCTTCCACTCCCCTTCCCATCTCTCTAAACATAAATCTTTTAAAAATATATTTGATGTATCTACTTCTAGAGAGACGGGAAAGGAAGGAGAAAGAGAGTGAGAGAAACATTGATACCCAAGAGAAACATTGATCAGTTGCCTTTCTCATGCCTCTAACTGGGGACCTGGCCCACAATCTAGGAATGTGCCCTGACTGAGAATTGAACCAGTGACCTTTAGGTTTGTGGGATGATGTCCAACATTGAACCGTGCCAGTCAGGACACTAACTCCTTTTGATAGGTAAGAAAAAGGAGACACAAAAAATGTGAAGTAACTTGTTCAAAATCACATTGTGAATGACAGAACCAAGATTCTGCAGTAGACAATTGTATTGGGTCATCCAACTCTGCTCTCAGCTGCCATTTTACTATTGATAACACTATCCTTCCTGTTGCAGGCATTTTGGAGCCATCTCTTTCTCTAACATCCACACTTACATAGCAAAATTCATTGTTTCCAACATGTCCAGACTCTAACCATTTTTTACTATCTCCGCTGCCTTTACCCTGTGCTGAGCATCATCATCTCAGTTGAACTTTTACCACAGCACCTGTTTTAATCTCCCTGTTTTAACTCTTAACTTGGCTGCAGTCTATTCTTAAATCATTAGCTAGATTCAATTTTTAAAAAAATCTTCAGGTGAACTAACATCTCTATGTTATTTTAAAGCTGGCAATACAATCTTTCAATATCATATACACCCAGAGGAGAGAGAAAATCCAGATGGCCTAATTGCTAATGTCAGTTTCTTGTTATTTATTCTACTGCACATTCCTATTTCACATTCAGAATGCTATGGGGTATTTTAGTTATACCCTCAGTTTTCCCTTAAAGTGAGTCCTCGGTAGTAAACAAACAAGAAAACAAACAAAAAAACCCAGTAATAATTGTCAGAGATTTCATCTTATTTATACAATTATATATAGTTTTTCTGTCCTTAAAGATACACTCAGATGAGCCATTTCTTTAAGACATCATTTCTAACCAAAACCAAGTTATACCCGGCCTGTACCTTTCTACTTTTGAACATCTCAATCCTTTAAGTGTCCTGCTCTCCCCTTTTCTTACCCTACCACCAGGCCTAAATTAACATCACATTCTTATGTTTTAGTGTTCAGAACACTAATCTTACAAATGCACTAAAGATCAGCAATTTATCTTGACGTTACATTCATGAAATCAGATAGTAAGCCAAATTACTTAGACCTTTAGTAGAAGTTTATAATGACCCACTAAAACTGGGTTCTAGCAACAGCATGATGCAAATTTTTGAAAAACCTACCATTGAATTTGATTTTGTAGTACACATAAAATAACTTCTTAAAACAATGATCAAAAATTCTGTAAAAATATTTAATTATTTAAAGGGAACAGGACATATATTATATTATTTACATAAACATATATTATAGATACTAATCATTTGTCACATATTAAGCAAATACTTTTATGTGGACTATTAAAAAATTTTTATGATTTATTTGTTTAGCAGATATTTTTAATTTTAATATCAAATGTATTGTTTCTTTTATAATGTGATCTTTTCCTTTCCTGCTTAATTTTTTTCCTTCCCAGACATAATAAATATATTCACATATTTTTTATTCAAACGTTTTATTATTTTGCTTTTGATATTTCAATTTTTACCCATTAGGAAAAATTTATAAGATTCTATTTCCTTGCCTTAATGGAAATTGCTGAAGTCCCATTTATTATATTGTCCATTATTTTCCTATGCTTTCATATGTACATACATCTATTTTTGAGCTCTCTATTCTTTATTAGTCATTTTTTCTATTTCTGTGCTAAAATATTTCTTGAAGCCTCTTCTTATTCAAAGTTGTATTCCTTGTTTGTTTGTTCTTCCATATAAATTTTAAAGTCAGTTTCTCAAGTTCTGCAATGAATTTACTCAAATTTGGTTAGGTTTACTCAAAATTCCCTAACCTTCAAGATATTCAATTAAATACATTTTTTCTTTCATTTTCTGAAAACCTATCTGCTGGGGTTCTCTTCTTTTGTTCCCCATCTAAACAGTATTCTGTTACTTCATCACACTCCTCAAAATGATATATACATTCTCAGTACACTTGTCTTTCTTCTTGAATTCCAACCTTATTTCATTAAATAGTTCTTTTAAAATAAATATTTTTCTTGTATTTCTAAAAATATCTATATAATTTCACCTACTTGCTTGATCATCTAATTTGACAAAAGTTTATATTCGCTCTGGATTTTATTTTTTTCAAAACTTTGTTGTTATAATTCTTTCTCTATAAAAACATTATCGTTCTCTTTAAAATCAGTTAGGAATTTTTAAAACATATGTATATCTGAAATGTCATTTAGAAGGTACAAAAAAAAATTGTCTTTGGCTCCCTCAATTTATATGTAGTCAATGTGTAGAAATGTATTTTATGCAGTATGTTGATTACTCATTTTATGAAGGTGTTAAATCTTGAAACATAAAGAACTCATTTTGTGATGTGTTTTTAACTTTGAAAAAATTCTTACATATGAAACTATAGATAATGAATTAACACAAGAATGAGATACTACATGATTAACATGTTAGCCATCATGCTTAAATTTCTTACACAATATGTTTTAATTTTCTAAGTGGCATTCTGCATTGAATTTTTTCATATCAAAGATATTTCTAATGTAGATATGAAGTTTTGACTATTCTTGAATGTAGCAATCACCAGTGAGAATCTATTTTCATTTCTCCACAGCCTCGCCAGCACTTGCTGTTTGTTGATCTGTTACACTGTTGGTGGGAATGCAGACTGGTGCAGCCATTGTGGAAAGCAGTGTGGGATTTCCTCAAAAAGCTGAAAATGGAACTGCCTTTGATCCTGTGATTCTCCTGCTGGGACTATACCCTAAAAATTCCAAAACGTCAATTCAAAAGAACCTATGCACCCCAATGTTCATAGCAGCACAATTTACAATAGCCAAGTGTTGGAAGCAACCTAAATGCCCATCAGTAGATGATTGGATCAAAAAACTATGGTACATTTACACAATGGAATACTATGCAGCAGAAAGAAAAAAAGAACTACTAAACTTCGCAACAGCATGGATGGAACTCAAGAGCATTATGCTAAGTGAAATGAGCCAGGGGGCGAAAGGCAAATACCATATGATCTCACCTATAAGTGGAACCTAACCAACAAAACAAAGATGCAAGGAAAATAAGACCAGCAACACTGAAAGGAAAAGAAACCAACAGAAACAAGAGGTTGTGGGGGGAGGGAATGGGAGGGTTGGGGAATGTGTAGCAAGGTCTCATGGACAAAACCAAAGGGGAAGGATTGAGGGAGGGGGAAAGGGGACAGGGGAAGTTGGTGGGGGGTAGACAGAGACAAATGTATTTGAAAAAATAAAGAAAATAAATTTAAAAAATTATTTTAAAAAATCTATTTTCAAACGAATTTTTTTGGCCCATAGTGCATTCCGAAGAGATTTTATTTGCAATTAGATGTCAGTAGGAGGTGAAACATACTGCAGATACAAAAAATAAAAAGAATGCAAGCAAAATCATTACAGTTCCTCTCTGCCAGAAATATGACCTTCCCTTTGAAAGAATAAAAGATAAGCATTCTAATTGTAACTTTGAATCACAAGACTGTTGAAATACATTTGCAAGGATGAAAGGCAATTAAATGTTCCTGCTGAACCTGGTGTTTGTATTACAGACCATTTCTTTAGTTTGGTTTGTTAAGAAAAACATCATTATAGGAGACAGAGATGATAAAATGATAAAATGTATTAAGTCTTGCAGACAGTGCAAAACTATTTTTCTTTTTATTATTTTTTCTACTCTTTCTGAAAAGCCAGTTGTTAAGTTGTTAAGGAATGGAACATTTATATCATTCATTGAAGCATTCGCCATAATTTGAGATCGTATGGGAGACCCTCTATTGAAATGGAACAATGTCTATCTAGTCAGAAGAATGTCAGAATCATTACTTTTCCATTTTGTCTCTAGTTTTTAGTTTTTCCCCCTCCCCCATATTCAACAACCATATTAGAATGATGAGGAATTATTTTCACAACAGGAATCTTATGTATCTGTCATATAAAGGGTCATAACCTGTATTTCTGTCAGGACGAAAATGAAATAAGCTGTGATGACTCTAGGAAAGCACTCTGAAATTTATTCTACCATTCTGAGTGCTGAAAAGATACAAATACACATCTCTTAACCTTCGGTCAATGTTAGCTTGATTTAATCTTCCTATAGAATAGATTAAGTCATTTCTTGTAAAAAAAAAAAAATGCTCCTTCCTGGGAAAAGTAAACCTCATGGACAAGGTAAAGAACGAATGATTAAATGAGGAATGTCTGACTTTCCTGGACTTGATGGCATATGTTTAAATACTTCTTAAACATTTCAAACTATCTCCATTGTCTCCAGCTCACATACAGTTCATGTGAAGTATGTAAGTTTTGTTGTACTCTGGAACTCTGTAGACAGATGGCAAGTAGGTAGTCATCCATTATTTCACTAATTATTCTGTCATTTAACAAACCTTTATATCATATTGACTTTATGATCAACTTATGAAAGTCTTATTTTAAAATTTTATGCAAGCTTAAATTTAAAAATAATTCTCAGTGCCATTAATAAGTACTCTAGAAACCAATAATTAATTTTCAAGTTCTTTTACTAATTGTTAAGCTATAAAAAATTATTTGTCCTCAAAGCAGTTGTATTTGAAGAAACAAGTTCTGTGCATCAAAAACAACAAATAAAAGCATTGTAAGATTACATACCCCAAGTGAAATCACTAATTAGTGCTATATAGTTCAAGTAGACAAAACCATTTAAGAAAATTGGAACAAACACAGTATCAGAAATTTAATTGAGCCTTAAAGAAAATTGTACATGCTATTTTATTTTTATAACAATAATGATAAATTTATGTATACTTTTAAAATGTACATATTTTGGTTTTGCAACTATATATATGTTTTCCTAAATATCATATAAGGTCTAGAAAGGGAAATAATTGGCTGTTAATAATTGTGACTTTTAACAACTAAAACTATAGAGAAAGTATTGACTTTTTATATTTTAATATAAAGAATATATTGTTTTATTTTACTCTGGAAGATGCTATTAGATATTTTCAATTAGAAATAAAGAATAGAAATCTAAACACTCCAAAAGCAAGCACAAGAAGCAAAAGCGAAAATGGACAAACAGAACTGCAGCAAACTAAAAATTGTCTGCACAAGCAAGGAAACAATCAACAGAGTGAGGAGACAAACTAGGAAATGGAAAAATATTTTTTGAACCATACACCTGGTAAGAAGTTTATATTCAAAATATATAAGAAACTCAACAGCAAAAATAAATATTTTAAAAATGGGCCAAAGATTTTAATATATAGTAATTTCCAAAAGAAGACTTACAAATGTCCAAAAGGTACACAAAAAAGGGCTACACACCACTAATCATCAGAGTACAAAAGTTAAAACCACAGATAAATATCATAAAACATGTGTTAGGATGGCTTTTATGAAAAAGACGGAGATAAATGCTGGTAAGCACATGGAAAGGAGGCAACCTTTGCACATTGGTGGGAACGTAAACTGGTGTAGTCACTATGAAAAATAGTACAAAGGTTTCTCAAGAAATAAAAAAAAATGGAACTATCATATAATCCAGCAATTCTACTTCTGGATTTATATCCAAAGAAGACAAAATCATTATTCAAAGTTTATCAAATTAGTTGACTATTTCAACGAGCCAGCTCTAGATTCTTTCTCTTTTATTGTTTTTTATTTTTTTGTTTCTGCGTTTACTTTACCATCTTCTCCTCTTTACTTCAGATATAATTGGCCACCTTTTGGTAGTTTAGTAACATAAAGGCATGGACATTTAACACCTAAATTACAACTGTATTTGAACAACAATAAAAAAAAGAAAAAGAAAAAAATAAATTATTCAGGAAGCACTACCTAAACTACATATCACATTTAAAAAAAATTTGCTTTTACTCATTTTGACATTTTCTAACTTCTTATGCTGTTTCTTCTTTGACCATAGACTACTTGAAAAGATGATGTTCAATTTACAAATATTTGTCAGTTTTTCATATTTTTCCTAGTATTGATTTCTAAATTAGTTTTGCAGATAAATTGTTATGCATATGAGTTTAATATTTTAAAATATGTTCACATGTTTCTCCATACTCAGTACATGTTTTTGCTTTGTGAACGTTCCATAAGAACTTGAGTTAATATATCTTATGCTACTGCTGGGGGGACCTCGAGCTGGAAGGTGCCCTGCAAACCCCTTGTTGTGCAACTCTCTGAACTCCCTGTCCAGATGGATTCAGGGGGAATGAGGTGCGCTTTCAATCTCCTCTCTTTGCTGGAATAAGCAGCTCTATGTGGGGTCTTTGCCCAGCCATTTTCAGCTCCTTTTCATAAAAGACTATGTGGTACCCATACCACAGTCCCGAGTCACTGTCTGGCTCTCTGTTCATACCCCTTCCCCCAAAAGCAAGTTGTCTCTCACAGTCACAGCTAGTTGAAGCCTGCTGGTGCCTCTGGCAGAACCAGGTGTGGCAACCTGATCATTTTAGAAGACTGAGTCTGGCTTTGGAACTCTCCAGTGTGGTGCTACCATCATAGACATGCTGCTCATTGTGTTTGTGTGTAGTAGGCGTCTCCCAGACTCCATACATCTTCCGAAGTCTCTCCTTGTTGGGGCCAGGGATCCGTGTGGGACTAGGGTCCCCTGCTCCGTGACAGGAGGGAGCTCCAAATTTGGGATTCCTGTCTGGTCTTTCCCCTGCTATTGGTGCCACACACAGGTTAAGTCCCTTCCAACTTACAGCATCTCCTTACCAGATGGCATGAAGGGTCTTCTGTACTCCTTGGCTTCAAACGTCATGTCAGCTAAGATTCTGTCGATTGTTGGGGTTAATTGCTGAAAGAGCAACCAAAAATCTGAGTTGGGGGCAAGAGTAAGTGGACTCGGTTTCCACCTACTCGACTGCCATCTTCAGGTCATTTAATATACACTTCTTGCTGGCTAATACAAAACTTCCAGTTCATATTGATTTTTGTTATTTTATTTGAGATTTTTATACCTTTATGTTTAAGTTGTTAAGGTTGATATCCATATGTACTCACTACATGCAGTCCTTTCCTTTTGTGATTACAGAAGGGAAAGTTAAAATTTTACAATATTCAAGAAATGTGTATCTTAACCCAGGTAAATATTTTACATTTCTTATAAAAAGATGATAAAACTTTAAATTTTGTGGTTCTGATTTTTTTTATCATTTTCTCATTTATCTACAGAATAGTTATTCTTTATACTTTTTCTGCCATAAAATGAGAACTATTATCATTTTCAGAAATGGACATTCAAAGGAAACATTATTTTTTAAAAGTTGCTTGTAGAACACTAGTCTCTTAAATCTGTATATAATATGTTTGGGAAATGCTATTTGCTATATCTTTTTCTAGAAGATTTAGACTGCACATTGCCACATTAAAAGAACACTACAATGATTGTGAATTATTGCAGTAAACTGAAATGTGTTTAATTTTTAAATATAGTTCATGCCTACCTTCTTTGAACATGAAAATTGTTGATTTCAGGTAATATCTAAAATATTATGAAAAATTATGTTCTTTATGCATTGGACAGAATTGGGAAATTACTGTTTATAAGTACCGTGCAGTAGTTTGCCATCAAGTTTCCGTATCTATGTAATATCAGTATATCACTCCATTTTTTTATTCATGCTTATTTCTCTTTTGGAATTATTTACTTACAGTGATTTCTTTCAATAATTCTTATAAGTTCCCTTTGATATATGTCATTTAGAAATTTATAAGCTATTTTTCATAAATTGATATTGAAATTCTGTTTTGCAGTTGGCCAGAAGTATGCTACAACAGAATTTATATTTCTAGATTGTTCAGTTAGTTATCACAACGTCTCAGTAGACATTCTAATTTCTATTCTCATTGTTAATAATATTATCTGTGCAGAAGCTGGAAACAGGAAAGAAAAGAATTCACATGCTATTAATATTCTACACAAAAAATAATCCTTTTCAAATAACATCTTAGTTTCAGAAAGCACTTATTGTACTAGTCACCATTATTAAATGCCAAATAGTGATGATGGGTGACATTCCTTGCTTGGCAATACCAAATGAGAGAATGTAGAAAAATATTTTCCCAGATGAGTATATTTTTGTTCTCGACAGAAATCAAAGCAGTCATGCCAAAACACTGTGTTTGGCATCCAATACAATCAGAATACCCAACTCAAAGTTTTAAATGTTCTTCCTTTTAACATCAACAGTTTCTCTGTCAGAGTTGTGTGAAAACAAGGAAACTTTCTACTTTGGTTATTACTAATTTTGGATTAGTGATGAAAAATTAAATAGAGAAGTTGGCAATGTATTGAACTTTTAAATTTGCAGATAGAATAATTAATTTAAATTATGTTTTAGAAAAATAATTTTCCCATTATTATCCTTTTTTAATACAAAATATCTCCTGTACAAATAGTCTATCTACAACCAGTGTGTCAAGCCACCATTATGTAGCAATGGTTTTGCTAACTACGTATGGCAATTAGATGTTTGTAAATTTTTCTGCCTGTTCAATTAAACAATAAATATTATTCATTTTCTTTACTACCTTGAAGCAATTAGATGTTTGTAAATTTTTCTGCCTGTTCAATTAAACAATAAATATTATTCATTTTCTTTACTACCTTGAAGCCATTAGCACTTTAATATTGAATCAACTTTTTAGAAGTTTGTAAGTCTCAAACACTCACCTGTACTAACTAAAACAAATTTTGTACCTATGCCATGGTCAAAAGAGGTATACATATGCAAAATTGTAGTTTTATTTTTTATTCTATATTAGTAAAAAAATACAAATAATATTTTCTTTTACAGTTAAAGATTGGCACATTTGTACATTATAATTACACTCATCATATTTTTATAACCCATAATGACTTCTGTAAAATGCTAGACATTTTTGCCTATCCCAAGGATAGATAGTAGTTAAATTTTAACTTTTTTATATAAGTTGTTGACATACTAATAAAATTGTTGAATAATTTTTCACATTTTACCCCCTACTTTGTTTAAAAAGGAAATGTAGAGGATGAAAAGGAGAAAATTAATATTAGTGCTTATTAAGAAAATATAATTTTTGTAAAAGTAACACTCATTGTGTATGGTTAAAGGAGTAAATTTTTAGTCTTAATCTAAAATTGATAAAAGAAATGCCAGACATATTTCTTCATTTATTGTAACTAAAATATACTTTATAATTTGAAACTTTGCAGTATATTTTATCTCCTGAAATGCCTTATAACTTTTGTGCATATGGTTACCATGTTACCTGTAAATTGTTATATGTTTAATTTTATATATATTTTATATATATATGTATATATATATATGAAAGCTTTATACAGGAATAGATGTCAACTGCAGCAAAACTTCTAAGAAAGCATTTCATCTTTGATACCTGTTAATATATCCATTTAGTTCTCATTGCCATTTTTGGTGATGTCTTTTATCTAAAAATAATTTTAAGGGATTAATGTTAAATAACTCATTTTAGGAAGAAATATATATATTTGTATCAAATGCTTTTATGATGACTTTTCTGAGATTGTTGTAACTCAATTTTCATAATTATAATACTCCTTTTTATATTGAAATAAATTCTATAATATTGCAATAGCAGATACTGCTTGTTTTTTTAACATTAAAGCTAAACCATAGTCCACATATGTACAAGTTAGAAAATGGCCCTCCTTACTCTGGGCAAGTGAAACAACATGCCAGAGCCTACAGTTCAGTGAGTGGGCAGTGGTTTGAATTTGAACTCGGTCTTACCTCTTTATCCCAGTGCCTTTATCCTGAGAAGTACTTGTACATTGTTCCTGTATGGCCCTATTCACTTTGTAGTTCATTTTTTACTGTATTTGTTTCATTACCATTTATCCCCCCATATCCTCTTCCACTTTCACCAACTCCCTTCACCCCTGCAATCACTGTTGTCCATGTCCAAGAGTGCTGCTTCTGTTTTGCTCTATCCCTCCGCTCACAACCCCGCCTCCACTCCAGAGCTGTCAGCCTACTCTCTGAGTCTGTCTCTGTTTTGCTTGTTAATTCAGTTTGTGCATTAGATTCCACATATGAGTGAAACCATATGGTACTTTTCTTTCTCTGACTGGCTTATGTCCCTTAGCATAATGTTCTCCAGACCCATCCATGCTGTCACAAAGGGAAATTTTTTCTTCTTTTTTTTACTGCTGAGTAGTATTCCATTGTGTAAATGTGCCATAGCTGTTTTATCTACTCATCTACTGCTAGACACTTGGGCTGCTTCCAAATCTTGGCAATTGTACAAACATCGCAATGAACATAGGGGTCCATATATTCTTCCAAATTAGCATTTCGGGTTCTTCAGATACATTTCCAGAAGTGGAATCACTGGGTCATAAGGCAGTTCCATTTTTATTTTTTTTAGGTAACTTCATACTGCTTTTCACATGGCTGTACCAACCTGCATTCCCACCAGCAGTCCAAAAGAGTTCCTGTTTCTCCACATCCTCGACAGCACTTGTTGTTTGTTGATTTATTGTTGATAGCCACTCTCACTGGTATGAGATGGTATCTCATTTTGGTTGTCACTAATCATCAGTGAAATGCAAATGAAGACCCTATTCACTCTGAAGAAGTTTTCATGCCACCATGGAATCTGATAGAAAGTCTTTGGAGAGTTTTGTACAACATAAGGCTGGGATATAATAAATCTCTTTCAAAGATCCCCATGGCCATGTTGTGCACAGAATGAGCATTGGGTATGAAGTGAACAATAAGAGTAGAAGCATGTATACCACCAGTCAGGAGGGTATTAGAATAGGTTTTCAGTGCACTATAGGCCCATGTTTTAAATTTTTATTGTTTTATTTTTGTGAAAAGTATCTGTTTATTAGAATGCCCTTGTCTTTAAGGGATTCTTTCACTGATTCAACCTTTGGCTTATGTAACATTGGGAATATGCTCAGTGTTTGGCACTATACTAGCTACTGGGAATACAGAGAAGAGTTACAGTTGCTGCATTCATAACTATGATAAAACAACTGCTAAAACTCCAGTAACTTAATGGAAGTCCTGAGGTAACACATTCCACAACCATAATTTTATGGTATATACTTCTTTTTGTGACTCCTCAGAGAGTATAATATGTACTTAATAAACAGAAGAGATCATCAAACATAAATATAAATGCATACATTTAAATATAAATATAAAAGCATACATTTTATGTATGCAAACAAATAACAAGTCTCTGGATCCATATATAACAAATGTAAGTTTCAAATGCTGAAACAAGTACTGAGTACTTACTCTGTACAGGGCTGTAAGCATATTAAGTGATAACATTACAGATTGCAAAATGACCAAGGACTCATAGGTTCAGCCCTTAAAAAATATTTACTAAGGTAGACAACAGTTATACAAAATTCAACAAAAAATGTATTTTATACTATTTGGCTATAAATAATTACAAATGATATGATTGTAATAGTTATTAAAAGGAAGATACCAACCTAGGAAACCTTTTAAATGTGGATTTTTAAAAATTTGAACTTCATCCTGATTGTGATTATAATTCTTACCAATAGCAAGCCCTTTCTCTAAACTTTTTTCTCTGATTTTTAAAAAATTTATTCATCCTTTCAGTCAGCAAATATGCCTTGAGAACCTTTTCCGTGCCTGCAACTATATAGTAGTGAGACAGCCAAGGTCTTAGTCTTTGTGAAGCTGCACAATCTAATTAGTGGAGCTAAAGACAATTAAAAAGGTCATAGATAGACATACATATTGGAGAAGCACTTAACCCAGACGTTCTAGGAAAAAAACAACAGGTCCTGATGGAAGAGGTGGGGTGGACGAAGCGAAAGGATTCGAGTGGAGATAAGGGGGGTAGAGAAGAAGGCTTTCAGGTAAAGAGAACTGCATCTACCAAAGCTCAAACATTTCAAAAGAATTGGGAAAAGAAGGTGACTTGGGCTTTGGGAAAAGATGAGGGGTTCTGGAGAACAAAAGGCCGGCTTGTTTAAGATGAGACTGAAGAGGTCAATGGCAGGGAAGTGGCGTGCAGATTATGCCGATTCCCTAAGTCCTAATAAGGAATTTACACATTTTCTTGAGTATGTTTGGGGAGTTATTGACATTTTTCCCAGAATAATGGCATGCATGATCTAAGTGTATAACCAGGATCACAGGGGCGTCAAATGGAGGGGGACAGCAGGGCTGAAAAATGAAGACAACATGTTACGGCGATCCATTCTTTTCAATGACTGTTTACTGCAAAATGTTCATTTTGTCTTAGGCCTGCAGCCTTTTTATGTGCAAAGCAGAGTATTCTAAACCTGCATTCTCATTCTTATTACTTACCGAGGGATCACCTCCTTACCTGTTATTAGCAGTGACCATGGTTTCATTTCATTTCTCTTATTTTCATAATTCTCATTTTTTTGCATCTTTTTCTTATTTCTCTTTCATCTTTCACATGAAATGAATTCACACATATTTGGAGAGTAAGAAATGTGTCACTCATGTTGTTGACTCTTTTCATTAGATTTTTTTAAATGTACGCTTTCTCATGGTTATAAAAATTAATCCTGAAACCAGACTAACCAGAGTCACATGACCATATAATAAAATGAAAGAAAAAGTGTTTGCACTTTTAGGCTGAATTTTTATTGATAATGCAATTTGTTTTAAGTGAGAAACATAAAAAAGGAAGTTTTAAATTAGGGGTTAAACAAAAGGTAGCTAAAAGAAAGAGAAGTCAAATACTTTTGGTTAAAAAATAGAATTAGGACAAGACCAGCAACCTCAAGGAAGTGACACGAGGCTGATGATAAGAATATTGTAAAGATGTTTTTATTAGTTAAAATACAGAAGAAATTAAGAAAAAATATTTTTTAAGATTGCAGCATTACTTAAAATACTGAAAAGCTGGTTAAACTCAATAAGTTACAATTAAAACTAAATTGAAAGGCAAGGAACGGGGCTCTGTCCAACAGATACTGACTCCTTACGCAATTGTACGTACATGCATGGCGAATCCCTCAGTCCCTCTGAGTGTCCTTTCTAAATCAGATGGCCAATTAAAGTGGAAATATATTTTATGATTCTGAATTCGAACAGAAGTTAAAAGTCACTTTTAGTTTCATTAGAGATTTAGTGATTATGTAAATATCCATTATCTAGATTTGGTCTTCAAGGATGCTTGATGCTACCAGGTTATATAAGGAAATAAATATTTCCTTCATTTGGGGCACTGACCCCAGGATTATAATTCAAGAGTAATTTTTATTATAATCCCAGGGCAAACATAGTTTCTGTGTTATCTTGAGTAGGTCACTGTAACCGTCACCTGTGGTAGGTAACGTGGAAAATAGAAAATGTAACTAATGAACTTTATAATCTAAAGGGGTTTCCAAGCAGAAGGTTGAAATAGCTGCCTGGATTCTAGTCATTGTTTAATGGTGAGGGACTAATAAAAAGAGATAAACTAAAGAAAAAATGGTTTATTGTCTCAATAGAATTTGGGAGATACAGACAAGGCCATGACCATCTATGCAGCCGGAAAACTGAACTTAAAGCAAGAAAGGGTTTAAGGGTCAAGGATACAATGTAGCCACAAGTGTGATTATAAAAACATTACATGTAGGAATAAAATAAAATTAGAAGAATTCAAATTAGAGGAATTAAGTAAAAGACTATTAATGAAAAGGCTTTTTATTAATTTTTATTATTTTATACTTTTTTAATTTAACAAATCCATTATTTTTATTTATCTCATAAAGGAATAATTAATTATAAAGAGCAACTGGCAGTTTTAATGCTTATAGTTTATCAGATACCATTTTAACTCTTTTAAATTTATTAACCTCTGTAATTATCAAACCTGCCCTGTAAAAAGAAGAATTATAATTAACTTTCTATTGAAGATGGGTAGGCACAGAGGTTATATAACTTATATAAGATACAATCATTTTCTCAAATTGAAAGTTATTTAAAGAGGATTGTGAGAAAACTATTGCAAACCATAAAATAGAAAATTCCAGGACTAAAAATATAAATTAGGATAGCAAGTTGAAATTTCAAGGTTTATTGGGAAAGAGACAGAAAGAAGACGGCATATAGAACAGGGTAATCAACGTTATTTGGCTTTCTTTCTCCACAGGAAAGTGTAAACTATTCAAGACATTCAAGGGCAAACACCTACTTCTGGCAGAATAGCCTAGGGTTTACTTTTCTAGCCTGTTTGGATATCAAAACCCAATAGAAAAAGTTTCTCTTACCTGAAGCTGTAATATTGTATAAAATGACTTTGTCAGAATTTAAAATAGAGGAATGAAAGGGAACTAATTTGTTACCAGCAACCCCCAACAATAGATATAACCAGAAACAGGCATCAGGTGCTTAAAAATAAAGCAAATGTCAAAGATGTTGGGTGGTCAGAGCAGAAAATCAGGAATGAGCAATTTGGTAGAAAACCTGGGCACCTTTCAGGGACAAGTGCTAGTGCCAGCAGTAAGCCTCTCAGGACTTTGGGTGGTAAAGTGGAGAGAAGCACACAGATAAAAATATTCATATAAAATAGACATATCATTTTTTATCATTGATTTTTATCATTCAGAGGGTATTTATTGAACACCCATTTATGCTATGTTATGTAAAGGCAGGGCCTATAATTTAATCTTCATTCTACCCCACCATATGCCTAGCACAGTATATGAAGTAGGCACTAAACAGCTATGTGTAATTTACAGAATGAGCTTAATATTAAAAGATAGCATCTCATAGGCATAAGCAGACTTCCATAAACCAGCTATAACATGAGCTACATTGAAAATGCCAAAACCTCAGAAATAGAAATCATTTATACCTGGAGTAATAAGTGCAATCTTCATGACTCAGGTGAATTTTGAGTTATGCCTTGTCTGGGTCCATTCATCATTAATTTCTAAAGGCATTTATGTTTTGACATGGTATTTCTTCATACTTGAATTTATTCCATTTCTTACTGATAAAGTCATCATTGCAAAGATACATAACTTTTTCTCACTGTTTTTATTTGTGCCTAAACACATGACACTTTCTATCACCAGCATCTTGATTCACTTCAACTGAAAGGTAGAGTAGAACAGCTCCTCATATGATCTTTGTTCTTTCTGGTGATGGGGTGCTTAAAAAAAATCTTACTAAACCTCTCTCATGGGCAGCCATCCCACTTCTGGGAATATGTTTGAAAGAACTCAAAACACGAATTCAAAAAACCATAAATTCTTTATGTTCATTGCAGTGTTATTTACAATCACCAAGATAAAGACACAGCCCAATGATAAGTGTCTATCAGCAGATGGATGAATAAAATAACTATGGGACATTTACACAACGGAATATTACTTGGCTGCAAAAAGAAAAAAAGGAGACAATTTTACTCTTTGCAATAGTATAGATGGACCTGGAGAATATTATGCTAAGCAAAATAAATCAGTCCAAGAAAGGCAAATACAATAAGATTTTACTCATATGTGCAATCTAGTGAACAAACTGAACTAACAAGCAAACCAGAGACACTCATAGGTGCAGAACAGATGACAGCTAGTTGAGGGGGGTGGAGGGTGGAGGGATTGAGCAAAAAGGAAAAAGGACCCATGGACATGGACAACAGTGTGGGGATTGTGGTGAGAAGGGGACATAAGGGGACTAAATGGTAATAGAAAAAATACAACAACAATTTTTATGAAAAATAAAAAAACACTCTCCCATTTGCAAGTTGAGATAATTTTACAGTAGCTACTAATGCCCCAATATTAATATTATTGCTAAAATTTTATTTTAGTTGGAGAATAAAATGGGGATATCAGAAATACTACGCTACTAAGCCAATGATTCTTCTATATAGATGAGCTGAATTCTGTTGAACTGATTATGTTCAATTTAACCACTTCAATCTAAGTTTGAATGTTGGTGCTAGAACTATCCATACTAGAACTGGATTTGTTTGTCTGAGTTGTCTAGACAATTGCTACTAATAAACGGACTAAGGAAACTTACAGAATGATGAACCTTCACATGGACAAGGCAATTAAGCCTTTCAACAATTAGTCTACTAATTGTGTTCAGGTTAACTTTTCTACCTTGTATTAATCTAACAACTGCGCAGCCAAAACACCTGGTGCATCAAGTTCTCTCTCAGGACATTTGGTGAGGGGGCCACTTATTTTGTATCTTATTTATATTTGCTACATTACTTTTTAGTTACATTAAACATATTTTATTACATATTTATGCTTAACACCAAGGTGACCACTGAGCAAGTTAGAAGAAAACCAATATTATCACAAATACGAATCGTCTTCACTCCAAGGGGACATAAACCATTTTTTAGGTATCAGACTTTCTAAGTAAAAGATATGTCTTTAAACGAAAGGTATATCTTTAATCTCTGTTGAAGAAATGAACTAAGGGTTATTTTACCTTCTACTGACAGAGGCTAAGAAATTTGCTGGAATAGAATATAGGTCTGGAATAAGAGAAACCATGTATGTAATACACTGTGTTACCATGAAGTTCAATTCTATTGCTGAAATTCAGGTTTAAGTAGTCACAGATCTATAAATAATCATTATTTTTCCTCTATATCTATCATTTCTAACTATTTGTTAATGTACCATTTTTTTTTTCTGGTGAATTTTCTAAATTTAGAATGGTCTGTCTCTTAATTGCTTAGCACTCATAAGTTGTTTATACTTAAGCTTAAGCTTCATGTGGGAACTAAACATCAGTTAGATGGGCCATCAATAAGGAAGATAAACTCTAGAAACTCCAGCTCAGCCCCAAAATAAATATTCTGCATTATTGACCCAGAATAACTCAGAATGGTTCACATCTCCTTTGACACTCAAACCAGGACATGCAGGCAATTTCAAAGTGATTTTTTTCAAAGTTTTAAATTCATGTAATTAGATAACAAAGTTATATAAATATTCATCTGCAACAGAATCATTTTTTCTACATTCATAAGTGTGACTTGTATCTGGGAAAAGTAAATCAACCAGTAGAATTTAGTTAACTACTTGCAAACACTTGGATTACAGAAAAATATCATTTATACCAGAATAATTTTATTGGACAATTTTTCCACTGCAAATCTAGTCGTAGTTGGAGACTCTGAATCCAGGTTCATACAAGAAACGTGACCATGTAGTTGGCATAGGAAAACTGTAGCCTGCTGTCAATCTAAGTAAAGTGCAATTCATTTATATTTAATGCATATTAAAAAAAAATCCAGTAGGAAACAACTTTTTACCCAAATGTGCTAAGAAGATTTAACAGCCATGGTTACATTTCATACTATTGCTAGACAGGTCAAGGCATCACTAATGTTTGATGTTTTGAGAAAATAAATTTTGTTGCTACTAATGGAAGAGAGGTTAAGAACACATGGGGGAATGCTGCTTGGAGAGTTAGTGTTAATAGAACATCCAAAAGAAGAAGATTAATTTGAACATAATTAATAATAAGTTTCATGTCTCTTACCTCATCTGAGATACCTATCTCAGATACCTGAGGGAGATACTATGGTTCAATTACTGTGCTCCCATGGACCCCACCTGAGCCTTCCAGAACTGTGCCACTACTGCCTGAAAGTGATGGGTCTTCTGAGAGGAACTTGTAGGGTTAGTGCATTTTTAAATCAACAAAAAATGCTGACACAGTCAGAAGGGGGACTAAGAATTTACTATAAACTGTGATTCTTTATCAGATCAGGTGCTTTTGAAGTAAAAATGGCTTAAAAATTATGCTGGTCTAGTCAGAGGCAACCTGAAAAATGTTCCTTTCTCACCAGTAGCATCCTGACCTGTAAACCCATTTTTAGCACAGTTTCAAAAGCTTCTGCTATCTGGCTATTTATAGATGGCTGCAAGCTTTAAATAAGCCTTCTTTTTTTCCCCTTCGAGCTTCAGTTGGCCTCATGCAGCTTTAACAAGATCCCCAAAGAATCTGATTCAAAGAGATAAAAAGATGTGTTCATGCACATCTGTTTTATGAGTGGATAAGGGTCAATGTCAAAAGTGTTTTCTAGATATTTTAAGTGAATATAAACAACAGGTGTTGTTTCATGCTGAGTCTTTAGTGAAAAGTACAGACATTTTGGAATCTACATGTACAAAAACAATTAGATATTTGAACTGTAAAATGTATAAACTCTTTAACCATAAAGAGTCTGTGACAATATTTCCAGATACTGCTGAAAAATACCTTTCCCAAATTAACCTTATTGTTATTCTTATAAACTGTTAGCCAATAAGAAGACACTATACTTTGTAAGACTTAGTATGTTCTGTCCATCTCATTTGGCCACACAACATGTTCATGATTGACTATGTTCATGTCTCATGAATGGTGGAAAACAATGTTAGATATTTAGGGTAAAGAGCACCAAGTTTCCTTCCCTTTTATGAAAAATGTGATTATTAGGAATATTTTATTTCTGACATACTTATTATAATTTTGAGAATAAAACATGGCCTTCAAGTCTTGATCTTTTCAAAGAAAAAAAATGAGTGGTTCTGGGCCCCCAATGTGTATTCTGGGATGAACTAAAGGTCATCCCCCAAGAGAGACTTGCAGCAACCATAGAGCCTAAGATGTGTTGGTGACTAGCACCTATGAATAATAATGACCAAAGAAGAAAATATAAAGAAGTGCTTTGGGTTAGAGTTTTTCTGTGTCCAAAATTATCCTGGATTATTGAGAAGGAAGAGGGAAGCTAAATGTGCGTGAGCGCATGTATGTGTGTGTGTGGGGGGGGGTAGGGCTCTGGATAGCATGAAAATGATTCCTGTTAGAAATGTCTGAATCAAATCTTTAATGAAACATAAGGCACATCAAGACTGAGTAACTCTTCGAGGAGTTTGAGAAACAGAATAAACACCATAGAGTGGTGTTATCTGGGACTGGGACCTCTGGTGCAGCGGTAGGTGACATGTCTATGGGCAAAGATGAGGACAGTTCACTTAATTGTGGGATCGGCAGAGCTTATGCTCTGACATACCTCTGAAATGAAGCAAACAGGTCATGGGATAGATGCATCTATATTAAAAATTCTATATTAAAAAGATGCATCTATATATAAAAATTGCCTGTCCAGATTTGGAACACATTTTTTTAATATGAGTAAGAAAATCACTGGTTTACATGGTTGACAGGTGTTTCAGTTATTCATTTATTGACTCTCAGCTCCCTGTTCACCCTTCTTCGTCTGCAGGTAATGCTGACATAGTTTTTCTTTGACAGCTGGTACAGTGTCAGCAGGGTCAGTAAAGAATGTTGGGAGGATGTTAATGTAGAGAGGGGGCATCTTGTAGTTTCTGTGTACTTTCTTCTTCCTTGCTCCCATGTTTCTGAGCTGGTATGTGCGGCACCGAGTGAGACTCTACCTTGAAATTTGAGCTACACCACTATTGGCTTCAGGAGTTCCAGAGACACCTCACCTGGATTTCCAGGGACTGCAGGGTGGTGACACAGATGACTCTATGAGTTCCCCAGGAAGATCAACGCCAATCCTGTCCTCCAGCTCCATTAGAAATTTCCTGGTAAATTTCATCGGTAACCAGCAGGCTGTTCCGTGACCCCCAGCTTTAGCCACCAAATGTGGATCACCTCTGGCCTGGAGCAACCTAGCAACCTGCGTCATCACCCAGTGGGCTGCACACAGGGCTTTCCAAAGACATCTGAATCCCAGACATGGGAAGAGCCTCCCTTTTCATGTTTGTTCTTTGCTTCGGCACTGCTATATTAACCTGCTTGGGCTGCCTTATTAAATATGAGACTGGGTGGCTTAAACAGTAGGCATTTATTTTTACACCACTTATAGGCTGAAATTCCACAGTCTGGGTGCCTACAAACTCACTTTCTGGTGAGGATCTCTTCCTGGCTTGCACCTGATCTCCTTCTCAGTTTGACCTCACAGGTCTTTCTTCTTTGAATGAGCATGCCTGGTGTGTTTTCCCCTTCTAAGAGGACAGTAGTCATTTTGGATTGAGGTCCCACCCTTATGACCTCATTATTTTCGTAAAGGCACTTTCTCCAAATACAGTTACATTGAGGGCTGGGTTTTAAGATAAAATTGGTAAGGAGGGAACACAATTCAGTTCATAACAGGCACTGTCCCTCAACTGTAGGTTATTCTTTACCATTCTCTTTTATTCTTATTTGGTAATTAATTCCTCTAAATATTAATAATTTTTTGTGTTAAACTTTTCTGTTCACATTGCTGTGTGGTCTCTGGCCCTGACGGGGCTGGCTGATATAGGAGATGATATGAACAGACCCCAAATCCCTTCTCCTTATGGCAGCTTAATGTATATAAATGAACATTTGTTTTGCTCCCCTTTTGATATCATTCCTATTTACTGTAAGTAACCTGGCTTTAACCTAGGACTGCAGACTTGATTCCATGTGTCATTTCTATCTACCTGCCTTTCCTGAGAGTGGATTTAGCCATATATAGGCAGATAACTAAACACTTCCTAATGAAGTCATTGCCATGATTTTCTTGGCGACTTGCTTTAGAGTCCTTTAATCCTTGCTGTTGGGCTGAAATAAGTTCAACATGACTGTTGAGAAATTTGTAATCCCATGTCCTGTTTTCCTTACTGATTGCTCCAACAATTATTTAAGGAATTAGGACTAGTGTGCATCCCTCAGAAATGAGCTGTTATGCTAGGATTATTTTCCTCTGGTAAAATCATTGCACAGTGACTCACCTCCTTCGTGATTATGTCTGACCTACTCATGGTACCAAGTTGCTTCTTGGCCACTTCAATTAAGGGAGAATCCTATGAGCCCAATGCTGACTGCTAATTTGAAGGGCTTTATAAAGGAGGTTATTTTTGGCTTTCTAATTGTTTGAGTTTAGATAATCTAGAAAATGCACCTTGCATTCCTCTCTCCACAGCCCCAACTCCAGCCTCCAAATTTGGACTACAAAATTTGGGCCTTCATGCAACAATCACTCTGGTATAAATATTACCCATCAGTATCAGAACCAAAAGTCTCTTTTTTCTCTTTCTGAAAAAAAAAAAGCAGCATTATCATCTTCAAACTACAGTGGTTTGTGGTAACTAAGGCCCATTTTGAAGGCAAAAGTATTAGAATGCAAGTTAGGAGGGAGCAGAATAAAATGAAATCTCCTACCTGAGTAAAGGGTAAAGTGGATGAGGAAAGACAGAGGTTAGATCTGGGAGCTACACCAGTCAGTGCACTGAGGAGCTTAAGAGGAAAAATGAACAAACAAAGAAACACAACAACAGCAAGAGCAAACAGCAAACAGCAAGGTGACTGGGTTCCCTGCCTCTGTTAGTTTGGCAATGTCACCAGAGCCGTGGGAGAAGAAACACACTCAGTGAGGAGTCTGAGGCAATTTGTTGTGAAGGACAAAATTTTTAAAAAGAAAACCAGCAACACTAAAAGGAAAAGAAATCAACAGAGACAAGAGGGAAGGAGGGAGGGGGGGCAGGGAAAAGGAAGGAAAGGGAAAGTCAAGGAACATATAGCAAGGACTCATGGACAAAACCAAAGGGGAAGAGCTGAGGGAGGGAAGGAGGGAGGGGGCAAGGGAAAGTGGTGGGGGGGAGGCAGAGACAAATGTATTTGAAAAAATAAATAAAGTAAATAAATAAAGAAAAGAAAAATAAAAAATTCTCTCTACTATACCTTCCAACACTTTAGCACATTCTATATTCCTCACTGGCGGTTTTAGGTCCACAGAGTCTTTTGGAACCATGCGTGCTGGTACTGAAGCCTTCAGTCGTGGCCCTGGAGGGAAACGGAGCACAGTCAAGGACGGGACAGGGTAGTAGTGAAGACACAGGATGGTAACCACTCTGGTCCTGTCACTTGGTAGATGCAGTTCCTCTGCATCTCAGTTTGAGTTTTCTTTTCCAGAACATGAGGATAATACCAATAATGATCTCAGAATTGTAAGAGTTTAATATCAACACAGTCAAAAAGCAACAGACACATGGTGAGCCAGGAATAAGTGTCTCTCTATTTTCATTTTTGCATGTTTTTGATACAGAAGATTGTTTGGTTGCAGTTATTAATTTCTTCCAATATATCTGTTCTCTTTTTAAGATTTTTTTTTGGTTGATCTGACAGATTGATACATGAAAGACAGAGCTTTAAAACATACAAATGCTATATTTAACTAATGAACCCAAATCTCTGTTTACCATTTAAGTGACATAGAAACCTATAGAGTCATAAGTTCATTTGTTTATTCAATGAGCCTGCTTTCTGTTCCTAATATCTAGATACTTCACTAGCTGTTATAATATCATTAAACCAGATTATGCTCCTTGAAAATTGCTCAGATGCTTATATTAAATTAAAATGTAAGTGAAATCTTAACTAGAAGTACCTCAGTTTTACTAAGTTTGGAAACAATTTAGTAAAACCAATAATGAGAAACTCATCTTGTTAAAAAAAAAAAAAGGAAAAAAATGCACTCATGAGTAACTTATCATGTTTACATGAAACCTAATTTAATCTAATTCTCATAAGGAAAAATATTATCACATCTATAAATATGTGAGAAAATTGGCTTTCCTGATTTTAAAATTAAGCACCCAAGCATCACGTACATAACAACCTTAGAGGCAGATTTTTGCACATCACTTGATTCTCATTTCTAGTTCTTTCTTGATACTCCTGTCCATCTTTAACCCAGTTCCTAATCTTTTGCCTTTATCTTCTGTACTCAGGCGTTCTTCCTCAAAACCTGATAACAGACTTGTCTCCTCTGGTCCTTACCCTGTTCTTTGCATCTCCCTCTTCTTCTAGAGGTCTCATCTTCCAATCCTCTTTTGCCTATGTAAATGTAAAAGGTATCAGTCTATGTAAATGACCTTGTGTCTGTATCTCCTTATGTTCCATTCAAGAAATCTTAGAAAATACATCAAAGATTATTTATGAAATAGTCATTGTATAGTAATCTGTACTGATATTTTTAAGACAGTCAGAATGATTAAATTGTTTTTGTCATTATATAATCAATTTCAAATGCTAAAAGACATCTAAATATATGAATCATGGGGCTTATTTATTTCACATAGAGACATATAAATTACCTGATGGCAAATTGCTAGTGTGTGAAACTGAATAATCAAATAAATTTAGATAAATCATCTTAGTCCCATTAGCACATCTAAGAGGGATGATTTGTGAGGTTGAACATTTTGCAAGTACTATTTTTAATGAATGTTCAAACTAACAGGAAAACTAAAAAAACAATACAACAAAGCAAAATCTCAGCAGCATAGGATTACATAACCTTGCTGAAAGAAATATGTTAAAATTTCAGAAGCATTTATTTTATCACAATGAAGAAGATAGAATTTGCTTGGTCTCCTATCCCTGCATTCCTTTAAACTTGGCAAATGACAGCACTGAAACCCTGCTTCTAAATCATTTTATTTTCCAGCTTTATTGAGATATAATCAACATATAACATCTTATAATTTTAAGCTATACAATGTAGTGATTTGATATGCATATATATTGTGAAATTATAGCACAGCCTTCACCTCACATGATTACCATTTCATTGTTTTTTGTTGTTATGGTGAGAACATTCAAGATCTACTCTACTAGCAATTTTCAAGTATACAGCATAGTATTGTTAACTACGTCACTGTGCTGCACATTAGAGCCCCAGACTTAGTCCTCTTATAGCTGGAACATAGTACTGTATGAACAGCACCCACTTATAAAATATTAGTTAACCATATATTTGAGGGTTTATTTCTGGACTTTCAATTCTGTTCTATTAAACTATGTGCCTATTTTTAATGCCACTATCAAACTATTTTGATTACTATAGCTTTACAATGTAGTTTGAAATCAGGAGGTGTGATGACTCCGGCTTTATTCTTTCTCAAGATTGCTCTAGCTATTCATGGTCATTTGTGATTCTATATGAATTTTAGGATTGTTCATTCTATTTCTGTAAAAAAAAATGCCATTTAAATTTTTTGTGGGGTTGCATTAAATCTATAAATGATTTTGGGCAGTATGGACATTTCAACAATATTAACCCTTCTGATCCATGAATATGGGATACTTTTCCATTTGTGTTGTGTTTCATCAATGTGCTGTAGTTTTTGGTCTACAGATTTTTCATGTCCTTGGTTAAGTTTACTCTTAAGCATTTTACTGTTTTTGGTGCTATTATAAATAAGATTGTTCTTTTCATTCTTTTTAGATATCTTCCCATTAGTATATACAAATTCAACTGATTTTTGTATGCTTATTATTTTATCCTACAAATTTACTGAATTTATTTACTAGTTGTAACAGTAAATAAATTTTGGTGGAATTTTTAGTCTATATTCAAGCTCATGTCTGCAGAGATAGTTTACTTCTTCCTTTCCAATTTGGTTAATGTTTATTTTTTTTTTATCACCAAATTTCTCTGACTTCCAGTACCATGTTGAAGAAGAGTGGTGTGAGTAGACACCTTTGCTTTGTTCCTGATCTTAGAGAGAAGATTTTCAACCTTTCGCCATTGAATATAATGTTAGCTGTGGGTTTGCTATGGCCTTTAGCATGTTGATGTATATTCCTTTCATGCTCTCTCTGTTGAAAGCTTTATCATGAAAGGACATTGACTTCTGACACATGCTGTCTGCATGTATTGCAATGAACATATGATTTTTATCTGTCATTCTATTAATGTAATGTATTATTGCATTGATTAATTTGCATGTTACACCATTTTAACATCTCAAAGATTAATTCCCCTTGATCACGGTGGAATCCTTTAAAAATACTGTTGAATTTGATTTGCTAATATTTTTTGAGAATATTTGCATCTTTTTCAGTAACTAGCTTACTCTCCTAATTCTTCTAGGAATGCCACTCAGTCATTTTCTTAGTTCTTTTCTCCTTCACCTATGGGAACTGACGTCCCATCCAGAGAGACTTGTTCTGTGGTCTCTCTGTTTTTTGGTTGATGCAAACGAGCAGCCTGTTTTTCAAATCTGCAAACGGTGCCTAAAATGAGTATTAAAGGAGGACCAATATCTGGTCTCTAATGCAGGAAGCTCACCAGGATCTCAACGTCTGTCACTTCCATATGTGTATATAAAGGCCTGCCTTCTCTCTGAACTTGCTATTTCCGTATTTCTGAAGCCACCACTTCAGATTCACAGTAAAATTATATAATTTTTCTCTCTTATTACCCACATTCTGAAAATCATATTGGAATTCTTAATGTGTGTGCTAGACACTCTGTTAGACATAAGGGATATAACAGTAAATGAGACATAATCCTGACTTTCAAGACACTTTCCTCTAATAGGGAAGACAGACAGGTAAATAGGCATAGCAAGACGGGTGAACACTGTAATAGCAGTGATCATAAGAGCTAAGGCACTGACCTTTGCTAGAGGTTACTAGAATATTTCAAATGTGAATGTAAAGGAGTTCAAAGGGACAGTTCATTACAGAAGCCAAATATAATAAACCAGTTAACTTGGCCAAGGGGGGGGAAATGCCAAGACTTATCAGTCAAACAATAAAGAGAGAGGCTTTACCTCAGAGCCTTCTTGTATACCTCTTCTTTTTAAAGATTTTATTTATTTATTTTTAGAGAGAAGGGAAAGGAGGGAGAAAGGGAGAGAAACATCAATGTGTGGTTGCCTTTCACAGAGCCCCAACTGAACAGGTCCACAGCCTAGGCATGTGCCCTACTGGTAATCCAACCAGTGACCCTTTGGTTAGCAAGCCAGCACTGAATCCACTGAGCCACACCAGCCAGGGCTTCTTACATATTCTTACCTGATAGCATCAGATGGGGGAGACCTCTTATCTGAGACCATCATCAAGCTGTGACTGCTATTCTTTATCCATACTCTACTTGACTTTGTATTCATTGCCTCCCTTTGTGCCAAAAGCTCTGATCTTTGCAGTAGTGATATTGAAATTATGCTTTGGAGAACGTTAATTTTGAAGTCAGGCAGACATAGACTCTTAAATCCTGTCTCTGCTCTCTACTAAGTTTGAATAATCCCCCAACCTTTTAAACTCCAGCTTCCCCACATACCAAATAAAGCTAGTAATCATGCTTATGTGAGATAAGGCCTCCACAGGGTATAGCATGTTACTGGTACATAAAGAATACATAATAATTATTAGCTTCTATTTCAAATTAGGGTTGTTGAACAGATGTGCCACCAATTCTTAGAAATGCTCTTCAGACCAAAATCCCTCCCAGATTTCCAGACAATAGAGCATCCTTTGACATTAATAGGAGTTCAGGACAATCTAAAAGGCATGATCTGCAATTTCTCACACTTAACATGTTTTGCATCTGCAGTGGCATCAGAGAACTACTGTTACTAATGCTTTAAGGTTCAGTTTAAACATCAAGCCCTCTGAGGTACTTTCTGTAATCTGCACTTTTCTCTCCATGTGGCATTACTTCTTTCCTTCCCTGTATTTCACTAAATATGTAGTTCTCAAAATATGGTCCATCTGTATCATACACCTTATATAAAATTTTTTTACATACATCAAACTACATTTCAGTTATTTTTATATGTCTACATGTGGAACCTGCATTTTATTTGCATGCCTATGTTGGCAATATCTAACTATACACATAGTAACATTAAATATTTGAATAGTTGAATGGGCAAATGGCAAGGCAAATAAAGGAGAGATTAAATAAGTAGGAAAAATAATTTCCTCTTTGCACACAGCTCTAAACAATAGTTAGGAAGATGGTTTAGACATAGCCCCCTATGTAATATAACCAATAAAACAAATAATTGATAAATTTCACATAAACCAAAAGCAAAACATATTAAGAACTCCTAAATCTTGAATTGATAAACTTTATATACTGATGTAATTCCCAGTGTAAATGGATTTCACATACCAAATTTAAGAGTAAGAGGAAGACATGTACTAACTATCACTATCATTCCTTACTATGGCCTAAAGAATGATAACATATTATTATAGTGGATCTGACAACTGATCTCAACAACTACTTGCCAAAATATCTCTTTTATTAATAGAGTTTTCTTTTGTTAACATCCTGTAGTTAGACCTTAATGACTTATTTATTATTAAAATAAAGTCATATCCTCTATTATATATTAAGATATTTTTATATGATAATGATATTTAATGAAATAGTTAAAGATGCTGCCTGGATACTTTTTTCTGCATGCCTCCTAGCGAAAGTTTTTTTACATATTCTTTTTGTAAATCTTAGGGATTTAAATGAAAAATACTCATTTGTTGAAAACTGATGCCCTACTAATTAAATAAAAAACAAGACAATTTGAATTTAGCTTAATAAGCAAAGCAGAGTAAAGCAGCTGTGTCCCATTAGCTTCTGATTTTCTACAAAATGGAGAGGGAATCAGATATACAAAAACAGTGTCTAAAATTAGAAGCTTGTGGTTATGCCAAAGGTCTTTTTGCTGCTTTCCTGGATTGGCAAATAAATAGACGTTTTGGAATTGTTACACTAAACACTCTTATTCACTGAAATAGTGCTGCTGTTCGACTACAAGCCTTCAGTTTCTCTACAGAGTTAAAATACGGGTATAAAAGAAAAAGAAAAAAAATCAAATTACCTTTTGAACATTAGATCCATTTTCTATTAGCCAAGGGGGAAATCCTGCCATTTAAGGAGAAAAGTTGAGGGTAGAAACATTCCAAATCACCTTTATGCTACCTCTTGAAAGCTTATGTGGTACCTCTGAATAAAAATAAACCAATTTGGGGGCCGTTGAGAAAGTGGAGCTGACAGTGATGCACAGAATAGGGAAATTGTCTTAAACAAACCCTTTTCTTTAAGAAATCTCTTTAGTTGTGCATGGCCCTATCAATGAAATTCTTGCTAATTTAGCAGCAGCTGTAATGAGAAGTATATCCAAGAGGAAATAAACAATGTTAGAGAAAGAACAGTTTTCCACTGCTTAAAAATGAGTGCAAAGGTTAAATGTTATTTTTCCAGGAATCTCAATAGCACCATAGAAAGTGATTTTAATGGCTCTGAATTTTCTAAAGGATCATATCAAGACTATAGAGGAGTTACACTGATCCCAAGAATACTTGGGAATATATTGTGTTCTTTTGGAATAGGCACCAACACTACCTCCAATCTGCCATTTTTTTCTCTGCATGAGACTAGAAAGAGGCAGGGCCACAAGGTTCCCATTCCTTTTCCTTTCATTTTTTCTCTGTTTACAATCAGCAAAACCACATTGAACCTAGGAACAGCTTTCTTTAAGTTTCAGGCTCAAGCATGGATAATTTCTTAGCACAAGATATCTCTACAAATATTTGTAAAATGAAAGAATTGTGAATGACAGTATTCATTTTCAGTCAATGCTCAAATGACAAATCCTATGCTGCCATATCATTGGTTTCATCCTATCATCTTAATAATATCCATAAGACAAAAATGATACCCACGTGCAAACAGCAGCCTCTATCAATACATTCGCCTTGATCGTTTGCAGAGAGAGTAGTATAGCTGCTGTGCACAACACTGATCAAGGGAGCTGCCTTTTCCATGATGCCACTGTCATTACAAAACTGTGAATAAATTGATAAGGAATGGTACCTTTATTTCGTAATTATAGATAATCACATGAATATAGTCAAATCTATTTGTCCATCGTTATTGTAATGGCATTGGAAACAGACTGATTGTTGCCAAAGGGGAGGGGGTACTAGGGCACTGAGTGAAAAGGTGAAGGATTGAGAAGTACAAATTGGTAGTTACAAAACAGTGATGGGATATATAGTACAGTGTAGGGAATATAGTCATTAATGTTGTAATAACTGTATGATGCAAGATGGGTACTGGAAATATTGGGGGCGTACTATGTAAAGTATATGATTATCTAACCACTATGCTGTATACGTGACACTAATACAAAATAACATAGAATGCAAACTATAAAAAATTTTTAAAAATTAAAAAATATAACTGTAATACAAAGCCAACTCATTTTCTAAGGAAAGATAACCGTAACATGCAGAACAAGAGAAAAAATATTAACTAAGGTAAACAACATAACAAATGGTATTATTCCATAGGGATCAAATAGACTATAGTGGTACCGGTCTGTTTTCTGTTACCAAGTTCTCAATAGACAGATTATATAATGCTGAAAAAATTACCTTTTTATAATTCTTTCTCTCATCTCTCTTTTTCTATTTTTAATCTAGGAGGAAGTATTTATGTAAAAATTCGCAAAAGCCATAACAATGATTAGTCAACATAGACAAACATAGACTATGTATGTATACATCTAGCTTATTTTCTTCCTATTTGCAAGATTTTTAAATAAATCTAGTGCATCTCATATATTAAAAGACTCTAGATTAAATGGATACAATATTAAAAGGAAGCAAATTTAGAGAACAAAAAATAATTGAAGGTCTATTTTATATCCAAGTGAGCCACTGGTAAAATGTTTATTGGAATATATTCATATGTTTTATTTTAATGTGTACTACCTGTGTATCAAAGAATCTAAAGAAATGTTGCAAGAATAATTTAGTAATAAAATGTGCAAATTTCCTTTATAGAAATGTTACAGTTGCTCTGTTGGTATGTAATTTTTCAACAACAGAGTTCCTGGTCTAGCAACCTGATATTTATTTATATTTATATTTATATTTTATTTTATTTTAATTTTTAAATCATGTTTATTCTATTACAGTTGTCTCAATTTTTCCCCTTTTACCCCCCTCCACCCATCCCACACTCCTATCCCTGCTCCCACAGTCAATTCCCACTCTGTTGTCCATGTACATGGGTCATTCATACATGTTCTTTGTCTAGTCCCTTCTCCTTCTTTCCACCATTGTCCTCTTTCTCCATCCCCTCTGTCACTTTCAGTCTGCTCCATGTTTCCATGCTTGTGGTTTATTTTGTTGAATAGACTCCACTTATAGGTGAGATCATATGGTATTTTTCTTATATCGACTGGCTTATTTCACTTAGCACAATGCTCTCCAGTTCCATCCATGTTGTCGCAAAAGGTGGGAGTTCCTTCTTTCTTTTTCTTTTTTTAATGCAGATTGATTTTATTTATTTTGTAATGTCAAAATCTATTATAAAATATTAAAAAATTTAAATCCATTATGAAGTCTCAGCAATTAAAACAACATGACACCAGCACAGAAATAATCAAGTAGATCAATGAAATAAAATGAACATTCTAGAAATAAACGTATATATCTGTCTAACAATGTAATATATGATTAAATTGATATTTCAGGTCAATGGGGAAAACAAGGCTTATTCAACAAATAAGGTGCATGGACCACTATTACTTGAAAGAAAACAAACATAGAACCTTATTTCACACATTATACAAACAATATTCAGGTGAGTTAAAAATCAATATGTAGAATCTAAGGAGTTTCAGGATAAAATACAAACTAATATTTTTCATCCCCTGAAGTAAAATATTCAAACCCAGAAGCTATGAAGTAAAATATTGAAATTATGAGTTTATTAAACATTTAAGACTGTACAGTAATATACATATTAAAAAAGTTAAAGCACAAGTAATAGAATAGGAAAGTAATTGCCACACATCTAAAAAAGGGCTAATAGTTTTTTTGGGGGGAAAAATTCTACAAACATTTAATCAAAAAATGGATAAAGAATACCAAAAGGTCATTAAAAGTTTTTTTAAAATAATAGAAATAGGCAAGAAATATACAAAAGCAGGTTTAGTTTCAACAAATAATAAAGAAACAATTAAAATAACACATCATTATCACAATCAGATTAAGTATTAAAAATATTGCTAATATCAAGTATTGGTGACTGTGAAAGGAACTGGGTATTCATAGACTCTTTTTCTTCATCTTCTTAGAACAGTCTTGGTTGCAAGCTTTTGCTTTTCATGACTTGAAATATTTCTTGCCATTCTCTTCTGGCTTGTAGTGTTTCTGCTGAGAAGTCAGCTTCTAGCCATATTGGGGCTTCCTTACATGTTACTACTTCTTTCTCCCTTGCTTCCTTTAGGATTCTTTGTCTTTGATATTTGCCATTTTAATGATGATGTGTCTTGGAGTGAGACTCATTGGGTTCCTCTTGAATAGAGCACTCTGTGCTTCCTGGACTTGTTCGACTTTTTCTCTCCTCCAATGAGGGCAGTTTTCCATCATTACTTTTTCAAAAAGGTTCTCTATCCCTTCCTCATCCTCTTTTCCTTCTGGTATCCCTAGTATACGGATATTATTATGTTTCAGGTTGTCCTGCATTTCCCTCAATGCCTCTTCTTTCTTTTTGAGTCTTTTTTCATTTTCTTGCTCTTTCCAGGAGCATTTTTTCTACCTTATCTTCCAGCTCGCTGATTTGATCTTCTGCTTCACCTAGCCTGCTTTTGACTCCTTCTACTGTGTTCTTCAATTTAGAAATTGTATTCTTCATTTCCTCTTGTGTCTTATTGATACTTCCTATGTCTTTTTTCATGCTGCTATTGTTTGCAGTAAGTTCCTCATAGTTTCCCTGTAGCTTTTGGTAATTCTCTCTGAGCTCACTGAACTCATTGAGCTTCCTTAGAACCATTGTTTTGAACTCAATATCTGATAGTTTACTTGCCTCTATTTCATTTAGTTCTTTCTCAGAATTTCTCCTTTCACTTCGACTGGGGGGTGTTTCTTTGTCTTCCCATTATTTGTGGGATTTCTTTTTTGCATCTGCTTCTTCAATTAAGCTATCTTGATTTCCTGACTTTGTGATGTGAACTTCTATGGTAGGAGATCACTGTTTTTCCTTTCTTGATCTGCCTCTGATGATGTCAGATGTTGACCCTGTGTGGCTTTAGGCAGTCTGTTCGAGACTTCCAGTAATCTACTGGAAGTCTGTTGCTGTCTCCTTCAGCTGTTAATCTAGTCATTCTGCACTCAGCAGGCTGCATTAGACAGCACAGGGTGGGACAGAGTCCTTCCTGAGGGTGGGATTATTATGTCCTCTCACTCTGCTGCCACTCAAGGGAGTGTTCTGCCTGAGCCAGGTGGCTGCTGCCATATAGGGGATGAGTCAGCACCAGATCCCCTCAGCTACTCTCTCTGTTCTCTTCAAGTGTCTCTAGCCCACTCTTGCCTCCCCTCTTTGCCAGAGACCAGGGTAAGTGGCTGCAAATAAAAATGTATGCGGTGGCTCTTTAAATGGCTCTTTGCATCTCCATCTGCCTGTCTCTGGCCAAGAGCAACCCTGCTACTTTTCTCAGGTGGCTGATATATGTGTACTTTATGAGTTCTGGTGCTGTAGGCTGGAGATCCCCGCTTATAGCTTTGACCCCACTCTTCTCAGGGGGATCCAACTGGTTGTTTCAATATCCATCTGGCACTGCTGCCCGGGGGGGCCCTGCCCGCCTTCCAGAGTCTCTACCACTTTCCTTGCCAGTTAGGTTGTGTTAATGCTGATTCCTCTGTCTGTCTGTGATTATAAGGCTCTCTCACTATTGTTCGGTTGTTTGTTCCAGGTGGTTTCTCCACAATTCAGTTGTAATTCCAGATTGGTCCTGGGAGGAGGTCAGTGTACTTCCACTCACTCCTCCGCCATCTTGATTCTCTAGCAACCTGATATTTATATGTGAACTGTTACATCAGAACATCAGAGAATTTAACTGTCTCTAAAATGACAACATGGAAATATGTGGCAATGAAGATTCAGGGTAACAATTTCAGTTCTTCATAAACAATGGATGAAGTAATCAGAGCATCAAAATGATCCACATTTTATTTCAGAATAGCAAATGAGCAAAACCAAGTCTTTGGCTAACATGAATAAATAAGATCAAACAGGCCCTATTTTTAATCTAAGAGGAAGTAATCTGGGAGGCCCTGTGGAAGCTGTTAGATAACAGAAGCAAGGGATTAGATGTTTTTGTTTTTGTTTTCAATTTCTTGTCACTGTGTTTTAAATTAATAAAAAAAGAATAGCTTTGCAGGTCTTAGCGACACTGATTTGAAGCCAGACAGGCATTCATTCTAGTGACGGGGACACTGCACCATGCAATGACTGATTGTTGAGAGTATGTACCATACTGCACAGGAGAGGGTCTTAACCTGTAAGGTATCTTCTCTAAGCTGACGTGCATATCTCTGGACCTTGGGATTCTTCTCTCACTAGTTTACCTTAATTACAGTGGGAATTTATTTTTTCACTTTCAAGTTGCCATTCTGAATGAAGTTTCCATCCTCTCCCTTTTTCAGAATTGATTCAGAGGAAACTACATTTTTCCAAGGTAAAAAAAAATGAGAAAAACAAGTAATTATAACTTGATTCACATGAGTGATACAATTGATCAAAAAAGAAAAAAATGTGGATTTGACTATGTTAAATCCTCATATTGTGTGGCACAGGCACAGTTAACAAAAAAGGAAAAGTCAAATGGGACTAAAAAAATAACTATAGTATATGCATTAGTTGTAGTGTTAAATTCTTAATATGTAAATAGTTTTCATAATTTATTTCCTAAAGACAAACACTCCAGAAGAAAAAATTAAATGTAATCTAAATAGAGTATTCACAAAAGAAAAAAATATATAAAGATAATGAACATAAAAAAATAAACATTTTCACCAGAAATGCCTATAGCAAGTAAAATTTATTATTTTAACTTATATGATGGGAAATATTATTATAATGAAGAGTGTCTTAAAATGGTTATTATCCAACCTAAACTTTAAAATATATTTTTAATAGAAAATTGCTCTGTTTTATAGAACAGGAAATTGTCCTAGAAAAATTGACTGGAGAAAGGCATATGAATGAATTCCTAAGATAAAAGTACATGTGGGCTGCATTGCAGAGTGGTTTCTAGTGTTCACTTAATTGCTATGTGTCCTAAAACAACAATTAAAATAATTATACACATATATACACAGCAGAAGACTAAGCATCATTAACATATGTCTTTAGTGACAAAAATATAATTAATATCTAATAAATGAGAGAATTGTATTTCTTTTCCTTTTTTGAATTTATTGGGGTGACATGAATTAACAAAATTAAAGAGGTTTCAGGGGTAAAATTTCTATAACACATAATATGAGCAATATATTGTCTGTTTACCACAAGTCAAATCTCTATCCATCACCACTTAACCCCCGCCCCCATACCATTACCCTTAATGTGCGAACAATATATTTTAGAACAACGACTTGGTTACTAAATATTTCATATATATTTGTCTTGACTACATAACAAGTTTATAAGCTTGTCATACAAGGAAATTTTATTTTACTGTTATATATATTTCAAAACTTTTGTTTGAAATCTTTGTATCATATTGAGTCCATGCAGACAGAATTCATTCAAAGGTGTGAATGCTCACACACACATACAGATATATACTCTCTTTATTTTATTTTTTAATTATATTTTATTGATTATGCTATTACAATTGTCCTGATCTTACCCCTTTGCCTTCCTCCACCCAGAACCCCCACTCCCTCAGGCAATGCCCCCACCATTGTTGATGTTCATGGGTCATTCGTGTAAGTTCTTTGGCTACTCTATTTCCTATACTGCACTTTACACCCTCATGGCTATTCTGTGACTACCTATTTGTACTTCTTAATCCCCTCACCTCTTCACCCATTCCCCAACACCTCCCCCATCTGGCAACCATCAAAACACTCTCTGTATCTATGATTCTGTCTCTGTTCTTCTTGTTTGTTTAGTTTGTTTGTTTTTTTATATTCAGTTGTTGATAGATTTGTATTTTTTGCCATTTTATAGTTTTGATTTTTTTCTTAAATAAGTCCCTTTAACATTTCATATAATAATGGTTTGGTAATGATGAACTCCTTGAATTTTTTCTTGTCTAGGAAGCTCTTTATCTTCAATTCTAAATTATATCTTTGCTGGGTAGAGTAATCTTGGCTGTAGGTCCCTGCTTTTCATGATTTTGAATATTTCTTGCTAATCCCTGTAGGGTCCAGTGGAACAGCCTCCTCTATTACCCAAGCTGAGTTTGAGGTATACCCTTCATGTGCACTGAGTGCATTTTCCTCTTGTAGTTGAGGCTTGGTGGCTGTTGGCAGATCAATGGGAGGGTTTTACCCAAGCCAGTCAGCTGCAAGGATTGACTGTAATCACTTACCACCAACATCTGCCCTCCATAGAGAATCAGCTGTGCAAGGGCAGGGTGGTGTTGCTCCAACATGGTCTGTAGCTGTCCACTGGGTGCACTGGCCTTGGGGTTTCTGAGGTGGTTGCTGCTTGTGCTTGGAAAACCTAAGCAAAGCCAAGCTGTGAATCTAGGCTGGCTGCTGCTAGAGCTGGGTCTGGGGATAGGATTTAGGAAGTTGTGAAGCACCAGCTATTCATATGGAAAAGGAGCTTGGGTGGGCCCTTAAATTGGATGCAATGGAATCTCAGGATCTCCAAGGTGGGTCAAAGAGTGTTAGAGAGGTTGGTGGAGTCTCAGATAATGGCACCTGCTTCCTGGCTCTGTTGTGGGAAGGCTTAGAAAAGGGACAATGGCCTCTGCTCACCTTGATGCCAGACACTTCAATTTCTCCCAGTATACCATGACGGCCTTTTAAGCTGTTACTCCAGTAATGGAGCTCAGAGGGACTGAGTCTGAGTGGGTGAGTCCACGTGTGGGTTCCTTAAGAACAGTTTAAGGTTCCAGCAGTTTCTTCCACTGACTCAACCCCTGCTGATTTTTGCAGCTAGAAGTTGTGGGGACCTACCTTCCTGGCACTGGAACCCTGAGCTTGGGGGCCTGGAATAAGGCTGGGACTCCTTCCTCTGAGACATCCATCCTAAATTTTTGTCCACCCCACATAGGTGCGGGACCACCCCTTTCTGCATATGTGCCCCTCCTACCAGTCCAGGTGGATGTGGTTTCTTTAATTCTGTAGTTGACATGTTTCCATTCAACTCAATTTCTGATGATTCTGAGTGACGTTTGTTCTATGTTTTAGTTGTAATTTTGATGTGGTTGTGCAAAGAGGCGAGCGATGCCTATCTATGCTGCCATCTTGACTGGCAGTCTCTACATTCTCTCTTTAGATAATGTGAAATCTTTTTCTTCTTAAGGTCTGCTGAGGAAAAGCTTTTATTTTTTTCTTTCACTGCAGCATTATTTACAATAGTCAAGACTGGGAAACAGCCCAAATACCCATAGTAGCTGAGTGGAAAAAAGTCTGTGATATACTACATAATGGCCATATAAAAGAAGGAAATCTTGGCCATAAAAAAGAAGGAAATTTTATCATTTTGGACAGCATGGATGGACGTGGAGAGTATTATGCTAAGTGAAATAAGCCAGTCAGAGAAAAACAAACACCCTATGATCTCACTCATATGTGGAATCTAATGAACAAAACAAACAAACAAATAAAAACATACTCATAGATAGAACAGGCTGACCACTGTCAGATGGGAAGGGGATTGTGGGGGCTGGGTGAAATAGGCAGACAGATTAAAAAAAAACATAAACACAGACAACAGTATAGTGATTACTGAGGGCAAGCAGGGAGGTAGGATTAAGGTATAAAGGGAGATGGAAGGAGACTTGACTTTAAGTGGTAAACACACAATACAATGCACAGATGATGTATTATAGAATTGTACACCAATTACTCTCCCCCATGGGTCCTTTATACATGTTCCTTGATGAATGGGGGAAAATGGGGATAACTGTAATTGAACAACAAGAAAGAATAAATACATAAATAAAAGAAATAAAGGGCAAAAATAAGTACAGCAGTACTCTTTTAGTAATGATTACTGATCTCTTTTTAAAATGTTTACAGTGGTTGTTAAATAAGGAAACAATTGAATAAAATTTATTCTGCCTATGTTTCTCTAATAGCCTTTTCTCATCTATCAAAAAAATTATACACTGAAACCTATATAATTTTATTACCAATATCACTCCAATAAATTCAATAAAAAAGAATTGCTTATGAGAAATTACAACTGGACCCAACAGAAAGATGTGATCAAACAAAATAGAGATAAATTCTTGTTAGACTAACCACTATTTGGTATGCTGCTACAGGGGTGAAAACAAATAAATTTTTTTGTGTGTTAGGTTTTAATGTTTTAAGAAAAAAATTAAAAAATGAAGAAAAAAGCAATAAAATTCTTACTGAGGAGGAAATCTGAAAAAGTATTGAGAGTATGACGGAAAATAGCCTCTTTTAAAGCAATTACTGTTTATTTTTTTATTTTTTTAGTTATATTTTATTGATTATGCTATTATAGTTGTCCCAATTTCCCCCTTTTATCCCCTCCACCCAGCATTCCCACTCCCTCAGGCAATCCCCTCACCATTGTTTATGTCCATGGGTCATGTGTATAACTTCTTTGGCTACTGCATTTCCTATATTGTATTTTACAGCCCCATGGCTATTCTGTAACTCCGTATTTGTATTCCTTTTTTTTTTTCAATTAATTTATTTTTCCAAATACATTTGTCTCTGCCTACCTCCCACCACTTTCCCTTGCCCCCTCCCTCCCTCCCTCCCTAAACTCTTCCCCTTTGGTTTTGTCCATGAGTCCTTGCTATATGTTCCTTGACTTGCCCCTTCCCTTCCTTTTCCCCCGCCCCTGCTCCTTCCTCCCCTCTTGTCTCTGTTGGTTTCTTTTGCTTTCAGTGTTGCTGGTCTTATTTTCCTTGCATCTTTGTATTGTTGGTTAGGTTCCACTTACAGGTGAGATCATATGGTATTTGTCTTTCACCCCCTAGCTTACTTCCCTTAGCATAATGCTCTCAATTCCATCCATGCTGTTGCGAAGTTTAGTAGTTCTTTTTTTCTTTCTGCTGTGTAGTATTCCATTGTGTAATGTACCATAGTTTTCTGATCCAGTCATCTACTGATGGGCATTTAGGTTGCTTCCAACACTTGGCTATTGTAAATTGTGCTGCTATGAACATTGCGGTGCATAGGTTCTTTTGAATTGGTGTTTTGGAATTCTTAGGGTATAGTCTCAGCAGGGGAATCACTGGATCAAAAGGCAGTTCCATTTTCAGCTTTTTGAGGAAATTCCACACTGCTTTCCACAGTGGCTGCACCAGTCTGCATTCCCTCCAACAGTGTACTAGGGTTCCCTTTTCTCCACAGCCTTGCCAGCACCTGTTGTTTGTTGATCTGTTTATGATGGCCATTCTGACTGGTGTGAGGTAGTACCCCATTGTGGTTTTGATCTGCATTTCTCTGAAGGCTAGTGATGCTGAGCATCCTTTCAAATGTCTCTGGGCTCTCTGTATATCTTCCTTGGAAAAGCGTCTGCCCAGGTCCATAGTCCATTTTTTGATTGGATTATTTGTCTTCTTGGAGTGGAGTCGAGTGAGTTCTTTATATATTTTGGAGATCAAACCTCTACCTGATGTATCATTAGCAAATATATTTTCCCATACGGTTGGCTCCCTTTTCATTTTGCTGATGTTTCTTTAGCCATGCAGAAGCTTCTTATTTTGATGAGGTCCCACTTGTTTATTCTTTCCTTTATGTCCCTTGCTTTAGGAGACAGATCAGTGAAAAAATTGCTGCGTAGGATATCTGAGAGTTTCCTGCCAACGTTCTCCTCTAGGACTTTGATGGTGTTGTGACTTATATTTAAGTCTTTTATCTATATTGAGTTTATTTTTGTGTATGGTGTCAGCTGATGATCCAATTTCAATTTTTTTCATGTAGCCATCCAGCTCTCCCAACACCATTTGTTGAAGAGGCTATTATTGCTCCATTTTATGCCTCTGCCCCTTTTCTCAAAATTAGATGCCCATAGAGACCTGGGCTTGTTTCTGGGCTTTCTATTCTGTTCCAGTGGTCTATGGATCTGTTCTTGTGCCAGTACCAGATTATTTTGAGTATAGTGGCTTTGTAGTAGAGTTTGATGCCCGGTATTGTGATCCCTCCTACTTTGTTTTTCTTTCTCAAAGTTGCTGAGGCTATTTGGGGTCGTTTATGGTTCCATATAAATTTTTGAAATGTCTGTTCTATTTCTGTAAAATATGTCATTTGTATCTTAATAGAGATTGCGTTGAATCTATAAATTGCTTTGGGTAGTATGGACATTTTGATGATATTAATTCTTCCAATCCATGAGCACAATATATGCTTCCATTTATTTGTGTCTACCTTAATTTCTTTCTTCAATGTTGTATAGTTTTCTGTGTACACCTCTTTTACCTCCTTGGTTAAATTTATTCCTTGGTACTTTATTTTTCTTGTTGCTATATCGAATGGTATTTTTTGTTTCTGATTTCTTCTTCTTCTATTTCATTGCTGGTGTACAAAAATGTCTTTGATTTCTGAATATTGACTTTGTGTCCTGCTGTTTTGCCAAATTCACTTATTAGGTTGAGGAGTTTTTTTGGTAGAGTCTACAGGGTTCTCTATGTGCACTATCATGTCATCTGCAAACAATGATAGCTTTACTTCCTCCTTTCCTATTTGGATGCCTTTTATTTCTCTTTTTTGTCTGACCACTGTGGCTAGGACTTCCAATACAATGTTGAAAAGAAGCAGTGAAAGCAGACATCCTTGTCGTGTTCCCGATCTTAGTGGGAAAGTTTTAGTTTTTGCCCATTGAGTATGATGTTGGCTGTACCTTTTTCATATATGGCCTTTATTACATTGAGGAATGCCCTACTTATTCCCATTTTGCTGAGTGTTTTGATCAGAAATGGGTGCTGGACCTTATCGCATGCTTTTTCTGCATCTATCAAGATAATGATGTGGTTTTTGTCTTTTCTTTTATTTATGTGATGTATTAGGTTTATTGACTTGCGTATATTGAACCATCCCTGCATCCCTGGGATGAATCCCACTTGATCATGATGGATAATCTTTTGAATGTATTGCTAGATGTGGTTTGCCAATGTTTTGTTGAGGATTTTAGCATCTATGTTCATCAGCGAAATTGGACTGTAGTTTTCTTTCTTTGTAGGGTTTTTATCTGGTTTTGGGATCAGGGTGATGCTGGCCTCATAGAAAGAGTCTGGGAGACTTCCCTCCTCCTGGATTTTTTGGAATAGTCTGAGAAGGACAGGGGTTAGCTCTTCCTTAAATGTTTTGTAAAATTCTCCTGGGAAACCGTCCGGCCCTGAGCTTTTGTGTGCTGGGAGTTTCTTGATTACTGCTTCAATTTCCCCAGCTGTTATTGGTCTGTTCAGGCTTTCTATTCTTCCTCCTTTAGTGTTGGAAGATTATACTTTTTCTAGAAATTTGTCCATTTCATCAAGGTTTTCAAATTTCTTGGCATATAATTGTTCATAGTAGTTTCTGACAATCCTTTGTATTTCTGTGGTATCAGTTGTTATTTCTCCTCTTTCATTTCTGATATTATTAATTTGGGTCCTCTCTCTTTTTTTCTTGATGATTCTGCTTAAAGCCTTGTCAATTTTATTTATCTCTTCAAAGAACCAGCTCCTGGATTGGTTGATCCTTTGAATTTTTCTTGTCATCTCTATGTCATTCAGTTCTGCTCTAATCTTGACTATTTCCTTCCTTCTCCTTGCTCTGGGATTTATTTGTTGTTGTTTCTCCAGTTCTTGAAGTTGTAGTGTTAGGTCTTTTATTTGAAATGTTTCTATCTTTTTAAGGAAAGCCTGTATTGCTATGAACTTCCCTCTCAGGACCGCCTTTGCTGTGTCCCTTAGGTTTTGGACTGTTGTCTGTTCATTTTCATTTGTTTCCAGAAATTTTTTGATTTTTTCTCTTATCTCATTATTGACCCATTTATTGTTTAATAGTCTACTGTTGAGTCTCCATGAGTTAGCAAGTTTTTGAAGTTTCTCTTTGAGGTTGATTTCGAGTTTCAAGGCCTTGTGGTCTGAGAAAAAGTTTGGTATTATTTCAATTTTCCTGAATTTGCTGAGGCTTGCTTTGTGTCCTATCATGTGGTCTATCTTTGAAAAACTGCCATGAGCATTTGAAAAGACTGTGTATTTTGCTTCTTTGGGATGTAAGGTTCTATATATGTCAGTTAAGTCTCTTTGATTCAGTACATCATTCAGCTCCACAATATCCTTACTGATGTTTTGTTTGTAAGATCTGTCCATTTTGGACAGCGGGGTGTTGAAATCCCCTACTATCAGTGCATTGCTGTCTATATCTTTTCTGAAGTCATCCAACGATTTCCTTATATACTTGGGGGCTCCTATATTGGGAGCATATAAGTTTACAATGTTGATGTCTTCTTGATAGAGTCTTCCTTTAAGTATTATAAAGTGCCCCTCTTGGGTCTCTTTTTATGGCCTTTGTTTTTAAATCTACTTTTTCTAATACAGCTATAGCAACCCCTGCTTTTTTTCTCTTGCCCATTTGTTTGGAATATTTTTTTCCATCCCTTTATTTTCAATCTGGGAAGGTCTTTTGCTCTGAGGTGGGTCCCTTGTAGGCAGCATATGTGTGGGTCATGTTTTCTTATCCATTCAGCTATCTTGTGTCTTTTGACTGGGGCATTTAGTCCATTTACATTGAGAGTTATTAGATAGAAACTTTTTCATTTTTTCTCTTTGTACCTGTGTTTTTCTCTTTCTTACTCTTTTCCTTCATCTTCTTAAACTAGTTTCTTTAGCATATCTTGGAGTGCTGGTTTGGTAGAGATGTATTCTTTTAGCCTTCTCTTGTCTGGGAAACTCCTTATTTCCCCCTTCTATTTTAATTGAGAGCCTTGCTGGGTCGAACAGCCTTGGCTGTAGGCCCTTGCTTTTCATTACTTGGAATATTTGTTGCCATTCCGTTCTGGCTTGTAGTGTTTCTGTTGAGAAGTCAGCTCCTAGGCATATCGGGGCCCCCTTGTATGTTACTTTCTCCTTCTCCCTTGCTGCCTTGAGGATTCTCTCTTTGCCTTTGATAGTTGCCATTTTAATGATGACGTGTCTTGGAGTGGACCTTGGATTCTATCTTGAGTGGGGTCCTCTGTGCCTCCTGGATCCATGAGAGCCTTTCTCTCCTCAAATTAGGGAAATTTTCCATCATATTTTTTCAAGGATGTGCTCTATCTCTTGCTCCTCTTCTTCTCCTTCTAGTATCCCTATTATATGGATATTATTGCGTTTCAGGTTGTCCTGCATTTCCCTAAATGCCTCTTCATTCTTTTTGAGTCTCTTTTCCATTTCTTGTTCTTTCTGGGAGCTTTTTTTCTACCTTATCCTCCATCTCACTGATTCGATCCTCAGCTTCATCCAGCCTGCTTTGGATTCCTTCTACTTTGTTCTTCAATTCATAAATGGTATTCTTCATATCCTCTTGTTTCTTCCTGATAGTTTCTATGCCTTTTTCCAGGTTGATATAGTTTGCTGTAAGATTCTGATAGTTTCTCTCCAGTTTCTCATAGTTATCTTTGAGCTGGCTGAGTTCATTGAGCTTCCTTAGATCCGTTGTTTTGATTCAGTATCTGATAGTTCCCTTGCCTCTATTTCATTTAGCTCTCTCTGTGGGGAGTCCCCTTTTCCACTTATTTGGGGGGAACTCTTTTTCTTGCCATTTTTGTGAAAGTCTGTTAAGTAATTTACTTATTTATTTATTTTTGTTTCTGCTTCAATTGGGCTGTCTAGATGTCCTGACTTTGTGGATTAAACTTCTATGGTAGTAATTGGGTCCATTTATTTATTTATTTATTTATTTATTTTTCCTTTACTTTTCTTTCTGTGCCTGCCTCTGATGATATCAATTGTTGACCCTATATGGCCTTGGGTTGTTTGTTTAAGCCTGCCAGGAGTCTATGTCTGTGTCTGACTCCTGCTTTGGGCAGCTGTGTGGCCCCTTTGGCCAAGGATCCACTATTTCTGTGGATCGCTCTGCACTCTCCTGCCGGTTTCCTTGATCACGCTCCCCAGCCGGCAGGATCCCCCACCAGCCTGGGCTCGCGTGTGTTTGCCCCAGCCCAGGGGGCTTTCTCGCGACCTCGCATACTCATCTGGCTCCCCAGGGCTGCGGGCACCCCAGCACTGGTCTGTTTAGGGGCTTCTATTGCGTGCTTTCCCCACTTTTGGCTCTTTGGATGCGTTGTTTGTCCTCGCCAAATGGAGACTACGGAAATGGGAGGAAGTCAGCTCCAGGACTCTCCAGTTAATTCTGTCTCCAGTCTCTCCTCCAGGGACTCTGGGCAGCTCTGTGACCCCTTCGGCCCGGGATCCACTATTTCTGTGGCCTCCTCTGCACTCGTGGCCTGCACGGGTCGATTTACACCTGCCCTCATCGATCTGCGCACTCCCTCGCAGGCCCCATCGGTGCCCACCTGTGGGAGGCCTTGCCAGCCTGCGTGAGCCCTCGCCAGCCCGCACGGGTCCACACACACACTCGCCAACCCTCGCCAGCCACTCGGCGCAAGTGTGTGCGGCTGTACTGGGTGGTTTCGGGCTCTCTATTGTGTGCTTTTCAGCTTTTGGCTCTTCAGGGGTGTGTCCTTTTCCTGCACAATGGAGACTATCGAAAGGAGAAGGAGTTGGGACTCCCCAGTTCCTCCTCCTGTTCTTTCCCCAACACCTCCATTTCCAGTCTCTCCTCAGGGGTCTCTGGGCAGTTCTGTGACCCCTTTGGCCAAGGAACCACCACCTGTGCGGACTGCGTTTCAATCGCGGGCTGTCTGGTTCATGGGCACCCCGCTTCTGCCTCTTTGGGGGCGAGCCTTGCCTGCGCAGAATGGAGACTAAGGAATGGGGAGGGAGTTGGGACTCTCTGGTTCCTCCTCCCGTTATTTCCCCAGTGCCTTCATCTCCAGTCTCTCCTCAAGGCTCTCCCAGCCAGTCTGCACTTAGCCCCCCAGCTCACATGGGCACAAGCTGTGAGCGGAGCGCACAAAAGGCAGGTTAATTGATTCCCTTATGCCTGAGCGAGATGGTAGCTGCAGAGTGGGAGGTGCGTTATCACTGGGCCTCCACCGGCCGCAGTCTCAGTTCTCTTCACAAAGTTTTCCTCACCAATCTTTTCCCAGGCATCAGCCCACCCTGCTGCCGTCTCTACCCAGAGATCAAGGAGGATGGCTGCCACTGCATTTTTTGTGTTGGCCCTTTAAATGTCTCTTTGCATCCCCAGCCACCTGTCTCTGGCAGAGAGTGCCCCTAAGCTTTTCAGGGTTGCCTTTTGTCTGTATTTTCCTGGTTTTAGCTGCTGTAGTTTAGAGGTCCCTGTTTATGATTCAGACCCGGTTCTTCTCGGGGGACGCTAACTGGCCGTTTCAATGTCCCTCTGGTGCTGGTGCCCGTGGGCACCCAGCCCACCCTCTTGAGCCTCCACCACACTTCTCACCCGTTGGGATGTGTGAGAGTTGAATCCACTGTCTGTCTGTGGCTCCAAGGCTCCTCTCCCACTATTGTTCTATTGTTTTCCAGGTGATTACTCCATTATTTAGTCGCAATTCCAGTTTGGTCTTGGGAGGAGGAGGTCAGCGTGACTCCCATTCATTCTGCCATCTTTCTCTTTTCTCATTTTCAGCAATTACTTTTACATTCAGTATTATTTTGTATAGGTTTCAGAGGTACAGCATAGTGGTTCGTCAATGATACTTTACAAAGTGCTTCCCCTCAATATTTCTAGTACCCACCTGGCACCTACATAGTTATTACATTTTGAGGGGAGAAAAATGAGAAAAGGAAACCCTGTAACAGCATATGAATATTGACCTGGAGCAGAAGTTACAATTTAGAAATATAAGAATTTATAACTTCTAAAAAGCAAGAAAAGAAAGTCCTGGTATAAGATTTGCTCTACCTCCAAAAGCTCACAGCATATTACAGGGTACAGATGCTATTTTATTGCTCTTAGATTACATATTTCAAACAAACAACAACACACACACATTCCCTAAATCCCATACAAATTACATAAAAATCTATATCATGGGTATAAAATTTGCTGTGGTTGATGATCTACTCTAACAGACCATTGTTCTATAATGGCTCTGAAACCAACCATTTCTGTTTCACAAGGCTTGGTGATAGGCCTTGATAACAGGTTTTGCAGTAAGTAAGGGTAGTTCAAGATGAGTGAGCAGTTTTAGTGATAATAAGTAATCGGCCCATGTTTTTAAAAGATTCCTGAGAATCTCAGAGATTCGAATATTAGTGAAAGATAAGTAATGTGAAATGTAAGAGGTGAAAGGGACATTTGACTTTATCTACTAGCCCTCATGCTTACACTCTCTCTGCCCTTCTTTCACTTCCTCTTTCCCTCTCTCATTATTATCTTAAGTGGTAAAGAACATAATTTGTCCAGGATCTCATAGATATCTATGCGTAAACATAGGGCAAGAACTTACTTTCTTGCTCTTCCTCCTATATCCAAATCAAAATATCAAGTGGGCCCAAAAATATTCTAGGTGTAATCAGGAAGCATTTTCACGTAACTTCTATATACCCAAAATTGCGTTAAGGGCTATGGAGACATATAAAGGTGATAACACATGAACCAAATTGCTCTCAAAATTAAAATATCAAAAGAATTGAAGGTGGAAGGTAGTTATCTAATCATAATTATTAAAGCTGAGCAGAAATTAAAACTATAAAAGTTTTTACTTTCTTCCAGAATTATAAAAATATACTTCATTGTATATTTTATGAAAGAAGAGTAAGCTCAAATTTTACATATATTTCCAGGGATATGATGAGGGAAATTAATAATCAATATAGAGAAGTATGAACTATATCTTCTTGAGACAAAACATTAATTCCTCATCAGTGAGTTCATACATCTCTCCCCATTTTTGTTAAGGTTATAAGCAGAGAAATTCTGTGATAATGTGCCTTAACAAGAAAGCAGCGTCTAATAGAATGTGATTGACATTAGCCTCTGACCTCTGTCCCTGGTTTTCTTTAGTTATTTCATCAACCTCACGATAATGGAATGTCTTATTTTACACAACTGAAAGTTTTGAACCTTATTTAGTGTTGTATTAGGTTTACACACAAACAGATTTGCAACAGTCTGTCCTTATTTGCAGTTTTGCTCTCCATGGTCTCAGTTACCCACAGAATTCTGTGGTCCAAATGTATTAAGTGGAAAATTCCAGGAATAAACAATTCATAAGTTTTAAATTGCATACCATTGTGAGTAGCCTATTGAAATCTCACTCTGTCCCATGTGAGACATAAATCATCCCTTTATCTAATGTATCCGTTCTGCATACACTCTCCTCCTGTTAGTTGCTTAGTGGCCATCTCTGTTATCAGATCAACTGTCACAGTATAATAGTGCTGTGTTCAAGTAACCATTATTTTACTCAATAATTACTCAAAAGTGCTAGGGTAGTGATGCTGGCGATTCAAATATGACAAATAAAAGAAAAAACATGCTTCTTTTAAGTGAAAATTCAAGTATGTGTAAGAAAACAATGTAGAACTGGTTACTATCCATGATTTCAGGCATCCACTGGGGGACCTAGAACATGTCACCTGTGGATGAGTGGGCCCTACTGTATTTTTATTGTTGATAGGAATGTCATCATTACTGTGAGTCTTTGTCAGTAGAAAGATTAAAAAACAGCTCAACATAAGGAATAATAAAATCCAATCAAATTTAATATTTGAAAACATTATAAAATAAGTGTAATCCTTAGAAAATTATTGTACACATCTTTATCAATTTCCCATTGTGCACTACATGGATCCAAGAGCTGATTTTAGTAGTTTATCTATTTTGGTGAAACTACATGCCTCAAAACAGAAGATTGATTGACACTAAAGCACCATTTTAATTCAGAAAAATGCCGCCTGCTTCGCTCTTATTGATCTTCTGATTATTTTCTCACAACTTAAAGAATGAGGATTGTCAAATTTCAGGAAACACTATTGTTTTAAGTGGATAGAAAGACTTTCTAGAATAAAAACTCAGCTGAAACATATCATATCCTTTCTTGCTGACATGACTTATAATGTTTCTCTTTACTCTCATGAGACCAATACAAAAATTATACAAAACTATTGAGATTATATATATAATCTATAAAGATTTATATATATATATTTATACATAAATATATAAAGACACACGACTTTCAAAAGTTCTTCATGCAGTTTCATGATTTAAGAAACACACACAGTAGAATACACATTACTTTCTGATATTAGGAACATATGTGAATTATATGAAAGTTTCCCCTTTTCAAGAAAACGTAAAAGTAATACATGCTTCTGAAATATTTGACATCTTTATTTTGTTACATAACATACATTGTCTTATTTGATCTTTAAAGTAACTATCTTTACCTTAATTTTCCTGAGAAAAATCTATAATGAATTTCACCAAATCTTTGAATATCTTAATAGTCAGTGAATAAATTTAAAGTAAATTCATATTTAAGTTAATGCTATGTGCAAGTCAGGTTAGGTCCTTAACAGGAAAAGAAAGAAGAAAACAAAATTTTCTATTAGACATAAAATATAAACAAAATAATTACAATGTGAAACACCCTGTGCTACCTACATTATAATGGATACAAATAAAAGTGAAAACTCAGGGACCAGCTTATTTTCTTTGAATATCAAGAAAGTGTTCCTAGAATAACTCTGAATGTGAGAATTAATGGGAATTCACATAGCAAATGTGTTATGTAATGACAATTCGAAAGACAGTCTTTTCTTTGTCTTGTGTCAGAGTACAAAAATTGGCATGACTAGGATGAAGGCTGACAAGAGTCCCGGGAGTGTTCCATGTGAAAATATCTCCCTTAACCTTTGTGGGTAGGTGTCATCATTATTTGTGTACATATAAGGCAAAGTCAGCTCTTCTTTGACTTGTGTCTAATTCCTACTCTTTCTCATGTATTTTGTTCTGACAAATTCCTACTGATTGTTCAAGGTTCAGCATACGTATTCTGTTCCTGTGATTCATTTAATTAGACTTGACTTTCTCTTCTCTACGTTCCTATAACACATTCTATTTTTGTATGTAACCAAATGCTCTATCATAGTTACATAACTGACCATTTATGTCCCCCTTAGGACTATAAACTCGTTGAGCTAAGCGAGTGAATGTTATTAATTTCTTTACCCTAAGGACATACCCTATAGCTTGACACATAGGAAATTTTCAGTGAGTCTTTATTGTTTTTAACTGAATGAAAGAATAAATGACATAGATGGTTTTTTTATCCTCTTCTTGTTACGTTGAGTATCCTTTATGTTGATAATATAATGCTTCTGTCTGCTCAAAGAACATGATCATGGCTAAATGTATGTATTTTCACCAAGGGTCATATTCCTGGCTATATTCTTCTGGAAGCATTTGACAACACACTTTTGTGAAATTAAAACAGGAAGATTTGGAAGATTGTGTAAAACCACATAAATTCTTTAAAATTTTTAAACAATTTATAAAAAAGCAACTGGTCCCTTTCACTTATAGTACTTACAGCTGAGCATCTTGAAGAGGCTTTTTGTTTTTTTTTTTTTTGGTCTAGTACCAGTTATATATTCAGGGAAGGCAGAACTTTATAGTTTCATAAGACTATTTTATAACACTATCAGAGTGTTTAACAAAAGCATCACCACAATCATTTTCTATGTCAAAACATAAATGTCTTTTTAAGTGTAATATTTAGTCATAATTGAAAATCATTCTCCTTTCACATATTGACATGCCTAATTCATAAGACTTAAATAACTGTATGTGGAGAAATGAGTATATAACATCAGACTTTTAAGTTACATGACTTAAAGATAATGAACTGTAGAGTGACAATCTAATTTTTATCACATATGATTCCTCAACCACTCATAACCTATAGAAATGCTTAGAGCATTAGACAAAAATTAATTGTGAACATTAATATCTGCGAAACAGTACCTTCATGGTAAACACAATTTAAGACTAAGAAAAGGAAGAAAATTATATATAATTGTGAGTGCTCTTTGAAAAGGGAAACAAAATTTGCACTTAGATGAAACTTAAGGATTTCAGTGCTGTGATGACTGCCTCCCACTATTACAAACTGTAGAAATTATTACGGCGCTGTCACAGCCGACCTTTCCAACTGGAACACTGTCAGATGGTCCCCTCAGTTTCAACAACATACAGTTGAATACGTAATCTGTTTTCCTTTTCAAATTTCACAAGAAATAGATGAATTCTTATAAAATATCAATGTATATGATGCAAAACTTGGAAATTCCTTTTTTATAACCACTCATACTATTTTTACCCAGTCTTAGTATTTTCAACAATTCTCTATCTCCTTTTAAGTAAGTGTCTAAATATATACATGCATATATTTACACTTATGAATATATGGAATATGTGTATAGCCATTATATGTGTGTGTTATACATGCTGCTTATATCGTTTCAAATGTCTTGGGAAAAAACAAATACAAATATATTTAAGCTCCATTTTTTTTATTTTAAGTGCTCTCCAAAATTCCACAGTATGACTACACTGCAGTAATTTAAAATTTTTTCTTCCATTTATGGGCAGTTAATTTGATCTGATATTTACTTCTTTAAGAAAAAAAAAAAAAAAAGAGGCAGAATTCCTGCTCTGGCCAGGATAGAATAAGAGAAGATTTAACCTGAAGATAATTCATGAAACAACCTTTTCAGACATTGGACAAGAGGCAAGATGGTCAGTAATCACTGAGAGAAGGAAACCAAAGTGAGCCATAAAATTCACCCAGCTTTCTGCTGGAAGCACACGGTGGACCACAATGCATGGATGAACAAGCAGGAGACAGACACTGGAATTCAAAGGAGATGAAGTAGTTGAAGTCTGCAAGAGAAATCTTGTAAGAAGGGGGTGAAAAATATATAATATCCTTTATGTTGTTCTCTCGAATAAGGGGATTACAGAAATATATGAATAGTATAAAATCCAAAGAGATTGAACAAAGAGCTTCTGAAATTTCCCCTAAACTAACTTGGTAGTAGGAATCATTAATTTTCCATCAACCAGAGTAAAGTTCATTCAGAATTTTCAGTAGACACCCTGAAAAGGACCGTACTTTATTTTAGTAAAAGGGCTAAACTAGTGCTAGAGAAAAGAATACTATAGATCTGCCAAAAAAAAGAACACAAAACAACTTTCATATTTGTCAAACCTAACTTCAAGTTACATAAAAGCCTATCAGAACAAAGGAATTGATTCTATAAAGATCATAACAATATTCAAACAATCCACAACATAAAATTACAATGTCCAACATCTAATTAAAATGATTATATACGCCATAAAGTGGGAAAATATAATCCATAACTAAGTGTACAATTGCCAAAAAAAAACCCAGAACCTCAAAAAACAGAAATGATAGCATCACTATGACAAAATGTTAAGTGGGCATTACATTATGTTCAGTTATTTAAAAGAAAATAAGAATGCAGTGAAGAAAGAAATGCAAAATATTTAAAATAATAAATCTTCAAAATAAAAACAAAATCTTTAAAATGAAGGTTCTCTGGTTACTATTCAGACCAAATGAGACAATTCAAACAGAAAATTAGTAAAATTTAATAACCCGAATAGGAACTTTGCAAAATGAAGCACAGAAAGAAAACAAAACCTGAAAAATAAAATCTCAGTGAGCTGTGGAATAGTATCAAGTGTTTGAATACATGGATACATATGTAATTGAAGTACCAGATGAAGATGAAAGGGAAATGTGTGAGCAAAAACAACTTTTAAAAAATGTATGGCCTCAGGTTTCTTGAATTTGATGAAAAGTATATATCCACCAATTAGAGACTGACCCCCACAAGCTGCTGCTTCTTTGGATCCACTTCATGTTTTGTGCCAAGAGTACACTTTGCCCAGCCTCCTCTTATACAATGACCAACATGGTCATGGTAATAAAGAAGGCCGTTCGTGCCCAGTGAGGGACTATTCTAATGGGCAAGCACTTTTCAAGGGCTATGCATCAATTTGAACTAAGCTTTCTCAGCGTTGAAACAATGCTATCAGCACTAAATTTTAAGTGGCTGCTTCCAGGTGCCTCCAATTTTTGCTCTTCATAAAAAATTTTTGGCTAAACTTTTACAGTGACATAATGTCCCGAGAATACTTAAAAAGAGTCAGAAGAAAAGATGATTATTATTACACAAGCTACGTTACTGTTACCTTACAATTTTTGACTAGAAAATAGGTTGTTTAAACTATATCTACTTTAGAAATAGTCTTTCAATTTAGAATCCAAACTTATTTCAGAAACCATGGAAATATTTGCTTGAATTTCATAGTATAATCAGTTGGATATGCTCAAAGGAAAAACCTGTTTGTATAGAATTTTTTATCCACCATTTCTATATCATTTTACATCAAATGTAGATAGAATAATTCATTTTTCCCTTCAGAAATACTTTCTCAGATAAATAAAAGGATTTTTCTGAAAATTGAACTGGGAAGAAAAGCTTGGTTGAAAACACAGTATATCTGATAAATACTATGAAAATATTTAGTAAGCTACTGTATGTTCAGTGGATTTTTTATGTCAACCCCTATTGAGAATATAAGCATTTCTAACATTTTATTTATTGGATAAAGCTGAATGTCGGTTGCCCTCAGTCACACATATAGTAATACAATGGTGCGAATCATCGGGTGTTTTAGTTAAGTGTTTACATGGTATTGTCCCTGAGACCAAAGTGTATGTGCACGTGTGTGTGTGTATACACACACATGCATATGTATATATACACATATATAATGTATATATGAATATATGGCCAACACACATATCATATATAAGTACATATTTTACATGTATGTATAAAAGATATATAGTATATTTAAATACATATGCAGTAATCATATTAGAAATTAAAATAAATATTTTAAAATTTATTTTGGTGCAGACAGTTAAGTATACATGACCTGGATTATCCAACTGTTCCTCAAGCAAAATCACGGCTCCTTTCAGGGGGCTCTTTTCTAGAGCTACTGGCTCTTCTGGTAGCAGGTCCCCTTGCCTTGGGTTGTGCACATAATTGTTGGTTGTTGTAAGCTCCCAGGATTCCATATACTTTGTTCACAACTTTATAGACAATCCTTTTATTAAGTTCTCCTCAGTCTTATTAAACACAACAATCAAGTTTCTTTTTAAGGATATACTTACCTGAGATCCGGCTACTAAGTAAGTGTCAGAACTGTACCTTAATCTAAGACTGCCAACATGACAATATTATTTTTAACTGCCATGCCAGACAGGCCCTATTGCATTATCAGTTGTTTGCATGTGTGTTTCATGCCACAGCCTGGGACCAGAGTCTTTATATGTAAGTATTTCTCACCCATGGGCCCTTGCATTGATAAATAATAGGTGCTCACCAGATATATGATAGAACTAATAATTTCAAAGTTGTCTTCAGGCAACAAAAGCTCACATAAGAGTTTTATTTAAGATACATATTACCCAAAGAATCTATTAAAACGTGTTCAAATGTTTTAAAAGAAGAAAAAGGCTTTGACTGACATTGCTGCAATCTGTGCAATCTGTCTTAAACAAAATTAGGAAAGAGAATCAATGGGCTTGACGTGGGAGTAAAACCTTTCAAGTCAAAGTATCCTAAGTAGGATGATTACATCCCACATGCTGTGTAGGAGTGATCTGAGTTAGGGATGCTAGTTAAATTACCTGGCTCATGCCTGAGAATTTTTAGGTAATTAGGATTTTAGTCATAATTTAATTCAAATGCAAGGATGTCGTTTAAATGGAGAAAAAGTTAGAAATCAAAAGACTACATACTATTTCCCAAAATAGTATATTCTAAATATGTAGACTTGTGTAGATGGTATAATTGGTTTTTTGTGCTTTATGTATTATGACATTTGTCAACAAAAATTTTTACTTGTTATCAAATTAAGTACAGAAAAATGATTTCTATATTCCATTATGAGGAACATAAAATTATAATAAAGCTAAATTCTTTTGGTAAGACTTAAGAGGAGAAAAATTCATGAAGGAGAGGGAAGAAGGGAAGGAAAGAGAGAGAGAGAGAAGCCACAAGGATGCTTTATATTACAATTATCTCTCTTAAACCATTAGAATGAGTGACCTGTTTGAATGTGTTTTCTCCTTTTTTCTTTTACAAAACATCATTAAAACTGCGAGCTGCAAGCTCACACTGGTACAAAAAAACTATGCTGAAGAGTTATAATTGTAGATTGATGTTTAAATTCCCATTAGTGAGATATGCTTTTTTGTTTATTTCCTTTAAAATTAAATATTCTGATGCAAGCACATGTTGAGTTATCTAGAATATATTGATATTTAATTGTTTACAATATATTGTGATTAAGTGCATTTAATAGTCTTTTGACTGTCCAGAAAAATAACTGGCTAAAAAATATTAAGATAGAGTTGAATTGATAAAGTAACCATTTGAGTGGAATTTACACTTAAATAAATGATTAATATATGTTTATTAACTACTTTTTATAACACAAAATGTTTTCACTCTCTTCTCTTAAATATTAACTTTCTACTTTCCTATATATGTGCATCTTTAGGGATACACAGGCAATTTTAAAACTTTGTCAGAATTCAGTGTGCTGACATTTCCTGGGACTCATGATTGCACTTCAATTATCATGTTGAAATATATATTCTAAACTAGTAGAAGCACAAAGGACTGATACAGCATAATGCTACCTTTTGGCAAGTCCCATATTTTCAGAACACCTTTTATAAAATAAAACATTTTTTATTATTTCTTGGGTCAATAATTTTAATATGCTGTACCATATTTCTCTAATGTAAGAAACATTATTCGAAACCTACGACATATGTACTTTTAAAGAAACAGTAGATTCAGAAAAAACTGGGTTATTTTAATTATAGAGACATCTTGTACATGTCTCAAGGTACATGGGTAAATATCAATAAAAAAGGGAAAATTAGAATTTTATCACCATAACAATTCAAAAGCTACAGCACTTGTAACTACAGCTACAGTATGCTAAGGGGTATTTATCCTTAAAATACAAAGAGAAAAACTGAATAGAATTAACATTTTGAACAACAATAAAAAATAAACTAGTCACAGAAAAAATTATTTTTAATAGTAGTTGATTACTAAGATGCTTAAATCACTGTCTTATCACTTAAGATGCCTTAAGTTCAAATGACAGAAATTCCAGCCTTAAATTTCTTAAACAAATGGAAGGCTTATTTTCACACCTAAGGCCTAAATAAGGTGGAGTGCCTACAGGGTTTGTTAATTCAATTGCTCGAACCCATGAGCAAGACCTTAGAGTCCTCTCATTTTAGGATTGCCTATGGTCAGTGTTTTTGACTTTGTCCGTGATCCCTTCCTGTCTGAAAGATTGCTGTCAAATTTCTAGGTGGCATATGCAGGAATATCAACATCCAGCAGAAGAAAGGAGACTTCTCTTCTGACAGGTCTCTTTTAATTTGGGTCCATAGGGCAGCCATACACTTGCCCCACACCTTGCTGTCTGCAGGGCTAACTCAATCACATCCAAGGGGATTGTGATCACTGAACTAGGTTAAGATCAATCAATTAAGCGAATGGCTTTAGGGGTTCTATTACAAAGGACAAAGAGCATAGGAATAAGGGGGGGCAGAATCTAGGTAGTGCCCAATGTTACTCTGCGATGTCATATTTATAAAATAAATAAAGGGTATTAACTAAATTTCAAACGATATAAAGAGTTGCTTTCTTCATATATAATAATTTCTCAAAACACTGATTAATAAAACTCACTGAAATGGAAATTTATGGAGAGGTAACTAAATAATTGAGTCATTTTAAGATTAGAATGTCCTGTAACAGAGCACAGATTTAAAAGAGCCTATTTTTGTGTCTCTCACCTCTTACTCTTCTCCCTTCCCAAATAATTTGGAAATGATTTATCTATCTGTACTCTAGAATCAAGGACTTAGCTTCACACATGAAAAAAATAAAACAACTTTGGTATTTTACAGTCCAAAATTATATCAATTACAAGCAGCCTTTGCATTTCTGTTTACTCTTTTTTATTAATTATTCATTATAATAAATAACAATGTTTTACAGTATGGGGTAAATTTGGTAAGTACATTATTTTCCTAAGATAAAATTAAGTATGAATAAAATATATATTTTTTTAAAAGGGAAATATTTGTTGACCACAGATCTGTTTAAAATACTTTTCATTAAAAAAAGTCAGAATCCACACCATGACAATTCTAACATTTATGCTTTAACATTGAGGAACAATACAATTTGGCTTCATTTCACACTCTGCTGAAAAAGGAAAAGGGGATTTCCTATTTATATCATTTAACACGATTTTGAAAACCTTTTCCCACAGTGATATTTGAGCTATTTCTAATTCTAATGATCAACATAAATATGATTTTATTTTTTGAGCATGACCGTACTACAACTTTTATAAACCCCTGCTGCGAGATCTTCTCTCTCATAAAAGGCATGTAGTATGGATGACACTATCATTTTCACTTAAAAATTTCTATTTTCAAAATCCTAATAGTTTGCATGTATAGGTAGGTCATCAAAGATATAATTCTACAAGGTTTTTTTTTTTTTTTGTATCAAATAGTTCAAAAGGGATTGCATATGGTCCTGGCATCTTTAGTTCAGTGGTTGATAAGTCCTACTATACTCTTTGAGATTTGTATTCTTGATCAGGAGGAATTTTTTGAGCTCTCACAATATATTTGAAAATTTAATATGTGACTCATCCTCTAAAATATATATGCACACCGTTTTCTCACTTTGCTTTTTCATATATCTCAAATAATAGATTAAAGCCATCAGCTGAAAAGAGAGATGATGCATTAAATTATGAGCAGATATAAAAAACATACAGGCTCTGAAAATGTAGCCCCTGGTTATTAACATAAGAAATTCTGCTTTTTTTGTGCACTGAAACTGTTAAGCTAGACATATTTTTGTAGAGGATTTAAAATGTGAACATCTAAGAAAATTAATTTTCCTTGTCTTTTTTAAAGGATATTTTTATTTCTTTATGTCATAAAACTTTCCTTCTTCAAATAGCCCCGTTTATGTTTCAGAGATAAAAGTATAGTTCTTTAGAAAATTCACTTGTGAATTTTCACCCCTCTACAGTTTGACCCATATGTTAAAATAAAAGCCACTATGAGCAAAGTATCTAGGCCTATAGCCAAAACTGATATGTTTTCTGATATGAATCACACTAACAAAAACAAAAAGGTAGTATTTGTATTAAAAAGTCATTGGAGACAGTAAGCTGTTTTTAGGTATGCATTTTCAGAAAAGTGCAAAAATATTATGTTAATTCACAATATATTTTTCCATTCTTTTTGTATCCTTGAAAAATGCATCATTATTCCTATTATTATCACTATTTAATACTATCATTCTATTACGTAATACAGTGGTGGCTTATCTCAGAAACAAATAAAAATAAAAATAAAAATAAAAATGAAGATGTATAATCTGAAGACTTCCCATCCTGGAAAACTCAGGTTCCTAGGCATGATTGCAGCTTTTATAAAAATCAGTGGATGGCCAGAGCTCACTTCATCATTTAATTCTTTTGCTTCCTGGAGTTTTAGGTAGAAATTTCCTAAGATTGTTCCTTGGAATTATCAAATGATCTAAAACTAGCTATGTATAATCCTTAATCCAAGAAACCAGTTGGCCAAGCACTGGTGGGGAAAAAGAAAGAAAAAAATAGTTCAAAATGAGACAATGAAGAGTTGTAAAATATTGCTTTCCTCAAATGCAGCTCCTTTATATGGTGCTTGAATAGTTGTCTGAAAATTTCCATAATATTTTTAGTTGTGTTGTAAACAAAATTTTGTATATCACTTTGTTTTTCCTGCTTAGCAAAGCCATTTGAATGATTTGTTGGCTCAATTTTTTGTGTTATATATTTTGCAAGAATGGCTTCTTGACCTCAGGGGGTCAGTCGGATATAATGGAGTTCTGTTAACACGCCCCATAAAAATATAAGAAACAGATAATAAATCTGACATATACACTTCATACATAATAAGTTGAAATTTAGAATAATAAGTATCTAACACACTACAGAATGTGTCATACACTAAGAGCTTGGCACAAACAGAAAAACAAATGTCAAATTGTTTGACACCCATATTTAAAGCTGGTATTGCATTCTTAAATAACATCGGCAGGTCTCTATGATGACACACTGGCCGTCCTAACTCAGAAACACAGTACAGAGTCCTCAGGGTAACCATGGGAATTATGTGAAGTTCCTGGAGTTATATGAGAAATTGGTTAGAAAAACAGAAGCAATGTTGAGTAGTTTAGCCACAGCTGGTCAGGATGTTTCATTAGTGATATTGCTGTCAATATCTGATTAAAAAAAAAGGATATGGGATTTCTATGAATTATAATAATAACTGAGCTGAAAATGTGGCTGGTACTTTGCCTCACTGGTAGAACTTTGAGAATGCAAAGAATGACTGAGAATTGGTATTTCTTGGGCTTTCAAACACATGATGATTTCTCTACCCACAATGTTGAGCCTTGGGTGTAAATCTTTATACTGGCTTTTTCACAAGGTCACCTGTATTCAAGTAACAGGCACAGTATTATAGAATTTCAGAGTTAAGATTAAATAATGAAAGTAAGCAAAAATTTTAATGCCAATATGATTTTAATCTGCATGGTGCTTTTCATCTGACAATCCAAAAATAAATCTCTTCAAAAACTGATACCAGCGTTTAAAGACAATGTCTGACATTCAGTTAAAAATTATTACATTTTAATATTTCACATCAGTAAAAATTATTACATTTTTCACATGACATTAAAACTAATTTAGCACCACAAAAGAAAATTACCATAAAACAGAATCATGTTGTCTTTCATGGGCATGCATTCAAATAGGGACTCACTTATTTTTGTTTGAAATGATTTTGAAAAGATCACTATGTAGTCAGTAAACATTGTGTATGAATTGGAAACAATTAAGTAGTGTGCAAATATAATTATTGATCTCATTTGTACTATATTGCCAATGTTTTACATGATTTTTATAGGGAACAGGATATTAGAGAGAAGATGCATGACAAAAAGATAAAAGGTAAAAACAGGTTTTTCATTTATGTATTTATAACTGTTTATATTCACAGATGTATATTAATAGAGTTCAGTCCATCATCATAGGAAAAGTTAGGAAAGTAAAAAAGAAAACGCTATAACGGTTCAAATCACTTTCCATTTTAGTTTTCCCCATCTTACTTTTTCACCTATAAGTAGCACAGAATCTCACATCACATTTTAGCAAAGCAGTTTAGAACAGACCAGACAATGACAGTTTTTGGACTTAAATCTTGACTCTGCAACTTACAGGGCGTGTGAACTTGGGAAAGCTACTTCAGGTTTGTCTTATTTCTCTCAGTATACAATGGAGACAGAAGTTCACAACTGTTATCTGTATTCATGGGTTAACACAGCAGGAAAACGTAGCAGAGTGCCTCACAAAGAATAATTGCTCACTGAACACTAGTTATTCTTAATAAAATAATTATTATTTCACAAGGACCAAGCTTTGACTACTTATTGCAGAGATTTAGAAAAGCAAAACCAAGAGCAATATATAAGTTAAGCAAAAGTTACAAAGACTGTGCATAGCATCGATTTTAGACAATGGTGAGCAAAATTAAACTTGACTTAAAAAGTTTAACAAGAAGAACAATAAGTAAGTGAAATAAACTAGAGGACATCAAACTAACTTAAATTAAAGAAATAGGATGATCACACTGAACATTTATTGTGTTTTCATGAACAGAGGTAATTTATTTTTACCAATATTTATCTTTTGGATAGTGTTTTAGGTGTACTGTCAAAAAACAGAAAATTCTGTGAAATCATGCAGACTTCTGCTTATTTAAAATTGAGATATAATTCACATATCATGAAATCTACCCTTTTAGTGTAAAATTTAGTGGTTTGGGTACATTTACAAAGTTGTGGAAATATCAACACTACCTTATTTCAAAATGTTTTCATCACCTCAGAAGAAAACCCATACCTATTAGCAGTCAATCCTTCTCCACGTCTTCTCAGTCCCTGAAAATCATCCATCTGCTTACTGCCTCTATAGAGTCTTGTCCTGGAGACTTCCTATTTATGGGAGTGTATAGTTTGTGGCCTTTCATGTCTGGATTCTCTCATTTAGCATAATGTGTCTAAGGGCCATCCACGTTGTTACATGTGTCAGTACTTCATTAGTTCTTACAGCTGATACTTCATTACTTTTTAAATATTCCATTGTATGGCTAGACCACATTGCATTTATTCATCATCAAGTAACACAATCTAGATTGTTTTCACTTTGGGGCCAATGTGAATAATACTGCTATAAACATTTGTGTGGACATATGTTTTTACTTTTCTCAGGTACATACCTGAGAGTAGAATTGCTGGGTCATAGAATAACTAACTGTCTTTAAAATTTTGAGGAACCATCAGACATTTCTGAAACAACTGCACCATTTTACATTCCCACCAGCAATGTATAAGAGTTCTGAATCCTCCACATTATATATATTGATATACATACACCATACTAAACCATAATGTAAAGAGATACATGTTTACCTAGTCAAGCTAAAACCTTCGGGCTGTGGGGCAGCAATGGCAGAGCTATCATAAAAGTCATAAAAAAATATGGCAGTTACTTTTTTTATTCACAGGATGGAAAGAGGCAACAGGGAAGCTTCTCAAGGTACTGGTGAACTTTTAACTCTTGATGGTAGTGGTGGTTACATAAATGTTTACCTCATGATCATTCACTGAGTGGTAATGCTACATTTTACTTTATTTTCTGCATGTATATTCTACTCTATATTTTTAAAATTAGTGTTCTTTTATTTGTTTTGCTTTGTTGTTAAAGAAGAAAGTACTTAAGGGTTACAATATTTTGCTTTTTCTTTCTTAAGAAAAATATTTCTTTCCTGAGCCCTCCTGCTTTGCCACAAAGGAGAAGATAAATGCTTGTTGGAGGATGCTACTTATTATCTATATTTTTCTCAGCTATTTCTGAACTTAGTTACACATGAGCCTTATGAAAATTTAAACTGTTTGGTTACTCTCAAATTTAAAATGTTTGGTATAAATTTTAAATATGCATTTCTCAATAGCTATTGCAGAATCTGTCCTCTGTATATTGTATGTGGGCCATTTGAATATCATTAGGGGGGAAATGTGTAATAGGGGAAGAGTGGGTAGAAGTCATGTGGCAAGGTTTCTGTTCCAATGGTAGAATTGAATTATTTCAGTCCTGATCAAGTCCCAAGGATAATTGGCTGTATTGTCAATGAAAATGGAGTCAGTTGAACATTATTTGCATTAAAATTGACTATGTATTAACTTTTAAAATCTATATGCAAAGTTATGCTATGGGTTGGATGTGATTATTTTGAAAGGCATTTTTTTATCTTCTCGTTTTAAGACCAAAGTAGAGATTGCACAGCAAATGCGTATTATAAAAAAATCTATTTTATAAATAAATTTTAACTTACCAAGATTCTTTCATGATATACCCCATGAAATATAAGCACCTATTTAAATATCATGCAAATTAAAACATCTTACTGACAAAAACTTTGAGATATGAAATAATCCAAAGGGTGATATAATTTAATATGCTATATATAAGACTAGAAATCAATGAAGAGAACAAGGATTTTGTCCTGGCTCCCTTTCTATGGTAAAATTACTTATCTGAGTTGGGCCATAGATTTCTTTTTCATAAAACTGATGAATAGACCTCCCAAAGGTAGTTTTCAAACTATTCATACTCTAATAACCTTTAGAATCCCCAGAAATAAGTGAAAGATAGCCATAGAAACAATGAGAGAATTGATCAAGAATCTCACAGTTAATTCAGAAAGGTAGCCTCATATTTTTAAGATTATATATCAGGCTTTATATAAACTGTCATTAGAATAAAGGGGGTCCTGCTGCTAAATTAAAAAAAAATATCAATGATATGATAAATATGATTTGATTTGATATGATTTCACAGTGCAATAAAATGACATAATCTCTTTCATTTTTAAGTACTGATTAAATGTCTGTTGAATTTATGGAATAATAAGTTAGTTCACAATTATACAAAGGGTTTCTAACTCCCATATATGAAAATTCACTGAAGAGCACAAAATGTTATAAGTTGTTTGCTCACTCATGTCTTACAGATTTTAAAGCCAAAAGATACATGAATGCAAAATGTTCCCACCTTTGAATTTTATGTGCAAGAAAAACCAAGTTCAAAGAGATTATATGACTATACCTGAGGTTTCTAATGACAAACACAATGTTCTATGCTTTACAACAAGCTGTTACCAATTAATCATTCAGTTTTGAACTCCTTTGCCTTAGTCATCTGTAAAATGAAGAGATAGGGCTACATAAGATTCAAGCTCTCTTCAGCTTAAATTTTCTGACTCTAAACCTTGATAAGAATCTTAGTCAGTTTTGCTAAGTGCTTTACATTAAAAAAACCAAACAAACCCATAAGCAAATTCCAATAGATCCACTGAGAACTATTGTTTGAACAAACTAATAATCCCTGTTAATGTATTAAAGAACAATACCTAAAAAAGCTTGTGAATTGATAAGGGAAAGTTCAATAGTAGCTCTTTCATTTTCTTTAGAGACAGATTTATTTTAAAATTACATTTATTCAAGCAAAGAATCAGAGAGCTAATGTGGAAATTGCATCTAAAATTCATCATTTCAGGGCCTAGTATTGAACTGTGCTTCTCAAATGAAATATGAGTAATTATATATACTCATATTGACAGTAAGTTGACTTAGAGTTCATTCTGCTAAAATAAATGCCTTAAATTAAATAATATAAAATTAAAATGTTTATTGACAGTTTTTTAGATTCTAAATTAAAAAGAAATATGACAAAGGCAAAAATTTGCAATACTTGTCTTGACAATAACAGTGGGTATGTATAAAAAGCTTGACTATTCAGTCCAACTTAAATTCTGATTAAAACAAAATATTGAAATCAAAACACAATGATGATGAAATTAAAATAATTTTTCTACCCAGCTTGTAGATTTAGTAAAGTACAGGAAAAACTTTAGAAAATGTCAAATGGTTTTGTGTTATCTATAGAAAATATATCATTCATGGCAACATGAAAATGAAAAATAATCTTTATACCCCTCAATTGGTTTATTTATTTTTAATTTTCACACGTATATCACATTTTTAGGTCCTTATGAAATTCAGAGATTACAATAATCACAAAGGCCTTCCAGCAACAGCATCAGTGCAGCTGCCCTCATACATACACGGTGTTTTGGGTGATCACGTTCTTAGGGACAGTCACCTGTGACTTCCACAGGTAATTGCAGAGATGCTTGGATGAGTGTTGACAGACAAGCCAAGCTTTAAATATTTTTTCAGTATCATATCCCTTAACCCAGTTTCAAAGTTACCAATGACACCAAAACATTTTTTAAAATGCCCCATTAAAATAAATAATAATAATAAGTAAATAAAATGTATATGGATCAGTTGCTGTGCAAAATGGTCATAGGTGCGGTGTTGACTCATGCCCCTCAGGGAGCTCCTTGGCCATGAGACAATCCCCCCATCTACAGAGCACCTGTTTCACCTTCACCTCATGCAGTTCTGTGGGGGAAGATGGAACACTGTGAGATGGCACCTCTTTTTTGCCTCTTGCTTCTTTATTGGAGTAAGTGAATAAAGGCTCAACCATTCCTTTCAATTTAGCTTGTTATCTTAATAGGCCATTTCAACGCCCGACTGCTCAACAGACCTACAATGGCCAAAATCACTTTGTAAAAGAAAAACATAGTTGGAAGACTAACAACTGACTTCAAGTTATTATAAAGCAACAGTAATTTAGGGTAGTTTGATATTGATATCAAGATAGACAAATGAGTTGGTAGAAAAAATAGGGTGCAGACATAAAATGTATTTTTATCAATGTGCAAAGACAGTTCAGTGATGAAATGATGGTTGAAAATTGAATACTAATATGCAAAAAAAAGAACTTTTATTCATTCCTCATACAATATGCAAAAACTTCTCAAAATTAATCGTAGATATAAATTCAAAACTTAAAATTAAAGAACCTTCATGAAGAAAACATAGGAGAAAAGTATCATGATCCCAGGATAGCCCAGTGTTTCTTCAACAGGGGTAATTTTGTTTCCTGGGGGAATTTTTGGAAATATTTGGAGGCATTTGGTTACCACATAGGGGGAGGGAGGCAGTGTTAACTGGTTTTAAGTGGGTCGAGAGCAAGGATCCTTCAAAAAATCATGCAAATAATTATATGGCTCAAAAGAAAAATGATAATTATATGGCTCAAAAGTCAGCACTGCCACTGTCTAGAGATCCTGGGTTAAGTCTAGTTTTTACACTGTAACACCAAAAGTACCATCCATTACAAAAAAAAAAATGATACCTTGAACTTCATCAAAATTAAGTACTGCTCTTCAAAAGATGTGAAGAAAATGAAAATACTGACCAAGACTAGGAAAAAGTCTTTCCACAGCATATCTGAAAAAAGATATGTGTTCAGAATACATAAATAAATGTCAAACAATAATGAATACACAGACAACCCAATAAAAATGAATGAAATTATAAACAGGTATGCCATAAAAGGAAATATAGAAATGACACATAGGCACTTAAAAATGTCCAATAGCAATAGTCTTTAGGGATATAAAAATAAAACCATAATGATGTACAAGTTCACACCTATTTAAATGGTAAAATTTTAAAAAATGACCAAGTTTTGGTTACAATGTAGATGAATTGGAACATTCATGCACTGCTTTAGGGGATGTAATATAGAAAAATCGGTTTGAAAAACTGTTTGGCAGGTTCTTCAAATATTACGCATACATCTACCTTATGATCCAGCCATTTCAACTTCTGTGGAGTCACAAGAGAAATGAAAGCATATATTCACATAAAGACATATGAAAGTGATTATAGGAGCTTTATCTGTAATAAGACAAACTGGAAACAACCTAAATATTTATTGTCTGGTGAGTGGACAAATAAACTCTGGCATATCCATAGAATGGAATATTTCTCAGTGATTAAAAGGAATATGCAGTATGACATGGATGAATCTTGAAATAATTATGCTGAGTGAAAGAAAACAGACCAAAATTCATGCATACAACTTGGTTCTTATTATGAAAAACCTATATGGAAACCTTGGTTCAACCTATATGGAAAAGCAAACTTATTTATAGTGGCAAAAAGCAGATCGCTGTTTGCCTGGGGGTGCTGGTAACTTGGGGAGTAGGAAAGAGACAAGAAAACTCCTTGGATTTATGTATTTGTCATTTTGCAACTGTGATGATAATTTTACAACTGTATACCTATGTCAACACTTCTAATCGTTCCCTTTAAATATACGTAGTTCGTTGTGTGTTGATTTTACTTTGATCAACTGAAAAAAAGGCAAATTAAACAACTAAACAGCTTTACTGAACCAGAGGCATCAGAAATTGATAAAAACAGCAGGATGTACTTCTGTATAACCCTTAAGAGCATCACATTCAAATCAGAAAAGCAAAACCTTTTTGTTAAAGTTTGTAAATTAAACCCCAATCTAAAAACACATTTATATATTTTATTTAACAATTCCAGGAATACTGTAGGACTTTAGAAAGATTTTAGTGAAATAAGAGTAGATTTAAAATTGTATTTAATGAACAAGCCTCAGTTACCTGGAAAACAAACTCACATGTATAGAACAGTGTCACTGTTCTATAGTTAAGTCAATTTTCTACAAGTCATGAAATTCCATACCTAGAACAACTTGACATGTGGTGAGAACAAATGGATTGTAATTGCTGTTCAGTTTCATGTCTGCAACATAGTAGAGAAAGCATAGTTAAAAACTGCATAACAGATAGGAAAAAAAAAAACCCCGTGTTTTTAATTGGAAACGGTACCCAACCGTTGTGAATGGCCCTATCAACACCATCTGCTCCTCAAAGGAAAGTTGCTGATGACTGCATCTCTGAGTGGAGCTGGTTCTCTCCTATGACAGAAGGTAAGAGGCAGTGAGAAGTATTCAGGAGCTCATGCTTGTTTTCAAGGCTCATTATTTTTCTGTTGACAGTATTGGTTTGTGAACTCAAATGAGCTGGTTAGCAGAGGAATTTTTTAAGACTTGAAGCAGACCGGGAGCAAAGCAGAACAAACAGATCATCCCTCCCCTCTCCTCTCCAGCTTCCTACACAGAGCACTTCCAAACAGATGTTTCTACCAAGATCTAATGTAATCGCATGTGCATGCAGGGGCAGCTCTGTATTTTTACAGTGTTCAACCCTGAACAATATACATGAGACATTTAAGTAAATATTATTATGGTATTTCCCCTATTAATCTTTTTGCAGTGTCTAAGCTGGAAGAAATTAAAGTGCTCTATAGGTAAAGCACTGTTACACACTTACATTTAAAAATTCTCACATACAATTATGTAACAATGAATGCTGAAATTAATAGTTACTAAGAAAACTACAAAAAATTGTGAAATGGTTGGGGAAGACATTAGTTACCCCAACTTGAAAAGATATTGGCATTGAGCAAGATACTCGATGTCACTAAACTTTAGATCCTGTATCTCGTTCTATACTTAATGTCAGAATAGACATGAGGACCAAGAGCCCTAAAAGGAAAAGTACACTCATTTGCCTCTGTGTTAGGATGGGGTCAATGTGTAATTGCACTGTGTAGAAACAGAGTCTTCTATATAATATTTTACAGCTTCAGTACAAATTCCTAATTGCTTCTTTTTGTTCTATACATCTTGGAATGGAATCTTAAAATCAAACTAGTATTTGGAGTATCTAAAAAGCCAAAAAACAAACAAACAAACCAACAAACAAAAAACCAGGCTTGCCTAAATGTCACAATGTTAGGGCACTAGAATAAACTTTTATTTTTATTTTTTAACTGAAGTTAAATTGACATACAATATCCTAATAGTTTCAATGTATACCATAGTGATTTGATATTTATATATTACAAAGTGATCTCTACAGTAAGTCCAATTACCTTCTGTCACCGTACAAAGTTATCACAATGTTATTGACTTTATTTCCTATGCTGACATTTTTAAGAAGTACAGATTTCCAATGATAATATAAATAAGTCATTGAGATGTAATATATAATATAATGTATTAATATAATAGAAGACTTTTGAAATGTGATAATTGGTCACCTTCTTTTTCTAGGAAAAGTTTTAAAGTACAAATTATGATCCTGGGTCACAAGTTAATACCAATTTATTAATTATTAATTATGCGATAGTTTGATTCTTATAAAAAACAAATAATTTATTTTCTCATAAATGAACATATTGTTTATATTAATCTATTTTGATAATGAGTTGAAGATAAAACTCTTTCATGAAAACTAAATAAAATATACCAATATTTTATAGAAAGTGAATTGCCACATTAAGTAACTCATTATGTCTCCATTGTTAATGGTTATATTACTTTATTTTATACACACACACATATAATGTATATATATTTTTCAAAAATAGCTAAGTATTTTTGCTCCAGATGGGGAGACAGAGACTGAAGTCAAGAGGCCTCCTGCCTTCCCTGCCTCTGTTCTTGTCTGGACCAGGAGAGACAAATTCAGTCGAGAGACAAACATGTATAGTGGAAACGAGATAGAAGTTTATTTATGAAATACACAGCATGGAGCTGCAAGAGAGCACCCAGCAAGTCTAAATGCTTCACACATAGAGGAAATAAAGTTGTTAATAAGTTAGGGAGTTTGTTCTATACACTTGAGCCAAGGCTACAAGTGGGCACTTAGCTAACCTAAGTACGCTGACTATTGGAGTTTAGGGGACTATATACTTCAGCTGGCTTCTAAGTTCCCTCTCCTTTTCCCTTAGGAATAATGTACAGCTACAAAGACTTTCTTTCTCAAGTTAGTAAAGGCTCTTTGTTTTAGTTGGTGAAATTGTTCCAGAGGCCCCCTTTCCCAGTACAGAGTCTCAAGGACTCCCATCCTTTTGTGCTATTTTTGCTTGTAATGCTCAGGACAGTGGCAGTTTTATCAAACCGAGCTCAGGACTGCTGAGTCCATTGGTGAGATATGCCTTCCTTTTGCTTCTAGCCTTCTGTACTAAGTTATTTGTTAGATTTTAATGGCTAGGGCCCTGACTTTATTTCCCCTTTTGCCGCTCTACCTAGCTGCTACCTAACATCTTCAGTTTTTTATGTATTTTTCACAATTTATTTCTCCATTAAAATATATATGATTGACACATGTCTCCTGAACCTGCTACTTATACTGTGAATATTGGACAAATTACATACTTTATCTTTCCCTCAGTTTCTTTTCTATCTATGAAAATAGAATATCTTACCTCAAGAAGATTCTCTAAAGATTAAATGAGTTAATAGAAGCAAAATTTTAGATAACTGCCAGGAATACAATAGGTTTTCAAGATCTGCAGCTCAATAGTTTTATATGATACAAGAATTGTGGAAAGCATGGGAAAACCATGGTGAAATAAGACTAATGTACCCCCATGTTTCTCAGGACATTGAAGTAAATATGAAAATTAACAGTAGCTACACATTATTATAGTCATTTAATAATAAATTATTATTTTAATACAAATTATGCAAAAGGTACAGAATATGAGAATGTGAGCCATGTGTCTTCAATTTTTGTGAATTTTGTACAGGTATAAGGAGGTACTCAGACACAGATAATAAAAAATAAAGCATCATTTGTATGATGCAGGCAGAAAAAGCTGTAGTTTATAAGAAGGCACATTCATGTTCCTTTTGTACAAAAAAAAAATTTATGGAGAACGCAGAAATCAATAATCTTTAACCTAGTTTCTAAGCATGGCCATTGTAGATCTTTCTAGCCTTACGATCACAACATTTTGGGTGAATATTGTAAGGTGACCACAGGGAATTCCTAAAAGTATGAAATTAAAACCACAATGAGATGCCGCTTCACACTGGTCAGAATGGCTGTCGTTAACAAATCAACAAAAAACGAGCGCTGGTGAAGTTGCTGCGAAAAAAGAACTGAGAATACAGACTAGTGCAGCCACTGTGGAAACAGTATGGCATCTCCTCAAAAACTAAACATGAAACTGCCTTTTGACTCTGATCCCACTGCTGGGATTAAACCCTAAGAATCCTGAAACACCAAATCAAAAGAACCTATGCACCCCAATGTTCGTAGCAGTATTATTTACAATAGCCAAGTGCTGGAAACAGCCGAAGTGCCCATCAGTAAATGAGTGGATCAAAAAACTTTGGCACATTTACACAATGGAATACTATGCAGTAGAAAGAAAGAAGAAACTTCTTCCTTTTGCGACAGCATGGATGGAACTGGAGAGCATTATGCACAGTGAAATAAGCCAGGGGGTGAAGACAAATACCATATGATCTCACCTTCAAGTGGAACATAATCAACAAAATAAACAAATGAGCAAAATAGAACCAGAGACACGGAAATAAAGAACAAGCTGACAGTGACCAGAGGGGAGGGGTACGGGGATAATGAGGGGAAGAGGGGAAAAGGGCAAGTCAAGGAACATGAATAGAGGACTCATGGGCATGGACAATAAGCGGGGGTTGACTGTGGGAGGGTGAGGCAGTGGCAGGCAACAGGGATAAAGGTGGGACAACTGTCACTGAACAACAACAACAAAAATAAAAACGATTTTCTTAAAACAATTTCAGTGATGACACGAGAAAGGACCGAAAAAGTCTCAAAGAAATGGAGAACTTACATAATATGGTAGGCAACAAAACCATTATTTACAAATGCATTGTGATCCATTTTTTTCCCTCCACGAAGGTTGGATGAAGTCTAACCAAGGGGGAGGGGGAGGGAGGAATTTGTAAGGTTGATTTAAGTAAATAGTTTGTTAAATAAAATGGACATTCTAAATTCACATTCCATGACTATGTTATATATTTCCTGACATAGTTTTTGATGGTTTTCCATACAACTAATGAAATTCTTATTTTCTTTTTTGATGTTAGTCTTAAAGATAGTAGAGGCATTTTTCAAACTGCCCCTGGTTTTTTAAGTGATTTCCTGGCCAGTTTAAAACTATTGAACAAATACAACTAAGAAAAAAGGAAACTATAGCTATAGTTGCACGCTAATTTTAATTCACTTTTAAGTGTGCTTACATGTATTTAATTGTGAAATGGGCATGAGCCCCCGTGCTCAGCAGTGCTCGCAAAGTGCAAGCTACGCAGTCTCGGGAGCGCAATGTGAGAGATCACGTTTTCCAGGGTTAGATCAAATGAACACATGTTCATTCCCTTCTTATCCGGAGGTGGCATTCAGATGGCTAACTACAGATACATAAGTTTTTTTACAGACAAGACATTTGTCTTGTTACTTAACTTCTTTCTTGAGAAGACTGTTGAATTGGCAGCTACAGCTATTTTCCTTTCTTAGAAATGAATAAAATTTGAGTTCCAGGGTGATTCTTAAAAAGAACAGAACAAAACTTCTTTTTGTTCTTTCACTAGACGCATATGGATCACTGGAGGAAAGTGCTATCCTTCTGTCTCTAATTAGGCTTTTATGCATCCCTGGTCTCCATTAAGCTAGAAAAACTGAGACCTTGTGTAAATGAGCATTTACATATGTCAAAGTTCTTGGAAACTGCAAAGCATTATACAATTTTAAAGCATAAACACTAATGTAAATATCATTGGTTTTCCATATTTTTCAGGGTATCGTTTCTAACTACCTTAATATGTAATATAATCTCCTTCTTTTAAATGTTATTACTGTAGTCTTGCGAGTGATTCCACAAAACAAAATATAAATTTAACACCATTAAGAATGTGCTTGAACCATTTCATCAACATGTAAAAATGCCCCTCCTTTTTTGGCCTATACAAAATGTTCTCACTCACTATTTAAAAATACTATTGATTGTCCACCATCTAGCAGGCACTGTTTGTGTCCTAGAATATCAAAATGAAGGGGACAGAAATATTTCTCCTTGGAAAGCTTTGATTCCCCTCCATTTCTTAAAGCAAAAAGTGGGGAAGACAGCAGGTTGGAACCGGGTGGACAGAGGGAGAGCAAAACGAGAATTTGCAATGTTAAACAAGCTCTACGCCCTGGGGAGCCTGGGTGCCACAGTAAAGAGTACGGGGGTTTCATTTTAAATGCAATGGGAATCTCCTGGAAGGTATTAAGCAATAGGGAGGAATAGTTTGATTTATGTTTTCATAAGAATAATTTTTTTGACTAGTACCACCCTTAAACTTGGGCAACAGAAACTCACTGCCCTGTGCTCCATCATTTAGAAAACTCTGTATATCACAAACACACAAACAATAAATTTGTTAAAGAACACATGCTTGCTTTTTCCACTTGGGACATGGTGAACAGCTCTGGCATAGGACAACTTGTAACTGTAAATAGCTATCCTGGAGACAGTGTTCAGGCCCAGGGACTGTGCTGCTCCACATCTCACACCAGTGTCCTTAAGAGTAATTAATGTGTTTTAATATCATAAAAGTTTGGGAGTTGTGCTCCTGTCAAAGTCAGAAACATACACCATTCCACTGTGCAAGGGGACCTGAGCAGCAGGAATAAGTTAAGTTAGAGACAAGACAAATACATTTACTTGTTAAACCCATTTTCTCAGGTAGCAAGAATATAACAGATGCAAATATACTGACTTCACTTTCCAGTAGTGTCAAGTGTTTATTATCTTGTATTTCTTTATCGTCAAACTCATGTTTTCTTTGAATACTTACAAATTAGTGTAGTCATGAGCTGAATTGAGCCCACTTTCTTTCTATAAAGTTTTATTAGAACACAGCCACCATCATTTGTTTATGTATTTTCTATGGCTGTTTTGGTGCTATCATAGTAGGGTTGAGTTATTGCTACTGAGATCCTAGAATACAAAAGCCCTAAAATATTTGTTGTGGGGAACTACCCTGCCTGGTATTGGGGACTGTGGCCCCATGTGAGCAGGGTCTGATCTGTAAGTCTCAACTGGAAAACCAGGAATGCTGGCCAGGAGGCATGAACAGAAAGCGGCACCGGCACTCCCCTTGCCCCCTGGGAAATCAGGCCTGAAGAACAATAATGTATTATTTGCTTTAAAGCCTGTCCTCCTAAGAATAATGTCTTCGAGTTAATCGAGTTAATGTACACTGGATGTTTAGGTTCAAAGCACAAAGTTGTTCTGACCATCTAGCATTGTGCTAACAGACCCTGATTTAAGGAGACCCCTATGTTCTTGAAATTGTTATTTCTGAACAATATTTATTCTCCTTTGATCAACACTATGTGCCATTGATTGATGAGCTATGTGTGCATGCTGTATGCTTCCGTGCTTGCTGAACTCAGTAAAAGCCTAGGGTAAAAGGAGATCAGGGCCCTTCTCCTCTGAGGTTGGCCAGTCTTTTCTCCCCACACAGGTCATGTGTTGGTAGATTGATTTCATCTGCAGCTCCGGGGAACTTCGCGGGATGAGATCCCCTACAATTTGTTACCCAGACCTTTTTAGTAAAAGTTTTCTCTCATCTAGATATACATGAAGTGCAAAGCTGATTTTTGTATATGCCTAGATGTGGTTTAATAGATGGTGAAAAACTAAGTGGTTAGCTGTGAAGGGTCGTAGAGGTATATTTTCAAGGGAAGTAGGAAACTATACCCTCAGAAAACATACACCATTGCTGCTCACAGCTTTATTCATAATACCTCCCAAATGGGAAGTCAATCAAATTTCCATCAGTTTACTCGATAAACACATTGTACTGTATCCATCAAATGGAGCGATTCTCAAAAATAAAATAAAACAACTTTCACATATACCCAATAGCATGCATGAATTCAAAAATATTATGCTTAGTGATAAAAAGCAAACAGAAAGGTACACTTATTATGTGATTGCATTTATTTATATTTCTAGAATAAGTAAAAGTCATACAACTCAATGACACAAAAACAAGCAAGTTGATTAAAAGTTGAGCGGAGTATCTAAGTAGATATTTTTGCAAAGAAGACCTCCAGATGGCAAACAGGCAAGTGAAACGATGCTCATTATCTATAACCATCAATAAAGTGCAAATCAAAACCACAATGAGATATCACCTCATACCTGTCAGATGACAATTATCAAAAAGAAACAAAACTAGATTTGGCAAGGTGGAGAAAAGAGAACCCTCTTACACTGTAGGTGGGAATGTAAATTGGTGCAACCACTATGAAAAACAGTATAGAGTGTCCTCAAAAAAAAATTAAGAATAGAACTACCATATGACCCAGCAATTCTCCTCCTAGATATTTGTCCAAAGGAAAGGAAATCACTAACTCAAAAAGATATCTGTACCCCCATGTTTATTATGGCATTACTTACAGTAGCTTAGATATGGAAGCAATCTAAGTGTCCATCAATGGATGAATGGATAAAGGAGATGTGATACATATACACACAATGGAATACTATTCAAGCATAAAAAATGTAACCTTGCCATCTGCTACAACAGGACCTCGAGGAGATTATGATAGGTTAAGTAAGTCAGACAAAGAAAACAAATACTGCATGATTTCACTTATATATGGGATCTACACAACATAGACTCATAGATACCAAAAATAAATTGGTGGTTGTCAGAGGGGAGGAGAGCGTAAGCAGGTAAAATGTGTGAAGGCGATCAAAATATACAAACTTACAGTTATAAAATAAATGTCATGGAAATGTAATGTTAAGCATAGGGAATATAGTCAATAACATAATAATAATGTTTTGTAGTGTCATTTACAATAACATTATAATTATGAAACACTGAGGCATCAGTGTGAAAATATGCAAAATTTTTATCTTGAAAACTATACAGCACTAATGATAAAAGTTAAAAGATAACTAAATTGTTAAGTAGATATACCATTTCAATGAATTGGAAGAATCATTGTGTTAAAATATCTATTTTTATCATATTAATATGTAACATTGAATGCAACTTCACTCAATATCCTAGCAGACATTTTCTGTGGTGATTAAAAGCTGTTAGTGAAATTATTATTTTGAAATGTACCCAGAGTGTGCAAAATAATTTTAAAAATGTGAACATCTCAGACCTGATTTAAAATGTATGGTAAATGATGGTAATTGAGATCAGTGACATCAACAGAGCGGGTGATTGTTTCATTATCTGTGGAACAAATAGATCATCAGAAATACACCTACTCATATATGATCTATTAACTGATTACACAGACTCCAAGGAAACAATGAATAAGTTATAGTTTTGGTGTTTTATTTTTAAAAACATTATCGGCAAAATTGGACAACCATGTAAAAATGAAACTAACCTTTATCTCATGCCCAAAATTAACTTACAACTAATCATGTTATAATGATTTTATTAATATATTGATATGACAATGATTATTTGTTGATAAATCAATTAGTAAATATGTGAATAAGTAAAACTAAAAACTATAAAAATGAAGAAAACTTTAAAATTTCTAGAAGAAAATGTAGAGCAAATATTTGTGGCTTTGTGTTAGGCAAAAGCTTATTAATAGAAAAGAAAAACGCATAAATCACTAAAAAATTGATAAATTACACTTTATAAAAGTTTAAAACATCAGCTCCTCAAAAGACAATTTTAAGCAAATAAAAAGACAAACCACAGGCTGGGAGCAAGTATTTGCAAAGAACACACATGCTAAATTACTTTTTTTTTAACTTTAAATCACTTATATTTTTTAATTACAGCTGACATACAATATTATATTAGTTTCAAGCATGCAACCCAGTGATTAGACTTTATATAACTTACTAAGTGATCAATCATCCTGATAAATTTCATATTCATACAACACCATACATAGTTATTAGAATATTATTGACTATATTCCCTACACTGTACTTTACATCCCCATGACGATTGTGTAACTGCCAATTTGTGCTTCTTAATCTCTTTTTTCTCAGCCCTCTCCCAACTCTCCGCCCACCTGGCAACTGTCAAAATGTTGTCTGTATCTCTGAGTCTGTTTCTGTTTTGCTCATTTCTTTTATTTTGTTTTTTAGATTCAATTTCTGATAGATATGCATTTATTGTCATTTTCGTTTATATTTTTCATCTCCTTTCCCCTTAAAGAAGACTCTGGCCCAAAGCCAGCACACCCAGTGGACAACTTCAGATCATATCAAAGCACCAACCCCTTCCTCCAGCGACACACACCAGAGGCAGACTCGGCAAGTACCGGAGCCTCCATGGTTGGCTCCTACACAGCTAATCCTCCACAGTGATTGCAGCCAGTCCTTGCAGCTAATTGGTCTGGAGGTAATTCCCTCCCATTGACATGCCAGCAGCAATAAAGCCTCAAATACAACAGGAAATTGTACACAGTCTACTGTGTAGGGGGTGGTGAGGTGCACCTGGAATGGCCTGCTTGGCTGACCAGGAGGCTGTGCCACTGAACCCTATAGGACACCTGCTATATGAGGCCACTCTACCAAACTCGGAAGCCATAGCAGCTTTTCCTAACACATAGAAACAAACATAGGCAGGCTGCCAAAATGAGGACATAAAGAAACATGTCTAAATAAAGGAAGAGAACACAAGTCCAGAAAAGGACTAAAAAAAAAAAATTGAGAGAAGCAATCTACTAGATGCAGAGATCAAAACACTGGTTATAAAGATGATCAATGAACTTAGACGAAGAGTAGATGAACGCAATGAGAATTAAACAGCATAAAAAAGGACATGGGAACCATAAAAAAAGAACCAGTCAGAAATAAAGGATACACTAAATGACTTTATTAAGATAAATAAATAAAACTCAGATGTTGGTGAGGCTGTTTGTGAAATCCAAATTAGAGCAGCCATTTTTGGAAAAGAGTTTGGCAACTTCTTGTAAATACATGAGAGAAAATAAAAACACATATCTACAAATTAATGTAGTCAACAATATTTTTTTATACTTAACCTCAAACTGGAAATGACTTAAATGTCCTTCAAGTGATGCATAGTTAATGTGATATAGCCAGGCAGTGGAATACTATTCAGCAACAAAAAGAAACAAAATATTGATATTGTCAGATAGTTGCTAAAGCAAAATTATAGATGACTCTCAAAAGCAGTGAAGTGAAACCAGACCCAAATGATTACATACTGTATGATTTTATTTATAAAACTTGTGGAAACAACAACCTAGAGTGACAGAAGTCAGATCAGTGTGTAATACAGGCTACATGTTCACCTGGGTGTTTGCTACAGAATGAAATTCCTGGGTAATTGAAGCTGGATAATGGAAATAGCTAGGTCTTAAAAACAATGAAATATGACATGCAATGCAAAGTGCATGAATTAATGGATTGGAAGTTTCCAAAATGACCAAAACTTGTTGCAATGGGGGCAGAGAAGATACTAATAACTTTAAAGAGTCTGAAATTTTATGCAAGTTAAGGCCCCCTCCCCAAACAAGACAATGCAACAATATCTTTCTTTATAATATTTTGCAAATATGGGAAAACTTGTTGCTAGGACTCTTTCCAGGTGGTTAGATGGGGCTCCTACAAGAAGGTAATCAAAAATACATCAATAATTAACTTTAATAATTAACAGGAGAGCAGATACGTATCAGAAAGTAGGAGGCAAAAGTGGAGATTTCAAAGTTTCTGCAATTACTGTTGGGTCAAACAAACTCTGCGGTTTGAATAAAGGGGAGAAAAGGTCACTGTAGGTGAAGAAACAATCTAAAAGGCAGAGATTTGGACTAGCTTTTCTAAAGGATGTAGAAGACACAGAAAAGTATATGTCAGAAGTATAATGAAGATGTCAGCAAAGCTAACACTAAAACCTTCTATTAATGTCTTGTTTTCATCCTGGGATCTTTGCACAGATTTTCTCCCGGTTCTCAATTTTATTGGATATGGGCTAAGAGGTGGATGGAAAAAGCCACAAGTATAGTGTTCAAAAAAAAAAGAGAAGTGGTTATTTTTTCTCTTTCGCATAAAAATTCAAAGGCAAGAACACTTTTCAGGGAAAGTAAAAGGCATCCTTAATTCTCTAACTAGGTTACATGCTTCTTCCATAAATGCCCACAACTCCCTATACTTTTATTTAGTTCATCCTGAGTTTCTTCTATCATGTTTTGCCATTTCTTAGGTTATTGGATTACTGTTGGATTAACCTTATATTCTAAGCTGGTTCACAATCACACCCACATTTCCCCTGTTTAAGGAAATAATACAGAAGGTGAATACCTTTCTATTTAGATTGCATAATGAGAACTTAGTCATGTTTCAAACCTCTAGCCGGGAATCCTGTTCCTTATCTTGGTGGCCATGCGTCCTGCTAACGGTGGTGCAGTGTCAGGAAATTCACTACTGAATGTGAAAAAGGAAATAGGGTTTGGGCATAATTAACAATCTCTGCCATAACTCTTTATTAATATTCTTCTTGTTAACACATTTCAAAGTAGTATGGCATTGGCACAGCCATTTCTAACTCAACAAACTGGGTTATGTGTCCTTTCTATTAAATACCCACCCCATCTATACTTATACATTTTGCTAACACCTGACATAGTATTTATTCATAATTGTCTTCCTCCATATTCTAGTACCTGGTAAGTTCACAAACATTTACAGTTGAATATATGTATGAATACATAAATAATTGATGTGCCCCCTTTCATTCTAACTGAAGCTCAGTAGGTTGCCTAGTCATTTCTACTCTTTTGTTTTTCCTTTAAGTGTTCTATTTCTCCCTTTCCCACCTTCCTGTAGGTAATGTTAATCTCCCAGGCCATAACATACATGAAAATTCAAATGAATGTTAAGACCTAGAGGTTAATATTTGTTAAAATGAAATGTGCTATAGTGCTGAACAGTGTAATATTAATTAAAATGAGACAGAAAACAATTTGAGCCAAAGGTATAAGAAATTATTTCATGGAAGAAATATTTAGAATAATTGAAAAGAACTCAGAACAATTTAGCTAAAGGAAATTCTCCAAATATGAATATATTAATCTATTACTTCATTAGTTCACTTTCTCATTAAGCATTTATTGAATGCCTATCTTATGCAAGTATATACCCATCTAATAGTTACAGAAGACCTATTGACTCTATATATTGTGAGCCCACACTATAATATTTTATTAGAGGTTTGGGGAAATCATTATAAATATGTAGAAATATATTCAAAACTTGAAATGCTTTATCTTCAACTTGAATTTCACGGGTCTCACATTATTTCTCACTTTAAAAGATTCCTATCTTTTGGCATTCACAATAAATCAGCATTTTCAGGTTGCACCAACTGTTTTATGGCTTTTGAAGCAACTGCAAAGGACACCATTGACAGGCTTTCAACTATATCCCAGACCAAAATAATAAAAATAAATAAAAGAAAACAATATAATCTTTCTGACATTTCCATGAAAATTGAATGCTCTTCTTCCACAAATACAGAAGAGCAGTTTCATTATTGAATGCCAAGGATCACATATCCACAAAATACCAAGAGACTTTGCATGTCATTCAATCACACAGCTGACAATCTTCAAGAAAAATTGCCTTTCAGTGAGATGTAATGCTTTAATGAGCTAATTAGTTAGCTTAGGAAGGTGATTCTGTAACATTATTCATAGAATTCCTCTTAAATCTATCCATTCTTGCTGTTAATTTATAATAAATCATATTACCTTATGGACCTAATAGCATTTCCTTGTATGGCAGGCTATTGATTTTTACATTGTAGTGATTTTAATACTTTCATTCTGAAATATTGCACTCTATGTAGTGGAATATAATTAGCTCTACCATCAGTGAAAAAATTTCAGTCTATAAATCATCTTGATGATATATCCAGGTAGAAATAAACTGAATCCTAATAGTCGTGCTTGTATAGTTTTCTAACCCCCTTTTCAGTCTTAAACATTACTCTACCCTTAGAGATAGAGGATAGTGACCATTACTTATTTTACAACTCTAATTATATTGCAAAAGAGTTGGCACATAAACAGTATTCAGAAAAGAAGATTGGCTAAATGAAACGTTAGCAATGAAAATGAAAATCAGCACATGATTTCCCATAGCCCTACATGATATCAACCTTGACATGCTAGGACAAGACAAATGTTCATGGGTAGGGGGGTGAGGGTGGCGGAGGATGGGTCTAATATTAATGAAACACAACAGATCATCAACAACAAAAATATTAAATTCAAGATCTAGATCATTGAGGATAGAGTTAAAAGAGAAAGGGATATTTTATACTAGGGCGATTGTTTTAAAGGGAGTTATTCTGTCTCGCACATGTGTGTGGTTGAGAAAGTGTGTGCTGTTCACCTGGCCTAAAGGTCTGTTACCTTTAACTCTTTGTCTCTGCTCTATCTTGAATTTTTTAGCAAAACAGCTATTAATTATTCTTCAAGCCTGTGCTTGTTAGTCCTTTCTTCCCTTCCACATGCTGCTATACTTGTCAAGACATTGACATCCTCCTCTACCTACTAGAGCCTTAGAGGGGTTTGAAGACAAAGCTTGAACAATTCTCTTCAGCAACCCCACTCCCAGTTCAAGTAGATTTCCACACCTCCAAAAATGATTCTCCTTGTGTACTTAAGGTCTGGAACATGCATTGTCACTATATTAGTCAGGGTTCTCCAGAGAAACAGATGTAAATATAAATATAAATATAGATATAGAGAGATATATATGGATATGGGTATAGATATAGATAAATCTATAGTCAAATGGCTATAGATCACAATCAGTAATCCAATTTCTTAAAGTAATTTTGTGTAGATCTATATATCTATATATACCTATATTAATTTATGTATAGAGATAGATATTACTCTATATATATATACAAGTAGAGGTATATAAAAAGACTACTTTAAAGCATTGTATCATACAATTATCCAGATTTATATAGATATATGTACATAGGTTTATTTTAGGGATTAGGATCACATGATTTTTTATAGCTATATGAATGGATATGGTTGTATAGAGACTTATTTTAAGGAATTAGATCATGTGCTTGTGGAGGCTTTGTGACTCTAAAATCTGATGGAGGAGGCTGGCAAGCTGGAATCTCTGGAAAGAGTTGCAGTTTAATCAGCATAATGTTGGGCACTATGGTCCAGCCAAATTGACATATAAAATTAAACATCACAGTCACCATTGCTTCCTCAATTTTAACACAGTGTTCGATTTAATAGTAGACACTTAATACATGTTAAATTAAGAAACACATCTAAACACATCAGAAAATATCTATGTCAGTGTCTAGGTACATTGATTCTACACTGTAGGCAAACAAGCAGAATAGGGCAGATATAATAGGTTTAGTTATAAATTTTATAAGCAATATAAAAGATTGATTAATAAAGTAATATTGTTATGTTGCAGGGTGTGAACCTTCACTTTAGAGAAAAGGAGGAGAATTTAGCCACTATGGCAAGGCCGTACTTTCTACCAAGGTATATATATCCTATGTCCATGTACATTGGCTGTCATCTAGGCTCTGTCACAAGTGAGCATTCTACTGGCTGCTTGTTGTTTTGTTTTTTTTTAATCATTACAGTTAAAGTTTTAAAATGTGTGCCTGTCAAAATAACATACCGTAATGTGTGTTCAATACTGTTAAAGACAGAGAAAAATCTGACACATGAAACACATACTGGCCTCAATTGTTTGCTTTTTTTTTTTTTTTTTTTTAGTTTCTGAAAGAGCAAGTCAGAATCCATAACCTGAAATATACACACTTTAGAAAAACGTTTTTTTGTTTTTTTTTTTAAATCATGTATCGAGAACAGACTGATGGTTGGCAGAGGTGAGAGGGCTGGGAGCTGAGTGAAAAAGGTGAAGGGGTTAAGAAGTACAAATTGGTAGTGATGAAATGGTCACAGGGATGTAAAGTATATCATACAGAGTATGAAAAATAATATTTTAACAATTATGTATGGTGCCAGGTGGGTATTTGAAATATTAAGGGGACCACTTTGTAAAGTATATAATTATCTAACCACTATGCTGTATATCTGAAACTAATACAAAATAATATCAAATATAAACTGTAATTGAAAAATAAAATTTTATCCATGCTGTCAACAAAGGGTAGTGGCTCTTTCTTTCTTTCTGCTGCATAGTATTCCATTGTGTAAATGTACCATAGTTTTTTGACCCACTCATTTACTGATAGGCACTTAGGTTGCTTCCAGCACTTGGTTATTGTAAATTGTGCTGTTATGAACATTGGGGTACATAGGTTCTTCTGAATTGGTGTTTTGAGATTCTGGATGGAACTGGAGAGCATTATGCTAAGTGAAATAAGCCAGGGGCGAAAAACAAATACCATGTGATCTCACCTGTAAGTGGAACCTAATCAACAAAACAAACAAGTAAGGAAAATATAACCAGCAATATTGAAAGAAAAAAGAAACCAATAAATAAGAGAGAAGGAGGGAAAAGGGTGGCGGGGAAAGGAAAGGGAAGGGTCAAGTCAAGGAACATGTGTAAAGAACCCATGGACAAAGCCAAAGTGGGGAAGGATTGAAGGAGGGAAGGGGGATGGGTGGGGCAGGGGAAAGTGGTGGCAGGAAAATGGAGACAAATGTATTTGAACAATAAAATAAATTTTAAGAAAAGAATATTCAAAAAGAAAAATATAATTTTAGAAAATGAAAATATATTCAGTAGATTTCTGAATTTATCATTAGAAAAGACAACTTCCAATGTAATATTAAAAATATTTTAAGAAAGCCACTCCTTCTGCTTTTGTATTTTTAAATTCAGCATAATTTGTTATACACTTTATATTTCATAATATACTTTATACTTAAAAATAATCTTTATTTTAATATTGTTTAATTCTTAACTTCTTTAGTAATTTCTTAGTAAAACTGATAAAATAGAAAAATCAGTTCCACAGTCAATACATGTAAAATACCTATACAGCATTATGTCTACAATTTAATAAGTCTGCTTGTTTTGGTATTTCAAATTGCTGTGTTGTCTTATTAAGAGCTAATTTCACAACTTTTTAAAATAAAGCTTATAAACATTTATTTTCTTTTTTAAAGTATTTTTATTACTACTTATCCCCCATACCATCTTCCGCCTCCACCTGTCCCTACCCCTGTAATCACCACACTGTAATCTGTGTCCACAAGTTCTTTTTCTCTTTTTTTTTTCTTTTTTGCTGGATCTCTCTACTCCCAACCTCCCCCAAGAGCTGTCAGCCTGCTCTCTATCTATGAGTCTGTCTCCGGTCTTCTTATTAGTTTAGTTTGTTTGTTAGATTCAACATATGAGTGAATCATCTGGCACTTGTCTTTCTCTGAATGGCTTATTTCACTTAACACAATTTCCTCTAGGTCCATCCATACTGTTGCAGAGTAAAATTTCCTTCTTTCTTACAGCTGAGTAGTGTTGCATTGTGTGAATGTACCATATCTGCTTTATGTACTCATCTATTGATGGACACTTGGAAAATGTTCATACCATTCAAAGAAAGCTACAGAGTCAATGTTATTCCTATGAAGATACCAATGGAATATTTCACAGAACCAGAAAAAATGTTCCAAAAATTTATGTGAAACCACAAAAAAACCCTGAATAGCCTCAACAATCTTGGGAAAGAGTAAAAAAGTTGGCAGAGTCATGCTACCTAATATCAAACTATACTACAAAGACATAGTAATTAAAAAACAGCATAGTACTGTAATTAAAATATCAAACTATACTACAAAGACATAGTAATTAAAAAACAGCATAGTACTGTAATAAAAACAGACATATGGATCAATGGGACAGTATAGAGGAACCACAAATAAATCTATACCTTTATAGACAATTAATATTTTACAAAGGAGGGAAAACCAGGCAATGGACTAAAGATAGTTTATTCAATAAATGGTGTTGGGAAAATTGGACAGATATGTGCCTGAAAATGAAATTAGATGACGTTGTTATGTCACACACATAAATAAACTCAAAATGGTTTAAAGACTTGACTGTTATACTTGAAACCATAAAAACCTTAGAAGAAAATGTAGGCAGTAAAATCTCACATATTTGTTTTGAGAAATCAGCTGACAGTCTAACGGGAACTCCCCTATAGTTAACAACTGCTTTTTTCTTGATGCTTTTAAGTTTCTCTCTTTATCTTTAACCTTTGGCATTTTAATTATCATGTGCCTTGGATTGGGCCTCTTTGAATCAATCTTCTTTGGGGCTCTCTGTGCTTCCTGGACTTGCATGTCTATTTTCTTCACCAATTAGGGAAATTGTTTTTCATTATTTTTTCAAACAGATTTCCAATTTCTTGGTCTTTCTCTTCTCCTTCTGGAACCTCTATGATGCAAATGCTGGCATGCTTGAAACTGCAAGATAGAGAGTGTTGGCAAGAAATATTCAAAGTATGAAGAGCAGGAACCTACAGCCAAGATTGTTCTACTCATCAAAGATATCATTTATAATCGAAGGGCAGATTAAAAAGTTCCCAGACAAGAAAAAACTAAAAGATTTCACCATCACCAAATTATTATTATATGAAATGTTAAATAGACTTATTCAGTGAAAAAAGAGTAAAACTATTAACAATAAATTGACAATATATACATATTTATCAACAATTGAATATAGGTCTTTCTTCTGTACCAAATGGTGATTTATCAGTCCTTTCATTGATATTTGCTTTTTGTTTACTGATGTTCTTATGTCTCATCAGGTAGCAATTTAACAAGTAGGAAAATACTCCCAAAAGAATGTTGGGGAAGATCAGTCTATTAGGAGAGAAGAATAGATTCACCGTGTTGTTCTAAGATAGAAAAACAAATAGGTACTAAATACATACAGGTAATTCTTCCAATCTATAAAGAAAACTACAGGCTGTCTGCATTTGCAATGTTACTGGGTAATTCTTTTAGCTCATGGCTCACAAAACAAGTTAACTGTAAAGTAGCAAAGTATTAGTAAAGTAGACTTTACCAGTAAAGTCTGCTAATAAAGTAGTACTTGAATGTTAATCTGGAGACTTTAACTGGCAATTAATTTGCCTTTATTTTTTTTGGTTTCATAACAGTAATATTACAGGGGAAGGCAAAGTCTTCAGACTGATGAATTTTATTGGAAAGACTTAAAAGGCAATTAATTATATTGGAGCAAACACTGACATTGCACAAATAGATGTTTAAAGTTGAAGTAGGTACTTTCTCTTTTCACAGCATTCCCTCAGTAAACTTACAAAAAATTATCAGGACTATTCTTAATGTCTTGTAGGACAACTCATATATTTGGGATAATTTCTAGAAGCAGTAATCAGACTAAAATCAGAGAAATAGGCCTAGATTGTCTGGTAAAGCTTATTTTTTAAAGGAAGCTGACAAATACACTTATAAATGTTGTTAATGATAATATTTACCAAATTCCAAATAAGTTTGTACTTGATTATTAAATTTAACTTTTAGATTTGAACAAATAAAACACAACTAAGATCAATGATCCATATTTCTTTGGTTTTCATGCATTAATTTATATTCAATCTAGTTAGACAGGCATTTCTTTAGTGATGGAAACTTCAAATTTGAGAGAACTTAAGAGTCCATCTTTTCAACTTCCTATCCAATGCAGCAAGGTGATGTATTCATTCTCCCCAAACCCTGATTTCCTGCAAAAGCATGCGTTAGAATAGTGCTGAGGGAAAAGGAGTTAAAGGCAGACTATTTGAAACCTAACAAAAGCTAGGCTGCTGAGTTATGGACATAAGCAAAAAGTGTACAAAAACAGTGCAATGAGCTCTTCAAGGTCTGAGCATGAAGCCTTAGGCAGCTGAGGGTAAGGTCCAGAGGAAAATGGATGGTTAGTACACCACCACTGTATTCTTCTGTGGCTGATGGGACCACTGGCTGTTTCAATTTACTTTGTACTATTTGGAAGCTGAAACCATGAACACCCTTAGAAAAGTCACACATAAACCAATGCAACCTCCACATTACAATGAGGCTATTCCCCATATGTAAGGGGGATTTTACTATTCACCACTCTATTTTGTGTTACAGAAATGTGTTATAGTGAAAGAGACTGCATAGATTTCTATACCATGCACCAAAAGGACTATTCAGCTTCTGTTTAAACATTTCATAATTTTTAGTCACTTCTTGTCAATGACGATCAGCTTTAGTTATTGAAATATTCTTCCTTTTTTGAACCAAAATGTTCCCAATAACTGCGGGTCTTTTTTAAAGATTTTATTTTTTTTTATTTTTAGAGAGAGGGAAAGAGAAAGAGGGAGATAAAGATTAATGCGTGGTTGCCTCTTGCAGGTCCCCAACTGGGGAACTGGCCCACAACACAGCACATGCCCTGAATGGGAATTGAACCGGTTACCCTTTTGTTCACAAGTTGGCATTCAAGCCACTGAGGCAGACCAGCCCGGGCAACTGCTGGTTTTAAATTAAGTGTATCCTCTGCAGTAGCATAAACTGCTTGTTCCTTGAGAAAGATTTTCAATGATCTGAGTAGAGTTTGTTCCTTATAGGTAGTAACTTCGTGTGTGTGCGTGAGCGTGCGCACCCCCACCCATGAGAGAGAGAATATGTGTGTGTGAGAAGCTTTTAAATACTAGTTTCAGGTAGGTATAAGTAGAATTAAATAAAATTACTGTCTAGTCTGTTATAGTTTACACAAATCTGCGATTAGGATAACTCCTTTCTTTTAAGTATAGGCTAAAATTTGTCTCAAACAGTTCTCAAACAATGGAAAAAACATCCCTAAACGGTTGCTTAGAGCTTCTAAAAGGAATTCTAAATCATGGAGATATTTTATATATCACACTCCTTACCTAGGTACTTGCCTCCTCATGCTAATTCCCTGAGATGTAGAGTCTCTGTAACTTCCCGTAGAGATTTTCACTACATAGGCAAGTACTTCATGCTTCCTAATTCCTGAACTTTTTCAAAAGTTATCCGCATTCAGTTATTTCCATTTCCTACATGTAATTAATCTCTTCTCTGACAAAATGTCACTTTCTCAATTTTAATTAATAGAAGACATCTGAGTCATTCATTTGTTCAATAGATATTTATTGCATACCTTTCTATGTATGAGATACTTTTCAAAGCACTGGTAATACAGACTGAAGAAAATAGGGGAAAAAAACAAACAACAACAAAATTCCATCCTCATGAAACTTATATTCTAGTGAAGAGAGTAACAAACACACAAATAAGAAGAACACATGGTGTGTTTCATCAAATATACAATAAGATACATTTGACTACAAGACACATCGGAGCTTTACGTTTCTTATGTGTAATTGCATGGTAAGATTCCATAGATTGTGAGTCACATCTAATTTCAGAGGTGCTCATGTGTGAAAAAAATCCTTAGAATGAATAAAACACACTATAATGGCCAGACGGTTTAGGGAGTTTGGAATTTTAAATAAGATGATCAGTCCTGAAGCCCAACAATCTTAAGCAACTTTCACCTACATACTGGACTTTGCAGCCTAGAAGTCATGAGAACATGAAAACTCAGCATGCATAAAACCTACTTGCCATTAAATACCTGATGTCAGTCAATGCCTTTACCATTAATCACATAGACCGCTTCTCTGTATTCTGAATAATCAGCAAGGCTTTTCAATTCTATCTCTAAAATGTTTCCAGTCTCCTGGGTTGCTCCCAGCCAGTGCCCTGGTTCATGACTTCAATATCATATACCTCAATTCTCTTTATATTCTATTAATTGGTCTCTTTGGTTCAATTTTCCTCCCATCTCTAATCTATATTTATTTCTATAATTTCAATTCAAATCAAATCATCCTTATTTTCAAAAAACTCCATAGGCTATCCTTTGCTTAAATAAAAATGTTCAATTATCTTAGCATAGCATTCATTACTCCTTATGACTGAATTTCAGCCCGTTACTCTAATCTTATCTGCTTCTACTCCCACTCTTCACAGTATGTTTTGGCAATGCAAGATTATTTCCTTTAGTCCAAAGATGGTATTTATTTATGAATATCTGAGCTTCTGTTCATATTGGTATCCTTGACTTGAATTACTACTTCCCTACAAACCCCTCAATACTCCTTTGAATTTTTCCATTGCTAGTCCTTTTCTTATCTACCACGTAAACATAAACCACCTAAACTTTTCCAATCTCAGCATTTTTTTCATACTGTTATTCTTTTCATACTGTCATACTATCTCCTATTATACTTCCCTGTCTCCCTCACTATACTGCAAGTTCCTTGATAGTGCTATTTATCATTGTGTTTTGAAACAAAAACCTCTGATTTTGAATCTTGATTTTATTACCTACATACTACATGACCTAAAACTCAATCCCTCTCAATCACAGTTTCCTTATCTGTAGAAATGGTAGAGCAATGAGGACTACATGTGAAAACAGAAGGAAACAACCAATTATAGAAATTAGGAGAGCTAATGTACTCTTTGGTTGCTAAGGGCAGTATCTTAATTTTATTGAGAAATTTATGAAATCATCTCTTTAACCCATGGATGTCTGTTGTGTGAGACTAGGTGAGGGACAGAAGGGAAAGAGTAGAGGGTATTTTTTTGTAGTAACACTAATGTTTCATCAAGGATACTTTATCAAACCTAAGGTATTGTATAAATGAGATAACAATACAAAAATAAAAGTTAAAACATTAAGTATAAAAATAAAGTATATACTTAATTAAATTTATGATTCATAAAGGAAACATAAATAAACTATGTCAAATGTATTGAAGCATATAAATAAATTGAGATGAATTATAATATCAGGTATAGTAAATTAAAAACATAAAAGAAGAGATAAATAATAGATTATCCTGTCACTAGATAATTCATAGATTAGTCAATTGACAGTAGAAAATGTTATTATATATTTTGCAATGTAACTAAATACATATTTTTTTCTTTTTTTTCTCTTTTTTTCCACTCTCCCCTCCCTCCCTCAATCCTTCCCCTTTGGTTTTGTCCATGATATATTTTTGTTTTTAATATTAATACTGAATTGTGATGTTTATACTCTTTTGACCGTTTTGTTTCATTGTATGGGCTAACCTTCACAGGCTACTTTTCTACTCATTGACACTACACTAGAATCAGATATTTAGGATATATATATATCCTAAATATATATATATATATATTTAGAAATGTATATATGTATTTAGTATATATATATCCTAAATGTGTGTATATGTATATATTTGTTTTATTATTTAAAGTACTAAAAAGCTATGTTAACCATAAGAAAGAATAACCAAGAATATTTATTTGACAACATGTTTACCCAATTGTGTTTTCTAAAAATAAACCATTAAAACAGCAGAACAGTTCAGCCAGTTTACTCATAATTTTGAGCAATATTTTTAATTTGCTATTTTTCAATCAACATAATACATGCATATAATTTTAAGTAAACAGAATAGACAGGTTTATAAAACAAACAGTTTAATCCCTCAAAAAAAGACCATTTTTTATTTCTTTTTACGTTTTAGGGTGGTAAAATTCTATACATCTGTAAATAATATACCTACATGAACTCTTTGTTTCAGGTAGTAATTAGACTTGATTGCTAACTGTGTTGCAGCCTCTCTAGGCTGGGAAGGTCCACTTGGGTCTCAGGTAGATGGAAGAAGATGTGTGGAGCTGTGGGGCTGCTTGGCATGCCTTTATTCGGTAGAGTCACACAGGCCACAAGCCCGTGTCCAAGTTGGTGCCCCTACTCCCCACCTCATCCAAAGCTCCTACCCCTTAAATACTAGCCCTAAACAAAGCAGGCTACAGGCCAGAAAGTGGCGTAACTATCAAGAGCTGTGTGTGTGAGCCTGCTGAAGGCTACAGGGCAGTTTATCACACCTGGGCTCAAGGCTGTGGGAACACTGCTTTATCACACTCCTTCAAAGTTGTGTGGAGCTGCTCCCTCCAATTACCCACACATCTGGGTGAGGGAGCCAGACTGCCTCCACCTACCCTACACTGACAACAAAAACAACAGTGACTGAAACATAGTAGGGATGTGTATGTATATTGTTATGGACTGAATTGTGTCTGACCCACCTCAAATGTATCTGTTGAAATCCTAGCCCTTAATATCTCAGAATGTAATTGTATTTGGAGATAAAGCCTTTATAGATGTGATTAAGTTAAAATGAGAGTGTTAGGCTACAGGCAGTTTATCCCTAATTCAATGAGGCTGCTGTCATAATAAGAAAAGATTAGAGACTTCTGGTCAAGATGACAGCAGACATGGCTCACCTCTTTGCACAAACACATCAGAATTACAACTAAAATACAGAATAATCATCCCTCAGAACCAGAAGAAACTGAGTTGATATGGAAGTCTGACAATTAAAGAAACCACATCCACCTGGACTAGTAGGTGGACCATAGACGCCTAATGGGCTGGTCTCTCACCCATGTGTAGTGGACAAAATTCAGGAGGGATATCTTGGAAATGAGGAGTTCCAGCTGCATACCAGGCCCCATAGCCCAGGGTTCCAGTGCCAGGATAATAAATCCCCACAACTTCTGGCTGCAAAAATTGGCAGGGATGGAGTCGGTGGAAGAAACTGCTGGAGCCCCAAACAGTTCCTCTTAAAAAACCTACACATGGATTCACCTACTCAGGATCACTCTCTCTGAACTCTAGCACCTGGGTGGAAGCTGGAAAGACACCAGTGGTGTACAGGGAGAAACTGAAGCGTCTGACATCAAGTGAAGTGAGCAGAGGCCACTCACTGTCCCTTTTCTAAACCTTCTCCCCACAGAGCTGGCAAGATTGTACCATATCTGAGACTCCATTACCTGGCTAACACACTTTGACCCACTATGGAGATCCCCAGAGACTCTATTGCACCCAACTTATGGGTCCACCCAAGCTGCTTTTCCATGTGAATAGCTGATCTTGGCTCATGCTTCACAACTTCCTAAATCCTATCAAACAAGCAACAGCTGGCCTCAGGGAGCCCCAGGCCTGCCACTAGCAGCAGCCAGCCCAGATCCACAGCTTGGTTTTGCATGAGAGTCTCCAAACCCAGCACAAGTAGCAGCTACCTCAGATTGCTTAATCCTCAGGCAGGGTGGCCCTGGGTAAAACACAGGTGATAGCTGAACTTGGCCTGGCACCATCTGGGAAACCCCAGGGCCAGCGCACCTCGTGGACAGCTACAGACCATGTTGGACCACCATCATCCTGCTGCTGAACAGCTGATCCTCCAGGGAGGGTGGAGGTTGGTGGTCAGTAGTCTCAGCCAATTCTTGCTGTGCACTGGCCTGGGTAAATACCTCCCCTTGATCTGCCAACAGCAACCAAGGCTCAACTACAAGAGGAAGGTGTACTCAGCCCACATGAAGGATGCTTCCCAAGTACCCAACTTGAGTGATAGGGGAGACTGTGCTACTGGACCCTATAGGACACCTACTACATTAGGCCACACTACCAATACAGAGAGGCATAGAAGCTCTACCTAATACATAGAAACAAATACAGGAGGCTGCCAAAATGAGGAGACAAAGAAACATGGTGTAAATGAAAGAACAGATCAAAACACCAGAAAAAGAGTTAAACAAAATGGAAATAAGCAATCTATCAGATGCAGAGTTCAAAACACTGGTTATATGGATACTCAAGGAACTTAGAACGTCAACAGCATAAAAAAGATTCAGTCAGAAATGAAAGATACATTTATTGAAATAAAAACAATTTACAGGGAAACAACAGTAGAGTGGATGAAGCCAAGAATCAAATCAATGACCTAGAACATAAGGAAGCAAAAAGCAATCAATCAGAGTAACAAGGAGAAAAAACAATCCAAAAAAATGAGGATAGTATAAGCAGCCTCTGGGACAATTGCAAGAGGTCCAACATTCACATCATAGGGGTGCCAGAAGAAGAGAAGGGGCAAGAATTTGGAAATCTATTTCAAAAAATAATGAAAGAAAACTTTCCTAATTTAGTGAAGAAAATAGGCATGCAAGTCCAGGAAGCATAGAGAGTCCCAAAAAAGAAAGATGAAAAGAGGCCCACTCCAAGACACATCATAATTAAAATGCCAAAGGTTAAAGCTAAAGAGAGGATCTTAAAAACAGCAAGAGAAAAACAATTGCCTACAGGGGAGTTCCCAATAAACTGTCAACTGATTTCTCAAAAGAAACTTTGCAGAGGAGGAAAAAAAGATGGCGGAGGAGTGAAAGGGAGTCACGCTGACCTCCTCCCAAAACCAAACTGGAATTGCAACTAAATAATGGAGTAATCACCTGGAAAGCAGTGGAGCGATAGTGGGAGAGGAGCCTTGGTGCCGCGGACAGCGGATTCGACTCTCACACATCCCAACGGGTGAGAATTGCGGTGGAGGCTCGAGAGGGTGGGCTGGGTGCGCACGGGCACTGGCACCAGAGGGACATTGAAACGGCCAGTTAGCGTCCCCCCGGGAAGAACGGGGTCTGAATCATAAACAGGAACCCCTAAACTACAGCCGCTAAAGCCGAGAAAATACAGACAAAACACAACCCCAAAAAGCTTAGGGGCACTCTCTGTCAGAGACAAGTGGCTGGGGATGCAAAAAGACATTTAAAGGGCCAACGCAAAAGTTGCAGCGGCAGCCACCCTCCTTGATCGCTGGGTACAGGCGGCAGCAGGGTGGGCTGGTGCCTGGGAAAAGACTGGTGAGGAAAACTTTGTGAAGAGAACTGACTCTGCGGCCGGTGGAGCCCGGGTGATAACGCACTTCCCACTCTGCAGCTACCATCTCGCTCAGGCATAAGGGAATCAATTAACCTGCCTTTTGTGCGCTCCGCACACAGCTTGTGCGCGAGTGACCTGCGGGGCTGAGTGCAGACTGTCTGGGAGAGCCTTGAGGAGAGACTGGAGACAGAGGCATTGGGGAAAGAACGGGAAGAGGAACCGGGGAGTCCCGACTCCCTCCCCGTTCGGTAGTCTCCATTGTGGGCTGGAAAGGCGCGACCCCAAAGAGGCAGAAGCGGGGCGCGCATGAACCAGACTGCCTGCGATTGAAACGCAGTCCGCACAGGGGTGGGATCCTCAGCCTAAGGGGTCACAGAACTGCCCAGAGGCCCCTGAGGGGAGACTAGAAACGGAGGCATTGGGGAAAGAACGGGAGGAGGAACCGGGGAGTCCTGACTCCTTCTCCTTGCCGAAGTCTCCATTGCGCGGGAAGAGGCCACACCCCCAAAGAGCCAAAAGCCGAAAAGCAAACATAGACACCCCCAAAACACCCAGAGCAGGCGCGCACACTTGCGCCCAGTGACTGGCGAGGGTTGGCGAGCGTGTGTGTGACCCACGCGGGCTGGCCAACGCTTGCACCTGCCGGCAAGGCCTCACACAGACTGGCACCCATACGGCCTGCGAGGGATTGCACAGAGGGGCAAGGGCAGGCATAAATTGACCTACCCGCCGCGATTGCGGAGCAGCCCACAAAATAAGTAGAGCTGCCCAGAGTCCCTGGAGGAGAGACCAGAAACAGGATTAACCGGAGAGCTGATTTCCTCCCATTTCCATAGTCCCCATTTGGCGAGGGCAAGCAACGCACCCAAAGAGCCAAAAGCGGGGAAAACACACAATAGAAGACTCTAAACAGACCAGTGCCGCGAAGCTCGCGTGCCAGGGAGGTCAGATGAGCACGGGAGGTCGCGAATAAGCCCCCTGGTCTGGGGCAAACACATGCGAGCCCAGGCAGGTGGGGGACCCTGCCGCGCTGGGAATGCGCTCAAGGAGCTCTCGTGAGAACGCAGAGAGATCCCAAAAAATAGCCCAGCCCTGACCGAAGGGGTCACAGAGCTGCTCCAAGCAGGAGTCAGACACAGGCATTAGACTCCTGAAAGGCTCAAACAAACAACCCAAGGCCCTATAGTGTCAACAACTGACATCATCAGAGGCAAGCCCAGAAAGAAAAGTAAAGGACAAAAATACTTAACAGACTCTCACAAAAATGGGAAGAAAAAGAAGTTCTCCCCAAATGAGTGGAAAAGGGGACTCCCCACAGAGAGAGCTCAATGAAATAGAGGCAAGGGAACTATCAGATATGGAATTTAAAACAATGGTTCTAAGGAAGCTCAATGAGCTCAGCCAGCTCAAAGAGAACTATGAGAAACTGCAGAGAAACTATCAGGATCTTACAGCAAATTATATCAGCCTGGAAAAGGACATAGAAACTATCAAGAAGACACAAGAGGATATGAAGAATACCATTTCTGAATTGAAGAACACAGTAGAAGGAATCCAAAGCAGGCTGGATGAAGCTGAGGATCGAATCAGTGAGATGGAGGATAAGGTAGAAAAAAGCTCCCAGAAAGAGCAAGAAATGGAAAAACGGCTCAAAAAGAATGAAGAAGCATTTAGGGAAATGCAGGACAACCTGAAACGCAATAATATCCGTATAATAGGGATACCAGAAGGAGAAGAAGAGGAGCAAGGAATAGAGAACCTCCTCGAAAAAGTAATGATGGAAAATTTCCCTAATTTGAGGAGAGAAAGGCTCTCATGGATCCAGGAGGCACAGAGGACCCCACTCAAGAAGGACCCAAGGAGGTCCACTCCAAGACACATCATCATTAAAATGGCAAATGTCAAAGACAAAGAGAGAATCCTGAAGGCAGCAAGGGAGAAGGAGAAAGTAACATACAAGGGGGCCCCGATACGCCTAGGAGCTGACTTCTCAACAGAAACACTCCAAGCCAGAAGGGAATGGCAACAAATATTCCAAGCCATGAAAAGCAAGGGCCTACAGCCAAGGCTGCTCTACCCAGCTAGGCTCTCCATTAAAATAGAAGGAGAAATACGGAGTTTCCCAGACAAAAGAAAGCTAAAAGAATACATCTCTACCAAACCAGCACTCCAAGATATGCTAAGGGGACTGGTTTAAGCAGATGAAGGAAAAGAATGAGACAGAGAGGAACACAAGTACAAAGAGAAAAGATGAGTAAGTTTCTATCAGTAATATCTCTCAATGTGAATGGACTAAATGCCCCAATCAAAAGACACAGGGTAGCTGAATGGATAAGAAAACATGACCCACACATATGCTGCCTACAAGAGACCCACCTCAGAGCAAAAGACCTACACAGATTGAAAGTAAAGGGATGGAAAATAATATTCCAAGCAAATGGACATGAGAAAAAGGCTGCCTTTGCCATACTTGTATCAGACAAAGTCGATTTCAAAGCAAAGGCCATAAAGAGAGACCCAGAGGGGCACTTTATCATACTTAAAGGAAGAATCTATCAAGAAGACATCAACATTGTAAACTTATATGCTCCCAATATAGGAGCCCCCAAGTTTATAAGGAAATTGTTGGATGACTTCAAAAAAGATATAGATAGCAACACACTGATAGTAGGGGATTTCAACACCCCACTGTCAAAAATGGACAGATCTTCCAAACAAAACATTAATAAACATATCATGGCGCTGAATGAAACACTGAATCAAAGAGACTTAACTGACATATATAGAATCTTACATCCCAAAGAAGCAAAATACACATTCTTTTCAAATGCTCACGGCAGTTTTTCAAAGATAGACCACATGATAGGACACAAAGCAAGCCTCAGTAAATTCAGGAAAATTGAAATAATACCAAACTTTTTCTCAGACCACAAGGCCTTGAAACTCGAAATCAAACTCAAAGAGAAACTTCAAAAACTTGGAAACTCATGGAGACTGAACAGTACACTTTTAAACAATGAATGGGTCAATAATGAGATAAGAGAAGAAATCAAAAAATTTCTGGAAACAAATGAAAATGAACAGACAACTGTCCAAAACCTATGGGACACAGCAAAGGCGGTCCTGAGAGGGAAGTTCATAGCAATACAGGCTTACCTTAAAAAGATAGAAACATTTCAAATAAAAGACCTAACACTACAACTTGAAGAACTGGAGAAACAACAACAAATATATCCCAGAGCAAGTAGAAGGAAGGAAATAGTCAAGATTAGAGCAGAACTGAATGACATAGAGACAAAAAGAACAATTCAGAGGATCAACCAATCCAGAAGCTGGTTCTTTGAAAAGATTCATAAAGTGGACAAACCTTTGAGCAGACTCATCAAGAAAAAAAGGGAGAGGACCCAAATTAATAATATCAGAAATGAAAGAGGAGAAATAACAACTGATACCACAGAAATACAAATGATCATCAGAAACTATTATGAACAATTATATGCCAAGAAATTTGAAAATCTGGATGAAATGGACAAATTTTTAGAGAAGTATAATCTTCCAACACTGAAGGAGGAAGAAACAGAAAGCTTGAACAGACCGATAACAGTTGGGGAAATTGAAGCAGTCATCAAGAAACTCCCAGCACACAAAAGTCCAGGGCCAGACGGTTTCCCAGGAGAATTTTACAAAACATTTAAGGAAGAGCTAACCCCTGTCCTTCTCAGACTATTCCAAAAAATCCAAGAGGAGGGAAGACTGCCAGACTCCTTCTATGAGGCCAGCATCACCCTGATCCCAAAACCAGATAAAGACCCTACAAAGAAAGAAAACTACAGGCCAATTTCGCTCATGAACATAGATGCTAAAATCCTCAACAAAATATTGGCAAACCGCATCCAGCAATACATTCAAAAGATTATCCATCACGATCAAGTGGGATTCATCCCAGGGATGCAGGGATGGTCAAATATACGCAAATCAGTAAACGTGATACACCACATAAATCAAAGAAAAGACAAAAACCACATGATCATCTCGATAGATGCAGAAAAAGCATTTGACAAGGTACAGCACCCATTTATGATCAAAACACTCAGCAAAATGGGAATCAATGGGGCATTCCTCAACGTAATAAAGGCCATATATGAAAAACCTACAGCCAATATCATACTCAACGGGCAAAAACTGAAAGCTTTCCCACTAAGATCGGGAACACGACAAGGATGTCCGCTCTCACCGCTTCTTTTCAACATCGTATTGGAAGTCCTAGCCACAGCGGTCAGACAAGAGAAAGAGATAAAAGGCATCCAAATAGGAAAGGAGGAAGTAAAACTATCATTGTTTGCAGATGACATGATAGTGTACATAGAGAACCCTGTAGACTCTACCAAAAAACTCCTCAACCTAATAAGTGAATTTGGCAAAACAGCAGGATACAAAGTCAACATTCAGAAATCAAAGGCGTTTTTGTACACCAGCAATGCAATAGAAGAAGAAGAAATCAGGAAAAATATACCATTCGATATAGCACGAAAAAAGATAAAGTACCTAGGGATAAATTTAACCAAAGACACAAAAGACCTATATGCAGAAAACTATACAACATTGAAAAAAGAAATTAAGGAAGACACAAATAAATGGAAGCATATACCGTGCACATGGATTGGAAGAATTAATATCCTTAAAATGTCCATACTACCAAAAGCAATTTATAGATTCAACGCAATCCCTATTAAGATACAATGACGTATTTCACAGAAATAGAACAGACATTTCAAAAATTTATATGGAACCATAAACGACCTCGAATAGCCGCAGCAATTTTGAGAAAGAAACACAAAGTAGGAGGGATCACAATACCGGACATCAAACTCTACTACAAAGCCACTATACTCAAAACAATCTGGTACTGGCACAAGAACAGACCCATAGACCAGTGGAACAGAATAGAAAGCCCAGAAATAAGCCCAGGTCTCTATGGACATCTAATATTTGACAAAGGGGGCAGAAGCATAAAATGGAGCAATAACAGCCTCTTCAACAAATGGTGTTGGGAGAGCTGGATGGCTACATGCAAAAAATTGAAATTGGATCATCAGCTGACACCATACACAAAAATAAACTCAAGATGGATAAAAGACTTAAATATAAGTCGCAACACCATCAAAGTCCTAGAGGAGAACGTTGGCAGGAAACTCTCAGATATCCCACGCAGCAATTTTTTCACTGATATGTCTCCTAAAGCAAGGGACATAAAGGAAAGAATAAACAAGTGGGACCTCATCAAAATAAGAAGCTTCTGCACGGCTAAAGAAAACATCAGCAAAATGAAAAGGGAGCCAACCGTTTGGGAAAATATATTTGCTAATGATACATCAGATAGAGGTTTGATCTCCAAGATATACAAAGAACTCACTCGACTTGACTCCAAGAAGGCAAACGATCCAATCAAAAAATGGGCAAAGGACCTGGGCAGATGCTTTTCTAAGGAGGAGATACAGAGGGCCCAGAGGCATTTGAAAGGATGCTCTGCATCACTAGCCATTAGAGAAATGCAGATCAAAACCACCATGAGGTACCACCTCACACCGGTCAGAATGGCCATCATAAACAGATCCACAAACAACAGGTGCTGGCGAGGCTGTGGAGAAAAGGGAACTCTAGTCCACTGTTGGTGGGAATGCAGACTGGTGCAGCCACTATGGAAAGCAGTGTGGAATTTCCTCAGAAAGCTGAAAATGGAACTGCCTTTTGATCCAGCGATTCCCCTGCTGGGACTATACCCTGAGAACACCAAAACGCCAATACAAAAGAACCTATGCACCCCAATGTTCATAGCAGCACAATTTACAATAGCCAAGTCTTGGAAGCAACCTAAATGCCCATCAGTAGATGATTGGATCAAAAAGTTATGGTACATATACACAATGGAATACTACGCAGCAGAAAGAAAAAAAGAAGTACTAATCTTCGCAACAGCATGGATGGAACTGGAGAGCATCATGCTAAGCGAAATAAGCCAGGGGGCGAAAGACAAATACCATATGATCTCACCTATAAGCGGAACCTAACCAACAATGCAAAGAAGCAAGGCAAATATGACCAGCAACACTGAAAGGAAAAGAAATCAACAGAGACAAGAGGGAGGGGGGGGGCCAGGGAAAGGGAAGGGAAGGGGAAAGTCAAGGACCATATAGCAAGGACTCATGGACAAAACCAAAGGGGAAGAGCTGAGGGAGGGAAGGTGGGAGGGGGCAAGGGAAAGAGGTGGGGGGGAAGGCAGAGACAAATGTATTTAAAAAGTAAATAAATTAATTAAAAAAAAAAAAAGAAAAAGAAACTTTGCAGGCTTGAAGAGATTGGCAAGAAATATTCAAAGTCCTGAAAATCATGGATCCACAACCAAGATTGCTCTACTTAGCAAAGCTAACATTTAGATTAAAGGGTAAATAAAGAGCTTCCCAGGCAAGAAAAAAACTAAAGGAGTTCATCACCACCGAACCACTATTATATGAATATTAACGGGACTCATTTAAGAAAAAGAAGAAGATGAAAACTATAAACAATAAAATGACAAGAAGTGCATATGTATCAATAACTGAATCTAAAATACACACTAAGCACACAAAAAGAACAGAGACAGAATCATGGATATGGAGAGCATTTTGATGGTTGCCAGATAGTAGAGGGGTGTGAGGGGATGGGTGAATAAGTGAGGGGATTAAGTACAAAAAAGTAGTTACAGAATAGCCATGGGGATGTAAAGTACAGTATAGGAAATGGAGTAGCCAAAGAACTTATATGCATGACCCATGGACATGAACAATGATGGGCGGATTGCCTCAGGGAGTGGGGGGTGCTGGATGGAAGGTGGCAAAGGGTGAAAAACTGAGACAACTGTAATATCATAATCAATAAAATATAATTTCAAAAAGTAAAATAAGATTGATAAAAAAATCTCACACATTTCTAGGAAAATTTTTTTCTGATATATCACCTTATGCTAGGGAAAAAAAGAAAAAATAAATGGGGCTAATTTCATTTACTTTTAACAGTCCATTTCTGAGGAAAAATGCTATTAATTTATGCCTGAAATATGAATAAATGTAGGGGGTGGGTAGGGTAGGGGAGAATAATGGGTGAGAAATGGGAAAAACTATAATTGAACAACAATAAAAAAAAAGATTTGAAAGAAAGTACCGGGTTGGCCAAAATGTCCATTTAGTTTTATTGTAAAATAAAAGACATCTTTTTCATTTTTACCAGTAACTTTATTAATTTAGAGATTTTGAGCATGTTGATCTTCTCCCATGTAATATAACATTGATTATTCTTAATTAATGTCTTAATTTGATCTCTATCAACTTGAAGTTGTCGACCCGACTGTGGAGCATCGTTCAGTGTGAAATCTCCAGTACGAAACTTTGCAAACCTCTTCTGACATGTTCGATCAATCATAGGACCTTCTCCATGCACTGCACAACATTTTTATTTTTGTGTTTCAGTTGTGTTTTTTATCTTTATTGAAATAATAAAGCATAATATGCTGGAAATGTTTCATATTTTCTTCCATCTCCAATATTAAAATGCCTCCACAAAAATTCACCAATTTTGATTTTTTTTTAAATGCACACTGATATGACAGCTGTCACAATACAGCCTAACAAAATTATTTTAAATGAAGTTAAAGACAACTAGGCATTACTAGAGCCATCTTACAGAATAATCCAAATGAACATGTTTGGCCGACCCAACATTTTTAAGTTAAAAATTAAGTTATGTTTTGAAACAGGAAAATGAGTGAAAAATAACACAGTTATTTGTATGATTCATATTACCTGATTAAATGTAAATCTCTGTCCTTAATTATCAGACTAATTTTGAATGCTTTACTTAACTGACCAAAGTATGGCTTATGTTCATGTCATAAAATGTTAAGTCTTTGAATGTATTGTCTGACCCTGAAAGTTGACATGTAACATTAAATTTGTTACATATGATTCATTGTAAAAATACTCATAAAAGCATACACTCTCAGGTTTTAGAATAATACTGCAAAGAAAAGGCTGTATAATTTATGACCTTGTTTTTTAAAAATTGTGCTTCAGGAGTTCCATAGATGAACAAATAAATTTCTGCTAAAATACCTGTAGAAGTGGAAAAATCACTGGTTTCTTTCAAAGCTGACTCTAATTTCAAGCGTTTCAGCTGTCACGCAGTCAGCCGTCCTTAAACAGAACACCCTCTCCACCAGTTACCTTCTATCTTTAGTTCTAGAGTTTACTTAAGTGGGCTACTTCTAGCATTTTACCAGGATTTTCAGTTCTAGGTGAAATGGAGTCATTTGAGAGTCTACAAGGAATGTATTTCTATCCCTGATAGTGAAAGCAAGGAGATCCAGAAGGGCTTATCCATTTAATGTCCAAGAATGAACAGGGCCCAGAAGCTAAATCTTTATTTATTTATTTATTTAATAAGGCAGGAATGCCTTTGATCAAGCCAGGAGGTAGAACTGGTAAATAACTAGAAAGAGGTCAGGAGCCAGCTGGGGGCATCCGGAACAACTGCTCCTAACACAGCCGAGCTCTGCAGCTGGGTGGTCTATCGAGTAGAAGGAGAGTGTGCCTGTGTTGAGACTACCTAATGGTACAAAGTCCAGATAACTTTTGATTTTTGCTATTTCTCAGTTCCTGATACGACAGTTTTCCGTGCCATAGTTGCTCTGCCGAAGTACACTTTATTTCCATGTCCTCCTGAAACTAGCAGGAAGCATAGACTGACTGACCGACGCAAGGTTGGGTCTATCACGTTAATTGATCAAGACACCACCTTTCTATAAATAAAGTCTAAACTTATATTAACTTTTTTGAGTAACTTATTAATTGACTTATAACGAGCCTAAAATCAATTACATCCTAAAGTATGCATTGCTTTTTTTAGGATCCCAAGTGGAAAACCTACATTTTTTTCTATGTTAAATTTAATCCTGCCAGAATTGACCCAATATTCAAGACTAAAGAGACTGTTTTAGATTCTGATTCTGTTACCCCAAATGCTAACTATCTCTCCTACCTTTATGTCATCTACAATTTTGAAAAGAAAGTGTATTAACTGACAGAAAGTTCATAGTATAATTGCAGGAGTTTCTTTCAGTACAAGATTATCCCCAACATTATTTCCTCTGTTACCTAGACTCTGTCAATTTTAATGGTTTATTGTATCCTTTCATTACAACACTTTTAGGAAATAATTATTTCCCACATAATTAAATAAATAATAAATGAAATATGTATATACTTTTAATCATTTATGTCATAAAAATAAATATTCCAAGCACATATAAAGTGTTAAGAAACAATAAATCATTTAATCCTTGAAAACAACCCTATGTGGTAAGTATGCACTCTTCTTAGCCCATATAATAAATGAGGAAACTGAGGTACAGAAGAGCTAAGTGACTTGCCCTCTCATGAAGCTAAGTTATAAAGCTGCATGTGAACCAAAGATACCTTTATTTAGAGTTCATGTTCATGATAACCAAACTTAACTGACTTGTATATTATCATAATTGTCAAGTAGGACAAGCTGAAGGAGTAGCCCTCAGGTCTGCTTCTAAGATATCCCCGCTCTGGATGAAACAGATGTGCAAAGGCCTAGCAATATTAATGTCCTGATATCTGGTGAAACAGGAAGGGCCTCAAATTGCCTAACCACCAATTCCCCTCCCCACTCTGCTCCCTTTGGTAATGATCTCAGCCAAACAACTCTTCTTCCCAAGGCATTCAGTTCCTAATTGTCCTGGAAAAGCAGGCATCAGTGCCTGGAATTATTCAAACAAACCAGTCACATCCTCCCCAGGGAGTACTGCAACCTCTTGATACTACAAAGTCTGCTTCCCACAGCCCCTGGTTCCTCAATATATAAAATATATTTTAAAAATGTGTATATTTTTTCTTGTGTTTTAGACTAGTACATAATTTAATTCTAAAAGAGTATTTTAAATTAAATTTAAGATTTGAGAAAAGTTTCTTTTTTAAAAAAATAAAATGTTACTGAAAAAGAAGCCAATGATGTGTCCTTACATCTCTTTGTGTATCTATGAGGTACAAGAAAAACTTCAGGAATATATAATAATTTATTAGATAATAATAAATATTATAAACATAGGACAGTAGAACTTAAGTGCATATGCATGACTGTACAAAACAAGCTGCACAGTCACCCTGTCAGTCAAAGTCCCAACTGCCAACATAGTAATACCACATTTGGGGGATGTTCCCTTTGAGTTATTGAGAAATGACACTTTGCTATGAACATTTATCTTTCAAACTCTCTTCTGTCTTTCTCCATATGCTACCATCTGATATGGGTTATGTCGTCCCTCACTTGGGGTGAATAGTGGTAAACATCCAACATAATCTGGAGTATTTACTAAGAGATAGGATAAATTAAAAGTCAATTCCTTAGACACTTCATCTCTAGAGACCTATGTTTCTCACCTGTTAATTTGACTTTTATGGACTTTCCATATAGATAGTTATATACCTTTTATGTTATATCTCTATCCTCCTTTTATTTTGACATCTTGCGGTGAATGCTCTCTCATTAGCCTTTACCAAATGCTCCTGTGAGAGAAGAACTACAGCTTGCAGAGCATTATGACAGTAATTGGGATGGTCTTGTCCCTTTCAGACCCCAGAAGCCATTCAAATGGTCAATGATGACTTGTATGTGTGTATATAATAAGTCTTCAAAAGGTCCATCACTTCACAAGATGTGTAACAGGAATATCACTGAATTTGAAGAAATCAGACCCATGTCTTATACCAAATCCTGAAACTTGACTCTGCTACCTTTAAGGTACGTGATTTGGGAAAAGTTACTTAAACTCATACTTATCATCAGTAAAGTGAATATAATAATAGACGGTACTTTATATGTTGTTACAAGGATTAACTGAGTTTATATCTGCAATTCTCTTTAAAAAGTAACTGACACATAGTGAATGCTGCATAATCCATTGTTGGATATTAAGTGTAATTGCAGAAATTGCAGAATTTTTATAAATATTAAATATAGTAATGTGCATGGGAAAGCTTGAAATATTTTAATAACTACAGAATACAATATGCTATTTTTTAATCACTTTAATATTTATATAAATTAATACATAGCTGTGCCTTCATATTTATCTCTTAATTAACACTAATTTATCATACAGAAAATAATACAGAAAGCTTGTTATATAATAGTATTGTCCTCGTGATTTAATTTTACTTTTACGATTATCTAAGTTTATTTAATATATCTTCAAATTTGCTCATGCTATCTAGGTAAATGTGCTAGTAATTTAGGAATGTGGTGTGGTTTGTATGAAGGCTTGAATCACACCCTGAGAGATCCAACACACCCTTCCTGTTGGATCTCTCTCTGAACTATCCATATTATTTTCATCATCATCAAATATCATTCCAGTGGTTAAATATATTTGGTGAGTTCATATTAATGAGACATATGTGCTTTCTGCTGAGAAAATCCAGTCTCCTTTCAGATCATTTTATAGGTAATTGATTAGTAAGCATTAAGGAAAAATTAGTAAAAAGAGTATAGTAAAAATAATTACTATGATTTTTTTTTCTAAAACTATCTCCATATTATGTCAATACTAATTTAAGCATAATGGTTTTTTCTAGAACTTTTTTATGGGTGTGTACCTGTGAGTGTACGCATGTGTGTATTTTACTTTTTCCAGCAGAATATGCAAAAGAAAGAACAGTGCCTGGCTTGTCATATACTAGTATGTATATATGTGTGTGTATATACATACATATATGTGTGTGTGTATGTATATATACACACACACAATTTCTTCACTATTACATAAGTTTTTCTGAAAGGGGCTTACTCTTATTTTTACTGTGAAGATGTTCTACTTAAATATACATTGACTGCACTCTCGATGTAAATCACAAGTGTTTGCAAGGATGAAATTTTAAAGTAGGCCACATCATCACTAAAAATTTGGTGGAGGTGGGTAGTTTGTGCTTGAAACTCTGAAAGATATTTTGAATATATAAATAAATTTAAATGGTTTATGTGCAAGGCTTATTTTTGTCTTTTAATTACTGAGAAGTAGTTATTGTAATTTGGGGGTCAAGCCCATATATCTCTCTACAAAGGAGGAACATTCATTAAAAATTAATTAATTAAAAATATTAATGTTTTGAGCTTCTGTATAACAAATTAGAGCCCATTCTCTGCTTGGAGGAAGATTTAAATCAAATTATCAGAGAATTCCTGCAAGAATAGTTAAAGGAAAGCTCTTTCCAGTACCCATGAAGAATCGCATGCTTTTATATATATATGCACCTATAATTTGGTACCCCACAAGAGGACATTTCACCCTTATCGATGAAAAATGTACTTTAAAAAATATCTACCTTTGTTAGCTCATCATTAACATGAGCTTGAAATTCTCAAATGTTAGCAATTAAACATTTTTAAATGTTTACTCAAAATATTTTTTGTAAAACATTTTCTTTTTAAAATCATATTTTTAAATGAGGGCACTGACAGTAAATGATATGGTCACTTAAGTATGTCCTCCTACATATTCATCCACATCAAAAATTTGTAATGTAGAAATGTTCTGTTTTAAAGAGTATTATTTTATGTTTTCATATTTTTTCTATGTAAGAATAGCATTGAAAATAATTTTCTTTTAAATTCTTATTTATGCCCCACATATTTGGTATATTCTTATATACATTTATAAATTTATCCAATTATTATTTTGCCATGCATATATATTTTTACTACTTTTCCATTTTAGTTAAAAATGAAAAAAGAAACAAAGTAAAATCATGATATAAACAAAACTGTGGCTATTATTACTGGGTATGAATATTACATGTCATAAGATAAATCTAAGCCCAAACATAAAAACACATATGATGGCCTAGTGGCTTTCCTGTAATATATCCAAATCATTTCTGAGCCCACTTACCTTATTTATATGGAAGGAGTGGCAGACAAAACTAAAATTTCTATGTGATTGGAGAATAGACCTAAAAGAGGTATACCACAATCTTCCAATACTAGAAAGAAGGTTGCATGCAAGACTCACAGAAATTCATCTCAGGGGAGAAATAAAGCATTCAGTAGGTTGGGAATTGATGGAAGCTGAGTAGATACTCATTGATAAAGATGTTCATATAAAAGTCATCAGTTAGCTTTTTAGGTTGCTGTAGAGGGAATATTTGCAGGAAAAAAAATGGAACTACATGATGAAATTTGTTATGTGTGTAATGAAACATGCACATGCACACATACATGAAAAGAAAATACATTTTAAATTAGCTGCTTAACATTTCTAGACACAAACTCTAGATGTGAAAAGTTACGTCTGCTGCTACGGGTCTTAGGTCTTTAGTAGATACTTGAGTCCACCATACCATGTGATTTTCATGGAAACCACAGAGCTTGGCCTGCTGATCTCCTTTTACATTAAATCATTAACATGTTTCTTCAGCCCTGGATGGTCTGGCTCAGTGGATTGAGTGCCAGTCTGTGAATCAATGGGTTGCCAGTTCAATTCCCAGTCAGGATATATGCCTGGGTGGCAGGCCAGGCCCCTAGTTGGGGGCATGCAAGAGGTAACCACACATTGATGTTTCTTTCCCTCTCTTTCTCCCTCTCTTCCCCTCTCTATTTAAAAAAAAAAAAAAAATCATTAACATGTTTCTGCATACCCAAGTAAATTTATTCTACCCTTCCACTTTCTAGTGTGATCTTATGTGGTTTATGAAAATATATTCAACAAATACAATGGTGTCATGGACTGAATGTTCTCTCAAAATTCATATGTTGAAACCCTAGCTCCCAATGTGATGGTATTTAGGTGAGACCTTTGAGAGGTGATTAGATTTAGATGAGGTCTTGAGGGTGGGCCCTGCATAATACGATGAGGAAGAGAGGAAGGCCTCCTTATCTCTCCATGAGTGTGTACCAAGGAAAGCCCATGTGAACACAAAAGAAGGCAGTTGTTTATGAGCTAGAAAGAGAGCCCTCACCACCAACCAGTTTTTTCTGCATGATGATCTTGGATTTCTCAGCCTTATGACTGTGTCTATTGTTTAAGCCGACTCTGTGATATTTTGTTATACCAGCCCAAACTGACTGAGACAAATGACAATGAAATAAAAAAGGAAATGAGAATAGGGAGAAGTAGAAAATAGGGAGGAAATGCTGTATTATTGGGTTGGCCAAAAAGTTCATGTGTTTTTTTCCATAAAATAAAAAACATATTTTTCATTTTCACCAATAACTTTATTGATTTAGATATTTTGAGTATGTCAGCTATCTCCCATGTGGTATAATGCTGATTTTTCTCAATTAAGGCTTCCATTTGATTGCTATCGGCTTCATTTGGTCTACCCAACCATGGAGCATTATCACCCAGTGAGAAACCTCCAGCAGGAAACTTGGCAAACTACTTTTGACATGTTTAAACTGTCATAGCACATTCTCCATACACTGCACAAATCTTTTTTTTTTTTTTTTTTTGCATTTCAGTTGAACTTCTACCTTTCTTGAAATAATAAACCATAATATGATGTCTGTCCAGAAGGTATCAAGCCATGGGCTATGAAAAATAGACATTTATTGAAGAAGATGCAAGATACGAGAAACATTGTACATAAGACAATGATGCCTCAGTCCCCTTTCAAGTAGGCACCTTGGGATCTCACACAGTTCTCCCAGGCACCATCTCTCCATGTACCCATCGTATTTTCCTGTACTCATGAACAGTCTGAAATCTCTTCCCTATCAAAGGAGATTTTAGTTTTGAGAAAAACCAGAAGTCTCAGGGCACCAAATTTGGACTCTAGGGGAACTGAGTCACCTGTGTGATTTGATATTTCACAAAAAAACTGCATGAGATATGATACATGAACGGGCATGTTGTCCTGATGAAGCTGCCAATCACAGTTGCCCATAGCTGCGGCCTTCTGAATCATCTGAATAGTTTCCATGGAGGGAGGTTCAAGATTCTCACAAAATATGATGCAGATTCATTGCTCTCAATGCTCAGTCATTTTAAATACTACGGTCACACAGTACAGTTGCTCACTCAACATCATCTATCATGCCCACTGACTAGTACAGAGAAGTCATCATTGTCCTCATGTGTGCATTCCAGTCCACTCTCCTTGGCTGCCAGGTTACATCAATGTCACATAAATTGTTCTCATTATATTAATAATGGCTGGACTTTTTCTGGACAGACCTAAGTAAGAACTTCAAATTAACCTAGCAGAACAAAGGATTAACATGCTCATTACAATTAAAGCACTTAACCTAAACTGTCACCTACATAGAAAGACACTTCTTTAAATGGGGACTACAGGCAGAGTCAGAATATTAATTCCATGGGTCTTTCCATCATACCAATGCAGAAACTCTTAAAGCCCCAAAGTAGATATTGTCATGATGATTGTGGCCTTAAAAATGTCCTCTGGGCTACATTTTAAAGAAAAAAATCTTTCAGTAATGCTGCAATGAAACACCTTACTGAACAGGCACCCAGGAAAGTTCTCCAAAATCAGTGAAAAATTATCAATAGCATGTATTTAGAGAATTAGTGACCATAAGCAATTCATTTAAAAATATATCTAATAATGATATGATTTTGGATGACAGAATCTACTTCTCTCTCCCACCAAAAGGAATTCTATACCAAGACCAATTAGCTCTGACCTCACACCAAATTTGTTATAATAAAACCGTAACATCATTTTTCTAGAGGATATTTATCTAGAAGTGGATACCAAAAGTGGATTCAAAATTATTTCAAATTATTAAGTCATTAATTCAGGAGAACAAAATCCCTAGTCCTAAGTTACGCAGCTCGAAATGGTTTGGTGCACCAAGAGATTTCTACTAACCTGAACTGTGACTTCAGGGTCAGTTTCTGTTGAAACATCCAAAAGTTTTTGATGAGTTCACAAAACTTAGACCATGATAGATTCCTTTCTTCCAAATCAAAGACTGAATAGCCATGTCACTGCAAATAATTATAAATTGCACCAAATTTCTCACTTATATGAAAAAGTAAATTTATCAAACATGAGCTCCCATAATCTCATCAGATGCATAAACCAAATTTTCTCTCATCTATCAGTTGAAAAGTATAAAGTATCATCTATTACCTGAGAACATAAGTTCTTAATGTTTATAAGAAAAATTCCCTACAATGTCATATACTTGTAACATCCTTTGTTAATACTTTGTAATAATTTTTAATTTTCAAATAATTGTGCTTTAAAGCCTTCTTTCTTTTATGTAGAAAGCAGCCTGGTTAAACAGTGAGGACCCTGGCTGCCTGTTTAAATGCAAGGTGAATGATAGCTTAACCTCCTCCAGCTATTCCACCGACCACACACACACACACACACACACACACACACGCACAGGCATAGGTAGGCTAATCTGAACCAAATAGAAAGGCTCATATTTATAAATTTAATGTGGGTTAAAAAAGGGGGGGTGTTGCATGGGGCAATGGCTTTTGTGATATGTCAGCTTGGCTAGGCTCAGTTCCAGTTACATAACATAAATTCAGATAATGATCTAAAGAGAGTTTGCAGATATAAAGAAAGTTCTTAATCCGTTGACTTTAAGAAAGGGGAATTATTTGGATAACTTGGGTGAGCATGACTTAGTCATTGCAAAGTCCTTAAAAAGTTAAAAGGCTGGAATTCCCAAGAAACAGAATAAATTCTGCTTATAGACAAACACTTTAACTCATGTCTGCGGAGTTCCGCCCTGTTTGTGATCTTCCCGCCTGGCTACTCGTACTTGGGTCTTGGATGTTCAGCTCCCACAATTCTGTAAGACAATTCCTTGTAATAGATCTGTGTGTGTGTGTGTGTGCGTGTGTATGTCTGTGGACCTCTGTGTGTATGTGTGTGTATTCAGCTTCTTTTGTTGAACTTACACTGGTACATATGGAATCTATATTAAGTTGTGATAATAATTCTGCACATATCACCTAGTCTAAAATCAGCCAAAACCCTCTAAGAGTATATATGTCATATTTGATTTTTGCTTTTGTGTGTAGAGAATGAAAATGGGTAGATTAATTTATTAGTTTATTTTAAATTCTAACTTTTTATGTTTTTGCAGAAATTCAGCAAACTTATTTGAGAGCTTTGGGGCTCCTGAAAGTATTCTCCTAACTCAGAATTCAAAGTCTGAGACTTAACTGTGCTCAGTCAGGGTGCATTTATAGCACATTTTAGATGGGAAAATCACTGATTTCATGAGAAAAGACAAAAACACTCTAAAGTTTAAAATAATAACACCATGGTGTGAATTTAAAAAGTTTAATTTTCCTAATTTGTCACATTCATTGATAGGTATTTCATGTCATTATTATAGATGATTCAAAATAACACATCTTAATTATTAAAATTAGATCATAGTCATTCATTATCAAAAATGATTAACAACACCATGTACCATTTTTTCTCATGTCAGATTAACTAAATTTTAAAGCATTAGTTAATAATTTGTATTGATGAGGGTAGTAGAGATGTACAAATCTCCATAGATAGCTGGTATAGAAAATTTTGAGGCAGCCATTTTGGATGGCAATTTAGCAGAATCATATTAAATTCCAAGTGATTATTTGTTGTGACCTAAAGATGGCATTTGGACATATATCTAAAAAAGCTCTCTCAAGTTTATGCCAGGAGACATACATCCTCACAGGAGGATGTTTATTGCATCATTCTACATAATAGTATAAAAATAGAAACAATATAAATGTCTATCTCATTGGACTGGTTTAGGAGTATTATTCTGCAGATTTTTGTACAGAGGTTACAAGCCCAAAATACTACTTGTGCAATAAAATTCTTATTTTTTGTAGGGACTTGAAAGTTCTACCAGAAATTCAAAGACCCTCTGACACCTAATTGAACAATTTGATTTTCAGTCTTCTAATTTTAATTTTTCATTGTGTTTGCATAAAGAATAAGACTAGCAGCAGGCACAGGAGAAGAGTTTGTTTTAAAATCTAAGTGAGATTATTCTATGTTGCCTTGTAAGACAGTATTCTTTCATGTTTTATACATTTTCTCATGCAAACACACACAAACATCTGCATACTATAGGTCAATATCCCTTTTGATGAGAATTAAGGTTGTAATCTCACAGAAACTCCCATTTTATCAAAACAACAAGCAAACCTACATTTTGAGATTTTCCTTTTTTTTTAACTCTATTTTGTATAGTGCCCTCGAATCCCCTCACCCTTCCTGCCAGCAATCACTGCACTGTTGTCCATGAGTCCTTTTTCCATTTTGTTCAATCCCTCCACCCTCTAAAACCACACTCCCCAACTAGCTGTCATCCTGTTTTCCATCTATGACTCTTTCCCCATTTTCTTTGTTAGTTCAGTTTGTTCATTAGCTGCCGTATAAGTGAAATCATATATTTGTCCTTCTCTGACTGGTTTATTTCACTTAGCATAATGTTCTCCAGGTACATCCATATATTACAAAGGGCAAAATTTTCTTCTTTTGTACTGCCAAGTAGTATTCCATTGAATAAATGTCCCATAGTTGTTTTATCCACTCATCTACTGATGGACACTTGGGCTGCTTCCATATCTTGGCAATTGTAAATAATACTGCAATGAACATAGGGGTGCCTTAGTTCTTTCAAACTAGTGTTTTGGGTTCTTTCAAATATATCCCCAGAAGTAGGATCTCTGGGTCAAAAGGCAGGTCTATTTTTGATTTTTTGAGGTATCTCTATACCACTTCCCATAGTGGCTGTACCAGTCTTCATTTCCCACCAACAGTGCAAAAAGGTTACCCTTTCTCCACATCCTCATTAGCACTTGTTATTTATTGATAGCCATTCTGACAGGTATGAGATGGTATCTCATTGTGGTTTTTATTTGCATTTCTCTGATGATTAATGACATTGAGCATCTTTTCATATGTCTATTGGCCACTTGTATGTCCTCTTTGGAGAAGTGTCTATTCAGGTCCTTTGTCCATTTTTTAATTGGGTTTTTTTGTTTATTTGGTATTGAGTTTTTTAAGTTCTTGTAAATTTTGGATATTAACCCCTTATCAGATGTATCAGTGAATATGTTCTCCCATTCAATGGGTTGTCTTTTAATTTTGTTGATGATTTCCTTTGCTGGGCAAAAACTTATTAGTTTGATGTCATCCCATTTGTTTACATTTTCTTTTGTTTCCTTTGCCTGGGGAGATACATCTTATAAAAAATTTCTATGAACAATGTATGAGATTTTGCTGCCTATGTTTTTTTTCTAGGATTTTTATGGTTTTGAGTCTAATATTTAAGTCTTTGATCCATTTCAAATTTATTCTTGTGTGTGGTATAAGAAGGTAGTCTAGTTTCACTTTTCTGTGCGGATCTGTCCAATTTTCCCAAAACCATTTATTGAATAAATTATCTTTAGTCCATTGTATGTGCTTGTTTCCTCTGTTGAATATTAATTGACGATAAGGTTGTGGGTTTATTTCTGGGTTCTCTATCCTATTTCCCTAATCTATATGTCTGTTTTTATGCCAGTACCATGCTGTTTTGATTATTATGGCATTACAGTACAGTTTGATATTAAGTAGCACAGTTCTTCAACCTTTGTTCTTCATTCTCAAGATCACTGTTCATATGTGGAGCTTTTTGTGGTTCCATAAAAATTTTTGAAGTATTTTTTCTAGTTCTGTGAAATATGTCATTGGAATCTTGATAGGAATTGTGTTGAATCTATGATTGCTTTGGGCAGTATGGACATTTTAATGATGTTAATTCTTCCTATCCATGAACACAGTATGTGCTTCCACTTACCTGTATCTCCTTTAAATTCTTCCTTCAGTGCTTTATAATTTTCCAACTACAGGTCTTTTACATTCTTGGTTATGTTTATCCCTGGGTATCTTATTCTTTTTGAAGCAATTGTGAATGGGATTGTTTTCTTGATTTCCCTTTCTCTTAGTTCATTATTGGTATATAAAAATGCAATCTAATTTTGGATATTAATTTTTCGTCTTGTTATTTTGCTGAATTAATTTATCAGTTCTAGTATTTTCTTGGTGGAATCTTTAGGGTTCTCTATGTACAGAATTATGTCATCTACAAATAAAAACAGTTTTACCTCTTCTTTCCTGATTTGGATGCCTTTATTTATTATTCATGTCTGATTGCTGTGGCTAGGACTCCCAGTACTATGTTGAATAAGAGCCATGAACAAGACATCCCTGTCTTGTTCCCAACGTTAAGGATAATGCTTGTAGTTTTTTCCCTTTGAGTATGAAGCTGGCAATAGGTTTGTCATATACAGCCTTTATTATGTTTAATTATGACCCCTCTATTCCCACTTTGCTGAGATTTTTGTCATAAATGGGTGCTGAATTTTATAAAATGTTTTTTCTGCATCTATTGATATGATCATGTGGTTTTTATACTTCATTTTTTAAAATGTGATGAATCATATTTATCGATTTGTGAATGTTGTACTAACATTGCTTCCTGGCATAAATACCACTTGATCATGAGATATGATCTTTTTGCTACATTGGGATATTTGGTTTGCTAATATTTTTGACAATTTTAATGTCTATGTTCATTGGGGATATTGGCCTATAATTTTCTTTGTTTGTAATGTCATTATCTGGATTTGGAATTAGTATAATACTGACCTAATAAAATGAGGTTGGGAGCTTTCCCTCCTCTTGCATATTTTGAAATAGTTTGAGAAGCAGAGGTGTTAGTTCTCAGAATGTTTGGTAAAATTCCCCTCTGATGCTATCTGGTCCTGGGTTTTTGTTTCTTGGGAGATTTTTTTATTACTTCTTCAATTATACTAGGTGTAATCTGTCTATTCAGACTGTCTGATTCTTCCTAATTTAATTTTGGAAGATTGCATGTTTCTAGGAATTTATCCATTTTGTCCAGTATATCCAGTTTGCTGGCCTATAGTTGTTCATAATATTTTTTATAATTCTTTATATTTCTTTGGTGTCATTACTTCTCCTCTTTTGTTTCTGATTTTCTTTATTTGGGTCCTTTCGCTTATTCTCTTGATGAGTTTGGTTAAAGGTTTGTCAGTCCTGTTTATCTTTTCAAAGAACCAATTCTTGGATACATTGATCTTTGTATTTTTTTTTACTCTATTTCGTTTATTTCTACTCTGATCTTTATTATTCCCTTCCTTCTACTTACTTTGGGTTTTGTTGTTCCTTTTCAAGTTCCTTTAAGTGTGAAGTTAGATTGTTTGAGATTTTTCTCGTTTTTTGAGTTAGGCCTGTAATGCTACTGATTTCCCTCAGCAATGCTTTCCCACTTTCCCACAGATTTTGGATTGTTGTATTTTCATTTTCATTTGTTTCAAGGTATCTTTTCATTTCTTCCTTGATCTTGTTGTTGACCAATTTATTGTTTAATAATATATTAATTAGGTTTCATGTCTTTGCATGTTTTTCAGTGTTCTTGTGATTGATTTCTATTTTCATAGCATTGTGGTCAGAGAAGATGCTTGATATGATTTCAATCTTCTTAAATTTATTGAGACTTGTTTTGTGTCCTGATATGGTCCATCCTAGAAAATGTCCCATATGCACTTGAAAAATATGTATATGCTGCTGCTTGGGGTGAAATGCTCTCAAGCTACCAAACAAATCCATTTGGTCCAGTTTGTCTTTTAAGGCCACTGTCTCCTTATTGATTTTCTGCCTGTAAGGTATATCCATTGAATCAATGGAGTGTTAAAATCCTCAACTATGACTGTATTCCTGTCAATCTCTCCTTTTATGTCCATCAAGATTTGCTTTACATACTTAGGTGCTCCTATGTTGTGTGTGTGTAAAGGTTTACTAGGGTTATATCCTCTTGCTAGATCATTATGTATTGTTCTTCTTTGTCTCTTGTTATAACCTTGGTTTTAAAATCTATTTTGTCAGGTATAAGTACTGCTACCCCACCTTTTTTTTTCTTTTCCATTTGCATGAAATATCTGTTTTTCTACCCCTTTATTTTTAGTCTCTGTGTATCTTTGATCTGAGATGGGTCTCTTGGAGAAAACATATATATGGGTGTTGTTTTCTTATCCATTCAGCTACCCTATGTCTTTTGGTTGGACCACTTAAGCCATTTGCTTTTAAGGCAATGATTGATATATATATGGACATAGTGCCATTTTATTGTTAGACTTTCTTTCCATTTTTCCTTTTCTTCTTCTCATAAAGTGAGCCCTTTAACATATATTGCAGTGCTGGTTTGTTATTAACAAACTCCTTTACCTTTTTTTTTTTTTTGTCTGGAAAGCTCCTTATTTCTCCTTTGATTTTAAGTGATAGCCTTGCTGGGTAATGAATCTTTGGTTGTAGGTCCTTGTTTTTCATCACCTTGAATATTTCATGCCACTCCCTTCAGGCCTGAAATGTTTCTGTTGAGAGATCAGATGACAGTGTAATTGGAGCTCCACTGTAGGTAAGTAACTTCCTTTCTTTCTCTTGCAGCTTCTAGGATTCTCTCCTTGTTTTAAACCTTGTCATTTTAATTATGATGTGTCTCTGTATAGGCTTATTTGGGTGCGATTTGTTTGGAATTCTCTCAGCTTCCTAGATTTGTGGGGTTTTTTTCCTTCACCAGATTTGGGAAGTTTTTGGTCATTTTTTTCTTCAAATAGGTTTTCAATCTCTTGCTTGCTCTCTTCTTCTTCTGGCATTCCCATCAAGTGGATGTTGTTCTGCTTCATGTTGTCCAAAATGTTTCTTAAGTTCTCTTTATTTTTTTCTTTTTATTTCTTTTTGCTGCTCTATCTGCCTGGGTGTTTTTTTCTACCTTGTCTTCCAAATCACTGATGCAACACTCTGCTTCATCTAACCTACTGTTTATTACTTCCAGTGTATTATTTCTTTCAGATATTGTATTCTTTATTTCTGACTGGTTCTTTTTTATGGTTTCTATGCCTTTTTTCATGCTTTTGAGTATCCTTATAATCATTACTCTAAACTCTCTATTGATAAATTACTTGCTTCCATTTCATCTAGTTCATCTTCTGGAGAATACTCTCCTTTCATTCGGGGTCTGTTTCTTTGTCTTCCCATTTGGCTGCTTCTTTGTATTTTCCGCCTCAGTTGTTAAACTAATCTGCCCTTAAACTGATCACTTGTTAAGCTAATCAAGCTGTAGTCAGCTGCCTGGCTTAAGCACCTTAGTGTGGGGCAGAGCAATTCCTCGGGTGGGGCTATTACTTCCACTCAGGCTGATGACACTTAGAAAGGGATGCTCTGCCTGAGCAAGATGGCTTTTGCAGTATTGGAAATAACTCAGCACAGGGATCCTGGCAGCTGCTCCTTCAGTTCTCTCTCAAGACTACCCAACCCCAGACTCTCCTCAAGCATCTCTAGTTCACTCTATTCTCCCTTGGCTGAGCCCAGAGTAAATGGCTAGAAACAAAATTTTGTGTATTGGCCCTTTAAGTCTCCAGCCAGCTCTCCCTGGCAGACAAACACCCTGCTGCTTTTCCTAGCTGGATGTTATCTGGGATCTTTTCTGGCTCTGGTGTTATAGGCTGGGGAGCCCAGCTGGAGTTAAGACCCCCACCGCTCAGGGGGGAACCACAGCCACTGAAATATTCCTCTAGGACTTCAGCTGTAACCCATGGGACCCCAGCCATCCCTCTCACATCTGCACACTCTCTACCAGTCTTGTTGTGGTGAAGTGGTTCCTTTTCTCTGTCTGTGGCTATAAGGCTTCTCTCCCGCTAGTGTTCTATTGGTTATTCAGGATACTTTCTCTATAATTTAGTTTAATTCCTGATTGGTCCTAGGAAGAGGTTACACTTATTCTTCTTCCATCTTGGATCCCTCATTTTGATGTTTTAAAACAGGTTTTAATTGATCTGTGAAAAGTAGCTTATCTAGGACCTAGTAGAAGTGAGAGGCATTCAGGACAAAGTACAAAAACAGCACTGTCTGGTTCTTTGTACTATTCTCACTCTGGTCTTGACATCGAATGCTTGGTTAGAGTCCAACTATGTGTATAACTGAGGCAGTTTTTTGTGTGAAGTTAAGTAATACTATATAGGAGAAGGCTTGTTTTAAATAAAATCAACAAAACAGTTCTGATTCCTAAGTCACAAAGGTTAAGTGGTTCTAATTCTGAGAGTTTTACCAATGGGATGGTTAGCTTCAGCATATTTTCATGAACAAAAATGAATAATATCTTGTAAATCTGACTATAAAGAGGGATGGAGAGACAGCTAGAGAGAGACAGAAATATTGAGATTCTTTGCTCACAAACACTTTCCAATATGTCTCACTCTTATTCGCCTCAATTTCAGGTACATAAATTCCAATAAAGGAGACATGAAAAAAAAAATTTACCATTGAGTAACACTGAAAAATATCTACAAAAATTTTATAGCAGTGCCAAATTGGCTTACTTTAATTTAAGTCACTTTAATTTGAATGAATTTACTGTTCAACTTTGCTAGTCTCAATAAATACATAAGAATTAATGTCCCATAATTAACACAAATTTGAAATAAATTATTGGATAGTATTCAAATGCATTGTTCACAAACAAAATGAACTTTAACAAAAGATGAATAGCAAACATCCAGTTATAAAGACATTAGAGCAATAATAATTGTGCAACAAAGCACATCAAGAAGAGCAATTTCTACTTCAGTACCAAAGGCTATTAAAGCATGTACGTTTATGCAAATTTCATTTCTTCTGATGAAGGCTTTAATTGTACTCATTTTAAAAGTTAGACTGGAAAATTTAATGTTTTCATGGGAAGATGAATTTTCACTAATTTTTAAATGAACACTGAAAAATGTTACTTAAAATTAAACAATTGTTTTTGGCATGTTAAGGAATTCATAATTAATATTAGATTATTTAGTTTTTGAATGTCAGCTTACTCCTAACTTATTATAAATTTTTTGTTGAGAGAGAATGTATAAATGAGTTATTACATCAATATTACTTTTCTATATCAGTTTAACAACACATTAACCACAAATGTGCAGCTGCTATTAGTACTTACCTCCTTTGAAACACATTGCCATGGAAATTAGTGAAGCATTTAATCAAATGTTAACAAAACTAGCTTTGGCTGTGAATGGAACTATAATTTATTTGTTTAAAAATACTTTCATGTATTAAGTCTTTTACTGACCTGATTTCTAAAGATATTATATAACAAAAATCATATTTGCTAGAGAAGTAAAGGCTGATCTTTGGCCTTAAGGACATTTTTTAGAAGAAGAATAAATATACACTGATGATACATATAAAAATTACTAACATTCAGATAACCTTGTAAATTGTTGAGCTCAAAATCTCAGGGAGTAATAGAAATCAGGATTTCAATCAAAAACAAAATAGGGTTTTGGACCATTTATCCTTTACTCACTTCCCTTTAGCGACCCACATGTCAGTGAAAGGTGTTACCTTGATCATTGACCTATTTAAAATAGCTTTTTGTTTTTCTGATTATAAAACTGTATATGGATAGATTTATTGTGAAAAATTTAAAATGTATCAAAGAAGTACAAAGAAGAAAGTAAAAGATGCCCTTAATCCCACCATCCAGAAAAAAACCCAGTTAAACATTTTATTCATACACTTCCAGATACATACATGTACACGCACACTGACATCAGAGAAGAAATTTTAGCTTGATCTGTCATTCTGTGTAAATGAGCAAGCTCCTAACAGATGATTACCTCCTTATAAATGCTTATTAAATTGATGAAGCTACCTGATTCAAGATATGGACCTTCTATGCTCTTACTTCCTGGCTACCGTTTGATCAATTATGCAGAATGTATTTGGAAGCACAGATAATGTTGAAAGGGATTCGAGGGTCATATATTACAATGCCTTTACTAGTAAATTTCTCTTGACCATGCAGTTAATGCAGTAAAATGAGAACAGAGATCTAACTCTGCTGTAAATCTTCTAACTCTGGGTCTGATATTTTACATATATACATATATATGTATGTGTGTGTGTGTGTGTGTGTGTATATATATGTACTTAAATAAAATATATTTAAAATATATAGTCACTGTTTCCACAAAGTAGTTGTGGTTATTAATATTCTTTCTAACAATGTGGCTGAGAAATTAAATTTTCTGGACAAAATAAAGAAACAATTTTCTGTTATGCTTTCTTCCAATGAGTTTTGGCCCAACAATATGGAGCATTGATTGGATATAATCAAGTGCTTTAGTAAAACCACTCCAAGAGTAATAATTTCATCCAGAACTTATTTAAGCTGCAACAAAGAAATTCTTGTTATTGCCAAAGATGATCACACAATAGAACTAAAAGCGTTCAACAGCAGAATTTTAAGTGTGTTGATCAACCAAACAAAAGAACATGGAGTAAAAGCTAACACTTCTAAAACCAGGAAATACTCCCAAGGGTAAAGAAAACAAGCAAACAAAAAAAACCCTCAAATCACTGAAAACACACAACCTTAAAAATGCATAAAATATACATAATGAGATAGTGAGAATTATATCCACACCTGAATGCAAAAAAATAAAAGGTATAATATAAATAAAGATGTGATACACTAGGGAGTAAAAGATTTATGAGTAAATTATTTGTAAGTCATGCCATGTAGAGAATGACTCTGTGATGGGAATATTTAAATATTCACATTTTTGCTTTTTCCAAAGTGCATTTAATCTTGATTGTGTCACAGATGTTTTGTTTCAGTGTGCTCTATTCATGTGATATTGGTATGAAGGTGAGAAAATACAGTGATTGGCCTAAATACCCACAAAAGTTTTCTAGTTTCTACTTCTACTTGTCAAAAATGCCATCTTACTGTGGGTTTTAAAGATAATGATCATTATCATAGTATTAAGTTACTACAAGAAATTATAATCACTACCCTAATTCTTTCCTATAGTTATTTTTGTTAATAATCTTAAGCAAATAACAAACAAAAAACTGTAAATGTTCTAAAGGCTGGAACCAAGAGCTACTTAATTTACAGTTACTTCTACCCAGCAGAGTACTAAATAAATACATAAATGTTTCTTGACTGGATAAATAAATTAATATTTTTTTCGAAAAAACACTATAATGTTTCATTTATAAGACTGTGCTGTCTGAGGGTGTTCAGGGTGATCATTTGACTATGTTATGTTTCATCAAGATATAAATGTTATAATTCTGACATAAATAATGGAAACAATTTAAAAAGATAGTTTGTGATTGTTTTTCTTCTCTGGCATGAGTTTATTTTCTTCACAATTTTATTTCTAAAGCTTTTAAATTATATCTCTAATAATTTCTTTCTTCTAAATTTTTTAAGGAGTAATTCATCTCAGTCTCTTTTTCTTTCTTTCTTTCTTTCTTTCTTTCTTTCTTTCTTTCTTTCTTTCTTTCTTTCTTTCTTTCTCTAAATCTATTTATCCTCTTGGTCAAGGATAGCTAGGAAAACAGTTTTACAACATAAAACGACACTCTTTAAAACAATTTTACTGCAATTATAATTTCTCAGGATATTAAAATTTTTCCACTTAGGAATTCAATTATTAATAAATAAAATGCTATAAAATTTTTAACTTTTAAATAAATATTTTATTGGGCAATATTTATAAAATCTCTGATTATATTATCATGTTTATGTTGTTTTTGTTACTTGAAATTCATCAATGTCTAGCTCATTCAGGAAGACACTTAGTAATAAAATTATAAGTTGAAACCAGCCTTGTAATTGTTAAAAATATGTATTCATATAGTAAAATATATACTTGAATGACCTAATTAGGTACATTTATAGAGTTTTCTATCTTTAAAATATACTAAGTGTATTTTATTAATATAACTAATAATCTCTGCAGCATATGTTTTTCTTGGTCATAAAAATATATAATTCATCTTAATTCTGTTTTATTTTTATAAAGGAATCATTTGTTACAACTTGTATGGTAATCTTTTTTTTAAAGTTTGGGACATTGTGAAATTATCTAATACAGTAATATAGAAAAAGCAATCCTTTCATCCAAACCTAAAGTAATGCATTATGAAGGATACATCACTAATCTCTCAATAATTAGGATTTTCAACATATCTTAAAAATATTCTGAGGCAGTCTGAAAATGAAATACTAATGGCAGTTGAACATTTGAATAAAGCAAGGACACAAAGAAATATAAAAAATGAAATAGAATTATAAACATATTAAAGACTTGAGTTTATGAAATAAATCTATCAGGGATCAAAACACAAAGTTACTAAACAAAGGAAGCCATTTTCAAGGTGATATCAATTCTTTAACTTGGTTGTAGCATGAATAAACAGAGAGAACTACAGAAGATACTAGCAAGAAAGATAAAAAATTAAAAGAAATTTGCCTGGATGTTCATAAGCTATAAAACATCTTGGAAAGAAAATGTAAACCCTTTGTTCTTACTGTCAGGATTTGAATTAGTTGTAAACTCTAGGAAAAGTTCTTGGTGTCATCACAGTTCAATGAAAACACTTCCTCACAAGTCTTCATCTTTCAAATCTCATTATAAGCCTAAGGTATTCTCCTTCTTCTCTGCATTAACCATGCTTCCAACTTCCATCTGTAAAAGTGGTGTTTTAACATGTTCCTTACATACAACTACTGGATAACTTAGTAATATGCCTGAGTCACCATGCCTTGGCATCTTGCTCTTCTGCCTTTTCCCAGGTATGCTTTTTAAATACAAACCCACACTCCAGCCACCTTTTTGTTATCAAACCCCCACTCTAAGGTTACAATTTTCAGCCGCTGTGTCTAATTTTTGGTGAATTTTCTTTATATATAGAAGATTTTGCATCTCATTTCATTTTTATCTTATTACTTATGTATAATATTATTCAGTGCTTATTTTTGTTTTGCTGTTCAGTTCTGAATGAATGAGATCTTCAGAAAGCTATCAACAGATGATTCTTTTGGAGGCAGGAGAGAGCAGGATAGTCTCTGATATCATAGCTTAAGGGTACCTTACTTTCTTGCTATAACAATGGCCTCTTCCATTATAATATGCAACCACTTCGTGTAGCTTTATCTCTTCTGACTGATAACATACCGGACTCAGGAAAACTGGTGTGGTGTAAAGATGAGAAAGCCACCTGGAAAAGTATGACATGTTCTTGGATGGCAATGGCTATCGAAGCAACGTGGCTACAAGTTTTCCTGAGTCTATTTGCTGTCACACATTCTAGAAGATACTCTTTTAGTTTGTTCATGCTGCTGTAAAAAGTTACCATGAATTAGGTGCCTTCAATAACAGAAGTTCATTTCTCACAGTTCTGGTGGCTGGGAAGTCGAAGATCAAGGTGTCAACAAGTGTAGTGTCTGGTGAGTGCCCAATTTCTAGAGAGTCAACTTCACTCTGTTTTCACATGGCGGAAGGAAAGAGAGAGCTCTCTAGGGTCCTTTTGCAACGGAACTAATCCCATTCATGAAAGTCCTACCCTCTTCACATAATGATCCCCAAAGACCCCATCTCTAATACCATACCACTGAGAGTTGGGTTTCAACATATGAATGAGGGAGGGGCACAAACATTCCATCCATAGCACCAATGTCGGGCCACTCTGAGTACTCTCATGTTTTGTTTATCTATTAACCTCTTTGTTTTACCCATATGCCTTTCCATATAGAGGGAATATTCATTATCAATTTCTGTGATTGCTATTTTCACTCTACGCCTCATTTTATGTTTACCTGTTACATGTGAATAATAATAGTAACCCATGGGTTTTTATGAGACTTTGATAAATTAATATTTGCAAATCATTTAGAATAATACTGGGAACATAATAAGCACTATTTAAGCATTTCTTACATTAAAGCAAGCAAACAGATCTACCTCCTGTGGGCCCCTTCCCCTCCTAGTTCTTCTTGGCAGGAACATCATTGCCTCTCACTTGGAGTTTTCTGTTCTCAGAATGTTTGCCAGTACTCATATCTCATTTGGAATTTACAGGTTTTCTCTGACTCTTAGTTACACTAAAAATATATTTTGAGTTTTTTCCCTATTCTTAAAATTTATGTGCCCCCATGAAAAAAAGGGATATTTATGCAGCCATATTCCTGCAGAAAAGTCACTTAAAACTTAGAAATCATTTATGGTATTTCTTTAGTTTAGGATTGAACTCCTATATTAGCTCACGGTGGACATGGAACATGTTACTTTTGTTACTTGTTTTCTCCTTCCAAGCATCATAAGGAACACTTTGAGGAACTGACTAAACTGTTCTTGTATAAATATTAAAGGAGTTAAATATGAGAAAGAAAACAAAAATATGTCCAAATGTTAAACAGAGTAAATACATCTTTCCTGTTACAAAGATCTGTTTGTCGTAAATTTGGCACCCTTAGCAACACACCTAGACTCGCCCGTCCGTGCCCTGGAGCAAAATTTGAATCACAGACTTGCTATCCCTGTCAACACATACAAACTCACCCAGTGGACTGAAGTAAAATAATATAATGTAATACATTTTATTTGTTTTGTTAAAATGTCTATTTTTCCTATATGAGAATAAAAAATAATAATTTCACTGATACCCAGGTAACAATAATGACATATTTCTTTTCAAATTAATTTTAGCAGCTCAGCAGGAACACAGCAGAAAACAGTGTGAAAATTAACAGAAAGGCGTTAGGTTCATTTGCACACACCCACACACTGAAAGTGCAAAAATTATAAATTTGTAAAATTACAAAAAAGGTGAGACTGTATTTTTTAAAAATAAGCATTTTGAAAATAAAACAACAAAACTTCATCTATAAACTTAATTTTCTTATGATTCTAACAGAGACATAATTTTCAGAGTTTTTTGTTCTGAGAAACGGGAAAGGATGAATTCTTTATATCAAAATAAAAAATTTAATGGGGGTTGGATTATCTATTTTTGGTGCTTATAAGGGCTTCCAAATTTTTTTTGCATCCAAGGGAATGATTATGCAGATTGAAGCCCAAATATCACCTTAATTGCTAAGAAAGCTTAGATTCAAAGACACACCTTACCCTCCAGCAAAAAGTCCAGAAGAACTTGCAACAGAAAAATTTGGAGTTTACGGGCATACTTATCCTGGTGAATACCTCACTAATTTCGTATATAAAAATGAGAAGAGCAATTCTAAAACCCCATTCTTAGGACTTTTGATAGCTCAAGTCCACTTAAACAGGAACCTGGCACTAATCTCTACTGTTCATCAATCAAATAATTTTGTTTCTTTTCCAGAGATTGAAGAAAGAAAGGCAAAGACGTGGGAAATGTCCTTACTTAAAGAAGCCAGTGGAGTAAGAAGGCATTCTCCATTGAACACAAGTCTCTTCCTTTCCTGTGTTTTTAACAAGCTTTAAGGATGGTGTTGTAGGAGTAAATGAAGGCCACCCAAGTGAAATGAGCCTATTATTCAGAGCTTGCTATTGCAAGAGTGCCAGCCACCCTGGCTTGTATTTGGCAGAGACTTGAAGACCGCCAGGGGAGTGGAAAAGCTTTAAAGTGAGAAAAAAAAAAGGGTAAGCTTTAGGTATGCTCTGACTGAAGGTTGTTGGTATTGAGTGGTGGGACCAGGCTCATTGGAAGCAGGTTGGTTTGGGGAGCATCATTGGCTTTTTCCAGTTGGCTGTAAGTTGTAAGGACAGTGACAAATATGGAAGTTGGTAGTCATTGGCCAGGTCTTGGCTATTCAGGTTAGATTGCAGCGATGACTATGGCTTGTCCTCCAGCATTTCCTACTTGGGCCCGAGTTCTGTTGTCATATATGGTGTGGCTATTATTGCCTGTTTGTATATTCAGTCTCTGGAATTGAAACATTTTGATAAAAATGCAAGGTATATTGAAAATTCAATACTTGCTACTGTTTCCTTTGGAAAAAAATAAGAAATTAAAGAGCTGAGGCCATCTATATATGCTGAAAATAAAATCTACCTAAAAAAACGGTCATGCACATATCAAATAAAAACATTTTATTCTTCATATTCATATTCATTCAATTAAAAAAATTAGTACCTTGGATCTTTTCCTAGGTCTATATAGTGTTCCACTGGCAGTCTTAATCTAGTCTTAATAAAGGTAACCTACTAATGATCAACAGATTACAAATGGCTTTTGATTTCCAGAATTCTGCCTTTCTACCCTGTTGAAGTAAACCTTTGAGTTTCCTAATATTTCCTAACTCTTCTCAAAAAAATTTTAAGTCAAGGAACATATAGCAAGGACTCATGGACAAAGCCAAAGGAGAAGAACTGAGGGAGGGAAGGAGGAAGGGGGCAGGGGAAAGTGGTGGGGGGTTGGCAGAGACAAATGTATTTGAAAAAATAAATTAAAATTAAATTGAAAAAAATTTTTTAAATTCTCTTCTATTTCATCTGGTCATGAAAACCATATAGATATTACTTTCAATTTGTTCTTTACCTATATATTTTGTGACAAAATATGTTTCTGTTTTTTTTTCCTTTTTAATGCTATTTATTTTGTCAATGTACACAATTTAATACCCCTTTAATTAATAGAAACAGGGTATTTAAACCCACCAAATATGTTAAAACTACTGTGGTAAATTTTTTCCATGATTAACTATTTGAAAATGCAGTGAGTATTTATTTTTTCTTGATTTATTTGATCTCTGTGTTGACTACATCTTTCTTTATAGAACTCTTTCCTTCTTTGAGTTTCATATATGAAAACATAAGCTAGCTTCGTTCTATGCTAGGAAAATGGATTCTATATTTTTACTTTGTAAGATGAGGGTTAGGCAGAATGACTAGGGTTCAAGTGAAATGACTCAATTTGCGTTTATTTGCTGTTACCCTAGTAGAGCCAGAATCTAGACAATGACTCCAACAGGTAGGACGGAAATGGTAATGTGACCAAATAATAAGAGAAAAAGGGTAGAAAGAGAAAAATGATGGACAAGGCTAAATAGGTCCCACATACTTCTGAGTTTTTTTGTGCTTTATCCTTTGCCTTTTTCTTACTATTTCTGTTTCTTTTGATAATAATCTCCCTATCCCCGCTTTGTTTACTGTTCTATGTCTCCTAGTGTTCCACTCTTTCCTCATCCAAGTTTCCTTCTCGTGTTTTCTCAGGAAAACTTGATTCTGTCTTAGACAATAAAATTTTATTATTTTTGTTCAAGCCCAATTGCTTCCAAGTTACATAAATGTCCCTGAGGGGAAACCCTGCAGTTAAAGTTCTTTAATCTCCTAATCACTTCTGATTCTGACTAACACAGGAGATTTAACAAGCAATGAAGAAACTGCAACAGAATATATATTTATCAGAAAAACTTGGCTAATAAGTCTGATACTTTCTACTGAAAGCATCTATTGATTTTTTTTCATTAAGCTGTTGGTATACATACGTTCAACACTTACACTGTCATAAAATTAGTATATAGCTTTGTGACATCCTGGACCCACACAAACAATGGTTGGTGTATGACAATATGACATTCAAACAAACCATAATTGTTTTATAGACATGAAGACATTTATAGTTGCATTGGTCTATATCTCTTGTTTGGAAACTTGATTTTTTTAAACTCCTAAAAGTGTTCAACACTTACATAAATGTTCAACAATTACATTAATGTACGTGGATGCTAGTGGGTGTTTCTCTGGGCTTTCCTGTGCTTTGCATCTGTTTCCCAAAAATGTAAAAGAAATTATCATATTGCATTTCTGTCATGGAAAAAAACATACCAATCTAGTCTTACCTTCCTACTTTGATGGAAAGTTAGAGATGGTCTCTGTGGCTGATGGATATATTTTTATTTTAGGAGGAAAAGCTATCCTGAAAGGAATTGCAATGTTTTTAATGAAACAGGTACCATCATCAGACACAAAAACCATAGAGAAATAGTTCTTGAAAAAGGCAAATCTAAATATTAGAGCATGTTTCTTTTATTTTCTTGATTTGTTCAATATATGCCACCTTCCTATGTTACTCTATGTGTAATTGTGCCAAAGTTAACTTGATTTTTGTCTAAGAACACATATATATAATCATCATATTGATCTTAGGGAAATTTTTTTTCCTAAAATCACCAGAAGCTCTATTTAATCAAATTTCAAAATGGCAGTTAGTGTACCTATGCTTCATTGCAGCATTTAGTAGGAAGTGTACAGCTTGTATATTATCTTTTCAACCTACTGTATCACCTCTTCTCAATAAACCAAAGGTAATAAAATTAAGTCATAAAAGCTCCTGTCACTAAGAAACTGCCTGAGGAGTTGAGAGCAATGTTTTGAACCACCCTCTTATTCAGTTCCAGTTCTGTTCAGCTACTTTCCCTGATTGTCAGGTGTGTGTGTCTTTTACACATTATCAGGTTTCAATTTTCCCAGCTTCAACCTAATCTGGTGCCTTCAAAACTAGCCCTGAAGTTTCTACCACACTGGACCTTCTCAGATCTGGCCTCTAAATGAGTCCCTTCCTTGATCAAAGCAAGGAACTTAAATATAAAGTAAAATTTCAAAGAAAGACCAACTTTAATACACAAAAGAAAACATGATTATATAAATTGAAGGCCCGTCTGCTCAAAACATTTGCCTTAAAATTTCTTTGGTCATGGCTTTTTAAAAGCGAATTCCCTATAATAATGGTAACAATACATTGTTGATATTATTGATAACTGTTATGATTCAGCTTAAGAATCTTTGTGTTAATGACTACCTTGGATATTGTATTTGAGGTAAATAGATGAACTAACAGGTGTGGAAGAATAGAAAGGATACATTTCAGCCCCTCAGCAAGCCAACCTGTTTAGAGTGTATGCTGTTGCTTTCTATTACATTGGAGTTCTGGAGAGCTAAAGGGCATTATTTGATATCCCACTGATGAGGAAAATTTGCACAGGAGCTACCTGGAGAAAACCAGGTGTGGGAAGCTTACTTAAGATATTCTAGAACAAACAAACTTTGGAGCCAGTTTACCTAGTATAGTTACAAATTACGTGAACTTTCCAAAAGAGTTCACCTATTTTCCACTCTGTTTTCTTATCTGCAGAATGAGTAAAGGAGTCGCAGCTTCCCTTTTCCATGGAATGTCACGTTCAGTACCTAGCATAAAAATCTTCCATTTTCTTTTTGGTTGAGGCAAATCCTTTAGGGTACTATAATTCTGTAAGTATAATAATAATAAAAAAGGAATGACAGTACAGTTTATGAGATTTGTCAAGATATCCACCGCTTAGAGGATAAAGTACTCTGAAGTTTTCATATGGCATCACAAGAAATGTTTCGCAGCTTAAACAAATACTGAGACCTCACTGTGATTTTCTATGAAATGTATCCAGTTGAGAAGAAAGTTATCCATTGAAATGCTTGCATTTTGAAACATTTGTATTGTAGGCAGGAAATGAAAGAGGAAATTTGCCCAGAAATTACCAGGGTATCATATTTTCATTGGTCATATGAATTAAATAACTCTTAAGGATATAGTAAAATGTAGTAGAAAACACAAAGGATATAGTAGAAATGTAGTAGATTGGGACCCCTGAGTTAGAATAGTGACTGATTCTTGATTAACTACTTTTATTTATTTATTTATTTATTCATTTATCCATTCATTCATTCATTAATTTAATTGAGGCAGTCACTAATCTTCTATAAGGCTCACTTTTCTAATCAGCAAAAAGTGAGTGTTAACACCCTTCTTTGGGTTTTGTGATTCTCAAATAACAAATCTATATTAAAATGCATTGAAAAGTAAAATGTGATAAAATGCCAAGGGGAACAGCTAGTCTCCATAGTCTATTGATTCATGATTCTCCTCAATAATTTTAGCTATAAAAATAATTTTATGTAAATTTTCCTACCAATCTGATACAGAGAACTAAGGCAAGGCATCTTTTGTGTTGTATCTGGATACATGGACCATAATAAGGGTTCTGTGCTGTTTGTTCTAGTGAGCCCACTACCAAAGGTCATTAAAAGTTCTGACACTCAATTCCAGTGTGTGGGTGTGTGATTTCCTCCACCCCTTCCAAGCAGTCACAGACATTACCTGGATGTCCTCCAATTCAACTCAATTTTGACATTATTTATGTGGAGACAGCATCAGATTCTACAGGTTAAGTGTTCAGTCCCACAGGAGAGATCCCTCATATACAGGTCAGATGACAGTCTCAAGTCCAGGTTGTTACATGTGCTTGCAACTGACTGGTGAAACTAAAAAATGTTGGGTATACAGCTTATAAAATTTAATAAAAATACAAACAATTTCCTTTTATAATTCAACAATTTCTCTGCTTAGTTGACATATATATGTCTCTTCTGGAGAGAGAATAATTGTTTCAGTTAAAAAAGATTAATGATATTTTGAGGATGGTGTGTATTATTTATCTCTCCTGGCTCAGTTTCCTACGATTATTGCAAGACATTTCCCTAGAATAGTGTGTGCTTTCATTTATATGTATGTTTGTTTTTTTGAAAGACACCTGTTTAGTTAGTGGTTTGTTTGTTTTTTTTATCCTGAAGATATTATTGGAAGAAATATCTTAGATGCACAATTGGAAGAGTATACTCTTTTCATCTTTTTCTGATATTAATAGAAACAGACTCACATTACAAAATTCATTCTTGAAGTACTGTATAGTATAAAACGTTATAAAAATCAACCACCCACATCACTGACTTCTATGGAAAATATTATCATAGATATAGTATATTATACTCTGAAGGTTTCATATAGTATCACAAAAAAAATGTTTTGCAGCCTAAACAAGTACTGAGACCTCACTGTGATTTCCTATAAAACATTCAGATTGAGCTGAAATTTTTCCATTAACATGCTTGCACAAATTTTTTTCTACTTAACACAAAAAACATTCAGCTTGACATTCTCCTAAGGTATATTTTAAAGACATTTTAAAAAGGCAGAAAACAGTCATTCAATATAACAGAACATGTTCTCATGAACATATTACCCTAAGTTATCTTGTGTCATTCTACTTTTTATTTCACTCATCTGTCATACAATTTACTCTGTTAAACTCTAAATATCATATGTATTTGACAACTTTCTTTTTCCATTTGTTTTTCTGGGTACTAGACTGGATATTATTCCAGCATCATTCTAGATGTATCCTTCTAAATGTCTCATTTTAAATTTATGTTGTATCTTCATGAAAAATGTATTGTGTTCCAAACTGCCAGCTCCTTTGAACATCTTGATTTTGAAAAAACCAAACCCCATTTCTACAAAGCTCAAATCCATAGGAATATTTTATTCTTCACTTTGTCATGAAAATTATAATCTCTGCCTCTAAAAACTTAAATTACTCTATAAACTACATTTTTCATAGGAGCTCGCAGTATTGTAATTACTTCTTTTGATTATGTAACAAACTACATTGAGGTTTTTCAGGAATCTCTCTACCTTTATACAAAACTGTAACCTCGCACAGCGATGTGAAAGACTTCTTTCCTTAAGCTGATGATTGTCTTGCCTAGGCAACCATAGATGTAGATGTTTTATTGAGTTCAACTTGCTTCCTGTTAATGTACTATTTTTTAAATGTGCACATTAAATTGTCTTTTCCATTTTCTGAGAACAGTCAGCAAAAGTTATCCTCAGTTTAGGAAAATAGAAGCATCCATGTGGTGTTACGGGATGGGCTTCTTCCAAACTCAGATATCTGTAGCAAAGAATAGAGTTAGAGCATCCCTGCAGTCTGATCACTATATTTTATTCTCATGCTTTTTGCTCTTTCTTTGCAGCACACCAGAACTGAATGAGGGAAGTTAGATTTTAACAATATCACAAGAGACAGTATTTGAAGAAAAAGAGACAAAAATGGGCTCTCCTTTGGCCAAACAACTAACTTCACATTAAAATGTTTTTGTTTGAACATAATTCACATTGCTGTGCTGGATATTTCTTTTCTTTTTTCATTCTTTTCTGCTTTCCACAAAGTGCATAGCAAAATTAACACAACCACATTTAAATGAAGATTAATTTACAAAAGATCTAAAGTTTACCTCTTTTAGGGAGAGGTAGTAGATATAGGTATTTAGCCATAAATTTGACCTCAAAGCAGGCCAAGATTATAACAAAAAATAAGAAGGAAAAAATTAAGTGAAACAAGGAAAGAGATATAACCTACACATTTCTGAATGATATGTTTCCAACAGCAAGGTAGGGTCAGGCAAGAAATATTGATGGGAAACAACCATTGGAGTGACAGAGAAGAAAAGGAGTGGCAGACACCTTCCAACCAAGGCAGTGCTCAAAAACCATCACTAAATTTGCACTGACCTTGGGGAGGAACTGAAAGGGGATGGGACAGAAACACTGTCACAAGAGTGGAGTCCAGTGGCTACAGGCTGTTCTAAAAACTATCAGTACATTTGAACCCTTTTAAAAAGTAGGTAAACAGTGTTGTGCCCCTCAATGTGACTGGCCCAGGAAGAAACTCAACAGGCCTCATGAATGGCAGAAGACTGCCTTCAGAAGCAGAAGAGATTCCTAGAGGCAGATGTAATGAAGTCTACATATTTAGTAAACAGAAGAAAGAAATGATCTGAAGAGCATGGAAAGCTCATCTGGCTCTCTTGCACAGTGATCTCCTGGGAAAGTACACTCACTCAAATAGAGAAAGACAATGAACACCATGTTCTTGCTTCTTTTCTTGGAGTCCTAATCCTCCTGGGTTATGTCTTTACCTTAGTGATTCTGCCTATGATACATCATTTACTCATGCAATATAAAGTGATTATTCCTGGTTGAATCTCTAGTGTATTTTTCTTATGTAGGAGATGTGAATCACATATTTAGAGAGTCCCAAAGGAACAATTGGCTCTAGCTAACTTTCTGAAGTAGAACCTGTACTACTTTAATGTCTCAAGTTGGTGTTCCCACATCATTCAGTTAGCTTAGCACTCACTTTGTTCTTCTAAAGGGATGCTATTTTTGCTAGGTAGAACTTTTGACAGATAAAGTCTCATGTAGTACTTTGCTGGATCAATGGACAGAGCTGTTCTTATCTTCTCCTATAGAATGGCCAGTTGTTTCAAAGCTCAGACTCTAAGGTAGTCCGCATTCTATCTCATTGCATCATAATAATTGAAGCTCACAGCTTCTGTCCCTATTAAACCTTAAAACCTCATTCTCCTAAAGATTGGGATCCATATTTCAGTCTCTAAAACCATCGCAGCTTCGCCACTGCTAATGCTCAAGATTTAAATTTTCTTTTTATTTCTGATATTTAACATCTGATATGCATTCCAATACATATATTTTATTTCATCCCATTAATATCAACTGTATATAAGTAATGCTAGTTTATATGAATTTTCATAGGTTCATATCAGCAGAACAATTCAGTTTTGATTGGTCAATAAACTGTGTTCAAATAAATTATTGAAACAGTTGGAAACACTAAGTTATAGAAACTCTAAAAAGTAATATTTTTACAGAGTAGATTTGGTAAGGAGAAAGAGATTTCACTTTAGAATTTCCTGTAAAATTTTTGTAAATTTATTTACATAAGCTAAATATATATTTGTGTCAAGAATGGTATAGAAAACATTCAAATTTCATAGCAAGCTATAATGGGTACTGTCTGTTTCCCTCTACAGATCCAATATACTCTCTTCTTACCTTGATGCATGGATAGTGACTCACTCAGATTGCATCCATGTGTTTCCACTCCTTCTGGCTTCTAGTTGGACTTAATCAATCAAGGGAGGGAAGGACACCTGCAGAAAGAAAAGAGCAGGAGGAGAGCAATTTTAGCATACTTTCCCAATCCTCCTCCAGACTGAGTTGCATGAGATGGTTGTACTTCTGCTAACCAAGGCCAGGAGTTGTGTCCCAAGACCTCACTGTATTGTCATATAAATGTTGCTGGCCCTCGAAGAACTTTATCCCTCATTTGGTTCTCTAAATCATATTCCCTGCTTTGAAAACAGTTCATCAAATGCACCCAATTAGAAGTAAGTGTGTCCTCTTTTTCCTAATAGGACTATAACTTGTACAATAGTTGTTTCCACAGTAGTCTCAGGAAGTAGAGCCTCACAGATTTCTACTAAGATTTGGTTACTCACATACTTGAGAGCACAAATTACTTTTTGCTAAGGTAAAATTGAAACCTGAACATGTAGTGACAACACAATTACTTAATCATTACCACCATATCAAGGGAATGAGTATTAGGAAGAACAAGATGCTAGAGATCAAGTGACTCTGGTAATAATCATCATGGATATTCATAAAAGAACACAGGTAGGATCACCTGGAGAGTGGAATTACCAGAATGATAGGATAAGTGTGTTTATGGTCTTCCACCAAAGAATACCATATTTGACAATCAAGAATGGAAGAGGGAACAGTTTTGAGAGTCTAGGAGTCCAACAGAGATGATCTAGCATGCCACTAGAGCAAAAAAAAAAAAAACCCCAAAAAAAAACCAAAATCAAAAACCTAAGACTTGATGCATTGCAGAGGGTAAGAAGAACAGCTTGGATTTACTCACATCATTCATTTTCCAGGGCAACCCAGTCCTGTGGCAAGAGAATCCTTTTCTGACATGATTTCTCTCACAAGGGACAGTAAGAACCAGTGAATGAGTGCCCAGCTCCCCCAGAAGTGCAGGATGCTGACAAAGAGGCCATTTCTCTTTTGCCCCATTCACAGTACTGGGTCTTGAGCTGCCGGTTGGGTTGTGGCTGGGGTCGTGAGTGAGAGGATAACAGCAGCCAGAGCTTGGAATGTTTCAAAGGAAGGTGGTTCCTACTAATTATGTCTCAGACACCATCAAGAGCCCTGAAGTTGAGGATGCCTCACCTGAAGTTGTAGGTGTCCCCAAACTGGGCATTCCCACACACTTCCCAATGCCATCATTCTGGCAGACGTGGTGGGTTTTGCAGAAGTCTTGATGAGCATGTGCAGAAAGCCAGCCCAAATCTACAGGCCTGAGAGAAATCACAAACTTGGGCACTCAGAACAACCCGAGTGAAAGCCAAAGGGAGGCTATAGAACCAGGTCTGGCTTTACATGGTCAGAGAAGATATATAAAGCTGAGAAATCTGCCACAAGAAGGAACATAGAGGAGACTAAGAACTTTGAACTTCCCAATACTCTTTGCCAACAGAGGCTATTGACCACCTCTCCTTCCCCAATGAGAGAAAAAAGCTTTCTTTTATAAAAGCTTTTCAATGACTGAATTAAGACTTTGGTGATTCTTAGAGAGAACACCCATTGCACCTCATTGTCATTAGGCCCATGAGATTTAGATCTCCAAGTAGCCACCCCACCACCTCTCCTACCCTCACCAAAACACAATCAGACACAATGGCCTGTCTGGTAGAAGAGAGAACATTAAAAGTGTGTAACACTTCACAATATTGTTTTAGCAAGAATTGGGAAAAATGTATTACCATATGTTTAAAGTATTACAGCAAGAAGGGAGGAATACAGGACTCAAATTAGCACAAATTTATAAACATATTTAGACAATGTTAAGATTGGGGATATATTGAGTGCTTGGGGATGATCACAATTTTCTGCTGGATTGGTTAATTAAGTCTGGACCTAAAGGAGGTCTAGCATGAACATGCTGAAATTCTGAAGTATCCTTGGCATGTTTCAATGAGAGGAATCTGAAAACTCAGGGATTTCAGAATGAAGAAAAGGATGTATAATTTGCAACTTGCTCGGCCATCCCCTAAATATGCCACCCTGAACCAAATGAGCTTCCTGTGTGGGAATTTTTTGTTACTTACTCAGTTTCCATTCCTAAGCCAAGTAACAGAATGAGAGTCCCTGTGTTGATGAGCCAGATCCCTTGTCAAAAACCCTTCAATCCTGTAGTGAACTGCATTCATACACCAGGATGACTGTGCGCTGGGGAAAGGGTAATGTCCAGATAATCTGTAGGTCATCAGCAGAATAGCCATACGATGCAGCTTTCCTGGCATAGTACTCATCTGTACTTATTGTCACAAAATCTTATCCACTTAATGTCCCTTTCACTCTGAATACTGTTCTGGTTTATGTGATAAATTATATGGTTATTCTGTTTATTATATATTTCTGAACTGACACTCATCACTCTAGACTTAAAATGTCATTATTTGGATTATAGAGTTATGAGAACAAATAGAGCCTTGGCTTGATTCTATGTCTAACATTCAGAACACACCCATTCTATAGTTATTGCTCCAGCCCCCAAATGTATTGGGAGAAATAGGTACAATTAGAAGCTGGAAGAATCCCCACATCAATAATCTAACCCACAGAGTGAGGGCTATTATGATAAGAAGGGCTATGTGAAATCTCCTAAAATTGCCCTCACCTACTCACCAAGATATGAAAACATAATAATACCCAATGTTGGGGGAATTGCCAAGACTTATGCCACCATACAATAATTGGGAGAGTCAATGACTATGATTTATAAAATATTCCTATTTATCTTGTTTGTTTTTCCAGTGAACATCTCAAGTGAGGATTTGGGGAATGATTATTAACTATCTTTGTCAAGTGATATTTCCCCTTGCAGCTATGATTCTACTTGCGGTGTTTGGATTGAAACAATTTAACATAGGCAATGGCAGCTGGTATGCAGCTACTTTGTTGCATAATTTCCTCCTCATCATACTATTAGCAAAGGTTAGAAGCAGTTAACTTTCTAATAAGGATAACAATATTTTTTCTACTATCTTGTGTCAAAACTTTGACAAATTTCTTATCTTGTGTCAAAATTTAATATGAAAAGGATTTGATAGTCTAGTTGTTCCATAGGTCATAATGCTTGTCCATTACATTGATGACATGCTAACTGGAAACTTGAGAGGCTATTGTCTGTTGACCATGTAACACCAAAGATTACACAACTTGAACCAGCCATCATTGCCTGTATGATATGTAGCCCACTGAGTCATAAAATTGAACATTTATAGGAGGATTTCATTATAAAATGAAAAGGTATTTATAAGAGGGGTTCCAAAGAGATCCAGAATGCAGAATAAACTTCACAAACAGATAGATTAGATTGTCACAGTCCCTGTGCCTACCACCTTTATAACTCTCTTTTGACTTACCTCTTACCTCATGGGGAGTTTTCTTTCACTTAGTAGGATATCTCTAGTTCTGCTATGCACTTGGATTTACACAGTATGCAAGCACCAACCTAAAGATGCTACTATTCAGGAGTGGTCCTGAAAGCAGTGGTGAAGGAAAATCCTGTAAGTATACATATATTTGGCTAATATATAGTAGTCCATTTCTTGTGAAGTAAGAGATAATTTGATGTATTCACCTACACTGAGGCATGAACAATGACTATTACAAGCCTGTTACCAAACCCAACCAGTAGGGGGTGGGGTCCTACCATTCACCACCTACCAAGCAAATCTCCAAAGACAGAGTTCAGTGGGAAAAAAAGGATTCTTTTATTTAACAATTATATAATTAGAAACAATGACAAGTTTCTGCCTAAAGTATCTGAGTAACAAAAGTAAGGGGAAAGAAAAAGTCAGAGTATGCCATCAAAAATTGCTATTTAAATATTTGTCATTACAACTATTACAAAGGTTCAAGAATGGAAGATAAAACAATAAAAATCCATTCAGAGTGCTTACTATTATCACAAAGGTCTTTGAAAATAATGGCAAGATTCTGCCAGAAAGCCTGTCTCTTCTTAGACTCCCAAAGAGAAATCACCCTGTCACTATCTGCCAGCTCAGTTCAAGGTAGCGCCAGGAACCTCTTTTCCCACCCAAAGTGTCATAAACATAGGTGGCTTAGCTGGTCTCCAGTGGATCTGTAGCTCCAGGCATCTTTTGGGGTCTGTGCCCCCAGACCTCCTTCTACACTGGCCACCGCTGGCAGGCCCACTGGTGACCATTGACATGCCCCTCTGCTGATGTAGGGGAGAAAGCCAAATAACTTTTTGTTTTCCAATACACTCTATTTAAAAGTACCCTCCCAGAGTCCCATGTTCCCCGAAAACCAGTGGGATTGCCACCCTTTCCAAACAATGCAGGCCAGTGTCAACAGGTTTGCCTTTGCCCCTCTTCTGGCCACCGTGCTTAACAAGGGGCAAAGTCTCCAGTCCCACATGCCCTGTACAAGTTCCCTTCTCTGGTGACCCCTCCCTTCACAGGGAGGGAAAGTCGCTTCTGACCTTCAATTTCATTTTGGAGTTTTCTCCCTGCCCCCTCCTTCTCTCGGAGATTCGGCTTGACTTCTATGTTACAAGCTTAATCAAAGTAAAAATGAAAGAAAGAAAGAAAGAAAGAAAGAAAGAAAGAAAGAAAGAAAGAAAGAAAGAAAGAAAGAAAGAAAGAAAGAAAGAAAGAAAGAAAGAAAGAAAGAAAGAAAGAAAGAAAGAAAGAAAGAAAGAAAGAAAGAAAGAAAGAAAGAAAGAAAGAAAGAAAGAAAGAAAGAAAGAAAGAAAGAAGGAAGAAAGAAAAAAGGAAGAAAAGAAAGAAAAAGAAAGAAAGAAAAGAAAGAAAAAGAAAGAAAGAAAGAAAGAAAGAAAGAAAGAAAGAAAGAAAGAAAGAAAGAAAGAAAGAAAGAAGAAGAAGAAAGAAAGAAAGAAAGAAAGAAAGAAAGAAAGAAAGAAAGAAAGAAAGAAAGAAAGAAAGAAAGAGAGAGAGAAAGGAAAAGTAGAAATGTGCTAACAAGTGGCCTGTGGGAAAAATTTGTGGTTGAACCTCTAAAATTAGAACAAGTTTGTCTACCTTGAAAAAGCTGTCAGTATAATGTGGTCAACAAAACCATCCATTTACAGGTCATTCTCTTCTCCTGGACACTTCATTGCTCGCTCATGAGTCCAGATATGAAGTGCACATTGTGGTAAGAATGAAATTTTATGAGCCAAGAGGCAAAATCAAGGATATTATATATATACTTATAAAAAGGGAGAGTAAATAAATTTCCACAAATTTTTATTGATGATACTCTGAATGTAATAATAGTATTTGAGTACCTTTTTTTTTTTTTGTAAAGAAGTCTATTAATGTAAAGAATGGAATTATTTTTGGAAGCGGTAACATTTTGTTTAATTGGAGCTCAGAGTTACTGTTCTCTATAATCAAGGACTATTGGAAATGTTCATCTGTTAGTGTTGATCTGAAATGGGATTTCACACATTTTGTCTTCAAAATGTTTTTATACAGATATTTACTGCCAAATGCTGATATCATTCTATAAGCATATGACTGTAATTGAGCACATTCATCAATTCAAAGGCATTTACAGAATTCTGTTACATTTCTACCTGATATTGTTATTTTAGCATGTCAACCCACCTCATATCAATCAGTTGCAATTGAAGGTGAGATGAAAGTCCTCAATTGCAAATTTAAGTGGATTGTGAAATATGGAAATTATCTTTGCACTTGCATTGAGGTAATAAAAATGCTATTGGAAATACAGTTTGAGCTTGGAAAATATATTCCGTGCAAACCTGTGTGGGCATGGAGATCTTACTTCTTGTTTCAACTTTTGAAAACACTAGAAATGAACCAAACTGCCTGACATTACTTGTGATTTAAACATTTATTGTTGAGATGACTTTACTGCAGTACGTTTCACACATAAGCACTATTTTACCTTGCAATTTTAGGTTGAATTAATTAAGCAACATGGCCAAGTATGCAGTAAAATCTTATTTCTAAGACCATTTAGTGTTAAATATAGTGGTTAAGGGAAGTTCTCATTCAGATTAATTTAAATCTTTACCTTGAGTTCAAAAATTCATAATAAAACTTTACTGCTGTGAAATTATCAAATTGCTGGTAGAGGAGGTAGGACAAATAAGGATACTCAACTACTTTGGACAAAAATTCACGGAACTAACAACTGTTAAGTCCCTGAGAGTGACTGAATTTCACTGTTCACAGTACTGTTCAATAATACATGATAGATTCAAATATTTTCTGCAAAGTATCTGCTGATAAATTCTACAGTGAATAACCACAAGCTTTAAGCACCTTATATCTTCACAGGCTTTGTAAATTTGTCCAACTAAGCTTTTCTCTGTTCCACACATGTTTTTACCACCTTTAGTTGTGATATTTCTTAGCAGATTTCACTTTAAGTTTCACGAAATGAGTGGTTTTTTCAACTTTAAAAATATTTTGCCTGCAGTTGTTTCACACAGACTACTCATAGAGGCTAATTTGTTAGTTACTTCTAACTCAGCATTGACTCCTTTAATGAACAATGACAGCTCAGCAGTATCAGTAACATCTGCCAACTCATCAAAAGCCAAGAAAAATGACTCAAAATTGTTTGCCTTGTTTTTTAAATCTTTTTAAAGATTTTATTTATTTGTTTGTTTATTTGTTTATTTTTAGAGAGAGGAGAATAGAGGAAGAAAGAGAGGAAGAGAAACATCAATTTGTGGTTGCCTGCCACTCACCCCCTACTCAGGACCTGGCCCACAGCCCAGGCCTGTGCAACCCTTTGGCTCACAGCTTGGCACTCAATCCACTGAGCCACACAAGCCAGGGCTGTTTGCCTTGTTTTTAATCAGCAACTGATATTTCTCTCAATGTTTCAATTTACTGAGCAACTGTTCCTACAGAAAGGTTAGCAATCTTAAACAAGTTTTTTGTTGTTATTTGTTTGTTTGAAAATCTGGACACATTTCTTCACCTGCTTCAATCAAATATGTATTAATTAGTTCACCATAGGCAAACACTTTCCTTGTTTGGCTAACAAATTAGTCACTTGTTAACTTGATTTCAGAGTTCTAAGATGGATCGGCTTAGTCCTTGGTAGAAATCACATCACAGGTAGGCTTTTCCCACTAACCTCATTTTTTAATTTTTATTTCTATGTGGAAATTCTGGTATGATGAGATAATCCGTGACAATTTTCCCTCTTTAGTACCTTGCATGCTTGTGGAATCTTTCAGTGTCAGTATAATCTAAACCTTCAAGCTGAAGGATCTAAGTTCTGATGGTGTTGTATATGTTGGGTAGACACAGAAACAACAATAGAAGTAGGAAATGCAGAGGCTAAGTCTTAGCTATTTTTTCTCCTTCTACTATGAATAAAGAGCACTAGTTGTAGCTAACACTTTTGTTCTAAGTAGTAGTATGAATAAATGTACATTGACCCACTGGCTTTCTATTAAGTAGTTTTGGCAGAAGATAGAAGGCAGGAAGAGAATGAGACTGGGAATTTATTCTATTGGTTCCCTTTTTCCCCTCTTCCAAGGGGAATATTTCCTGTGCAGGAGCACTCTCCATACAACTGGTCTCTTTGAGTTGTCATAATACTTCTTCTGCTTGTTCCTTCAAGCCTAGAGGCAGGGGACAAGCCCTGCTATTGCTAACCTCAGATCATAATATCCTATTTTGTGGTTTCCCAAAACACTGCCCAAAACTTTATAAATAATTTCTTTAGTGAACAGTCCTCAACTATCAAATGTTTCGGTGGTTGTTTCCCATGTGAGAAAACCAAAACAAATATAGGATGGAGCAAAAGTAGGTTTAAGATTGTTTGTATGTAAAATAATGCAAGAATTGATAAATAATATGAGTAAATTCTGTGTTTTGCATAAGCACAACTGTAAAGCTATTTTTGTCCCACTCTATATAGTGGCCAAAAACAACATATTTTTATTGTTCATGATTCAGTCAGTCAAGAATTTGGGCAAGAATCCATAATGAAGGTTCATCACTTCTCCACAGTATTGATATGGTAATTATATTGTGGCTAATGGATAGAAGAAGGCCTTGCTCACATGTCTGACACCTCCGTAGGGATGGTTTAAACAGCACTAAGGAATTTGGGGTGTTTGAGTATATTCATGACAAAATATGCCTCACAGACAAGGAATTTAAGAGACCTTTCTTAACCTAATAAAAGGTAACTACAAAAAACCCTACAATTAACATCATATTTAATAGTGAAACTGTAAGTTTTTTCCCTAAGAAGATTTCAGCTAGTGAAAAATAGCAAAAAAAAGAAATAAAATGTATAAAAACTGATAAAATAGAAATAAAACCATTTCTATTCTCAGACCTCTATCCCAGGACAAATAACAACAATCTTCAGATCACTTTGTAGCCGATACCAAGTGTCCCTGGTGAGGGCACAGGCAGCATCTGACCTTGGCCTGCACCAGAGAATTTCCCAGAGGCCCCAGAAACAATAGACCCAAGGGCCACCTTCAGAAAACACAAGAGCACCACAAACCTTCACAAATCACACATCCAAGGGGATTCCCATTGGTTCAATCCCTGAACAACAACTACTTCACTGTGGCCACAACCAATCCTCACTTCAATTAATGCTCCATCAGCAATCATGGCTCAACTACAACAGGAGAAACACACATGACTCACATAGCAAACACACCTAGAGTACTCTGCCAAGGTGACTGAGGAAACTGTGCCATTGAGCCCCATAAGACATGCACTGCATAAGGCCACTCTACCAAGACTTGGAGACATGGCAGCACTACCTAACAGGCAGAAAAATATATAGGGAGGCAGCCAAAATGAGGAGTCCAAGAAACATGTCCCAAATGAAAGAGCAGAACAAAACTCCAGAAAAAGAGCTAAACAAAATGGAAACAAGTAATCTACCAGATGCAGAGTTTAAAACAATGGTTATAAGGATGCTCAATGATCTCAGTGAGAACTTCAACAAATAGATGGGGAACATAAAAATAAATATAAAAATCATAAAAAAGAACCAGCCATAAATGAAGAATACAATAACTGCAATGAAGAATATATTAGAAGGCATCAATAGTAGAATAGATGAAGCAGAGGATCAAATCAGAAATATGAAAGGTAAGGTATCAAAAAATACTCAGTTAGAATAGCAAAAAAGAAAAAAGAATCCCCAAAATGAAGATAGTTCAAGAGGTCTCTGGGACAACATCAAGTGTAAGAATATTCATGTCATAGGGTTATCAGAAGGAGATGAGAGAAAGCAAGGAAATGGGAACCTATTTGAAGAAATAATGATGGAAAACTTTCCTAACCTGGTAAAAGAAATATACCTATATGCCTAGGAAGGACAGAGAGTCCCAAACAGGCTGAAACCAAAGAGGCTCACCAAGCCGCACTATAATTAAAATGCAAAAGGTTAAAGACAAGAGATAAACTTAAAAGCAGCAAGAGAAAAGCAGTTAGTTACATTCAAGAGAGCTTCCCTAAGACTGTCAGCTGATTTCTCAACAGAAACTTTACAGGCCAGAAATGAGTGGCAAAAAATATTCAAAAGGATGAAAAGCAAAAACCTACAACCAAGATTATTTTACCCAGCAAAACTATCATTTAGAATTGAAAGACAAATAAAGGGCTTCCCATGCAAGAAAAAGCTACAAGAGTTCATCACCACCAAATCAGTATGACAATAAATGTTAAAGGGATTTCTTTAAGAAGAAGAAAAAAGCAAGTTTAAAAATATGAATAATAAAATGCAATAACTTTGCATTTATTAACAGTTAAATGTAAATGAAATAAATCCTCCAATAAAAAATATAAGGTGGCTGAGTGGGTAAGAAGAAAAGACTTACATATGCTGCCTACAGAAGGCTCACTTCAGGCCAAAAGATGCACAAACTGAAAGTAAAGGGATGGAGAGAGAGAGTTCATGAAAATGGAAATAAAAAAAAAAAACTGGGTTAACAATACTTATACCAGACAAAATAGACTTTAAAACAAAGGTTATAATAAGAGACAAAGAAGAACCCAGCAATTTCACTTTGGGGTATTTATCCAAAAAAATCCCAAAGCACTAACTTGAAGAGATATATGCACCCATATGTTCACTGCAGCATTATTTGCAATAGCTAAGATATGGAAGAAACTTAAGCATGTATCAATAGAGGAATAGATAAAGAAGAAGTGGCCGATATATATAATAGAATATTATTCAACCTCAAAAAGAAAATAAAATCTTGCTATCTGCAACCACATGGATCAACCCACAGAGTATTATGCTAAGTAAAATAAGTCAGATGGATAAATACAAATACCAGGTGACAGATGGACTATAAAAACAAAATAAATGAACAAAAAAAACAGAAACAAATCTGTAGATATAGAGAATATTTTAATGGCTGCTAGAAGAGAGGGGGCTTGATGGGGTAGGTGAAAAAGAAGAAGATATTAAGAGGTAAAAATTGGTATTTACAAAATAAGACAATACAAAGTACAGCATAGGGGATATAGTCTATAATATTGTAATAACTATATATGGTGTCAGATGGGTATTAGCTTTGTTGGGGTAATCACTTCATATGTTACACAAATGTCTAATCACTATGTTGCACACCTGTAAGTAATATAAAATTCTATGTCAACTGTAATTAAAAAGTATATATATTTAAAATAGTACCAATTAAAATAACATAAATATATAAAATATTTAGGAATAAATTAAGTAATCATGTGCAAGATTCATTGATTAGTTTGTCTACAGCTATAAAGACTGATGAATAAACAAAATAATGTGTGTGTGTATATATACATACACATATATATAATGTTTATATATAAATGTACGCATGTATTTAAAGACTCAGTGTTGTTCGGATACTAATATTCCTCAAACTTATATACAGATTTAATAAAACGTCACTAAAACCACAACAGGGTTTTTGGCAGAAATAGAAAATAAATTTCAGATAAATAGACAATTTGGAATAAATAGACCATAAATTATAAGATAAAGCAAAAGAAATGGAGTAGTTAAAACAATTTTGCAAAAGAAGAACTAAAGTTCCAATATACACACTACTTGGTTACAAGACTTACATAATTCGCAATCACATTTCACATTGAGATATAGCTACTGATTTTATGTTGATAATTGTAGCAATACAATTAATAACACCTAAAATTGATGTTACATGGGATATTGACTGGTAGACACATAAATCAGTGGGATAGAGACTCCAGATTTAGACACATATGTATAGCCAATTGACTTTTGTCTGAAGTGTCCAAAAATTCAATGAAGAGAAGATATTATTTCAACAATGGTGATGGAATAATTAGATATACATATGCAAAAATAAACCTTTATGCATACTTTCACTTTACTCATAAAATTAATCGAAAAGCATCTTGGTGCTAAATGTAAATCCTGAAGCTAAAACTTTTTAAAAAGAAGTCTTAATCTCACACACACACACACACACACACACACACATCTTTGTTAGCTTGTGTTACATAAAGACACCAAAAGCGTAATTCATAAAATAAAGTTAATTGATATATTGGGCTTCATCCAAATTAAAAACTTATGTTCTGTGAAAGACTTTTAAGATGCTAGAAAAAAATTCACAGACTGGGAAACCATACTGGCAAAGCACATATCTGAAAAATTACTTAAACCGGAATATATAAAGAACTCTTAAAAATCAATAACAAAAAACAATGAAAATTGACAAGAAGTTGAATAAATACTTCAAGAAGATATATGGATGACAAATAAGCACATGAAAATATCTTTAACATTACTAGGCATCAGGGAAAGGCAAACTAAACCAAAACGAGACAATGCTACATACCTATTAGAATGGCTAACGTAAAAAATACTGACAATAACAACTACTGGCAAAGATGCTGAAAAAGTGGAACTCGCATAATTTATTTATGGGGTACAGAGTGACACAGCCACTAAAATTCCTACCTGCTTTTGAGAAGTATATGAGACAGGATAAGCTTTTTAATGTACAATTGTAAATTTCCTTGAACTTAAATTTAAAAGTGCAATGCAATATAATTTTGTTATAAAGGTTATTCATGAAAATGGCCTAAAGGGAATGTTTATAATCATATTTGTGTCATCTCTGATTTGAAAATTTATTATGTAGCATTTCCACCCATTATTTATTGTAATGTAGAACTTTAGATGGGCTATATTTAACAATACAATTTATCACATATTGTGAAATAGAATAGGGAATGAATGTTTGTACTCTTCAACTTAGGCTGAAAGACTATATCTCATACTATTGCCTGCATTAGTGAAGTGAGCTTTTGCTTTACTTGTCCATCTTTTGTATTTCCAACTATTATGTCAAGTAAAATGGATAGATTTTTACCATATTTGGAGAATATAATTGAAATAGTTTCAAACTATTTGCAGTATAAGGTATTTGAAATTCTTATTGAGAGTGACTACCAACTGAGTCAGCTGAACCTGGAGTATAATAAAAAGCCTAGGAAGCTGTCAATTGATAGAAACATGACTGCTCAGTTGTCATACCCTGGACAGAAAAAAACAGTGGTTTTAAATATGAAGCCAAATCAGTTGTGAAAACTACACATCATTCTAAGACCTATTTCAACCACCATTTTCTCATTAAAGTCTTTGCTGGTCTTCTGCATGAGAGAAGTTATATATCTCTCCTTTGAAACCCAGCAGCACCTAATACTATTTTTGCCACAAATCATAATCTTTCTATTAAAGTGTCTTATTCTCTGATTAAACTGTGATTTATTTGAGGATAGTAAGTATATCAGATTTATCTTTGTATTGCTGACAATATCTATAATGGCATCTAGATCAAGGTAAATGCTCAGTAACTGGTTTCTGGGTTCTTTCTGTTCCTCCATCATTGTTTTTTAAGGTTTGTTTTTGTTTTTGTTTTTTTGCCACTGTTAAGTATGAAACACAAAGAAGAAAGTGGAAAAATAATGTGAATATTTTATTAATATTTTAAGTACCTACAAGCATATAGCCAGCACCCAGATAAAGATATAAAATGTTACCAGCAGTCTGGAAGTTTCCCTCATACTATAGAGTCTCACTACATGTCCATCCTAAGAGTAACTATTATCTTGACTTTTAATGTCATAGATTAACTTTGCATACTTCAAACTTTACATACATGGAATAACAGCAAGTTTGCTCTTTGGCATCTGGCTTTTTTCACTCAACATTACCTTTATTAGCTTAATTCAGATTGTAGCTCTTGCGTTCGCATTACTGAATTACTGTGCTATTCAAAGTGTGGTTTCTAGACCAGCAGCATCAGCATTATTTGGGATCTTGTTAGAAGGGTAAATTCTCAGTTCCTACCCCAAGACCTGCTGAATCAGATCCTGGGGCGGGCTCCAAGGGTCTGTGCTTTTCAAGCTGTCCAGGTGATCATTGTGCCTGGTAGAGACAGAGAAACATACTGTAGAGTATACCATGTTCTCTTCATCTAGTTTACTATTAATGGAACGAGGCTCAATGATCAATTTTGTCTCTTGTCCATATGAACTGTAAGACACAGATAAATCAAATTATTTGTGTTTTTCCTCCAAATATTCCATAGTGGTTCATGCCTCTGTGGTGTACATAGTATCTCCTTTGGCTGCTATATACTTAATCACTTATATGGAAAGCCTTTTCTGATTGAAACATATTTCCTTTCTTTCTAATCCAATGTGTCTAGTGTTTATTTTATAGCTCTGCCACAAGTATTAGTCATTTTAAATGTTTCTTTATGTTAAGCTGTTATGATCTCTTAAAAAACCTTTCTTGCTCTATAAAAACAGAGAGACTGCCTCTCCTGGGCAAGCCTATTTTTAAAAAAACAAAGGAGCATGTGTTTGATGCACAACTAACCAGCCCAGGGCCGTGGTTCCTCAGTCTGACCTGGACACTTTGGAGGTGGTGCTCCTCTCATCCCTGGGCCTGGTGCCAGGCAGCTGGAGGCGCCCCTATAGCTCAAGGCGGGCTGAAGTTATTCAGACTGACCGATCCTAAACTGTTTACCCTGTCTTGCCTTTTTGGCAGAAATCCAATAAAGGCTTCTAGCTCAGGCTTTCCCCCTATTCCAACATCTGCTGCCTGACCAAAGCCGGGTGTTCCTCCTGCGGGGAACCAGGCCTCTTGTTTCTGGGGAAACTGTAACAGGACACTTCTTTTACTGTCATTTGGCCTCCTCTTGTCATCACTAGACCACCCTTATAAATTAAGGTCAGGACACAGCGCACCATAAACTATTGTATACTAACTTATCCATCTCCACTCCGAGGTTGGAAGCTCTGGCAGAGTCAAAACTAGTTTTTGTTTTCTTTTTTGCTTTCTTAACACTGAAAACAAGATCTGACACAGAGTATAGTCTCAATAATAGATTGTGGAATTAAAAATCAATTGAGTGAAGATGGAAAATACCTATAAAAATCAAAATCCTACTTAATGAAGATAGTCATTTTTATTATCTACATTATAAAATAACAAAAAAATCTTCAAATTACCTGAAAACTATTTTTGAACACTTACTATGCAGAGGGCAATTCTAAGTGTTTGGGGAAATATGAATGCAAATGAGTATTGATAAATGCTTTCAAGGACTTCTGTTATAGTAAGATGGACTCTGACATCAAGATTGGCCCTGTTCTGCAGACTAAACCTACCAAGTGTGCATGGTTTTAGGTACCTGACCCTTCCTTTGAAAGGGATGAAAAAGGGGAAAAAAGATGGAAGGAGGTAAGGAAAAAAAGGAGATAGAGAGCAGGAAGGAGGGAATAGGGAAAAGAAACAGGAAGAGAGGAGAGGAGAACAACTACAGATTTACTAAGAATAGTAGGCTTTTTACTTCAGTAGAGCCAGGTTAGTGTGCCTGGCCTAATTAGTTTACACAGAAGAAGAAACCACCTGTCTCCTGAAACTTCTCTTTCAAATTCTGGTGCCAATATGTGTTATCATTAGAAATATGGTAAGTCTTCCTACTCTCAAAGACCAGTATTCCTAGGAGTGGCAACAATTTAACCTTTTCAAAGATTATGATGATGTCAAATAGTATATGGAATATAGCAGTAGTAGGCCTATGTATTATTCAGGATCTTATGGGTTTCAGGTAACAAAATATAAAATCAAATTAAGACAAAAAAGTTATTAATTTCTGTATTTGGAGAGTCCAGGAACATACCTAACTATTGGTATAGCAAGGTCCAGAGAATTGTATGACTCAAAGCATCAAGGCTGAGTTTGATTAGAAGTATCTAGAGATCAGCTTTACAAATGAGAAATCATTCAACCCTTGCACATCATCTCAGAAATTATTCTTAATTTTTAAAACACCCAAGTTGATTTCCTATGTAAACTTCCTGAAATTGAATACTCCCAGCTTCACAATAGTTGCATAAGCTCCAAAAATATACATAAAAATAGAAATTTGGTAGTGTACTTCATTGATTGAATTGCTCATCAGAAAAATGCAGATATCAGGAAGATTTCATTCCAAATATCTAAGGGAAAGAAAGCCATAGACAGGTGGATTCTACAAGTCATGGTTTCAATGGGACCTCCATCCTTTCTGCTGCTGACATCATCAAGTGTTTAAATCTTTCCAAATACCCCAGGCAAAGGCCAGTTGTAATATATTTTGTGTATATAGGAACAATTCTCATGTATATTCTTCTTTCTCCCTTTAGTTTTGGTGGTTTTGTCCTCTCTTCCCAAAAAAAGAGATTACTCAAAACTCAAGAGTAAAGGCAACACCATTCTGAGAGGTAATTGGTAACTCTGTACTGAAAATCTGGTTCAGTTATTTCTTATCTGTGGAGTCCCTTATGTCTTTGAATTAGAGCATATTTTTCTAAATGATGAAATTATAAAGGTACATCTTATTTTGTCAAGTTTATAACCATTGGAGAAAACACTTAATTGAGAAAGTTATACCTAAAGATTACAGAATTTTACCTTTTATGATTCTTTACATATCCTTAAAAATGCTTGTGATGCCAAGGCCAGTAGTAAAGAGACAATGAATAAGTTCAGCTAAACTTCTAAATACTTGGGGTTTTACCACATTTATTTTGATACTCTATATAACTAAGTGTTCTTCATTAAATAAAACAAAATTGGAAAAACTTCAAAGCAGATATGGATAAAAAGAGCTATTAACTCATACTGCAGAAAAACAATAGAGAAGTAAAAATGAATGTGTTGTGGGGCAGGGGAGGAGGAAAGGGAGAGAAGAGAATATTTTTAAAAATATTTTATATATTTGTTTTTAGAGAGAGGGGAAGGGAGGTAGAAAGAGTGGGAGAGAAACACCAACGTGTGGTTGCCTCTAGCACACCCCTCATTGGGGACCTGGCCCGCAACCCAGCCATGTGCCGATTGTGAATTAAACCAGCGACCCTTTGGTTCACGGGCTGGCACTCAATCGACTGAGCCACACCAGCCAGAGCAAGAGAAGAGAATATTAAATGAACATTTTTTCCAGTTAAGTTATTAAATTTTACTTGTGATTCTTATTTCTCTCTATATTTGTTGATGTAACACCTGACATGAAAAAAGTTATACAAATAACCATTAATAGGGGAGGATTAATTTTGATGATATCCCATAAACAGATTTGACCAAATTCACTGAATTATTTTATGAATAATAGCATTCAGAATTTGAAAACTGATCTTCTAAATAGTGTTTAATTTAAAAGTTTCTATATTCTAGAAATTCATCCACACACAGAAATAATGTCACCAATATAACAATGCAATCCAAGAATTTTTTCACTTCTGAATTTAAAACATCTACTAACTTTGTATATCTTTTTTGCATAGTTCTACTTTTTTAGTCTTTATTAGGCAGGTTTGTTTCTATGTGAGAAATGCTTGATATGGATAGTCAATAAGAATTTACAATGGACCATTATTGTCCTAAATAAAAGATTTCATAAACACACAATACACACACATAAATGCCCACATGTACACATCTACATGTGGATTGATAATTTGGATGTGTATATATAAAATATACAATATACATATATCTGTTTATGTATTATATATTATGCATTTATTATATAGTATTATTATTTATTATTTATTATATATTATGTATTCTGGGGTGTCCAATCTGCAACCTGCAGACTTCATGATGCCCAGGATGGCTGTGAATGCAGCCCAACACAAAATCGCAAATTTACTTAAAACATTATGAGATTTTTTGTGATTATGTGTCACAGTGTATTTAATGTGTTGGCCAAGACAACTCTTCTTCTTCCAGTGTAGCTCAGAGATGCCAAAAGGTTGGATGCCCCTGTAATATACACATACCTATGTTGCTTAGATTATGGGAGGACCCCCTGCAAAAAACGGGATTATTTTCTGGAGGGCAGGTCCCTTGTAGTCCATCCCCCTCTAGGTGGGTGTCCTAAGTACCCATCTGTATCAGTGTGCCAGCTGACATTGTTGTGAGAGGCTGCATTTGGTTTCAGTGATTCATTTTTGAAGACTCTTTCAACTCATTTGCCCATCTCATGATGGGGGATTTACTAATGTACCCAGCAAACACCGCGCTGAGTGTTCAGCAATTTTTGACAAAAAAAAAACAGTATGATCCCCATGCACCACCCTCCCTGTTCACCCAGTCTGGCCCCAAACAAACTTTTTTGTTTCCTAGGATGAAAAAAGTCCTCAAAGGGAAATATTTTGCTGTTGTGGAAAAGGTGAAACAAAATAAAACCAAAAAAAGGCAGACGCAGTAAAAGACATCAAAATAGATGAGCTCAAAAACTGTTTTGAACAGTGGAAAAAATTTCTTGGTAGGTGTATTACATCAAATGGAGAGTATTTTGAAGGTAACTGAAGTTTTTTTATACATGATAATTTTTTATAAAGAAATTGCTGGGTTTTGGGATCCCCCCCTTATGTACATGTTTACAGGGGTTGGGCAAAAGAAGATTTATAGTTGTTTATATGGAAAATAATATAATAATTAAAAAATAATACAAGATGAATCTCTGTTTTGTGTACTTACAACTGTAAACCTACTTTTGTCCCAACTTGTGTTGTAACAGATGTGACATATGTAAGTATAAGTAAATGTGTGTGTGTGGTATGTGTGTGTTGGGCTTCTCCTATTTCTTCTAATATTTCTAGTTCCCAGGGCATAGGAGATGTCCGAGAGTATTTGTACAGGGCTGGAGGAATGACGGGACAGAAACAGAACAACGCAGGGGACTTTAGAAATTAGCATTTAAGACATGTTACTATGATTATGAATTTTCAGTCACCGTAACAGATTTTACAATCAAATATAAGCCATTAACTTTTGCTGCTTTTCAACAGTACAAGGAATTTAAATTAATAGGCTGCCTGTTATTAATATAGTCATTCAAAATGAGGATTTCTTCAGTGATGCATTTAAAGAGAGCCAAATTAAAAGTATCTTTGAAATTCTAGAATCATGGCAATAAGAATAGCAAGATTTAAAAAGTATGTAAAGGTACTGAAGACATTCAAAAGGTTTCTTCCAAAGGCTTAAAATTTAGTTTGACTTACTTTTCTTTAAAGGGGATGCCTAGCCCTGGTTGGTGTGGCTCAGTGGACTGAGCACTGGCCTATCGACAGAAAGGTCATCGTTTTGGTTCCCAGTCAGGGTACATGTTCTGGTTGAAGCACTGGTCCTGGTTGGAGGTGTGAGAGGCAACCAATGCTTTCCTCCCTCTCTTTCTCCCTCCTTTACCCTCTCTCTAAAAATAAGTAAGTAAAATCTCTAGAAAAAATAAAATAAAATAAAAAGTTGATGCCTAACTAGAAACTGTTAGCCAGATGAAGAAATAACTCCTGAAAAACCTCTTTGGCAAATATCTATGGAACAGTTCAGGCATAAGTTTCTGAACGTAAAATATATACAGGGTAGTAGCCTAAAATTATATCTTGTATATTTTTAATAATCATGTTTATTTATCATTGATATAGAATTTCTGAGTCATCAGGTACATTCTCTAAGTTACTCTTTATCTATACACTGGTTTATGGTTTGGTTTTGTTTTTTTCCCATAACTAAAGTACTTTTTCTCATTGGCCCATTTATCCATGTTGAGCTCATGTACCAGTTTGTGTCTTTTTACTGATTTTATATATTTCCTGTATTATGCATTTGTTTTGTCTTTTACTACAGAATTCAGAAAAGATAGGGTCAATCCAAAATATTAGTACAGTTGACACTTGAGTAATACAGGGGTTTGGGGTGCCAACCCCATGCAGTAGAAAGTCCACGTAAAACTTTTGACTCCTTAAAATCTTAGCTATAATTTTCCCTCTGTATCCACAAGGGATTATTTCCAGGATCTAAGCAGATACCAAAATCTGAGGCTGCTCACGTCCCTTACATAGAATGCTGTGGAATAATGCATAATGGCAGCCCTCTGCATCTACTGTTGAATCTACAGATGTGAAACCTGGTATACAAAGGGCTGACTGTAAAATCCACTTATAAGTGGACCTGCACAGTTCAAACTCCCTTTGTGTAAGGGTCAACTGTACATAGATATGTAGATAGTGATTGTTAATTAATCTATACATTTGGGTTAGAGAACATAGAATTTATTTATTTAAATTTTTTGAAAAACAGATTTTTTTTTCTAGAAAATAAACCTACATAGAACTTTAAAAAGCTAAGTACTACATAGTAGTATACTCTCCAAAGAAAGATATTACTATTCTTTGGGATAAATAGATAACCATTTATAGCAAAGTTGGATCAATGTAGAAGACAGGTCAACCTAAGTTCCAAATGAGAGGCAAGAAATAAAATTATATTTACCTTATGGTGTTTTATGGGAATAAAATAATTTATGTTTTTCTTTAAGAACTAGGTTATATTTTCAGAATTACCAACTCATACCACAGTGAATAACAATTTTACTAAGTAGGGAACTGCCTTGTATTATTCGAAGTCATTTTTTCCAATTAAAAATATTCTCAAGATATAATCTTTTGAGATATGTTTGTACAGCAAGCAATTTTATCTGTTCTGTCTCTTAATCCTCACACTCAATGTTTTGGTTCATAAGGAGACAAAGATTTCTTGGCCAAGATGAAGATGAGAATCAACAGCTTGTGCTGCATTTCCAAATTATTTCTATGCAGTTAGAAATGGCTTTTCCTGAAAATAAACTTTCAATATTAAAGAAGGAAAAGCAGCTGATATCTTCTGTTAAATGGCCCCATTGCTCAAGAACAGAGACCCTTTGGATAAAATACAGCTTTAGGGTCATGTGATACAGAGGTAATGGTTAGCCATATTCATGGGTTGGTCTGGCACAACCAGCTAGGATATGGTGCGCTCTTGATCATCTGGAAAGTATACTGCATTTTCCCCAAAAGTCTTAGAAAGGCAGTAGTAAATTATTTGGGGGATAAATGTGACATTCCTAAAAATAGCAAGAATTTGTGTTCTTAGTCCAGGAAGAAATTAGAATAGGACTAAAAGAAAGAAGTCCATATTTTTCCTAGTATCTGCCACTCCAGATTTTTAATTATGAAAATTCACAAACCAGGAAATTGTTATTTTAGACAGTTTCTCTCATTGTGGCAGAATAACAATGGAGCGGATATAATTTTAGCTCACCAGCTGGCACTGTCACTAACATGCTGTAAGTAGGTTTTGAATGAATGGACAGGTTGTTAAAATGTTTTTTGGTTATCTATAAATTTAACTATCTATTAATTTAAATATCTATTAATTTAACTTTGAAAAGGAATGTAAAATTCAGTAATAAAGAGTACTTTTTAAGAACTGAGAAGAAATCTTTTCTGCCGGAAAAAAATGTAGTATGGTAATTAACCCATTGTTGCAACCTGCTAGATGGTTCTGGTAACTTCCAAAGGAAAAGGTTCATTCATCTTTGCCTCATAAATGTTTAGCATATACCACAAAGCTGTTTAATGCCTATTGAGTTATATGGGTACCAGTATAGCCACACAATTTTGAATTCTTTAAGAGGTTGGGAAGATTTATGCATATGTAGGGATTCTGATGGTCCCAAGTTCTTTAATGACCCTTGGACTCTGCAGATTGCGAAGTTGGTGTCAGTCCATATTATATTTTTTCTTCATTTGCAGCTGTTGGGGATAAGTGAATATTTTTAATACCTCAAAGTATATTTTGCTTCTATTCCTCCTTTGTCATTACCTCTTGGGAATAGAATTGAGACACACTTAGCCCTAAAATTCTCTGCTTTTAACTTCGAACTTATAATATCAGCACAAATTCCAGCCTAACTGTGAAGAAAGTTGTGTTCTAGCTGATCCAGGCATATGTCCCCAGTATAAAATTTAGAGGATTGTTTTGCAATTGTTCATATATAGGTTTACTTCTTTCTGACTATACTTTGAGAGTTTGGAAGGTATAGTTCATATTTTATTTGGTGCCTAATCACCAATATTTAGAAGAATACTCAATTTGAGGAATGAATGTCAAATGATTCCCAGTTGTTCAACTCCCCCCTAGAACAGGCCCACCAGTCACTTTAGCAAACTCTTTTAGAAAAATATAGCTGCTGTCCTGAATTCCCCATGTCCTGCTAATACTCAGGAGAAGAATTAAAATTTCCGGGAAGTTGTTTAAATTTTGACCTACATCCTACCTTTTTTCTCTGATATTTCAAAAAGTAAAATAAAATATTTAGTGTCAGTTAATAATACTTTAGCAAAGGGAATTGTTGAGGGAACCCATGAACCCACACTCTGTGTCATATTACATGTTATGCAGGTGGGTGTTTTCTTTTAAGGTGTACTTAATACAAAAATCTTATAAAAGTGTCTATTGTAATTAATATTTTTATTTAAAAATTCTTTATTGAGATGTAATGAGCATACCATAACATTCACTCTGTAAAATAAAAAAAATTAGTAGTTTCAATATGGTCACAGAGATATGTAACCATCAACACTATTTAATTTTAGAAAATTTTTATCACCCTGAAAAGAAACTTCATACATATTAATAGTCATTCCCTCCTTCCTCTAGCACAGGAAACCACTAATTTACTTAATGGTCTCCATGAACTGACCACTCTAGCCATTTCATATAAATCAGACCATAAAGTACGTGGGGTTTTTTTGCCATGTTTCTTTCATTTAACATAACATTTTCAAGGCTGATCTATGCTGTAACATGTATCAGTACTTTATTCCTTTCTAAGGTCAAATAATATTCCATTCATCAGTGGATGGATATTTGAGTCAACCTCATTTTTTGCCTATTGTGAATAATGTTGCTATGAACATTCACACAGAAGTTTTGTGTGACATGTTTTCAATTTTCTTGAATATATATTTACAAGTGAAATTACTGGGCCAAATGGTAAGTCTGTGTTTAACATTTTGGGGGATTGACAAACTGTTTTCCAGGGTGGTTGTACCATTTACCAACTCAACAGCTGTAGGAAGCTTTCATGTTCTCCACATACTTGCCAACACATGTTATTTGTTTTTCTTATGTTTGTTTGTTTGTTTGTTAAATTTTAGCCATGGTAATGGATATGAGGTTGTATCTCATGGTGGATCTGATTTATATTCCCCTAATGACTACTGACATTGAACATAATCTTCTGTGTTTATTGGCCACTTGTAAATATTTTTTGGAAAAATATCTATATAAATCTTTGCCTATTTTAATTGGGTTATTTGTCTTTTAATTGTTGAGTTGAATTTCAGATACAAATTTCTTTGTGTGTGTATATATAATATATATAAAATTTGAAAATATTTACATATATTTTCTCTCATTCTGTGAGTTGCCATGCTTATTTGATAGTGTCATTTGAAGCAGAAACGATGCATGTTCATAAATATTTACTTCTATTTCAAGAATTGGGTAGTTTTAGCTCTTATATTAGGGTCTATAACAATTTTTATTTAATTTTTTTAATATAATGTACTGGTCAAATTTATTAATATGCTTGTGAATATCCTGTTATTTCAGGGCCATTTATTGAAAAGACTATTGTTTATCTTGCTTTGTATTGTTTTTTTAAAAAGCCTTTTAATACTAAACTCTACCAGGTTTAATTTTGAACCCATCTAATAGCAAACACAGCATCTCTAACACGATCTAGCATGGAGGTGAAGACCTAATAAAGATCATCTCTTAAACAAAGGATTAAATATACATATATACATCTGCATAAATACTTTTTAAAAGGACAAAATTCTCTAGTGCTGCAGAAAAAGATACTCCAAAGTTATTTCAGTCTATAAAAAACCAGCATTTGGCAGTATGCTGTCTTCAAAACACAATTCAAGATACACCTGGAAGAAAAACATTTCCTCTCTAAAAAAATAAAAAAGAATGAAAGTCCCCCCTGTTCAACTTCCACTGCCTGTTCCTAAAAATACCCAAAGAACTGTAGAAAGAAAACCCAGCCCACTTCTCTGGACCTCTGCCAGTCTGAAGATTCACACCTAGGACTGCTCCTTAACGGTTTTCACCTTCACTGTAATCAAGAAATTGATCCCTAATTTCTGGGAACTGACAAAAAAAAAAAGAAAGAAAAGAAAAATCCTATTTCCTTCAAGTAGGGGCCTCAGGGCTCTGTAAAAGGTCAAAGAAAACTGATCCAGACTGGAACATCAAGATGTTCAAAGGGAGCCTTTCTAAATAAAAGACTGTTGTTTCCCCTAATGAATTGCGTGGTATCATTGAGAAATTCTATTGACCACAACTTAGTTTATTTCTGAACACTTAATTACAGCCCCTTGATTTATAAGTCCAGACTTCTGTTTGAAACACATTGTATTGATTACTGTAGTTTTATAGCAGCTTTTGAAAAAAAGAACTGGATTAAGATCCCATTTTGTTCATTTTCAAGATTGGTTTAATTATCCAGGGTCCCTTACACTTCCATTTGAATGATGGCAAAGAACTAACCAATGTAGGAATTAGAGTCAACAGGGATTTTGAGAGAGATTGCAATAAATATGTAGATAAGTTTTGAGTGTGTTGCTATCTTAACAATAAGTTTTCTGATTCACTAACAAAAATGTCTTATTTTAATATTATAGTTCTCAGTATACAACTCTTGAGCTTTCTTTATTAGACTGCATTCATAAGTATGCTGTTCATTTTGATACTACTATAAATAAAATTGATTCTTTAATTTCATTTGCAGATTGCTCATTGTAAGTATGAGAGCATATAGAAAAACATTGATTTTTGTATAGTGATCTTATATCCTGCAACCTTACTGAACTAATTTGCTATTATAAAAGTGTTTTAGTAGGTTCCTTATGGTTCCCTATATACAAAATCATGCTATCTGCAAATACAGTTTCATTCTTTCTTTTCAATTTGGATTTTATTTCTTTTTCTTGCTCTTTGTAATGTCTAGACCCTCCAGCACAATATTGTTGAATGTTTTTCAAATACTTTTCTGCATCTATTAAGAAGATCATGCAGTTTTCTATTATATAATACTTACATGACCTATATTGGCTGAATTATGGGTGTTTAACTAACCTTGAACTCCTACAATAAATAACCTATGTTTCCAGTGTAGAATACTTATTTTTTATGTTTTCAGATGTTTATAGTATTTTTGAAGTATTTTCCTCTTTTTATTTATAAGGGATATTGGTCTGTAGTTTTTCTTTGTTTTTTTCTTGTGAGGTCTTTGGTTTGGCATCACAGTAACAATGGATTAAGGGATGAGTGGCATGGTCTTTCCTTTACTTCTATTTTGGCAAAGAATTTGTAAAGTATTGCTGTCTATTATTCTTTAAATATTATCAAATTTCAACATTAAAACCGTCTGGGTCTGAGCTTTATTTGTGGGAAATGTTTTTGATTGCTAATTTATTTTCTTTCTATAGGTCTATTAGATTGCTGTTATCTCCTTGAGTCAGTAATTTGTATTTTATTAGTAATTTTTCCACTTAATCTGGGTCCTCTGAGTACAATTACTTATAAGAGTAGTCTCTTATCATTTCTTTTTTAATTCCTATATTTTTTTATTTCTGTAAGTTATGGGTACAATTAATTATAAGAGTAATCTCTTGTAATGCCTTTTATTTCTCTAAGTTTAGTAGTGATTCCCTTCTTTCATTCCTGATCTTAATAATTTGGTTACTCTTTCTTGTCTTAGTGAATCCTAAGCTTTTAACTTTTGTTTCATTGAATTTTTCTGTTTTTTTATTGAATTTATCGGGATGGCAGTTAATAAATTTTATAGGTTTCAGTGTACAATTCTGTACTACATCATCTGTATATTGTGTTGTGTGTTTGCCACCCCAAGCCATGTTTTCTCTCATCACCATTTATCTTCCCTATACCTTCTTCTAACTCTCCCCACCCCTATTTTTTCTGGTAATCTTCATACAGTTGTATGTTTTTCTTTTCTTTTTTTTTTTTTTTTTTTTTGCTTAATTCCTTCACATTTCCACTGAGCACCACAATACCCCTCCCCTCAGACAGTTGTCAGTCTTTCTCTATCAGTAAAAGAATAGCCTTTTTGGTTCATTGATTTTTCTCTATCATATTCTTTATCTCTTATTTTTCTTGTAATATTTATTATTCCTTTCTTTCTGTTCTCTTTTTCTAATTTTTTAAAATGCAGGAAAATTCATTAATGTAAGAATTGGGTTATTTTTTGTTTGTTTTATTTTTTGTTTATTTTTTTTTACTAAAGACTTTACAGCTATAAACATTTATCTGAAGACTCATTTTAGCTGCATTTAATAATTTTGGTATGTTGTGCTTTGATTTTAATTCATTTTAAAATACTTCCTAATTTCTCTTGTGATTTCTCATATAATCACTGGCTATTGGGGAGTGTGTTTAATTACTACATATTGGTGCATTTTAAAATTACCTTGTTATGTTCATTTCTAATTTCTGTGTTCTTCTTGTGATTAATTCTAGTTTCATAGAATTGCGTTAAAAAATACTGAATATGATTTAAGACTTCTTAAATTTATTGAGACTTGTTTTGTGTCCCAATATGTGGTCTATCCTAGAAAACGGTCCATGTGCACTTGAAAAGTGTATATATTCTACTGCTTTGGGATGAAATTCTCTAAAGCTATCAATTAAATCCATATAATCTAGTAGGTCTTTTAAGGCCGCCATCTCCTTGTTGATTTCATCTGGAACATCTATCCATCGAAGTCAGTGGAGTGTTAAATCCCCTACTATAACTGTGTTTCTGTTGACCTGTCCCTTTTATGTCCATCAAGATTTGATTTACATTTTTAGGCGTTCCTGTGTTGGGTGCATAAATATTTACTAGGGTTATATCCTTTTGTTAGATTGTTCCTTCTTTAATTATGTAGTTTCCTTCTGTGTCTCTCAGTATAGTCTTGGTTTTAAAATCTATTTTTTCAAATATAAGTATTGTTACCCCGGCTTTTTTTTCCTTTCCTTTTACATGAAATCTCTTTATCCATCCCTTTACTTTTAGTCTGTGTGCATCTTTCAGTCAAGGGTGGGTCTCTTAGAGAAAGCATAATTATGAGTGTTGTTTTCTTGTCCATTCAGCTACCCTATGTCTTTTGTTTGTAGCATTTAAGCCATTTACATTTAAGGTGTTTATTAATAGACATGTATTGTTATTTTATTTTTAAACTATTTCCTCTGTTTTCCTTTTTCTTCTTCTTAAAGCAAGCCCCTTAACATTTGTTGCAGTACTGGTTTGGTATTAACAAACTACTTTAGCTTTTTCTTGTCTGGGAAGCTATTTATTTCTCCTTCAGTTTTAAATGATAGTCTTGCTGGGTAAAGTAGCCTTGGTTGTAGATCCTTGTCTTTTGTCATCTTGAATATTTTATGCCACTCCCTTCAGGCCTGAAATGTTTCTGTTAAGAAATCAGATGACAGTTTAATTGGAGTTCCCTTATAGGTAATTATCTGTTTTTCTGTTGCAGCTTTAAGGGTTTTCTCTTTGTCATAGAGCTTTGCCATTTTAATTATGATGTGTCTTATTGTAGGCCTCTTTGGGTTTGTCCTGTTTGAGATTCTCTGCTCTTCTGGACTTGCGTGTCTTTTTCTTTCATCAGACTAAGGAAGTTTTCAGTCATTATTTTTAAAAAATAAATTCTTGATCTCTTGCTCACTCTCTACCCTTTCTGGTATTCCCGTGATGTGGATGTTGTTCTGCTTCATGTTGTCCCAAAGATTTTTTTAAGTTCTCCTTGCTTTTGTTTTGTTTTGTTTTTTCTTTTTGCTGCTCTGCTTGGGTGTTTTATTTCTACCTTGTATTCCAAATTGCTGATTTGATCCTCTGCTTCATCTAATCTACTGTTTATTCCTTCCAATGTATTATGTATTTCAGATATTGCATTCTTTATTTCTGACTGGTCCTTTTTTTTATTGTTTCTATGTTTTTTTCATGTAGTTGAGTATCCTTATAAAGATTACTCTAAACTCTATATGTGGTAAATTGCTTAATTCATTTTTATTTAGTTCTTCTTCTGAAGGATTCTTTTGTTTTGGGTTTTTTTTTTTTTTCATTTTGGGCCTGTTTCCTTGTCTTCCTATTTTCAATGCCTCTCTGTATTTGTTTCTATGTATTATGGAGATCTGGGAAGACTCTTGTGCAAAGTTTTGTCATATACTGCCTGTGAATGTCCCTGAGCAACCTCTTTGGAGCTATCAGCAATCCTCAGCTTGTGAGCTTCCCTTCCTGGACTTGTCTGTGTACAGAAAGAGCCAGGCTTCACATCAAAGTCAGCTGGTGCTAACATCAGGCCCATGAGAAAGTCAGCTAAAGTCTCTGAGCTCCCAGAGATCTACCTTAGTTATTAAACTAAATCACTAATATAGCCTCAAGCTTTATTGGCAGCCCAGCTTAAGCTCCACAAAGTGAGGCAGAGTAATTCCTGTGGGTGGGGTTACTGCTTCCCCCTAGGCTGATGCCACTTGGAGGTGAGTACATTGCCTGAGAAAGACAGCTTCTGCAATATGGGAAATGACTCAGCACAGGGATCCTTGCAGCTATTCCTTCAGTTCTTTACCCAGAACCACCAGCCCCAGATTCTCCTAACATGTCTCTAGTCCATTCTGCCCTCCTTCTGCTAGAGCTCAAGATAAGTGGCCACAAATGGAATTCTATTTTAAGACCTAACACATGGGCTATAATAAGAATGCTCCACATGCCCTTGGAAGGAATGTTGCATTCTGACACTGTTTGGTGGAGTGTTCTATAATTATTAATTCTGTTAGTTCATAGAGTTGTTAAGTTTTCTACTTATTAATCTACTACCAAGTTGTTTTATCCAAAATTGTAAGAATGATATGAAGTCTATGACTCTTATTACTGAATTTTCCATTTTTTCTATTATCTTTGTTATTTTGTTTTACTTTATGTATTTTGTGGTTCCTCAATTAGGGTCATATATGTTTATAATTGTTCTGACCTCTTTATGGATTCATTCTTTTATTATTATAAAATATTCTTCTCTGTCTCTAGTAAAATTTCTATCTTAAAATCTACCCTTACAGTAGATTTGTCTTACCATTTTTCCTTTGGTTACTGTTTGCTTAGTAGTTTTGACCCTTGAGAAACATGAGGGTTGCCCAGGCTGGGTGATTCAGTTGATTAAAGCATCACCCAGTACACCAAAAGCTTGTGGGTTCAATTCCCAATCAGAACACATACCCAGGTTTCGTGTTCAGTCCCCAGTCTGATAGCATACAGGAGGCAACTGATCAATGTTTCTCTCTCACATTGATGTTTCTTTCAATCTATCATCTGTCTCTCTATCTACCTATCTACCTACCTATCTATATATCTATCTATCTATTATCTATCATCTATCTCTATGTCTATATCTCAAAATCATTGCATATATCTTTGGGTGAGGATTAAAAATGTAAAAGAAAAAAAACATAAAGGTTAAGGTCACTAACCTCCACATATATAACCACAGTCAGGCATTCACATTCGTGGGTTAATCTTCAATGTCGCTTTGAGCTGTGCAAGTCAATGGAACTGTAGTCAATTTAACTGTACAGGTCAATTGTACTTCATGGTCAATTGAAAAGAAAACCTACACATAAGTAAAACTGCACAATTCAAATCCATAGTTTTCAAGGTCAACTGTATATTTTTCTCAATTCTTTTACTTTTAATTCATTAGTGTTTTTTAATCTAAAGTGTATCTCTTGCAGACAGCACATAACTGGGTTATTTTAAAAATCCATTTTATTATCTCTCTTTTGTTTGAATTATTTAGTTTATTTTTACTTTTAATATAATTATTTGTAAAATAAGATGTTTGTTATTTTGCTATTTGTTTCTTCTGTGTCTTATGTCTTTTGTTTTTCTATTCTTTCATAACTGCCCTTTCTATTTTGAAGTTATTTTTAGTAGGCCATCTTAAATCCTTTATTAAATTTTCTTACTATATTTTTGTGTTATTTTCTAAGTGGTACCTTCAAAGTTTCAATAAATAAATTATTTTATAAGAACTTAGTTTGTTTTATTACCAATTTAATTCTAATAGTAAACAAAAATTTTTGTTCCCTTATAGCTTCACTTTTTCTCCCTGTTGTTTGTGGTGATTGCCATGCAGATTAGATACTTATACATTATAAACTATCAACACAGTTTTCTTATTATTGCTTTATGGTAGGGCCATACAAATAGGAGAAAAGATGCATTGCAAACAAAAACAATTTATATTTCCCTATGTAATTATATTTACTGGTATTCTTATTTTTTGTGTGTTTTTGATTTACTCTCCTTTCATTTCAGCCTGAAACACCCCATTTCACATTTCTCATAGAGTAAAACTGGAGGGGAAAATTTTCCTCAATTTTTTTCTTGGAATGTTTAAAATTATTGTTTGACTTTTGAGGGGATCATTTTGCATAGAGTTCTTGATTAACAGTCATTTTCAGCACTTTGCATATGTTATCCCATTACTTTCTGACATCTATGTTTCCTGATGAGAAGTCAACTGTTAATCTTATTTTATATAACTTGTGTAAGGTAAGTCATTTTACTCTCATTGCTTTAAAAAAATTGTCTTTGACTTTTGAAATGTAGTCTATGATATGCTTATGCATAATATCTTTGAGTTAATTCTTCTTGAAGCTTGTTGAAATTTCTAGATATAATGATTAATGTTTTTGACCATTATCAAATATTTTGTCTTCTCTTTCTTCTTTTGATATTCCCCATGTAGTATGTTGGTAAATTTTATTTTGCCTCACAGTCTTTGAGGGTCAATTCATTATTTTTTTAAAATATTTTTCTTTTTGTTAGTTAGACAGGATAATCTCAATTACCTATCTCTAATTTCACTGATTCTTTCTTCTGCCAATTTAAATCTGCTGCTGAGCCAGTCTAATAAGTTTTTAATTAAAATATGGTACTTTTGAACTGCAGCATTTCTATTTGGCTCTTTCTTATAATTACTTTTTTTCTTTTTCAGAAAGTTTTTAAAAAATGTATTTGAAAAAATAAATTTAAAAAAAGAATAGCAGGAAAGACATTTGACACTGATAATATTATGCAATCTACACTCTAAATTTAAAATAAAAAAGTTTTTAAAAAATTTTTATTGTGGTGACATTGGTTAATAAAATTATGTATGTTGCAGGTATACACTCTATAATATATCATTTACAAATTGTAGTATGTGTTCATCATAAAAAGTCATTTCATCATTATTTATCTCCCCTTTATCTTCTTCTACGTCCCCTTATCTTCCTTTCCCTTGGGTAATCACCATACTTTTGTCTGGGTTTATGACGGGTTTTTTGGTTTTTTTTTTTGCTTAACCCCTTTATCTTTTTCACCCAGCCCCTCAGCTCCCCTGCCCTCTGATAGGTGCCAGTCTGTTCTCTGTACCTATGAGTCTGTGTTTATTTTATTAGTTTATTTTGCTCATTGGATTCCACACATAAGTATATCATATGGAATTCATTATTCCCTGGCTGGCTTATTTCACTTAGCATAATACTCTCCAGGCTTATCCATAATGCTGAAAAAATATAAGATTTCCTTCTTTTTAGTCCGAGTAGTATTTCACTTTGTATATACACCAAGTTTTTTTTTATCCACTCATCTTCTGATAAGCACTTAATGATGTTTTCAAACCTTGGCTATTGGAAGTAATGCTGCAATGAACATGGGAGTGCATATATTCTTTCAAATTAGAGTTTCAAGTTTCTTCAAATATATTCCCAGAAATGGAATCACAGGGTCATGCGGCAGTTCCATTTTAATTTTCTGAGGTAACTCCATGTTGCTTTTCACAGTGGCTGCATCAAACTGCATCCCCTAAGTGAATTAGGTTTCCCTTTTCTTCACATTTTCATTTACTGTTTAATTTATTGATGATAGCCACTCTGAGAGGTGAGAGGTGATTATCTCATTGTGGTTTTAATTTGCACTTGCATTCCAATGATTAGTGACATTGAGAACCTTTTCATGTCTATTGACCATCTGCATGTCCTCTTTGGAGAGGGGTCTGTTAAGGTTATTTGCCCATTTTTAATAGGATTGTTCATTTTTTTGTCATTTGTTTTATAAGTTCTTTACAAATGTTAGATAATATCCTCTTATCAGGTGTGTTACTGGCAAATATGTTCTTCCATTTAGTGATTTGTCTTTTCATTTTGTTATGGTTTCCTTTGCTATTGCAAAAGCTTTTTAGTTTGATGTAGTCCCATTTTTTAATTTTTTTTGTTTCCCTTGCTTGAGGCAATATATCAGAAAAAAATGTTGCTACAAGCAAGAAATGTCTATGATTTTACTGTCTATGTTCTCCTCTATGGATTTTTATGGTTTTGAGTCTAACATTTATATCTTTAATTCATTGTGAAATTATTCTTTTGTGTGGCATAAGAAGGTGGTCTAGCTCTTTTTTTTGTATGTATCTTTTCAATTTTTCTAACATTATATATTAAGTAGACCATTTTTACTCCATCATATGTTCTTGCATCCTTTGTCAAATATTTATTGATCATAAAGCCATGAGCTTATTCTTGGATTTCCTATTCTGTTCCAGGGATCTATATGTCTGTTTTTATGCCATAGCCATGATGTTTTGATTACTGTGGCTTTGTAGAATAGTTTGATATCAGGTAGTGTGATTCCTAGAACTTTGTTCTTCTTCTCAAGGTTGTTATAGCCATTTGGCTCTATTGTGATTTCATGTAAATTTTTGAAATATTTACTCTAATTCTCTGAAATACACCATTGGTATTTTGATAAGAACTGCATTGAATCTATAAATTGCTTTGGATAGCATGTACATTTTAATGATGCTAATTCTTTCTGTCCAAGAATGTGGCATAGGCTTCCATTTATTTGTATCTTCAATTTATTTAGTATTTTATAATTTTTTTCAGTATAATTCTTTTACATTTTTGGTTAAATTTATTCCTATGTATTTTATTCTTTTTGAAACAGTTGTGAATGTGATTGTTTTCTTAGTTTCCCTTTTTGATAGTTCATTATTGAAGTATAAAAATGACACTGATTTCTGGATATTTATTTTGCATTCTATTATTTATTGAATTCATGCATATGTCCTAGTAGTTTTTTGGTAGAATCTTTAGGAGTCTCAATACACAACATCATGTCATCTGTAAATAATGACAGTTTCACTTCATCCTTTCCAGTTTGGATGCCTTTTATTTCTTCTTCTTGTCTGATTGCATTGGTTAGGACTTCCAATACTATGTTGAATAAGAATGGTGCAAATGGATATACCTGTCTTATTCTGGATCTTAAGGAAAACACTTTTAATTTTTGCTCAATGAGTATGATGTTGACTGTGGGTGTGCGGTCTCTGACCTATATTATGTTGAGGTATGTTCTCTCTATTCTCACTTTGCTAAAAGTCTTTATCATAAATGGGTGCTGGATTTTATCAAATGCTCTTTCTGCATCTATCGATATGATTATGTGATTTTTATTCTCATTTTGTTTATGTATTATATTACACTTAATTGATTTTTGAATATGGTACCAACCTTGCACCTCTGGACTAAATTCTACTTGATCATGGTGTATGATCTTTTTAATGTATTACTGGATCTGATTTGGTAATATTTCATTGAGAACTTTATGTTCATCTATGTTCATCAAGAATATTAACCTATGATTTTCTTTCTTTATAGTGTGTTTATCTGGTTTTGTAATTATGATAATTCCAGCCTCATTAAGTGAGGTTGGGAGTCTTTTTCTTACAATTTCTATGTCTTTACTGATATTCTCTGATTGGTAACACATAATTCTCAAATATTTCTTTAATTTTGTGAACATAATTTCCTTAATTATAACTAATTAATTATAATAGCTTGTTTTAAGTTTTTGTCTAAAAAATTTAAAGTCTGACTTTCTTTAGGAGTATTTTTTATTGACCACTTTTGTTGTTTGTATATGATCCATAGTTGCTTGGTATGACCTGCATATTCATTTTTCATTGAAAACTGGAAATTTAATAATACAGTGTTAGAACTTTAGAAACGTTACCCTCTTTATCAGGTTTTTGTTCTTTTGTTTTGTGAACTAATTTTACAAAATCTGTATTCTTTGTCATGTACAGCCACTGTTGTCTCTGCTCTGTTAATTTGGTGGTTAGCTAATAATTACACAGGGTTCACATTAAATGATTTTACCTGCAAAGTCTCTAACCCTTGCAGAGGGGCATTGTGTATGTGTTGGTGGCTCACCTTCAATGCTTTCATTGTTTACAACTTTCCCTTTGACTTCACTTTCCTCTGAGCATGGGGCCTCCAGGAGAGACATTGAGACCTTCTTTGGTCTTTCCTACCATTGTCACTTCCATTCATATGCATAGAATCTTAGAGTTTCCCAAGAACATTTAGAGTTCTTAAAAGCCCCCTGCCCCTTACTGAATATCTCATTTCCCTGTTTTTCTTTTTATTAAATTTTGGTCAGGCTGTTTGTTCCAACTGTCATCAGTACTTCAGGCAGCTGTGATGTTAAAATATTGTCACTGATTGTTTTTGACTAATTTTCTGAAATAGAACTGTTTTCACAGAAAGAATTTTGAATCAGGTTATATAAAAACAAACCCTGAGAATAGGGCTTTTTCAGGGAACTCTCAGTCAGGTTAGATAGTGACAAAGCTCTGGTGATTGTGCTTTTAGTGAATTTCAGGCCTATTTACACTATTCAGTGGCTGCAAGGCTGCTAATTCACAGCTACATGGTTGTAAAACTTTTTTTTTTTTAAGACTATGGCAGAACTGATACCAGTGTAATGGGAACTAGATAAGCTAAATACCCAAAGCATGTTTTCTTATAAGAGTTGGTGATTTTTTCTGGAATAAATGCTTCTCATATTGTTGAAAACCTTTGATAAATTTCCAGAATTCAGAAAAGATTAATGTTGACCTTTTTTTCCCACTGATACTTTTTGCTTTTGTAGAACACTGTTGCTTTTGTAGAACAATAGATTTTTGGAGGCCCTTATACTGCTATTTCAGAAGTGGTTTCAGTTAATATACTTTTATTGGGTTATTAAATCAGTATATATTTTCTGGAAAGGTTTTTCTCCTCTTTGGGGAAGAATTTTACTAAGTGTTGCTTAACGATAGAATCCTTTAAGTTATAACTTTGTATAATTAAAACCCCAAATTCCTTGGAAACAGACATATTTATAAATCATTTCCCATCTATTAAAAATGTGTTTTTACTCTTGAGAATAAATGGTAATCATTATTGAATATGGGCTTGAAAAATTTAAAAAGGAAGGAGATAGGCAAGCAGCCCTGAGAATCAATTTCTGTCTGTCCCTTTGTACAAAATGATTTAGCCTTGGACATTACTTTAAAAAATATCAATATCAGTTTATCATAATTTTCTTTTCATAGGGTATTAGGACAGTGTTTTGAAATAAAGAGTTCTTCAAGGGTTCTTGATTATTTTTCACTGTCAGTTAGTTTTCTCTGAAATGGGCACCTGTATCTAAAAATGATATAGCTACAATTTCCCTTTACTATGGGGTCTGAAATGCTCAATTAGCAGCTACTTCAGAGAGGAATATAAAGGTATATAGGAATATAGGAATAAAGGGATATAGGAATATAAAGAGGCATGTTAATCTGGCCAATTTTTTGTGTCAGCACAATCTATGGAGACTTGTATAAACACTTAAGATATTATTCATTATTAGAGATGATTGGCATATTGCAGAATAGATAGTAGCCCTATATGGGTGTCTAAAATAGTATTTGAGGTTCTTTTTTTAAGTGATGGTTTTCATTTCTAACCTCTGAAAACAAAAACAATCTACCCCTGCGCTTAGCTTAGACACTGAAAACTGAAACCACACCTATTAATATGTGAAAGAGAAATATAGAAATATCCTGAAAAGATATACTAAAGATATACTAAACCCTTAGTACCAGTAACTGTGAGATACCTAATATCCTTTTTAAAGTCCATTCTCTTTTTAAATGAACAATTAAAAACTTCATAAAACTCATAAAAGTAGGGGCCACAGAATATGAGTTTCAGGCAAATTGGTAGACTTTGATATTCATTATTCGGCCTGATTGGGTTGTGTGGGTATTGGAACAGTGATAAATAATGGGCTTCTGGCAGCTCATGGCATGTAGTAGTGCTAGAGTTAGTTAGGACATTACCTATGGTTACCTGAGTTGAGATTGTCTGTGAAGATAAGGATGTAGATACCAAATGTGCATAATGAAAACTATGCTGATGGAATTATTCTAGATCTTGATTGTTAACAATAGTCACAATAAAATCCAAATTATACATTTAAAAGGTCAGTTTTTTACTGAATAAATCATTCCTTAATAAACTTGATTAAAATAAAAAATGAGAGAAGAAGTAGGAAGAAGAGGAGAAGAAATATGTTAAGAGTTCCAAACTTTCAAAAAAAAGGATATGGGCCACTTAAGTACCCGCAGTCTCACAGGGAACCAGGGGAAGGTAAAGGATCTTTGAAGAGGGAATTTATAAAAGAAAATAGCCTCAAGGCCAGTTGCAGAAAAAAGATGTGCTATTTTTATCTTGCTATGCTATGTAGAATGTTTATCATCTTTAATATTTTCTGTTTTCCTCTTTGTTTCATTCTGGGGTATGTGTGTGTGTGTGTGTATCATGTGTATAAACTGTGTATAAATATACACAATGTGTATAAATGTTCAGTTATACAAGATGATTAAGTTCTAGGAATCTGCTGTACAACACTGTGCTTATAATTACTACTGTATTTTATATTTTAAATTTGATGAAGATCATATAGCTCATGTTAAGTGTTCTTGCTGCAATTAAAAATAAGTAAATATTATAATGATGATTATTGTGAAGAAGTATAATATGTCTGGAATTTCCCCTTATTTGCAAGCGAACAAGTTATTCAGGCAGGATTTTCATGGGTACTTATGGAAGACATGAAACTCCTGGTTCAGACACAAAGTACTTTGTCTCTCATACTGTAGCCAGTAGCATGAGTTTCATGTCTCCATCATTTTTCTTGTGCCCCATCAAAAACTCACGGGGAACTGTAGAGGCCCAGTGGATGCTGCCCATGCAATGAGTTTGCATCTAAACTAAGGACCCCCAAAGTTTGGAAACCCAAATATTTATTTAAAAGTGGCTGTTCACAAATATGCCCAACATTTGCTCCAGAGGGAGGCATTATTTTTATTATCCTGGTCAGGAAATAAATCTACTTCTGCACCAGCGGTAAGAGGTATTTATCTTTCAATTTGTCTGATATACAAACATCCATGAAAATGAAACTTGAATCAAAAACTCTCAGTGTTTCTACCAAAATGTGCAGAACATAAGAGTTTCATTGACATTTGTTTCCTAACAATTGTTTGTTGTTTATTTGATAATTAATCTATAAATTTATGCATTGCAAATCAAGATAACAATTAAATTAAAGGAGCAGTGGATGTTACCTAGAATTCCTTAGCTTAGTGATTCATGTGCAATTAGATGAGACTTTGAGTTGGCCCTTCTGAAGTGGACGACTTACTAGGTGAGAGCTTCTTTCCATTCACCATCTCTCTCCTTTTTACATACTTTAATCATTATTATTTATTTTTCCCCTATGTGACAAAATATATATTGTGTTGCTTTATAGAGTCTATTGTTTTATTCTTCCCTTTCCTGCCTGAATATAAACTCCACGATGGCAGGAATCTTTGTCTGTCAGTTCAAAGTCACATATTCAGCAACTACATTGGTAATAGGCACTCAGTATACAATGTATTTTATGTTTATTTATTTTTAATTCTTGATTGAATTTATTAGGGTGATATTGGTTAATAAAGTTATATAGGTTTTAAGTGTATAATTCTCTAATACATCATCTGTATATTGTATTGTTCACCATCTTAGGGTCAAGTCTCCTTCCATCACCATTTTATTCCCCTTTTACCATCTTTTACCTCCCCCCACCCACCTTTCCATCTGGTTATCACTATACTGTTGTCTCTGCGCAATTTATAAATATTTGCTAAATCTCAGCAGCTGAAGAGTATGTGTAGTAGACATATGTCATTGCTTTTGTCACCTGGTGTGACTACCCTTTTCATCAGTGGGGAATCCACACCTGAGGTAACAGAGCCTATTTATCATTATGACAATATTAATGATCACAATTTTTGTTATCCCTACTTCCTCTGCAGCTCAGGTATGGGCATATGTTCTAGGCTATAGTTATCAGTAAGTCCACTCCAGTCCTTAAAAGAGAAGCTAGTGATGCAGTAAAGTATGAATGCACAGAATCCATTTTGGCAAAGATGGTGGCAGTGGAAGAAGCTACTTCTAGCTGCAGCAGACAGCACTGGTTGCTGACATTTTTGGGACCATGGTGTCATTCCCCAGATTTGGTCTTGGACGCAGTTTACCAGTGTTCTTGTCCTTGCAGGTGTTATTCTTGGCTGCTTTTATTCCAAGTTTGTGTCTCTGGCTCTCAGAGATTTTACAAGCAAGAGTTCTTTAAATTAAGTGCTCTAATGTATAAATTAGCTAAAGTTGTTTTCTCTTACTTACATTTATTTATATTGAAGTATTGTGAAATTTTCAGCAGCATGCAATACGAAATCCAGGTCATATCCATAGGTAGATTTTCACATTTTGATAAATGTTTTCTCTACCCCTCAGTAATACACATAAAAATGGGCATAAATTTACATAACAATACATAATAAATAAATAAATAATAAATACACATGGTAAAAATTTTTTTACCTAATTAAAAAAACAGAGTAATAACTTCAATTTCATAGATTTAAAGAGAATAATTTTGGTTTTCTTTTTTTTAAAATGTTTTTGCTATTGTAGTTGTCCCCACTTTTTCCCCTCTGCCTACCTCCCCCAGTCCTGACCCCTCTCCTCCCTTAGTAAATCCCCTTATCATTGCCTTTGTCCATGGGTCAAGCATAAATATTCTTTAGATAATCCCTTCACTATCTTTCATCCAGTCCCAGCCCAATCCTCTCCAATACTGTCAGTCTGTTCCATGTATCGGTACTTCCGTTTCTATTTTGTGCAGTAATTTATTTTGTTCATGGATTCCACATATAAGTGGGATCTTGTGGTATTTGTCTCACTCTGACTGGCTTATTTCACTTAGCATAATATTTTCCAGGTCCGCCCATGCTGTTGCAAAAGTTAAGAGTTCCTTCATTTTTACTACTGCATAGCACTCCACTGTGTAAATGTACCACAGATTTTTTATCCATTCATCTACTGATGCATACTGAGGCTGTTTCCACACCTTGGCTCTGGTAAATAATGCTTCTATGAACATTGGGTGCATATATATTTTTTGAATTGGTATTTTGAGATTCTTAGGATATATTCCCTTAAATAGAATAACTGGGTCAAAAGGGAGCTCCATTTTCTTTTTTTCAGGACAATCTATACTGTTTTTTCAAGTACCTGCACCAGTCTGCATTCCCATCAATAGTGCACTAGGGTTTCCTTTCCTCCACATCCTTGCCAGCACCTGTTTATTGTTTTATTAATGATGGCCATTCTGACAGGTGTGAACTGATAATTTCATTGTTGTTTTAATTTTCATTGTTCTGATGATTAGTGATTAGTGATTAGTTTTCATATGTCTATGGGTCCTCTGTATATCCTCCTGGAAGAAGTGTCTATTCAGATCCTTTTCCCATTTTTTAATTGGATTGTTTGTCTTCTCAGTGTTGAGTTATATTAGTTCTTTGTATATTTTGGAGAGAAACCCTTATCAGATATAACATTGGTGAACAGGTTCTCACATTTGTTTATTTCTTTCTTCATTTCTCTTGCCCTAGGATATATATCCTCCAAAATATTGCTATGTGAGATATCTGAGATTTTACTGCCTATGTTTTGTTCTAGGATTTTTATGGTTTCACAACTTACATTAACTCTTCTAACCATTTTGAGTTGATTCTTGTGTATGGTGTAAGTTGGTGGTCTAGTTTCATTTTTTTGCAAGTACTAATCCAGTTCTTTCAACATTATTTATTAAAGAGACTGTCTTTGTTCTGTGGTATGCTCTTGCCTTCTTTGTCTAATATCAGTTGACCATAAAGGTATGGATTTATTTCTGCACTTTCTGTTCTGTTCTATTGAACTATATGACTGTTCTTAGGCCAGTACCATGCTGTTTTTGATTATCATGGCCTTGTAATATCATATGATATCAGGTACTGTGATATGCCTAACTCCAAATATATTCTTCTTTTGCAAGGTTGCTGAGGGTATTAGGAGTTTTTTGGTTTCCATATAAATTTTTGGAATATTTTTTCTAGATCTGTGAAATGTGTCATTGGTACCTTAATGGAAATTACATTGAGTCTATAGATTGCTTTGGGTAGTACGGATATTTTAATGTTGTTAATTCTTCCAATCCATGAACCAAGTGTATGTTTCCACTTATTTGCATCTTCCTCAGTTTCTTTCTTCAATCTCCTATGTTTTTTTGAGTACAGGTCTTTTTACATTTTGGGTTAAATTTATTTCTAGGTACCTTATTTTTTATGTTGTTGTAACTGTAAGTGGGATTTTTTTTTTATTTTCTCTTTCTGATAGCCCTTACTGGTGTATTAAAATGCTATCAGTTTCTGAGTATTGAATTTGTAACCTGCTACTTTGCCTAATTCATTTATTAGGTCTAGTAGATTTTGGTGGAGTCTTTAGGGTTTTCTACATATAGTATGTCATCTACAAATAATGACAGTTTTGCTTCCTCCTTTCAAATTTGGATGCTTTTTATTTCTTCTTCTTGTTTGATTGCTGTGGCTAGGACTTCCAGTACTATGTTGAATAAGAGTAGCTGAAGGCAGACATTCCTGTCTTCTTTCTGATCTTGAGGGAAACACTTTTAGGTTTTGCCCATTGAGTATGATGTTATCTGTAAGTTTTTCATATGCAGACTTTATCATGTTGAGGTATGTTCTCTCTATTCCCACTTTTATCATACTTAGGTGCTGGATTTTATCAAATTTTTTTTCCTGCACCTATTAATATGGTAGTGTGGTTTTTATCTTGTATTTTGTTTATGCAATGTATCACATTTATTTTTTAATATATATTTTATTGATTATGCTATTACAGTTGTCCCATTTTTTTCTCCCCTTCATTCCCCCCTCCTTGTACCCCACATCCCATCAACAATCTCCCCTCCTTAGTTCATGTCCATGGATTATACGTATAAGTTCTTTGGCTTCTCCATTTCCTATACTATTCTTAACCTCCCCCTGTCTATTTTGTACCTACTATTTATGCTTCTTATTCCCCATACCTTTCCCCACACGATCTGCCCTCTCCCCTCTGATCTTCATTTCTGTGATTCTGTCCATGTTCTAGTTGTTTGCTTAGTTTGTTTTTGTTTTTCATGTTTAGTTGTTGATAATTGTCAGTTTGTTGTCATTTTAATGTTCATAGTTTTTGATCTTCTCTTTCTTCGGTAAGTCCCTTTAACATTTCATATAATAAGGGCCTGGTGATGATGAACTTCTTTAACTTGACCTTATCTGGGGAGCACTTTATCTGACCTTCCATTCTAAATGATAGCTTTGCTGGATAGAGTAATCTTAGATGTAGGTCCTTGTCTTTCATGACTTTGAATACTTCATTCCAGCCCCTTCTTGTCTGCAAGGTTTCTTTTGAGAAATAAGCTGATAGTCTTTTGGGAACTCCTTTGTAGGTAACTATCTCCTTTTCTCTTGTTGCTTTTAAGATTCTCTCCTTATCTTTAATTTTGGGTAAGTTAATTATGATGTACCTTGGTGTGTGCTTCCTTGGGCCCAACTTCTTTGGGACTCTCTGAGCTTCCCGGACTTCCTAGAAGTCTATTTCCTTTGCCAGATTGGGGAAGTTCTCCTTTATTATTTTTTCAGATAAGTTTTCAATTTCTTGCTCCTCCTCTTCTCCTTCTGGCACCCCTATGATTTGGATGTTGGAACATTTAAAGTTGTCTTAGAGGTTCCTAAGCCTCTCCTCATTTTTTTCTGAATTCTTGTTCCGTCATTCTGTTGTGGTTGAATGTTTATCTCTTCCTTCTGCTTCCAATCATTGATTTGAGTCCCAGTTTTCTTCCCTTTACTGTTGGTTCCCTGCAAATTTTTCTTTATTTCACTTTGCATAGCCTTCGCTTTTTCCTCCATTTTGTGACCACATTCCACCATTTCTGTGAGCATCCTGATTATCAGTGTTTTGAACTGTGCATCTGATAGGTTGGCTATCTCTTCATTGCTTAGTTGTATTTTTGTAGTTTTTAATCTTTTTTTTCATTTGGGCCATATTTCTTAGTCTCAGCACACCTGTTACATTGAAAGGGGCGGAGCCTTAGTTATTCGCCAGGGCAGGGCAACCCAGGTGGCTGCGTTGTGATGCTGTATGTGGGGGAGGCATCAGAGAGGGAACAATGCCTCTTGCTTGGCTCTCAGCCAGCTTTCAATCATCTCCCCGCTTCTCACAAGCAAATTGGGCTCTTCTGGTGCTTATTCCTGGGTATGTGGGTTTGTGTGTGTTCTACAACCCTGTGGATCTCTCCAACAAACTCTCCTGTGAGGCTGGGAATTTTTCCCGTTGCCACATCCCACACAGGTTTTTAGAGACAGAAATTTTGAGGCTTTCTTTTCCCGCACTAGAACCCTGGATTGCGTGGTCTTTATTGCTCCCCAGATGTTCTTCCAGGTCTACCAGCTGCCCCCTTGCCACACATCCTCTTTATCCCGGCTGCCCATCTCCATCCCTCCTACCAGTCCAGATGAATGTTTCTTCTTTAACTCCTTGGTTGTCGGACTTCAATTTTCTTGCATTCTGGTGATTTTTTGTTTTTAAATTTGTCATCATACTTCTTTTGGTTGTGTGAGGAGGCAAAGTGTATCTACCAATGCCTCCATCTTGGCCAGGAGTCCACATTTATAAATTTGTGAATATTGTAACAGCTGGTGTCCCTGGAATAAATCCCACTTGGTCATGGTGTATGATTTTTTAATCGTCTGCTATATCCGGTTTCCTAATTTTTTGAGGGTTTAGCATCGATGTTCATCAGGGATTTTGGCCTATAGTTTTCTTTCTTTGTTGTGTCTTTATCTGATTTTGGAATTAGGATAATAGTTGCCTTTTAAAAGAACTTGGAAGTATTCCCTCCTCTTGAATTTTTTGGAATAGTTTCAGAAGGATAGGTGTTAGTTCTTCTTTGAATAATTGATAAAATTTGCCTGTGAAGCCATCTAGTCCAGAAGTTTTGTTTGCTGGGAGTTTTTTTATTTTTACTACTTTAGTTTCATTCATTGTTCTCAGTCTATTCAGATTTTCTGCTTATTTGAAGTTCAGTTTTGGGAGATTGTATATTTTTAAAAATTTATCCATTTCCCCCAGGTTGTCCAACTTCTTGGTGTAAAATTCTTCATAGTAATTTTTTACAATCCCTTGTATTTCTGTGATATCAGTTGTTACTATTCCTCTTTCCTTTCAGATATTATTTATTTGGGTCCTCTCTCTCTCTCTCTCTCTCTCTCTCTCTTTATGAGTCTGGTTAAAGTTTTGTCAGTCTTATATATCTTTTCAAAGAACCAGTTCCTAGTTTCATTGAACTTCTGTTTTGTTTTGTTTTTTGTTTAGTCTCTATGTAATTTATTTCTGATCTGATCTTGATTATTTCCTTCTACTTGATCTGGGCTTTGTTGTTGTTTTCCTAGTTCTTTTAGATGTAGGCTTAAATCATTTATTTGAGATTTTTCTTGCTTCTTGAGGTAGGCCTGTAGTGCTGTGAACTTCCCTCTCAGGACTGCTTTATGTATATTAAGATTTATTTATTATTTAATAATTTTATTTATTAAAATTAATAAAATAAATACTTATTAATTAATATTATATTAAATATTTAATATATTTAATTTTATTTATTAAATTTATTTAAGATATAATAGATAAATAAATAATAAATGCACATAGTAAAAAGTTTGTTATCTAATCAGAAAAATAAGATAATAACTTTAATTTTATAGATTTAAAGATAGTTTAAAAATAGAATTAAAAAATGTGTACAATATTATTTTTATTTAATGTACAAAATGTGTTAATTTCAAAAATTTCTTGGGTTTTATAGGAGATTCAATGTAAATAACTTGTACTTTCACAAACAGAATGCTCTTTGAATGACTAAGGAATTTTAAGACGGACTTTTTAGTGCTTCTTCTCTCTCAGCTTAGAGCATCTTTCTTAAATATATATAATACAGTCAATGGAAAACTATGATCAAAGAAAGTCAACTGCAATTTTCATTTTGTGTTTCATTTTATTAGATGAGATTTAGTTCAAAATATGTATTAAAGAAGAAACCTGGGTCTAGTCCCATCTGATCACATCTTAGAAGTTTCCTATAGTGGAGAATTTTCTATATATTGAAGAATAAGGAAATTGATTTCAAAGGCCACATGCTTTTCTATACCTTTTCATATTTAATATTAAATTATTTTAGAACATGCAAATATCCCTTTCATAATTTAATATGCTGCAATTAACTGAAGAACAAATTTTGGAAAAAAAGGTGGTGGCTTGGATTGAACAGATTCCATGCATTTTTGTACTAATTTGGGTTAGCATGCACAAAGTTAAATCAGCAGAAACAGTGACAGCTGAGTAGTAGCCACTGAAGTTCTCTACCACCCTCTGCTGGACACTATGGGTTATCCATATATACTATAGGCTTCTTTTACACCCCTATGGGTAAGGAAGCTGCCTGAGCAATGTTTGATTTCTAAGCACAATCTGTATATAAGTGTTTTATGATGAAAGGGTGTCCAGAATAAATTAATTTCAATGCAGAACAGTTTAAACGTGGGCTGTAAATAACTTTTAGATTTCTAACTTGCTATAAAGATGATCACTTAAGAAAGAGCTCTTTCTTAGCATGATGTTTTGGTAAGGTATAAGAATAATTTGTTGCTTCTTTACAGTTTGCAAGAGATTTGCTTTTGCTTGTCTGATATTTGAAAATAAACCAACTCACTCATTACTGAGCAATCAGTGGTCTTCCTAGACTTAGTGTTACTTTTGACTGTTCTTCATTAAACAACTAAATATTTATTGCTTGCTATCTTCAAATGATGTAGGAAGCATTCCTTACAGGAAGGGAAGAAATAAAGGTAAAAGATAAAAAATGGGCTCACAACATACAATTTGTTCTGATTTCTTGGCATGGTGAAAGTAAACATATGAACTTGATCAGTGAGTGAAAATCAAATCAAGTCAATAAGCATATACTGAAATCTGTCTAGGTAAAATACTCTTTTTACAAAAGTCGTTGTGTGCCATCAAAAACGTGTATCTAAGAATTGAAGAAAATAAAATCTCTGTCTTTCCCTCTCTTCCCCCTCTTTTTTTCTCTCCTCCTATTTCCTAATTGTAGAAATTGTAGAAATTGTAGGAATAAAACTATAAAAACAATAAACCTAAAGTAAGAAAAGTAAAAAAAAATACTGTAAAAAGCAGGAATTTGACTATTGTGCTTTTCATTTAACACTTGTAAAGTCAAGCACGCTTGGTGCAGAATGTAAAAAAAAAATCTGCTAGATAGTGTTTTTTTAAGATCTACATTTTGGAAGGAGTCAAATAATTAATGGCCTTTGAAAGGCCTTAGAAAGAAACTAAGCAGACTTTGAATATTATTCTGCATATTAGAAGTGATGTCTTGAAAAACAAGAAGGGGTTGAATCCAAAGATGAAAGTGTAAGTGTGGTTGGAATTAGTTACGTTGTTTGGCAGAAAAAGAAGGAAAGCAGAGTGGAAAGTCAGACTTCCAAGCTGTCATTTATTGGTTTGGTACTTCTGTCTTAGAAATTTGCTCGAAAAGGAATAGGATAAATGTTATCCCCAGTCTGTCTTCAGGGAAATCTTGTATCAATCAGGATCAGGCAGGCGAATAGAAATTACCCTTAGAAGTAGAAGGAAAGAATTTGATTTAAAAAATTAAATTCAGGTGAAACCATTAAAAGTGAGCAGCACCCACCTCTGAAGCTGGTGGTGTGGGGAGCGGGGCAGGCAACATAAAGAACTGGAATCACTGGGAACTGCGGGTGACCTTGGCAGGCTGTACTACTGAAGTATTGATTCCCACTGGAAAGCCAGCTGATAATACAGAGACGGGCAAAGTAGGTTTACAGTTGTGAAAATGTGAAACACAATTTATTCTTGTATCTAATTATTATTTGTATTATTTATTTGTACTACAACTGTGAAACCTACTTTTTCCCACCACCGTATGTTGTGTAGCCAGTACTTCTTCCTACATTTCTTTTGACATCACAAAGTCTTTCTTCATGTAAAGTTTTATATTTTATGTAGTCACATCTGTCATTAATTTTTGTGGCTTCTGGATCCGTGTCTTATTTAGGAAGATTTTCCCCAGTGCAATAAAGCAGAGCTATCATTCTGTATTTATTCTAATATTTTAATAGTTTTATTTTTTGTTTTATCTAATACATCTGGGTTTAATTTTAAATGTTATCCTTCCAGATTGAACTACAGAATCAACCTGTAAAATTTTATTAAAATATCCTATAGATGTTTTTTATTGTAGTTAGGTTAAATATGTGAATTGAAGAACATCAATTATTATAATATTGAATTTTTGCAGAAATACTGTGCCTCTCAATTTATTGTCATCTTTTTGATCTATCAATAAAATGTTATAGCTTTCATTATTTAATTTTGATTCTCATTCTTTGCTTTGTAGGTTTATCTCTAGGTGTTTTATGTTTTTTTAAAAAAGAATCTTATTTCTTTTATTTTTATAAATTATAATCCCTAATAGATAGAAAACATTGATTTCTGTATAGCATTTTGGCATCTAGTCACATTCTTAAACTCATCTAAGGTTTTTAGTAGTTTTTTTATTCTTATGTTTTTTTATAAGTCTAGGACATAAAGACAATTTGTCTTTCCCATTTTTTGCATTATTGCAGCAGAAAAACATTTAATATAATGTTGAATAGTGAAAAGAATTGCAAGCACCTTGTTATATTTTGCCTGTATTGGAAACCTTTCTAACATTCATTATTAAGCAGCATTTTTGCTGCAGTTTTTTTTAATATATATCACTCAGGGATATCCATCTCTTTCAGACTTAACAATTTTCACCAGGAATAGTGGCTAATTATCAAATTATTTTGGAATCCATTAAAATTACTTAATAGTGTGGGTTTTCTTCTTTACTCTGTAAATCTATCAAATTATTTTAGTAACTTCCCTTTTATTGAACATTCTCTCATGGACCTTCACAGGAGCTATCAGTTCTGGTTATTTATTTTAAGTTACTGAGTTTTCTGCCATGATCTAGAGGTTAATAATATTGTTGTTATTTGGGTCTATTTCTATTGCAAAGTAGAATTTCTTAAGTAATTTTTTCCCTCAGAGACCGAGGCATGAAGAATGAGGCTGGGCTCTCTTGGTTAAGGGTAGGGCATAGGGAGTCTCTTCCAGCAGGATAAGCCTTCTCTGAGGTGGGCACACAGAGTGAAGTGTATCTTCACCAGGGACTGAAGGGATATAGTTTAATTAACTGCCTGGAACTCCTGGTGAACAGTATAAACTTTTGATTTTCAACTCAGTCTCTGTTTAACAGGTAGGACTTCTGCCACTGAGTCCTGCATCCTCTCAATACTGTAAACAGTGTTAGAGAAAAGAAACCCTGTACTCCCACGGACAATAAAACCTTAATGCATGTTGAAATCTTTAAATGCATTATGGTGACTGATGTTGGTTAATAAAATTATGTAGGTTTCAAGTGTACAATTCTATTATGCGTCATCTGTAAATTGCTTAGTGTGTTTACCACCTGAAGTCAAATCTTCTTCTGTCTCCCTATATTTGACCCCCTTTTCTCTTTACTATCATCCCCCACTCCCTCTTCCCTCTGGTAACCACCTACTTTTGTCTGTGTCTATGAGTTTTTGTTTGTCTTATTTGTTCATTTGTTACTTTCAGTTTTATATCCCACATATGAATTAAATCATATGGTTCTTGAGTTTTTCTGTCTGATTTATTTCGCTTAGCATGATATTCTCAAGATCCATCTATGGTGTCACAAATGAAAGTATTTCATCTTCTCTTCTGGCTAAGTCGCAAGGATATATGCACCCTATATTCATTACAGCATTATTCACAATGGCCAAGACATGGGAAGAACCAGAGAGTCCTTCACTAGATGATTGGATAAAGAAGATGTGGTACATATATACAATTGAATTCTTTATCATTTGCATAGTACAGTCTCATAGTTTGTTTCCTTAACTGTAAATGGGCATAATAATAGTAACTATGCTATAAACGTATCATGAGGATTTAATAAGCAATACATGTAATTTACACAGGACACTTTCTGATATCCCTAAATTGGAGATCTAGTGCAGATGGATATAATTGTATGTATCAGTTTGGAATTGACTCTCTCCTCCCACTTGCTTCAAGGGGTTTGTATGTATTAGTAACCTATTGTCATGTAGCAAATAACCACAAACAGCTACTTAAAATAGCACACATTTGTAATCTCACAGTTTCTGTAGGTCAAAAGCCCAAGCACGGCTTAGCTGGGCCTCCTGCTTGCGACCTCACAAGGCTGCAATCAAGTTGCTGGCTGGGCTGCATTCTCCTTAAGAGGCTTGACTGAGGAAGAATCCATTTCCAGACCTCGTAAAGTTGTGGGCAGAATTTATTTCCTGTGATTGTAGGACTGGAGTCAGCTGTAAACTCCTAGAGATCACCCTTAGGCCACCAGTGGGTCAAGTAGTCTTAGATGATGTAAACATGGAAGAGACATCCCATCACCATGGCAATATTCTATTGCTTAGAAGCAAATCACACCTGTGGGCAGCAACTTATCTCCAGCCCAGGAGTTCCCAGCTTATCTTTCCTATGACCTTCTTATGGATTTGGGCCTTACCTAGCCAACTTTCACAATTATGTAAGCCAATACCTTTCAATCTTTTTATTGCCATCTATCCATCTGTTTTAATGTTTTTTGTTTGTTTTTTTTTTTCTGGTTAAACTCTGACTGCTATAATCACATTGATCTTGAAGCAAAATGGGCCTTAGAATTCATATACATCTATACATGTATGTGCTAGCTATTCTTCACATACCTTCCATATTACATTTCCACCCTTCTCCACCTCGCCTATCCTTGAGAGGCTAACCTTGGCAGACTGCATCATTAAGGCTGCTTTATCCTTTGTATTCAGAGAGGATTCATCCTAAAGTAGATCCTGACAGCAAACCAGAGGGTGAAAGGGAAGGAAGCTGGGGTAATTACTCCTTCAGCAACTTTGCTGCTGAGCAGGACTGGTTTTAGTCCACCCAAGGCTATAGCTCCTATAATGAGGCCATCTTCTACAGCTCCTGTGGCCCTCCACTGGCCATCCAAATTTAGGAGCCATAAAAGCTCCCGGATATTACTAGCAACAGGGTGCTGCTCCATCTCAAACTGATTTCTTTAAACCCTGCCTACACCTTTTCCAACTGATTTTTGATATGATCTCTTAAATTAACACATTTGCACAATCCAACTCTGTTCTGCCAGGTCTCGAGTTGACACATCGGGGAGGCTGAACAGTTTTGTACATTATTTCTGATCACGCAGCTTCTGTTAATACTACTACATAGGCAAGTATGAAAAATAGATGAGATGAGAGGGGCCGGAAAACATGAGCCAAAATGCAAATTCAGAGAAAACACTGAACCTCCATTACCGTGCAGATCTTGTGTGTTAGCAATCTAGAAAAAAATAGCACGTGATAAAATTAAGTGTAGATGATACTCTACCTATCCCAAGAGGACAAGGAAAAACACCAAGTACCTGTAACTAAAATACAAATAATCTTCTGGTTTGCATTTAAAGGACCATTGCTGAAATAAACACATCATGTAGTTCCTCAGATGCAAAATATGCTAAATTTAAAATGTGAAAATTTTCATCCAAGAATTTCAAAGCAGTTTTTCAATGCAAATGACAAGAATATCAGATAAATCTGGATTCCAATCTTACAATATGTTCCTTATGTAACTACAGAGATTGACTGCCTTGTGTTTTAAGGGAATTTTTAAATCATTCCATTAATGTTTGCTATGTTAACTATCACAGTTGCTAGTTCAGTTCATAATCATCAGTCTTTCTTAATACTGCAAAGAAAAGATCAAGTTTATCAATTTCTTATTAAAGTTGCATCTAGTTTATTCTGCATTCTTGCCAGCAAATAAAGAAAAACAGTTAATGTATTATGAGGCAAATTAAGTGCTATTCTACTGAACCACCTATCAACATGATACAAACTCAGTTTATTACAAAGATTTCTCAGTGGAAAACTATAATAATAAATAATGATCGAAGTTATATACCAACATCACTGAGAGTTACTGAAAAGGATTTGAAATTCTTTTAATGATTCACAATAAAATGAATGTAAAAGGTTAAGTAAGTAAGTCATCATTGTCCAGAAATATTTTCCTTAAACATTTAAAAGCGTCTGATTCTTTTTAACAGTTCAGACATATAAAGATGTTACACTCCTGATTTTAAAACAAGACCTTTTACACCAAAAAAATGTCATCGTACAAGTTCATATGCAAAAGTCTAGAATATGGACATTACCTTTCAAAGTGTTACATTTTGTACTGTTAAAAAATATGTGAAAATTTTTTATGGATTTGGTTCAGAAAGATTATTTCAGGATCTATTTCTGAAAGCCTGTTAATATGCCAGAAACTTTGTGAGGACTGAAGAGATTTGGAGATAAAAATGTGCAAAGTCAGATAGACACACAGACATGTAAGCAAACAATTTCAGTTCAAGTTGATGAGCATTCTGATGGATGATGACAAAATGCATGGACACCGGGGGCGCTTTCCGACCTGTGCCTGTCTGAAAGAGGCAGGAAAGACTTTACAGAGAAGAGAATAAGAGAACCATGGCTTCAAAAATGATCAGGAGCTAGCTAGAAAGATGTGTCAATAAAGGCATTCAAGTAGGTTTTACCTGCTCTTACTGCTTCATCTCTCTGCTAACGCCTCTGAAAAGTTTTTATCTTCAGCTTAAATTTATCTCCTGCCTCAACACTCATATCATATTACTAACAGAACATCTCCATTTGAATGTGCCAATGGAAGCTGAAATTCACTGTCTCTGCTCTAATCTCAACCCAGTCTCTCTCTAACCTGTTCCTTCTCTTGAATTCTCCATATCATTAAATGCTCTGACCCGCTGCGTAGTTGAACAAAGCTCTTGGATGTGAGCTTTGAATCCCCATTTTCTTTCATATCCCATGTTGAATGAGCCACCAAACATAGCCAGGCCTACTTATGTTATTTCTCCTAAGAAAAAATGATTCCCCCCCAATATGTCTGTGTTTTGGTTCAAGTCTACGCATTTTCTCCATTGAAATATTATAACAATATCTTCATTGGTCATAAATACCTCCTTTGGAGTCTTTCAATTTTATTCTTCAAACCACCACTGAAACTGCCTTATGGAAAAATACATCTGATTGCATCTCTCTCCAATTTGCTGTCTTTAAATAGATTCTGTTTATTGCTGAAATTGTGGCATACAAACCCTTCCATGGCTGGGATCCCCCTGCCTTCCTGACATTATTTCTGTTTCTGCACCCCGCTATAACCTGCTCTCAGGCACTATGCTTTAGGTATGCTTGAGTCTTCATTAACGATCTAATCCTGAGTGACTTTGAAATTTCTTTCCATCCTTTCAGTAAATTTTATTTATTTTCAAAATTCTGGTCTGGTGCTACTTATTCCAGGAAGACCCCTACAATCCATATTCCAAAATTCATACTCTCCCTCCCACTTAGATGTTCCCTCTTTTACTTGGCAAATGACCTAGGGTTGTCATAGTACATTTTAATTATTTCCTGATCTTTTTCTCTCATTGGACTGACCTCTAAAGCTCATCTTGAGTATTTCAAAATAAATAAATTGGCTACAGCTACTGGTAAAATGTCATTTTTTGCAATACAACTATTTTTGCATAATCTAGTTTTATTAAGGAACTTAAATACCTAACAACTCTTTGAAAATCATCACTTAAGGCAGCCATGTTTTGACTCCTTTCTAAAAGAGTGCATTGGGAAATAAAAAAGATAAAAGCTGGATAAATGACAACATTGTTCAGTTTTGAATGTTTCTAAAACAAAAATATATGTTTATTCTAAAAATAGGTATTGAGTTCTTATCATCTTCACATTAGTATACCAAGACTAAAATACAACAGTTAATTAAAACTGGCACCATATACTCCATGAATTTGTGTGAGTTTATATTGCTGTGTGTAGAGCGAAGAGACAAGTTGCCTCAGTTGGAATCGGAACTCTATACTTCCTAGCTAAAGTTACAGAGTAGGACCATGCATAACTAATTTAGACTAATAGTATAATGTATCACAATTTATTAGAGCTTTCAAAATTCATTTACATTCTTTATCTCATTCAAAGAAATTTTCTCAGATTGATATTTTTATTCTATTAAAATTTAGTCATAAATTAAAATACATTAATACATATAAAAATCGTATAACCCTACCAAATACATAGTATTTTTTTATAAATATTGATCATTCTTAGTCTTGTTACATGAAACACAAATTGATTCTACCTGGCTGAATACTTAAGTAATGAGAATCCAGATCCAGCTCTTCAGTTTCTTCTTCATAGAACTAAAAGGAACTCATCCTGAATTTCCAATAAGGTGCAAACTCTGCTACTTTGGGAAAGACTCAGTACAATAGAAGAAATTACAGGCACACAAAATGAGTGAGTGAGCAGTGAGAACACTCACACATTAATTACATCACTCCGTGAGAAAACGTTAGTCATATGTAGATTTCTCTGAAATCTAACTCCACTTGCCCTGGTTAAACATTAGGCACGTATCTAAAATAAGAAAATTTACAGAAAAAGCTCATTTGTTGCTGAAGCCTGGCTGGGGAGGGTGGTCGGTGAGTAATGTGCAGTGACTGCTAACGGATACAATTTAGAGTGCGAAAAATATTAAAAAATTGGATTATGGTGATGGCTGCCTAACCCTGTCAACTTAACAAAAACCATTGAATTCTACAATTTAAGTTGAACTTTATGTTATATAAATTATAAATTAACAATGTTATTTTTTTAAAGAAGGAAAAGTAAACAAAAAAATTTGAACATCCAGTACACAGGCTTTTGAGAGTGAATGAGTGCACTTGTAAAAATAATTTAAAAATTCTGTATTTCCTAGGGAGAGTCAGACCTCTCTAAATAATTTTACATTTAGCTTTCTGCCTATTGAAAGCTACTTTAAAAATACTTAGTTTTAAGCTTATTTTTAGTAAGTGTACAGTCAGAATTTTGACAGGTTAGTTGTACTTGACTGCCCCCAAGTGGTCAAAAGGTAACTGCTATATTTTAAGTACAATACAAGCATAATAGACCAATCTCAAGCAGTAAAATGCATTATGGCTTTCAAAAACCCCTTTGCCACATTCAGCTTTCACAAAAGTGTTATGAAGATCATGTTATTATTGTACTTATGATGGAAAATAATAATACATAATATTAGGGATATATAATATTAGATAGGTAGATGGATAAATGATAGCTACATTTCAAAATTCGTCACTCAGGAATTCAATGTACCATACTCAGCTTTAACAAAAATGCTATGACATGTTATTATTGTGCCTATGGTGGAAAATAATATATATTTTATATGTAACATATATGAAATCTATCCATTGTTTTGTCTCACCAGTGCCTGTCCATCTCTGTATTTTTTTTTAATGAGTGTGATAATCACAGAATGCTGCTCTTCTGGTCACTGGGGTCATTTTATGACGCCCAAATGTCCTCAGCCATCTACCTCATATGACTGACAAAAGACTAGCTTGCGGGCTGGGCACGTGTTTAAACTGACCTAGTCTGCAACTCTGAAATTTGTAAACATAGGTAATTAACAGAGTCCCTTTTCTCTTTGATCATAAGCTATAAGGATCTCAATCCAGAGCTGCCCATGAACATTGTCTTTCTACATGGTAAAGCTAATGTTAGAGAATAAAACCACCCTGCAGAGGAAAGAATCACAAAGCACAGACACTATGGAATTCAACTTTGGGATCCTAGAGTCCACCTGAAACATTGTTCCCATCCTTCCTATGGTATGGTACCTGGGCCAAAAATTAATTTTTTTAAGATTCAATAAATTGGGTTTCTGTGACTTAAAATCAAACAATATATTAAAAAAACAGTAAGTAAACAATACAATGGCTTGTTTACATTGACACATTAATGAGCAGGGTTTGTTCACACTATTTGCTATTAATATCCTATTGCATAGAAGTCATAGATGAAGGTTTATAAATCATGATAAAAATATAAATTGGCAAGGATTAAGTCCAAAACATGAGTATTCACAATACGTGCAAAGGGTTAAATTCCTACGTTAAGAAAAAAGTATTCTCATATTAATAACATAAAGCCAGCTATATTTTATTTGTTTGAGAAAACATTAAGTAATGATACTGGAATATTGAAAGTGAACAGAAGAAAATTACTTTTCAGGATACCTATATCACCAGCCTTTAATAAAGCACAAGTAGGTCAAAACTGTAAATGCTACTCTAATTTTGACTTATTATGTTGACTTATCATTTTAGAACTATTGCGATAATACTGTAAACATAAACACTCAGCTACCTAATACCCTCGGAAAATTGTGCTCATGCAATATTTACTAATTTTATTCACTATACTTGGGGGAGGGCTACTCTACTTTTATTATTTGAAGTCATGCACTTGGAACCTTGGCCAAGATAATAAAGTAAAGGAAACTCTGCTACTTGAAGCCTCTCTTTGTGAAGACCTGCCATCTCCAAGTCTCTGCTCCCAGACTTCTGTGGTTCACAGCAGAAAATAGGGTATGCAGTGAAGCTGCACTTGAATAGACCGCTGCTGTTTTTCTCTGCATTTTAGCTTGTCTGTAAGCGACCTAACACATACATTCTCTAAGGTACAAAGGAGCTGAATTTACAAAATCTTCTCAGTAACTGATTGTTTTTATACCTGGGCTCCTGAGCTAGATGATCAGCCAAAACCACATTTGCTCCAGGGGAAAAATTTTTCTTTACTTTCTTTATTTTCTGAGAAATAGAAATTAGGAAATTCCTGGGAAATAAGGCATTTCCTGATGTTTGGAAACTATTAAATCATTATTTTTGTGAAATTCCATTTAGTGGGCACATATTTCTACCATCCTGTAACATGTCAAACTTACTTTCTTTTCTTAATGAGGGGGATTTCTCTGACTCCTCAGATGTCTCTGTTGGAATGAAGAAATTAACAAAGTCTATCTAGACCCTCCAGGAATACTACTCTCATTCTCTTGATTATATTCAAGAAGAGATTATATCCTTCCTAAATTTAAAAAAAAAAAAGTTAAGCTGACTGCTGTGTGAACATGTGTCACATGAAAAAGAAGTTGATTATTATGGAAAAAAAAAGTACCTCTTCAGTGTTAAGCATTGTTCTTAGTGGGAAAAATCTACTCTATGAATGAAAAAACTAGGACCATCAGTATTTTACATCTACGATAACTCATCTGTCATACTAATTTTCACTAATAGGCTTTATTTCCATTTTGGAAATACATACTCCATTCCTTCTTACACAAACACCGACATACATACATATCCCTGTCTGAGATTTTTATCTGTTCTCACTCTTTGGCTCGGCTTCAACAATGGGCACAAGTTTCCAAGATGCTGCTTTCGGACTGTGTCACTGACTTGCAATCTGACTCTAGGAAACTGTTTGTGACTGCAGAACCATGAGACTACTCTGAGCACTGATTGTGTGCACAGTCTTGCTCCTTGGAGGTCAGCCTTTCAGTAAGTCTGGCGGTCCTTCTGACTCCAGTTCTACCACTTATCATTTTCCCCAACCCCAGCCCATCAGGCAGATTTAAACAGAAATTTTAACAGTGCTGTTATAAGTTTGGTCAGTTCTGACATTTACCTACATTTCAGTTTCTCAGTTTCTTCTAGTTTCTGAATTATCCACTAAAGGTGATCATAAACTGTCTTTCTTTACTAAATCTTTAACTCTCTTAGACCATGATTTCTGGACTGTTTTCTAATTGCTTTATGAAGATTTTTACCCTTTTTAGTTAAAAACCTTTGGCCCTGGCCAGTGTGGCTCATTTGGATGGAACACCATTTCATAACCAAAAGGTTGCAGGTTCAATTTCTGGTCATGGCACTTATCTAGGTTGACGGTTCCATCCCCAGACCAGCACAGGCGTCTACGGTTCCTGACCTGGGAGTGTGCCGGGCATGTATGGAAGCCAGTCTGTCTATACTTCTCCCTCACATCGATGTTTCTTTCTCTCCCTCTCTCCCTTCCTGTTTCTCTAGAAAGCAATGAAAAAATGTCCTCAGGTAAGAATTTTTAAAAATCTAATCTTTAACAGGCCATAATTGTTAAGAACACTATTAAACAGAATACTTAACAGGTTTTCTTTTTTAAAAAAGCTTTGTTGAATAAAATTTATAAACCATAAACTTCAGTCATTATAAGTGTACAATCAATAATTTTTAATAACCTTACAGAGCTACTGTGGCACTACCGCTACAATCTGGTTTTAGAACTTTTTCATTAGCCCCAAAATTTTTCATGTGTACATTTACAGTCAAAATCCACACCTATTCTCATGCCAGAAAACTACGCTCTCTAAAAATCTGCTTCTTCTGGATATTTCATGCACATGAAATAACACACTAAGTCTCTTATCTGGTTTCTTTTACTTAGATTAATGCTTGTGAGGTTCATGCAAGTTGTAGTATGAGCCAATACTTTACTCCTTCTTCCCCAAGTATTATTCTAATTTATGGTTATACCGTCTTTGTTTACGTAGAGATCAGTTTATGGATATTTGAATTATTTTTACTAATGTGCTGTAATATATAAGGCTGCTGCTGACATTCAGTATACCTTTTCATTTCTTTAAGGTAGATTCCTAAAAGTGGAATTGCTGAGTTGTATGATAAGTTTGTTTAAACTTTTAAGAAATTATCAGACTAGTTTCTGAAGTGATTGCATTATTGTCTTCACAACTTCATCAACACTTGGTTTTGTCTGTTTTCATATTATAGAAATGTGTGTGGGTCTAATAATATCTCATTGTATGTTAAATTTACTTTTACCTACTTATAAATAATGCTGACCATATTTTAATTCACATGACTCCTTGGTAAAATGTCTATTTAATAAGTGGGGGATTTTTTTGCCCATATTTTATGTGAGATACTTATCTTGTTTTACTGGGTTAGAAGAATGTTTTGTATCCTAGACACAAGTCCTTTATCAGATATATAATTTGCAAATAGTTTCTGTCAGTCTGTGACTAGTATTTTAATTTTCTCATCAGTTTTTGAAACCCAAAAGGTTTAAATTTTGATGAAGTTCAATTCACCAGTCTTTCTTGTTTTGCTCATGTTCCAGCAAGTGTATCGAAAAACGCTTTGCTACATGTATGTATTTTCAGTTAGGCATATCAGCCTCAAAAGGGTAAACATGAGTTCTTCTCCATGGGTGAAAAAATCTTAGCTAAATTTTAAAAAAAACTATGCATACTGTATCAAAATTAAAATTTCATAGGTGGCACAGTTAGATAAAAATATTTTTAAATCTTTTTAAAAGGGTAATCATGAAAACAAAGATGAGAAACACGAGTATAACCCAAGAATTTCTCCTGTGATTTATTCTAAAAGTGTCATAGCTTTATTCCTAAATTTAGACCTCAGAAAAACATGAGTTAATTTTGTTCATGCTGTGAGGTCAGGGTTTATTCACTCGTTTGTATGTTTATTTTTTGTACATGGGTATTTAATGATTATTCCTGTACTACATATTGAAAAGACTATATTTTTTCCATTGAATTGTCTTGATGCCTCTTTCAAAACCAATTGATCATAAAAGTAGGGGTTCATTGTACTTTCCATCTGGTTCCATCGATCTATATGTATGTGTTTTAGTCAACAGCACATTGTTTTGAAATTGCATAGGGTAGGTCCTCACCTGCATTTTACTTTTCTTACAAAAGTAAATCGATTTGGGAAGAATTGACATGAGGCTTTTAATCTATGAATATGTACTATCTCTCCATTTATTAGGTTTGCTTTATTTTCTCTCAGCAATGCTTTGTAGTTTTCAATGACAAATCAATATGTGTTCTATTAAATGTATTTACATTTAATTCTTTTTAGTGCTATTTTAAATAGAATAACTTCTTGACTGTTGGATTATCCAGTGCTAGTATGTAAAAAAAAGTATTATTTCTTTTACTTTGGGATAGTTCTAGATTTCTAGAAAAGTAACAAAGATGGTAAAAACAAAAGGTTTCTGTGTTGTCCATACCCATTTCCTTATTTTTAACACTTTATAATAGTATGCTCCATTTCACAATATTAATAAACTACTATTGACATTTTATTGTTAAGTAAAGTCTATAGTTTATTAAGAGTTTCTTAGTTTTCACTTATTGACCTTGTTTTATTCCAGAATCCCAACCAGGAAGCTACATTACATTTAGTCCTTATATCTCCTTAGGTTCCTCTTGGCTGCAGCAGTTTCTCAGATGTTTTTTCTTGTTGTGCGTTTTTTGATGACGATGACATTTGAGAGGCACTGGTCCTATATTTTATGGATTGTCTTGATTAAAATTTGACTTTTTTCTCATGGTTAGACTGGAGAGGGTTTTGGGAGGGAGGACCACCGAGGTAAAATACCAGTTTTATAACACAGTATAAGTGTACATATTCTAACCCGACTCATCCTTGATGACGCGAATCTTGCTCAGGTCGCTGCGGCAGTGTGCTTGTCAGGGTTCTCTACTGTTCTCCCAGCTCCCCACCTTCCTCTGTGGGAGGAAGTCTCTACATACAGCACATTTAAAGAGTGGAATATCCACACAAATTATTTGTATTTTTTTCTACATGGAAGATTTGTCTATTCTCCCATATATATTTTTCTCATATTTCTATTAATGGATACTAATTTTATATTTTAGATTTAATCTAATACTTTTAAATTTATTTTGTTGCTCAAATTTCCCCAGGTTTTGTCATTGAAAACTCCTTTAGCTGGTGTCATGTACCTTTGACATAGTCATATTATTGTGGGATTTATTTTGTTTGGTTTGGTTTTAGTAGTCCCTAAACTTTTGGAACTGTATGATGCTCCAGGGTCATCTTATATATTTGTTGTTCCCACCATGGAATTAGCAATTTTTCAAAGGAGACATGGGTCCACTTATTGGAGAATGGTATTAGAACCTAAGATTTGGTGAGAAGAATGTTCATTATTATAGGGTGTCATTATTTCTGGGCCCAGTCAGCTGACAGAACATTAATATATGATGTCTGTCCAGAAGAAATCCAGCCATTGTTAATATAACAAGAACAGTATACGACATCAATGTAAACTGGCAGCCAAGGAGAGTGGACTGGAATGTGCATGCATGAATAGTGACTTCACTGTCCTGTTTAGTAGGAGCAGTAGATGACGTTGAGTGGGCATATGTCCTGTGTGGCCATCACTTTCAAAATGACTGAGCAAGTAGAGCAACTCACATACATCAAGTTTTGTGTTAAGCTTGACCATTCCTTTGTGGAATCTATTCAGATGATTCAGAAGGCTGCAGCTATGGACAACTGGTGATTGGCAGCTTCATCACGATAATATGCCCACTCATGCCTCACATCTTGTGCAGAGGTTTCAGGGAAGCATCAGGTCATCTAGATGACTCAGACCTCCACAGCCCAGATTTGGTGCCCAGCAATTTCTGGCTTTTCCTAAAACTAAAACACCTTTGAAAGGAAAGAGATTTTAGACAGTCGACAAGATTCAGGAAAATATGATGGGGCGGCTGATGGAGACTGGGAGACCTGTGTGAGGTTCCAAGGTGTCTACTTCAAAGGGCACTGAGGTGTCATTGTCAAATGTATACTGTTTTTTGTATCTTGTATCTTCTTCAATAAATGTTTCTGTTTTTCATTGTATTTGGCTGGATACTTTCTGGACAGGCCTTATATGTACATATATTTCTTCACACATAGTGCAGTTCCTTATAACAGAATATCCGCAATTCTTTCTTACGACCTTATTTATATATGTAATATATAAATGTACATACAGAGACATGTATTTCATATGGATTATATGTATATTCTATATATGTATCATATTGCAGGTGTCAATATGCACATATATTACATATATACAGAAATATATATTCATTTATTCATTATATTTGTACATAAATATAATTCATAAATATATATCAATATATATTTTTCCATTCTTTGATTTAAACTTCATAAATTTGTTGCTCATGATCTCATATATGGTAACAAATTACTGTTGTATCTATTATTGTCATATCTGCCATATGAAAATTTTTAACTAAGGTGGTGATTTTGCCAATTCTTCCTTGAATTTCTGTCCCTTCTGTTTTTGTTTTCACATAAAGGCTATGTTAATAAGTGGGTATATATTGAGAATAGTTATTTGACCGTGGTGAATAATTTTTTTTTATTTTAGTGACACTCTAAACCTTAATAACTTTGTTAAAGTCTATTTTGAATAACTGTATTTTGCTTAGCATTTTTCTTTGGTAGTTCCTTAAAAATAGCATTTAGTTGAATATTTAACAGCTTTACAGATATATAATTTATATACCATAAATCTATTCATTTAAATTATATAGTTCAATGATATTTAATATTTTTAGAGTTAGGCAACCATAACACCTAGTACTTAATAATAACCTTTTCTCATCCCCTTACTTCCCTTCTCTAGCTCTTGTCAACCACAAATCCATTTTTTTTTCTCCACAGATGTCCTAAGCTATTCATTTCTTGTAAATGAAATCACACAATATATGGTCTTGTATAGCTAGCTTTTTTTATTTAGTATAAAGTTTTTTGAGCTTCATCCTTGTCATAACATGTATCAGTACTTAATTGTTTTTTTACTGACAAATAATGTTTAATTGTTGTTAATTTTTTAAATTCAATCAAAATATCTGTTAGTAATTACCTAGTTTATGTATTTGTCAATACCAGAGTTATGTCTCAGGCAGTGTTAGCTCAAAATAGAAATAACTTACAGACTGAATGAATTACAAGACTTAGTTGTGGCAATAGGAGGAACCAGAGAGCTTATTGAAAGTAATTCTTAACATTTTTTTAATTGGAAAGTCAAAAATCATCATAAATAGGAAAGAATTTATTAGCATTTTGTGTTCACTTGTGACTTGAAATTTAGTGTTCTGGCAAGAACTGCTGTGACAATTCAAAGTTGGTTATATAACCATGCCCCCCCCACCCCCCGCCCAACCTTTAAAACATGGTGAAGATCTAAAGTAAACAGTGAAGGTGCTAAAACTTATCACAATATCCAGAAAGGGGTCAGAAAGTTCAGGAAAGTGGTTATGTTAAAATGGTTTTCAACTTAAGACCACTAAACACATATATCATGTCCCATTGGAGAACGTAAAGCTTATACTCTCGCCATCTCTGAGAACTGGAGTTGAAATGCTGCAAATAACTGAGCTTCTTAATCAATCTGAGGCTTACAGGATGATAGCATGGCAGGGATCAGACTGCAGCAGTTAAACCTGAGAGGCAAAGTAGCTGTAGCTACTATTATGAGCAAAAGACATGGTTAGTAGTCAGGATGTAGTCAGGGTGAAAGCTAAGACATCATGGTGGTCTTAGACATGAGATAAATGAGCAGTGAAGTAGAGGGTTGCTTAATTTGTATATATTTTTAAAAACTGAAACCTAGTGAGCAAAAGCTTTAAATCAGCTGCTGCAATGAAAAATAGTCAGCATTTAATCAATATCCAGATTTAATTCCATTCACACAGATTTGTAGCCATTGATTAAAGAGCAATCCAAGCACCATGATGAAGGTAATTACAATATCATTGTTGATTATCCTTTTGATTTTTCATAAAAAGGATCTGAGCCATTTGCAGAATAACCATGCAGTAAGAAAACAGAATAACCATTCAGTAAGAAAAGGAATATTCAGACATTTGAGGAATATTAAATAAGTGATCTGAGTTGAATTGAAAGTCACCAAATATATTTTTATGGTTTTCTGGTGAAAGTGGAGATAGGTTTATGGCAGTGATAAACAAAATTTAGCCAAAGCTTATGTCACAGTGGGTCCACTAGGTCTATAGACCCATCTGTGGTTATTTCTCCTGATCCAGCCATGTAATTAGGACAAACTTATTGCCTGGCTCAACACTTATCGTGGTGTAAGTATTTGGAGTAAGAATCATTACTTTAATAAGGCCACGTAGAAGCTCATGAAAAAGCCCACCACCTATCCCAGCCAAAATAGAAGCAACATTAATTGATGGAAACTGGCGTGGTAATGCTCATAATATCACAGTTCAGTATACCTATCTAGGCTCTGAAAAAAGATCAGAACATGGCAAATCAAAAAAAAAAAGATGGCGGAGGAGTGAAAGGGAGTCACACTGACCTCCTCTCAAAACCAAACTGGAATTGCAACTAAATAATGGAGTAATCACCTGGAAAGCAGTGGAGCGATAGTGGGAGAGGAGCCTTGGTGCCGCGGACAGCGGATTCGACTCTCACACATCCCAACGGGTGAGAATTGCGGTGGAGGCTCGAGAGGGTGGGCTGGGTGCGCACGGGCACTGGCACCAGAGGGACATTGAAACAGCCAGTTAGCGTCTCCCCGGGAAGAACGGGGTCTGAATCATAAACAGGAACCCCTAAACTACAGCCGCTAAAGCCGAGAAAATACAGACAAAACGCAACCCCAAAAAGCTTAGGGGCACTCTCTGCCAGAAACAAGTGGCTGGGGATGCAAAAAGACATTTAAAGGGCAAACGCAAAAGTTGCAGCGGCAGCCACCCTCCTTGATCGCTGGGTACAGGCGGCAGCAGGGTGGGCTGGTGCCTGGGAAAAGACTGGTGAGGAAAACTTTGTGAAGAGAACTGACTCTGCGGCCGGTGGAGCCCGGGTGATAACGCACTTCCCACTCTGCAGCTACCATCTCGCTCAGGCATAAGGGAATCAATTAACCTGCCTTTTGTGCGCTCCGCACACAGCTTGTGCGCCTGTGACCTGCGGGGCTGAGTGCAGACTGTCTGGGAGAGCCTTGAGGAGAGACTGGAGACAGTGGCGTTGGGGAAAGAACGGGAGGAGGAACCGGGGAGTCCCGACTCCCTCCCCGTTCGGTAGTCTCCATTGTGGGCTGGAAAGGCGCGACCCCAAAGAGGCAGAAGCGGGGCGCGCATGAACCAGACTGCCTGCGATTGAAACGCAGTCCGCACAGGGGTTGGATCCTCAGCCGAAGGGGTCACAGAACTGCCCAGAGGCCCCTGAGGGGAGACTAGAAACGGAGGCATTGGGGAAAGAACGGGAGGAGGAACCGGGGAGTCCTGACTCCTTCTCCTTGCCGAAGTCTCCATTGCGCGGGAAGAGGCCACACCCACAAAGAGCCAAAAGCCGAAAAGCAAACATAGACACCCCCAAAACACCCAGAGCAGGCGCGCACACTTGCGCCGAGTGACTGGCGAGGGTTGGCGAGCGTATGTGTGACCCACCCGGGCTGGCGAACGCTTGCACCTGCCGGCAAGGCCTCACACAGACTGGCACCCATACGGCCTGCGAGGGATTGCACAGAGGGGCAAGGGCAGGCATAAATTGACCTACCCGCCGCGATTGCGGAGCAGCCCACAAAATAAGTAGAGCTGCCCAGAGTCCCTGGAGGAGAGACCAGAAACAGGATTAACCGGAGAGCTGATTTCCTCCCATTTCCATAGTCCCCATTTGGCGAGGGCAAGCAACGCACCCAAAGAGCCAAAAGCGGGGAAAACACACAATAGAAGACTCTAAACTGACCAGTGCCGCGAAGCTCGCGTGCCAGGGAGGTCAGATGAGCACGGGAGGTCGCGAATAAGCCCTCTGGTCTGGGGCAAACACATGCGAGCCCAGGCAGGTGGGGGACCCTGCCGCGCTGGGAACGCGCTCAAGGAGCTCTCGTGAGAGCGCAGAGAGATCCCAAAAAATAGCCCAGCCCTGACCGAAGGGGTCACAGAGCTGTTCCAAGCAGGAGTCAGACACAGGCATTAGACTCCTGAAAGGCTCAAACAAACAACCCAAGGCCCTATAGGGTCAACAACTGACATCATCAGAGGCAAGCCCAGAAAGAAAAGTAAAGGACAAAAATACTTAACAGACTCTCACAAAAATGGGAAGAAAAAGAAGTTCTCCCCAAATGAGTGGAAAAGGGGACTCCCCACAGAGAGAGCTCAATGAAATAGAGGCAAGGGAACTATCAGATATGGAATTTAAAACAATGGTTCTAAGGAAGCTCAATGAGCTCAGCCAGCTCAAAGAGAACTATGAGAAACTGCAGAGAAACTATCAGGATCTTACAGCAAACTATATCAGCCTGGAAAAGGACATAGAAACTATCAAGAAGACACAAGAGGATATGAAGAATACCATTTCTGAATTGAAGAACACAGTAGAAGGAATCCAAAGCAGGCTGGATGAAGCTGAGGATCGAATCAGTGAGATGGAGGATAAGGTAGAAAAAAGCTCCCAGAAAGAGCAAGAAATGGAAAAACGGCTCAAAAAGAATGAAGAAGCATTTAGGGAAATGCAGGACAACCTGAAACGCAATAATATCCGTATAATAGGGATACCAGAAGGAGAAGAAGAGGAGCAAGGAATAGAGAACCTCCTCGAAAAAGTAATGATGGAAAATTTCCCTAATTTGAGGAGAGAAAGGCTCTCATGGATCCAGGAGGCACAGAGGACCCCACTCAAGAAGGACCCAAGGAGGTCCACTCCAAGACACATCATCATTAAAATGGCAAATGTCAAAGACAAAGAGAGAATCCTCAAGGCAGCAAGGGAGAAGGAGAAAGTAACATACAAGGGGGGCCCCGATACGCCTAGGAGCTGACTTCTCAACAGAAACACTCCAAGCCAGAAGGGAATGGCAACAAATATTCCAAGCCATGAAAAGCAAGGGCCTACAGCCAAGGCTGCTCTACCCAGCTAGGCTCTCCATTAAAATAGAAGGAGAAATACGGAGTTTCCCAGACAAAAGAAAGCTAAAAGAATACATCTCTACCAAACCAGCACTCCAAGATATGCTAAGGGGACTGGTTTAAGCAGATGAAGGAAAAGAATGAGACAGAGAGGAACACAAGTACAAAGAGAAAAGATGAGTAAGTTTCTATCAGTAATATCTCTCAATGTGAATGGACTAAATGCCCCAATCAAAAGACACAGGGTAGCTGAGTGGATAAGAAAACAAGACCCACACATATGCTGCCTACAAGAGACCCACCTCAGAGCAAAAGACCTACACAGATTGAAAGTAAAGGGATGGAAAATAATATTCCAAGCAAATGGACATGAGAAAAAGGCTGGCGTTGCCATACTTGTATCAGACAAAGTCGATTTCAAAGCAAAGGCCATAAAGAGAGACCCAGAGGGGCACTTTATCATACTTAAAGGAAGAATCTATCAAGAAGACATCAATATTGTAAACTTATATGCTCCCAATATAGGAGCCCCCAAGTTTATAAGGAAATTGTTGGATGACTTCAAAAAAAGATATAGATAGCAACACACTGATAGTAGGGGATTTCAACACCCCACTGTCCAAAATGGACAGATCTTCCAAACAAAACATTAATAAACATATCGTGGAGCTGAATGAAACACTGAATCAAAGAGACTTAACTGACATATATAGAATCTTACATCCCAAAGAAGAAAAATACACATTCTTTTCAAATGCTCATGGCAGTTTTTCAAAGATAGACCACATGATAGGACACAAAGCAAGCCTCAGTAAATTCAGGAAAATTGAAATAATACCAAACTTTTTCTCAGACCACAAGGCCTTGAAACTCGAAATCAAACTCAAAGAGAAACTTCAAAAACTTGGAAACTCATGGAGACTGAACAGTACACTTTTAAACAATGAATGGGTCAATAATGAGATAAGAGAAGAAATCAAAAAATTTCTGGAAACAAATGAAAATGAACAGACAACTGTCCAAAACCTATGGGACACAGCAAAGGCGGTCCTGAGAGGGAAGTTCATAGCAATACAGGCTTACCTTAAAAAGATAGAAACATTTCAAATAAAAGACCTAACACTACAACTTGAAGAACTGGAGAAACAACAACAAATAAATCCCAGAGCAAGTAGAAGGAAGGAAATAGTCAAGATTAGAGCAGAACTGAATGACATAGAGACAAAAAGAACAATTCAGAGGATCAACCAATCCAGAAGCTGGTTCTTTGAAAAGATTCATAAAGTGGACAAACCTTTAAGCAGACTCATCAAGAATAAAAGGGAGAGGACCCAAATTAATAATATCAGAAATGAAAGAGGAGAAATAACAACTGATACCACAGAAATACAAATGATCATCAGAAACTATTATGAACAATTATATGCCAAGAAATTTGAAAATCTGGATGAAATGGACAAATTTTTAGAAAAGTATAATCTTCCAACACTGAAAGAGGAAGAAACAGAAAGCTTGAACAGACCGATAACAGTTGGGGAAATTGAAGCAGTAATCAAGAAACTCCCAGCACACAAAAGTCCAGGGCCAGACGGTTTCCCAGGAGAATTTTACAAAACATTTAAGGAAGAGCTAACCCCTGTCCTTCTCAGACTATTCCAAAAAATCCAAGAGGAGGGAAGACTGCCAGACTCCTTCTATGAGGCCAGCATCACCCTGATCCCCAAACCAGATAAAGACCCTACAAAGAAAGAAAACTACAGGCCAATTTCGCTGATGAACATAGATGCTAAAATCCTCAACAAAATATTGGCAAACCGCATCCAGCAATACATTCAAAAGATTATCCATCACGATCAAGTGGGATTCATCCCAGGGATGCAGGGATGGTTCAATATACGCAAAGCAGTAAACGTGATACACCACATAAATCAAAGAAAAGGCAAAAACCACATGATCATCTCGATAGATGCAGAAAAAGCATTTGACAAGGTACAGCACCCATTTATGATCAAAACACTCAGCAAAATGGGAATCAATGGGGCATTCCTCAACGTAATAAAGGCCATATATGAAAAACCTACAGCCAATATCATACTCAACGGGCAAAAACTGAAAGCTTTCCCACTAAGATCGGGAACACGACAAGGATGTCCACTCTCACCGCTTCTTTTCAACATCGTATTGGAAGTTCTAGCCACAGCGGTCAGACAAGAGAAAGAGATAAAAGGCATCCAAATAGGAAAGGAGGAAGTAAAACTATCATTGTTTGCAGATGACATGATAGTGTACATAGAGAACCCTGTAGACTCTACCAAAAAACTCCTCAACCTAATAAGTGAATTTGGCAAAACAGCAGGATACAAAGTCAACATTCAGAAATCAAAGGCGTTATTGTACACCAGCAATGCAATAGAAGAAGAAGAAATCAGGAAAAATATACCATTCGATATAGCACGAAAAAAGATAAAGTACCTAGGGATAAATTTAACCAAAGACACAAAAGACCTGTATGCAGAAAACTATACAACATTGAAAAAAGAAATTAAGGAAGACACAAATAAATGGAAGCATATACCGTGCTCATGGATTGGAAGAATTAATATCCTTAAAATGTCCATACTACCAAAAGCAATTTATAGATTCAACGCAATCCCTATTAAGATACCAATGACGTATTTCACAGAAATAGAACAGACATTTCAAAAATTTATATGGAACCATAAACGACCTCGAATAGCTGCAGCAATTTTGAGAAAGAAACACAAAGTAGGAGGGATCACAATACCGGACATCAAACTCTACTACAAAGCCACTATACTCAAAACAATCTGGTACTGGCACAAGAACAGACCCATAGACCAGTGGAACAGAATAGAAAGCCCAGAAATAAGCCCAGGTCTCTATGGACATCTAATATTTGACAAAGGGGGCAGAAGCATAAAATGGAGCAATAACAGCCTCTTCAACAAATGGTGTTGGGAGAGCTGGATGGCTACATGCAAAAAATTGAAATTGGATCATCAGCTGACACCATACACAAAAATAAAATCAAGATGGATAAAAGACTTAAATATAAGTCGCAACACCATCAAAGTCCTAGAGGAGAACATTGGCAGGAAACTCTCAGATATCCCACGCAGCAATTTTTTCACTGATATGTCTCCTAAAGCAAGGGACATAAAGGAAAGAATAAACAAGTGGGACCTCATCAAAATAAGAAGCTTCTGCACGGCTAAAGAAAACATCAGCAAAATGAAAAGGGAGCCAACCATTTGGGAAAATATATTTGCTAATGATACATCAGATAGAGGTTTGATCTCCAAGATATACAAAGAACTCACTCGACTTTACTCCAAGAAGACAAACGATCCAATCAAAAAATGGGCAAAGGACCTGGGCAGATGCTTTTCTAAGGAGGAGATACAGAGGGCCCAGAGGCATTTGAAAGGATGCTCTGCATCACTAGCCATTAGAGAAGTGCAGATCAAAACCACCATGAGGTACCACCTCACACCGGTCAGAATGGCCATCATAAACAGATCCACAAACAACAGGTGCTGGCGAGGCTGTGGAGAAAAGGGAACTCTAGTCCACTGTTGGTGGGAATGCAGACTGGTGCAGCCACTATGGAAAGCAGTGTGGAATTTCCTCAGAAAGCTGAAAATGGAACTGCCTTTTGATCCAGCGATTCCCCTGCTGGGACTATACCCTGAGAACACCAAAACGCCAATACAAAAGAACCTATGCACCCCAATGTTCATAGCAGCACAATTTACAATAGCCAAGTGTTGGAAGCAACCTAAATGCCCATCAGTAGATGATTGGATCAAAAAATTATGGTACATATACACAATGGAATACTACGTAGCAGAAAGAAAAAAGAAGTACTAAACTTCGCAACAGCATGGATGGAACTGGAGAGCATCATGCTAAGCGAAATAAGCCAGGGGGGCGAAAGACAAATACCATATGATCTCACCTATAAGCGGAACCTAACCAACAATGCAAAGAAGCAAGGCAAATATGGCCAGCAACACTGAAAGGAAAAGAAATCAACAGAGACAAGAGGGAAGGGGGGGCAGGGAAAGGGAAGGGAAGGGGAAAGTCAAGGAACATATAGCAAGGACTCATGGACAAAACCAAAGGGGAAGAGCTGAGGGAGGGAAGGTGGGAGGGGGCAAGGGAAAGGGGGGGGAAGGCAGAGACAAATGTATTTAAAAAGTAAATAAATTAATAAAAAAAAAAATTACAACTATAAAAAAAAAAAAAAAAAAAAAAAAAAAAAAAAAAGAACATGGCAAATCATGATGGACTACTGGCAACCAGTCCAGGTGTTGCACTCATTGTAGGTGATTACTAACACTGATCAGTGCAGCCTATAGCGCTTCATATATTGTTGATCTGGTGAATGACTTTCTATTCCCACCTGCAGGAAAGGATGCAAATTGTATTTTACAAAGAAATGTGTTTTAACTCTTTTCTCTCAGCTATATTAAATCTTACAGACTCTGTCATAATGTGGTTTGGTGGACCTTGAGCATCGTAACGTTTCGAAGAATATTATGCTAGTCCACTCTGCCCATGACATCATGCTAATTGGACTTAGTGACTAGAAAATGATAAGTACCCTAGAAGACCTAATGGGGTGTGTGTGTGTGTGTGTACCAGAAGATGGCAGATAAACATTATGGAAATGCAAAGGCCGTCAGTTAATGAAACCTTTAAGAGTCCAGTGGTTCAGGTTTTGTCAGAATATCAGCTCTAATGGACAAGTAATAGCAGCTCACATCTACTGCCACGGGGAAAAGTATAGAGCACTTTTTTTAGTCTTTTTTCAGAGAGAGCATATATCCCACCTCAAATACGGTTCTGACCCATTCCTTTTTTGGGTATGTCAGAGGCTGACAGGTTTGAGTGAGGCCCAGACCAAGAGAAGGCTCTGCATTAGTTTCAGGTGTATTTATTCCTTCTTATTGTTGATAAACAACATGCTACTTTAATAAAAATAAATAGTATATTTAAGTGAAGAAGTCACATATGCAAAGACTTGGAGGTAGGAGATTTCTGCAGCCTCTAGTGAGCCCTGAAAGAATGCCCATGTGCTAAGAGACTAAACATAAAAATCTTTACTTGTTTAATTAATAAATAAACAAGTAGCAGTAGCTATTAACCTACTAACTTTTACTATAAAACTTGTGTGAAAATAAGCATGCATTTTCAAACAAGCAAGTGTTATTTAAATTTAAATACACAAGCACAGTATTTTTCAAGAGAGAATGCTAACGTAGTCTGTGCTTTATAGAAAAAAATTTATATATATGTGTGTGTGTGTATATATATATATATATATAGCCTTTAGAATAAATAGCAAACATTGAATATATAGATACACCCATGGCCCAGAATGGGAAGGAGTGTTTATTCTCAGCAAAGAATTATTGTGACCAATTCATATAAATGTAAAGGGAGAATCCAAATCTTCTTTCTTTTGATAAGGCAGAGTCTAGGTTTTAACAAAGAAAATTGGAAGCATTTGAAGGAACCAAGGGTTATTCTTTGTAGTTTCTTTCTCCTAACTTCAGCCATCCCTAAAAATTGAAATGCATAGACTCACAGAGAAAGTAAGAGAGGAGATAAAAAAGAATGATTATTAAGTTTAACTAAAAAGAAGGTCTTTTTAGCGGTGAATGGTTGCTGGAAAAATAATTCATTGATTTCCTTGGAATATGATTTTTTTAACTTTCTTTTTTCCATAGAGGTCAAAGAAAGATAAAGTTATAAAAAGGTCTTCTGCAGGATTGCATTAAGACCTCTGCATGATTCACATGCAAATACTTTTAGTTCAACACAAAAAGGAGCCAAAGCCATTTTCAATCAAGAATACATTCTTGGTTACATATGGTAGGCTGCCAAAAGCACCAGAGAGAATATTAGGAAAAAAAATTGACCCAAGAGGTTTTTTTTTTAAGTTTTGAATATATTTTTTTGCCTGGTTACAAAAATTAATTGAAAGGAAAATTTTTAGCAGATGAAAAGTTTTTATTTGTTTATCTTCTCTTTTGCTATCTATATCCCTCATTTATCTTTTAAGGATTGATCCATACATTCACATTAAATATATTTTTACTTCCTTCAGTAGGTTTTGTGTTTGTTGGGCAAGCGTTGTAGAAATGTTCACTTTACTAGAAAGTCATTGTAAAATTCAGTTAACTGCTACTGGTTGCATGGTGCCGCTTTGGACATTAGTAAAATCAGTCATCTGTCTCCATTTCCTGAAAATAATCACTGGGTTTTAGAGCATCTCTCACTGCTCTCCTTGAAATTATAGAATGGCGGCACAAATTGACTGCATTTTAAATAAGATTTGTTTTTGTAACAAATTTTAGTTATAATTTGTATGCATATTTTTTCTAAAGAACTTAAAAGGTATAACTGTTAATAAATTGGGTTGTCTTTCCTAAAACTTAAGCTGTTTTCCTACTCTGCTTATGTTGAATTTTCTTTGTACATTAAGGGTCTATTAAACTTCTCTAGTTTATATGCTAAGAATTCAAAATCCTGGGAACTTTGCTGAGCTATGACAGAAACCCAAGTGACTAATTACATTTCTCTTGCTGCTGCTTTAATAATGAGTCAATAACATCCCATCCACATTCATTTTTCTCCAGCACTATTTTCAGTAACATCTTAGTACTTTCCATATATTCAACTTTTTTCTCTTCTCTAGGTTTCCTATTATGTACCAGATTGTCTATAAGGTTAACAGCTCTGGCCTCCTAAGTCTTCTCTAACAGGGAATGACTCATCTGATCAACAAGCCTGGGGCAAGGAACAAGACGTACCTAACTTGTCCCTTTTCTTTTTCTCTTTGAAATCTGCCTGCTCTTGGGAAGCACAGCTGCGGTCTCTTCATAACCCAGCAGTGGGGCTGGCAGGTTTAGGGCTGATTGGGAAAATCTACCTATTGGTATGTACAACATCTGGAAGACCAACGTAATAGCACGTGTAAGGCACATTCTCCAATGGCTTTATCAGTAATACAAATGGCACATTTGTTTCCATTTGCCAAATATCCTTGTCCATCAAATGTGAGTCAAAATTTGAGCATGAAAAAGACATTTATTATCCCTCTAACATATTAATAGCCAGTGTATCTCTTCATCTTATCTTCACATTCCACAAATACACCCCACAAATAACCATATACATATAATTAAAACAATGTTTATTTCTTTATCCATATATAATTTGAAAATAGAAGATTACATTATTCCAATTCCTGTCAAACCTCACAAATTTAATTTTCCTGCTTTTTAACTCACTCTATTGGTAGTAAGACACCTTATGTCTATTATCCTTAATATATTTATATATTTAATCAACCCTTTTAAAAATATTTTCTTGAGCTATTAGGATAAAGTTTGTCCTTCAAATAATTATGAAAAAAAAAGTGTTATTGAGAAAGCAGTCATTATAGGGTATGAGTGAACACATTTATTAAATTATATGTTGTGATGTTATTTAAAATAAATAGGATCATGCCTATTGTATAAATGAAAAATTTGAAAAACCAGAAGGTTTAGGTTCTTAGAGGATAACGTAGGCAATGATCCCCATCCCTTCTCCCCTAATAAACTAATTCCTTAAATATTATGATATTTGAAATTATTTTAATTAACTAATTGTAGAATATAATAATGTTTTTAAAATCTACTAGATTTTGAAGAAATAAGAAAATTAATAGGAACACAATCCAGATCCTTATGATTATTATGGAATCATTAACCAGTTTAAATTCTTAAAACCAAGATCATACTAACTTTAGAAAATAATGCATATTACATAAATATTTATGAAAGACATCTCTGCACAGTATTATGCCAAATATTGTATTAATTATGTCCTTAAAAGAATGGCACTAAGAGATTTTAGTTAACGTTTTTATTATCTAAATTAAAGCAAAGAACACATATTTTCAAGGTATAAAAAAAAGTTTTATTTCTTTCTTCTTTGCTCTTACAGAATAAAAACAAAACGATGGCCACAGAAAAGTTATTCAAAATAAGCAGCATATTTTCTCTGTACCGTTCTATATAAAAACTTATTTCTCCCAGCCCTGATCTCTTACCTTGATATAACTAACCTATTACACCTTAACTTACATACTCTCTTAGCAAATGGGCACACAGTTCAGTTTGACAGGTTTTGAATACTGTATGCTCACAATACCATGATCAAATATTATATATTTAAAAATATAAATTCTGGGGGTGCTTCACTTCTGAAAAAATAGTCCATAGATGAAAGAATCTACCTGGGACATTTTGCTAATGATATTCACCTGAAGTTAAGAAATTAGTAGCTGACCAAAATGGTATTTAATCTAATCCAACATCACCGCATTAAAGTGAAAGGTAAAGTTCAAAAGAATTTTAACTTAAAACTTTAATGATTTGGGGACTAGATCATTTGATAATTAGCCTTTCCTTGACTATTTCCACCCAGTACATGAACACAGGCGTACCTTGGAAACATTTGCAACATCCGTAAAGTGTTTTAATATGAAGCACAATAAAATGGGTATGCCTGTATTCTGACAGGATGGAAAATGAAAACTTTCACCTTAAACATTTTTGTTTTTCTGAGCTTCAAGAAAATGGTCACCTCTTTTACTCTCTATGTAATTGGCACGCCATGATTATAGAATAAAAAGAACTAAGATTTTACTCATGTGTGCTTGTGCATATGCGTCTGCATTTGTGTTTCAATTTAAATTAATTCTAATCTTCTGTTTTAACTCTCACTTATGAAGTTTATGTTTTAACATACAAAAAGAGTGTAGACAAAAAGGATCAGGTGCAGCTGCCTTTTGCTAGGAATATTTGGCAAAGCTATATATTTAATACATTCAACAATAATTTACTTTAATACTGAGTGCCTGCTGTGTGGCAGACACTGAATTAAGCTACAGTCATTGGTTCTCAACCCTAGCTGCACTTTGGAACAACCTAGGGTAATCTTAAAAATACGGGAGTGGGTACGTTCCCATGGATTCAGGCTGCTTTGAAGGTACAACCTAAGCCTTTAAAAATTTCAAATGTCCCTCCAGGATTCTAATGTGCAGCCAAGATTGAAAAAAGAAAAAGAAAAAGAACTCATGCACAAGGACAACAGGGTGGCGATTGCCTGGAAGAGGGAGTTGAGTGAAGGTAGAAGAGGATATATGGGGGGCGGGGATAAATAGTAATGGAAAAATACAATAAAAATAAACTATTGTATTAAAAAGAAGAAAACCACTCAAAACAGAGAGACAATATTTCTAAACAAACAGAATCTTAGTTTGACAGTGACTCAACAGACTCTTAAGCTGACGTACCATTCACCCGATACACTTTAAGCGCCATAAAGTCAGGAGCTGGTCTATTTTCTCACAGTTTGTGAGAGGCCAGTAGAGTGCTTGGCTGAGTACGTGCTTAACCAATATTTGTTGAATGAATGAAAACAGTTTTTGACAAAGAATATAATTTAATCTCTTATCTTTAACATTTAGGCAAGGATGGCTTTTAAATGTACAACTCTCATCATATCCTTTTTATCAACACTGGGTCTTCAAAATATTCACAACAATTTAGTCTTTTCTTTTGAAAGATAATGTAGGACTATTGAGGGCAAGGGCCTTAGCTTGCAATGGTAGCCCTGTATTTCAATATACATATACTCATGTATACATCATGGCAGATACCAAACCAGATCCCTTATTGCCACTATACTATGCCAATAAATTTATGTCCTATGGAGACCAAATGGGAGTTTTGTGAGCAACTAGTTTCACATTTCATCACTTTGGGTTCTGGGTCTGGAGTCACAATAAGAGGCCTCTACTTTATTCTGTTCTTCTAATTTTCCAAAGTCTTGCAACATTTTATGAAGTTGTGTAGAATGTCTATCAGTATGTTCGCCTTCAGCCTTAAGGGGGTTAAATATGTCAAAGGCAAGACAGTCCACTCTCTTTCCATAAGATTGTGAGGTTTATACAGTAAATACCTCAATATTAGGTTTATACGGTAAATACCTCAATATCAGAGAGCATTGATGTCTTCAAATAATCTTTTGAGTTTTCCTTGAAGGCTTGTATCTCAACTGCCAAAAACGAGACAGCGTGAAGAACAGAAAGCATTGCTGTGAGAAGCTCTGGATGCATCCCCCGATGGCTTGTCTAAATGCAGAAAGATGAAAGTGACTCTCCTGAGCCCTGCCAGTACAAGGCTGGCCCAAATCCTTCCTGATAAGCATCAAACGGAGACAACTAGCTACAAGGAATTCCTCCAGCAACAGAATAAATATTGGCACACCAAGAAATAATCTACTGATGGGAATAGAGGCACTGAAAATCATCCTGTGGCTAGTCAATCCCAAGTTCAGCCACAAATCCTCATCTTGACACAATCAGTAAGGTGTCAGAGGAGGTATATTCCTAGTCAATATAAAAATAATTATTACTGGTTTTCACCTCCTGTCAGCAGTTCAATGCTTTTTCATTTATTCCACCAGAGCTGTTCTTGCTACACATTTACTCTGGTATGGGAGGTGATTTAACCAAGAGAGCCACTGGGTATTTGCGGATTGGCCAGGAGAGCAACTCTCTAGTCCCCCCACCCCAACTTTGACAGGAGAAAATTTTATAGGGGCCATGATCCCCTACCTGTTAACAACGCAGGAGTTTTTCTCTTTTAAATGATGTGTGTCCCCACAGCAGAAAGACGTGGGCAAACCCCAGGCTTAGTTTCAGCATTTTCATTATGTTGTGTGGGTACTGATTTTGCTTTGTAAAACTCACAGATTCTCATGTGGGTAGAATACTCTCTCCCTCAGGGGAGACTGCTTTCAAGATTATAAAGTTATGTGGACATGGGTAATGTTGTTAATATGTAAGCTTTAGGAATACTATTTCTGTGAGGTTGTTGGTGTCATTGCTCTTAAAAACAGACAATATCATTTCAATTGTTCTGCATTCATGAAGACCTTTGGGTAAAGAGCATGGTAGTCTGCTAACGAAAGTCCTGCTGATATTTGTCACTATTGAGTACCACAACTTCTTAGCCATCTCTCCTTACTTTGGTGGCCTCTCCAGATTTTTAGACAGAATTTATTTTTGCAGTCAGTGTGATTCAAAACTTAAATTACATTACAAAAATAGCATAACTTCTTGCACTGGGCCACAGTGAAAAGTAATCAATTTCATACTTTTTTCTTTAAAATCGTAACTATTGTTCAGGTAAATAAATACCAGTTTAATACCTTGGTAAAAGCAAAAGTGACATTTGTATCTCCTCATCTTATACTATGAAAAAGAATTGCATATAATCTTTTCAATATCATTCAGTCCTGCAGCTCAGCACTTCTCTTATTTTCATGCCCAAGGACATTGTGTTATTAAATATCTATGTTTCCAAATCTGCAGATGAGAACACTAAAATTTAGCTACAAAACTACTCAACAAATAAGGGGTAGAGCTAGAATAGATATCCAGGCTCATAATTTTCCCAATATGTCATCTGCCACTTGACAAAAATTGCCCGTTAGAATCACACTAATGCCGACCTCTAGTGATGGGCCCTGTAAAACAAGGCTTTTTCCTATCACATGTCGCTATGAATCACATTCCATTGTACAGTAATGGAATTGGCAGGTGCAGTCATGGAGTGGCTTAATTCATGCCATTTCTGCCAAGAATGTTATTTTGTCACTAACCATCTAGTGACAAAATAGGGCTCCACATTTTCTCTAAGTTATATGTAAATACGCTAAATAGAAATAAATGTCAGTGGTAGATTCAGAATCAGGAACAGCTATCTCAGCTATCCTGGAACTACTCAAAGTTTAGTATTGAGTACTGCATGGAATAATGATATTGTAGAGACCAGAGACCAAATTTTTCCATCAGATTTTTTTGAAGGTTTTATTTATTTACTTTTAGAGAAAGGGGAAGGGAGGGAGAAAGAGAGGAAGGAAAACATCGATGTGCGAGAGATACATCTATCCGTTACCCTCTTGCACACCCTCAACTGGAGACCTGGCTGGCAACCCAGGCATGTGCCCTGAGTGGGAATAGAACCAGTGACCTTTCTGTTCACAGGCTGGCCCTCAGTCCATTGAACCACACCAGCCAGGGCTCCATCAAAATTTTTAAAAGATACACTAACGAACTTTAAGTTCACAATATGAATTTTGAAATTTTTACTTGGCATGTTTTAGATACATTGGTCTCTTTCAATCTCTCTCTCTCTCGCTCTCGCTCTCTCATCACTATCTCTGTTCCTCTTTCTATGTCCCTCAGCTGCTCTTAAGGTTCTTCTCTGCAAAGGATCTTACAACACCATCCACCCATTTTATATAAAAGTCATAGATATTCATGAATCTGAGAGGTGTTTTTAAACTTTCTTCTTCTATTTTTCCCCTATACAAGTGGATATATCTCAAGTAAGAAAGCTACCATAACTAGAAAGCCAAGTAGTTCTACTGGAAGATATTGTTCATGAAATGTTTTTATTAATTATGCATAACATCTGCTTTATATCAGCACATTCACTGATAACAAACTTTGGCAGTAGTTCAAATTTGCCTCATCAAAACCAGGTTAATCAGGTAATCAAGCATTTGTGATATTCAAGGAGTAAATCCACTTTTCCACTGGGTGGCACCTTATGCTGGAATCACAGTCACGTTGGCTTTGCCTATATTATCTGGAAACTTCTTCCTTTCTGTCTGTCATCTGCTCTTTCTTTAATGTCCTTTTCTTGTCTTGGCTGTGAATTTCCAGTTCTGCAGCTCAGTACTCAGAGTAACATCCTTTTTTCCATAACACATACATAAATCTAAGCTTGTATTTACAATGGCGTTGATTATATTAAACACCATTCATCAACCAAGAGTAAAGAAAGTAGAGAAAGTCAACATTTAATATTAAGTGAGCATTTTAGGAAGTTAACCTGAATAACCAGTAGAGGTCTCTGCTGCTCATGTAAATGCCCCTTATGACCAGAACAAAACAAAATAACAAAAATCTTTAAAAAGAGTGTACTGACCAAGTTTTAATATGGTCACCACATTACTAGAAGTAATTACTAGAGTTTACTAACATATTACTAGAGTTTACCAGAAGAGAAAAATGTATTTTTAATGGTAGAAAGAGAAGAATAAAAGCGAAGGGAGAGTTCCTGCCAGATTTTGGTGGTGAGTGGCAGGCTCTGGTAGCGGAAGCGCCCATAAGGCGAGGCAGGAATGAGAAAGCAACTGTAGCTGCTTTTCACGGGGGGTTTAAGTCAGGTTCACAGTAAGGAATATCCTTAGCTCAGAGAAGTTCAGCGTGAAGTGCATCAGAGCAATGGGGAATTGGAATTTGAAATAAACGATATCGAATTAACCAGAGTCAGCTGTGGTAATGTCTGGTACCAAATTTGTTAATCTTCATCAGCTGTGCTTAAGCTCAGCTACAGTAATTCTGTCCAAAAGTCTAGAAACAGTAAGTATGCAGGGCAACAATCCTAAATAAACTGGAGTATCAGGATGTAAAAAGGCAGGAATTATCACAAAGGAATAAGTCAAGGGCTTAAATGTTACACTTGTGCTATAAAATTATGACGTTATTAGAGAAAGAAAGTGATGCTCAATTATTAGAACAGGATGTAAAGATCAGAGCAGAACTCGTAAGTAGTAAGATTGTCCAGAGACTGTCCACCTGAATGAGATATTTCTGTAAATTCCCTTTGCATGGGAATAAAATTGAGGTGAGAGCACTCCAAGTGTAAACCTGCAAAGGTGAGCAGAGTGGTCCCCAGTATCCAAGATGAGGTTTCTAGGCAGACCACTACAAGCCAAATTTTAATTTGCTTTTAAGGGTTTCTCCACAATTTTTTTCAATCTTATCTGTGGATTGAGATAATGCACAAAATACGTGTTAGGGATTAAAACCAGTGAAAAGGAGGAGAGGAAGCAGAAATGGGATGAGGAAGAAATTGAACTAAGATGCAGACTCAGCAAAGCCTTGGAAAACCCAATGAAGAACTCCGGACAGAGTAAGAGCATCCGGGCCGTCCCACAGCAGGCCACGAGAGCCCGGACGTGCACCTCCTCCCCCTATTCAGTCACCATGGGTGGGTGGCCCAGTAAATACCTGGCTTGAGGAGATGTTTTAGACAGAAAACTAACAGCCATGCTTTCAAGTACATCGTTATTTTAAGAAGACAGAGGACAAAACTGCAAAGGGATTTGATCACTGTATTTGACAAGTAAGAGAACATTGAGAATCTTGGTGAAAGTAATTGTGCTAGGTTGATGGAGTCCAAGTCAAGATAAAACATGTTACAGAAACTCAACGGAGACTTGGGGAAAGGAGAGTCATTACCATTGAGATACCATCTTTTGGGCACCCATGCACTTGTAAGAGTGTGTAGGCATTTTCTAATTCTTGGTGGGCCAGCCAAAGAAACTTGGCATTTGTTTGTAAAATTTCCAAGTGTCCTAATGGACTAATCAATAATCAATAGATCAATTCCTTTGGAATTTTGTTTTGTTTTATTTGTATTGGTGCGGTTGGGAGTAGGAGTCATTGGAAAACAAATGAGCAGACATCAAAAGCAAGCAGTGTGGTTTCTAAAACTAGATGAAGCCTCAGTTAACAACCGCCTCACTAGAATAAAATTCACAAATGTTCAGTCTTCCCTGTTACATTCCTCCAGTCCCCATGCAGCATGAGCCACCTTCCAGGGACATCACCACTAGGTAATGACAGATGGAAGCTTTTCCTCAGCTTCAGTAAAAGTGGCGAGAGATCTTCGATCTCTCTACTCTCTCTGCCAGAGAAGACTAAGGACGCATATTCTTAGCACTATCCTTTGGAATCTTGATTTCATTTTCTCAAGAAAGTATTGCTCTCTGAGGGGTTTAGACTGCATGTACCTAACTACCAAAAACTCCAGGATGTACCACCCATCAGCTTGTATGTGTGACTGGAAGAATATGAGACATTCACTCTAGCCTTAAATTATCGTAATGCATCCCTTTCTGTTGTGACATAAGCTAATCTTTTGGGGCCTCAGTTTTCTCATCGGTAACATGGTTGGGTTGGAATCGTTCTGCAAAATGCCATCCAGCTCTAAGACTCTATAATTAAGATTTTTGAAAGTAGATCACATTTCATAATCTCATTGCAAGTTAGGATTTTGTAACTTTCTTTGGGACTTACTTTGCACATACAACACTATTTATATTGCACACAATATTCCAAATACCAAATACCCAATTTAAAAATGGACATTGTTAACCCAACACAGTTATATTGTCAAGTTCACTTACACATACATTTTTGGACTACTTTTGTTAGCTTCATGATAGTTTCGTCCACAAGATGTCGCTGTTTGCCGCAACTTTCTTTATAATCAACCCTTTTCCCTGGGGGTTTTTGCTCGTTTGCCCTGTGCTAAGTAGAGTCAAGTAACTTGGAGACCTAAACTCTTCGTGATAATTTCTGGATTCAGTGAAGTCCTATGTACACTTAGCAGGTTTCAAAGATAAATATGCATATTTTATTATAGTCTGTTCTTAAAATATGTTTTTAATCTTATCTTACTGATTTTGAATGTAAAATGTTTCAGATATATAATTTTATGGAAGAAGGATAAAAAAGGAATCATACCTAACAAAAAATATATAAAAGGCTGAAAATAATATTTGTTGTAGCAAAGCACATTATCTTTAAGGAAAATAGAATGGATGTTCACTGTATGTTGTGATTGGTCTAAAATGACAAGGTGGAAGGTTTGGCTGAACATAGAGTATACTTTACTAGAGTTTGATGTTACCTAGGCATATTGAAAGTGCCTGGCATTTTTACCTAGTATTTAGATAAGACTGAGGGTGCTGCTGCCTTGGCTCTTACCTGGGCCTTTATGCCAACACCTGTGCCTTTGTTTACACGGCCCTTCTCATCATTTATGCCTTATTAGCAGGAGCAGAACTGAACTGCACCATCTCTTCTGGTTTAAGAACCTAAGTTACAATGGTGAAACCTATTGCAATCAGCCACGTGGCTGTGAGAAACAAGTGAGCACTGAGTTTAAAAACTGATAATAAAGCATTTCATTGTGTGACAATTGTATCAGTAAGAGCATTCCCCTGGCATAGACTTTGAGGATACTGTTAGAAGAAAGGTTTTTACTTTTAATTGCCTAGATAAACTCAAATCAGATTCTATGAAATGTCTTCTAATCATATGTGGAGAATTGGCAACTCAAGCATAACAATCAAATTAAAAATCTCTATTTGCACATAAATATGTAGTATTTTGGGAGGCCACAGGATGTCAGGCTTCGCTCTAAAATAGTTAAATGAGTTCAAAGTCCCATTACCTCACATTTCCCTGGATTTGAAGTTATAATAAATAAGTAGTTGATATACTCTATTGTCTTTTGGAGGACTATTAATTTCATCTGAGTCTCATTGTGTTTTTCAATGAATAAATAGAAAAAGAACATAGATTTTATTTTTTGTTTGATATGCCCACACACTTTCTTATTAACTTTTAGATGACTTTTCTATTAATGTTAATAAATCTACATTAAGTAGAACGAATAAAATAAACAGGCTCTCCTCACTCTTCACATGTGAAATTTGTTATTTGGCTTATTGCAGGTCTCAACAATAGTGTCACCATAAGAGAACTGAATTTCTCCGCTGTTTTCAAGTTCATATCTGTTGTTGGTCCTTTGTCAGTCTCGCTAATTTAGTGGTCAGTAATTTGTCTTGGCTGGATATTGAAAATGTGGCAGAGCAGTGACTGTGGGTATCCTGGGAACAACGTGAGCCAGGTATAAGAGACCTGGAAAATTCTCTCTTGACTTCACTTCCAAATTTTACAAAATTAAAACATTATCAACGGATCTCACAGAAGTTTCATGAGCACAGAAACGTAGTATTTTATTTTTGCTAGTTGATAGCCAGCATCGCAGAGTGGTGTTAAAATTTAAGAACAGCAATTTGATTCTTCCATCAGCTCTACTCCCAAATCCAGCCTGGAGAGGCTTTATCCACTGACCGTAGCCTTTACCAACAGGATGTTTTTGCCGCCCGATAAAGAGAAGAGATGAAACTGCATGAAAAGCTGAAAGTAATCCATTTGCGAGGCCCAACTCACTCAACCAGACAGAAAGTTGGGCATTAGCACAGTAACCTCGAGCATGTGTTTGGCAGGCAGCTCGTTGCCTCTCTGGCCCTGAGTTATCTTTCAGCCTGCCTTGATGCGCACTGACTTCATTGTTTCTTTGTTCTACCCCACAGGCAATGAGAACATCTTTGGTTAATGGGCTGTCAGGATAACAGGAGGCACAGGTGTTCTGAACCAGTGCCATGTAGGGCTTGCACTGGGGCAGCTGGATATGTGCTAATGGTCATCTTGGTTCTTGGCTTCAGTCTCCAAAGAGGTCATATCTTGGGAAACAGTGACAGTCCTTCTCATGTATCCCTAAAGAATATGGACACCAGCAGACAAACATTTCTGCCTTTAAGTTTCCCAGAAATCTGAGGGCATAGTCTTAACATTGTTCAGGTTTCATTTCTTCTCATTATCTAATGTTGCTTCCAAAATTAAGTCAAAATGAACTAGCTCTACTGTATTGGTGAGCAGACAGATTTACCTTTAAAGTAATTATCAACTAACCAAATCTTACCAGTTGATATGGAGAAAAATAGGAATATAGTCACCTTTTCTACGAGGTCAAACTTTCTTGAATTGGTGAAAAGGTCAGGGCCTCTCCATATGGGAGACCTAAATTCTCTTTAAGCGCTATGGATTCCATTCACCTCTGCCTCCCTGTCTATGTGAGCATGTCCAGTAATAAGGGAACACTGCTGATGGATTTGCAAGGTATATTCTGAGTTCTTTGAATGGCTGCAAATAGGAATGTAATTTAAGATCTTGTGGAAAGAGATGGAGATTTATATTGTAAATATTGCTGTTCATCATTAGTCAATCCAAAAGATATATCATAAAACAGAATTATTTAAGAGTATGAGCGGGCATGTTATTTTAATTATTTTAATAAGCAATAATTATCCCTGGATAGACTCTAACTATAGCTTTGCAATATGATATATTATAACTTCTTGAGCATGTTTCAGCTGGACATTTGTTTGGAGAGACATATTTTAATTGTTAAATGTTGCTGGCAGGGACAATGTTTTTCTCCTACTTCTATCCCATTATGTTAACATGTGCTTTATGGCCAGGCTGGGATTAATGTATTGATTTGGATTCACAGTACCATGTTTCATTCATCATATTCCACTTCTTCATTTGTTGGACTAATGGTCTACAAAGTATGAAAAAAATTAAAAGGAAAAAATCTGTGATGCTGCAGTACCAAGTATCAGAGAAAGAATCTTTCTCCCCATTATAATTGTCCAAGGCAGTGTTTACTCATCTGCTGAGAGGACTGGTCTCTAGGAGCCCATTGCTTTGTCCTTCCCTATGCCTGTTCACCAGTGGCAGAGTCCACCTGTGGTATTCTTATTTATCTAGTAAGCTAAAGAAAAAGCCCTGAATTAATTTACTTAGATAGAAGAGCCCAGTGATGAAATAGGCTAATGGTTCATGTCATTCAGAACTCAAGCCAAGACTGGTATTATCAAAAATATGTCTTTCTGAAAAAAAAAAGAATAGTTTTTTTATATCTGAAATGCTCAAATATTTTCTATGTTGTATTTTAGATGTTATTTTATATAAAACATATAAACTAATTCTCTGACAACTCTCTGGCATGGATTATTCAAATATAAATCAAGCATCCCTAAAATTACAACCTTACACCTTGGGCTTGTGAAAACAGTCATGAACCTGCTAGCTTACTTCTAGTCAGCAACTCACAGTAGCTTTTATCATGTTACAAAAATCATTAATCAACTCTTTACACATAAATTTTTATTTTTATTTTTGTTGGGGGTGAGATTTTACTTATACGAGGATTGCAGGAGTTAACCTTTTAACAGTTGGAGATGAAATGGGAATAAACTTTGGCCAATAAACAGCGATGGTGACTTAGGGCATCAAGTTGGAATTAAATTCATGGTACTGTAAAATAGTAACCTCATTGAGGATCAAAGTCATGCTTTTTTATCCAGCGCTTCTTTGTGACAAACACATTATGTCAGCTCCACTAGCTCATTTGTCTGCTGCAGTTCCACTTTATCAGGCTGGAGTAAAAAGAATTGATGTGTCTGGATAGATAAAGTAAATGGAAACTCAGGACTAATTCCAATATGCTGCACTTTGATATATTTTGCAAACCTGAGAGCAGCTGGTGTAACACTAGTTACTGTTTGTATTTAAATATTGTACATTAGAAGACCTTTGAAAAGGTGTTTTATAATGTTCCTTTTTTTTTCTTTTTAGCACCTATTGGTTTTCAGATTGTTCTTTTTTCTTTCGTTTCCTCATTGTGCTCACAAATATTTTTCAAAGCCTGCTCTTTTAGAAACTTTTGTCTCGTTACCAAGTCAGATAAAACACGATTCTTTTCAAAGTGTTAATGGAAATATAATTTTAAATTGTTAAGAGTGACTTGCCTTTGCTTTCTGTCCTCATCCTTTACAATATTAAATTGGGCATTCATGAATTAGTAAGACTTATTTTCTCAAATTTCCTGTTTTCAAATCTCTGAACTTCTGGTTGAATTCTAAAGAGCTACTGAATTTACTATAATCAATGTGTGTTTGTTAATTTTATATCAAGAGTCAATATAAATGCATTTTCATGTAAAATTACATTTTGACATAAAATACATTATGTACATCAAAATAAAAACTTTAATATTTCATTATGTAGACTAATGAGACAAAAAAAAATGCTACCAAAAACTACAAATAATATAACCATATTTGTCTCAAATTATTAGACCCAAATAAGTGTTAACATGTGGAAATTGACATTAAATTGCTGTTATTTTATAGTTTTTGGTTGCAGAAAAAACTAGCAAGATTATAATTCAAGATAGGGGGAATATTTTTTGAAAATAAATTTTTGAAAATTGGACATTCTCATACTTCATTCTTTCTCTAAAACTCTTTTACATAGTTGGTTAAAATGAGTTATTGAGACTATTACTTAGATAATTGAAACTCAAAATGTTTCTTTGTCATTACTTGGATGTTTTAATTCATGTACTTTTTGTTTTGATTTACTTCAATAAATACTCTGCTCTTTCTGTTACATAGTTAAAATCTTCATTTAGAATTATACTGCAAGAGTAAAATCATGAAACCTCTCACGTAAATTAAACTGGTAGCAGATATTATGCCCATTAAGGACATCAGTAGAGAGAAATGGGGGAGGCTATTGCGACAGGGAAGAATCAGGAATGAGTGGCTAAAATGACCCACAGATCTATCTTTTACCAATACATTTAGGAGGAACTAAATCAGCTACTGATAACTCTGCTGATTATGGGCTTTCTCAGGCTGCCTTTATGAAGAACAGGAAGACAAGATGAGCAGCTCTTATCCCTGAAGAGGAACTTGATCCTGATGGAAACATCCTAATGGAAAATGTGGTGTTGGGATGAGAGACTGATGAAGTGGCAGCTTGGCCATGCCACAAGTCATTCAATATTGTCTGTGCACCTTCTAACTCAAACTTGTCAGACAGATTTTTATATATGGAAAAATATGCAGTAATATAAAATGGCTAACATAGGGTCTACATTTTCATTGATTCCTAAATCACATGCCAATTAACATTTGTAGTTTGGTTTAATCTTTAGTGTGCTTTTTTCCATTACCATTTAGTCCTCACATACCCCTCTCTGCAGTAAACTTTTTGGAAGCATAAATGAGAAAGGAGAGGTATATCCACTGCTCTTCTTGCAAATATACATAGTTTTATGTTTGATTTTTATTGCAGATGTGATTGGCAGAATATTTTAATACAAAGGAAAAACTAGGATGAAAGAAGGCAGAGAAAGCAAATTGGCCTGCAAAAATAAAAACATTTAAAAGTTCACTTTAACATCAGTGATTTCAATACACATGGATGTTAAATTTTATGAGTTTAATTAAATTGAGTTTTTCAATAATAAAATACACAGGCTTGACATTTTAAAAACTTTAAGAACTCTTATTTACAGAGATAGCTGTAAGCATATTCAGCATATGTAATAAATATTTAGGGTAAACTGGAAATAATCAAAATGTTGTATGTGACTAATACATCTATGTCTGTACAGTTCCACACTCAAACAAAATGATAAAGATTCTCATCCTAGCGACCAAAAATTTTTCTTAGGAAAATTATTTGAAGAGCACCTCAATTCCTAGATGTCTCTTTATATGAAAAGTAACAATAAAAAAGTAACAAAATGAAGAGAAAATGTTTTCAAATGCGATAAAGAACATACAGATTTCATGTTAATGAAGCTCCAGGAAAGTTGAGCTTTTAAAGGGGCACGATATAGAATTCGGTCAGTAGAGGAGGTAAGGATGATTGAGAGCAACTAGGAAAGGAAAGGGGGAAACAAAAGGAGGGTGGTATTTAGGATGTGTGCGGTGTAGACACCATGTGGCTCCGCTTTCAGCAGCTCAAAATGTCATGCCATTGTTCAGTGTGTTCAAAATGCCATATATGCCGCAAGGTTTGTGCAGTGACATTTTCTAAGTTATATCAGCAGGGAAGAACAGTGTGTAGAGTGCCATGGGCCCTCCAGGGTGTGATCCTATAAATTGCAAGTGCGCTCATTCAGTGATGTCACCGAAACCCTATCTCAAGCCATGGATGTCAGCCAGTCTATCTTCGAAACGCCTCACTTGATACACTGGGGGTTCATGAGAAATCCTCCCCATTTACTGAACTTACTTCCCTGCAATTGGCCAGAGCCAAAAACTTTGCAATACAAGTGGGTTATGTGATTCTGTGTTTGCCAACTGTAACATGTAAAACCAGATGGCCCAAGAATACAGAACCTGCTTCAAGCCTTACTCGGTTTGAAAACCACTGAAGTGGGGTGACTGCATGTTAGAGTATAAATATTCTGGACTGAGCATTGTGAGCCTGGAGACCTGGTCTGAACCCTTCCCCTGAGTCGCTGAGTGCCTTCGGGCATGCCATTTAATCTCTAGGAGTCTCAATTTCTGTACTTGTAAAGTGAGAATGATGGGCTGATCTTGACAGTTGGTTTTAGTTCTAAAGTTCTATGAGACCTGAGGAAGAGGCGCCTTAATTTCTCTCTCATGGAAACTGATTTCTAGAAAAGAACAATTGGGAATTTCAATATCTTCTTCTATTGATGAGAAACAATAAGGGTGATTTATCCCTTTTTGGGATATAAAGGTCTCAGTTAGTGCTTTGAAATAAATATCCCCAGAGAGTTTGAAATCGTTAACTTCTTTACACCTTTTCTGGGGCAGAAAGTTTGCATACCTAGTCACATTTAAGTTTCATAAGGTAACAGAAGTTGGTACCATTTCTTAGATGAAAGATCTGAAACTCAGAGAATTGTGTAACTAATTGTGCCGGACCCGAAACAGTCTTCTGGACCCAAGCTCACCTGATTTTCACTACATTGCAGCCCCTGGGAAAGGAAGGAAGACATGTTTTGAGGGCCTGCAGTGCATCAGGTACTATGCTACTTCATCATTTTGTCCTTATTCTGAATGAAAAGCAAATTATGCTCATCAGTATCTGAGGTGTTAAAGCAAATGTTGACTAACTGCAGGCCATGGGTCAAATCTGGCCCACCACCTGGTTTTGTAAATAAAGTTTTATTGGAATATCACCATGCTCATTTGTTTACATATTGCCTCTGACTGCTTTCAAGATTCCACAGCTGATTTGAATAGTTGTGACAAAGATAGGATGGCCCGCAAGACCTAAAGTATTTATTAACTGGAACTGCACAGAAAGAGTTGTCTGATTATTGGGTTAAGTAAATTCTTTAGGAACAAAAGACATGATCATCACAGGAGTGAAAAATACTAAGTTGGTAATGTTAATTGCAACCTAGAAATCTTCAACAGAGAAAACTAACTAATGAATAAAAAAGTCAATGAAATAACAAGTGTAGCAATTAAATTAATGCCTGATTTCTTTATGTAGCTTAAAACTGACTCAAAGAAATTCAAGAAAAAGTTCTAAAAATATATTTAGCAATGGCCACATTGTTAGAATGACTGAATGTTGTTTATGTTTTTACATTTACTGTAAGTTTTTATTTGGTTATTATAACTGAAGATGTTAAGAAAAACATATCGTTTTTGCATAATTTCTGGTAGGTTATTTTTCTGAAAGACATATCATTTTCAGGCTTCTTTTATCAACTTATTCCTGGTAGGATGGGTAACATGAGAAGACAAATATACATGTAAGGTGTTAAAATTCTTTTAATCTCATGGCCTGACTGCTGTGACTCCATCGTTTAGACACCATCCCGCAAACCAAAGGGTCACCAGTTCAACTTCTGGTCAAGGCATGTACCTGGGATTTGGGCCAGGTCCCCCACTAGGGGTGTGTGAGAGGTGACTGATCAATGTTTCTCTCTCACATCACTATTTTTCTCCCTCTCTCCCTCCCTTCCCCTCTCTCTAAAATAAATAATTAAATAATTAAATAAATAATAAAATTTTTGAAAAATTATGTTCATCTCTAAAGTTTTTTCATTTTGACCTGATACACTTTCCATTACATATGCAAAAGCAAGAACTAAAATGTGAGCCAACTCTAAATGAAATTTTTAAGTGTATACCTTCCCAACTTACTCAGTCCTGTCTGATGATTACTGTGCTCCAAATCTGCTTTCTCTTTCCTGAGTTATTTTCTTGCTGCTTTCTAGGACCCAGAGCTCCCCATTATATAACTTTATCCAGATCTCCATCCATGTCTTAGATCTATGCCCTTCAAACTTCCTCCCTAAAAACTCGTGAGGATCGTTTTATCTTCACAGGGGACTGTGAATGTCCAGCTATCATGAGGCCTTCTATATTATTTCTACACTTCCAGCTTCCAAAGCATACTCAGTAATAGTCAGCAGTTTTGTTGCACTTACTAGGTGCTAAGCACTATTCTAAGTGCCTCACACATTCATTCATTTATCCTTCACAATCCCTTCTGCATGGTTAGTTAATATTATTACTCCCATTTTACTAATTAAGTGACCGAACACAGGCCGGTGACCGTCTTGGCATTCAGTGGCTTCATGGTGTCCGAACTCCATTTATTCTGGCTCCAGAACGGGCACTCTTTGTTGACACACTACCCTACTTCTCTCCCTGCACCGATACTAATGTGTTTAACCTGTACAACTGCCCTGTGAGGAAGGTAGATGGGGCAAGTGGGTTTATTATTTCCTGACCTACAGAGCAGTGAGGTGACTTTACCCTCATCATAGCTAGAACGTGGCAGATCTAAAATGGGCACCAAAACTTTCTTTTTCTAAAACCATGTTCTTATTTAAAAAAATTTTTCCTTCTAAGAAATAACAAAACAAACACATTCTTCTTGAGGTGATGATGCTTTATAAATTCTAAATCTTTCTTAGAATTCTAATTTTGTACTATTGAGTGATAACTGGAAAAACAGTTGGCTCATAGGAATAAATCTCTAATAGGGTTACATTAGGAACCATACGAAATTGTGGGGACAAATTTTTGACCAAAGAGATTGGGGATCTCTCAGAATAAGACAGAAGGTATGTGACTACCTGGATTTACTTGTGGAAATTAGAAATAGCTATGGATAATTCTGCTCGTGTCACCTCAGGCACCTCTGGGATTTGTGGAATCACCTGTTTAGCACCCTGAAAGACTACTGACATCTATCAGCTCAACTCAGTGCCCAGAATGCACGAGCAGTAATTAACTGAAGGACTATACAAAGTTACTGAAGAACCAAATTGCTTAAAAGATGCCAGCAGTGAATACAAGCTGACATCTACAAAAGCTGTCTGTGACTAATCAAAAGACTTTATCAGTGGCTTGCTATCATGATGTAGCAACGTTGGCATTGTATTGAGACTTAAATGATGCAATAATTATGTCTAGCAATGAAATAGAAGGGCAACTGGTGAGATTGAGGGGGAAAAAAGAAGAAAGCTTATTTCTTTTCTGCGTTAAACTAACTTTTTACATAGACATAATTCATTTCAAGCCCAAAATGAATTCAGAACAAATGAGAATATGGTTAAATCAGTTTTCCTTTTTGGTCAAAAATGACTAAAAAGAGAAAAACAGACTATAGATGGGAGAACTCATTTGACAGTGTATAGATTTTTGACTTCAGTGTTTAAAGCAGGTTGTTAAGCAGAGTTTGGCAGATCTAGCAAAGGCAAAATTCCCTGAATGATTACTTGTGGATGTTGACAAAGGTGTCCATGATAAATAGTTGGGGGGGGGGCACCAAAGTAAGTGGTGCCAGAAAACCTTTCAAGGTAACAGATGGGGCAAGATAGACTCTGCATCGTGATGCAGTACAGCTTGGCCTATTTTTTTCCTTGAGGAAAGAAAAACCAAATGTATGCCCAGTTTCAAGATATATATATCGGGTTTTGGAACTGTAGTGGCAAACTTAGTCATGTATGAAAAAAAAGCCAGCGGGGAAATCATCTTTAGGAGCCACTTCAAAGAATATCATTTCAATTGTGGCTTTCCATTATCAGTGCACATGCAGGAAAAGAGCTTTACGAAGTAACTGACCTCCATGGCCCACAGTACCCTAACCCTTTAGAGGAAAAATAATTCTTATTTCCAACTACCATCAATTATCAATGCCCAAATGAAACCTTCTTTTAAAACTGTTCTGTTTGTCAAATAAGAATTATATCCTGACTCTCCATATACATTCACATAAAAATGAGTTTTAAAAACAAAGCATATACTTTCTTTGGGCAATGCAATATAATATTTTTCACCCCTACTCTATTTTATTATGATTTTTTTTCATTTGAAAAATTAGTTTACACTGATAAAGTTGATTTACTATCAATAATGACTCTCAATCACAGTTTGCAAAAGAGCAAACAGCAAACTGAAGCATATCTTCTCTAGTCTCTGAATACATTATCAGCTAGAGAAATTCATTGATACAAATACTAGTGCAAGAAAAAATGAGCTTTTTCTTTTTAAAGTAATCAGGCTTAGCTGAGATTCCTTGGAGTACCAATTTCATTTTCATCAAATACATTTGAAGAGATATTTTTAAATGAGGTATATATTTCACGATGAAGTTAGTCATTCACTAAGAAAAGAAATAATATATTGGCCTGGAAAATATTATATCATTAAAATATTACATTATTTTACATTACATTAAATAATGTAAAATATTACATTAAAATATTACATTCAATACTTGACATAAGAGAAGTATTGAATGTAAAATATTACATTAAAATATTAGAGAAACTTTCTGAATGTTTAGGTCCTATAAAACTATTTTTCAAAAATATTAATTAGTCTTGACATAAGGGAACCATTGAATAAGAAGGAAGGAAAGAAGGAAGGAAGGAAGGAAGGAAGGAGAAAAAGAAAGAAAGAAAGAAAGAAAGAAAGAAAGAAAGAAAGAAAGAAAGAAAGAAAGAAAGAAAGAAAGAAAGAGGGAGGGAAAGAAAGAGAGAGGGAGGGAGGGAGGGAGGGAGGAAGAGAGGAACTAAGAACGAACGAGAGAGAAAGAAATACCAGTTAACAGTATTTGCTGTTAATGTGCAAGTACAAAATTATTTTTTTTTAATTCTTCAAAACTTTCTTCTTTCAAGAGCTCTGATAAAAAACAAATGTAACAACACATATCTCTTTATCATCATCACTTAGCACTGGGCCTCTCGCATAATAGCTACTCAACAAGAGTTTAAGTGAGTAAATCTCTTCTACTTATCATCTAACCATGGCCTATATCCTAAATAAAAACAAAGGGACAGCAAATTCATGAGTTGGTACTTTGGAGGGTTATAAACCATAGCCATCCCAACATAACCAATTCAGTTATTTGGCTGAGTTAGTTACAAAGTTTAAAAAACAAGCAAACAAAACCTGTACATCTTGTTTTCTGACATCATGTTCAGTTACATCTCTATGACATCTGTGAAAAACTCTTTGGAAATATCTTTGTTTTACTACTAAATGAGAAATATGCTGTAATAAATAGTTCTACCCCCCATATTATTACCATCAGAAAAGGTTTCAAGAATAAAGATTGTCTGTAGATTCAGTGGTTCCTTGTGGATGATCATATGTACAATGAAAGCACATACATAATTTTCGTAGACAATACACAGTAATTATAGCTGATTTTAAGAAAAGATGAACAATTTTCAAGACTGCTTATTATTCTCTGAATGTATTGTCCTTGTATTTTCATCTCAACATCTTTAAATATGCTGTGTTGTTTATCAGTCATAAACTTTCTCTCAACTGCTGACCTGAACTTGTTGACATTCAATCAGTTCTGTAGTGCCCAGCTCATTTGTTACATTTTCAAAAAAGACTGTAGTGAATTTCTCACATGGATGGTGTCTCCTTCACTTTTTTGTACTGAAGGCATTTATAATTTTCTCTTGTATATTATTGTGGCATTATGTGTACAATATTTATTTTTCCCTACTAGAGTCTTTATGACTGAAGGGACTTATATAACATACTCAAGTCGGGACCTCAATATGATCCAGCCCAGTATTTTGCACACAATAGATGTCTAGCCATTAAGCGTTATTCATTCATTCAACAAAGTTTTCTTGAATCCTTAATGCTGTTGGCAATGTTTAAAGTACTGAAAATATCATTGTAAACATGACAGGTAGGTCTCTGTCCCCTGAACATTTACATTTATACGTGAATGTAATGGAGCTCTTGCCAATGGAATATGAGTGCAGGAGATACCGGCCATCTCCTGCCCGGGACAAAGGGTGGGCACGCCTCTTCCACCCGCCGGGGTCAACAGCCTACAGCAGGACTGACAGGTAGGCAACAGCAGTGCACCGCTGGTTCAGGACCAAACAAGCCGCACCACTGAAGCTCAATTTAATAAATAGTCACAGTGCCTACTCTGTGCCACGTACTGTTCTAGATATTTGGAATACATCAACTTGATAAAACAGAAGATGCTTTTTTGTGTGTAACTTTTATTCCAGTGGGGAAATACAAGCAGTAAACAGGGAGGGCAGTACATTCGTAAGCTTTAGAGGATGTTATATAAAGAAAAGTGCTATGGGAAGAGATGAAGTAGATGAAGGTAAGGGGAAAGGAGAGTGCTGGTGGCGGTGGGGTAGTTTATGGGGAAGGTGCCCTTTGTGAAAAGTGCTTTTGAACCAGTCTCACTGGTGACAAATATTAAACAAAGGATGAGCACTTGTTGAATATAAGCCCTAATTGTGGGCCATATTATATATCTTTTACTTTTACTTTAAACCCAGGAAGGGGCAGCCATTTGGGAGGATTAATTGACTGTTGTCACAGAGTGATCCTAGGGTTCCAAAACCTCCACCTAGTATCTGCTTGCTTTAGGTCAAATCAATATTTTTGACTGTTAAACATACTGAACAAATGAACAAACAAGCCTTATTTTGCATAAACTCTTGCCTTACTGCAACTATATAAACTGGGTAACGGTTCTTTGGGGTACCACGCATCAGACTTTACCTGAAAAGGTAGTCATCCTCTAGAAACTGTAATTCCGTCCCAGCCCTGAACATGCTGTGTGGACGACTATTTTAGTTTAGATAAAGCCGAGCTGCCAATATCAAAGACATCCACGCATACAGTGATTTAAATAATGTATGTTTATTTTTATGCACATACCATCTGAGGCGATGATTCTAGGCTGCTGGGCCCTAGGCCATCATTTAAGGACCTAGACTTTTGTTCTGTTCTCTACACTCACATATGTAACCACTAGTTTCTTCCTTTTTTTTTTTTTTAAGGTTAAGATTAAAGTTCAGGGAGTCTTTTCTGAATGATTGGTGCCTATCTTTTAATGATTCTTATATATTTGAATATTATTCCTAATTCTAAGTTCCTGCATGATGTGGCCAGATTTGTCTTTTCAACTTGATGTTATATAACCACTCCTGTCTCAGCACTTTGCCTGCTCCTTCTCTTCTCTAGCCCTCACTTACTCCTGCTTTCTTTGGGTTTGGGAACTCAGCATGCTTTTTCTTGCTTACACTTTTCTCTCTGACTAGAATGACAGCCTGTGACCTGCCCCCTTTCCATACAGAAGTCGTACATCTTTGGTGGAACTTACCTGAGAGGCCGGTTCTTTGGAGAAATTGTCTACAGTTCTGTAGTGCCTGATCCCGAACTAGGTTGAGTTTCTTTTTACACATAGATAAGATTCCCTGAATATTTCCTCTGTAACACTTAGGATTGCTAGCTTGATGTCAGTCTTTTCTGGGAGACTATAAGCTTCCTAAGGGCAAGAGCTGTTCCATCTCATTGTTTCACTGTTTTATCTTTAAAACGTTGAACTTCCTTCATACAGGAGAAAGCCAGCAAGTATTTGTTGAATGAATGAGCAATGATATCTCATTGTCAGAGAGGAAGTATTCTCATAATATTTACACCTGATTTCTGAGATAATTGAGTTTATTTTTGATTGTTCAAAACAAAACAAAAGTGACATCAGTTGAATCAGCATTTAATGAATAACTGCTATTTGCCAAATAGTGTGCAATATGTTAGGAACTATATAATGATGAATAAGGTAGGGTCTTTTTCTTACAGAAACACCAATGTAGGCATGTGGGGGCCCTCATGGCACTTGAATGTGACTTAATCATGAATGAATGCATACTTGAAAATGTATGTTATAAAATCCATACCAGTATATACCTAGTAAAATTGAAAATAAAAATATCTGAAGAGATATTTGGGGGTTTTCCCTAATTTTATAAGAACCAATAGGTATCTGCAAAACTTAAGTGACTTGCATTTAATTTTTCATGTTTATTTGATTTTCAGGTACCATTCTGTTAACGGAAACAGAGAAGGGCCTACTTTTATTTATTCCCTTGGTATGTTGGTAGCAGAGATCACATTAATGTAATGGAATAAGCACAGAACCAACGTAAATGGCATGCTAGGAAATTCTTTACCTCATCCACATTTACTTTTCTCATCTGCACAATTATTAGATGAGACTAGGTGAGCTTTAAAGTCTCATGAACAGTGTTGCCATCAGTGATTGTCAGAGCCCAGGGCACAGAGAACTTAAAGGTTCTAGATTCCTTATCCAAAAGCCAGATTATATATTTGAGGCTTTAATATATATTATTTGATCTTCAAGTCACGTGCAGGCTATCAAATTTCCAATTAGAATCAGAACATTTCCATATGCCCCAGAAAGCTTGTCTGGATGAAATCAAGCTTCCATTTATAATTAAATTCAGTAGTTCCTTTAAATATAGATTTATGTAATAATAAATTGCTGAGTTATTACTTTTCTTAATTTTATAGAACCTTTACCCATGTTTAAAACTTAGGCTTCATCCTTTTTAATATCTGTTCCCATGATGCTGATCACAAACCTCAGCAAAAGCATAAATTAAAATTAACTGCGCCAGTGTTTTTAATATCTTTAACTTAAACTACACATAACCCCTCACATTATAAAGATCACTGAAAATGTTGTTAATTCATAGTTGTTGTGTTTTATTTTTGAGTAGCATTTTTGAATTTTTATTTCTTTTTTCTCTCCCCTGCTTTCAGTCTGTGTGTTTTGTCTTGTTTTGTTACATCTTGCATCTGTTTTTCAGTTTATTGCTCTGGTGATAAATTTTAATTTATATTTATTTATTTTTATTTCCAGAGCATTTATTCTATTTGTACCCACTGACTCACGGGCCAGGATGGTGATTGTTATACAGTAGTTTACTTTTAAAAGAAATAGGACTGCTCAAGCAGCTAATACGGGAAGATGTATCACCAGCCTGAATAATTGTGACAACCATAGACCGTATCAGTGTCTGTTTGTTTGCACAATACCCTCCTGCATTAAGAAAGCCGTCCCAGCTGTCTTGGGCTCTGGAGTCACCCATTTCATCACTTGACACTGCAGCAGATGTTATGGATTGATAACAGACTTCACTTCATTCACTCCACATCTAAGATTACCTCTGGAAAAAAAAAATCTAATACATTATAACCCTCCCAGCCATTTGTTAAAAAAAAAAAAAAGAAAGAAAGAAAGAAAGAAAGAGAGAGAAAAAAACCCAGCAATTTATTTCCCTTTTCTTAAGCATTAAATTGTGTTTCCTCCCTCTTTGCATGCACATAGTATTTAAAAATGGCCATTTAACACATTCATTGCATGGTTTTCTGTAGGCAAAAAAAATCAGTGAAGGACAAGAATGTAATGATTTAATTGAATTAGGACCAGATCAGATTTAGAGTTGATGACTCATATTTCCATTATGTAAGAAAGATGCTGTTGGCCTTTAATGATAGAGATATGTGCTACATTCATAGGTTTGTTAGAAATAAGTGCTTCCATTTTTATCTGAAAAACTGAAAAAAAAAGAGCTCAGGCTGGGACTTAAAAGGAGGTATAAAATCTGTATTAAGCTGAACAGATTTCTTAGCTAAACAACAGATTCTCCTCTTTAGTTTAGGAAATTCAAGGAGTCCTGTAAATATTACACAAATAGGATTGACCATTGCTTGAAGATCACTGAGTGAAGCATCCTGAAAATTGGACTTTTCTGACAAAGAGATTTTATGGAAAAATGTGAATATAAATGAATAAAAATCTACAATGGGTCTGTTTTTTAGATGTGAAGGGGCTTTGTATGTGACAAGTGTGACTTTATTGCTCAGGTTATAGAAAAGCATGGGATTGAAGTGCATTTCAAAATGAAGTGCAGTGGGAGGGGGTAGGTGGTTCAAGCACACCGTATTCAGTCCATGTCTTGAACTTGCGTGCTGAAACTTCAGGTTTGCTTTCCAGATACAGGCATTACCACCATTTTTTACATCTATTTCTAACTTAAATGAGCTCATCTTGGTGCCTGTTAGTGTGCGAAATTGGTATGTATCCATGCATCTTCTCAAGGGGCAAGATCAGCAAATCCCAAAGCAGCCAGTAGTGCTCAGTGTATTGGGGCCAGAAGAGAAAGAAAGGGGATGGAGAATGGATATCACGTGACAAGACAGTGTCTATTACAGGGTGGGGCAAAAGTAGGTTTACAGTTGTTCAAAGAGAAACTAATAGAATAATTATTAAATAATAACACAAGAACAAACTGATTTCAAGCACAACTATAAACCTGCTTTTGCCTAACCCTGTATAATGATTATATTTTTCTTTTTTTGGTATGCAGCACTTTAAAGTTCACGGAGTTCTTTCATGTTTATTATGTCGTTCTTCTTTTTATCCTTTGTCACACTAGAATGATACACACAAGACAGATATTGGCCCTTAGTTTACAAAGGAGAAACATTTCCAAAGATTAGAAGACTTGTCTAAGGTCCTACAGATGGTAAGTGACAATTACCTCTTTCAACCCAGGTGTTTCAATGCCAAGTTATGTTTTCATTTTACTAATGTTCACATGTTTCCCATTCTGTTGAGCCTGGGTGTAAAACAAAGGAATGAAGGATCCAGTAGGTTTGTTATTCTTTTTTTTTCCCCCTTTTCTCACAGAGACCCAGCAAATCATGGACCAGGGTGGTGGCAGTTCAGGGACCAGGACAATGGGTAGGGAGAAGAGACTAGCGCAAGCCCAGGTAGAAGACAGCAATCAAGTTCATACACCACATCATTCTAATCCAACACAAGGGAATTCCATGTTGGCAACTGAGTGCTGAATCCACACTAACTGTAAAACAATATACCATTATAGTGTGAAGGACCCATGGACAAAGCCAAGGTGGGGAAGGATTGAGAGGGGGAGCTGGAGGTGGCTGGGGCAGGGGAAAGTGGTGGTGGGTAAATGGAGACAAATGTATTTGAACAATAAAAAAAATATATTAATTAATTAATTTTTAAAATACCAGTAATTAAAGAAGACTTGACCTGAAAGTCTGGAAGTGTGCTAGAGAGATGACCTTTTTATCTTATTATGGTTGAGTTTTTATCATTAGTGCAGAACCTCACCTTGACAGTGGTGAGAGAGGCTATGCTGGTCATCATGCTCTAGCACCTCCACAATGAAGGTTGGTTGAAATCTAGAAACACACAGTCTAGCACTGCTGGGAGGTCGCAGGTTCCACGTGCTGCCCTGGAGAAGAGGAGATCTCTGAAGTGGAAACCCTCAGAACAACGTAGGAACTGAGGAGGCAGAGCAACCACAGCTTTGGTTCCAAGAGGTACTGATCTCCAGGGAGGTGGATGAGGGGAATGAGAAATAGAGGCACCTGGGCAACAAACGATCAACCGAAGCCAATTACAGGGTTCTTCCCAATTCCCACACTAAAAGAACTAGAAAGAGCCTCATGGAATTCTATGCTTCCAGTCAAGCCTGTAATGTAAACCATGGGTAGAGCCCCATGGGTGGCTTCTTCTCTCTTGGCTCTTGGTCACAAGAGGATATAAAGATAAGAGTCAACAACCCAGAAGAAGGCTCCCACCAGAACCCAACCTTGCTTTCACCCTGATCCAAGACTTCCAGGCTCCAGAGCTGTGAGAGATTCAGCTATGTTGCTTATATACTATCCAGTCTAAAGTTTTTCTGTTAAAGTTCCTGAAAATACTAAGACATGAGTCTAGGTTTTGCATAGTCTCAAGGTCCAGTAAGAGGCTGATATACCAAGTAGGAAAACAGGCAGAGGTAAAGTTGTTAAAAAAAAAAAAAAAAAGCCAAGAGTAAGATCAATAAGGGGAAATAGAGACTTCTAAGAACACAGATTCCCAGCATTAACCCTGCTTAGGGAAACCAGATTTACTAGGACCACACAACTGGAGGGTTGGTAGTTGTTATATATTCCAAGTGATGGCAGGGTTGATTTAGAAATTATGAAAGGTTGATAATAAAAGTGGCAGGCATCAAGCCTAGCTAAGGCTTGGTACCCTACAAACATAAAAAGAATCCTAAAGTCTCTGCATTGCAAGCCAGAAAATACTTGCTTCCATATTCCATTGCTTATATATTACACTTGCTTTCACATTGTACCACCTTTGAAATGAAAGTACATCACAGAACTAGTTTCATCTCACACTTATAATTAGTGTTGTTTTATTCTTAGTAACAATGTAACTGTGTTTGTTGCTATAGAAGGTGTCTAATATTTGATCAAATGATTTTAGGTGCCTACTATGAAGTAAGTAACCACCCCCTCCAAAAAAACAAAAAACAAAAAAAACCAAACCCAACAGAAAAACAAACAAATGAAACTCTAAAGTGAGATACCTAGTCCAGTCTAGAAGAATCCAGGATTTCTTATGACAGTGGGTCTAAAAAGAAGGCTCTAGCAAGCCTTGAGTAAAAATCAAATTTTTTTAAAAAATAAGGATTTTGCTGAAAAAAATATTACATTATTTGAGTAAGCTGGATTCTGGTAAACTCTTGATCTATAATTTATACCTATAAGATTATGAACATTAAATAACATATTTATTTTAATCTCAATTATATACAGGAATTAGATGTATGAGACCAGACAACAGAGTCCAGTGCTGATGTTGATGGGAGAAGTTTTTCAGTGCATTAAGTTATGAAGGTGGGAGAATGTTCAAAAGGAAGCATAGACACAAACTGTTTGCCTATGTCCTCAAAAGGGAAACTCCGCATGTAAATTTTTATTTATTGTTTTAATCTGGGTTAGATGGCATTTTCGATATTATAAGTATGTGGGTTCCTGAGAAGTCCTATGCTTCACTGATAAAACTTTAAAGAATGGGAGATTTAACATGACCTGGGCAGACTACTTTTGTAAAATGAGTAAGTGTTCTTTGTTTATCTATTTTATGAATTGGAACTGTCAGGTTGATATATACCTACACTGAAAGTGGTAATGACAATGATGATATAAAAACCACTAATTAGCTCTAGCTCTGTAATCCCTCTTGTATACAACATACTCAAAGATAAAACTCTTGGCCTTAAGGAGTTTGCATTCTAAGATAAAGTATAGAACAGGAGGCCAGACCTGGAATGACTTGGAGATGAAAGTGAAAATGTTCTCTGAGTTGGCATAAAAAGAACGCTGTAATATTTCCCTTTTCTGTCATAAAAATCTATTATTTTTTAACCCTTCCAACTACATTCTGAAGTTCTCCATAATCTTACAATTGCTGATCTTTTTTCCTGGCTCCTCACCAGTGAGTGCTTAGTGGCAGCAAAGAAGGCTTCTCTCTCTGGGGTTTTATGGCTACCTACCGAGTCTCTAGTCCCCTTAGGGAAAAGGTTCCTTGTGTCTTGTTTTGGGTGTGATTCCTTGATGATCCTGATCATAGTAGAACCAACGGAGGCAATTACACAGGTGAGCTGAATTTCCCAGAAGGCAGATATTTGCTTTAGCGAAAACTGGGAGTGAAGGACCCTCGTTTCCATATTATAGCAGGAAAAAAAATGTTTTGCCAAGTAGTTCCTCATCAAAATAGATCAAAACTTTCATGCTCCCTACCACTTGATGTCAATCCACCACCAGAGAACTGCAAATGACCTGATCTATATTGGTGAAGAGGGAATTGAGAACTATGAACAGGCAAAGGAAAATGACAATCTAGTTAGCTAAGGGTCTGAGTAACCTAAGGCAGCTGGTAGATCCAACTGACGAAGAATTAATTGAGGGTCAGATGATAACTGACGAAAAAAGAGAAGAGTGATGAGGCTGATGTAACAGAAATATTTAGGTTTCACATGCACAAATACCTCTTCAAAAAAACAGAAATACAAGTACCATATGATTTCACATATATGTGGAATCTAATGAACAAAGAACTAACAAGCAAAATAGACAGAGACTTGTAGAGAGCAGGTTGGTAGCCCTGGGATGTGGAGGGATAGAGCAAAAAAGAAAAAGAATTCTCGGACACAGGAAACAGTACAGCGATTGCGGGATCAGGGGGTGGAGGTAGAAAAGGATATAGGGGCATAAGGGGCATAAATGATAATGGAAAAATACAATAAAAATGAACTATTGAGAATTTAAAAAGTAAAAATTCAATAGACGGAGTGACAAGAAGATGATTATCACGTTACAAAATAAAATAAAACTTCACAAAGCAAGCACTCAAAGCAACAAAGAAATGGAACATATAAGGAAATAATATGCAACTTGTAAGAAAGATTCAGGAAGTTTAACATAGCAGTAAGAGAGTTCTAAGGAAAGTCAAGTGAAAAAGAGTAAAAGAAGTTATAATTATTATATAAATTTGCAAAAAAATTCTGAACTAAAAGCATGGAAACAAATCAAATACTCATTATAGAAAAGTAATGGACAAACTAGGGGATATTTACTATATGAAATCATACACAACAGTCAAAATAAATAAACAAGAGCAACACAACAATTTGATAAATTTCAGCAATATGAGTCCTGTACAATGAACAGGTACAGGTTCAGTCCTGGTTGGGGAGGCAACTGATAGATGTTCTCTTACATCAGTGTTTCTCTCTCTCTCTCTCTTTCTCTCTCTCTCTCTCTCTCATTTCCTCTTTCTCTAAAAGTAATGAAAAAAAAAGTCCTTGGGTAAAGATTAAAAAAAAAAACTTTCATCGAGCAAAGAAATATATATTTCTTTCTTAGAGCCATGAAAGTCTTGCAAAAATTGCTTATGTACTTAGCCTCAAAAAAACTTAAATAAATTCCACAATATAGAGAATATTAAGACCCACATGGTATGAATATAATCACAGATATCAGAAAACAACAAAAATAACTTAAAACTTAACCACTTGGATTTGAAACAAGTCTCCAAAACATTCCCTGGACATAGAGGAAATCACAAATTTCACAAAATATTTTTCAAGAAAAAGTAATGAAAAGAACATTTCCTACCCATCTTGGAAATAAACAAAAGCATGCAAATCAACTGGAAACTATCATAGGTCAATGTTATTAAAGAGGAGTTGCTGTACACTAACCTTGAACATCAGGTACGGGGGCAAATTTTTAGTGGAAATGCTGCCTGTCAATGTTTTTTGATGAGTGTCACAGGAAAAGTTGTCATAACAGGTTTTATTTTTAAAAAGGTTTTTTAAAGGCCATATTCAGAGGTATTTAGAACAGCACGAAAGAAGAAATATGAGAATTGTTTGAGGAGAACCTAGAAGACTTGGGGCCACTTTGAAAATGTGGGTGAGATGACAGGATGCAATGAAATGCTGGATTCCAGGATCCTCAGCGCGCCAGGAAAATAGTTAATGTGCAGCCTGTGTCATATCGTTATGCATCTGCTGATGGTTGTCTTCTCAAAGCCCCCAGAGCATGACCGCTAAATAGCAGAATGTTCACAATTTTATTCTTCCTGCTTTTTCTTCTTCTTAATGAACAGTGGGGGAGGGGAGAACAATAACAAAAAGCAAACAACAGAAGCTATACCATGATAGGTATCGGAAAAAGGAAATTCTTCATTTCCCTACCCCCCCCCCAAAATATGCTTTTGCTTCATTTGCTAAAAGCTGCTGTTAAAGACAGCAAAACCCTTCGAAAAACAATTGCACTTTGACTCTTTCTATCTGCAGCAGATTCTTTTTGAAACAACTGCCACAGAGGTGTATTGTTGTATCTGATAAAAGGTTGTTATTGGAACAAAAAAAATATGTTGTTTCCTTCCCATGTAATATGCAATAAATCTACTCTATGAAGTCTCAATGAACTCTCTCAATTGAGAAAAATACAGACAATTTTCATTATAAGTGAATGTCTCCAATTCAGTCCTTTTCTATGAAGGAAGACATGCAACAGTAACTTACTGTAGGCCACATTTCATAAGATATCATCAATTCCATTATTCTTGTGTATGTTTCATATGAAAAATATTATGAAGTTTTTTTTCCCCATCACAAAAATACGTATTTCCTTATCTCATTAAGTCCCTATCTCACACACCACCCATTCACCTGCTGCTACCCAGCCCTCCTGCTCCCTCCCCAGGGCCTCCCAGATTGCATTGCTATTTAAGAAGAATAAAAGAAATGCATGCATTTCTTTCACGCGCACACACAGTCAGTCTATTATTCAATTTAAAGTCTCAGGCAAATGTAGATGAAATTCCGAAAATGAAATGAAGCTGGGTTTGGTTGACTGTGTCTGGTGAGATTTGACATTAGTTCCCAAATGCTATGACTTACAATTTTTATTGTATGAGAATACTTGTTTTCATTGATTGGAGTATTTTAGACTACAGATACTGGTCAGAAATGCACTTTTCTCATTCCCATTCATATGGTGTGGGTACACATGTTGATAAAAGTTAATCAGAGAGAGCATTGTAACCTAGAAAATTACATTTTATCTAAGAAATTCAATATATTTATGTGCTTGGATTTTTATTTCTGTTTGATTCTAAAATGAACACATGACTGTTTGTTAAAACCAAAGCACTTAAACCTACGTGATTTTGTTAACCTGTGTCACCCCAATACATTCAATTAAAAAATTGCAAATTACGTGAGCCCAAAACTGAAGGTTTTCTGTCTTCTACCTCTCCTACCAATCAATTCATTCCTAGATAGTCTCTGTTAAAGGTTTGGTATGAATCTTTCATATGTGTGTGCACACATGCACACATGTATAAATACTCATAAATTTATATAGTTTTTCTTATTTTAAAGTTATACAATAATATCACACATGCTGTTCTGCAAAAATAATTTCTGCATAGAGCATTACAAATTTCCATGCCACTACCTATAGATCTATTTCATTCTTTAAAATAGCTACATATGTTTTTGCTCTTAAAAATCAAAGTTGTAGTGAACATTATTTTTCATAAGTATTTGACTCCAGTCCACAAATACGTATTTTTAAATTTTGATAAATCATATATTTTGAAATTTTCATAACACTTTGCTTTAAATGTGTTTAAATGTGCTGTAAAAAGTATACCAATTTACATTCTCTGTTACCTGCTCTAATAGCATTATTCAATGGGTAAAATAAAATTGTATTCTATGACTCGCTTAATATAGACTGCTTTGTGTAATAGGCATAAGATACGGACTGGCTCATTAAAATAAATAAGACTTGAAACCATGTTGAAATGGGTTTCACTTATAGCTCTGCCTATTACTTATGTGTATATGTGTCCATGGACACATTTTTTAATGTTAATGCCCATATTGTTCTAGTGAAGGTAGGAGCATATGCATTAAGTACTCAAGCATTGCAATAACCATAAAAAGGTAAACATGCAAGGAACATATATTCATTTCAAAGCACAAAATAAAAACTGCATTTAGCTACATATACACCAACACATATATTAATGAGATAATACATTATAAATAGGGTGAAATGAGACTATATCTCAATAGTGGCAGTTCACAACTATTTTACTTGTGAACTAAAGAAACTAAAATTTGTTTTCTCAATCATTTATGATACCTAAAAGATTTCACATTTTATCTCACATATGTAAGCCCTTGAGACATGAAGGATTCAGTGATAAAATATATATAAAACTCAGTGCAATTTTTGGACATTAGTAAAATAAAAAGTTTACACCTTTACTTATAAGAAATCAGACTTATTTTTGTGTACAGAGGGCAGCTATTACTAATTAATATGGAAACCCCCTGATGTCTTTCAAAAGTTACTTTCAATTACATTTGAAATTTGCTATTACTTTATATTAGTTTCAGATGTACATCCTAGTGGTTAGACATTCACATAATTTATGAAGTGGTCCTTGCAATAAGTCTAGTATCCACCTGGCACCATACATAGTCATTACGGTATTATTGACTGTATTCCCTATGCCATACTTTACATCCCCATGAGTATTTTGTTACACTCCCTGATGTCTTAATGCCTATGTTTACCTGGGAAACTATGACTCAGGAAATGAAATTTAAGGAAATGACATATTTACTCTAAATGAATATTAATTAATACTGTGCCAGCAATATTGCGTCTTGTGGAAGAAAATACGAAATGTTAAAATCAAAGCTACATTACAATTCAAGATAATTTTTATGTCACTCCGAACTAACCAGTTTAAACTGTTGAGACAAAGATGTCTAATTTAATCACATTTATTCTTTCATGCTAATATCAAAATAGGTTCCCTAAATGCCAATCAACCCATTTTATTTTTACTTTCTTTTATATATACTTAAAACATTTTTACATCTTTCTTACAACACTATCTTTTGCTTTTTGTCTTTTTTAAAAATATTTTTTTATTGATTATGCTATTACAGTTGTCTCAATTTTTCCCCCTTTCCCTCTGCCAGTACCCCATTCAAAGGCAGATAAACTGTCTCCCAGGCAAGGTAAAACTAAAGGAGTTCATTACCAAGGCCATTATTATATGAAATGTTAAAGGGACTTATTTAAGAAAAAGAAGAAATCAAAACTATGAACATTAAAATGGCAACAAATTCAGATATAAAAACATTTTTAAAGCCTGTGTTCAATAGCAAAATGAAATGCTTTCTTTGAGGAATCAAAATAAAAAGCACCATCAACTTAGCTCTACCCTGTATAACAGAAAAGAAAATTAGCAGCTTCGGAGGCCACAGAGCAATCATTTAATCCTGGTCATTGAGTAACTGACAAACGCTGCTCAGCCTCATCACTGAAAATGAAAACATATTGTAAGTCACTGTGTAATAATCAGCTAGTCAACAAGTGCATTTTGAATTTCAACATTTGAGGTCAAGACAAATCTACTTCTTAGCAGCTTCCTTGAGAATCTGCTGAGAAAATGCTTTCATAAGTATGCATCATCAACAATAATAACAGTAAATGCTTTTGCAGTATTTCCTATAAGCCAGGCGAAACTATTAACATTGTATGTACATTAATTAATTTAATCATCTATGTTTTTTCTTTACAGTTGAGGAAGATGAGATGCAGAAAGGTTGAGCGATCTTCCCAATGTAACACAGCAAATAAGTGACAGTCTGGATTTAAACCAAACCCAGATCGAATGGCTACAAGTTCTTGCTGTTATCCAGAACACTGTAATTTATCTTCTATGTCATGACAGGTTGACCCATTTAATATATTAGCTAGTACCAATTTTTCAGAGCAGATGATCATGCAATTGTTGGGTAAATATACAATTTTACTGTTTTCTAAGAAAACAGTTTTAGCCATTGAATGGCTTTTTTCCCCATCTCCCAACTCATTGATTAATTAGGATAATCTTTAATATAAAGATGAATTTTTTTAGCTTGGTCAACTTAAAGATTAATAGTTTTGTATCTAGTAAATATATATGATATCAGAAGATATATCCATATTAGAAAAATAAAATAGAAACATGGAAAATGCAGAGTTTAATATGCACAAAATACTATTACAAAGATGGAGATAATTCTTATAAAATACAAGACTATATTTTCAGGGATCATTTCTATAGTTTGTAAAATACAACAGCAACTACTCATATGCTCAGAAATCAGGCACTTTTAGCTGATATAGACATAAGTCTGGGATTGCAGGCTTATCTATGTTAATTTCCTAATGTACCCTGCAGATACTCCTATTAGTTCAAGACATTAAAGAATATCTTGAGAGTTAAGGTCACCCATATCATTATCACTTATCTAGGGAAGCTTCTTTAGAGTAATGTATTATAATCTATCAAAGATTTATTATTGAACTATCAGATAGGTGCTATACCAATTAGCCATGTGTTTTTCTCTGATCCATTTGCAAAATAACAAACAATACAGAATCAATATGAATAGGCATTATGCAAAATGCAGCACTGTCTTATCATCCATGTAGTCTCTCAGCTGCAGCCAATTACAAGACAGAGAAGTTGGGTATTCAGTAACAGTTGCCAAATTGCATTGTAAAGAAAAGAGTTTAAGATGTTATTCTAAGCTTCAGATTGCTTCATTTGAAGAGACAAATTTAACACATAGGAAACAATAGGAAGAAGAACTGAGTGTCACACTACTTGTCATAAACTCTAAGAGTAAAAATGAATTCAGCATATGGGAAGATGAATCTGAACCAAAAAGGTAAGATCTACATGATAGTGAGAAGAACACTTTTGGTCATTTAAAAATGTTGGATATCACTGCTTTGAGAAAGGAAGAGGAGCTGAGGGAAGCATTGAGACAGTTGGTTTGTTAAATTGCTCAGAGTCACACCCAAATTGGTGAACAGCAAATCTTTAAGAATTCTGAATGCCAATGTTCAAGGATTTTTTTGTTTTTTGAAACTACTTGTCTGAAAGTTAAGAAGAGAGTGATGAGATATAGACTGAGCCCTTGAATCTTCCTCCTCTTACAGAAATTAGGCAGAGAAGAAAAGCAAGTCTATAGCGACTATGGCCTTGATTATTATCTCAGATCTTGTGACGGACTTTGTCCTAACCAATCCCCATCAACTGTGGCATTTTCCTTCTCAGCTGATGTTCTTACATCTTCCCAGCGCCATCTGTATACCATATATTTCTTCAGGTTAGTCCATAACTCTTATTCTTTTCTCCTGTCATTCCATCTAAAGAATAATTTGAACTTACATGTATACATATCATAGAGAACAATTACATTCAAGGTCAAGATCAAGTGAAATCATCTAATCATTTTTTTCTCTCTATCTCTCTTTCACTCACTCAGCACCATTCCCTCTCCCAACAGCTTTAAAATTTACCCTGTGGATCCTCTTTAATTAGAGACTCTAGGGGAGTTCCTTTTCCAATTCCTGGCCTCATATATATGTTTTATATATATATCCATTTACATGTACATATATATGTGTGTGTGTGTATATAAAATATATTTAATGTGTGTGTGTAATAGATAATTTTGGCATCAAAAAATCGTGGCAATGGAGGCTTTTACCAGGTAATTCTAACTGAATGCCTGGAATGGCTAGGTGGCTTTTATTGGAGATAGATAATTCACTTATGTATTATTTCATTACTTTCATGTGTAGGCAAAGCCTAATGATTAGGGTGACCAGAGGTTTTTCTTTCGTGAGAGCTGTAAAAATACAGTAAGGCCCATCACCTTTATTGGTGAAGAAATTGTGTTTTATTTGGAAAGAAAACCAATAAAATGTATCTAAGCCAACAAAAAGTTGTGTTCTCAAACAAGTTAGTACTTTTAGAAAAGAGAACATATTGCTTACAAATTTTGTTACAACTTTGCATTTTAGTGAACAGCAACCTAGACATATAATATCAACTTCAGTTATATACACAAGAAGTATAACATTGTGCACACGAAGTTGTCTCCCCACCTTCCCTTCCTCTTTGCTCTCCCCACATGCCATCCCCACCCTGGCCATCACGTGTATAGAATAAACTTGGAGTCTGTCATTTGGGGGGCAAAAAACATTCATCCATTTTTGAATCCCCACAGCTTGAAATACAGTAGATGTGTCATAAATATTTATTGAATCTTATGCAGCTAAATGAATATTTAGATAACCATATGTGGTAATGGTTTTATGCAAAAGTGTTATATGAAGAGCTTTAGAAGTATAGGGCTCTAGGGGACAAAAGGACAGGAAGTCACCAGATAATTTACCCCTCTGTGGACTTTTGTCCAATCTAGTCCTGTTCTCCATATCTTCCTCTGGGTTTGTGCTTGCTGATCCTGTATATTCTACACACATCATCTCTTTTGTTAACAACTACCTAGCAGTTATGAATTACTATCCATGTTTTGCTATTAACCAAATGCACCATGGATGAATTGTACTCAGTGAAAAATGTCCTTCATATCCAGCCATTAAAGGTTTCTCTTGAATCCCATCTCAAAGCGATTTCTCTGCTCACAAAGGGTATATCTCAGAAGTTGCTAGTGTTCTTTGCGTTGTCCATCTAGCAGTGAAAAATAGCTTTTCTACAGGTCCAAGAGATTCCTCTATAAATAGAAAAGTTGGTCTGATATCTCAGAGTTTTAAAGGCTTGTTTTCCCATGATCCTTGATGGTAGCAGAGATACCTGTTGGATATATGAATACATGGAGTGAAATTTGAGTGTATATAACATGGAAAGATTGGAAAAGATGAAAATAAATTATATTTCTTCCTAGTTCCAAGTCTCAGTATGCCTGTGGCTCACAGTTTGATATGTGCTTGTGATACTTCATCACCTCATATATTCTTATATGGGTGGTTTAATTCATAGTCTCATGGTTCTCATGGGTCAGAAGAGCAAAATCTAAGGCAGTGAGTGACCCCAAGTTTCAGTATATTCCATTTCTTCTCCTGTATAATTTAATGCAATTATTATTCCATATCACAGTTAAACTTTACAGTAACTCTAAATTCTCCCTAATAACGCCAGGTTCTAGTTCTCCATGTAAAACATAAACCAAATTCAGTAAATTCAAGAATATAAAATGTCTTCTTGCCACTCATGTTCTATTATTCTACTAAATCTAACTGAGGCAAATAATTTTAAATCTCTTTATGATCTGAAGAGTTACATTTCTGTTTCATTTTGTCCAAACGTAACTGATGATTCCATATTTCACATGTGGAATTTCAGGGAAATTATTTGCTACTTGTAGATAATATAGAATATTTTAAAAATTAACCATAGAGATTTTAATTTTTGGTGATTAGCATATAATTCTAGACAGGGTGAGTTACTGTAGGTGCTACTCAAATCCATATAGTTTTGTCATGGGCTCATGACTTAGAATTAAACCCACATATCACCAGCTGCGCTCTCTATCACTTTCTTCCTCTCTTCTGGGTGAACAAAATTCTATTTTACTTTTTTAAATAATTCAAGAAACTTCCATCTTTAATCAGAAGATAAAAAATTTTTTAGGCAAATATCATGAGGAAAATATTTCAGTTGTTATTTCTCAACTGCAATAAGTAATTTTTAGTTTGACAGTGATTCAATCCATAAGGACATAGTAGCAGTCTTTAATAAATTCTGTTAGCAACTTTTTAACTTTTAGTTTTTTTCAATGATGTGTTTATTTCAAAGGAGCCTGCAGTGGCCAGAATGAACAAAGACAAGTAAATCCAATTTGTTTATTTGCCGTATGCCTGACCTCGAACTGGACCCATAAGACCATTTAAAAATATTAAATGAAATGAACTGTTTAAGTATTTGATTAATGTGGAAAAAAGATCCAATAACCTAAGTTACTTTCATATATTTTTTATATATGAAGTATCCTAGCTACTTATTTACTTACCTAGTTTATATTTCCTACATAATTGTCAATTCCCAACTTATTTTGTGCTTCATAGGAACAGATTTCTATTTAATAGATATAGACATAGTGATATTTGTGTAGTATCAGATTTATAGATTTGAAATTGCCTAACAATTTCAGATAACTCTATCCAATATTTTATCATCATTTTCTGTAAAACTGAATCATTTGAGTAAATTAACTAACTTCATCTTTTTTTAAAAGACCAGTTTTAAAGCTTTACTTTTAAAGAAAAAAAAATTATGAACTAGTTTATCATTGTGAAAATAGCATAAAATTATTGTGAGTTTTTAACATAGTTTCTATGATAAGACATCTATTTTCTTTCTGATGATTAGAGGATAAAGAGCACTTATTAATAGCATTCATCTTTACTTCTAGATTTGAAAATATGTAAACCTTGGTACATAACTGGAATTTCTTCTGTAACCCTTACAATGTTGGTTAAAGAGACTTTCATTTCCTATCAATGAAAAATCATTTTTAAGTTGTTGACTTTTCTTACTCACTATCTCATAATCTCAATTCCCTTCAAAAATTTAATATATCTAGGTGATTTGGCACAAAGCATAGCTATAAAAATACCATACCACTATTTGGCATTGACTTTTTTCTCTCTAAAGATTTTAGTTAATTTTAGATTCATGGAAATGAGTAAAAAATATCACAAAGCTACATAAATGAACCTAACTACATAAATGAATACTGACGGAATGCTGTGTAATAACAAGGCTGTGATTCTCAGCAGTACCAGGGACCAAAGGCAATAACAGAAACAAACAAAAATTCTGTCTTTGGAAAAACTGTTCTAAAAAGTTTACTTTGTCAACCAATTTAGTCCATTGTGTGGTAAAACTGTTAGTAATCTAAGATCTACTTCATCAAATTGTTCTAGAAGTTTTGATAAATTCTGATGATGCTGAGTACTCTATGTATTACTAGAAATAATGCTTGTCTGCTTTAAAAGTCACTGAGACTTATCTCTTTCATAAAGACTTTTGGATAATTCATTCCCTAAAATATGTTGAACAATCACCTCATGGTATTTTATTTTCATTTATATTACATAATTTGTAGGTATTGATATATGACAATAATCATATATTTGGCCTCTAATTTTTATTCTCTTACGACTCTAAATTTTCTCATTCTATCTTAGTTTTTAAATATACATTTATTTTTTTCCCATGAATATTTCTAATATCTCTAATAAATTTCCTTATATCACCCACATATAGAAAGAACCTCACTTTGGGAGGCAGGGAGATTATTCAGAAACTACCAGTCTCAGAGTTACTGCCTGGTCAGGAAGATGCACTCTGGATTAGGTAGGCAATAATAATGCAGGCTAAAAGAGAGGAGTGCGTGGACTTCTTTTTTTTTTTTAGAAGGGAACAAGATTGCTTCTATTGAGGTAAGCAGGAAAGAATTGGCTTCTGACTTACCTTTTAAAAGAGAATAAGGAGAATTTGGCCATGCAGACATAGTCAAAATTAGATTCCAAGCAGATAAAACAGAACTGACCCTAGGCTTAGAAATTTAGGTACAGGGGCAGCAAAAAATTTAGTTGAGAATTGGAGCTTTGTAAAGGGAGATTAGCTGGGATAGCATATAGCAAGAGAGAATAGAGTAGATTTTTAAAGCTCCTTGAGTACTGAGATACGAAATTTGGATTTTATGTGAAAGTCAACGGAATAGTCAAATGTTAGCTGTTTGGGCCTCTGCTGACTCTTTGAAGCTATTTGCTTTTTGAGGGTCAGACTGCATTCTTATACTTGCCATTAGATTTTGCACATAACACTTGTATACTTGGTTCCAAAAATTCTGACACTCCTCCAGGGATGTAGCGAAAGTAGTGGGGGGTCTTAAGAATACCAAGCCCAATGCTAGCACACAAGATTAAACAATAATAGGTCAAACACCAGTAGTTGGTATGTTTGCCAGCAATTTGTCTAAATATATCTAGCCACTTTGCCCTACAAGTTAGTTTAGAAATCTTGATAAAACAGGCTCTCTGGAAGATTGTTATTTCCTTTCTGACTGGCACAAAGCAGGATTTACTCTGAGAATGGCCTTTCACCTAGTATCTACTTCTGAAACTAGGAAGTCAATGACAAGTAGAAATATTTCTCCCTCTTAAATGGCAGTATACCATTACTTAAAAACCAGAACAAAATGATTAAGTAGACTTGTTCTTTATTTATTTTTTCTCTTCATACAATTAATGTTAGTTAATAACTTACCATATACAAGATACTATGCTGGATGATAGGCATACCAAAAAGAATATGTTCCTGGCCTTCAGAAGCTCCAGTCTGATGGTACGCACAGTGAAACAGGTTTAATAAATTGTAACAAGTGCTACCACACAGACATAAGTATGTGCTGAAACCCTCTTTCTCACTGCATGAGTGTAGTATTATCACTGAATATTTATCTAATACCTTTTAAATAATATTAATTAGGATAAAGCCATTCATTCATTCATGTAAACTTCTTAAATCTCTATGTTAGGAGGACAACGGCAATAAACTTGGTAACTGTGCTGGTTCAAAGCTCTTCATGTTAAATTACAAGGCCAAGAAGGGATTCAAAAGGAAAACCTGTGTTTTCTATGCCCAACCCCCAACCCTTCCTCTCTGTCAATGAGATTTTTACACACTGTGTGGCTTATTGCCTAGGAGAACTAAATTATGATGGACATGTGAATTAGACAAGAAAAGTCTTGGTTTATTAACAGCCTACATGTGAATTCTGACTGCCAGTCTCTAGACTATTGGACACAGCAGTTTATGCAACCATTGCTATGCATTTGCTGCAGATTTAACATAATTCATTATTTTAATGTCTGAGTCCTTATATAGTCTAATTTAGAAAGAACAGTACCAAAGCAATGAGAATTTAAGTGATTTGCCCTAGGTAAAAAAAGTGGTTTTTATGAAAGTGTAATTCAAAATCTTAATTCCTCTGTTAGAAAATAAAATGAAACTAAGAATTTCTAATACCGTTTCACAAATGCATTTCCCTGCATACAGGTTATTTTTAAAGTTTTATTCAACTACAGGGAGAATTTTAATTAGGGCTATAATCTTTTGCTTATTCCGCTTGAGCAATCCTTGGAGTTGGCAAATTCCTAACGTTATGATTTTTTTTCTCATTGACTCTATTTGTGTGGGTCTCACACACCTTTCCACAGTTAAAAAGATAACAGAGCTATAGAAGCTGACACGCAGACTTGGAATGATCCTTATCTCTCTTGTGGTAATATGATTCTGCTGTGTGACCAAGACTCCGGGAACCTTACCTCAAACCCACATATCAACAAGATACTGGATCTTGAATAACAAATAAGGGGAATGAGAGTGAAAAGCAGAGAAAGCATTCTCTTCAATAATAGAAAATCACTCTTACATAGAGGCTGTCCTCTGTGAACACCGTGGTCCCCTATGGGTAATCCTCTTTTAATTTTGAGGAAAGTTTTAGTTCACTCTTTCTCTCAGAGGTCAAGGTCACTTCAGAGAGCAAATTTATGATCTTCTCCTAATCTTCCAGCTCCACCTTTCTGTCTCGTCATCAGTAGCCGAGCTGTGGGCGCAAGTACTGTTTAGACCTGGATGTGCTGCCTCCAAGGGGCTCTCCAAATCTTCCATGTGTTCCTCTCAGGTCAGGGAATCTGTTATTTCCTTTTGGTTCTTCTGTTTATTGTCTAACACTATTTCTTTTCACTTCTTTTTCTTTTCTATTCTGAGAAATTATTATTTAAAGGTGTGAAAATAGAGAAAAAATACTTTATACATGCCAAGTTTTATACTACATCATTGAGATTTTCCCAGCTGGCCAATTCAAAAGAGCCAGGAACTCATGTGTGGAATGTATGTCCAAGGCAAAGCAAGCCTAAACCCAAGCAGTGGGATCAAAAAATAGTCTAGCTTGACAGGATACAATTAACATGATCTTATTTTTATATGAGCAGCTTAGTTCTTTACTTCAATAGTGAAATTAATAAGCTCTTTGAAGGAGAGTGACTATGGTACAGATCAAAGCATTAAGACTTGAATTTTTTTTTTCAATCGATTGGCATACAATCTTCTAAACTCAAACCATATTTTCTATGACAATCTAGCATTTATTATGAAATAACGTTAATATAAATATGTTCTAGTTCAGAATCAATTTACTTAACATATCATATTCCTGGGCATAATATCAATGATTCAATTAAAAGGAAAGTAGCTTTAGACATAAACCTGTATCATGAGAACAGACAGAGATATGGGGAGCATTTTCTTTTTGTGGATCATGTATCTGTTCATTTATGGCATTACATGGGTTAATCTTCTAATGAGACATAATTTGTTCCATATTATGTTACATATTGCCTAAAGTATTGAAATATTTCACAGAGTAAAATAAATGACAGTCATACTAAACAATATTTTTAATGCAGGATGCTAGGAAAATATACAGAAGCACTTCATATGCAATGTCAAAGGAGCTAAAATATCCAATAGGAATATTTATTTGTAGTCACGTGTTTAGCCTTTGCTACAAGGTATACTGGAACCATTCCAAGTGTTTTTCCTACAAGATTACTTCATTTGTACACAGAGACACTGTTTACTTAGAGTCTTGGATGGTTGAAATTCTTCCTCTTAAAACATGTGGCAATTATTAAACCTTTTAAGGAAGTACTGGAAAAGTATCAATCTATTAGGAATAGCTGGGAGGGCTGGGACAAGTAGTGCTGGAAAAACCAAATCTATACCTTTGAGCTTTTATCCTGTGCTCTCTCGCTTTCGCTAATGACATGAATGTTACAAGGCATCTGTTAGTTTTCACTGGGAATGTGGGAATGTAGAAGATATGGTTTTGAAAAATACCATTCCCAAAGGAAACCCAGTCAAGGCAGGAGTCATCGAGTGAACCTCAAACCCTAAATATATAAGGCACTGCATGTAGAGAGTATATAAGGGTGTGAAGAGAGAGAACGTCTATACTGTCCAATAGATTTGCAAAACATATTATGCCAGTTGTGCCAAATGGAAATTTAATGGACATTACAATTTTCTAATGGAAATAAGTAAAAAATCATTTTAAATTTTTATAATTTATTTTTGATGAAGAAAGCAAAAGAGATTTTAAAAAACAAAGCAAAATTGGAAAAATGAAGTGATAATTAAAGAAGTTTTATCTTACTTTAGACTTGCAGTTTCCATCGAAGTGAAAATAAACGTGAAACATATGGCTCAGGTTATGCAGTCACAGAAAAACAAATTTAAAGTCTTAAGGCCAAAGAATTCATGGAAGAATGCTTGTTCAGTTCTATAACAATTCAAAATTCTATTACAAGTTTTGAAAATCCCAAGAAGGCACAGAGTCAGATAGCTGAGGTCACAAAACTCAGAAGAGAATGCTCTCTCTGAAGCATTCACAAGGATTTTCCAGATGCCAGGGCACTGCCTGCATGTACATCAGGGAAAACGCTTCTGATGTTGCCTCTGAACCACACGAATTGTTCATCTGCCAGGGTTGGTGAGGGCCATTCTTGGAGTCAAATGGCTAGAGCCTGGATGGTAGAAGAGAGCAGAAGCAACATGAGAGAGAATGTTAGAGGCCGTGCATGCCTGTCTTTGCAGACCTTGGCTAAGAATTTGGATTTTGTTCTGATTGCCATGGGAGCCCACTATAGATTTTAACCTGGGAGAAGTGTGTGGGAAGAAACATGATTCCATTTGCATTTTTAAAATATAACTCTTGACACAGTGGAGAGGAGGAATTATAATATTAACTTCTAAATTAGCGTGATATTTGCTAAGTTTGTTTAAGATACCTGTCGACTTCTACAAATGCCAAGAAACAAAATACAAATTTATATCTTTTTAAAAAAATTTTTATTGAATTTATTGGGATCATATTGGTTAATAAAATTATATAGGTTTCAAGTATACAATTCTATAGTACAACATCTGTGTACTGTACTGTGCATTCACCATCCAAAGTCATCTTCTTCTGTCACCATTCACCTCCCCTTTACCCTCCTCTCCCTCCTCCACCCCCCCATTCTCTCTGGTAATTACTTCACTATTATTTGTGTCTATGAGGGTTTTTTTCCCCTTAATCCCTTAAGCTTTTTCACCAAGTCCCCCAATACCCTCCCTTCAGACAGCTCTCAGTCTGTTCTCTGTATCTATGAGTCTATTTCTATTTTGTTTGTTAGTTCTCTTTTCAACATCATGGGAATCCCCAAGGGGAACTATTCATCAAGGGAAGCAGAAGTAATGCAGAAGGAGGGAATGTCCCAATTTTAATTCAGCAGGAAAATGAAGGGAATGAGAAGTGTGAAACCACGTATTTGAAATATGCAGAGGTCATAGTCAAGAATTATTTTGTAATATAAAATATTGGAGAGACAAGAACTTAATCAAATAAATACCATTTAACAGATAGCAATAGTTCAAGACCAAAATGACAACCAATTAGAGTGTCTAGCTAAATTTGATACCTAGCTAAATAGATGCCTGAACATAAGATTAGCCCTAAAAATTAAATTAGGGTTGTCTCCCTATTTGTTGTTTTTGTCAACAGTATGACTATTTACCTAATTTTTCCAACCAGAAGACTGAGAGATATTAATTCTCACATATTCCTGACCTGTTTTCCTATATCCAATCAATTAACACATCCTGTCCATCTCATTTCTAAATACCCCTTTGTTTCTCTCCCTCTCTCTCCCCCTCCCCCCATTCTATCTCTCCCCTCATACACACACACACACACACACACACACACACACACACACACACATTCTTCAGAGTGACAAGATTTTTTACAGTTTGACCCTGAATACTATTTGGTCCCACCTCTTACCATTTCTCCCCAAGTACCAGGCTTCTAATTGTAATGAAACTGTATCTGAAATGTATTATATGTACTCAAGCTTTCTTTTTTTTGTTGTTGTTCTTAATGCTCTCTCTGCATAGAATGGCTTTTTTATCTTTATCTATTCAGAAGGTTAACTCACTCTCAAAGGCACCTTCAAGTTTACCACCCACCGTCTTTAGGTCTAAGATGCGATTTAGTTACAATATTCACTAGGCCCCCTTCACATTACTTCATTGCATCACTTAACATGCTGCATTTTGTTGGGGTTTTTTTTGGTCTGTTTCACAGACTAGACTGTGTGTCCTTTGAGGTTAAAGTCCCCAAGCCCATGTCTAAAATGTAATTGCTATAAATACTTGTTCAATGAAGAATAAAGGAAAGGAGGAATGAATGGCTTGATAACCCTGATTCTTTCTGCATTAGAATTTCTTCTCCTCTCTTTATAAGTTCCCAATGACTAAAGATTCTACATAGTTTATGTCCATTCTATCTATTGTTAGACCATTATTGGGTTTACCACCTACCTCTCTAGATCTTGCCTGTTAACTTCCCTTAGACTCTCCCCAGCTCTGGAGAAGCTACTTTAACAGACAGTATGTCTAAATGGGCACCATACTTTTCCAAAATTAACTTCAAAGGATAGACTGTCTTCCAATTCCTCCTGCTTCACCCAGTCCCAGGTAGTTACCCCATGCCTCTTTCTGTCTGAGCCACTTCCTGACCATCCTCTTTCACTACCTATGTTACTTGTGGTCATCACTTTAACTGATATTTTCACTCTACTGCTTTATAATTCTTTTGAATGGAAAATAGTTCAAAGAAATAGCACTATTTGGCATAATACTGCCTAACTGCTTCCTTACTAATTTAGTGTGAAGACAAGAAATGCTCCAGTTTTTTTACTGCATCCTCCTCTCCAAAATGTGTGGATTCTTTCTTTGACTCCAAATGCTTGCTTCATCAGTTTTTCTGCCTTCTGTGATTATTTTGTGGAATGACAGCCCAGAGCACAAGGTGAAAAGTTTTTTTCAAAACTCTTTTTCTGTACAATTTTTTTTAAAAAACAAGGTAATAATACATTAAAATAATGCAGTGCTGCGTTATTTAGGCAATAGTATCAATGCTGTACAGGAAAGTTAACTGGGTGTTATGGTAAATAAACAAACCAGATACAAAGTCTAAGTTATATTTAGGAATAGAATGTTTAAATATATGTTCATATTATTAGTTTCGCTCTTGAAAATCACATGTGGAATTAATCATTTGAACTATCATGATGAAGAAAATAGTAACTGTAAAGAGGGAGCAAGATGTTTCTTAGATAAGTCTCCTTTAACCCCTTCAGAAAGTTAAGAAAAATATATTTCATAGTTGCAATGTAATAGAATACACTTGAACTGGTAAATGCTACATAATCAGGATCAAAAATCTGAAATACAAAATAGGCTGATTCAATACCTCAATTAATGGGCTCGAGATATCACATGTGGCCGACTCTCTGAAGCATTAATACATGACATGAGATCCACTCACATGAAACAAAATCTCTGCCCCTCACTTCTGATGGAAGCGGAAGCTGTAGGAAGTCATTGTGCTGTGGGAATCTGGTACTTTTAGGAAGGATAAATAATTTAAAGAAATTTGGGGATGCCATATTTCAGCTAACTTTGTGTGGGTATATATATATATTCCCAAAATCATATCTCTGGCTGTTTCTTGATCTGGGGATGAGGGAGACTGCCTTTTTCATTTTTTTTCCTTTTTTAAAAAATAAAATTCCTTGTAATGAAGTTCCTGGTAAGTCTTTTGGAGTCTTATACCTTAGATAGGGATTTCCCCAGTAAAAAATAACTTAGTTCCAACACTTTGCAATGTGTGCAAATAATTTTTATCCCAGTAGGAATGACTGAAAAAATAATTCTAAATAGTTGTCTTTATAAGAAATACATTATTTGTTTCTTGTCATTACTGTCTCAATTTTGGCATTACTCTGTATAACTCTATTAAAAGTTAGACCTAATTTGATTATTTTACCTACTCATTTATGAAAGGAAGTCATTTTATCTATAGAAATAGGATCTATCAATCATTAGGCACACATATAATTTTTTTCTGCAATCTTAACCTCTAAAGCATTGTATTAGCTATGGTTATTTGAGATACCTATCCATTTCTACAAATGCCAAGAAACAAAATACAAATACATATCTTTTTAAAATTTTTAAAGAACTTATTGGGGTGATTTGGTTAATAAAATTGTATGGGTTTCAAGTGTACACTTCTATAGTACAACATCTGTGTACTGTACTGTGCATTCACCATCCAAAGTCATCTCCTTCTGTCACCATTCACCTCCCCTTTACCCTCCTCTCCCTCCTCAACCCCCCCTTCCCTCTGGTAATCACCATATTGTTCACCATACTGTTGTTCGTGTCTGTAAAGAATTTTTTTGGTTTTGTTTTTTTTGCTTAATCCCTTCACCTTTTCCCCCCAACCTCCCAACCCCCACCCCTCTGACAGCTGTCAGCTTTCTGTACCTAAGAGTCTGTTTCTATTTTGTTTGTTAGTTTATGTTGTTTATTACATTGTACATATGAGTGAAATCATGGTATTTATCTTTCTCTGACTGGCTTATTTCACTTAGCATAATGCTCTCTAGTTCCATCCATGCTGTCACGAAAGGGAGGATTTCCTTCTTATTTTTATGGCCAAGTAGGATTCCATTGTGTAAATGTACCTTCGCTTTTTTTACCCACTCCTCTACTGATGGGCACTTGGGGTGCTTCCAAATCTTGGTTATTGTAAATAATGATGCAATGAATGTAAAGGTGCCTATATTCTTTCAAATTAGTGTTTCAGATTTCTTTGGATGTATTTCTGGAAAAGGAATTGCTGAAAAATAAGCAGTGTCATTTTTAATTTTTTGAGGATACTCCATACTGCTTTTCACAGTGACTGCACCAATCTGTATTCCCACCAACAGTGCAGAAGTGTTCTCTGTTCTCCATATCCTCAACAACACTAGTGGTTTGTTGACTTATCGATCATAGTCATTCTGACAGGTATAATGTGATATCTCATTGTCAATTTATTTTGCATTTCTCTGATGATTAGTGACATTGAGCATCTTTTCATGTGTGTATTGGTCATCTGTATACTCTTTTTGGAAAAGTGTCTATTAAGTTCCCTCACCCTTTATTTTAATTGTATTGGGGTTTTTTTTTTTGGTGTTGAATTCTAGAAGTTCTTTATAAATTTCATATATTTACACCTTATCAGATATATGGGTGAGTATGTTCTCCCATTCAGTGGGTTGTCTTTTATTTTGTTGATGGTTCCCTTTGCTATGCAAAAATTTTTTAATTTGATGTAATCTCTTTGTTTGTTTTTTCTTTTGTATCCCTTGCCTGAAGAGCTATATCATAAAAAATATATTGCTACCAACAATGTTCAAGATTTTACTGCCTATATTTTCTTCTAGGATTTTTATGGTTTGGGGTCTAATATTTAAGTCTCTAATCTATTTTAAATTTATTCTCCTGTGTGATATAAGAAGGTGGTCTAGTTTCATTATTATGTACCATTTATTGAATAAACTCTCTTTAGCCTATTGTATGCTTGCTTCCTTTGTTAAATATCAATTGACTATAAAAGTATGAGTTTATTTCTGGGTTCTCTGTTCTGTTCTATTGATCTATGTCTCTGTTTTTATTTCTCTGATGATTAGTGTTAGTGGGCATCTTTTCATATGTCTATTGGTCATATATATCTCCTCTTCGGAGAAGTAGCTACATAAAGGTGGAGGAAACATGCTATCTGATATCAATCTATTCTACAAGACAACAATAATTCTAACAGCATGATATGGGCATAAAAACAGACATATAGATCAGTGGAACAAAGTAGAGTCTAGAAATAATCCCACACCTTTCTGGTCAATTATTATTTGACAAAAAAGACAAGAACATACAGTGGGATAAAGACAGTCTATTCAACAAATTATGTTGGGAAAATTGGAGAGACACGTGCAAAAATAAACAAAACTAAACCACCTTCTTTCACTATAAACAATAATACACTCAAAATGGATTAAAGACTCAAGTGTAAGACTTGAAACCATAAAAATCCTAGAAAAGAATCATAGGCAGTAAAAATCTCAGACATTTCTCATAGCAGTATGTTTTCTGATATATCTCCTTGGACAACAGAAACAAAAGAAAAAAAAGCAAATGGGACTACATCAAATAAAAAAGTTTTGCACAGCACAGGAAATCAACAAAATGAAAAGACAACCTACTGAATGGGAGAACGTATTCTCCAATGATACATTTGATAAGGGGTAAATATCCAAAATTTATATCTTAATATTTGCTTTAAAACTTATATAATCAGCCTTAGCTAGTGTGGCTCAGTTGGTTGGAGCATCATCCTATAATCCAAAAGTCCTCCTGTTCGATTACTTGTGGGTGCACAGGCCTAGGATGTGGGTTCCACCCTGAGTCGGAGCATGCAAAAGAGGCAACTGATTGATGTTTCTGTCTCACATCAGTGTTTCTCTCTCTCCTCCACCCCCACCTTTCTTCTCTGTCTAAAATGAATAAAAATGTCCTCAGGTGAGGATAAACATTTTGTACAAGCACATTTTATCAACTTTATATGCAAAAGGCCTGATTTGAGGTTTCATTTGCTTATTTTCAAACTCTTTGCATGTGTTGTGAAATGGTAAATTTCTGAGATCACTGTTAAAAGACCAATGTGAAGAAGAATTAGGCATTGAAAAACTAGTTTTCAAATTAGAAAAAAAAAATGTTGACTTTATAAATTAGGAAAAAAAAAAGAATGTGTTTTCAGAGTTTGAACTCTGTTCAAAATTTATACTATAGATGTTATTAGGTATTATGACTCAAGGTAAATGTTTGTCTCTTTCATTTGTTTTTTTTGTTTTTTTTTTTTGCTTTTTTGGCAAAATTCCACATGACAGATTTTATGTTAATACAGATAAAAAGATGAAGTTGGGGGGGGTGGTTTGGGTATAAAGGTTGTTTCGGGTAGCCTCAGCTAGAACACTGGGTAAAATCATACAATTTTGAAATAATTTTATTTTGACAAATTTCCAACATGCTACATATATTAAGGAAAAGTAGAGTTTGATTTAATATAGTTTCAGAAATATGGACAGTAGTGTCAAATCTAAATCTTCTCAAGCATTAACTTTATTCAAACATTGTAAACTAATTCTTTGAATGTCAATAAGTCAGAAAAACAAAACTTTAATGTTGTGAGTGGATATCTCTATTCATCTTTATTTGTTAAAGTCCCAAATGCTACTACAATAAAACAAATGAATAAAAAACATTCATTTGCCAATAGGGACTATTGTGTTAACTGCAAAGAGGCATTGGCCTTGGTGAAAAAGGAGCAAGAAGGCACAAAATTGCCTTTGTGGGTGAAAAGGGAGAAAAAAATATTTATTTTTCTGTGTAAGTGTTTCAGTGATAAATTTTAAATGATGATTACTTTTCTCAAGTGTCTGGTAACCTTTGCTCCCATCCTTTGTCTCCTTATACTTTATTTTACAATGACGTATTTTAAAACCTAGAATTACAGTGGGATTTATTCTAACTTCACTTATTTTTATATTAAACTCCTTCAATTACCATGCATTTATTAGACCTATTTTAAGATAGATCAGATATGATAGGCTTTGCTAATATTCTTCATTAATAATTAAATTGTACTGAAACCAAATATGTAAATAAGTAAGAATTACAAAATCAATTTGCATTGAACATTTAAAAGCGGACTAGGTGTTGAAAGACTTCAAAGTTTACATTGCAGCTTCTTTAATTTAGGAAATACATTCTCATTTGAAATGTGCTAGGGAATTCCTCATCTCATATGATCTATGACTTGACATTTGTGATGAATATAGACAACAATGAGTTGTGCAATCATTATGTGTGTGCGGAGGGGGTGCTGTACATTGGAGCTGAGTTTTAAATTAAAAAATGCATAATTTATGTAATGCAACCTACTAAAGCTAAGATGCATTTTAAGTTTGTATCTCCAACCCAGGATACATTGGTAACTTTGGTTTACCATAGTTTTAAATAAAATTATCAACTAAGAAGCATTGCTGTACTGTTATTTTACATCATTGTCCAATGAACAATTTGACCCACTTATTCTATTATTTTCAGAAGACTTTCTGGCTAATACCTGCAGACGTAAAATGTTTTGGGACACACGATTAGAAAGAATTCCACATGTACAGAAAGAGAATAAACAGCAGAAATAAGTGTTTACAAGAGAAGATTTAAATTTCATTTAGGGAGTATGGAAATTGAGACAACTGTAAGTCACACGGTGGAAAGATCAGTGGAAATTTGGGGGTGAAGCTCAGGAGGGTGATGAGGTGTGGTAAGAATGTGGGCCCGGGGAAATGCATTAGGTTGCCTGTGGAGAGTGTAGACTGAGAAGAGAGGTAATCGTGGGACAGCACCTGGGGAACTTCCATATTTTGGGAGGCAGGGAAAGAATTATTCAACAAAGGAGCTAGAGAAAAGTCCAAAAAGGCAAGAGGGGAGAAAGACAGATGATGTCATAGAGGCAGGGCCAGTCAGTATTTCAAGAACAAAAATGCTCAACTATATTACATGATTTTATAACATACTTTAGTCCTCATTCATAGCACTTACTGGATCTGGAATTATTTTTCAGGCTGGATTGCAAACTTCATGAAGAAGACTCATGAGTGCCTGGTTCAGGGCTGTATTCTCAGTGCTGTGAATGGTGTCTGGCAATTGGAGAGCTTACTAAAGTTTCTGAATGAGTAAATAAGTGAATTTATGAATAGATGTATAAATAATGAATGCCCAGATGCAAGCATGTAGTAACAATTACAATGAGGATGATAATGTGTCTATAAAATATGAAACATGAATTCCTAAGTGACCTGGGCTAGAAGCTTTATTGACATAGGGGCATATACTAGCAGTCTACAGAAATGCTGTTTACTTGGTGCAAATTGCAAATTAGGGTGCATTCATCACTAATGTGTATGAGGTATTAATTTTAGTAGATTGAGAATTCTTTGGAATCTGACCATATTTTCAATTCAAGTTTTCATTTTTTACCCAGGCCTACTTTCTGACCACACCTTCATCTAATGGTGACCTATGTGGCTATTTTAGAATATGTCAAAATGGTTAAATTATACCTGAAACACTGGGCACACCAAAGTATGAGACTTAATTCTTATATGATGTGAAGAATTGTGCTCTAAGTTAGTAAGTTAATAATAAGAGTGCTTAGGCTAATGTAGCCAACAAGATTTGTGTAGTACAGCCTATAAAATGTTGACACCTAGATGACAACATTTTGTCTTGCTAACAAATCCTTGGTGTATTGCTAATAAGCTATTTTACAGATATGGAGAAAGGAGTATATAAAGATTGGATAATGTTCTAAAGCACATGACTATTGTGGCAGAGTGGAAATGTTTTACAGTCACCTCCTGAACCCAAATTCAATGTTCTCTTGACTATATTGTACCATCCTTAATAAACAGAAATAAAAACAATCAGTTCTTTCAACATTCCTCTTTGAATACATACCAGTCTTTCCTGCGACCTCTGGTTGCTTCGTATCCCTGGATTCCTAGCTCCATCTCCCCAGCTCAGGGGGGCCGTCAGGCTCACGTGGATGCCTCTTCCCTGCACTGGGGCCTGGAAACTCTCAGCATGCAGTCGCCAGGGGCAGTCTGAGGGCTCGCTTTATTTCTCCTCTCTTAGCAATTACTGTCCTGTGCTAGCAGATATCCATGTCTGAAAAAACAATGTTCTTATATATTGTCTGTTTTTATTTTCAGTTATTTCCAGCTGATGGGTAAATTCAATCTTTGTTACTCTGTCTTGGATGGAAGTAGGAAGTCCTGTCTTTTCATTTCGATATAAGAGAGCTCATTTTATAGACTTTTGGCAAAACACGTCCTGGGAACTCTCAAAGGCAAGGGCATATGCATACTCGAATACACTATTTAATGACATAGGAAGATTCTATTCCCAACATAATATATATTTAATGACCTCTTATAGTGGCAAAGATTTGATTTTTAAGATTATAAATTCAAACTTAAATGGAACGACTCTCAGGAAAATTATATCTTGGAGAATAATGAGTGAAATAGAAGTATTTACATTAGAACTATTTGGACACTGCTACTGTATTTTAAAGGCAGGCAGTGCTGTTGACCTGGTTGGCACTGGGGAGGTGGGAGGGGCTGTGAGAGACCAGTGCCAGGCAGCTGGGAATACGACAGCTGCTCTTTTTGTTCACTCTGCCACTGGCCCTGCCAACGCACGTGAGCCTCTCACAAATCATGCAAATGTTAGGGCCTTTATGGTGCCACCTCTGCTTCATGCAGGCAGGGTGAGGGAGAGAAAACACTTGTGCATTCACTCACACACACATACGCACACACCCCATCACAAAATTTGGCAAGGATTTTGTAGTTGCTAAGTCATGTGCAGAGAGAGCATGGTTGCTTTCACATCACTGAGCCTGATGGCCCAGGGAAAGTGGACAATTTACAGTTCTCCTGCCAAAGGAAAGCAGAATTAGGGAAATGCATGACCTAGGATGATCGCTAGAAGATTCCAGAAAGCCCTTCATATAGGATGTCTTCCCCTAACCACGGCAACAATCATTGATTTTCCTCTCCTGAATGCCTTAATCACTTATAGTCAGTCCCAAGCAATTTAGGACACAACTGGCTTGTTCTTTTTTACTAAATAGGTGCTTTATGTTGAGAAATACTTTATTTTAACCAGCTGAGTCCTCCCTGAGGACAGGCTTTCTGTGCAATACGTTTGTGAGGCCCCTGTATCCCAATTGCCACCCTGGTCCTTCGATTCTCTCTATAAAGCTGGACTGTTGGTTGTGGTCCAGCAGGCTTTTCCCCTTTGTCTAGAGGTTATCTATGTATATGGTAGTGATTCTTGTCTGACACTGTCATCATCATAACAGTTAGGATGCTGGGGTTAGGGAGAAGGAAGTGACAGGGAGCCACAAATAAGCCGTCTCTGTCAGCCTTTCACTGACACCAAGCCATAAATCAGACTGCAGTATGGGAAAACTCAGCCCAGTTCTTGCCCTCCTTCTCCATTTGTTTCTGCCACATCTGCCTTAAACCAGATAAAGTGTTTTATAGCTACGGGGAGCAGATAGTCATTGTGAGACCAGCCTTAAGGACAGTTTCCTGTGGTGTCTGTACTTATAATAGGTGTTCATCATAAACCCAACTTACAAAGGGCCAGAATAAGACCATGTGATTTCACAGTTAATTCTGAATCTCCACAACCAATGAATGCCTTTGAATGAAAGGAAGATACTTTATTTGTCAGAGGAGAAGCCAGGTGATCTAGGTAAAGGTAAACATTTGGAGGAAGCTGATCCCTGTCTCTCAAATTTGGAAAGGGGAGGAAAATCCCATAAGGCGCGCACACACACACACACACACACACACACAAAATAATAATATGAAGGGGAGTTGTGGCTCAGTGGGTATAAAGTTTCAGTTATGCAAGACAAGTAAGTTTTAGAGATCTACAGGCACAACATAGTGCCTATAGTTAACAAAGCTATATTGTGCACTTAAAAATTTAAGAAGATAGATCTCCTTTTAAGTGTTCTTAACAAGCGCGTGCGCAAACACACACACAGAGGCATAAGAAACTTTTGAAGGTGATGGATATGTCTATTACCTTGATGGTGATGATGGTTTCATGGATGTGTGCATATGTCCAAACTTATCAAACTGTATACATTAAATATATATATTCTTTGTATATCAATTATACCACAATAAAGCTGTTGTATGAAAGGGAATAAATGAAATTATCTTCTGGAGAACAGGCCCTTGTAGTACAGACTTGCCCCTCTAGGTGAGTGTTCTAGCGACCCATCTGTATCGGTGCACCAGCTGGCATTGTTGTGAGAGGCTGCATTTGGCTCCAGTGGATCGTTTTTGAAGACTCAACACATTGGCCCATTTCATGATGGGGGATTTACAGGCATACCTGCCCATACCACACTGAGTGTCAGCAGTTTTTGGCCAAAATCAGCATGACCCTTGTGCCCCACCCTCCCCATTCACCCCATCTTGCTCTGAATGACTTTTATTTGTTTGTTTTCTGGATAGAAACAATTCCTCAAAGGAAAATATTTTACTGATGTGAAAGAGGTGAAACAACAAACAGCAGAAATACTAAAAGGAACATTAAAATGCATCAAAATCAAAGAGTTCAAAAATTGTTTTGAGCAGTGGAAAAAGTGTCTCCAAAGGTGTATTACATCAGATGGGGAGCACTTTGAAGGTGACTGAAGTTTAAACATGTAAGAATAAATACACGGTTTTTTATAAATAAATCCCAGGGTTTTTTGGGTCTCCCCTTGTATATACATGCATATATATAAGATAACATGTGGCAATTTTAGTTTCAAAAAGCATGGAACACCTTTCCAAAAGTAGTATCATTAATTACTATAGTAATAATTTAAAAATTGATGATTCTGAAAGCATTAATCTCTCTGGATTTTATAGAATATATTTTTCTTTCCTTGTTTGTATAAATGAGTGGTTAAGAGCAAAGGGAAATCTCAAAACACAGAAGGATTAAAAAACTGATAGCAACCTTCTGTTGTTGTTTTCTTTTTGTCATTTTTAATGCCAGTGTAATAATAAGGAAGGAGTTGTCCAATCTTTGTGAGTCTGTTAGACTGGTGTGTGGTAGGGAAGCAGGAAATATGGTTGCTTTTTGAATTTACCTCAGTCCTGGTTAGAACTGAACAGTACGGAATCAGAATCTAACTGCCATAGCATGGCAGTTGATATTCATTACTGGTATTACTAAATACTAATGTATTTCTAAAAATATTTCATTCACTTTAAAATTAACTCTTGAACGAAGGAACTGAGCAATAACAGTTTTTGTTCATTCTTGATTAATAACAATAGTGACAAGGTAAGCCCAGGGTGGCTTTAGAACGTGCTGCTTCTGGCGGGCCCTACGTCTTTGTTTATGCGAAGCTTCTTATATTTTCTGAATGCCTTTAAATAACATAAAATGTATTAATTATTAAATAAAAAACACAATGATCAAAACAAAGGAACACATCATCAAAACAATGTATGTCCAAATTCAGTTAATTTTAATGAATATTTAGCACTATCATCTAAATATAAAATTTCAATTTTAGTTATCTTAAAAGACTGAGATCTTTTCTTTGTCATTAAAAACTGTGATATTTTAAACTCTAGTCTGTTAGTTGCAGGTTGAGATAGTATGTAAAATTAAGTTTAATATTCCACTTAAAGAAAGGATGCTTGAATCTGTCGTCAGTCTCACTTTTTTATTATAGTCCTCATAAAAAATTTAATGTGAGCACCTTTTCCTGAAAAAATACTTCCGCTTTGGAAGTTTGGAAAAGCATAGTCTTCTATTTATGGTCTATTTGCATAACACAGTAAAATAAAAGGATATATATTTTATAATTTGCCCATATTCAGAATTTTTACTCTATTTAGTCCCGAATCATGACTAGGTGGTATATTTTAAACTTGCAACTGTTCTCCATAATTTAAGCAGTGTCTGAAATGACATTCAATTGCTCCTTTTATTTAAGTTCTAGCAAGACGTTTCCCTGATGCACAGATGTAGAGGCTTCATCAGCACTAATTTCAAAGCTCTTTTTTCCAGATTATATTGGAGCAATCACAATATCGGCAACTAGAAAATTTCTTCTCCTGAAGTATATATGTTCAATAATCAACAAAAACAACAAAAAGATTCATCTAACATTTCTCCCAAATATATGGAATGTATATTTTTACTTTGCCCACCAGAGATTTTATCCATCAACAATGTAAAATATGCCTGTTACCATGTACCTATCAGAGTCATGGCATCTCCTACTGAAGGTACAAAGTCTACAATGTAATTTTAATACCATTATTAATTTTAGAGAGGGAAAGAGAGAGAGAAACATCAATGTGAGGGAGAGACATCAATCGGTTGCCTCTTGTATGCGCCCTGAATGGGGACGGAACCAGCTACCTAGGGATGTGTGCCCACCAAAACTCGAACTCGTGACCCTTTGGTTCACAGGATGACACTGTAACCAACCAAGCCACACTGGCCAGGGCTACAATGTCACTTCATAAACTAATTTATGTAATATATTATGTTGTTTTCTGGAAAAAAAAGCACAAATATTCAATAATTTACAGGCAGCTTTTTCATGATTTTTAGAAATAATCTATGCCACTTTTTGTTTTAATATGTAACTTTCAATGGCTCTCTGTAGTCCTGATATCTGCTTTGATACTTGCAACAAGGGAAGCAAACTTTTTTTAATTTAAGAAACTTAACATGAGTTATCTAGGCACAATGTCATACTGCAGCTCTCTAGAACTTATTCATATTGTATAACTAAAGTTTTATACCCCTTCAACAGCTCCTTCCCATTACTTCTAACCACCAGCGCTTGGCAACTACTATTCTACTCTGTTTCTATGACCTTGACTCAGATTACTCATATAAGCAGAATCATGTAATAATTGCCCCTCCCTGGCTTTTTGCTTGGCATATGTTCCCGTGCTTCATCCATGGTTTCACATATGACAATATTTCCTACTTTTTAATGGCTGTATAATATTTCATTGCATACAAATACCACTTTTCTGTACACATTCATCCATTGGTGGACATTTAAGTTGTTTCCATATCCTGGTTATGGTGAATAATGCTACAATAAACATGGAAGTGCTAATAATCTCTTCAAGATCCTGATTTCAGGGTTTTTTTGGATAAACACCTAGCATGGGATTACTAGAAGTGAGTAGTACTTTGTATTGGAAATAATTCTCTGTGCTTTTGTCTGAAAAAAGATCAGTTTGCTTGAGAAATAACTGTTTGCTAAATTTATTTTAAATTAATAGTATTATGTAATTATAATATTTGTTGAAATAATTAGGAAATTCAATACTGTAAGTAGGCTTATGGGACACTACTTCAAAATAACTTTTTCATAATTCCTACTCTATTTTACAAACACACACATATCACATTCACATATTTGGTTGCTTCAGCATAGAAAATATTTTTCATTGACAATACAATATATCATAATGGTAATAATGAAAAAATATTAAAAAATATAAGCAATAACTCAAAAGAGGCACTGAAAACATTTACTGAGACAACATTATACTACTGTGAATTCTAGGAAGAAAGCAGATAAAATGGATGGAAAATATTATTAATAAAATAATAAATATTACTCAGAACAGAGAAGGAACTTGAGATTTTTAATTGCAAGGGCCCACTGAATACCAGTTTGGAAGACGAATAAGTCTATATTATATTACTGAAAACAAATTGGTAGACTATTTAGAAGGTCAATGGTATGCAGTAATGTGCCATAATATATTACACATTAAGTTGAGAAATAACTGTTTTTCAAAAGACGTCTATATTCATGTATAGCATAGAAAAACAATTCATTGTAACTTATGAGAAGGCTCAAATGGTAATTCACATAACTATCTGTGGTCATTTTAATTCTATTGAAAATGTCCTCCTTTACCTAAAATAGTGAACAGTTTACATAAATATTAAATATTTAGAGATATAAGCACAACAAATCAATTTTTCTTATCACTTCTCATATTGGAACCCTAAAATTTTCATGCACACATATTTTATTAAAAATAGTAAAAATCCTTTAAATACAGGGTCTGGCAGAAGTAATGCCTGCCTGTTTGAGTGTGGTTGGTAGGGTAACAATATGGGTGTAATAATTTATTGTTTCAATTTGAACATTTCACCTAAAATGTCATATGGTATAGTTGCATGTAATATTGTTATTTATAGAATTACATGTTTCTGATTTTATAATAAAAGATTTTGTGATTAAAAAAGTGGTGTCATTTGTGCTGGACCCTGTATGTATGATACATATACTACAGTATATATATTATATTTTATAGATGGAAAAACTAAGAGTAAGTAATTGCTTCTAAAATACATTCTGAAACTCAGTTTCTTAATTTAGAAAGTGGGCAAAATAATGATACCTGCACATATAGTGACTTCTAGGAAAAAAATGCACTAATGCATATAAAATAATAAGGACAACACCTGGCACAGAGTAATATCTCAGTGACAATTAGGTATTATTGTTACAACATTGGACTTAGTTTATCTTTATTTTAGAGTATATGGTTGTAGCAAAAAATAGAACTTGAAAACATGCAGATAAAAATAAAATGCATTAAATCTGCTTGGTTATGAAGAAAGAGACTGGCGATAATGTAATACACAATGTTTTTACCTTTTAATTGAAGTCATTTTGTACTATTTAATTTTTAAACATATTCAAATGTAGGTAAAATTATTTCCTTGAAGATTTTCTTCCATTGTATATATTTGTTTATTCTGCTTCTCATAAGCCTGAACATAATAAGCACTGAGTAAACATTTGTGGATGAGTCAATTATGAAAGAATCATCTGTAGAATCATAAATATCTTTCTCACTCTCACCGCTGACTTAGAAAATATATTTCTGCTAAACTAGAGCCCAGGTTAGCAACTCTTTCATACTCCAACAAAATAACTTAATTATTTCCTTCTTTACTTTAATTATTGAAATGCTGTAGAGATAAAATGAAAATATTATTTGTTCATTTCAGCCTATATGTGGTAGTTTTGTTTCAGAATTGAAATCACCCAACCATTTTCCTATATCTCTTTGGAAACTTTCTGAGAAAAAAGTACATTACAGGATTGGAAGCTTGGTCATCATTCTTGGATTCTACCAAATCCTGCCCTTAGCTTCCTGGCTTACCATTGTGTCATTCACTAGTTTTACATGTGATTTGGGGATAAAGGTAATGGGATTTCTGATTATCTACCTAAAAGGATATAGTGGAATTCTCCATTCAGACCTTGGAAGGGAAGAACTGAGGTAGAGTCTTGTTCTGGTCATTTACTGAATAAATCTAAAACTTAGTCTTCTCTTTTTAATTGGAAGTGGATAAGGAAAGGAGTGGTCTTGGACCTTTAATGAAATAAGCACATGCGTATGAATTGGAAACTGCCATCACTGCATCAATGACAACATTTAGCCCAGACCTGAAGGAAACAATGTTAATTATTATTTTGCTTAAAGAAGATGTAGTAGTGAAATCTGGGGGGGGGGGGGAAGTCATAATAATAATTACCATGAAATATCAAACCCAGAATATCTCAACAGTCATGTAATCTGGAGAAATGAATACTATAAAATGTTAGTGATAATAAAAATTAAAAAATTTCCATAAACTTGGTTAAGTAATCAATGTCCTATTCTGGTGACTCATAATTATTCTTGTAGAGAAAACTAGAGGTGATATTTGATGTTTTTGGAGAAAATATTAATTGTAAAATAAAAGTATGTTGACTTAGGGTTTCAGATTCTTGCATTATAAAAAAACTTAGAAAAATTAACTTTCAAAAGAAAATTGTTTTTAATTGTTGTAATGTACATTTATGTGTAGAGGGTGCTTTACTGAAATGCATCTTTAAAAATTGCATCAGACTACTATTTTTACAGATAAACTGTAGCAATATCCTTAATCAGAATATATTCCAAGTGCCTTATCTTAAAGAATAATTTTGAAGCATAAAGTGAGGAAAAAACTGTGCCTGCAGAAAAAAAATAAATAAAATGCTACCTGTGCTTCCACCAAATCAGGAAAATGCATTTCTGCATTTAACCTATATCTCAGATTATGTTCCTGAATGATACACTGGCTTTTGCCGCAACATCCAACATATCAAACTTTAACTATTTACGGTTTCTTTCCTCCTTGAAATCACAGTAACAACTCTTTTCCTGGGGGTAGGAGAGAAAGGTTATGCTATAAAAGCTATCTTAAAATGAGCATTTTATTTATGCTGTTTTTATTGAACCTAGGAAGGTTGGGAATGTTGAAAACTATTCAGGACCTTATGCCATCTGCCCTTATTTCATATGTTCCTTCATATGAGTTGGAACAAAGAAGTGGGCTGGATGGAATTAAAGAATGTATATATATATAAAAAAAAAAAAAGAAAGTAGTGATCAAACGCTACTGATAAGGCAAGTCAGTGTGCTCCTGGGTGATGTGTGTATTCAACTCCAGGCTGACTCCTCTTATGCTAATACAGCCAATTTCCTCTTTTATTTCATTTCTGGAGCCTGAATCTGCGATCTCTGATAAGGTTCCCAAGGATACCGCCTTCACTCACAAACGGGGAGGGGGTTGGGGGAGTGGGTGATGGAGATGTGTAACTCGGAGAGAGCACTACTGGATGAATAATTTAAAGCTCCGCCCGGAGATTTGAGGCAAAATGCAGAGATAAGACACACCACAGGGTCTTCTCTGTTTATTCAGAGCTTCATCTTCCAATGACAGCTGACCTCCAAGGTCAAGGGTATGATGGGAAATGGAAAAAAACAGTGGGAAAAGGTACAGCACAACCCAGAAGACAGTAATGATTTACTTTGTGTCAAATGAAAAATTGATCTTTTTATTTAGCCACTTTTTTTTTTGGCGTTCATCAATGGAAAAACTGTGATTGAAGAAACTTTGCATAAACCATAATATATTCCTGATATGGAGACACTCCCACAAGCTCTTTTTCAGCAACTTCAGCTTGACATCGTTTAATACTGTTTTGTAAGAAAATTTTTAAGGTCAGAATGAACTCTGACTACAAGAAGTGTCTATGGCTTAAGACTCCAATGACAAACACAGTATCTGGATTCAAAGGCAATTTGACCTGTAGTTTCTCTTAGGCAAAGGATATGTTTCCTTAGCTTCCTACCTTTTTAACTTTGCACCAAAAAAGGTTGCACTTTTCCCCCTCATTACATTTTTCTGGAGCCTTACATAATCCCTTTTGCAGGATAACACATCTCATACACTGAACCTAATCAAATCTTTGTGTTTTTACGAGTGTGCTGCTTAAATCTCCGAGTCTAATAACTCTTTGCAGTTCAGAAAATTTGAAGCCATTTGTCCTGGCTGGAACCATATTGTTAGTTTTAGGATCTTACAAATTCTGACAGTAAGACACGCACCTAGAAAAGCCCTGCTCCCCATTATCAAAACCGTCTGCTCTGTGGCTCCTATTTGTTTCCATAGAATACAACCATGACCTCTGCAGAGAGAGAGGCAATGTCAAATGTTTCTCAGGGCTGGTTTACATTTCCCTCATAGTCTGAAACTGCTGTTTCTGCTTTCCTCTGTTTGAATGTTACCCATGTTTTCATTCCTGAGCAATCATACCTTTTATCTTTTTTAGATAAACATGAAAACATACTAAGGTCACTGCTGGGTGAGAGGTAAGATGTGCGTGACTGCCACCCAGCCTCACCGTGGTTTTTTTCCTTCTCCCTCCCTTCCCTAACAAACACTCCTTGAGGGTTCCGGTGCAGTGAGACAAGTTATAAGTATGATTCACAGGCCGGCTACATTAAGTGCCCGTACAGGTTGTCCCTCCAAGGGCCCCATTAGTGTGGCGCCAGCCTGCTTGGTTTTTAGCACGCACTTTGCCCATGTCCCCCTTTTTCAACATTCTTGTTTTTATATTTAGACTCTATCAAAGCAAATGCAAGGTGTGCTACATTTTATTGCTTCCTGGGTGTATTTTATGCATTTTTGCTAAGGCTTAAAAGAAAACCATCCCCATTATTCTTGGCCTAGCTTTTTTTCCGTCTTTTTTCTTTCTTTCTTTTTCTTTCTTTCTTTCTTTCTTTCTTTTTCTTTTTTCTTTTCACTTTTCCCACACAGCAGGAGGAGCAATGGGAGAGAGAACACACAAACTGAAGCCCAAGCTAAGCTGACGCACAGTCTCTGATTAGAATGGACCCTTGATGGCTATAAATGAAACTAAAACAAGAACTTTTCAGGCAATGATGGAACGGGGCTCTTTAACTTAGTCCTACTGCAATCTTCTGTGATTGACTTAGAAATCAGATATGCAGCTTAATTTTGACATTGAGGATCATTTTTAAAACACTAAGATATAACTTTGATTAACCACTAGTGAGAATCATAAGTCGGTTGATTGCTTTTCACCCCTTTCATAGAAATTACAGGCATAGTAGTTTTTACATGTCCACAGGTTATACTTCAGTGTAACCTTTGCAATAAACCAACGAGAGAAGTGCCCATTTTGCCAGATAATGTTTACTAAATTATGTTCCAAAAATGCACAGCGCAGTATGACTGTGGGCTACATACCACCTATAACCCATGATACATGATACTCATTTTATTCTAAAATGGACTTAATTTTTAAAACTACCATGTACCTTAGGGTATCTTTCTGCCCTTTGCCCTCCCAAACTACCAATGTATTTAATTTCTTTTATTTTTACCTTTAAAGTGGCTAGTGCTCAAATACAGAAGCTCAGTTTTTAAGTTAAAAGTGATATTCAAACTGAAGGATGACATCAATTAAAAATAGAAATAAATTTGGAACCATAAATAGATTAAACTATAAGAAAAAGAGTAGTCTTCACCTGCAAGCCCCTTCTTCTCAAATTTGTTTTTTGAAAGTAGATTTCCTGTTCAATAAAATAATAAGAACTTGGTCAATTTTTATAAATGTGTGTATTGATAATCATATATTCAATTCGGGACAGATAATTAAAGTTATCTCCCTAAAAGCTTTTTCAGAGAAATGAGTGGTGAGTCTGTACTGTAGCCTCCATCTCCTCCTAGCCTGGTGGTCTCTCCGCCCATCCTCAAGCTATTTTCATTAATATGAGGAAGTGAAAAATAGCCAACTCTCATGTCATGGACCTGAAAGAGCCAGAATTCATTCATGTTCTTAAGATCCTGATTCTCTGAATTGTCTTTTCTAGAAATAGTTCAACTGCTCTCATCAAACCTCAACTTAGTGAAACATTTAGGCTAAATAATTCAGTGCACAAGCAGGAATCAATTAGATAAATTACCCAGGATTAAGCTTTTAAATTTTTTTAACTTTGCTAGTTCAAAAATAATGTATTTCAACAACCATAAAAGTTAATGTTGCTGATGACTGTGAATAGAGTCATGTATGAACACATAGGTGAGAGGAGAATGAAGAAAATTATTTTATAGAAATTATGAAAAAACATGTGTTTACCTACTTTTTAAAAAAATTTATTTATTTTTTTGAAAACATTTGTCTCCGCCTTCCTCCCACCACTTTCCCAAGCCCCCCCCCCCTCCCTCCCTCCCTCAATTTTTCCCCACTTGGGCTTTGTCCATGAGTCCTTGTGTTTACCTACTTTTAATTTAAAATATTTAAATGGAAATAAAAGAAAATAAAATTAATTTCAAATGGCAAGAGACGTTACTGCTGTAGAAAGGGTATTGAAACTACTTTAGCATGGGTGAACTAAAGAACATTTAGTTTAATTTCTTCATTTTATATATGAAGGTCCTGAGGCTCTGAGAAATTAGGGGACGTGCCCAGGACAGCATAGCTAGTTTGCAGTAGAGGTGAAATTGAACTCACATCTCCTCACTCTTTCCAGCACAAATATAGAGTAGTGGGAGGTTTATAGGCAAAAGGCAAATATATACATGACCCTTTCTTTATATTCCAAAGTCTGTTTGAAAATAAGAATGGATACTTTTTCCTGCAAAGTTCTTCTACGAAGTCTTTTCATTTAGTCTGATAATCTGTGCATGCCTCAGGTTAGCATAATCTCTCGTTTCTAGTCTCAAGTCTATGAAGCTTACATAAGAAAATATATAACTTTCAGTTTTAAAAAAGGTAAAGTCCTATAACTCTGTATTATGAAGTCTCTAAATTTAGTTGTCTTAATTTTTAAAAACCACCAAAGAAAATAGAGCAAATGAATAAATAAACACTGAGCCTGTATTATCCTTTGGTGTATAATTGCTTACACTAACACATCACTATATGTTCCTGAGTTTTGACTGTCTATTTAACATGTTTTAAATTTAGATTCAAATTTACTTAGAGTGATTATTTGCTGTATAGAAAATTCTTGGCACCCAAGATGCATTATTTGTCAATTTCTTATGACAGGGACATTTTTACTGAGTGTAATTGTGCAAAGCACTTTACTCCACCTGTGGGAATATTGGCGGTAGAGTGTTCAGTCATTAAATTAAGGAGAACCACATTGCTCTCAGCTTTTTCCTGTGGAAATGAATCTGTCTGTCTGTGCCATACCCTGTTTTGCTTTGCTTGGGTGAATTAATCCATACATAAAACCAAATCTGTGGGGTGGTTTCCCTCTTATCTCTACTATTTGGATTTTGTTTCAGATTTGGGAAATTGGTTTGATCTAAGAGTTTAACTTTCAAGGTCACTCTTTTTGTCTGCAGCCCTCACTCAGCATTGCTAAAACATCAATCACAGTATGCAGCTTGTTTAAAATACTACAGTTTATTATTGCTATTAATGAATTTAGTTCTGCTTATATGGTATATGTTAGTTAAAAATATTAATTTGAGAGGGCAATAAATTCAATGTATCTGGGAAAGAACATATTACAATTAGTTTCTTTTTTCTGCATAAGCCTACTCGGTTGAACTCTTCCACTTATAGCCTATTTCTTCCTCTCTCAAAGAAACAAAAAAAAATTCAGTGTCATTTAAAAATAAACACTTGCTGTTAGATTTTGTTTCCTATATTAACTATTACTTTTGTGATACACACTTATAAAGAAGAGAGAGATCAGCAAATGCTCTGTAACGTTATTGCCTAAAGTCCTCAAAATAACTAGACTTCCTCTAGACCAAAAATGCACATCACATTTTTCAGAATTAAGTTTTTATAAGTTAAATGAAGCTAGTAACTAAAACTGTAGTTTAGCCTTGCATGAGCAGACATTTTCAATCTTAATACTGCTTTTTTTTTTGCATATTTGTAAGGATATGACTTTGTGAAAATGTTTTTAATCCACTTAAAAATTTTTTTAAATGCATGTTTTAGCCAGCTTTCATTAAACAGTATAAAAGTATGGCTCTTCCATCTACTTATGGGTGAGTCTAAAAAGGCAGCACTGTAACATGTGTGAACCACGACCTTACTAGGGTTTAATTCTCTTCATTGTGATATTTCTAAATTTGTTAATCACACAACTCTTTTTATTCTTCCAAGAAAAAAATGCATTGATGCTGTTTGAGGCTTACAACTTGGACTTATGTTTGTGAGAGGTCCTGTTAATTCTTAACTGAAAAGTAATAATCCTGTGTCTGTATTCTGTGAATAGAACTCATGTTTTCTATGCACTAACCTACCCAGTCACCTGTGTTTCAGATGCACATTTGGATGCCTTAGATTTTACACAACAAAGATTTGCAAAAATTAAGTGATATAATAATTGGAGCTTCTATGTCTTATAAAATATTAGTTTGCTTTTAGTCATGAAAAACACATTAAAGATTTAGAAAACTGATTTTAAATTGATTGCATAGCATTTACTGAGTACAAATTAAATAGTACTGGTTTTTAGAGTATTTTAAATATATTTTCAAAATTGTGCATAACAAAGAAACCATAAGATGCTTTAGTAAGGTAATATCTTGTTTGTGAACTAAAAAAATAAGTTTTGATGTTGCTAAAATTACAATCCAAGACTTTCAGGAGAAATAGCCGAAAAGCAGATTGTTTTTGAAACAGTAAACACTACTTTGGACCTATATTTAGAGAATTGTCACTGTTTTATCTTGAAACATTATAGTTAATTTCATGTAACAACTGTTCTAACCAAATTAAACCACATTAATAAGATTTTCAAAAACTTTGTCTTTATTTGTCTACATGACTTAAAACATTTAAAGTTATTGAGAACAGAAAAAATGAAAATCATATTAGGTATTTATAAATAAAAAAACTAAAATAAAAACTATAGTAAACAATTAAAAATCATGTCAATATCAAAATACAGAAATAATTTTTGAAACAGTGAAAGGTCATGTATTGACAAACAAACAAATTTTTGTCATTGTTTCCCTTTGGAAATAGCCATAGGAGAAATGAAGTAAAATGGCATGTATGACACTGCAAGAATTATCAGGCAGAGAGACCTAGCACATCCCTATGCTTGTGTAACTCAAACAGTTCACTGAAACAACACCACTTTATTCCACATGTCTCCTTTGGAAAAGCCCTACATGTTCAATTATATAATTAGGCATAAATTAAAAGAAGAGAAGTATAAACAAATTAAACAACACATATTTAAAATGTAGAATGTGAGTGCCTAATTCAGGGTCTCTTTAAATGTTATTGATCATAAGATTCTGTGCCCAATATAAAGGGCATAAAATGCTAGATATTAAAAAGAACACTAATAATAAAAAAATGTCGGCCAATATTACTTTCATCCTTTTTCTCTGTACCAGTGGTTTTTTTATACACCCCAATGCCTTATTGAGTCAGTGTCATATCCTGTGTAACCGCATGATCCATTTTTTTATTTGGTTGCACAGGATGCAAGACTGACATTCTGATTTCACCGAGAAGATAGGGATTCATAACAAAGGGCTTAAAATTAGGATGTTTTTCCCCCATCACTATTGCAATTACAGATGACACTCAGTTTTCAGAACAAAATTATCTATAGTTTAATTTGATTCTGTAACATGTTTAGAGGTTGAAATTTAAGTTTACTGATAAAGTAACTTCTTGTGGATGAAACTTTAAGATGAGGAGATAGATAAAATACCAAGGCAATATCAATACAGAGCAGGTACAAATGACATAGATCACAGAATGGAACAGTGGAAAGGACAAGGAGTTCTCCTTAAATCTTTTACTTGGGATCATAGTCCCTTTACTGACAATGATGGTGGCACATTTTCTTGCTTATCTAGTAAGATATTTTATTTGTTCAGAATAAATTTTAATGATATCACCTTGTGATTGTGGTGGAACACAGTTTTCTTCATTTCTGATTATGAAAAGATAGGCTGGAGAAGTTGGAGAAAGCAGGGTGGGATTTGAGTGGCTCAATAATTATATTCTAATTGAATAGCCAACCTCTGACCTTCAGATCAGACAAGGAAGGACAAAGTGGACCGTCTACGTAAGCTTGAAGACACCCCTAGAATCTGAATATGAAAGCCCTTCCCACACAGTCACCAGCATCTGCTAGACATGGAGAAAGCTAGGGTGGCAACATGGCAAGAGAATCATCAAATAAGCCACTTCATTTCTTAATTTTTCTGTCTAGATTCTGGTCTTTAGCACTCTAGGAAATTTGTGCTCCACTTACAACTATCAATATACTAAATTCAATTATTAGAGAGAAGAAACAATACCTTAAAGCCATAATAATTGTCTTTTGATTATTGTTTTTGTTGTGTTTTTCTGCTTCCTAAAATCACCTTACATTTGTACAACACTGTAGAACGTTGAGGAGTGGTCATACGAACAGTTATCTCATTATCATAACTTCACAAAATCCTTGTAAAACACAGAAAGGTGGTATAATAATTTCCATTAGTCAATGGAAGCAAATAGGCAATGAAGGCTTAGAAAACTGGATAATTATTCATAAGGTTTTCAGATTCTGATCCAGTACCTTTTTAACAAGTTTATTCTTTTTCTCCAAAAACAGACATTTCTCAACTCTCTCCTTGACCAGATACTCTTCTCTTTTTCTGTCCTTATCTCTTCTACACTTAGTTCCGACTTTCAGCACTACTTATTAGAAGGTAATAATAAGATACCGTTTACAACGCATTTAATTAATTATTTAACTTGTCAAAGAAGTGTGCTATGCATACAATAAATACATTCAAGCAAGTATGTAATATAATTTATATCTTCCTCTACGCTTTGCAAACATTGGCTACTTAAACTAAGCTGCTCTATTCATGGCCATCATAAAATAAATGTGGTCCTTATGAGGCTTAACTAGAAATGTCCATAAAATAGAATTTGTAATAAGAGGAATTACTACATTTCTCAGTCAGTCATGAATGTGGAGAGAGGGAGTATAGTCAGACTCTAAAGGAGATGAAATTGTATTTCACAGTGTAAGCCAAACTCAGTAAAATTTTCTTTAAAAAAGTTTAAAGCTTTAAGACTGTAGGAAAGGTATATTCAGAATCTGACTTAAGAAACATGACATCCAATCAAATACATTTGGTGTCAGAATTAAACAAAACAAAATAGATGGGCACTCAGGTTTTATAAAAATGCAACTTACCATATAAAGGGGGAGGAGATTATTATCCAACTGCTGTTATGACCAACTTCCTTCCTACCATCCAAACTATACTTGTTTCAACCAATTTTTTTTTTACTCACGTGAGTCCCCCTACTTCACACACTTTCCTCTTTTTTCTTCTGTAAGTCTTCATTGTAATTCAGTGTAAACCCATTTCCTCCAAGCAGCCTCTTTTGTCACAGTAGCTCATAGTAAACATTTTTTCACTTTGCATTCTTACAACACTGATGCATATTATTTATATAATATTATGTTGTAATTGCTTAATTCTGCTTCTATGTACATAGAATAAATGTTTATCTTCTATCCTCTACAATACTGTATGCTTCCCCAGAGAACCCAGTTATTTATTTTTATTCCTGAGGACTTGGGTCAGTGTGATGACTAGAGTAGACACTTCACAAATGCTTGATGAATTAATGTGTGTGTGAATGAATCAACCAATGTGGAACAACTAGATACAAGGATATTTGCATGTAGAAAAAAATGTAGAGAACCAGGTTGGAGCAGTGAGTGTTGTTAATTATCTGAGCACTGACTGGGTTGCATTAAGACAAGGAGGCTGGTATGTGTTAGGATCTGGTAAAGGAGTGCTTCCTAATTCAATCTACCCATCAGCAAACAAGGAAGGAGACTCTGGTTAATTTGTGATGAAGTATTAAAAGGGACATTGCTGGATGTCTAAAGATAGGGAAACCCTGCTCTATGAACTCAGTAAACTCTTTGGTTTACTAAAAAGGATTAGTGTTGTGGAAAAAGGGATGTAGTAGGGACAACCCTTCTACTTACACCCGGGGAATTAAGCGTACAAAGTAATTTCCAGTCAAATGGAGGAGTTTGCAAGCTCTCTTTTCATGAATTCATTTCAAGCTGAGAGAAAACTGCAAATTATTTCTACTCTAACTTACTGCCCAACACTACCAATACACGTTCCTGTTGTCAAAGTAAAGCACAAAAGGTCTTTTAAAAAGTGTTAGATATGAGAGTCATTTGTGTTTTTTATGAGAAAGAAAATAAAGCTAACAGTTAATATCAATCAATTTCCATGTCATCACAAGACAGAATGAATTAGGAAGCCGTGACTCTAATTCTATGGAATATGCCGCTGAGTTAGCTTCGGCTCCTGGAGACCTTGTGAATGAATGATACAGTCTCCTGTCCTTACCAGCCCAGCTCAGCTCCTGTAGATTCATGCCTATGGTTTCTTTTATCGATTCAATCCATCTCATGTTTGGTTTTCTTCTTTTCCTGCCACCTTCTATTCTTCTCAGCATTACTATCTTTTTCAAAGAAGCCTACCTTCTCATGATGTGCTTGAGGTAAAACAGCTTCAGTTTCGTCTTTTTTACTACTGTCTCCAGTAGTATTTCAGGCTTAATGTGCTTTAGGATCCACTTGTTTGACCTTCGTTACTATGAACTTATTACTATATGTTTTCAATTAAAACGTGACGCTAACAAGCTCATTGCAAATTTGCAGAGTTAAACTGTGAACAAATACAAAAGGTAAAGTGCTTAAATGTGTATGTGCATTCTGGGGCATAATGCTGAGGCATAATGAGGCATACTGGAACAGCAGAATTTGTATTTGTGGTTGGGGAGTTCCAGTAGAAATCACTACCTTTATCCCAATGAGTCAAGGAAGGTTTTATTTGTGGTTTAATATCCACTCCTGCCAGATGTCTCAGTACCTCCCTGTGAAACCAGGAAAAGAAGTCATTTCACAGATGCTCTAAGAGCTCAGGGGTGTGTAGTGGTCACTATGAAGACTGAGGCAGAAAACAAAGCAGAAAGTCTCTGCCTATTAATGACAGGGAGTTTGCATTTTCTTCAGCTTGGGTGCTTCTGAACTACCCACTGTCTTTATAATTGATCATTCCATATGCAGTGAAGGAGTTGCCTTCATTTTGTAATTCCTAAAACCAAGTTCTCAAGATGATATTACTATATCCATGTTATTTCGGAGGAGCCTGATTAAACCTGTAGTATCTTCATCTTCTTTCCCCTGTCCTACGTCCCTACCCTTGTTGGAAGGCAGCTAATATCTCAGTATTTCCAGATTTGAGTCCATTTCTTATATCAGAACAAGTTCATTTGTGAGTAAATCACAACATCTACTGTACTCAGATAGTCAAGATTCCCATTTCTTTGGGGCACAGCATGCTGGCAGTACTCGATGGCTTTATTAGGTAAAACAAATTTCATTTCAATATAGACATATAATAGATTAGCCAAGTGTTAGCTTAATATGTAAAAGGTTATTTCAGTTTTTATTTAAAAGGGAAACTATCATGAGAATGTGTACTCTTGGGCTATATGTTAAGAAACATCAAAGTCTAAAAATACTGAATTCAAACAATATATAAAGCAGTTTTAATTTCACAGAGCCATACCAGTTGCCTTTTTAGTTCACATGCAACATCCTCTTATTTTGGTCCAGATTTTGTAAGGAAATTAAAGTGCCATACTGGGAATAGGCCATATCAGGAGAAATAGATGCAGTGAATGTCTCCAGATAAAAAACAATTAAGGATATTGAATTGATTAAAGCAGATCAAAGGGAGTTAAAAAGGATAAAGAAAAACAATATTCCCAAGGACAAATAATTTAGGAGTGAATCATGATAGCCCTGGAGGGAGGACAGTGGGTGGTTCCATGATAAAAGGACTTGAAAGTACCAAATCTCAAATAAATTTCCTGCAAACCGTTCCAAATAAGTTAGAAATCTGACCTTGATGCTGCTTATTTCTCATGATATCACTAAGTAGATATCATCAGTGTTGTTGTTTCATCTCTCTCCTCTCTGTCTCTCTCTGTCTCTCTCTGTCTCTCTCTCTGTCTCTCTCTCTCTCGCTCACACACACACACACACACACACACAGAGTGTTTCTAAGGCAAAAGGAAGTTAAGGTGCTTTTTAAGTCATACAACAAGTTAATAGATTAAATAGGACTAGCACTCATGACACTATTCATCATAAGACTATGTCTAAACTGAGAAAAGTTGAGTAAACTCCAGTTATTAGCAGGAGTCACAGATTTTATTATTAGTTCCATGTCCACATAAAATTATTACTCATTGGGATATCCAGAGACTAATTGTCAACTATGAAAATCAGTCAACTAATGATCAACCATCTCAATTTCTATCTGAAAGTCTCAGCTACCATTAACAGTACATTAGTTGCCATTGTTGCTGTTATTATTACTTGTGAGGGGATTAGTGCTGGATAATGACTCAAGTAGATAAACAAGCAGCTATTGTCCCCAGGAAGCTATATAAAAAGAGACATTGTGAGAATCAAGAATGATCCTTTGGGTTTGATCCATATAGATAGGGTCCTTCCCAGAAAATATCGTGTTCTGATCATTGCTCTCCCTGATTAAAAGCCCTGCATGTTCCCTGTACTACAGCCCAAGGCCTGCTATCTGTTCTTTGGAGCTCATGCTGCCTGCAGCTGGGACACATTGTTTTTGGGGGTCTGCCATGTACCCTAGTGGTGTTCAGGTTGTTTGGATTTGGGTGTTTCATTGAGGTTCAGAGAGCATTCTAGAGACTTCAGCTTTGAAGTCATATGCCCTTCGGAGAGAGGAGAGGAAATAATACCCTATTTACTTTTTCATAGATCACATTTGTGTGAATGGTCAGAATATGGCAAGTTGATGGGTAAATAGTTGTCTTTCAGGACTAAACAATATAATTTAAAAGAAAAACCTTGATGACTTTAAAGGCAATGTTAAGTTTGTTGTATTGGAAGATGCCGTGGATATCATCAATGTGCAAATCGGTGGTAGAAATGCCTAGCAATTACTTCAAGGAAAACATGTTCTAATCTCTCTATTAATTTTTTCAACTACTCTAAAAAGCAGCCTTGAAGCTTCTAGAACCACCTATGTGTAATTATTTAACAAATATATTGGGGACTTTTTTTTCAACTACCACTATATGCCAATTCTTCCAATCTGGTACTTTAAAGTAAATATTTTCTTTTGAAGTAAATATTTTCTCCAATAACTTATGAAGTAACTTAAGCTTTAAAGAACCTTATATCTTTTGTTTCTGTAAAAAAAATTCATTAAAATATCTCTGAAAAGTTGATGTTGACTGAAAATAGGCAGTGGTGTTCTCCTTACCAGTTTGTTAATGGAAAAGCTAAGATTCAAATTAGTTTATTGAAAAGCCAGGATTTAAACACAGCTCAATATTTCATGATTAAGGTGAGCAAATCCCCAGCCATAAAATAGGTGTTAGTATAAGGGACCATATCAGAAGTGCCAGACTAAGTTATCCTTGTGTTCTTCCACAAATGCCCGTTGTGGCAATTTGACGTAACAAGGCACACCTTTACCTCTCTCCTCTCCACCTGTCCTCAGTCACACTTTCAGTCATCCTTTTTTTTTCCCTTCTTTGTTCTGTCAGTGCACCTTATGCCAACTGTCTTGAAAGGTATTCATCTTCTGCTACTTTCTTCTTTAGTCACTAGCCTCCCTTGACCTGTTGACAAATGCAGAAATAACTGAGGCTAGGGATGTGTGATATCCTTTTGTTTAGCACTGAGGATGAAATATCTGAGAGCCAACCCTCAGGGCCTGAAAACAGGTACATATTATACCCTCATGCTTGGCCTCAAGTACTTGGATTCTCACAATGCCGGAGCGTCAATACTGGTTTGTAATCTCTCTTGGTCATCAACTTCAGTTTACAATTGATGCCTTTTTGCAAGAGGATGATTTATCAGATCCATGGGCCTATTTTGCTCAAACATAAATTTAGGTTTTTTTACTTAGCTGGTTGCTCTCATAAAGCTTGGAGCTTTATAAAGAGAGCCTCAAAAAGGCATCACCACACCTTTGTATTTCTAACCCTTCAGAGAGTGCCTGACTAAAGAACTTGCTTGGTAAATTTTGGTGAGTAAATAAATCAAGTTGTGAAACACCTACCTTCAATTTCCTGGGTTACTCTGGAATTCTCGAAACCTTTCATTTTAGAGTCATTCAATTGTCTCCTTTACTCCAATGTGCTCACAAACTAAATCACTAGACCTATGTGTGTGCTCCAGGATCCATCCCAGGTTTCAAGATTTTCTGATTAAAGACAATAACCACACAATCCTTCCTTGTTTTCACCACAGATAGCCTCCTGAGCTGACAAGAATGACACTTCTTATTTTAAGGAAGCATTAGTGCTTCATAAATACTTTACTTTAGCAAAGTAATACGTGTTTACAGAAGCAAAGAGTTTTTAATTATTATTTTTGACAGATTTTTCTCATAAAATTGACTTCCAAAGAGCTAAGACTGTATCCAAATGTCCATTAGCATAAAATGAATATGAAAGTCTTTAGAGAATGGAGAAGAGGTTAGAAGATTAGTAATGAGGAGAGGAAGAAAGAAACTAGAGGTCTGAACCAGAAGTCACTAAATGGCAAATACCAAATATTTAGATTGGGACAATGTCAGAAAAACTCAGATAGTGCTGGAAAAATGTCAGCCATTAGTAGATAGTGATGAACATCTTACTACCATTTAAAAATTTCATTAAGTTCTATTATTACTATTACTACCATTATTACTTCACTACTGTTGTTAGTACATCTACTATCACCACTTGCTAGCATGACAGTGTGTACCATGCTAAATATTATATTTATCTTCTCATTTTATGAAGTATGAATTGTTGTTTATATTTTATTAGGAAAGTTTCTGTAGCTCTCCTAAGGTCATAAAACTAGTAAGCTATCAAGCTGGATTTTTAAATTATTTTTATTTTTTTAATTTAAAAAAATATTTTAATGTTTTTCAATTATAGTTGGCCCAACATTTCCCCCTTTGCTCTCCCCGGTCCCACCCACCCTCAGGTCCCTCAGTTGGTCCCCGCCCTGTTGTCCATTACCAGGGGTCCTTTATACCTGGTCCTTGACTAGGCCCTTCCCTTTCTTTCCCCTGTTATCTCCCTCTGTTCTCCCATCTGGTCACTGTCAGTTTGTTCCTTATTTCCAAGTCTCTGGTTCTATTTTGCGCATTTGTTTGTTTTGTTCATTAGGTTCCACTTATAGGTGAGATCATACAGTATTTGTCTTTCACCTCTGGCTTATTTCACTTAGCATAATACTCTCCAGTTCCATCCATGCTGTCGTCAAGGGTAGGAGTTCCTTCTTTCTTTCTGCTGTGTAATATCCCGTTATGTAAATGTATAACAGTTTTTTGATCCACTCATTTACTGATGGGCACTTAAGCTGTTTCCCACACTTGGCTATTGTAAATAACACTGCTATGAACATCGAGGTGCATAGGTTCTTTTGAATTGGTGTTTCAGGATTCTTAGAGTACAATCCCAGCAACGGGATCATTGAATCAAAAGCCAGTTCCATCTTTAGTATTTTGAGGAAATTCTATACTGTTTGCCACAGTGGCTGCACCAGTCTGCATTCCCACCAACAGTGCACCAGGGTTCCCTTTTCCCCATATCCTTGTACTGACACAAGAACAGACACATGGATAAATGGAACAGAATAGAGAGCCCAGAAATAAACCTGTGTCTCTATGGTCAATGAATATCTGACAAAGGGGGTATGAGTATATAATAGAGTAAAAATAGTGTCTTCAATAAATGATGCTGGGAGATTGGGACAGGTATATTTAAGCTGGAATTTAAATCTAGGTTTGTCTTAAAAGTGAATGTTCTTTCCACTGTGCCAGGAAAATGACAAAGGTGACATTTTTACCCCAGTTTTCACTTTTTCAGTTCTTTTTCCTCTCTACTTTGAGAAAATATAGCTCCACTCTTTCTTTTTTTTTCCCCCAGTGGCTAATGATCTTTTTAATGTCAACTTCTATTTTATCAAAACAATTTCAGTGGATATGAAGTTAGTTTTATTCTGTATATATGTAAAAAATACCCTATCCCATGTATATATTCAGATAATGAATTAATAAATAGAAAGAACATAGGATTTCAAGTTGTCACACTTGGGTTATAAAACTCTAAACATCATACTATTTCTAGGAAAAGTCTCCTTAGCCTCAGCTCCCATAATTGTACAATAAGAACAAGTGCATTTGCTTTGCCCACCACCTGGGGGGATTGTAAGAAAAAATAAAATCACATATATGAGAGTGATATTTTATTGGAAACTGCTATGCAATGTAATACTGCATTGGCTTATTTAAATCTCAATGACTGATTATGGGTTGAAAGGTTTTAACATTATTTATTGAATTTCAGCCATTAATGAATAGATGAGGAAATTCTCTTAAGTCAAAAGGAGTTATTACTGGTATTTGGAATTAGACCAAGTAGCTATTTGCCTCTTCTAGGTACACAGAAGCAGAACTGTTAATTATAAAAGCATGCTCAGAGCAAGGACTGTGGCAGATGGATGTCCCCATGCTTGCAGTCTGCCAGGTTAAATGAGGGTAAGCTTAAGTGTACAACAAGCTTAAGTTGTCCATGGTTGGGTGTCCTGTGGACCAGCATGTCAATGATCTACTTCTTTAACTGAGGACCTGATAGGAATATAGCAGAACACTCTCACTGTTGCGAAGATAAGAACTAGAGCCACGGCTATAAGGACTTTTAGAAGGGGCATTCTCAACACATATGAATTAAGAGTAACTTCCAGAAATATTTATATTTCAGGACTCATTATTTAGGGACTTTGTTTTTACAGTAGATAACTTTTGACTTATGGCCATTAAATAATGTATAACCTTGTCTTTGAATAAAGAGTACAGTAATACCTTGAATATATTGCAGGTTTGATTCCAGGCCACAAATAAGTAATTTTAAATATTTTGTGATAGAGCAAAATACCACAATAAAGTCAGACAATTTGTTTTTACCAGTGTATATGAAAGGCATGTTTACTCTCTACTGAAGTCTATTAAGTGTACAATAGCATTGTGTCTAAAAAAAATGTAGTTACTTTAGTTTAAAAACACTTTATTGCTAAAAAATTCTAACTGAGCCTGTTGGAAAATGGCACCAAGAGGCTTGCTTGTCATGGAGTTGACACAAACTGTCAATTTGTGAAAAAAAAATTGTGAAATGCAATAAAGCTAAGTGCAATAAAATGAGATATGCCTGCATTTAGAGCCATCCATGGGTTGGGGCTACAGTCATTCACTCCACGGCGACCTGGAGATACTCTTTTGACCACTGGCACTTGCGCATGTATTACATGTGCTGGGAGTTCCAAGACAGAGAATCGTGTAGTAAATAGCATTGGAACAAACATAAAGGTAGCAACGACAATGAACAAAAGGTGATTCTGAAACCACATGAGGTTGGTTAGTGTGAGCACAATATCCCATTGATAATTTCTCTGAAATGTCATACTACATTCAGGGTTACAAGAGCATTGATCTCAGTCCTAATCTGTGAAAACAATCATATGACAACAGAGAAATTTTAGCACAGAGAATTCTAGTTCATGTTCTTGACTCAAAATCTAACTAAGGTAAGGTTGGTGTTTGCAAAAATGATATTAGTAAAAGAAATGCTAAATATTGGAATTCTAATTTTTAGTCTAGTTTCTTCACCTGCTCATTGTCCCAAACAATTGTCCACTATAGTCTCCTTGAGCTCAGGAGCTATTTCAGATTTATATTTGTATCTGGAATTTTCGAGCACTCTTCATTTCACCAAATAAATGAAATAATCCTTTAAAGATTTTCACAGCATGTTGTAACTTTTTACATCATTTTTTAGCATTGTATTTTACATTTCTTTGTGTTATCATTTGGGGTCTCTCTATCAAATTGCAATCATCATAATAGTGGGAAATGGCATCTGTTCTTTCTCATCTAGTGTCTTTCTCATAGAGTGTCTAACACAGCTCCTGGTATATAGCAGATTTTCTATCCTATTTTTTGAATGAATGATGCATGAATGAATGAATACATGAACAAATGAAGACATTCAAGAGTTTGCTGAACTGAATTGGAAAGATTTAATATCACAACTTTCTGAGTACTATTTTTATATAATTCATAGAAATATGAACAAAGGATGATTCTAAAACCACATGAGGTAGGTAAGTGTGAGTACAATATCCCATTATATGAAAGACTTAGCCAGTAGAAATGTCTTAAGCAACAACAATATTTTTGTATACACTAACATGAGAGATTTTTCTGCTACTCTAAGACAGCTTTTTCAAGTGTACATGTGTTAGAAACATTGCTAGCCATCTACCTATAGCCATCCTCCTGTACCCTTCCAGAGAATGATGATTTTGCTTGGAAAGGCAACAGGCTACATCTTAAAAATACTCAGATTATCTAGAAATTAAGGGTGTCTGTGCAACATAGTCCTGTGCAATGAGATATATACTTAGAAGTGCATGGATTTCCACCCCTCCTGAAATAAAAGGTAAAGCCTTATTAAAAGAATCCTCATCAGTCATGTGCTCTTATTCTTTTGTCCTACTTGAAATGTGAACCTTATTAAAACCATGACATGTCAGCATGAAGGCAGTGCATGACATATTTACTAAGTCAGAGAAGAAAGATGGAAAGAGTTTGGGTGCCTGTTGCTATCAAGGAATGATTGTGCCGATCTTTGGATACTTCCCTGCACTCTCTGTTTATGTCAGAAATGAATTTCTTTCTCTTTAAACTACTCATCTTGGGTCTTATGTAGCTAAATGGATGAATAAAATAACTAGTATGATATACTTTTAGAATTGGCTGTAAAACATTATATTTTAAGCAGTCACATTTATTAATACTCTAAATGAACAAAATGACATTTTTCATTTAAAATAATTCATATTATGCCTGGGCTGGTATGGCTCAGTGGATTGAGTGCCGGCCTGTGAACCAAAGCGTTGCCAGTTTGATTCCCAGTCAGGGCACATGCCTGGGTTGTGGGGCAGGTCCCCGGTAGGGAACATGGGAGAGGCAACCACACATTGAATTTTCTCTCCCTCTCTTTCTCCCTCCCTTTCCCTCTCTGTAATAAATAAATAAAAAAAAATATTTTTAAAATATTTAAAAAATAAAATAATTCAGATTATGAATTTTAGTAAAAACAAAATTGTGTTGTTTTTACATTTCATTCAGTTTATAAATGTGTATTTTTAAAATATTTATGTCTCAAGTTATTTTATTATATTTTAACATAACATTTTAAACATGTCTTAAAAATATTTTCTTTTCAATCTCTCTTCAGATTTCCTATCCAAGTCAAGTTTTTTCAGGTTAATTGAGAGATTTCCCACTTTTTCTATTCTTTCACTGCAGGATTCAGAAATATCCAAATGATATACGAAGTATATTAAATTGGTAGAAATTGACAGCTTTATTAGAGAGTAGACATGTATATCTGCACTATGTTCTACAGATGTAAGAGTTACAACGGCAAAAGAAATATCTGCACAGTTATAACACTATAAATCTCTTATTGTGACTATGGATTTCCATCAATAACTTTCATTTATAAAGAGAAACTTTTAGACTCACAAGATAACCAAATCTGGATCAGAAATGAAAGAAAAACATAAACACTACCCTTATCAGAAAACAGGATAAGGACAGCTACAAACAGCGCACAATCAGATTAGCAGCATTTTCTAGGAAATAAATGAAAATGCCTGTAAAACAGTGGGAACTTAGGGCAATCACTTCACTGCCCACTCTCATTTCCCAGTCTTATTGACCTAATCAAATCCCACTCTCTTCTTCCTCATCCTGTCACATCTCAACATCTTTGTTGACTTTTCTACGAATGGAAGAAGCAAGTAGCTTATGGCATCGAAAGTGTTCCTAGGAACACCTAGCCCATATTCTACAGGCTTTCCAATGTGCAGAGTCTATGCGCACTGTATATAGCAGCAGGAAATACCATCTGTGAGAAAGTTGAAGCTAGAGCCATGAGGCTATGATGATTCATGTGATCAGAATGCCTATACTTGGATAGGCATTCTCAATAAAGAAAAAAGATGCCCAAAGCATTGTAAACTTGGCGGTGCACTCCCTGGTGTTAGAATTCTTCCTCTTTTTCTTCATTCAATTCTTTCTAATAACATAAAATATTTGCCTCTACTCTGACAAGGCTCTCTAGTCTCTGTTATTATAGGACTTCACCTTTCCAGTAATGGTGAATGTGATTATAATCTCAGTGATAGTCCGCATACTTCACATTTACAATCTCCAATCCTCACAAAATTTCATGGTAGATGTATTAGTTTTTTATTAACCCATAACAAATTCCAACACATTTAGCAACTTATAACAACACATATTTCTTGTGGGTCAAGAGTCCAGGCATGCATTACTTGGGCCCACTGCTCTGGACCCCACAAGACTGCAATCAAGTGTGGGTCAGGCTGCATTCTCCCTTCAGGCTCTTTCAGGAGTTGGTGGTTCTTGCAGTTACAGAACTGTGGCCCTCGGGACTCACACACTGACTACCGACCCCACAGGAAGTTTACAGCACAGCTGTTTCCTTCTTGAAGCCCTAAAGAAGGTATTGCTCTACTCAAGAAGGTCCCAGTCCCTCTTTGAAGGGCTTTTGCCTGATTAAGTCCGGCCCACCTTGGGTAATATTCCTTTTGATGAACTCCAGATCAACTAATTATTTGGGACCTTTATTCCATCTGCAAAGTCCTTTCACCTTTACCATACAATGTAACCTAATTACAAAATGACGCCAGTCATATTCACAGCCCTCCCCACTCTATGCACACTCAAGGTGAGGGAATTATATAGTTTACCAAGTGGTAGGAGTTGGGGAGACACTTTTCACAGTCTACCTTTTCAACGTCAAGATACGTATCTCCACATGCAGGATACATTCACTTTTTTTCAAGTCCCCATTAGAGCAGCAGCTCCGGGCTTATGGGTATAATCTGCGCAGTTTGTCTCCTCAGGCTGAGTTTCTCTTATTCTACATCTATGATACTAAAGACACAAGACATTTGTCCCTTACATATTATCATTATTGTTATTATTTTCAATGTACAAATCCAGAATATGAAACCCAAAGAAAGATGAGTATCTCAATCCACAGAACTCTAAAGTCATCCAACTTCAAGATTACAAGTTAATTCTTGCCACAGTTTTAAGGATCCACCCCATACAAACACTTTTCTCATGTCATTTCTCTTTTGTGATCACTGGTCCTCTTTAGAAACACTCAAGGAGAGAACATAGGTTAAGATGGAAATGGCTTACTTTTGGTCATTTATTATAAGTATTTGAATGAATATACAGAGAACTATTTTTAAATATTTAGAAATATTTTAAGATATTTCAACTGGTCTGTTACTTTCAGAATTTTACAAAAACTTTTTTTTTTAATCTATACACTTCTTCATTTAATTCTAACAACTTTAATCTAAAGTTACCCCTAGAAGTACAAACACTTAATGCACTCAGCTGTAAGTAGGTTAGTCAATAACATTTATTAAGTTATATCTCTTACCATGTAATTAATATGTATGGGACTGAGATTTTGAAACATTTTGCTTCATTGGTGCTTATATAGGTCAATGGTAGTTAGGACTGCTATTTCTGGGGATTGATGCATTGAGCCACAGAAAATTCTAGGGTCTCAATCACTCCATTGCATCCATTTGACAATTAAATATTAAAAGTGTTATTAAACTCATTAAGAACTTCCAAAGGGAACAATTACACGTATCACAGAGGTCCCTCTCATTCACTCTTACTATCATCTTCTGAGATATTATTTACATTAACTAATGTAGCATTTACCATGTCAAAATCAACAGCTTATTTCAAAACATAGGTCATGTAGACTTTTGTCCATTTTTTTACCGCATCTCACACTTTTTGTTTTTTTATGTAAGGTATGAATTCCTTCCTTGCACATGAAGTGACACACTTTCAGTCATAATTCAAAAACTGAGAGCTGATTTCTCAGTGATTGAACCTACGTGTATACCATAGAATTTTATATGAAATAAAGTGACTAAATGAAATGCATTTTAATAAATAAAAGTAACACTGATATCAATTTCTTTATATATCAAAGAATATGAAAGTTCTGATTAGTTTTAACCTTTTGAATGCCTGTTTACTTTTAAGGATATACCTGAGTGCTGTGTATGTGTGTGTGCACATCTGTGTGTGTATCATAGTATGCACATATATCCATACGTACCACAATGATACTGAGTGTCTTGAATCTAACATGTATTTGTCCTTAGATTTTTAGGTTTGTGAATTCACATTTCTAGTTTCCCACAATTTCATTATACTTGATCATTACTACTAACATTCTATTCCATAGCCATTTCAATGAGATTGAAATTCTAAAATCTGTCATTTATTTTTCCCTTTTAGAAAAAGATGAAGCAAGTGACCTGTTGAATAGGGATCAACACCGATCTGCTGTTCTATGGCACTGCTTTGCCCAAATTATAATAATACAAATTCAAAAATACCTTTTATTTAAAGTCAGGGCTATAACCTCTTTTCTGGCTGAAAACCCAGGAAATTGCCTATATTCTGGTCTATAGACAGAGCATAAAAGTAAGAACTGGTGTTTGAGAGGGTGATATTCCTGGGCCAGGTGGTAAAGCTCTTGAGGACAGAATTATATCTCTTTAACCCAGTACAAAAAATATTTGGTGTACTTGGTAAACAAATCATTTAGAGGAGAGGAGAGACTGCACTGTTAGAGATTTGTGCCATTCGAAGATGGGGTCTTTGCAAGGCAAGATTTGAAGTTTAACCATCATTGTTCCTCTTTTGGAAAAACATTGGCTCCCCAACTAGTAAAAAGGCAATGTCTTTTTCTGAATAAAACCTAAGTTTATGTTGACCATTTTTCTTTATTATTAAGATTATAATTACATTTTTGATGCTGTTATTATTGGTATTTTTATCCAGATATTTAAATGGAACAGAGGCTGCCTTATCATGTCCACAGCTCATCTATAATAGAATTAAGCAGCATGTTAGTTTAATCAAAAGAAAAAAAATTTCTAGTTATTGAAACAATGTGAACCATTTCTTAATTTTGTCACTTCAACAGTTTAACCTGAAAATACCTGCAGATTGGTTTCCACTGCCTACTTTGTTCCCTAATTAGCAATATTCACCTGCAGGCAAACACCTGCATAATCTTATCTGCTGATCCAGGTACGTGAAGGAAGAAAAACCAATGTATATTCTACAAAAAGACCCCAAACAAAAATCTTTTTCTTTGTTTTTACAACCACATACGCAGATTTGTTATATAGTAAAGTGAAAAATGGGATAGATCAAGCATTCTTATATATTTCTTCCTGGCAAGTCAAAGGTAACCCAAATGCATTGCCAGAAAATCATTTAAAATATTAATAAAAAATCAACTACAGATTTGGAGAAATGAATGGATTTTTCCCATTTGACAGCTTATCAGTAAGTTGTCGTTTAAAATATTTTTTTTTACTCTGGGAGTGTAACTCAGTGATGATAGCCATGTATAATTCATACAGGAAAATAGATTTAAATAAGCCTGCTCAGGAGTTCAGTGTGTGAAAATTCAACAAGCTAGTTTCTTTTCACTGTGCCTGCAGTCACTTTTCCTCCTCCAAGCTCCCCATTCCACATTGTATTTACTTTTTGTATTTTGGATCATAATATAATTTGTTTCCAAATGTATATTTAAAGAAGGCAACTTTGAGTGACACAAGAACAGCACAGTAAATGAAAAGTAGGATGTATTTTCATGTAAATCACATTTTATAAATATTTAAATTACTTTCTTTTCCAGAATAAAAGTGCATGAATTTAAGCTACAAATTATGCGGAAGGAGTTTTACCTTGTAGAGTTATTGTTCACAATAATGTACATTAAATTTTTTCTGTTCTTACATAATTCTTTAAGAATTTTTTTACTGACTGAGGTCTTGAGAAGGCCAGAGATAATCCATCTGAACTTGATAAGTGTCACCACACTCAACAACTAAATGACCTTGTATTCATCCTCAAAATGCTCAAATTTAACACAGAGCTAATATCAAAGCTGCATTTTTCTTGGAAGAGTAGCTATAAAATATATGACTTACAAAAATACTTAAAATTGTTTTTTAACTTATTGATTCTCGAGAGCTAGAAAGGTGGCGGGGAGGGGGGAGAGAAACATTGACTTGTTTGTTCCACCCACCCATGGGTTCATTGGTTGAAAAATACAATCTAATTTGTATCCTGCTAATTTGTATCCTTCAATAATTTAATAATGGTAAGTATACAATAGAAAACAATACTTATGGCTTAAAAGGAAGAACATCAAGGCATCAAATCTGAGATTTTGAATCCAAGGAGAAGGAAATGGTGATAAAATAGAACTATAATTTCTTATGCGCTTATTATGTGTCAGGAATTTGATCGGGTTAGGATATATTTCTATTAATGTTTAAATGTTTATGGAATAAATAATGTTATCCAAATTTTTCATGGTGGAACTATAGCCTAGAATGGCTGATGAATCTTTCAATGGTCAGTTAGTGAAAAGTGATAATTAATCCAAACACAGGTCTGGGTAGAAAATATGTGCTTTTAATTAAAAATCATAGTGATATGCTTCTTTTTTATGTTTTGGACTACTAAGGCTTCTATGGAAAAGGGATTTTGTATTGACAGCATTTATTAATTGATAGAGATCTATTTTGAATTATCATTTTCCATTACCTAAATTTACATTTATATTTTGTTTAGTAATGGAGAATGTACTTACAAGTACCATTAAAAAAATTTAATCATTCTAATTTTTCCTCCCTTCCTTGTCTTTAATTTCTTACTATACTGAAGATTTGCCTCTAAAAATAATTTAAGAAACAGAATAATTATCAAATAGTTTTCATTGTCCACGATCCTAAATAAATCCTGCACCATTCACTCAAATTAGATAATTCTGCATTAAATTTCAAAAAATAAATGATAAAGGAAGATTTCACTAGAGCACCTGTATCACTTTCCTATTTCTTAGATGATAATCTATACTATAAAAGAAAAAAATGTTGTTTATGCTGACAGATTGATATGCAATAGAATCCATAATACAACCTCAAGAATAGTTGGTTTTCAATGACTTCTTTACAAAAAAGAATAAACTTTTAAAACTTTGTCTTTTCTCCTATGTTTACAATTATTTTTTATTAGTTGAGACAGTAAGATTTCAACAAAGTGTCCTATTAATAACAAAACCACAATTCCATGTCTTTCTACAAAAACAGACATTAGAATTAGTGAGGTGGTATTCAAAATTAACGGTATAATGAAATAATTTGATTAAATATAAAATTAATTTTCATTATGAGATTTAAAGCTCTTAAAATAATTTTTCAGAAAATAAGCTTATGATTATGAATATAACAGGCACTTAATTACCAAAGGAACTGTCGTTTTCACTTTTGTTGAAAATCTTTGTGGTTTTTGCATTTGTATGGAAATTTTCCAGGTGAAAGTTATTTTGATTAATAGTTCTGTGCTGCTTTGTAGTTAACAAACTTGCTAACTTTCTAGTCAACAATGGTATGGTGATGAGACAGAGAAACTAAATAATATTATGGCTAAGACACAAAATAATAGCTGCTTAAATAAAATACACGTTTCTTCCTTTTTCTCTCACATACAAGTAGAATTGATATGGTGACTTTCCTCTGCAAAAGTCCCTATGAGCCCAGGCTACTCCTCTATTGTTTCACCATTTTACTTTTTTTTTCTTATTAATTGAATGCATTGTGGTGACATTGGTTAATAAAATCATGTAAGTTTCAGGGACACAGTTCTGTAATACATCAACTCTATATAGTATTGCGTATTCACCACCCCAAGTCAAATCTCCTTTCATCACCATTTATCCCCCCTTTACCCTATTCAATACCTGCCGGTCCCTTTCCCTCTGATAATCACCAAACTGTTGTCCTTGTCTATGAGTTTGTTTCCCCACCATTTTTAGGAAAGTACATTTATTTGCATAGTCCATAGTGATTTGTAATCAAGTTTACTTCCCGGCCAGTAAAAATGGGGGGAAGGGAAGAAAATACCATTCACTTCCTTAAAGGTTATGAATTGGAAGTTATACCTCCTGCTTCCTTCCACATTCTTCTGGCCAGGCCTTAGTCACATGACCCCACCTAAGTGCAAAAATGTCTGGAAAATGCAATTGTTAAAAATCCCCACCCAAGGACATTTTTCCATTGCTTTTTGGAGAGAGAGGCAGAAAGAGAGAAACATTGATTGGTTGCCTCCCATATGTACCTGGACGGGGGTCACATGCTCTGGAACTGGGGATCCAACTGAGAACTAAGTACGTGCCCTGACTGGGAGTCAAAGCTGCAACCCTCTGGTTACAGGACGATGCTCCAACAAACTGAGCCACACTAGCCAGGGCTGGGAAATGTAATCCTTAACTAAATAGTCTGGTGCCCTGAAATTTCTATTATTATATAAGATATGGTGAATGCATCATTTAGGTCTCTCTACCATATATAGTTTTCAGAATGAAAAACAATTACCACTTTTAAAATGAACATATACTGTAATTAGTAATGTGGTGGTACCATAATTGTAGGTTCAGAAAAAAAAGTCCACTGATGATACTGGTTTTTTCTTTAAACTGTTTTGTTTTATTATTGTTTTTTAATCCATGGACTCTATTTTGTAGAGCAGTTTTAAGTTTACAAGAAAACTAAGCTGAAGTTACAGAGATTTCCCATATAGTCCATGCCTTCAAATATGCATTTCTTATTCTCATGTCACGTCGTTATACATTTGCCCAAACCCATAGAATGTACAATACCAACAGTGAACCCTAATGTTAACTATGGATTTTGGGTGATAATGAGGTATCAAGGTAGGTTCGTCAGTTGTAACAAATACACAACTCTGGTGTAGGATCTTGATAATGATGACATTTTAAAAATTAAATAAGATTCCTTAATTTACCAAGCTATCGTCTTTCCACTTCAAATAAACCCTCCATTGCCCTGCTTTTGGTTCCCAATGGTGTCTCCCTGCCTGCCGGCACGAAGTAAAGCTTTGTCAGCGGGGGCTCTGGAGGGAACCTGGGGGAGAGGAAGGGGCTCGTCTTCCTGCCTCACTGTGTGCTCTCCCTGAGCAGGTGCCTGCCCTGTGTGGCAGCCAGTGCATGGCACCCCCTCAAGGGCGCTGGCCCCTGACACCTAAAGGGAGGTTTCCCAGTGTACCTTCCCCACTAACAGTTTCCAGATTACTTTCACGTGGCCACCTCTCCATGGATGGCTTCCCGCTGGTACCTGAGAGGGCAGATTGCTCGTGGTTCCCGGTGGCATGAACCTCAGCGGACCTCTCTATCCACTGGACTGTAGCCGTGCCCTCTGCGGTGAGTTCTGGATCTCGGTCCTGGAAGACAGGTCCCGTTCCCGATTTGTTCCTCTTTGGGTGCTCTATTCAGCCTTACGGGGAGAACCTACAATTCATATACTTTTAGAGTTATCTTCAATTCTTAGTATTGAAACCTCAGTTACTCTAATCCTTTGTTATAGGTCATATATTTACTGAATGCCTTTGGCTTCCTGAGTTGATCTTGTCAGATACAATTAGGAAAGCTAGTCATATGAAAACAGTCAAAAAAGTTTCCCCATTTCCTTTGTGAAACATAAGAGGCAACGGAGGAAAATGGCACCCTCCTGTCATTGTTGAGGTCTATGATTAATGTTAAAACCCAGGTCTTGTGAAAATTTGGTAAGGGTAAATGTTATACAAGTCAAACAAGACAACAATAAATTGTTCATAGATTAAAACTTTGCATGACTGAAAATACTGAGAATTCGTGGGAATAGAATTAGTGTGGGCGTTTAAAAAAAACAATTATTTTAGTGCTTTGATATTTTTCATTTTTTTTTATCAACATCAGATAAAAAAAACCAAGCCTTTAGAGTTCCTCTAAAATTTGTTTTTCTTCTCCTACACTTTACTCTTTATACTTTTAGGAAAGAATATTCACATTATATATAAGAAAACTGTTTCATTTTGATAGGAAATTACTGTTTTCTGCATGACTTAATAGTGATGTATTGTTTTAGATAGGCTTATTAGCTGCTCTGTTTCTCTAGTCCAGATAGAATCTTTAAAAGTTTCCAGTTGGGTACCAGAAATATCAGGTACTAGAAACATACTTTGTAAAGTATATGATTGTCTAAACACTGTGCTGTACACATAAAACTAATATAAAATAATATTGAATGTAAATTATAATTGAAAAATATTTTTACTTATTTAAGATTTTACTTATTTATTTTTAGAGATGGGAAGGGAGGGGAAAAAAATTAATGTGCAGTTGCCTCCCACTTGCCTCCTGTTGGGGACCTGGCCCTCAACGCAGGCGTGTGCCCTGACTGGAAATTGAACCAGCAACCTTCTGGCTCACAGGCTGTCACTCAATCGGGTGAGACATACCAGCCAGGGTGAAAAAAAAATTGAAAGCTGTAATTCTGGAAATTAAGTTAGCTATAAGACTGAATTTTCCTAACTGAGCTTTCAACAGGAATGTAACACCAAAAAATATTATGGTATTAATTTCTTTTTTTAAACTAACACTTGACTTAAGAGAATGAGAAGAGACATGTGAAGTTCTTGAATTTAAGTGTATAATATAGGAAAAGTATTATCTTCTATTCCGTTACCATTATTCTTTTTTTATTATGTGTATAAATTCAATGAAATTTAGAAAAATCACTACATATTTGAAATGGATATTGTATAATTATTTTAAATATACATATTTCTTTAACTAGAAAAATAATCTATGTTGGTTTTATCAGCAATTTTTGCCTTCCAGGTTTTTGTAACTGTCAAAACATTTTTACTTCCATTGAATTTTATAAATTTCTAAAACTATCATCAAAATCCAATTCTAGGGGGGTTGTGTTTATTTTTGTCTTACTCTTTTTACCTTTTTTCACCAGTCTCCCAATCTCTTTCCCCTCTGACAGCTCTCAGTCTGTTTTCTGTATCTGCGTGTCTGTTTCTACTTTGTTAGTTTCTTTGGGAGGAGGTAGGTGAGTTTAAAGGGGGAATAACGGTGCTGGAAGGAGCCTTGACTTTGGATGGTCAACCAAATACACTATGCAGATGATCTATTATAGAATCATATACTTGAAACCTATATAATTTTATTAACCAGTGTGACCCCAATACATTCAATATTTTCTTAAAAAAAGAAATTCAACTTTAGAAAACTTAAAAGTATGCTGCATTAGCTAATAAAAAGTAGAGAATTTCAATGTTTTCCTTTTAATGATTTGTGTTTTCATAGGTCTTTTTGCATTATGAATCATATTTATTTATATTCTTATTTTTCTATATTTTGGATCAACTGTCCTTGAAGTTCTTCAAGGTTTCCTTTAGTTTTTTTTCTATTTACACACATTTTTCTATCAAAAACATTATATAAGTTCAGGTAAATCTTAATTGACTTTAATCAGAACTGTATATAAGTAGCAGAGGGTTAAATGAAATGAATTTTGACAATGGAAGTAGTTGTATATGAAGTTACTAGGTGGAAATTTTGACATGTTTATAAATTATTTTTTCAGTATAGAATTGTTCTTTTTAAATTTTCAAGCATCATACATACTATGTAGGTACGGATTTCATTTACATGCAGCATTTTTTTTTTAATTTGATTTTCTCCCATAGAGTATACTGAACTATCTCTTCAAGTTATTTCTGTTGCACATGTTTTCCTTATAATTGAAGCCAATAAGAAAACTGGACATGCAAAGGAAAAGATATGTGTATGGAATTCTAGGAAGCTGCTTCAGGTGAAAACACAAAGTGAGACTCAGGAAAAGGATGTCTACAACTAATTATAAATCCAAAAATCTTTGAAGTATTATTGTTGAGATGAATTATTTTTGTATACCACTCTGCATTACATTGCAATTAGTGACTTCACATGAGATATTTGCAGATTAAATGAAAACAGTCCTAATTTTAGTACATCGTTTTTAAAAATAAAGTGCTAGGCTATACCCTAAACTCAGCCTTTCAAGGTGCCAAGCTTTAAGAGTGTTTTCAACTAGGAAAGTATGAAAATATCTTGTGTCTACATCTAAAATTTACTGTAAGTCAATTGTGCCGCAAAAGTGCAACTGCGATTTAGCACCAAATACATGAAAATAACTCCTGGCAAAGAACGATTAAGATCCACTGTCCTGCTCTCATCCTAACAGCTTTCTATTCCTTCTTACTTCCTGTTGTCATTCTGTGTCCCTTGCATGTGTCAATAACAAAGCTATTCCATCACAAACTCCTAAACTGCTACTTCCACACTGAATCTAAAACAGTAACACCAATATTCGTTTATATAAAAACAAATATTCCAAGAACAGCAATGGAGATCTGAACAGAGATAATAATGATATACATGTATTTTATATGACAGTAATAAAATGATTAGTTGGTTAAACTGACTAAATAGACTGTTTCACAAATGCAGCTCAGCATGCCGGCTGAAAGTCTAAAAAAGCGGGAGATAGCACAGGTAGTTCGGACAAGAAAAAAGTATGCATAGGGTAATAGCGCTTCTAAGAATACACAACTGGGGACAGATTTTTGTTGTTGTTGTAATCTGGATGGATTCAAACTTTCCTAGAAGAAAGCATTTGCTTACATATTAAGCAAATGTATGACAGAAAATATAAAACAGTTTGAACACTTTTAAAGAAAAAATGTTTGAATTGTTTTAACTGATGAATGCTCATGAAAATGTTCCATTGTGTTATATATTTGAATCTATTTTATAAAAAATCTTTTAAAAGAAGAGAGTCATTGTGAGTCAGAATGTTAATATATACATCCCTTTATATGTGCTTTTTTATTATTTTAAAGCTTGTTGGCAGATCGTGGTTTGTTGAAGTGGCTGATACCATTGAATCCAAAGTAACTGAAAAGTTATTTATGTGCCAGAGGACCCCTTCAGCCTATTTAGCAGGATCACTGAGAAAACAAATTTAACTCAATTTTTATTTCAGCTTTCAGGATTACCTTTAACACAAAATCTGTATTCACATAAAATAATGTAACTATATGTTCTGCACAATAAAGTCATTCTTTTTTATGTAAAATATCTTCACTCACAGAAAAAATGGAGGCTACAAACTTTCCTAGACTTCGTTTCTCTTTATAATCATTTCTTTTGAGATCTCATTTTTCTTTATAAATTGCTAAAAGCAAATAGCAACATAACATTGAAAATCAATGCCTATAAAATGTCTAAAGAGTGTAAAAGACAAAAAAGTAGGAATTAACCATACATATTAGGTGAAAGGCAGGGGAACCCTGAACTTAAACCATTTTTTCTAGGTTAACCCTATTGAAATGTATTAGAAACACATACCAATTGATACATGGTGCCACGACATTCCAGCTCTTTGAAGGCACTAGAAAACATACGCTTTTAAGGAAAAATAAAATCCTTTTTATTTTTATGAAAAATGTTGCAAAGTAAGGCGATTTAAGTTGCCAAAGTGGGGAAGGATTGAGGGAGGAAGGTAGGGGCAGGTGGGGAATGGTGGGGCAGGGGAAAGTGGTAGTGGGAAAATGGAGACAAATGTATTTGAACAATAAATGAAATGAAATGAAATGAAAAACTAAAAATAAAAATAAATTGTTAATAAATTGAAAGCTAAAGAGTCTGGGTTGGACTTTCATTGCAAATTTCCCGGAAGATGAGAGAAGTGTTTCTTATATATATGGAATAAATACTGAACCAAATGACAGAAAAGTTAAAAACATGCTTTGTTACACTGAATCTAAGAGGGGAAAAGAATCTCTGCCCTACTTGGTTCATCTTTCCCTGTCTGTGTGTTTACTAAACACATACATGTGAACTGGACCTTCCACTTCAATCTGGAAAGCTCTCATCAATATGATCATGGCTTGTTGAGCATCTGCGTCAATACATTTCTGTGTTAGTAATATTATGGAATAAAAAAGGACCAAACCATTGATTTTTAAAAAATCAGTAGCAGTCCCCTTATTTAAAAATGATGTTTTTGGAGTCGATCCTAAGTACTTCAAATATTAACCATTAGTAAACATTAACTTGCCTAAAAAATATATTCATCCTACATACCCTCTCTCAAACCTAGACCCAAAATAGTAAAACTCAAACTTTAAAGATGTTTTCATAACTACTTTTATTTACTTATCATATATCTTGAAATATTAAAGTAGATGATAAACAGAACGAGTCATTGTACAAGTTGTCAAACTCATTTAGTTCTCAGGCAAGACAAATGTGGCTCGGCTGAACGTGCAATAACTTATGTTGCCACTGGATGGCAATGACAGCTTTCGTCTCTAAAATGCTCACGGTGCCCTTGCAATTTAGTGCCACAACCCTTGGCATTGAGCTTTCCAGGACATCAAAGTGTAAAAACACACTGGGTGACTCTTCAATAGCTCACATTCATTTTGGACTTGCCTCTAGCCCACCACATCCAAAGGCAACCAGTCAAACTTCCTTACTTGCAATCACATTTTAGGAACTTGATGATGTTCTATAGAATGAATGTCAAATTTGAAGAAAGTTTAAAAAAAGGAAGTGAGAGGAAAATACAAATAGGGGATCAAGTTCCTTTCTGTCACCAAATGGCATTAAGTTTGCAAAGGATCACAATTTTGAGAATATATTTTTATTTAATTGCTTTCTGCCATATAGCAAAAATCTTCCTGTTTTTCTTCAGCATTTTATGCTCTAAATTACTTCTTTTCATTACCTGCATATCCACACACACTCCAACAGGCATACATGTTTCAAATAATTGCTTGTAGCTGGGAAAATTAACTGATGACAGTTTAATTTTCCAGTGTGAATTAGTTTTAAGTTGACAAAGAAAAAAACTTTGAAAAAAATTTTAAATATAGCTAGGTTTATAACATTGTTTAAAAAAGATTTTTAGAGTTAAAACAGGTAAATATCTGAATTTTTATCAATTCAAATATTAATGATCATTGTGAAGGAGTTAGATGTTAGAGTTTCAAACAACAAATTAATTTGTTTTTGATGGAAGGAGGAATTTAAATGCATTCACCTGAGTAAGGGCCTTTGATTCTGAATAGCTCACAGAAGGGGAAACCTCAAACTATTATATTGATAATAGGGTAAGCTGATTATAAATATATGGGATAAATTCATACAGGTAAATATAATTACCCTTATTTCAGAGAATATATCTATTTATTCCTATGTATTCCTATTTTAAATGATAAAAACCTTTGTTTATACCAAGTTTTGTTTGCAAAAAAACAAAACTAAGTATTTTTTAAATTTATGTTTCATTTGACTTTCACAAGCAGCCCCATCTATATGGACTAGACATGACTCTATATAGGCCATAGATATGAGACAACTAAATCAATTAAACACATTTTTGGAAAATACTCTTTAAAAGCAAGAAAGAATAGGGTACTTATCTTCCCACAGTTCTGATAGAGTTGCACATAAAAGTATTGCATAATCAGCAACATTTAAAAATAATCTGAACAAATTTACTTTGTGTTCTCAGATAAACAGACTGCATAAAATCACTGGTTTTTGAAACTTGTTTCTCCTGCATGTCATGGCCAGATCTAAATTAGTAGAGTCCAAGTACTTGAAATGTGTTCTAATTTTCCATTTATTTTGAAGTTGAAGTTGTGGTGACTAAACTTTGTTTGCAAGAAGAGAGATATATTTGTGATGTTGTAAATACATATTTTTATGTATAAACAGATAATATATAATGAATTATTGATCAAAAACCTTGAATAATTTTTTCGTGTTCCACTTTATATTTTATATTCTGGAGACTTAACTTTCAACTTCAATTATTTAGGGGTAGTTTAGCCAAAGGCTTTTATATAAGATTTTAAGGAACTGGAAATGGAAAGTGAAATTAATCACAACGAATTATACACTAGTATCTATTTACCTTACATCTGAAAAGTAACTTCAAAATTTCTTAGATAAAAAGAGTATATCCAGATCCCAATGGAAATAAATATCAGCATTTTAGAAATATTATAGGCAAAAATGAATTCCTAATTTTTTGAAAACTTGGCAAAGGTTCTAAAAGACAAAGAGAATGAGGAAATTTGAATATGTGTATATTCACATGCATGCATACATATAAGCAGGGACACATAACTTGGAGCAGGGCTCTATAGTTTTATAGCATGATGTTTGAAATTCAGAGATGATGCTGTACAGAAAACAGCCTAAATTTTGTCTGGGATGGCACTTTTCATTGACCTGTGTGCATGGCAATTAATGCACAACAATGAATATTGATTGCATTGCATAAGTTATTGAAGAAGTAGGGTATTAAAAAACTTATGACTAAATGAGAAGTTTGTAGCTTGTCCACCACACCTCATCCTCCCCAAAAAGAAGAATGTACAGAAACAAGCCCTCTTGTTTTGAAAGGCTTTAAAAATAAATACAATGCTCACTTCAGCATCACATACACTAAAATTGGAATGACACAGTGGTGATTAGTATGATTGAGCAGGGACGACATGCACATTCATTAAGTGTCTCGTATTTGTAAACACGATGCAATTTTTTTAAAGATAGGTTCTGTCACTAGCTTACAAAAGTTTTAATATTAAAAACAAAAAAACTCTCAACACCTATCACATCTGTGAGTAAATGTTTTTCACCAAATCTATACATGATGGATATATAAAATTTAGTACAAAAATAATCATGAGATCATTAATTTCAACTTATGATTTCCAGAAGTAAATGATAGATAGATAGATGATAGATAGATAATCTTAGATGTGAAGGAGAAGCAAGGGGGATTTTTTTTTTATTAAATGGAAAGTGAACCAAATTTTTTATTGAAAACAAAAGATTTTATCTCTATAAAAAATTTTTAGACTTCTGACTCTAAACTACACATAAATTTAATATATTCATTATAAGAACTTGATAAAGACATTGAAATCATCGTTCACTTAAAGTTTTATAATCCTATGAAACAGTTTCAAAGAACCAAACTTTTAGTAATGAATATTATATTTCTTCTACTTTATACTGTAGAGAAGAAAGAGAAAGAACACTAACATTCATTGAAAGTTATCTGGTATCTAGTATTAGACACTTTACATGTATTATTTGTTGGGTTTTAAAGAGTTTCCTAAGATACTGAAATCAAAATTACAATTATTTTGCAATATATATCCAAATCACTGTTGAAGTTATGGCAAATGTTTTAATTAGAAATCAAATGTAGAAACTAAATATTTTCTAAAACAAAGTATTATTAGATTTACTGGGGATAAAATGAATGCAGACTGTATTTTGTCAAATCTTCTTTTCCTGGGCTGGTTTGTATTGCAATGGTACTAGTTAATTGTCAGCAAGGTAACTGTAATAGATAATGTTTTAGAAAAGTTCTTTAAGAATATAGGAGAAAGTTGAAGGGTATTTTTAAGTATCACAGCAGTAGTTTTTACTGGTGTTTATGTATTTAAATATTTAACACATAAAAGTAAGAATTCAAACTCTGATGCAAGTAACTGATAAAAGCCAAGCAAAATATTAAAGTAATTAATATTAGGGAAACTGTTTGACAAGTAGCTATGCATGTAGAGATTTTATATCTTTCAGCCTATTTTTTCCTTTTCCATTCTTCATGCTTCCCTGGGCATTGCCAAAGGGAAATTCTCAGTCCAGTTAAAAGTACAGATTCCCTAATTTGCCTCTGTTTTTACTTCACCTTCTTAATACTTATTTTCCTTGGTCAATATTTGTTCTCAGCTCTTTCTTCAATCTTTGTGTTGAACCAGCATTTCCTAAAGTCAAAGCTACTTTCTCTATAGGTCTCGAAACTACACAACTAAAAATGTTTTAACTGAGGTAATTCACAGATATCCTGTTATGATTATTTTATTTTTAAAAATATTCTCTTGATTTTTATTTATTTTTAATTAAACTGATTGGTGTGACATTGCTTAATAAGCTTATATAGGTTGGGTTATCACGCTCACCTGACACCATCATGATTTTAAGAAGGGCCAACAATTCAGACATGGGCATCGAAAGAAAAGAACAGCCAAATGGAAAGCCCAGGTTCACGACTCCATTTTCTTCTATCACTTGTAAGTTAATACTCACTGATAAAAGACTAAAATGCCAGGAAGCACATTGGGCAGCCGAGACAATGGAATGAACTGCCAGGAGACTGGCAGCAGAAGGATAGTTGCAAATACAGGTGTTATGTGACTGGAAGTAAATATCACAATGTATGCCTAATTTTTTTCCAGTCTGGGTTCTTATGCACAAGACAATTAAATAAGACTAAAACACCAACAAAGTGGTAACAAAAACAAGAATTTCAAGTACTTATTAACTTGTGCACAAATGTACTCTTTTGAAGCAGAAATGACCCCGTTTAATGACTTAGATGGACAATTTTAGGTTCTATATTTCACACATGCAAGCAAGATTTTTTTCAATAAAATGGAGATAGTAATAATAGGAAGAAACAGAAAATTTCATGGAGAGAGAATAAAATCTGGTTTAAAGGAAGTTTAATGTATTAAAAGTTAAGGATAGGTTAAATCTGTTCTTTTTGGGTGGGATTTTCCTCTAATTATTAATTGTATCTTACTATTTACCTAAAGACATAATATTTAAGCCTCATATATGACCACAACCAAAGTTTGTATCTGGAAGGATTAAATATATTGCTATAGGTAACCATTATAGTATTAGTACTTAGCCTATTATATAGAATGACAAGCTCAAGATTACATTAATGTTTCTTTCGTATTGACATTACTTAGGGTAGCCTCCAATTCTTTTGGATTACTGTACATTTATTTTAAGTGAATGTGTCCTCACTTTTCCTACCAAACTTCTTGTCTAACATGCTAATTTGACTTTTTAAACAGGCGAATCCAGATTAATCTTTTTCTTAACTCAGCAGATGTTTTAATAATGCCATCATACCTTAGGTGACCAAGAATACTTGATTTTAGCCATCTATGTATAAAAATATATATATAAGAAAGCCATATTAGATGTTTCAGAAGCTAAGTATTTTGAAAGTAGAGCTAGTATGAGGGGTCCACTTCTCTAGTTTTGGTCACGGTCTCTCTACTTTTGAGATAGCTATTTATTTTTGGACATTTTGAGGTGTTTTCGAAAACCTGCCTCATTATACAGCAGGTCCTCCAAATGAAGTTTGGTTCACTGTTGTTTCATTGTAACATTGATGAGTTGCCATAGGAAATTTAGTTTTGTTTATACTGCCTATAGTAAAATTGGTTTCATTCAACATCTTTTGCTTAAAGTCGTTACTTATCAATGATTAAGTGAGGACTTGTAGTTATTTCTGTTTTGTTTCAGTTCCATATTTCCATACCCTATCACCAAATGAGAACTGTTTTAGGGTAAGATATCTGTTTAGTTTCAGTATTATATTTATTAACTTCTAATATGGTGTCTTATACACATATATTTAGCATGCAACAAGTATTTATTGATTTACTGTGCTAAGCCAAGAGTATATAAACAAGAACAGCATAGGAAAAAACATCTACTTAAATTGCATATTCTATATTCTAGAAAGCAGCATACAATGGATTAAGTGCTTAGATTTTGTAATTATACCTGGGTTCAAATCCTGCTTCAACTTCTACAAGTTACATTATCATTAACTTATTTTTGTTTCAGATTATCAGTGAAAATAAGGATAACACTTACCTAAGAGATTTGTTGCAAATACCAAATCAAATTATTAAAGCAAATCTCTTAATATGGTACTGAGATATATGAAGCTTGTAAGAAATAGAAGTTACATTACTTAATGTGTTTAATTGTTTGTGTCATTTTTTTCTGGAATACTATTGATATACTCTTATGGCTGCAGGGATGATAAAGGACCATTGGGTAAAATATTCATGGCATGATATTTGTTATCTTATCAATGAACCCTATGCCATATATGTACTTATTGATTTTGGCAGGGGAAACTTACAGATTTCTTCCTGGGGAACATTCCAATATTTAATTTTGTACTTTGTGAATTTTGCTGTGTTCACAGTTAAACACTCTGTTACTACTCCAGGAACAGAAATATTGTCATTAATATTTTCATCTTTTCCAAAAACATATATTATAAAATTTAATTTTTATTTTACTTTAAACTCATATTAATTTTAAGTGTAAGATAAGGATCCAATTTAAGAATTATTTACAAGAAGCCAATTATCCCAAATTTATTCAATGATTATTACATCTGCTATTATAAACTTTATAATATATTCATGATTATACAGTGAAGTTTATATCTACTAGGTAAAGAATTATATTGTTACTTATATTATTCATTGTATTTCTTACACTATTACATATGTTATCAGCATATGTATAGACCTAACTTATTAGTTCTTTCAATATAAACATCTCTCTTTTGGTTAAGCAAATATGTTTTAAACTAATATATAACACAGCAATTTCAAATTCATATGTCTCCTTTTTTGTTATATTATTCATCTCTACCTTGCTGATGTGCATCTTTAAGTAAAAAGTTCAAGAAATGTGTCCGTAAGAAGTTTATGTCCTGAATCCTGCAGCTCTAACCATGGAAGTCATTCTGTTTTCTTAACACATTAACTACTTCTGTCAAGCTATTCTTGGATCACAATACTTTTTTTCTTAAAACTTTGCTCTCATCGTTTCTTTGTATTCTGGCACTCTGAATTAAATAAGACCTGAGACTGATGTGACATTTTTCCTTTTTGCCCAAACACTTGTGGAATTTTTTTCTTTAAACTTGAAATTCAAACACTTTGCCAAGTTTATTTTAAGTCACTTCATTTTGCATGTGTTGTGGGATTTAGGGGACCCCTTTGACTTTTGTATTCAGGTACTGTCTCTTGTTTGTTTATTTTTGCTAAACTCATGAAAAGTTCTCTTTTAATGAATGATTGTTTACCTTAATTTTTTAAAATTAATTATGAATGGATGCCAATTATTTATACTTTATTTTTGTTTACTTTTTCTATAACATCCATTATTATTATTATTAATATATTTTATTCTTAGAAAGCTGTCATACTCATTATTAATTTCATTTTCTACAATAGCAGTTAGGGTTCTTAACTACAGTGAAGCCAACTTTAATTTTTTAATGCAATATCTTTTTCTCTCATAGTTTTTATATCTTTGCCAGCAATATTTATGGTTAAACATTTTCCCTATTCTCTTATTGTCACCATTTTGTATTGATTTGATATATTTTTGACAACTACTCTTTTTTTAAGTGAAAAACTGCATCTATTGGCTCCAGGTCACTTCACTTTTTTTTAATCTTTGAATGAAGAGGAATCTAATTGCAAAAGGCATCATTCCTTTTGATATTACTTTCTATATTAATCTTTCGAGAGTCTGTAATCGTATCTGATCTCTCTGATGATGGCTATCTTCCCTGGCCAAATTCCAGTATTAAGCAAACACAAATTGCATGGTTCTACAAAAATTAGGAAGATTATTATTCTACATTTTCTTGTCCTTCAAGCCAAGTATTAGGAGATGAATTAGTTCCTAGATAGGTTGAAACATTCTGTAAATTCTCAAACTGGATTATTTGCAGGATCTTGCAGTAGTCTACTGATTGCTGTTTCCTCCTTCATGTCTAAGGATGCAATACTCCTTTAACCCACCAATTTTCAGTCCTGTACAAGGGAAGGTGGCGGCCTTCTACAGAGTAGAGATAGATAGTAAAAAGGCAAGGGGAGGGTAGGCCTGGCCAACTCTGAAATGAGGACTAAAAGAGTAACCTCAAATTTTTCATTGGTACCTTGGGTCATAGTCCATAGTCTTTATTAGATCCTATTTTGATGGATAAAATTTTCCTCTGTGTATTATAGGCTTCTTATTTCAGATATTCAGACACGTATGGGCCTCTAATCATTTATTAAATGGCCTATATAATCTTTCAGCCCATTGATTCAAAAACATTTTATCAGTATTCTTGGTTTTATCTACTGTTATAATGTAGTTCTCTGCATTATCATAGGTATATCAAGAATTTGGCACCAGTAGGTAGCTATCATAAGAAAGTTACACCATTACTTTCTAACATGAATTTCAAAGTCTTTAATAATGGTAGTCAATGCTCTTTTCTGCCTGTTGATACATTTGTCTGAATAATTAAGATTTATCATGATATTAAAACTTAAATAATGAAAAATTTAATGCAATCCCCTTTCAGAAAGTTTCACATGAACTGAATAGCTGATGATATACCTTTAAAAAGCTGTGAAAATAATTTTTCTTGAACTTTGGAGAAGTGTAACTTGCAAGAAAAGTAGACTTTTGTTTTAAAATTCATATTTTTATAATTATTGAGCAAATTTTGTGCAACTTTATAGAAAAATGTGAAATTCCAATTTAGAATTCCATCATGAAACTACACCATTCTAATTTCTCCATGCCACGGTTTGTTAATATTCCACAAAGTCCCAGGATGCAACTATAAGACTGCATTCAAATCTATGAACATGAGGCAATCATGCTCAGCAGAGTATAACAATAATTATAATAGAGATTAAGTAAAAATAATTAGAAAAAGTTCATCTAGTTTTGATGTATTAATTATTCTGACCCTGTTCTATTCAGAGTCTAATTATCTGGTTCAGTGAAAATGCCAAGATTTCTACGACTCATAAAAATTACATTCAAGTAATTATGTCAGCAAACTAAACAGTATTCATTTACCATGCCTTTTTATGCACACATTTGAATATGCTTTTTTAACTGTTTTTGCTCTTTGTTCCTATTCATAGGAAATAATACCTGTAGAGAAATTTGAAAGTCAGTTGCACTCTGGGCGTAATGTGCAATTCTTGCTGATATTCTTCTTTTGTAAAACTGCTGTAAGTCTCATATAACCTTTGTTTAAAAAACATGAATTAAAGTTCACTCTTCAGTTGTTTCAAAGAAATCTTTAAAACCTGTAGCTGTAGGTTGTTTTTTTTTCTAAGTTTAAAGCAGTAACACAAAGCATCTCTTAGAAAGTTTCTTACCTTGAGTAGCTCATAAGCTGACTAAATTGTCTCTATCGTTATTTCTGCTACCATATTTTCATTAGAGACATATTATGACATTCTACAAGAGTCTGGATTTAGGGAAAAGAATGTGTACATGCTATCTTAAACTCATCACTGAAGTGATAACATTACTCAAGATCCCAAATTACTCAGCTTTCTTAGGCCATGAGAATTTTTTACATTATTATGGCACAGTTAGAAATTTCTTAAGGCTAACAACTAAGCAGCTTCATATAACAAGCACACAGAGTTATACTGGTGAGAACATTAATATATATTTCATTACTTATAATCATCTCTTTTACTGTTTTAATAAAGTATTTGATGGACATTTTAAGCAAAATTTGTTGCCTGAAGTATTCAGATTCTTGCTTCCTCCTGTAGAAAGATGGATACAAAATTAGTTGAAATATAACCTTCAATTATGTTCACATTGAAAAAATATATATTGACAGTTAAGGCTTCAACTATTTCCTTGATGTTCTAATAATAATGTATGTCTATACACAAAAATATGTATACAGTTTTATCCTAATTATTAGAAGGGAAACATGTCTTCGTTATTTCCTAGTTTATCTTTCAGGAAACATGAACCATTTCCAAATTTTATTCAAGATAAGGAGGGGCAGAAGAATCAAGGAGTGATAATACATGGGTGGAGTTGAAACTAGACAAAGATGAGAAGGAGTTGGAAAGTTTACATAAAATACCTATAGCCAAGACAAATGGGCAAGTTTATATCATGGGTATCATGGCTCTGTACTCATTAAACAGAGATTTCACCCAGATAAAATTGAAGTAAGGCTCTGAATAGAGCCTGTGGTGCATATGAGTGGTCCGATGACTTGATTCCTTTGTGTTTTGTATGGGGCAAGCAAAGGAACATGAATGGAGGACTCATGGGCACAACAATGCAGGGCGATTGACTGTGGGAGCTGGGGGGACAGGGTAGGGGAGAACAATGGGAAAAAGGCAGGACAACTGTAACTGAACAGCAATAAGTTTTTTTAAAAAAGAAAAGAAATCACACTGCTGGGACCTCCTCAGTAGAATTTTTTCCAGATCTGCGCTTTTGAGCATACATTGGAGGCATTGGTCAAACATAATGAAGTATCCTGAGAAACAAAAGAACTTTACAGAATAAAACATCCTTTGAATTTGTCAGCCGTATTCAGTGCTTTAACATGTTCTAAAATATCAGACATTAGAAATCAAGCAACAACATTTTATATGTAGCAGTATGCATCCAGGCCTTATGTAGAAAGATAACTTATCTCACACATTCCTATAATAACATATACCTGGAGTATGTCACTTCCCCCCACCACCCAAAATATCTGATAGTGTGGAGTAACTAATTTTTGTGTGTTTTAATGTAGAACGAATGCTCATTTTGACATCTGTTCAAAAGTCCCCTTGTGTATAGCCCTCTTTTTTCCTGTTGCTAAGATATAGAAAATGGCAGAGTAACAGAAATGTATACTTACAATTCACCATCTAAGTACATGACCTATCAGGCAAGGTTGTGAATAGGATTTGATAGTGGCTTCACTGGGAGAGTGGGAGTTAGCTCACCTCACCTGGTTCAGGTAACCATTCTTATTACAGGACGTGCCCTGTTCATCGCTCCTCATCCCACTGGGATGAACAAAATTTCACAAGATGACCTTTGGGGTGCTCCGCCTTGTACCTCAACTGACTGCTCATTTGTTGCACCCCATCCCTGCAGGAAATCTCATGGCAGTGTCTGGTGGCATTGGGAGGACAGCTCTAGGACTTCTCCTACCCTCCAATTTGTCAATAGTGTTCCTGTCCTGTCAGTGGCACCCTGCCCCTCGGGAACTTGACCTAGAGGGCTGGAACCCTTCTCAGGGACCTGCTTAAACCTGAATTCTAGATGTGTCCCTTTGGTCCCCTTTTCTTCACTTGTGGTGAAACTACCAATCATTTTGGAGCCAGAAACATTGTTGTAACAGTCAAGTGTAGTAATTAAGATTATAGAGTCAGATTACTTGCCTTTAAATCTTTTCCTTAACACAAACAAAGAGTGACATAATAGTTACTGGGGATGTGGGTGGTGGGGAGATAAGATTAATGGTGTTTAAGGGCACAAACTTGTCATAGGTATTAAGTAAACCATAGAGCTCTAACATACAGTATATTGACTATAGATAATAATATTGTTCTCAAGTATGCAATGTGAAAGTTATTGTTACAATAGCAACCATATTATAATACATAAATGTATCAAAGTAACATGCTGCTAAATACCTTAAATTTATATAATGTTACATGTCAACGTTATTTTTTTTAATTTATGTTTTATCATGCTCAGCGACATTTCCTATACCACCACTGCTTCTTATTTACCTTCTATTTAATGTCTATTTCACTTCCATGCTATGTGTTCCTTCGGGTCATCAAATACCCTCATCCTGTGGATTTTAGAATTCTGAAGTTGTTCAAGCAATATATCATACTACAATTGCAGTGTTTCCTCTTTTTCTTTCATGATTCTATATATAAGGAATTTATGAATTTGTTCTTTAATGGTTGGGATCATATTTCATAAGGCAAAATTTCTTTAATATTCTGTAATAATAGGAGTCATAAAAAGCTTTTATTGACATAATTTACTGTGATTTTTATACTCAGGCAATAGGGAAGTGGTTTTGGTATTTGAATAGATTTGCTGTTCTAAGTGTTAGAATGTGGAAGCTCTACAGATCTCAATAATTATTGATCTATTTCCTTTGACTCAGAGGACACTCATGGCAGGATCCATGGTAGCCTATATGCACATAGATTCTTGAAGGAATGTATATTCTAAGGAAAATTCATAATGGTAACAATGAAAAATAGAAAATAGTATGTAAAAACTCTATCAATATTTTTAAAAGGTGCTTTTTAAGAAATTGAAGGTAAAACAAAAATCTGAATTAAACTTTTGCACAGAAAAATTAATTTTAATGTTTACCTAAGCCTTAGATAGTTGTTTTAATAACTTCTTGAAGAGAGGGCAAAAGCAAACAAGATAAAAGTGTCATTAACAACAACACATTTAGGTTATCACAAAACTATTAGCAGAGTTAGATGATTTAATGTAAGTTTTTACAGATAATTATTTAAACATAAGGGAACCATATGACTATTCTAGAAAGAGGTAATTCACTTTGCTCAGCCTTCTGGTAGCTAAGGTTAAAGCTTAAATCACTTTATATAAGAAGAGTGCTCTAAAAATTTGGGTCATTTCCAAACTTAATACATACATGGTAACATGTCAAAAGTAGCAGAAAGAAGGTAATAGTAAAGATATAGTTTGCATCTATGAAGAGAATATTATAACATTTTATTATCATAATATTCTACACCAAAATCTCTGCAAGCACTGACTGCCCCATCTTTGAACACATTGAGAAAGTGTGCTTCACATTTGCATAAATTCATCCATTAAGAGTCATATTTTTGTTGTGGGTAGGATGTAACTTTTGGTATTGTAATCATGGAACATCCCTCTTAAGTTTTCTTTAAATGGACACATTAAAATTCTAAAGATAAATGGTATTTGTCATGAAGAAATATAGGATCTTAAAGTTTTGAAAACTTGGAAACAATGAAGTGACAAAAAATAAAGATATCAGAAGTTAAAAAATTCCTGGATTTATTAATCAAAGCAACTAGATAGCAGAGGGGTTAAACTCAGAGGGAATTAGGACTTTGTAGCTCTAAATTATATCATGACATCTCATAAAATTTTAGACTTTCAACTTTTTCTGATCAATTTATGGGAGATCTACTATTAAACTTATCTATCTCTATCTCTGTATTTGTCTATCACCTGTTTGTGAATAAATCATGCTTCATTCTTCTGTAAATTCGTATTTTCAGAAATTTAAGTTTTAAAATATATTCACGTTTTGATTATTTGGTTCCCTTCTCCAAAGGAAGCTTATTGAGCAGGAGATATTAAATAAAGATGTAACATAATAAGAAAGCCAGCCGTGCAGATATCTGAGGGGAAATTTTCACATGCAGGGAGCAAAACCTGTACAGATGCCTTCATAGGAGAGTGTCTGCTAAGAAGAACCCGTGTAACCAAAGAGCCATTGGTAGATGAATTCGGAGAGGTAAGGGGTGAGAAAGAGTGTACATTGGGAAAGGCTTTGTTTACAATGACCATACTTTTGGCTTTTACTCTGAATGACATTGGAAGCCATTGGATGATTTTAAGTAAGACAGTGGCATGTGGAACATAATTCTAACAGGTCACTCTGGCTGTGGCATTGAAATCGAACATTGTGACTAGGAGCAGAAGAAGGAAACCAGAGATGAGGTTATTACAGAAAAGTAGTCAAGAGACAGTAGGTGCCTGGATCACGGTGACAGCAGTGACGTGATAAGAAATGGTAAGAATGTGAATATACTTTAAGAAAGACACACAAAAAAATTGTATTGATGTAATAGAGGATGACTATATTGAAAAATATGAGTCAAAGACACCTCAAGCTATTCAGGTTGAGAAATAACAAGACCGGAGCTGCTATGCACTGAGATTCATCCTGAATTCTAGGCATTTCAAAAAATTTTAGTATGTCAACCAGAAATAGTATGATTATGGTTGATTATTTGTATTGGAGTCAGAAATCTTCTGAACTTTGAGTAAGACATGAAATGAGAACCCTTATGGAAGACTTAATAGTTTCCAGTGGATTTCTGTATCTGGAAGGAGGAGATCAACCACCTCTTTCTAAAATCTATTTTAAAAATGGAGAGGGGGGAAAGATTATATATGAAAATGTATTTGAAGTCATTAGAGAGCTGCTAAAGACCTGTACTTGAAGGGATCAAGATTGGAAATGGTGGTGGCCATATTCCTCATGCTGCTGTTTATTTCAAGGCATTTTACGCTGCAAAAACAAAAGCTTATCGATAGGTTAAGACACTGTGTTCAAGAGACAAAGAGGCTGATAGACTGAAGAGAGCTGCCAGTAGCCTCATTAATGGAGAAATGAAAGTTGGGGTTCCCTGGCTGTCAAGAGGAAGGGGCTGTCCTAACCCTGCAGGGGGTAGGTGGGACTGTGAAGTGCTTCCCCAAAGGAATACAGGATAAAATGGAAATAGAGCTGTTCTCTAAAGGACTGGAGCTTCTGTTTGAATCATCTTCGTCTCTAACAGACTAAATTGATTTGGGATTATTAGTGCCCATAGTCTATCTGCATGAACAAAATAAAAGTAAATCCTCTCTGGGAGAAGGTAATGTGATCCAAAGTCTCACATTCTCTTCTGTAACTTTTAATATAAAATGTCCAATATTCACTTAAGAATAACTGGGCATAAGAGAAAATAATACCTGAATGAAAGCAGAGACGAGCGACAAAAGAAACAAACACATAGGAATCCAGATAATAGAGTTATCAGATACAGACAGTAAAACTACAGAGATTAATAGGTTTAAGAACTTAAGTGATAAGATGGAGAATTTAATTAACTTTGAAAATAAGCAAATGGAAATTCTAGAACTGGAAAATCGGCAGCTGTAATTAACCAAAAAAAAGAATTTTAAAAACAAAATATATATAAATATATATTTGGGCTTTTCTTACCTATTGCTAAATTTGATTTAATAATCTTTTCATTAAGGATTTTTAAAGATATACTCATAAGAGTATAATTTCATTTCCTCTTATAATATTTTTATGCTTATCTTGTAAAATGAGTTGAAAAAGACTATACATACATACACAGATTGAAGCATGGTAAGGCAAATTAATACCAATAAATAGATAAAAGCTAAAATGGGGCATAATAAAAAAAGGTCTATTACAGATGTAACTGGAGTCGTAAGAGGACAGGAGAAAAAACATTGCATAGGAAAACACTTGAAGAGGTAATTGTAATGATTTTCTAAAGCCAACAAATTATTCTGAGACATAATCTTGAAAGTCACTATACATAAAGCAGGTTTAAAGAAAAGCACACTTAGGTATATAATAATAAAAGCTAGCACAAAAATTTTAAAAATTAAAAGCATCCAGTGAACAATTTTTGCTTTTACTTAAAATGAGGGATAATAAGACTGAAGGCTGATTTTCAAAAAAAAGTATTAAAAGAAAAAGAGACAATGTAACAGCATCTTCAAAACAGAAGAAAAATATAACTATCAACCTAGAATTCTATATCTAGCAAAAAATATCTTTTGAAAAATAAAGATGAAATAAAGATATTTTTTAGACAAAATTGAGAGACTGTCACCAGCAGACTTGCTCTGAAAGGAACACTAAGGCGATTCTCAGGTTAAAAAAAAAAAATTACCAAGTAAGGAAGTCTAAGGATGCAGAAAGGAATGAGAATATGTGATACAAATACACAAGTACAACTAACAAACAGTGATGATGTAAAACAGTAATCATAGTGTATTGTGGGATTTAAAGTCTGGATGGAAAACTAAAATATATAAAAATCAAAGCAGAAACAGCAGGAGGACACTAGTAAAATTTGTGTTTTAGGGTTCTTGCGGTCTGTGGAAATTTGTAAAGATACAGTTTTATGTTGACCTTTAAATAGACCAAGAATGCATGTTTTAATCTCTAGAATACCCATTAATATGTGGATAATTGTTAGGTGGAAAAGTGGAATGACAAAAAACATGAATAAATGAAGGTAAGGAAGTTGGAGAAGAAAGGAATAACAAAATATGAGAAAAATAGATGACAATACAGTTGATATGAAGTTAAATAAATACAAAATTAAATGTAATTGACTAAATATCATAATTAAATGACAACAGTTTTCAGACTATATTTTTAAAAAATCTATCCTTTAAGAGACAAACCTGAATAAGCAGGATGTACACAGTTTAACAATAAAGGATAAGAACATATATAATGCAAATAAAAACCAAAAGGAATCTGGTATAGCTATACTAATATCAGACTCCATAGGCTATAAGCTTGAAACCATTACTAGAGAGAGGAAATTTTTAATTATACTTAATATATTAACAATTATGACCCACTTGGAACATTTGACAATTTGTAATGTATATATACTTATAGTCTCAAAATATGTAAAAAAACCCCTAAAATATATATTTTTAAAAACCCACAGTCTACTTCTTAATTGAGAATTTTTAATCTTAAATAGATGTTTAATTTTGTCATTTTAAAAAATTTTATTGAAATGGTCATGTTTTTTATCCTGCATTTATGTTAAAGAAGCTTGTATTTCTGTGTTAAACCAAGCTTAACCATATGTTTATGTTTCTATATATTAATATATATATGATTTTTACATGTAGATGGATTGGATTTGATAATCTCTTATTAAGGATTTTTAAAACTATTCTCATAATAGTGTAATTTTTAATAAAAAAGGAATGATTATCAAGTTTTATGATACCATTTCTCATCTAAGTTTTAAACTTTATCAGCATAAATTCTGTGTATTAACTTTGCCTTTTAATGTCTGAAGCATGTATAGTAATAATAGTCTCCTTCATTTTTAAATTGGAAATTTGTATTTTTTTCTCTATTTCCCTCATCATTATTATTAGGAATTTATCAATTTCACTAACTTTTTCAAACCACCACTTGTGCATTACTACTTTACTTTTCCCTATTTTGGATTTTATTGATTCCTGCTCTATTCTATAAAATTCTTTTCCTTCCATTTATTTTAAATTTGCACTCTTTTTCTAGCTTCTCAACTTAGAAACTTAGATGTTTAGACCACTTTATGTAAATCTTCCTTTCTTTCTACCGTAAGCATTTAAACATGTAAGTTTTCTTCTGCACACCTTTTAAGCTGCATTCTACACATTTTAATATAGTGTATTTTCATCACTATTCAGTTCAAAACATTTTATAATTTCACTTCCCAATCTCTTGAAATCATGTGTGATTTTGAAGTATGCTATTCACCTCCCAAATATTTGAAGGTTTTGTATATATCTCTTTATTATTGCTGTCTTAATGAATTCCATTATAGCCACATAATGTTATCCATAAGCATTTAATTTTTGAAAACTTGTTGTGACTTGTGCTATGGCCCATCATATGGTCTAAATTGGTGAGCACTTCATATGCATCAAAAAAGAATGTGCATTCTGCAGTTGTTTGGTTTAGTGTCTGAGAAATTTCAGTTAGGTCAAAGTGATTGAAAAATGCGACTCAGATATTCTGTATCCTTAATGATTTATTATCTAATTCTACAAATTACTGAAATAACAGTGTTCAAATCTTAAGGAGTATAGATTTGGTGATTTCTCAATTTCAGGGCTCCTTCTATTTTTTTCTTCTTGATTAATTCATATTATATCTTTTCCACTTAATCTGTCTGTAACTTTATAGTAAAACTTTTTACTATGGTAAATAGTAAAAAGTATAGTAATTCTTTTTACAGACTGTGTATCTGAATCTTGTCTTTTTTTACTTTTAAATTTTTTTCAAAATAAGAATTTAATTTTTAAAATATGCCCTTTCCATATCACTGATTTTAATGTTTACTTTTTTCTTTTCTTTCATTTTTGTTCAATTACAGTTTTCCCACCTTTCTCCCCATCGTTCTCTCCTGCCCCGCCCCCATTCCGCTCCCATAAATTTTATTTGACACTTTTTGCCTTGTAATTGTGGTTTTCAGTCCATGTAATACTTATTAATTCTTTTGTGGTAGAGAATGGTACTTTTATTTATTTATTTTTATTGTTACTCTATTACAGTTGTCCCAGTTTCCCCTCGCCCTTTGCCCTTCTCTGCCCAGCCCGCCTCCCCCCTCCCACGCCCAGTCCCCCAGTCCATCCCCACACCATTGCCCATGTCCATGGGTCATTCATACATGTTCTTTGACTGGTCCCTTCCCCTTCTTTCCATCATTATCCCTCTTCCTCCTCCCTTGTGACCGCTGTCAGTCTGTTCGATGTTTCCATGTCTCTGGTTCTATTTTGTTTGTTAGTTTATTTTGTTCATTAGATTCTTCTTATAAGTGAGATCATATTAATTTTAACATATTTGGTCTACCAATTTGTTGTTTCATTTCTGGTTTTTCTCCCTTTATTCTTTAATTCTTACCTTCTTCTGAGCTCATGGAAATTTTTTTTTCATTTAAACACACCCTTTTGCACTATTTTTTACTGATTTTTTAATGTATTATAAACCTCACAATGTGACCCCTTAAAACTTTAGTTTGAAATTATATCACTTCCCAGAAATAGTAAGATTATATAAACTATATAGTACATTTACCCTTCTTTTTTTACGCTATTGTTATCATGTATATTATATTTAAATGTTATAAACCTACCATACAGTGTATGGTTTCTGCTTAAAACCATATATACTAAGAAAGTTCAGAGAAGAAAATAACATATAATCTTTTTTATTGATGCACATACTTACTCATTTAGCGTCCATTCCTTCCGATAGCTCAGAATCTCCGTCTCGTGCCATATCCCTTCAGCCTGACAATTCCTCTCAGCGTTTTTTTTGTACTGTATGTGGCAATATGTTCTCTTATTTTTATTTATATCCAGAAACTATTATTTTGCTTTTATTTTTGTTGGACAATTTCACTTCTGATTAGAATAGAATTTCTGATTAATATTTTTCTGATTAATATTTTTACAGTACTTAAAGATGCTGATCTATTGAATTATATTCTGCATTTTCCTCTACCATTGTTTCCCTATAAGTACTAAGTGATTTTTTCTTCTGGGTGCTTTGGAGACATTTTCTTTATCATGGTTTTCAGCAAGTCTACTAACTAGCTGTAGTTGTGTTTGCATTTATATTGCTTTGGGTTTACTATGAACCTTGGACATTTGCTTACGTTTAAGAAATTCTTGATAATTTATCTTCAAAATATTTTTTGCCATATCACTTCTCCCCTTTTGATATTCCAAATATACATATATTAGTGTCAAATAGGTGATTGAAACTCTGTTTATGTTTTAAAATATTTTATCTCCCTTTTTATTAATATTTATCTTTTTCTGTATTTGTAGAAATATAATTGACATATAACATTGTATAAGTTTAGGCATATAACAATGACTCGATACATGTGTTACATATTACAAAATGATTAGCACAGTAAATTTAATTACATCTATCACCTCACACAGTTATAATTTTTTTCTTGTGCTGAGAACTTTTAAAATCTACTTTCTTAGTAACTTTCATATACACAGTGCAGTAATATCATTACCTATAGTCACCATGTTGTACATTACAGCCACAGAACTTATCTTAAATTAAAAGTTTGTACCTTTTGGCCAACTTCACCCATTTCCCCACTCCCACCTCCTGCCTCTGGCAACCACAAATATGTTCTCTGTATTTACCAGTTCAGGTTGTTTAGATTCCACATATAAGTGAGATATAGTATTTGTTTTTATCTGATCTTGCCTTTTCTTATTATGTAATCTAAAAATCTCCCAAATTTCACTGCTGTCTTTAAATCTATTTTCTAGTAAATTTTTCATTACAGATATTATAATTTTCAGTTTTGTAATTTTTATATTTTTAAATATCTGTTCTCTGCTGGGACTCCCCTTCTGTGCCATTTTAAGTCATATTTTTAATACTTTGAAAATATTTTCAGAAGCTGCAAAGAACTTTTTTCTAATTCCAACATTTGTTTCATCTTGAAAGCTATTTCTATTGACTATATTTTTTTTCTGAGTAAGATAATTTTTGTCCTTATTTGCATATCTAACAAGCTTTATCATATGCTGAATATTATGACTAATACATTATAGAGACTTTGGATTCTGTTTTCGACATTTTTAAGAACGGTGATTCTCATTCCAGCAGGCAGCTCACATGTTTGTACTTAAATGCCAAATTGTATTTCCCCTATTTTGGACAGCAGCTAAAATCTCTGCTAAGGTCTTTTAGACTTCCAGTTTTTGACTTCTTTTGGCTTTGTACTCTCCTCCAAGTATGTATGCACAATTCAGTTTATAGTTTATATAAGGATTTTGAGGTCACTTTCTCTGTTTACTCTTTTCCATACCCTCCCACACACTAATAATCGAGCACTTTGCAAGTCCTAAATTCTGTTTTAGATTCCATAAATCAATAAGAATGCAGCTTTCTGACTGACTTTGGTCATCAAGTTAAGATCTGGGAATATTTTAAGGTAGAAAGAGCATATACATATATAATAATTACATTTGGGTTAGTTTTTATTAAATTTATTGGGGTGACATTGGTTAATCAGATCACATGGATCTCAAGATCACATAAGCGCACATTTCTATGACGCATGATCTGTATTTGCATTGTGTGCCCACCACCCACAATCACATCATCTTCTGCCACCATATATTTGACCCCCTTACTCTTTATTACACCCCACCCTTTTCCTTCTAGCAACCACTGTATTGTTGTCTGTGTCTATGAGTGTCAGTTTTATATCCCACATATGAGCAAAATCATATGGTTCTTAGCTTTTTCTCACTAACATAGTTCACTTAGAATATTCTCAAGGTCCATCCATGTTGTTGCAAATGGCAGTATTTCATCTTTTGTTACGATGAGTCGTGTTTCATTGTATTTATGTACCACATTTTCTCTATCCATTCCTCTACCTAAGGGCACTTCAGTTGTCTCCATGTCTTGGCCACCATGAATAATGCTGCAATAAACAGAGGTGCATATATATTTGTGAATAAGTGTTTTCAAGTTGTTTGGGTAGATACCTAGAAGAGGGATTTCTGGGTCATATAGTAACTCTCTTCTTCATTTTTTTAGAGCAACTGTCATGCTGTTTCCCATAGCAGCTGTACTAGTTTACATTCCCACCAATAGTGACTGAGGGTTCCTTTTTCTCCACAATCTCTCCAACACTTATACCTGTCTTATTGATAATGGCCATTCTAACAGGTGTGAGATGGTATCTCATTATAGTTTTGATTTGCATCTCCCTAGTAGTTAATGAAGTGAACATCTTTTCATATATCTGTGGGCCATTTATTATGTCTTCTTGAGAGAGGCATCTATTCAGGTCTTCTGACAATTTTTTTTACTGAATTTACTTAAACCTATATAATTTTATTAACTTCTGCCCATTTTTAAGTGGATTGTTTGTTTGATGTTGAGTTGTATGAGTTCTTTATAATTTTTGAATATTAGCCTCTTTTCAGAAGTGTTGTTTGCAAATATCATCTCCCATTCAGTTATTTGCCTTTTTGTTTTGTCAGCGGTTTCTTTTACTGTGCAGAAACTAAGATCTGAAACAATAAATTACATAGGAAAAAACATGTATTCTAGGTTTATGGACCTTGGTGTTAGATAACATTTTATAAATTTGACCCAAAAGGCAAGGGAATTAAAGGCAAAAATAAGTGAATGGAACTCTATCAAACTAAAGTAGGAAGAGTATAAACTGAAATCTTTTTCAATGCATATTCTTTTCTTCGATCATCAAAGATCTCTGCTGTCTTTGGTCACTCTTCAGTACCTCCAAATAGCTGATCTTAACATTTTTTCTAGAATTTATTTTGTTGTCTATGGGATACTCACAAAAGAGTAAGTCAGATGTAAGTTACTTTTCTATTTCCAGCAGTTAAAACTCTCTTGTCTACAATAGTTTAAACTACCTGGAGGGGTCCTCTCTCAGGGTAGTTATACACCAAGCCTACAAAGACCCATCTGTCTTGAGTTACACAAAGGAAAGGGCTGATGTCTTGCTGTAAAACTAACTACATACTTATTAAAATAGATAAAACAGAAACCTACCTGAGATCTTCTTTGTGGGTAGGACTTAAACTTATGTCTCAATAGAATTCAGTGGAGAATAGCCTGAAGGTTGCTCTGTTATACCGAAGGATTTGTTGATTCAGTCAGTGGCCTTAAGCTGAGACTGATTTTCTTACTCCATAAAATGAGAGGCATTAATAAGCACTTTCACCCAAAGGATACTATGTAAATATTTTGTTAGGTCTAAAGTGTTTGAACTTCTTTAAGAAAAATACTGTGTAAGGAGAAGATGTATTTTGTATGAGAAATATTTTTTTTTCAGTTTCTAAACAACGTTCCCAATACCCTTTTTACTGATGCATAACTAGTATTTAATGATAATACTATTTGCATTTTAAATTACTTTCTGTGCCCTGGATATTTACTCTGATCACAAGAAGTTATATTGCCTTGGGGGGTGGGGGTGTTGTGCTGCAGTCATAATTAACTTTTGCTTAAAAGTACTATATGATCTTAGAAAATAAAAAAAGCTTGTTAACAGTGCCTTATTAATTTCTCATCATAGAGCAGAAAATTAACACATAATTTTCTTTTGCTTTCTTTTGATATTTTCTACCATTGCCTTAAACCAAAGACTATATTTTCTTCAGTTATATGTTATTAATTATTAAATTAAAGGCAGAGTATTTCCATGACCATAAACAGAGAGAATTTGATAGGCTTATTGAAATTAATCTACTTCCTATCACTCTGTAGCAACATAAGAATTAGAGTTTATAATTAGAGTAACAGGTCCCAGTTCATTCTTGTTTTATTTTTCCTGAATAATTTTTTAAAATATTTATTGAATTTATTAACATGAGAGAGAAAGGAGGATGGAGGCGATAGGAGGGGGTAAAGGGGGGATAAATGGTGCTGGAAGGAGACTTGACTTGGGGTGGTGAATGCACAATACAATATACAGCTGATTTATTATAGAATTGTACTCCTGAAACCTATATAATTGTATTAACTAATGTCATCTCTGAATAATTTTTAATAATACTTCATTATAGTACCAAAATTTTCTCTGTGTGAACAATATATTTTTGTTATTATCACCATAATCTCCCACTTACAATATCTTGCTAATTCACTTGTGACAGCTATGTATATGAAGTAAAAATGCTTCTTACATGTGTGTACTATTAGGTTTGAAAAAAACACTATTATATTTTCATTATGAAAATTGCTATTATAACATAAATAGTAAGTTGGAATTACAAAATAAATATGCTTAAGTAAACATGGAGTAATTTTGTACATATTAAAAATAAAGTATTTTTTATTTTATTTTTTAATTAAATCATTATTATATTTTTTCCATTACCATTTATTTCTCTTATACCCCGCCTTGCCCCAGCAATCGCCACATTGTTGTCCATGAGTTCTTTTTCCTTTCTTGATCAATCCCTCCCTCCCTTAACCCCTTGGCCCCTGAGATAACACCCACTAGCTGTCATCTGCTCTCCATCTATGAGTCTGTCTCTGTTGTGCTTGTTTGTTCAGTTTGTTTATTAAATTCCACATGTGAGTGAAATCACATGGTATTTGTCTTTCTCAGACTGGCTTATTTCCCTTAACATAATGTTCTCCAGGTCCATCCATATTGTCCCAAAGGGTAAAATCTTCTTATTTTTAATGGCTGAGTAGAATTCCATTGTGTATATGTCCCATAGTTGCTTTATACACTCATCTATTGATGGACACTTGGGCTGCTTCCATATCTTGACAATTGTAAATAATACTGCAATGAACATAAGGGTGCTTATGTTCTTTTGAATTAGTGTTTTGGGTTCCTTTGGATATATTCCCAGAAATGGGGTTGCTGGGTCAAAGGGCAGATCCATTTTTAAGTTTTTGAGGCATCTCCATACTGCTTTCCACAGTGGTTGCACCAGTCTACAATATTCTCAAAGGGAAATAAAAGTAATGGATATTGATGTTTGGGAAATACCCTTTCTGGTTCCAGGAACTGTAGCCCCGCTGACAGGTGAGAGGGCCCCCAGGCTGGAAATAATCAAGGAGGCCTTGGGAAACAGGCCATTGGGGAGACGAAACCTGTCTCCCTCACCCTGTTAGCCCTGTGATGGCTGGTAGTCAATGACGGGTAAGATCTCTCGATAGAAGGGACAACCTAAGCCAAACAGATGAAATAGGCAGCAGGACAAAAACTTGGGGAACATGGAGAAAGGGCGAAAAGGCCTATACCCCTTGGGTTGGCTTGGACATGGCTGGTCCTCATTGTATCTGAAAGAAGTCTCCTTGTCTCTTGGCTCCTTCCCCCCATCTGGCTCAGGCTCAAAACAATACTGGAGACAGCCCTAAACTGGATCAGGCAGTTCCCAGGGGAAATCAGGCAAGTAAATTCTTTAAAGCATGCTTTGTTTCTCCCTCAAAAGCTATGATAGTCAGCTCATGCTAGGAAGGAAATTTACATTACTCACAGACCCTAACCGTAAATCGTTTGGCACCCTTATGTTTACTACACTCTCATATTTACTAGTATCCTCTCACCCATGTAAATCAGTGGTTCCTGCCATTTGTTTTCTTCAAAACATCATCTATTTTCTGTAAACATTAACATACTGATGTAGTGAAATCATTCCTATTACCTAGCTCCACTGATAACCCTCTTCAATAAAATCCTTTGGGAATAGGGGCTCAGGGTCTTCTCCACTAGAGGAAAGAGCCATGCCTCCTCTCCTGGCAAATAAAGAAATGTTTGTGACAATTCATGTTTATTCTCCCCATCTGTGACAACCCCTGGAAGGGCTCTGCAGGATCAGAGCCCCGCTCCCTCCTCAGGTGGCCCTGGACAAGCAACCCTCAGATCCAGGAGCCCTGTGCTCCCCACGACACATTAATATTAAGGTAAAGTTAAAAATATATATAATTCAAAATCAATGAAGAAACAAACATGCCAAGTATTTTCCACAGAATACCAAAACAAAGTAAATCAGTGCAGTTCAATCTTATGATTGATTTTTCCATTTACACAGTAATGTGCAAACTAATGTAAATTCAAGTTGAAACCTGGAGTGGGAGAGTATTATGTGCAATATTGCTTAAATTTTTAAATTAATTTAGATATGCTTTATATTTACTCTGAATGAAAACATATGCTATTTGATCAGCAGTATTGCTTTGCTACAACTTCACCATTTAACTAATAAGTAATCAGATTTCATCTGAGGTAAAGGTTTTGAACCAGTTCTTTTGGGTGGCATGCCACATAGCTGTCGCATTATCTCTTCCTTTTAGACAGTGACACACAGTATCTGTTTATCTATAGTTAACATTTTGCTGGAAAAATAAAACATTAGAACATCAGAACCTTTGAAAAATTGTTGCAGCTATTCGCAAACATAAACACTTTCTGGGGAGTGAGGTTATATACACTTCTTGGGCATCCTTGAGTGGGACCGTGTCCTCTGTAGGCAGGTGCAAATATATCCAAGCTGATGATCATATTTTAGGACCAGAAAAAAATAAAAGCTAAGTCACAAGTATGGTTTTTTAATGATTTATTTATTATCAATGGTTAAAGAAAATTTCTATAAACTTAGGTCACAACTACTTCATTTCAAATAAATTTAAAAGATGTACTGAGCACATTGCTTATTGAAAGTGAATGTGCTAGACATGATAGAGAACCAAAGGTTAGTATCTGTCTTCTGGGAGTTTATAATCTATTATAGTAACGGAATAAAATAGCAGTTGATAAGAGTCAGGAAAACAGTTTAAAGGGCTTTCTGAGCTACAAAGTGGAATTTCTGAAAAGAAAGTGAATACACCTTTAATGACACTGGAAAAGTAATTTAGGGTGCATATTGCTCAACTTTGGAAGAAATTTATAAACAAATTCAATAGTTCTAAGGATTTATTAAACAGCATTTGAGCTAAGAACTGACACCATATGTTCCTGATTAAATCTTAAAATTCCATCCCAATGGTTTTAATGTTACTAATTTCTATCACTGAAGAGTTTCAGCAGTCTGGTATTCAACGACTTAATTCTAGATCTATAAAACTCATAGCAAAAGGATGCTATATTATTACCTGAGATGTTAATAATAAGAATCATTCATTTAAGCTGAATGGAAAAAAATGTTAAATATATTTTTTGGTCCAGTAGCTACACTGATAATAACAGATAATCAGTGAGTACAACAGCAAGAATTTTTTTTTTTAAATTACACAAGGTCTGTAATCTTTTATTTGAGATATAAACCCAGCTTTTCAATTTCTTCAAACTAAGACCATCCCATTGAACTCACATTTGAGTGTCATTTCCACTTCTAGCATCAGTTTTCATAGTACACTGAAATAAATCCTGCAAGTATCTATAGCTCATTTTGTTATCCATGCACTAAAGACTATTAGGCAGATCTTAATCGCTACTTAGAAGTTTGCAACAAAATGCAATGTGATCATTATTATCGTGTTGGCACCTGAGTGATTTTTCTGCATCATTTAGGTATTCTTTGAACAATGTATTTTCCCTAGCTTACTGATACCTCAGAATATAAGTTAATTTTTATGCAAAAAGGATTACATTGTCAAATCACTTTGGGAAACTTAATGTTAAATACAAATTTTAACTTAAAACAATCAAAATTTAATTATTCCACAATATAAGATTTCAATAAGGGATAAAATGTATAACATTTTACTAAATTATTTAATCACATAATTTTTTTCTGCATTTTTAAAAATACATATACAATTATATATGAAAAATATTCTCCAGAAAGATTTTAAAACTAATGTTACATACAGGCAGGGAGACATCCGTTACATGTTTCTAAGACTTCACTGATGTTAAATTTTGATTCTAGCAAGTGGTCCTGGTCCTGCTCTACGCTGAGTCTATTACTATTCTCTCTAGACTACAGGGGTCTTTAATGGAAGTATATGGTTACAACTTACGGAAAATACTGGGCCTTAGACTGAGGGAGGAAGTCACTATTCTAGACTTGTTGCTGTTATTTTAGTCAGCAAATTTCCAATGACTATTCCAAGACCACCTGAAAAAAAAGATTATCCATATTTTTAGAATATTAAAGCCTCATTTTAATCAAAACCCTTAACAGTATCATGAGAGGTGTGTAAATTACTTGAATGATATTTCTCCCCTCTTAAGGATAGAAATACAACCTCCTTGTTTACATGCTACCTTCAGGCAAAGTAGGTCAAGAAGAATTAAAGTGTATTATTCAAAATCGAATAAGAAATGATTTAGGAACACCACTATGGTTGCCAACAAGTCATTTTCTAGGCTGGCTAAAAAGGAAGAAATTCAAAAATTTAAAAAAATAAAGCCTTCTCCTTACGGTATATCCCTAATACAACCCGTGGGGTTGTTTGCAGATTCTAATGTGATCACAGCAATCCTGACCTAGCTGAGACTAATGCTGCTGCATCCAGGGGTACAATGATGGGTACGGTGTCTTTGGCTGCAAATTTTTTGTTATCCATACAAATTTCTACTCTCCCCATATCACTCTATAATCCATTATTCATCATACAATTCTGGCAGATGCTAACTGTATGAACTCCATAAGCTACATTTAATTATGTTCTACTAGAAAGATGAGGTATTTCATATTGTAATAAGAATACCTCAATTCACAGATTTTCTTTTGGGAGGCCAGACCTAAACAAAAGTGTCATGTTAGCTTTCTTACCATTATGCCATGATACCACCTTTAACTGAAATTCTCATTATTAGAGTCACAATACCATTAGATTGCAAAGCAGGAGCATTGTCTCCAGAAGCTACCATTGTAATACCTGCACAGGGGAAATATGCAGGAATGATAGGATTCTTGGGAAGATTGCCAGGAAGGAAAATATTGGTGGGTAATAAGCATCAGAGAAAGGGTAGGGGCGAGCATGATTATTAGACTGGTAACTGTGCAGGTAAAACCTAGAGGTTAAATTAATTATATATATCAATGCAAAAATTGGTTATGATTTTTATTTCTTCATGTTTTAAATTTGTGGCACATATTTTTGAAATAATAACTGAGATTGCTTCTGTCCTTTAAGTTTTGAGGTATGTGAAATCTAGTGACAACTTCATTTATTTACAATCAATAATAATATTAATAAAGTCAAAAGGGATATAATTTATCAATTAAAAGCAGTAAATAGTGATGCAACCACCAAATAGTAAAATTTTAATTTTTCTTCCTTATTATATTTAGAAGATAGATATTAGATGATCTTAAGATCATAGAATAGTTCAAATTCAAAGAAAATGCTGAATCAATTTTATGAAGTAGTATTAGGAAGCACAATTTTAATTACTTTTTTTTTCAGGATCATTCTGTTCTATTAGATTCTTATAGAGAAAAAGCATGTATAAAAATACCACTCAGTAGTCTATTCTGTCACTTATGATTCATAAATACCACTTCAGTTTTTGCCAAATAGTGGCCTTTCCTTAACGAAATCTGGAGAAATGCATAATAATTCTGTATTCAAGATTTAAAAAAAAAAAAGGTGTGCCAAAGTCATCTGGCAATGGTGGAAAAATGCAGAAATTTTAAACTATTTTATGATAAACCTATTTTACTATGCACAAATTTATATCTAAATGTTTGCAAGCAACATAATCTTTAGGCAATTTGGATAGACTAAGAGGCAAGGCGTTAACTATTTCTTATGTTTATATGTTTTTACTTTTAATTTATACCTTAATCTTTTTCCATATAGAATTTGGGAGAAAATTTGAATGCAAGATTGTTGTTCTTCTGTCAGCTGAAAGAAGCTAAGGTTTCCCGTCACACAATGAACTGGCCTGTTTAGTCACTTATATACATGTAAATCTTTTCTCCCCTCCACAGTGGATTATCAGTCTCCCCTTTATTCCTAACTATTGCTGTTTATATGCCATATTACATTCTCTAATTTCCTTTTATCTTTTCTTTATTTTGCAGCGTCTCAGTACGTGTCTTTTTAAGACAAGTTAATTTAGCCAATTACTTTAGTTTGGTTGCAGATAAAATCTTTAATTTATCCAGGCCTCCCTTTATTCTTTCTAGGATACTCTATCCATTAATTTCATGAAACATTCTAATTCTCCAGTTTAGGGAAAAGCTAATTTCTCCATACACATGGCATGCATGCACACACACACACACTCAGTAAGATGCAAACCAATATGTAAGTATACCTTCAGAACTCATTTTTCTTTTCCTTTTTAGACTTTTTTTGTATTTTTAAGTCATTTGAAATAGTAACAGATTTCAAATTGAGAAATTTATATTTGTTGCGTATTGTGTTATATACTTAAACTTCTAATTCATTCACATTTTAGTAAAACTAAGTTTTAGTTCTACTCTTGAGAGAATATTTTGAGAGACTAAAGTATGCTGACATAGGACACCTACCTGGAGGAATGTCTGGGGAATGATTGAGAAAGTCAAAAAATGTAAGACTCAAAAGCTTAATGTATTTAAAAATAAAAATGCCATTTTTCATTCATCCATTTATTAAAACATTGCACATACTATTCACTATTTTAGGCATAAGGGCAGAGGTAAAATGCCATCCTCAATCTTGAAGCTGGGGCGAGATAAGAAAAACATGAAATGATGCAATATGTGCTAAATGAATGCATACAAAGAAGCAGTTGGTCCTACCTGGGACAAGTTTCACAAAAGAGGCATGTTTTGAAGTAGGAACAGCTTGAAAGTGCCTATATTTCATGGCTTTCTCACTTCTGATGTTATTATTTAAGTAAATCATTAACATAGACATTTCTTGTATAATTTGGCAGTTGAAATATCTTTATTCTTGTATAGATATAGATTAGTTTTGCTTCTAATTCAGATGACATGGAAGACATATCTGTTTTAGGTGCTAGATAACTAGCTTCTCAGTATGTGCTATCTGCTACTTTCCCATGTAAACAGGTTTTCTGTTCATACCATCTAAACAAAGCAAAGAAAATAATACACTCAAAATATAACTATATTGATTCATGTTATAAAAAGATCATGGCCACAGAAAGTGTTTTAACATGTCTAAATATTTAAATATTTATTTTTTTAAAATTCGGAGTAACGATGTTTGTACACCTTCTTCTGCTCTTCCTTTGCTTGTCTCTTCCCTGACTCATTTAAATTATGTTCCTGTCCTTTCTTTCAGGCTCAAGCTTGAAAGTCTTCCCCAAATTGATTCACTTTATTCCTTCTCTTAGGGTCTACTTTCTAGAGTGCCAAGGTCAACACAATCGGTTCTTCAGGATGGACCTTTGGAATGAGTTACTTAGCTCTCTGAAAACAGAAACTGCTGGCTTTACATGGTATCAACATTATCTAAGCATCCACTTTTGGCTAATTGTGATGTATAGGTGGAAGACAAGGCATTAGAAGGGAACTTAATAATTTGGGGAACCACGCTATTTATTAGGATTATGATGTGAAGAAGCTCTGTCAATAGGACAATCAATTAAAAGAGTCAAGGAAGAAAGTTTCCAATTTAACACATGCCCAGAGTATACTATTACATTTGCAACCTTGGTAGTTTTTCTATGACAGACGTAACACTTTCATAGTGAAAGAATGGGACACTGATACCTGGAATAGGAAAATGGGAGGGTGAACCTGAAAACAGAACCCCAATCTCAGCCCTTCTCTATTACTAGGGGATTTTTCAGTCTCCTCTTATCTGGAGACTATGTAATAATATTACATGAGACAGGTGTCTTGCAATAAAATGCTTACTCTCCTCTTACTCTCAAGATATGCTGCCATCACCCCAATTGCCCACAGGCCATAACAAAAGTCAGGTCCCAACACAGCCTCAAAAGGGAAAACCAAATCCAAACTCCAGAGAGAAATAACCTCTAGTGGAAATACAATAGCTGTGCCAGACTGTGTAGGGCCAAGAAACCAAGAAGTATGTATGGGTCTGGGCTTTGACACTGGTAGACTGGGAAGGCAGGTGAAGTACAACACCGGATAGGCTCAAAATCTCATGAATTAAAATTTAATATTTTAGAAAGGACTACTGGTGTTCACTTTAATAATTTACTGTGTCTGTGCCTTACAATCTGGACTAAATAAAGCGGGAGTGCAAAAGCTTAGCAAAATGTTAAATAACAATCAGAAATTTCTGGCATGTGAGAATATCATAACTGTGTATGCATAGTTCAAGAACTCACCACACGACCAAGCTCTCCAGGAGTGAAAAAGGTTCCACTGGAGGTGGAGATGGGTCCCAGAGTCTGTGATAGTTTGGTAGTGACTGTCCTCCGTAGGCCAAATTTTGTTTTTTCTGTTTCTGTTTCTGTTTTTGTTTTTGTTTTTCCTTGTAGGGAATTCACCATGGGCCTGCCCTCTTAATTCTCTTTACAAAAGATGGGGTTCTGGAAAGCCATAGGGTAAGGAGCAGCAATTAATCATTAGCACCAGGATGAATATAATCATCACAATAGGCAGTAGGGGCAAAGGGGCAGAGAGGGCCTAGACCTTCAAAGATCTGTGGTTGCAGCTAACAGACCATGAGATCCCCATGGCAATGAGACAGAAGGACAGCTGCAAAAGTTGCTACATGTTTTATGTAATTAGAATAAAAATCAAAAGCAAGTTAGCAGGAGGCTAATGACAACGGTTACAATGGAAATTCATAGCCACTTACCTAATTTCCAAACATAAGCCGTGCCAGATACCCACAGCACCGATGGGAGGGGAGGCTGGGTTACCAGAAGCAGGGGACCCTGCAGTTCCACAGCATGTGTATGCAGTAAATATTCTTCCAATTCTGTCTCTGAAGAATCACATAGCTATTGGCCAAGATAACTGTACTGATGAATAGGAAATATGCAGATTTTTAAAAGAATGTTAGGTATGGGCTTCTAGATGACACTGATATCAGGAGACTGGAAATGCCACCATGGGTCACCAGTTAGAATGGGGCGGGGGGAGAAGATCGAGTGATAAATGAAGTTTGGGCTTGGGGGTATTTTTCAGGTCTACGCTCTCACCTTGCAGTTATGTCCCCAGTGAGCTGATGTGTTAGGAGAACATGGATGGGTCTGAATGGGAACTGGGTGGGATATGAACGTTATAGACCTCATTTTCCCTTAACTGCCTCTTTTCTGTCACGCGGTCAACAACCTATCATGCTGGTTTTCCTGTCTTCTACTATACCTGGATGAAATGTCCCAACATACAGCATGGCAGTTAGGTGCCTGAGGACGTGGCAAGGGGCTGAGTGACACATTTTGAAATCATGAGCAAGTGAGCCCTCCAAACTGCAGATTTTGACAATGGGAAATAGAAGACTGGAAGAAATTGAATATATAAATTCCCACTCCTTTTGTTTTTCCCTGACTATTCTATGATGTGATTTCTCATTGCAAACCTTTTAGAGAACTTCTATTTGCCAAGTAAACATATGTGCTGAAACAATGAGTTGTGCCTGTTTAAAGAAGTTATGTGAAACGAGTTGTCATCACCGTAGTGATTGGACCACAATGCTCTTTTTCTTTACATCACTGCCACCTCTCCCCACCCTCACCAGCCTGGGACTGGACTTTCCAAATAGCATCAACACTTTGTTCGATGCCTTAGACAGTATACAGAGGGTAATATTAAGACAACTTTTCTCTTTGGCCAAACAGGTGTGGGTATTTTGGGACTATATTACCTGTTTGTTGGGTCAAAGTTATTCAGTATAAAAAAATACAAATTCAGCCTTATGGGTGATTCTTTTTTCAGTTTGACACAGATTATATTAAAATTAGCCAGTGTGAACAAAATATCATAAAAATTCATATTAAAATGCCATTCATTTAGCCTGTCATTCACTTCTTTTGGAGATCGTTTAGGTTGACATATTGAATGAGCATTTATATGCCTACCTCCTCTGAGCAATAACTATTCTGTCATTCTTTCTTTTGAATTTTAGTCAGTTCTGACTAAGCACTGTATCAATTTCTTCCTCTTCCAGCAAAATCATTTCCTCTGCTTCTGTCTCACTTACCATCTGTGTTATCAGGTAACCTAAGATAATAAAAAATTTTAGCTCACTCATACTTCATACATAAAGCGATTTGTGTGCTAGGTTTAAAAAGGGCATGTGCACTGACAGACACGAGATGTGGTATGCGGGTTGGTGGTAGCTGTTGGCATGGTGGTCTTGTTAATGATGACCAGGAGAGAGCTGGGGAATGAGAGCGGCGCTTTTCTGAAGACCAGCAGACCCTTCTGCTGCTTCAGAATAGCCCTCAATGGGCCTGGATGGTCCTCTTTATTCTTAGTTCTCCTTGCAAGCTGACTGGGCATCAGGAGGCTAAGATAGTCCAAGGATATAATACAGTGCAGAACTGGGAACATAGTGTGGGATAGAGTTAGGTCATGAAATTACAGCAAAAATAAGTAAGGAAATAATTACTACAAAATTTGTCTGTGGCAGAGAAAATGCTGTTCACCAAACTTCATTTTCCTGTCTTTGTGGAACTTGGCTAGATTCTTATGCGTCCCTTACATTTGGGGACCGAGTTCTGTTCTCGTGGAAAGAAGTGATGCATGACACTTCCAGGACTGATCCTTTAAATGTACCGTGCGACCTTCCACTCAGCATAAAATGCAAGACGTTGAGGCCCCCGGGGATGGCCCTCCTCTCCACAACAAACTGCATTAAGATTGTCATAGCCAGGAAGTAAATTGCTTTTAGGTGAAGCTAGTAAGACTTGGGGGTTGTTGACTGAAGCAGTTGGCCTATGCTGTGTAATATGGCATCTTTCTCTCAGATATTTTCACTGAAAATCAACATTAGTTTTTATTTCCTGCAAGTATGAATTAGAGCAAAAGAGATAACAAATTTGTAAAACCTAAAGAACAGCAGAAGAAAAGATTTCTCTTTTTATGTCACTAATTGTCGTCACCACTCTCTTAAACACAAAGAGGAGAGATACATGTTTATTTCTCTTAATGGAAAATTAGAGTCCTGAATCCACTCCATAAAAGTTAATTCTGGTGACTGAAACGGATGTACTAAACTTGGCCCCTTAAAAATGTGACACATAAAAATGATTTTTCAAAAAAATGTCATCATCAGGGGTTTACATATATGGAGAACTATTTATATACTCCATTTCTTATCACCAAATATTTTATTAATTGTTATATACTAATCTACAGAAACATAAATGAGTAGGGGTTTCAAATTCACACTCATTAACTTCCTCTGGGCTGATTATGCAATGTCACTTTACAAGGTACATATTATACATTACCAAATGTTTCTTTTTGCAATTTTATGTTAATTATTAAACTTAGAATTAACCATTATGAATAATTATTAACATACCCTATTCATTACTACTATCATTCATATTTTTATAACAGGTACTACATTCCAGGAAGAAAAACCTCATTACATTCAAATATCATTTGTATGCTTTGCATTTCAATCATTTAAAATATCAGAGAAATAACTAACATATTCAAGGGAAATTTGAAAACTGCCCTAATAAAAATAATGAGACAAACAAAATTCTCGTTATTTCTCCTCACTCTTTGTTATTTTTCAGACAATATTTTCACTATACAGACATTATAAAATGAACACAGTGATTTAACTATGTTTCTGTAAATGATGTTGAACAATAATTTATAATATTATGTAGCAAGGAACTTTCGTTGGTTTGTCGATCTATGATTTGTTTCATCAAAGAAAATGTTACACAGGATTTTTTTTTCCTGAACAAAATGGCAAAATTTTTCTGTGAAGAGAAAGACAAAGGAGTATCGGAGAATGCATATACATCATCTTAGAATTCATGCGAGCTGGGAATATGAGCACAGCCAAGCCCATGCTTTGGGAAGCACACAGGTAGAAGGAAAATGCATATATTTGTTTTGTAAAATATTCTGATACAGAAAATGTTATGAAAATAGTCTATTTGGAACTAAAATAGCTCTCAGCATTGTTCACATAAGAAACAAGTCTTCATAATGCATAATTACAAGCAGTGAACAGAAATTGTAGATGGGAACTTTGGGGCTTGATATAAACCAAAAAAAATTTGTATTAAATTGAAATGAGTTATCATTTGATATAGCAAGTTGCATTTCGTTACAGGTAATTAGGAAGATCATAATTTTCTAGAGGTGTTGTAGACACATGGAAACCTGTGCAGACTGCATGCAAAATTGGACTAGATGGTCACTAGGGTCCCTTCTATGGTTTTAAAAGCCAGAAAATCTACATTTTGCTTTTGATTACATAGAATGAATATTGTTTTCATTGTATTTAGCACTGAACTTTCCAGAGAGGGAAATCTTATCAAGTACTTTGAGGTCTGTTGTTATCAGATTTTAGAACGGTTGGTAAAATGTATGTTTATAAAAATAATAAATTATCTTTTGTATTACAAAATACTAAATAAATAATATCTCTGTTAATGCCCCTCCTCAAAAGAATACATGAGGCCTGATAGAGCAGATAGAGTATCTTTCATACCAGTTAAAATTCAATAAATAACAAGTCATATAATTAGTTATGGTCCAATAGAAATTGACCATTAGGGAGTACATGGTTTTTTATCCTCAGCATCACGGGACAGTACCATGAAATATTTGTTCTCTGTACCCTTGTACACAGCTATAGCAGAGAACCACAGGAACAGAGTTGTGCTGACTGGGTACCTTTTCAATAAAGGGGTGATTGTCCTGACTCTGGGAGCGGGGTTGCTGGACAGCCTTCAGCTGTCAGCCTGTCCAGGATCGCCTGCCCATATTCACTTACTGACATAGGTGGAGTTAGAGAGGCCCAGTCATTTTGACCCAACCTGGGACAATTCTGATGAGCCATTTTTGTCCCTTCCATAGCACTTCTTGGGGGTCAGCGAAAGCCAGGGTTTCTCAGGCTTGATACTATTAACATTTTGGGTTGAAAAAAATTTTAAGAAGGGCTGTCTTATCCATTACAGGATGTTTAGCATTATTCCTCATCCTCTGACAGTGGCAATCCCTTACCCCCACCCCATCGTTAAAAATAAAAATTGTTTCCAACATTATCAAATGTTTGCCCCCAGTTGAGAACACTGGGCTCTCCGCTCTGCAACTTCTAATTATCAATTCTTCCCCAACCCTGCCCCAAAGTACTGATGTGAGTGAAACTCCATAACAGATATCTGAAACATAAACCCTGTTACAGACTCACAGAAAACAAAAAGAAAAAGAAAAAGAAAAGAAAATACTACTTAAAAGCAAAATTGACTGGAGTGTCTAGGATTTGAGGAAGTTGCCACAATGCAGCAAATCTACTTTAAGCTCCTTGCAGAGGCTGCTGAAAGAGGCAGAGATTCAAACCTGAAATAAGTAGATAACCCCTCAGAGCCAATTACCTTAATGGGTCTGTAGATATGTATAAATAGAAACAGAGGGAAATTTAGCAGGTTAACTGAAATGCTCTGCAGAATTTAAAAGAAGAAATTTTAAAAATTATTTTTAGGTAGGGTGGGGGCAATGGTCAAAGCCAGGAGAAACGGAGCTGGTGCAGATTGGGGGTAGTTGGGGCCTGTGAGAAATTGTGTCTAAGAATCAGGGGGGAACGTTGATTAGCTTATTGGTGTTATCATGACACAACTACACCTTTCTCACTTCCAACCTTCGGTACAATCTGTTATTCCCATAAGTTAGCAACTTTTGTTCCAAGTTTGTTAAGGTAGGCTTGGGGGAAAAAGAAAATATTTGAAACAAACAATAATTCCTTTTCCCAATTAGTAGAACCTCATAAAGAGTGGTTCTATTCCTGGTACAAGGTGACTCTCAAATATTTCTAGCCTCAGATCATCCCTCTCCTGTAGTTACCAGTTGCTGGCCCCGAGGTATATTTTCATGTTGGTAGTTACAGGCTTTGTCTTTAATCTCCAGCCAGACCTTCCTTCTTTAATCACTGTGGTTTTATGTGTGGGGTAGACTGTTAGGTTTCTGCCTTTTTTTTTTTTTTTTAATTTTTATTTTTTAATTGGGAGAGGTGTAGGTCAGAGTTGGGATCACTCTTCTCTGAACTTCTTCCAAACTGTCTGGAGCTGAGAGGCCTCAAACTGAATGCAGTACCCAGGTGTGATACTCTAAGCAATTCAGAGAGCTCCTCAGTCTGTAATGAGATGAGACATGTCTTCATTTGTCACTTCATAGCACTTCTTTGGATAATATCACTAGACTACAGCATGTTTAAGAGCTGTCACCTTGACTCTTATTGTAGTTATGAGTCAAATGGTGGATATCAACAGGCTAATGTATCTTTTCATCTTAAATAGCTCTTTCATAAATGTTTTATTTTGTTATTGTTGTGTGGTTGTGAAGTAGTCCAGTTATCTCTTGTTGTGTAACAAACTACTATGAATACTTGTGCCTTAAAATAGCCATGTAGCCTGTGATGTGTGGGCCCAGAATTTGGGAGAGCTCACTTGCGTCATTCACCACCAATCTATGTTGTGTGAGCCCGGACAGGGCTGGATAATCCATTCTGAAGACCATGTTTTTACTCACACGTGGGATACTAATGCGGTCCTTCACCCCCTACAAATAGCTTATGTTTCTCGCAGTTTCACCTCCAAGAAGGGTTTGGATCCCTTTAACTAATAGCAATCCTAAAGAACTCAAGGAAAAGTCCAATTTAGGTGCTTATACCCCAGATCAGCAGAGTGTGACTAGGAAAACAAATCCCTAAGAATTCAAAAAAAATCCCACATTAACATCATTGTTGGAGGAGAGAAGTAAATTCTTAGGAGAGAGGAGAGCATTATACTTCCAATGTAATTTTATAAACTAAAAAGAAAAATAATTTTTTAGATACATATAATTAATATTGATATCAACATCAATATAGATATAGATATATCTCCATGTAGTACATGTAGTATAGGTATAAATTTAAAGGCTATTTTAAGATAGTCACTCCTGATTTTATAAATCTAAAATAAGAAATGAATTCATCATATGAAGGCTACTGCAAGCCCCAAGCACAGTTAATATAAACCAGCACACACCTGGCAAGAACAGAGTAAAAAGAGAACTTCAAAGGCAAAGAGCAAAATCATAAAGCTTTAAGAAAAACAGACAGATTACTTGCTTTAAAAAATACAATTAGACTGACAACACACTAAGCCTCTGAAAAAAAATGGAGTAATATTTTCAAAGTGTTCAGGAGATATAATGGTATTATGACTGGCCACGTATTTTATATTAGCTGTCATTCAAATTTGAGGGTAAAATATAATAATTTTTACTTTCTAAACCAAGTTTTCATTTTGAACAACTTAAAATCTTTAGAAAAAATTACAGAAATAGTATAATGAACATTGTATATGAATTACCTAGAGTCATTATAATTAATATTTTCTACATTTGTTTTCTCCTTTTGCTCTATTAGTCTATCTACCTACCTACCTACCTATCTCCATATATGTTTTTCTCTCTGAATCACTTCAGATTATCTCACATACTCCATGACATTTGACTCCTAACTACTTCAGTTTATTTTTCTTAATAAGAATATTCTCCTTGGAAACCGTAATCCATGACAACACTCAAGAAAATTAATATTGTATACATAATACAATACAATACATGTATTGTTGTAGAGTCAATACTCAAGTTTCTCTTATTTGGGTAATAATGTTTTGTACAGTTGTATATATCCAAGATCATCTATACTCCAATAAAGTATCATGCATTGCATATGGTTGTCGTGACTCATTTCAATTTCCTTTCATCTAGAACTAACTTATCTTTTTTTCTGGGTTTTTTTTGTCTTTGACATTTAGAGAATCCCTAAGTTTATATCATTATTTCATTTTAAATTTTTAATTTGCCAGTATATTATAATCAATACAAAATTAATCTATGTAAATATATATATTTGATCTGACATGTTTAAATAACAGTGTAGTAAATTCCTGGCCTTAGTTACTGTCGTACAGGTACAAAAATACTCAATTATAAAAATCAGGTAGAGTTTCTGAACTCATTGCTTCTTTCTCCTTCTCTTTCTCTTTTGTTCATTTTTTAACAAAATGAAAATAACACTTCCTTTGTCATTACATCAAGAAATGTCCATTTTTTAAATTTAGTGAGTTATTCTAAGAATGAAATAAAACACATTCTCACAGTTGACAAAGATTCTTTGCCTGGTCAAATTTTAGTCAAGCTCCTAAGCCATCCCCAACACCCACCTGTGCACTTCCTTATAAATCTTGTTTTAGCAATAATCCTGCTACTTCAGTTTAACCAGAACCCCTACCCCCAAACTCCAATCACCTCAGTATTTGAACAGGTTCCTCATCCTCCACCATCCCCCAGGTGATGTCTGATGACCTGGCCTGTCTTCAGCAAGAATCCTGTTAGGTCAGTTTAGCCAAAAAAACCTTTTGTCAATTTCCATCCACTGCTCTGCAACTGTCCTTTTGTCCATGCTGTGTTTGGAGTTGAGCCCATTCTACACTGAGGTCTCTTTTCTCCAATTGCAATAATTCTGGATAAAATCTGTTTTTACTGCTTTAAATACTGTCCAATTCTGTTTTTTCTTTTATGTAATGCACCTTCAGTATATTTGTGTGTATCCATTCACAGTAATACCCTCCTATTCATTTAATTTACGGAGCTTTTCAACATATAGAATTTTTTTTGTGTTTATTTATACTTAGTATAAATAAACTTAGTGTAACTAAGTATTAGTATTTATAACTAAGTTTATACTTAGTATAAATTAAGTATACTTAGTTTAGTTTTTTTCTACCACACCATAAAGTCAGACCTAGGCCTTTTTGGTCATGCTCATATTCTATCCTCAGTACTATCCTCCCCTAAGCACATAGAGGATATTCATTATATCATCTCATTCTGCTGTTTTTCCTTATTAGTGCTACTGGAATCTGTTTCTGGTTCCACTGTCATTTCCCTATCAGACAGTATTCATTTTTTTCACAGCAAAAAATACATATTTATAAGCCTTTCATAAAGAATAGACTATTTCCAATATTATAGAGTTTGTTTACGGAAACCCCCTAAAGAGAATCACTCAAGAGAATAAAATCCACTGAAAGGTTCACAATAAAAATATTCCACCAACAGAGTTAGTTTCTGGCAGACGTTTCTAGAGCTGGTTGCTGGCTGACCCCAGGTATTTTAGTAAAGGCAATGCATATCACTGTTATTTTCATACATGTACTCTTGGAAAGAGCTTACCCCTTTCCTCGGGGTAAAATGCGGCTTCTTAGGTCTGCAAGAATTCAAGCTGTATTCCAGCCCCTTTCCGGAACTCTTTAATGTGGGTCTTTAGGCACTGCCTCTCTCACCAGCTGATGGGAACGGTCTGGACACTTGATCTACTGTGGGCCACTGCTACCCCAATTCATTTCCAGCAGTGGTCAGAAGGTAGTTGGACTGTGGCATCGCCTGCGGAGATCACTTTGGCCAAAAAGATGTCACCTGGGCAAAAACTCATACATTTCAAACTTGTCTTTTTCCGTAGCTTAGACATGTTTCTTGTGGATGGTTCCTTGAAAAGAGTTAAGTGGTGCAGACACCACATGCTGGATGTGTACTTTGGCAATGAGTGAATCGATGCTAAAGACCTTACCGGTTACAATAGCTCCCACATCTGGCAGTGATTGGGACTCTGTTTCTCTGAACAGGCATGACAGGACACGCGCCCTTCTTGCTGCTCTTTGCCATGCAATCAGCCAGCTACAGAAAGATGTAGCGATGCCAAATGTGGGTGCTACTGTCAGCAGCCCTCTTTGAGCTACACAGAAGTCCGCTGGGGATGCAGTACCTCATGGGTGGCGCCAAGACTGCCTCTATCCCAAGTCCCCAGACTTCGTCAGTTCTCATTAGAACATTGCAGCAGTTTCTTTCCTTTCAGTTGCAGCCTGTTCATCATCCCCAAATTTCCCCTCCACCTTTAAGAAGATGCTTTTAATCGCATATTTTAATACTCTGCATCAGTGTAATGTTTTGTTTTTTCATTATTTATTTTTAGACCTCTTTTTTCTTAGGTATTTAGCTAAAGTTTTCCAATTTTGTTGATTTTCAAAACACCAAATCCTACTTTTATTGATAGTTTTGCTTTTTCATTCTGTTATATTAATTTATGCTATAATCTTTATGTTTTTCTTTCTTCTACTAATTTAAGCTTAGTTTTTTCTTCTTTTTCTAGTTCCTTGTGGTGTAGGGTGAGTATGTTTATCTGAAATTCATAATTATCACAGCAGTTTACTGCTAGAAGTTGTTTTGGATACTTCACCTAATGTTATATGTGAAGCAATTGACTTGCAGAAATATGGACTGCCTTCCACACAGCCATGCAATTGGTCTCTAATGGGCTAGCATTTTACTGAGATTTATTCCATGCCAGTCTCTTTCTTTACATGTGTTCCCTCTTGTAATACCAACAGCAATCCTATAAGATAATTGAATCGGTATTATCTCCATTGAATAGATAATGCATCTGAAGCAGAAAAGGCTGAGGGAGGTTCTTGGGGTTCCAGAATTAGCTAAGAAGCTGAGGTTCAAATTTGGCAGGCTGCAGGAGGTCTCCCATATTTCCTCCCCAAGACTTTCCCATCATTCAATGATGCTCTGGACCTGTGGACTCTTTTGTACTTCTGAGTCAGTTATCAGTTGCTTTTTAGTTGTACTGAGCCAGGTTTTCTTATTTTCTTTGAAAGCAAACAAACAAACTCATGACTCCATGAGGCCATTTCATCCTTGAAGTGTCCCAGTATCTTACAATGTGCTCCTAGTGTTTGCACTTTAACTTTAAGCCGTTTCAGTTAGCAACTCTTTTTTTTTTCCTGATTTTACTTACAATTTCTTTTGGCTCCACCCACAAAAGAATGGGCTTGTAGTTTCCAAGTTACACGTTTGTTGCCTTAGTATCTTCCCAGTTGCTAGGTCTTCTCTCCCATCCTTTCCATTGAATTGATAGGAATCTAGTTCTAATAAAGAATTACAAAATCTGATCATTTCCTGAGCTATAAACCTTTTCCAGCTTGCAAAGGGAGACTCCACAGGAGGCTGCCTCAAACTAGCAGTTTTCTGTGGAATGGCACAATGTCACTTGACAAGCACACCATTTCACAATGCAGGAGCTCAGACATATGTGCCACTCCTCTTAACCTCTCCTCATGGAGCAAAGCCCTGAGGGCAACTTCTCTTTGGTGTGAAAAGAGGCTCCAGTAGCTGCTTTACAGATTCCGATGAGTATCAGTAACTAACAGCAGGATCAAGGATAGATAGAGGGAGAGTTATCAGGGTAGGAGGGTAGGAACTATACACCAGCACTGGCATCCCTTTATCAAGTAATCATACATAATTAAATTGGGAAGGGAAAAATGCCTTTTTTAAAACAAGCACAAAAAGTATTATTTTGGAGACTGATAGAATGTAAGCAAGCCAGCTATTCATGCCATAGCCAGAAGTTCAGACAGAACTAAATTATGCTTCAGATTAATGTATCGGTCAGTTCAAAGGTTAGACAAACAGCTGTTTCTCAAGGAGGCGCACTACAAAGCTTAACTGTTCCTTGGAAGGTCTGTAATGGTCTCAATGGATTCCCAGAGGAGTCACTGTTATTTGTTTCTGATTGGGAGATATCCCAAACTGACTCCATGCTACTGATGACCTCTACTGCTAGGGCATGAGGGTGACACTCTGGAGCCAGTGCAATTTTACCAGTCTCTGGGAAAAAAAAGGAAAAAAAAAGGAAAGAAAGAAAAAACCACCCACACATACAACATGTTTTCAGTGACTCAAAGATTATCCACAACCCTGCAGTTTGGAATGGGTGAAAGAATGTTGGAGAGCCAAGAGGTCTCCATTCTTATTTCTGCAAAAAATGTAAAATAACTTAAAATAGCAAGCTATTCAGGAATGTGGTTTCCAGCGGTCAGGTTTAATTCGATGCAAAACTATGTAACTGGTAGTAAAAACGGGGATGGAATAAGTTACACTTTTTAGTCAATATTTACTATCATTCTCTTGATGATTTTCAGATCCTTGAATAAGTCATCATATGAAACTGTCAATTGTTAAGTGAAAATTAAAATAAAGCTCTAAAAAAAAGGGCACAAAGAGGAGGGAAATAATTTAAATTAGAGTTGTAGATTGTGAAGTAATATATAGTTAAATATGATTCTACTTAAAGAAAAAAAACATTAAAATTCAGGTCTCAGAAGGATAAAGAGGGAACTTCTGGAAGAGGCCCTGAGAGGTTTTCAGAGATCCTTGTGATGAGTTTTAGTGTCTTCCAAAAGCAGGACCCAACTTTTTATTTTCTTCTTTCTCAAATATTCATTATTTAATCAATGTAAGACACTTACCCAGTACTTTTTAACTTTCTTATCTTTATGCTTCTTTACCACAAGAAGTTCCAAGTTCTTTTGAGATTTTATCTTATATATAAGTTCTCTGTTGTTTTGAGATTAATAAAAATCCTCCCCAAATTTATTTCCTTCCACAAGGTCATTTAACATTTACTAAAATCAAAATAAAATTCTTGAGTATACATTAGAAACAGAGCATCTTCAGATTTTGGGGAATAAAGGAGAAAAGTTTCTTAACATGTGACCTCTACCTAGAAAAAGCCCAGTATAAAACTGTCACAATTTTCCTAGTAGGTGAGGAGGAGAATTAATTGCATCTCAGATATTAATTTATCCAATTATCATATATGTCCACTGGGGTTCTCATTTATTCAACAAACATTTTCATGTTCTGTCTTAGAGTCAGGATGTTAGAATAGATCTTTAACAGTTATGAAATAATTATATAATTCCTGGGTTATATTGGTATGAAGATAATATAAGAAGCAGTTGTTGAGAAGTGAGATTGGCAATAGGGAAAATTCAGAGTGACTAACGGAACAACTTGGCAAGGAACACCTCCAAATTGAGAATAAATAAATTAGAGCACAGTGCTGCCTCTGGTAGAAATACAATGTGGAGAAGGAAACCAGTGGGAGAGAGTAAGAGTGCCGACTTAAAAACACTAAGCCCTCATAGCGTTTTTACCAGGCAGGTAAAGATAAGAAACCTGAAAATGGGGAACTGGAAAGACTTAGGGATGGTTTTGAGAGTCATAAATTGGTAATTTCACTAGAAAATAAGCAAGAGATGAACAAAAGGATTATGGTACAGTAAAAGGGGCCCTATGAAATTCCCAAAGTTTCTATTTTCGGTACATGTGTTCACTTGATTAGCTGCACCTTGAAGTCCATATGTGAGGAAAAACTCAGGACTGAAGATTATCCAGGCCTGAGAGTTGTCACAGTGGAAAATCAACAGGTCGTGTTGGTCAGGGCTTTGGTGAAGTTGATAACCAAGTGATGGAAGCCAGGAAGAGAAAAGTAAATCAGAAGAGCACTTTATATCCCAGATATATTTCTTAATATCATGTGTCTCAAGATGTTTAGCTGGGCTGGCAGGTGAAAGAAACTACCAGAAAGTGTACAAAATGGCATAATGAAAAAGGCTCTGGGGTTCCCCAGTCACTCTCTCAGCCATAATTTTTATCATCTATAAAATAAGGCTATTATACAGATAACATAAGACATTTTATACAAGCCCATTATATATAGGGTTTTATATATAGAGACATACACACAGGGGTAGAAAAAAACAGGCTTACAGTTATGAGTACACAAAACAATTTTTGTATTATTATTTATTAATTATTATATTATTTATTTGTATTATAACTGTAAACTACTTTTGCCCACCCCATGGTGTGCATATATGTATATATAAAATAATTTTAATGCTATTATATATATGATTCTCATTCTGTCTTCTTGCATGATACATTAAAATATTGCATGCTTAATAAGTATCTATTAAAATCAATTGAATTAATAAATTGTGCCACTAGTGAGGGGATACCTCATGATTTTGTGATGTAGCTGCATGTTTGATTGAATTGCATGAGCTATATTCTGTCTCTGGGTGACAGAAGTTCATAGAAGCTTGAGCTCAAGCTTTCAGGAAGGTCACTTGGAATGCTGTTCAAGGATGTAACAGAGAAAATACAAATCAGGGGCTGAATTAAGAAGGGGAGAAGATGAAAGGAGGAATGAGCTCTTCATTTTTTATTCTGAACTTCTCAAGAACAAAGAAGTATGCCCTATTCATCTTTATATCTATAGAGCCTAGGAAAAAAATGCCTATCATGTTGGTGTCTTAATTAAATTGGAAGATAGATACGGTATAAGTCAGTGGTATATTTCAAATAAAAAGAGATATGGTTATAGAAGAAACACTTTGGAACCAAGAGTAAGATCTCTCCTTAATCAATTCATTCATTCACAGATAATTGTGGAATACCTAATACGCACTAGACCCTCTCTAGGCACCAAGAATATGAAAATGAACAAGATTGACAAAATTTCTGTTATCCCAGTGCTGAATTCCATTAGAGAAGACATACAGTATGTACACTTGACCCTTGAATAACATGGGTTTGAACTGCACAGGTCCATTTATTTATGATTTCCTTAATAACATTCTTTTCTCTAGCTTGCTTTATTCTAAGAATACAGTATATAAGGCGCACAACACACAAAATATGTGTTCATCAACTGTTTATGTTATGAGTAGGTCAACAAAATTAATAGTAGTTAAGGTTTTGGGGAGTCAGAAATTATATGTGGACATTCCACTGTGCGGTAGGACAGAGGGAGGTCTGTGCTCTTAACTCCCACGTTGTTAAAGCGTCAGCTGTACAAAGTTGAATAAAATAGGGAAAGGTGAAGTCTCTGTGGTAAAAGTTCTGAAGCATAGTGAATCATTTGAGAAAAGTCAAGTTTAAGGAAAGACAAACAGGTTGTATGAGAATACAGCAGGAAAACATTAAGAAAAATGGGATATAACACCAGTAATAAAATACTGGCTTCAGCAGATGTAATCAGTTAGCCTAATGTCATATCAGTCAACTGCTACAGATGGACTGAAAGAGATAGATCAGTAATTCTCAGTATTCTAAGAGCCTGTGAAATATGCTGATTCAATGGCCCATCCCAGAAATACTGATTCACTAGGTTTAGATGGGAATCAGGAGTTACCCTGAATGACACTCAGATCATTTTGACAACGTTAGTTCTCAGACTTTACTTTGAGAAACAAGGAATTAAAATGAAAGAACCAGAGACATGGAAGTAAAGAACAAGCTGACAGTGACCAGAGCGGAGGTGAGAGAGGGATATTGGGGGAAAGAATGGGAAAAGTCAAGTCAAGGAACTTGTATAACTGACCCATGGACAAGGACGACTGTTGGGGAGAGGATTGAATGTGGAAGGTGGTAGGTGGGTAGGGCAAGGGAGAGTAATGGGGGAAAAATGGGGACAACTGTAACTGAATTACAATAAAAAATAATTAACTAATTAGGAGAATAACCACATGTAATGGGTTGGGTACCGAGGATGAAGGAAATGGGGTTGATGTATTCTAGATCCAGAAATGTGATGAAATTAGTACTTGGTGGCAGTCTGAATGAATGCATATTTTTATGCCTAATCTGCTTTTCTCCTGAATTCTAACTAATTTCAAAGTAGATTTAAATGTTCTGTTTAAGATAAGGTTTTAAGTCTTTATATTTGTGAAAACCAGAGGAAAAATACATTCAAATGAATAAATTGATAGTACTGCTTACAGAATGCTATTTTAGGTGGAGGAATAAAAAGAAGAAACAGTAGCCATCAAAACCTTTCCCTCTATTTTATATATTTTATGTTTTCTCTAGATAAAACATAAAATAAATTCTATTTTGTATTGTAAATTCTATTTACTATGGGAGTTTCCTAATTTGTAGTTTAACTTCAAGTGTATGATTTACATTTTTTTAGAACTTAGAATGTCCCTGACTAGAAGAAAGCTGAGTAAATAGATATATTTCACTTATAAGAAATATACATTTACTATATTCTAAAAATAACTGATTATTTTTAAGGAAAAAGAGAAGCTTCTTTCCACTTTAATATTTACTTACTCTTCTCAAAAATGAAGACAATATTCAGCCTAAGATATTGGCATGAACAGTTTTCAACATTTTGAATTTATGCCATCTCCTAATCTGTTTCTGTATTATATCATGAAATAGAAATACACTATTATTTTAAACTCAAGCAATTACGACAGGTATTATCAAGTTACAGCTTCTATCTCCTTTAAATAGGTTGATCTGGCTACAAACTCTCAGACTTTACAAGGCTCCTGAAGATATTAATGATTAACTGAAGGAGACACAGGATGAAACAATTCAGTACCTTTACCAGGGAGCCAAAGAACTCGCTACTCATTTTCATTGAACATGTTGATAAGTTTCAGCAATCTTGATAGTCTTCCAAACTGTGCCTTTATTTCGTTTATGACTCTAAATAAATATACAGACATTCTGTTCTTATCTTCCTAGGGATTTGGCCAAATTCTTGAGAAGGAAAATCATGATTCAGTATTTGAAAGTACATGAATGAAAAGAAAAATAAAAAAATTCAAGAAGAAATTGTGTGGCATCATCCTGTTGCTTTTTTAAAATTATCCTCAGCTTTTCAATTACGTAAGACTATGGCTTGTTTTCAGTAAGTAAACCAAAATATTTGGAGATTTTCAACATAGTAACAACAAAGAAGTTGAATATAATTTATAAAACCATTTAGAGTGTAGCAGATGTGTGTGGTGATAATCAGCCTGGTATTAATGTGTATATGTTAATATTCAAATAGAAAACTATATAACAGAAAATGGCTTTTGGTGTCACACAAAAATCAGAGAGTAAGCTGTGATCACAATCATTCAGTGGAAGAAGGATCAAAGGCTAGCACATGATGCTATATACTTATTACTTCTTCAATAATTTATCACTGTAGATTTCAAGAAAAAAATTAAAGTATGAATGAACTATTCTACAATTTAAGTTTAAAGAAAATATTTTCAAAACCATATTTAACATATTTGTTTTCGTTGATTTCATAATTTATTAAAAACATAAAATTACTTATTAGTTGTGTTATTTATGAAATAAGACTGTTTATTATATCATTTTAATTGCTACTACAGTTGTCTTGATTCTTCCCTCTTTGCCTTCCTTCCACCCAGCACCCCCCACTCCCTCAGGCAGTCCCCCACCATTGTTCATGTCCATGGGTCATGCATATAAGTTCTTTGGCTACTCCATTTCCTATACTATACTTTACATCCCCATGGCTATTCTGTAAGTACCTATTTGTATTTCTTAATCCCCTCACCTCTCCATCCATTCCCCCACAACCACCTCCCATCAGGAAACCATCAAAGTGCTCTCTGTATCCATGATTCAGTCTCTGTTCTTCCTGTTTGCTTAGTTTGTCTTTTAGGTTCAATTGTTGATAGATTTGTATTTTATATCATTTTATTGTTCATAGTTTTCATCTTCTCTTTCTTAAGTCTTTTTAAAATTTCATAATAATGGTTTGGTGATGATGAACATTAGTTTTTCTCATCTACGAAGCTCTTTATCTGCTTTCCATTTTAAATGATAGTTTTGCTGGGGAGAGCAATCTTGGCTGTAGGTCCCTGCTTTTCATGACTTTGACTGTTTCTTGCCAATCCCTTCTAGCCTGCAAAATTTCTTTTAAGAAATATCTGACAGTCTTATGGGAACTTCCCTGTAGGTAACTAACTCTTTTCTCTTGCTGCTTTTAAGATTCTCTCCTTATCTTTAACCTTCAGCATTTTAAGTATTATGTGTCTTGGAGTTGGCCTCTTTGCATCCATCTTACTTGTGACTCTCAGTGCTTCCTGGACTTGCATGTTTATGTGCTTCGCCAAATTAGGGAAGTTTCCTTTCATTATTTTTTCAAATAGATTTCCGATTTCTTGCTCTTTCTTTTCTTCTTCTTGCACCCTTATGATGCAAATGTTGGACCTCTTGAAGTTGTCCCAGAGGCTACTTATACTATCCTCATGTTTTTGGATTCTATTTTCTTCTTCTTGTTCTGCTTGGTTGTTTTTTACTTCCTTATGCTCCATATCATTGATTTGATCCTCACTTTCACCCACTTTACTGTTGTTTCTCTTTAAATTGTTTTCTATTTTAATGAGTGTATCCTTTGTTCCTGACTGGATCTTTTAATGCTGTTGAGGTCCTAACTAAGTTTCTTGATTATCCTTATAACCAGGATTTTAAACTCTGAACCTGTTAGATTGCTTACTTCCATTTCATTTAGCTCTTTTTCTGGAGTTTTGATCTGTTCATTCATTTGGGCCATGTTTCTTTGTCTCCTCATTTTGGCAGACTCCCTATATTTATTTCTATGTATTAGGTAAAACTGCTAGCACGGCCTAATTTAATAGGTGTCTTTTAGGGTCCAGTAGCACAGCCTTCTCTTTCACCCAATGCAAGTATTCGATATGTGCCCTTCATGTGGGCTGAGTACAACCTCCTCTTGTAGTTGAACCTTGGTTGCTCTTGGCAGATCAATGGGAGGGATTTACCAAGTCCAGTCAACTGCAAGGATTGGCTATAACCACTTACACCAACCTCGGTTCTCCATGGATGATTAGCTGTGAAGCAGCAGGATGGTGGTGCTTGACGTGGTCTGTAACTGTCCACTGGGTGTGCTGGCCCTCGAGTTTCCTGGGTGGTGCAGTCCAAAGTCAACCCCCACCTGTGTTTTGCCCAGGGCCACCCTACCTGAGGTATATAGTAATCTGAGATAGATGCTACTTGTGCTGGGCTTGTAGATTCCCAGGTAAAGCCAAGCTGTGAACCAGAGCTGGCTGTTGCTGGTGCTAGGCCTGGGTCTCACTGAGGCCAGCTATTGCTTGTTTGATAGTATTTAGGATTTTCTGAAGCATAAGCTGAGACCAGCCATTCATATGGGAAAAAAGCTTGGGTGGGCCTGTTAATTGGGTGGGACAGAGTCTCTGGGGATCTCCAAGGTGGTCAAACAGTGTTAACCAGGTTGATGGAGACTCAGATATGGCACCAGCTTGCCAGCTCTGTAGGGGGAGGGTTTAGAAAAGGGACAATGATATCTGCTCACCTTGATGCCAGATACTTCAATTTCTCCCTGAGCACCGCTGGTGCCTTTCAAGCTGCTGACCCTGTGCTAGAGTTCAGAGGGAGTGAGTCTAAGTAGTAAGTCCATGCGTGGGTCTTTAAGAGGACCTGCTTGGGGCTCCAGCAGTTTCTTCTACCGACTCTATCTCTGCTGGTTTTTGCAGCCAGGAGTGGTAGGAACTTGTCTTCCTGGCCCTGGAACCCTGGGCTGGGGGGCCTGGTGTAGGATTGGGACTCCTCGCTCCTGAAATATTCCTCCCATGGGTGGGAGTCCAGCCTGTTCCACATCTGTGTCCTTCCTACCAGTCTGGATGGATGTGGTGTCTTTAATTCTGTAGTTGTCAGACTTCCATTCAACTTGTTTTCTGACAGTTCTGAGTGATGGTTGTTTTATATCTTAGTTGTAATTTTGATGTGGCTGTGCGAAGAGGCAAGCCCTGTCTGCTTACGCCACAGTCTTGACCAGTAAACCTGGTTTTTTAAATTGTATTATTATCCCCAAAACTTCCAGCTTTGCACTCATGAGACCCTTAATAACTATGTTTCCTGTTGAAAAAAAAATCTAATTTCTTTAGAATAAGAATATAGGTTTTGTTTTGAGAGTGCCATGATTAACACAGCCACATAGTCTTCATTCATCTCAGCTAAAATCAGGAGTGGTTGGTCCACATCTTCCACTCAGGGATTAAAATGAAGACTGCTTCTTCAGCAGTAGGAGGCAAAACTGCATTGTAGGCAGAGGTTGGTTGATAATAAGTTACCTTCCTCTTTTGACCAGTTTACTGTTTATTTCTCAGCCTTTCCTGCTCATAGTGCCATGGAAGGAGTACTAGTTCTCACTTTTAAAGGAACAAAACCAAAGAGCCCACAGTGTTCTGACTGTAAACTCTGATTGTGGAGAATAACACCAGCAGCTTGTCCTGCTGACTAGTGCTACGGTCTCAACAACTCTGTTTGTAAGGGTCTGAAGATAAAGAAAACTCCGAACTCCACCTCGCTTCGATAGCCTGGGGATTAATGCTGTTCTGTGCTCTTCAGGTCAAGCCAGCCCAGAGGAATAGTCAGGAGCAGTCAGTGAGATCCGGTTAGCAAGTGGGCACCACTGTCCCACTCATTTTGGTCAGCTGCAATGATGACATTACAAGTTTGATGTCAAAAACGCTAGCAGCTTCCATCTTCATACACGTAAAAATAATACTAATATTCCGGTAACTCAGACATCTAAGGCAACCTTTGTGTGATGTGCACATGTGCACAAATGGGAATCAAGTCACAATCAGAAAATTAGAGTAAATTCAGCAAAATATAATTCCTGACTCAACACTGCACATGAATCCCTGAGCTGTCAGAAGAGAATTAGCAATGTAGTTGGTAATTGAATAATTTTTGTAACTCTTGACATGGCATAGGAAAGACGGGTTAATTTACCTTAATGTGGTTCTTATTTTATGTTTTAAAAAACTAGATAACTCAGTGGAGCGATTAACATTCTAAAGCAACAAATGATCGTATTACTACTGCCAGGTTCTGGCTTACTGTGAAGTCTCCAAGGTAAAAGGCTTTGAGCCGATAGTGAAACTCCATCCTCTTGGACTTAGGTATGGCTCCTCATAAGGTAGCTTGTCTGGTGCCCTGCTGTTTGGAAATGACCCCAAGGCAGCAGTGGAAGATGAAGTTTCAGCAGGAGAGACTGAGAAGCTCAGAGGATTTGCTCTCAGATGCAGGAACTCTTGCCTGTGAGTGATAATTTCCAAAGAAGCCTTCGCTGGTAATAATAAATAATTGTGACTGTTTCACTCTTTTGCTCTGAGTTGGTGATGGTGGTCTTTGAATTTAAATAATGTGTTGACTCTGGATGGCAACCCTGGAAATTTTTAGAAGCAGGGAAATATCATATGGTGTCTTGAAAGACAGAACTGAGACAGGCAGAATACATTTGCTTAGACATTCCTCTTTCTCTCTCAATCTCTCTCCCTTTCTCTCTCTCTCTCATGCATACACACACACATGCATGCACACACTTTATTTATTTCCCTCTAGCGAGAAATCATGCATTGCATGAAGTAAAATTGAAACTCCAGGATTTTTTTTTCCCAAACAAGTTTCCCTTAGTTATCATGTAAGAGAAATACAATACAATAAAAGGGGGCACCCCCTAAAAACCAGAATTATCTATTATATTCTGGTGGGCAGGTGCCTTGTAGTGCAAACTTCCCCTACTATGTGAGTGTCCTAGGAACCCATCTGTATCAGTGTGTCAGCTGGTGTTGTTGTGAGAGGCTGCATTCAGCTTCAGTGAATTTTTTTTTTTTGACGGTTCTTTCAACGCATTCGCTCATTTTATGATGGGTGATTTAAGAGCACACGTGACCACACCACACTGTGTGTTCAAGTAGTTTTTGACCAGAAAGGGTATGGCGCTCATGCCCACCCACCCTGTTCACCTGATTTTGCCCCCAGTGACTTTTTTTGTTTGTTTTTCTGGATGAAAAAAGTCAAGGGAAAATGTTTTTGCCAATGTAGAAGAGGTGAAACACCAGCAGAAGCACGAAAAGGCATCAAAATCAATGAGTTGAAAACTGTTTTGAGCAGTGGAAAATGTTTCAATAGGTGCATTGCATCAAATGGAAAACACTTTGTAAGTGGGTGAAGTTTAAACATTTATGAATAATACACAATTTTTTAAATAAATTCTGGGTTTTTGGGGGTCTCCCTTCATACACAAGAGAAATATAGAAAGTTGACTTCTCTAGCCATTAAAGTTTGCTACTTCTCTGAATAAATTATTATATGAAAATTTCAAACCCAGTGGTTTCTCCTTGTTGGAAGTTATCATTTAGAGGCCTCCTCCTGCTGCCAGGTGATTTTATGCTTTAATACTGTGGACATTATTTTGGTGCACTATTGCATTTATAATAAAAATACTGGCTTGCATTTGTGAAAAGTTTAAAATAAGTTCGGAATTAGGCCCCCATAAATGATGTCAGCCAGCCCTGGTTGCCTGATGAATCAATGGGGAGAGTGGAAGGAGGAAGAGTTCCTTTGTACGCTAAAACTTGCCATATGGGATCTTGTCTCAGCGAACCCTCTGCTGTTACATAGGCTGAGAATTTGGCCTTGGAGCTGAATGAGCTACTGAAATCTGATCAGCTAAAGGCCAATCGGCAGGAAACTGTCATCACCTCACAGAGTTTGCAACACTTAAAAGAAAACCACTTTCGCTTTCAGGGGTTTGACTATCAGCTATTTCTTATACTGAAGCGTTCCAGCAAGTCCCGTCTTTTGATGAATTTGGATTGTTTGTTTGTGGTCTTCTGTTTGTTTTGTTTTGTCTTGCCTCATCCTTTATTTTTCTCTTAACCTGTGCTTATATATCCTGGGAGCCTGAAGGCTGGAAAGTTTCATCAGTGAAGATAAGATCTCCTGCAGGTACTTTCATTCTGGCTGTCTTACCCTTTTCCACTAATCCTCTTCACTCTGCCACTGTTGTACAAACCCAAACCACACCCTGATTTTTGCCAGGATTCACAGAAGTGCTTGGCTTTGAAGTGAGTGTGGGTTATATGCTGGTGAATCATTCTGTAAATGTGTTTATGCGTTTAGGCAATGCCTTCCTTGTAGAGATGGTTGAGTCAGTGTTTTCCAGAGGAGCTCACCGGAGAGGACGACAAACCTGTATTCCATAATGATCATGCCTTCCTATATCGTATCTGCTTTTAGATGGACTTATTCTGAAAGGGGCAAGAATAAGATTTGTCATCTCTGAGAAATTTTGCTGAAAAAAATAAAGTTTAAGTTCTATGACTCTTAATTGCAATGCGGTCCTTTTAATGTCAAAATTTAAAAATGTTTTTAATATAATATTGCCTCTTCTTTTTTGCAATGTAAACTTTAACTGTAGAGTACTTTATACCAAACCCTTAAAGAGATACCACTTTGGGTATTAGAACGTCCACGTGCACAAAAAGGAAACATTATCAAGGAGTTTTAAAAGTCTTGAAACTTATTTTGGCTGTTTTTAAATGGTTAGTACACATGTGAGTACTGTGGAATAAAAGAATGAGTCTTTGACTTGCAGTTCTTCATGATTGGTCTGTGACATTTAAATAATGCAATGATTGTGGAATGCCTACTCAGAACCTGGAATAATAGGTGCTTAATAAATGCTAACTAAATATAAACTTGAACGGCCTGAGGCCCCAGATACAGAAAACATAAAAAAAAAGGTAATCGCAAAATACAAGAGATGAAACAAAGAAACATTAGAAGTGTAATCTACTTCATTTAATAATTGTCATGAATATTTTTTCTCTTGATGTTAATATTTCCTCAGCTTGCTCGGGAAGCAGTGGTGCTAAATTGATATGGATCTTCAAATATGGGTCTTGAAAAGGAGAAGAAATGTGGAGGAGAAGGAAGAAGAGAAGGGTTAGAAGGAAAAGCAGAGAAAGAGGAAGAGTGAAAAACCATTAACTATATATTATGCTAAGTACTTGAAATTATGAACATCACAGCATAGTAAAAATAATTTGGGAGTGAGATGCCTGAATTTAAGCCCTGCGCTAATACATAATAGCTGTGTGACCACAGGCAAGTGATTTAATGCTTCAAGCCACAATTTCCTCTTCTTTGAAATAGGGATAATAACACCTACCTGTGGCTATAATACACCAAATTATCATGTCAATGGATGCAGAAAAAGCATTTGCTGAAATTCAATGCCCTTTAATGGTAAAAACACTCAACAAAGCTAAGAATATTAGAAAAGTACCTAAAAAAGTATTAAAATAACAAAAGTCAAATATAAAAATCCCACAGCCAACATACTCAATGGTGAAAGACTGAAAGCTTTAACTGTATTCAATAAGATCAGTAACAAGGCAAGAATGACCACTCTTGCCATTTCTATTAAACATAATACTGAACTTCACACAGAGAGCAATTAGGCAAGGAGGGGAGGGGAAGGGCATCCAAAAATCAAAAGAAAGAAATAAAATTATCTCTATTTACAGATGATGTGATTCTTAAATATAGAAAATCCAAAATTTTCCAAACAAAAAATTGTTAGAACAATAAACAAATTTAAGAAAGTTGCAAAATCAAGATGCCAAATCAATTACATTTTTATACACTAACAATTAATAATCCAAAAATAAAATATAAAAGACAGCATCAAAAAGAATATACTTAGGAATATGCTAAAACAAGTTGTACACCAAAGACTATAAAACACTGCTGCAAAAAATTACAGAAGGCACATATACAAGGAAAGACATCCCATGTTCTTAGATTGGGAAAGTTAATGTTGTTGAAATGTCCCTACTAGCCAAGCTATGTACAGATTCAATGCAATCCCTATCAAAATCCCAATGACTTTTTTTTTTGCAGAAAAAGAAAAAAATCTTAAAATTCATGTGGAATCTCAAGGAACCCAGGTATTGAAATCAATCTTGAGAAAGAAGAACAAAGCCGGAGGCCTCATACGTCCCAACTTCAAAACATATTATAAAGCTACAGTAACCAAAACGGTGTGGTATGGGCATAAAAACTGACATACAGACTAATAGAACAGAATAGAGAGCCGAAAAATAAACCCATGAAAACACAATCAACTGATCTTCAACAAGTGTCACAAGAATACATAATAAAGAAAGGATGGCCTTTTCAATAAATGATGCTAGGAAACTAGATATCAAAAAAAAAAAAGAAGAAGAAGAAGAAGAAGTTGGCTCTTATCTTACATCATATACAAAAATTAACTCAAAACAGATTAAAGCCTTAAATGTAAGACCTAAAACTAAATCTACTGGAACAAAACATAAGGGGAAAAAAGCATTATGATACTGGATTTAGTAATAATTTTGTGGTGGGGGTGTGACACTAAAAACAAAGGCGACAGAAGTGAAAGTAGGCAAATGGGAGGACATTAAACTCAAAATTTCTGCTCATCATAGAAAGCAATCAATAGAGTGAAAAGGCAATATACCTATAGAATGGGAGAAAGTACTCATAAGTCATATATCTGATAAGGCATTAATATTCATAATATATAAATAACTCCTAAGTCTCAATAATATAAAAATTACTCAAATTAAAAATTGGGTAAGGGTCTTGAATAGACACTTCTTCAAAGATATGCAAATGGCCAAAAAACATATGAAAAAATGTTCAATATCATGAATCATTAGGGAAACGTAAATCAAAAGCACAATGAGGCATCGCCTCATGTTTATAAGGATGGCCATGACTAAAATGCAAAGAAACACCCCAAAATATAAAATAACAAATGTTGATGAGAATGTGGAACATTTGTCCACCATTGGTAGAACTGTAAAGTGGTGAAACCGCTATGAAAAACAGTATGAAGTTCCTCAGAAAATTAGAAACAACATACCCACACAATTCAGCATTTTCTCTTCTGCACTTATGTCCAACAAATTGAAGCAAGATCTCAAAGAGCTCTTGCACACCCATTTTATTTCAGTATTAGTAAAAAGTAGCCCATTGTGGGTGCAACATAAACGGCCATCCACAGAAGAATGATTAAACAAAATTTGTCCTTTGCATACAATGGAATATTACTCAGCCCTAAAAAAAAGAAATCCTGTCACATGCTACAATATGGATGAACTTTGAGGACATTATACTAAGTGAAATAAGCCAGTCACAAAAAAGATAAATACTATGTGATCCCACTTACATGTACTATCGAAAATAGTCAAATCCTTAGAAACAGAAAATAGAATAATGGTTGGCATGGGGTAGGAGAAGGGGGAAAGGAGAGTTGTTCAGTGACCAAAATGTTTCAGTTTTGTAAAATTAAAAAAAAAATCCAGAGTTCCGTTGAACAAAATTGCGAATATAATTAACACTATGGAACTGTACACTTAAAAATGATCAATTTAATGTTAGGTGTTTTTTAATCACAATTAAAGTTAAATATTAATTTATATAATTGTAAGTATGAAATATTGAAGAAAATGTGGGACGCAAGGCTTAGTTTGCCAACTGCTCATTGAACAAAAGCTTGTAATATATAATATTTTCAAAATTAATATTTAAAAATATTTTGACTCCAATATCTCGATGGTACAGCAAAATGCCTGTAATGGGTATTTAATAAATATTGGTTCAGTAAATAAACCTTCCATGCACATATTTTAAAGTGATGTTTTCCAATCATTACAAATTCATATAAAATTTCTCAATAGAAAAATCTACTTTGTTAGCATTTCCCTTAAATCCTAAAAAGGTTGTTAATCTTTAGGTAATATCTACCTATCTACTTATTTATTTATCTATTTCTTCATTTATACTTATTTTTTAAATTGAATTTATTGAGTTGAGTTGTCAAAATTCCACAGGTTTCAACTGTACAACTCACTAAAACATCATCAGTACATTGCATCCTGTGCCCATCACCCCAAGCAAAATCTACTTTTGTCCCTATTTTCCCTTCTGCCCACTTCCACCTCCCCCTACCCCTTTTCCTCTGGCCATCACCACTCTTTTGTCTATGTCTATGTGTTATATACATATATGTTTTCTGGTTAATCCTTTCTCTTTCTTTCATCCAGTCCCCTAACTCTTCTCCCCTCTGACAGCTGTCAGTCTGTTCCATACATTTATGCCTCTGTCTCTATTTTGTTCATCAGATTTCACACATACATGAGATCATGTGGTATTTTCCTTTCTATGACTGGCTTATTTTACTTAGCATAATAATTTCCAGGTCTGTCTATGCTGTTTGCAGAAGGTAAGATTTCTTCTTTTTTTCTGCAGCCAAGTCGTTGTCCATTGTGTAAATGTGCTACATGTTTTTTATCCACTCATCCACTTATGTGCACTTGGGCTGTTTCTGAATCTTGGCTATTGTAAATAATGCTGCAGTGAATATAGAGATGCATATATCGTTTTGAGTTGGTGTTTCAGGTTTCTTAGGGTATATTCCTAGAAGTGGGATTGCTGGGTCATAAAGCAGTTCCATTTTTAATTTTTTGAAATTTTTTGAAACTTCATACTGTTTTCCACCTTGGCTGCACTAGTCTGCATTCCTACCAATAGTGCACGTAGGTACCCTTTTCTTCATATCCTCACTAGCAGTTGTTTGTTCATTTACTGTTGATAGCCATTCCAATAGGTGTGAGGTGATAGCTCATTGTAGTTTTAATTTTCATCTCTCTGATGATTAGTGATGTTGAGCATTTTTTTCATATGCCCATTGGCCATCAATCTGTATGTACTCTTTGGGGGAAGTGCTTACATAGGTATTTTGTCCACTTTTTAATTGGGTTGTTTGTCTTCCTGATGTTGAGTTGTCAAAGTTCTTTATACACCTATATATAGGTGTATAAAGTTCTTTTGGAAATTACCCTTTATCAGATGTATCATTGACAAATATGTTCTTCCATTCAGTGGGTTCCATTTTCATTTCGTTAATGTTTCCTTTTGCTGTACAAAAGCTTTTTAGTTAGGTGAAGTCCCCATTTGTTTATTTTTAATTTTATTTCCCTTGCCCGAAGACATATATTGATAAAAATATTGCTACAAAAGATGTCTGAGATTTTACTGCCTATGTTTTCTTCTAGGATTTTTATGGTTTCACAACTTACATTGTGTTTCATCCATTTTTAAGTTAATTTTATGCATGGTATAAGTTGGTAGTCTAGTTTCATTTTTTTTTTCCATGTACATGTTCAATTTTCCCAACACCATTTACTGAAGATATTGTCTTTACTACATTCTATGATCTTGCTTCCTTTATCAAATATTAATTGACCATAAAGGCATAGATTTACTTATGAGCTTTCTGTTCTATTTCATTGATCTATATGCCTGTTCTTATACCAGAACCAGGCTGTTTTGATTATAGTGAACTTGTAGTATAGTTTGATATTAGGTAGTGTGATATCTCCAACTTTGTTCTTCTCAAGATTGCTGAGGTTATTTTGGGTCCTTTTTTGTTCCACATACATTTTTGGAATATTTATTTTAGATCTGTGAAATATGCCATTGGTGTGTTAATATAAATTATATTGAACCTATATACAACTTTCCCCATGGAAACATCTACTTTGTTAACGTTTTCCCAAAATCCTAAAGAGGTGGTTAGCTCTTTAGATAATTTTTAGAATTAAGCTGACTAAACCTGTTTGGGAGAAAGCTATTATGAATCCATAAGTTAATTCAAGAGGGGGGAAGCTGTATGTACTACCACTTGAAAAAATGAAATTGCGTGATGCTTTGCACAAAAAAAGAAAGAAAGAAAGAAAAAGATATTGGGGGAAGAGAAGAATAAGTGGAAACAAAGAATCAAAAATGGGAATACAGAAAGAAGAAAAAGGCGAAAGAAAGAAGAGGGATTTATATCGCCAGAGGAAAATAAATGACGATACATTTAAATTCAATAAAAATTATCTATGTGTTAAAGATCAGACAATAGTGAGAAAATTTACACTAATTTAAATGTAAAATCCACTGACCTAAATTAGAAACAGAAAATTAACACATTTAGGGAGTAAGAGGTGTTTCTTCTAGTTAATGTAGAATTGATTTTGTATGAATTACAATAGTATTTGCTAGGAGTTTTTCACAAATTGAGAGATGATGAAACTTAAACTAGATCTAGATAAGTAAATGTAATATGAGTTCAGTTAGTACAGTATGATTTTTAAATATAAAAATATAGAGACTAAGAGATAGCATACCTCTTCTAATATTTACATATATGGTTGAGACTGTTCAAAAAAAATCTACAAATAATTCCCTACATGCCCCAAGCTGTATGAGATATTTTGAGGGACACATGTCAAGGTGTATGTCTTCTTTTGCCTCCTAAAAATCGCACAATGTCCCTCAGAAGAGGAGTTACATACATGAAAAATCTTGGGGCAATTCACAAAAGTTGTTCACTGGGGTCTCTTTGAAAGTAACCATGAACCAAAAAGTGTGAATGGCCAGGCTGAGAAGGGGAGGCTAAATCCAGGTGCTCTGATCAGAAGGACAGGAACTTAATGTTATAAGGGTTTTCATGAAAGAAGAGGGAGTAAGAGAGATCCTAGGAAGGAGGAATGCTGTACAAATGTACAATTGTAAAGTTCTGCAAAAATGTCACATTTTCGGCAAAAACAGATGAAGTCATAAATTTGTGTTAATGTCATAGACAAAGCATGGAACAAGTCTCAAAGACAGAATGCCTAAGGATGAAGATATAGGATTTGAGGACGACTAAAGCCTTGCATATAGGAGATATGGGCTAGGATGCTTGGTGGCACACTGAAATCACTGAAAAAAAGAGATTGGCTGTAACAAACACTTTTTCTTTTTCTTTTCTTTTTTTTTTTTTTTTTTTTTTTTTGCTTTTGATCAACTTCTATCACCTTAGCACATATTCTCTCTCCCTCCCCCTATTTATTTATTTGTTTGTTTGTTTTAAAGTTGTAGAAAGCTTGTAAAGTTGTTTTAAAGGGTAGAAAACAAACAAAACCACAGAAATATTCAGAGTAATACCTGTGTCCAGCGTCAGTAACTGACTAACTCTAATGAGGGACTCAAGAGTTGGAAAATTTTAGTTAGGTAATAGCTAAGAAGCTTAGTGATCGATGCCTGTAAAAAGCTTTTGTTCTGGGAACTGAAGGTGTGACCCACCTTGACTCCAGGAGACCATAAACAGTTCCACCTTTGTGCTTCAGGAGGACTGCAAGCGATTGAGATGGTATCTGAGCCACTGTACTCCAGGGTGAGATGCCCACTGCCTCTGCGCAGGTCACAGATAAACCGACTGGCCACAGATGAAATAATGCTGCAGCTTTTATCCGAATAACTTTTTCCCTGAATTCAAAACCCCTTAACTCCACTTTTCTTCTCCTTAGAAAAAGGCTCAGTTTAAAATGGAATTTAAGACAGTCTGTTAAGATACAAAACCTGCCATCTTCTCATCGCCAGCCATTTGAATAAAGTGCCCATAAAGATTCAATCCCTGTCTCTGCTTATTGTTTCTGCTAGTCCTTTTTTTGGGTGGGGGGGATTTTTAAATAATTTTTATTTGGAAATTATTTCAAAGTTTTTAATGGTACAAATATAAAATAGTACAAAGAACATCTATGTACTCAATCCAATTGTTAACATGACCAATTGACAAAATGTTAACATTTTGCCCTACTCATTTTATCATTTGCTTGTTCATATACTCTCTCTCAGAAATTTTTTATGCACCAGTGGAAGGTAAATTACAAGCATCATGGCTCCTTATTCCTAAATACTTATTGAAGATATTGTCTTTACTACATTCTATGATCTTGCTTCCTTTATCAAATATTAATTGACCATAAAGGCATAGATTTACTTATGAGCTTTCTGTTCTATTTCATTGATCTATATGCCTGGTCTTATACCAGAACCAGGCTGTTTTGATTGCAGTGAACTTGTAGTATAGTTTGATATTAGGTTTTTTGGATATACACTAAATACTGGAGTGTATATCCAAGAGTAGAGACATTCCTTTATGCACCTCAGTTCACTTTTTCAAAGGCATTGTTATCTTCCATCAGTCAAACATTAGCTTGTCATGTATCTTCTTTTTTTAAGTATATTTTATTGATTATGCTATTACAGTTGTCCAAATTTTTTCCCTTTGCCCCCATCCACCCAGTATTACCCTTCCTTCTAACAATCCACCCCTTAGTTCATGTCCGTGGGTCATGCATGTAAGTTCTTTGGTTTCTCCATTTCCTATACTATTCTTAACCTCTCCCTGTGTATTTTGCTCCTACCAGTTATGCTTCTTTATCCCTGTACCTTTTCCCCCATTCTTCCCCTTCTCCCTCTCCACTGATAACCCTCCATGTGATCTCCATTTTTATGATTCTGTTCCTGTTTAAGTTGTTGGCTTTGATTATGTTTTTGCTTTTTTAAGATTCAGTTGTTGATAGTTGTGAGTTTTTTGTCACTTTGCTGTTCATAGTTTTGATTTTCTTCTTCATCTTAAATAAATCCCTTTAACATTTCATATAATAAGGGCTTGGTGAGGGGAGCTTTATCTTTATTTACCTTGCCTGGGAAGCACTTCATCTGCCCTTCAATATTAAATGATAGCTTTGATGGATAGGGTAATCTTGGTTGTAGGCCTTGCTTTTCATCATTTTGAATACTTCTTGCCAGCCCCTTCTTACCTACAAAGTTTCTTTTAAGAAATCAGCTGATAGTCTTATGGGAACTCCTTTGAAGGTTAACTCTCTACTTTTCTCTGGCTACTTTTAAGATTTCTCTCTTTATCTTTAGCCTTTAGCATTTTAATTATGATGTATCTTGGTGTGGTCCTCTTTGCATCCAATTTGTTTGAGATTCTCTGTGCTTCCTGGACTTGTATGTCTATTTCCTTCACCAAATTAGGGAATTTTTCTTTTATTATATTTTCATATAAGTTTTCAATTTTTTGCTCTTCCTCTTCTCCTTCTGGCATTTCTATGATTCAGATGTTGGCACATTTTGAGATATCCCAGCGTCTTCTTCTCTCCTTATTTTTTGAATTCTTGTTTCTTCCTTCTGTACTGGTTGACTGTTTATTTCTTCCTTATGTTCCAAATTGTTGATTTAGACACTGTCTTCTTTCCATTCACTGTTGGTTCCCTGTGGATTTTTCTTTACTTCACTTAGCATAGCCTTCATTTCTTCCCTTATGTGTTTGTCATACTCAGTAAGACCGCTAAGCATCATTATCACGTGTTTTGAACTTTGCATCTGATTGGTTGGCTATCTCCATTTCACTTAGTTCTTTTTCTGGAGTTTTTGTCTGTTCTTTCATTTGGGCCATGCTTCTTTGTCTCCTCAATTTAGCAGTCTCCCTGTGTTTGTTTCTGTGTATTGCGTAAAGCTGCTTTGATTCCATCTTGGCACACCTGTTATGTTGCAAGGGGCAAGCCCCGTAGATATTTGCCAGGGTGGGGCCACTTGGTTGGTGCTGTATGTGGGGGAGGGGTCAGAGAGGGAACAATGCCACTTACTGGTCTCTGGCCTCGTTTCCAGTCACTTCCCCCATTTCCTATATGGAACTGGCACCCTTCTAGCTGCTGCCCTAGGGCTAAATCCCAGAGCGGGTGGATTCATGTATTTTCTAAGGTCATGCAGGTCTTTTAAATGGACTCTCCTGAGAGACCAGCAGTTTCTCCCACTGCCCCAACTCCCACTGATTTTATAGCCAGAAGTTTTGAGGCTTTATTTATCTGGCACTGGAACTCGGGGCTGTGCAGTCCGGCCCGAGGCTGCTCCCCCAGAGTCCCTCCCATATTTCATCCACCACAGATTAATGTTGGACTGCCCAGCCTGCTGAACTCTGTGGGTGCCTCACTGCTGCTGCCACACTGCATCCTCTCTGCCCTGGCTCCTCATCTCCACTGCTCCTACCGGTCTGGATGAGTATTTCTTCTTTAAATCCTTGGTTGTCAGACTTTCCATACAGTTTGATTTCCTGGCAGTTCTGTTTGTATTTTGTTTTGAGATTAGTTGTAATCCTTTCTGTGGTTGTGCAAGGAAGTGAAGCATGTCTACCTATGCCTCCATTTTGGCCTGATGTCACTCCTCTTTCTTTTGTTCCGCCATAGGGGGCAGAGAGATAGACTTCAATAAGAACTCAAATTACATTTTTAAATAATCATTGAGGTCTCAGTTGTCCCTACAGATTCTTGCATGATTTCTCCAGGAGTCCCCTGGGAATTTGAAGCATGTGTCTCCTCTCTGAACTCTGGCTCTTTAGGGGAGCCCACAATTCTGACCTAGGAAAATACAGCATGAATCAGAGATATTCTAGAAAAAAAATATGAGCCCTGAGAACACAATCTCATAGGCATATCTATAGAAATAAAGATCAACTGCAGAAAAATAGAAAAAAAAGAAAGAAAAATTCTTGGATGAAGAAGTGAATAGGAGAATGAGTAACAGTTTAGGTGGTATTTTCAGAAATACTTAACCAAAAATGTGAACTATTTATTAAGCATATGGTTATCACATTATTTTGATCATTGGTATAGCTGTCAAATTTACTCTTTCACTGAATATGCCTGAAAGACATTCTCTCCAGCTCTCACTTCTATGCTCACTCTCACCTTCCCTCTTTGCCCTGAGCAAGATAATGCATTCACTTTTCAAAGCTAGTATTCATAAGGTGTGTAATGCTCTATGGTTTGCCTAGGTAGCCAACAGCAACTTTAGAGTAAGACCTTCAGCCTTGCAGCATCACAGGACCCTGTTTAACAGTGGGACAACATTGTTATGCTGTAATTTGGTTATTAAAAGCTGGTGGGATAGAGATATAAACATATAACCATATATTGTATATCATAAGCCAAAGGCTATTTGACACAGATCAACAGACTTTTTTTTTTCTATTTTCTTTTATTATTAGTAGGGGTAACATGTTAAAGTTGACCAGAAGAGCATGATCTGGACAAAGAACTGGTAGAGAATGTCCCCAGAGACTCAAGAAACATTTCTAAAGTCAAACTTCTTCCAATGACTAAAATAAACTAAATTTTAATTTGAGGCTCCTGACTTATGTATAAGAAACACTCACCAAAGAAAAAGATATATTTGCAGTATTAAATAATGAAAACCTGGCTAGCTTGAGGCAAAGAGCTACTCACATATAACAAATACAATATGTAAACAATCTCCACAATATTTATAGAATTAGGAGAGGTTGCCAGTATATTCATTTATTTATGTATTCCCATAACACTTTTGAAGTATCTACAATTTTCCCATGCACTGTGCAAGGCATCAAGCTCTAGAATACTGCTGTCCTGAGTTTGTATTTTGGTGAAAGATAGAGACACTTTTTTTTTAAATGATAAAAAAATCATCTAGCAGTTATATGGTAAAGGCTCAGGACAAAAAAATAGAACAGAAATACAGATGCTGGGAATGAGGTGGTTGTCATTTTAAACAGTGCATCATGAGAGGCTTTCTTTAGGGGATAACATATGAACAAAGAGCTGAAGGAGGTGAGCTTGTGTTTATAAGCCACACTCAAATAACATATTGTCACTGTTTCACTGAGTCCTCAAAACCATGAGTCCCATACTGTATTTAACTCCAGAATAATTTGTTTACAAAATTTATGGGTATGTTAGGTATGTAATAGTAGTCTATAGTCTCACTATGAATTAAAGGTCAACTTATCAAATCTTTTTGTGCCTCAGTTTACTCACATGTAAAATGGGAATAAAAATAGTGTCTATTTCATTGGGTTCTATTTTAAACACTTTCATGTAATTGTGTTGTCACATACAAAGTACTTAGAATAGTGTCTGGTATGTCATAAGTATTAAATATTTTGTTATTATTGCTTTGAGTGTTTTATAAACAAAGGAATAAAATATGAACAGGCTAAAACATCTCAGCATATACTTTATGTTGGAAGTATGATTATCATTAAACTTTTTGGATATATAAGTGAGGATTAATTAATTTTTTACAGATGCTTGACCATTTTTTAAAATATATAATTTAATGTCTGACTTTGGGTGTAAGAGATAGATAATGTATATGTAATAAGAATTCTGGGGAGTGGGATAAAGTCTTAAACATCAGTGACACGCTATGAACCAAGCATTGCTTGAGGCCAAGATTTTATCCCTTATTCCCTATTTAATCATCTTGGGCGGTCTCATTATTTTTTTTAACTTGGCATAAGCTTAATAACTATTTATAATCATCATAGAACAACAATACTTTCTGTAAATGACATATGAATTTCAGGGGGAAAAAAGCATTGAGCTAGTGTACACTGATGTACAGAGAATAAATTGAAGGAAACCAGATTCAATTATCTAGTTACCGAGTGTATTTATAAAAGTGGAATGTGATGAAAATTCTACTGTTACTCTCAGTACTATGTGAAAATCCAAATGAGATATCTTTAACAGAATTATTGCCTTGTCTGATGGGCTACATGTCCAAAAGAATAGGATCCTAAAGTTAAAAGGGTACTATTGCAGTTACTGAAAGATGAGTCTACATCTATCACCAAAACTATCTTCTGTGTTACTATTTTCTCCTAGTTGCCAATGCCAAGTGTTAATTTCTCTCTCTCTTTCTTCCTCTGTCTGATAATTTTTGCAGCTTCAATAAAGTTGAGGTGTCAAGAACCAGTAAATTGATGTTTACTCTCAACTATTTGAAGAGCAGAAATAACTTGTTATCTAAATAAATAAACAAACAAAAATGTTGGATCATATTTTCAACAACCAGAGCCAAAAGAGGAATAATGTATATCTTTACTTCTTTTCAATGTTCTTTCTGTTACACTCCAAGTCCATTTGTACCAACAGTAGCAACTTTCTTTTTTCCCCATATAATCAAACATTTAGCTTTACAGGGTTATTAATCACACTTTGCACTTAGATGGCCTGAGTTTGAAAAGGTATTGCTTAGAATTCTATAAACAGTCATTAATCCTTGAGAAAGAGAACGAGAGAAAGAGAGAGAGAGAGGAGCGAGAGAGAAAGTGGGAGTGAAACATCAGGAGGTTATGCACTTTGTATTTATTTTATCCAAAATATTGCTTATAGAATTATCATGGGCTCAACACTTTTCATTGGACCCATGCTCATTAATGTTTTTCTAGATGTGGAACCTAATGATAGGTTTAAAACAGTGAAGTTGTGGAAGATTCTGGCCATTTTGCCTAACGCTGGCCAGCCTTTAGTCTTTCACTTTTATAATGGAGGTAATTTTTCCACGATGCTTCTCTGACGCTGGAGAGGGACCTCCCCGAGGTGTCCCTTTGCCCTTTGAGAGTTGCATGCATTCACATACCTATGATATCACTTATGTAATCGTATTTTTCCAAAATGAGACTCTAAGATCTAACGATATAATTTGTTTGACTTATCATTGCTTTTCCAATGATGCTAGTAGTGACAGCATATATTTGTTATTAAATAGTAAATGCAATATGGCTCTGATGTTCCGAGTACAATGTGGCCTCCCCGTGAACTAATTGTGTGACTCTAGGCAGTTTCAGTAAACTTTCTATACTCAGTATCCTCCTATGCTAAAAATAATGCTAACATTTTAGAGAGCAATTTTTATGCCTTGTATTGTTATAAGCAACATGTTAGCTCATTAAGTCCTATAAGTATCCTGACATATATACTCTTATTATCTCTAATGTATAGGTGAAAGAATTAAAGCCCAGAGGGATTAAATAACCTGTACATTAGTAAAGTAAGTGACAGAATGGGAAACTTGAATCCACACATTCAGGCTCAAGAGCTCTTTCAGGCTCTTAATCATTTTACTAGATGCCTCCCTACACCCTTAAGTGATTTTTCAGTTTTGTTTCAAAATTAATATTATTCAATAGAAAAAAAATAAAGACTTTCCCATTGATTGGGTGCAGGTATGAAATCTAGCTCAATCTTTTCTATTACAACTATTAGCTATGGATCTGGCTAATATTTAGCATTCTTATTTATAAAAAAGTCATTATAATACCTACCTTTTTGTTTATCTAATAAGTAAATAAGGTAGTGTCTATAATGTTTCACCATTTAATAAATGCAATGATTTTAGTGTTGGAGTAATAAAAATAATAGGTATCCCCATGCGATCTGATTTAAATACAATAGTATATAGTGCCAAAATATATTTTCTAAAGTAAACTATAATTAGAAGAATAAAGGATGCTCATTTTTACACAGGATTGTTCAAAGTAAAATTCTACAAAGAGAGTAAATCTTTAAAACTATATCCCAAGAAAAAATTTTAACTATGTGAGGTGATGGATGCTAACTAAATTTATTGTGGTAATTATTTCACATTATATGCACATTGTTAAGTTATGTGGTGCACCTTAAACTAATGCAATGTTATATCTCAATAAAAGTGGGGCAGACAAGATCTACAGTGTCTGTGTTATTTGGAATATTTTTAGCTTTCAGTTGCTTTGTGGCAACAACTCATCCCAAGTCAATAGCAAAGTCTGCTATTTAAACACAGTGGTGGTTTAAAACACAGACACTGCTAACAGCAATAATAAGAAGACAAATTTTGTTTTATTTTATTAGGCATGTAATAATACCTTTAGTTTACAAATGAAGCACCAATGTGCCCATCGTCAAACTGCTACTAAGAGGCAGAACCAGGGTTTAAAGATGGATCTGCCTGACACAAAGTGTCTATACTCTTGCTATATCACTTGCTATTTGAAAAGCAGAGTTTTAGATAATGTATACATTTCTCTACAAGGCTCACATAGCTTGACCTAGCTTCTGTTCACAGTTCTCAACCTCAAGGAAGCTCATTAATTCACTCAGCACATTATTTATGACATGCATGAGTAAGAGGGGTATATTGCATGGACATTACAATGTCTAGAATTAATTTTAAGCACACCAAGGGAAATAACTTTGTTTCACTTGCCTTACAAAAATAGAGATTTACTACTAAAATTTTAATTATCCAGCATTACAATTTACTCAAAAAAATTTTTTTTAATTAGCAGACCTGAATAAACTTCATTTTCCGATGAACCAGACTAGGCAGGCCACAACGCGCAATCTTCTCAGGGAGAGAGAGAAGAAAAAATTCATTACATGGGCATTCAGCCAGTCCTGAGAAACGAACACTGCATTTTCAGAATCTTTGGAATATTAAGCACAGGTCATAAGTAAAAGAAAATAGGAAATAAGGACCGGAGGTTGGGAAGCCTGGAGTCAGTTCAGACTGTCTGAATCACTTATGTTGTGGTGGTGATTTGAGCTGACAAAATGTTATTGGAGAGATCACTCTCCTCAACACTGTTTGCTTTGGGAAGTCAGGCAGAGATTTATTATGGCTGAAAGCATTTACAGCTGTCGGATGTAAGTGCTGGGTTAAGCGAGTTGAAAATATCAGCTGAAATTAATAGCATGAGTTGTGATTCTGAATATTTGCAACAGTTGTGATGGGGGGAAAAAGCCAGAGACCATAGTTTTATTCTACACCTCACCTACAATTACATTTGGTTGTAAAAAGAAAGTCATGTTATACCATGTAAGGAAAAGGGCAATCCATTATCTAATGAAAATAATCCAAATATCTGAAATGCTGATAGACAGGACTGACAATTAATGGGATGGCATTTTGATGTAAGTCAAGATGTTAGATTCAATAACTAAAATGATACAAGAAAGGAAACACTGGATGTGTTTCTAGAGAACGTTCATCTTGTAGAGTAATAATCACTACAATTTGAGTGCCTGTAAAGATACCAAGAAAAATATATGTGGAAGATGAAGAGAGAGAGATTACATAGATAGGTATGTTAAACTACTGATCATTATTTTTATATCTATATCTTTACATATAGAATTGCTATAATTATACTTATCCATATGTGTATCTTGGAAAATCTAAACTCATTCAAACACTAAGAATTCCGCTGTTGCCTTCATTTCTAGGTCCATAGACACAGCGGGAGAACTGCGCACATCTTAAAGAGTTAAACAGACTTTTGTGATGCAGAACTACTTAGAGCTAGTGTTGATTCTAAAACTCTAATTATGGGAATATATTATACAGTGTTTTCTGAACTTACTTACCTAGGAATCCCTTTCTTGAGAAGAATCTCATAGGTTAGTTTCCTCTGAAGACACAATTAACACGTAAAATATACCCAGGGCTATTAAAAACCCTCATATATATTTTTATTCATTGTTTCCAATATCTGAACAGTTTACTTCTGTTGATTCCTGAATCACAAATAAGGAAAGAGAGAGTCCGGGAGTCTGAGTATCTTGTCAAAGATTACACAGATACTAATAGGGGAAACAGGCATCAACACTGATATGAAGAGCTCTTAGGTGTCATACTATATTACCACATTCATTTTTATAATTTTTAACTCAAGTCTTTCCCAAAATTGGGTGTCTAAAGAACCAAGGAACCATTAAAACGGAGACATTATGCTTAAATATTTATTTAGTTTTTGTCAGAAAATAAGCCATATGGAAGTACTACATGTTCAATGGAAAAAAAATAAAATTTGACCAAAAGTTTGATTCTTTTTTTTAGTTCAAATTTTATCAATAGCAAGTCAACAAAAACAAAACTTTGCAAGTTTGTTTTTCAGCTGGTCTATTTATTTGAACTATTTGAGCTTGGTTTTTCACATGACAAATTTTCCATTTTTAAACTATTCTTACCATATATTTTAAAAAATGACAAAAGAAAGTGTGTATGCAAATTGGACCTAAAAGTATAAAATCAATCTGTATTCATCTTGAGGGTAAAACTAACTTGCAAAACCTGAATAGTTTATTCATGAGACACGGAGAGTAATCAATAGTGGTAATTATGAAGTTTCATGATTTAGGCCCAGTGGAAATGCCCTCTATTTCAGAACTGATAGCTCTTGAAGTTTTGATTTGCAGTTCCTTGGTGATTACAGATGTTGAGCATCTTTTTATATACCTATTGGCCATCTGTATGTCTTCTTTGGAAACATGTCTATTCATATCCAAGTCCATTCAGGCTGGATTATTTTCTATTGAGTTGTATGAATTTTTTATATATTAACCTCTTATTAGATGGATGATGTGCAAATATTTTCTCCCATTCATTAGGCTGCAGTTTCATTTTGTTGATAGTTTTCTTTGCTGTGCAGCAGCTCTTTAGCTTGATGTAGTCTCTCTTGTGGATTTTTAATTTTGTTGCCTTTGCTTTTTGTGTCAAGTACAAAAAGCCATCACCAGGACTCAGTCAAGGAGCTTACCACCAATGATTTCTTCTAGGAATTTTATGGTTTCAGGTCTTGCATTCAAGTCTTTAATCCATTTTTAGTTTTGGGTCTGTGGTGTAGATAGTGGTCGAGTTTCATTCTTTTATATTCGGCTGTCCAATTTCCCCAATACCATTTATTGAAGAGACTGCCCTTTCCCCATTGGATAGTCTTGGTTTCTTTGTGGTAAATTAATTGGCCATGTAGTTATAGGTTTATTTATGGATGCTCCAGTCTCTTCCAGGGAGTTATATTTCTGTTTTTATGCCAGTGTCACACTGTTTTGATCACTATAGCTTTGTAGTAGCATTTGAACTCTGTAGACCTCTAGATGTGTGCCAGAGCTGAAGCCTACTTCAAGCTAAAGCTCTACGACAAAGCAAACAGGCTTTTTTCACAAAGAGACTGAGGGTATCTCTCAGTGGTCTATCTTTTCAGTACCCCGGGGGCGGTGACCTGCGAAGAACTCTCTCTCCATAGTTACAGTCATGTGTGACCCAGGTAAAAGCCCATGGCCCCCAGAGCCAGGCGATCAAGGGTTATTATCTCCTGCTGGTTGCAGGAAAGACGGGTGCAGCACGCCGGTGTAAAAACTTTTGGGAGATGCTTGGACTCGAGAGATTGGAAGAGGGAGCACCGCGCCTGTGCGAGAATAGCACCCTCTCGCAAGAATAGCGTTCTCTCCCTGCGCTTGTTTCTGAGGGCTCTGGAGAGGATTTTAGGCAGTCATCACTTAAGAATTCTTTCTCCGGGGATTACCATCCTGTGGGACCCCCGGGTGAAACCCTCACCCACCGCAGAGCCAGGCCATCTAGAGGTATCCTGACAGCATCTGCAAAACTTAGGGCAGCAGGCCGTCCTGGAGACGCTGCGCTCTGGAGTGCAGCAGAGGGAGAGCATAGCACTGCCAGGGAGAACAAAAGGGAAAAAAGATTTAAAAAATAATAGAAAGGAAAACCTAGAATTAAAAAGCATGGGAGGGAGGGAGGAAAGGAACTGGCACCCTTAGGGGGACCAGGGCAGGGAGGTGGTGCCCGCTCGTCTCCACTCCTAAGGGCATCCCGCAGGCTCCAGATGTGTCAACCAGATGCCTTCCCTCAGGCCCGTGCTCTGCGGACCAGCCCCTACGTCGGCCGCTCCATGCTGGGCCCTGCGGGAGAGTCCTGGTGCACACCGGTGCTTGGGTCGCTCCAGCCTGTGAGTTCGTTGTTGGTTTTCAAAGCTGCATGTTTTGTGGGCTTGGCCTTTAGGTGCAGGTCTTAAAAGTTAGGGGTGCCCCATGTGGGGTTCACCTCTGGGGTGATCCTCGAGGATCACCTCTGGGATGGAGTTCCCTCCAGACTATAAACTGCAGCAGGTTGGGGTTTGTGTTGAGAGTGTGTCGCAGCCTCTCCTCTCCTACCTGTTTCCATGTGGGTCTTCTTTCTTCGCTTAATTCCAAGGAGTCTAAGTGTCACCAGCTGAGTTTTAGTTGTTTGTTTTTGTTTTGTTTTGTTTTGTTTTTTCCCAGAAGAAGTTGTTCCATGTGTATCTGTAGATTTGGTGTGTCTGGATTTGGTGTTGAGCAGATGAGGACAGAATTTTCTTATGTCGCCATCTTTAACAGATATTCCTATAACATTTAATATCTGCATGGTGTTTCTCAGTTTGTAGTTTTGCTTATTTTTGGTTATGAAGATTTTGTGTGTTTGTGTGTAATTATCTAGCTTTTCTCCTATGTCTTCTAAATTATGAAACGCACTTAGATATTCTCTACTCTGACATCACATTTTCTGCTAGTTCTTTTATGATTATGTTTATTTACATATTTTCTTTTTCACCCAAACCTCAATAATGTGTTCACATTTCCCTTTAATTGTTTCCACTCTGAAGGGTTACATTATTTTGACTTCTAGTTTCATGAGCTAGTTTTTCCTGTTAGTTTTGACTACATATAAATTATATAATCACTTTGTGTTTTCTTTTGTGCTACTTATTTTGCTAAACTTTATGTTTGGGTTGTTTATCTTGTTGTATATTGTTACAGATTATTTATTCTCACTCTGAATATTCTCTGCTGTGTAAATATGCCAGAATTCATCAAGTCTCTATTGAAGAGCAATTGGGGAGCTTATAATTTCTAGATATTAAGAATATTGCTGCTACTAGGAACAGGCTGGTCCGTCTTATAGTGCATATATGCCTGGGTTTATGTATATTTTTTAGGCGTAAACTAAGAGTATGACTTCTGCATGTGGATATGAATATACTCTATTTTAATGGGCATTGACAGGGTTTCCAGCACTGTTTAAGTGGGTCCAGTACATTAATATGCTCTATAATACTTAGCATTTTAATACTTTTCTAAATTTTAGCCACTGTGGTGAGTATTGATATGTTTTATTGTTTTTCATTTGCATTCCTCTGATTGTTAATCAAGTTGAACATTTTTCATATGTTTACTAGCCATCTACGTATGTTTTTTCAATTCCCGTTTCAGATCTTTTGGCCAGTGTACTATTGAATTTTTGGTTTTTCATAGTGATTTACAGGTGTTCTTTATATATTATAGATATGAGTCATTTGTTGGTTGTGTATATACATTACAAACATCTTCTCACACTTTGGGTTTACCTTCATATTATTTTCATTATGTTTTAATAAATTTTATTAATTTTGAAGTTATCCAAAATACCATTTTTCTTTGTTAGCATATTTTCACTTTTAAGAGATATTTGCCTAAGATAAGAACACTAAGGCATTGTCCTGCATTTTTGTTAAAGCATTATTTTTTCTCTGACACTTATATCTTCAGTACATTGATTTTTTGTTTATACAGTGAAATGACAATTAATTGAGTTTTGTGCATGTAGTGAGGTAGGGATTTAGCTTCCTTTTTGTCTCTACGGATACCCAGCTCTGATGGGAGAATTCTGAGAAATCCTCTGAGCTTCCCTCCCCTGGTATCTAGTATAATCTTCTCCCCTAGAATGTATGAAGAATTATAAATATGATAGATTTTACCCTTGGTTAGGTTATGTTATAGAACAAAGATAAGTAATTTTTCCGAAGTCATTAAGGTCCCAATTCAGTTGACACTGATTTAATTAAAAGAAGGATTATCTTAAGTGAATCTAAACTCATCTGGTGAAACCTTCAGAAGATCTTGGCTTTTTCTGAAGGGAGGGTTTCAGAGCATGAGATGAATTTTCCTGTTGGCTTTAACAGAGTAAATTTCATTTTTTGAGAGAGACACATGTGTGAAGGAATAGAAGATGGTCTCTGTTAGCTGAGTCTAATAACTGCAAGAAATGAATTCCAACAACCGTGTGCCCAGAAGAGGACCCAGAGCCCCCAGCCCTGACCAGCGAGCACCGCCGTGCAGCCTTGTGAGGCCCCGAGCAGAGGCCCAGCTTCCCTGTACCTGTACCCACAGAAATGGTAAGCAATACATTTGGGTTGTTTTAAGCCGCTAAATGTGTAATAATTCTTATGGCACCATATAAAACTAATTCACTGGTTGACACAAAACTACTTATTGAAAAATGTGCCATTTTTCTTTACTGCATTGTGGTGCCACCTCGGTCATCACCACATGTACCTGTCTCTTTCAAGATTCACCACTGAGTTCCACTGACCAATGAGTCAATGACGTGCTGATACCACATTATTTTTTTATAATAAGTTTTGATATCTGGTAGTGTTAAGTCTTTTAGTTGTTTTTTTAAATTCTACTTTAAAATTTCCTTGGCAGTCTTTGGTCCATGGCATTTCTGCTCAAATCTAGAATAAGACCAGTATGTTTTTTGGAAAACAAATGCTGGAATTTTGATTCGGACTGTATTGAATCTACATAAATACCTGTAGTTTTATATTTTACCCACACATTTATATTTTATGTAGTATAAATTTACATCACACTGTGAGCAAGAATGCAATGAGTATACTTGCATTCCCTCCATATTCCTCTTAGTTTCCCTACCTAATTTAGTATATAAAAATCTTTTTCTTACTCCTTACCTATATGCTTATATTTACTTATATCTTCTAATTTATCATCTTTGATACCATGTTTCTCCTTGCTGTGAAATATGATTAAAGCAGTATCATTACATTATCTTCCACTTTCCTTATGTCTTTCCTTCAAACTTTCTATTATTTCTGCATTATTAAGGCTGCTAGTTACCTATAAATAACACATTATTTTAGTTTGCCCTACAGTAAAATAAATTACATTTCTGCCATTTCTTGGACAGTAGTTTTTCCAGTCATTTTTTTGTTTAGTTGAATTTTGCCCTGCAATAGATTTTTAGGAAGGAATTATGAGTTATGGAATCTTAATGTTTTTTATTATATTTTAATATAGGTTACAATTTGACTATTCATAAAATTCTTGGCCCACATTTTCTTTACTTGCATATTTTGCATTGGAGATCCTCTGTCTCCTAGAATTTTATTTTTCTCTGCAGATATTTGAGGTCAGACCAAATTTCAGTCCTTTCAGTCACCATTATTTGGATAGCTTTTTCTCTATCGTCTTTGCTGAGCTTTGAAGCTACACTCACATTACAGATGGGAATGCAGTTGTCTTTAACTTTTATTAAATCAAGATCTTGCTTTTCTGATTTTCCTTGTTACTTGATGGTAATACCCAAGTTAAGAAAGCAGAAATACAACTGCATTCTATCACTTCTAAGCCAAGCAGTATCTATGCTATAGTGCTTCTCTGTTTACTCATGGATTATAAATGTGTCTTTACAGATACATATACAAATGTAATATATATGTATATATAAATCTGTATTTCACATTTCTCCCAGTAAATTTATAACTTACACTTGAATCTGCAAAATAGATTGTACCTTATATTTGGTTAAGTCAGGGAATGTTCTTCACCATTTACTAAATGCTTTTAAGATGGTATAGTTTTCTTGGTTAATAATAATTAAAGCAACAGCAGTGTCAATAACAATACTAACAGCTACAGCATCTAACAAGTATTAAGTAATTATCATGTACAAAACAATGTATTAATCACTTCACATGGACTGTTATATTTAATTCTTAAAACAGTACTGTTATACTAAGGTTCTAGTAAAATAAAGTAACTTGAGAGAAGTTACTCAGTTGACAAATGTTGGAGTGAGGATGGGACCCTATGCTTTCCGACTTCAGGATTTTTACTACCTTTGCATAGGTATTGCCCAGCTGGCATGTACTTTATGTCAGCCTGCAGGAGTTTTTTAGTTTGACATAATCTCACTTGTTTGTTTTTACTTTTGTTGCCTTTCCTTTAAGTGTCAAATCCAAAATATTATTGCAAGACCAATGTCAATTGAAGTAGATCAGGATGGCAATAATTTGAGCCTGAATTAAAGCTATGGTATTTGGAATGGAGATCAAAGGACAAATTATAAACATTCTTCCTTTACAAAATACAATTAGATGTCTACCTCCTGAAAGGCATTTGCTGACCTAAATGCTTAGCTTGATGACACAAATAAGGCAATGTGGGATGAATATGCAGGAATGTGTAATATGGACATGTGCTATATCTGCCTGAATAGCATCCGTTCCTTCTGCTCATGGAATAGTGCTCTGGTTTGTCTTTGATGTGCTGTGCCTCCTTTTCTTGTAGGCCATGAGATATTGTTGAGGCTAACCGTCTCTCTTCCCAGTTCTCCTTCCCCAGTCCCATAGGAAAGAGTAAGAGTGGCAGGTAAGCTAGCCAATCAGCATACTCTCCCCACCCAACTCCCTAATATGTTCAAGTATGGTCAAAGACAGTCCAGTGAGATTCATTCCTATGATGTTAGTGAACTTTTGGGAAAGAAAGCCATTTCTACTGGGAAGTCATTTTATTTATAAATATTAACATTGCTGTAAATAAATATATATTTCTGTGCTAACCTCAAGAACAATAAACGCTTATTTTAAGTGGAAGGATTAGCTAAGGTATAGCAATGACTGGTTTATGTGATAGAAATAGGCTAGGCATAAGGTGAAACTTGAGGTCTTAAAACCCTATTTATAATATTGTTAATATATTCTCAGATCTTAGACTTTGAGAAAGTATCTCCAATGCTTTTTCTGTAAGGCTCAATTATATCTTTGGTATTCACTAGTGGATCCATGATACAATGAAAACAATGATATAATCATGTATTTTCCCATTTTCCACAGAAAATTTTTCTCCAATCATGCTTCTAGACCCAAAAGAAGCCATTTTACTGCCATCCCCTTTATTTGTTCAAGTGCTCATAAGTAAGGCACACGCATATGTATGTGTGCACACTCCCACCCATTTACCCATTTATTGATTCAACAAAGAATTTAAATAGCTTGTGTAACACTTAGTTCCTGTTATATTCAAAACACTAACCTAGTGCCAGAGATACAAAGATGAATAAGACACACTGAGAATTTAATTACACTCTAATGAATTCATATGCCTTCAAGATGATATGATCATGAGCTACTTAGGTAGCACCTTCTAATATTCTGTGATTATATGATTTTTTGTTCCCATGTAATAGGTAAAAGTCAAAAGTCTCCCTTGTATTTTTGTAAAAGTTAAATGTACATTAGGAACTCAGTAAATACTGGGTTGATTCATGATATGTTGCTCTAGGAAAACTTTGTTTTCCCAGAGACCCTGAGAGATATTCTACAACTAACATGTCTCAATTTCACAGAATTCCTATAATAGCTATCTACAATCTCCATTTTCTTCCAAAGATTAATCTGTTTTGGATGGGAATTTGTGATAAAGACAGATCTATCCCAATCTATAAAAATAACTCAAATTATATCAAATCGTGGTGCCACAGTTACTGTGGGAAGTACTAACTCTGTAAGAAAGCATGATCTTAAAACAACTTTTAAACAATTTGTTGCTTACTCTCTTGCCTTATGAGGAACAACTTGAGATTTATCATGCTTAATTTGTCCTCAGGGAAACATTTACTATTTTCAACATGATCTACACAGGAAACCTCCCCACACACATCTCACTAAAACAAAATGTATCCTTTGAGATTGTAGATTTGGAGTGAACCATAACTAATGTGTGTTATGAAAATAGCCTATTATTTATAGATGGGTGGATTTATTGCAAGATACCACAACTTCCTACAAGTGACCCATCATTCCAAGATAAGGCCTCTTTCCAATAATCAGCTCTGATAGTAATAGTCTACATGTACATGCTACTAAATAGATTGCAAGTGTTTTCATATAATATGTCACTTCATGTAACATGGGAGTATATTTTATAGAATACAGATCATCTGAAAATAACTTAACCTTGGTTTTGGAAGATGTTTCGGGATGGAAACAGCTATTTATTAGTCCTACTAGGAACCCCATTCTTTCTCATGTTGCCATGTCTAGGTTTCAGAAACAAGACTGCCTGATTTATAACCTGGCTCTGCCACTTACAAGCTCGGTTACTTAGGTAGTTACTGAACCCCTCTCACCTCAGTTTTCTCAACTATAAAAGGGAGATATCTGTACCCACTGGGTAGGATTTTTGTTGAGATCATAGGAGTTAATACACATGAAATGGGTAAAAAGTCCTTGTCACAGAGTAAGCAATATATAAATGTTAACTTGTTTCCCACAGCAGTCCCATGTCATGCTAATTATCATCAATGTCCACCTAACTCCGTTTTACAAATGAGGAAAATACAGTTTACAAGTTGCCACAAAAGGTAGCCTTCAAATCCAAATCCAGCTATTATAACTTCATCTCTAGTAGTGGTGGTGGTTGTGGTTTTAATGAGATCAAAGGTGTTTTGTTTTATTAATAGTTCCTGATTTTATACCATGGCAAAAAAAAAAAAAAAGAAAAGAAATGAAATGACTTAACCAAGGGATAAGTCTTGGTGTGTTTTCTATACTTATGGTTTCTATAGTATTTTCTATACTTTCTTGTTTTAATCCTCCCCTTGAACCAATTTGATTATAACATTTTACCCCTGTTTTGCTTTTCCTTCTGTTTCCCTTATCAGATGAGAAAAAATCTGATTGTATAAGAGATATGGAATGAATACACTCATCTTAGATTTTAGGTTTTAGATTAATCCCTTTACCCGCTGTGTGTGTGTGTGTGTGTGTGTGTGTGTGTGTGTGTGTGTGAGGGAGAAAGTGATTCTTTCAATTTACCGGTGGTAAAACCCACACATTTATTTAGTTCGATTGATTCAACCTTGCTGTAAGTAACAAATTGAGTATCCATGGACAAGGAAAATGATATTGATTTCTAAGTGCTGTCAATATGTAGAGAAGGCAGAAATTATGTCAGACTGCATTTTGTTCTGAAATAAAGCAATTCTTAACTGTTCCTTACCTTCTTTATAAAGCTATTTTTTATTCTTAATGAACAGTTGCACTGTATTTTCAGATTTTTGAATGTAAGTTGAAATATATATTCATGCAATTAAGGAATAATGAATATTTTAACATCTTAATATATTTATGCAAACTCCCATGTATATTTTATCATTTTTAAGAGAAAGTATATTCATGTGAAATATTTTCCTCCTATAGATTTGAGTCTATATTTATTTTATATTATTTTCTTGGTTTTTCAACTAGGTAAAAAGCTATTATGGGGACTGTTTCTGAGTTCAAATAAGAGTAAATAAATGTTTAATGAGATATCCTTAATGTATCTTATGTCAAGATATTTCTTCCAAGGGTTGCGTGTAATTTTATAACCCAGACTGAGGTTCTTGTCCATATTATTGTATTGAAAATTGGAGGAATTAGTACACTTTTAATGTATTTTACTCCATGTTATGAAACAAAGCTCTTTATTTGCATTTAAAGGTGAAAAAGGAAAGAAGGGGAACAGAAAGGTATGAACATGCTATTATACAGGAAACAGGGCAAGAAGGATTACTTTACATTCCTCTTGTCTGAAATTATCTATTTCCATTCTATAGCATCTTTGTTTGTCATTCCCTGGTTATGTGGTTACACATAGGCTGGCTTTGTTTCTGTATCCAAAACTGTTATCATGTTACCTTTAAAATTTGGCATACGGCAACAGAAGGGTCAACAGTGCCACCTTCCTAGTGGTTTGTATGACTTCATTAGTGAAATAGAACTGTGGGAACCAATTTTCTAGGCGACTCTGAAGTCATTATGAGCAATACGGAGACCTTCCTATCTATTGAAGTAAATAGTTTTTAATGTAGTATGTCATTTAAATAATTTTATAATTTAGAAAATATTCAGTGGGTTCTCTTCAAGTTAATGTCAAGATATTTAGAACATTAAGAAGCACTGATTTTGTAACATTTTATTTTATGTGCAAAAATATGTGCTGTTTTTAATTTAACTTAGAAAATCATATTAGATTTTAAATAGTTTCTAAATCTTGTGTGATGACAATATAGAAAAAGATTACAAGGAAATTTCTGTTGTCCTTAGACAAAAAGTAGAGAGCTAGATGGATAAAATGGAGAATATTTATAGGGAAAACAAAATTATTTTCAAATTTACAACAGTCTTTCAACTCTGAAAATCTATAGTTTTATGTTTTAGTTATAGTTTATGCTATAGTTTATATTGAACATGTGTTGATATAATAGAAAAATTTCCCAAGTAAAATTAGTCTACCTTAGTTGCATATTTCAAAAATCTTAAAGTAAAAAATGTTAAAACCGTTACTTTTAGTTTAGTTTTTTTTTTCCATTTTAAAGCCTAAAACATACAAAAACACATAATCATCTCCAAATCCAGGAGTGTATGAACACCACAGTCTGGTCCTTGGCACACTGATGCTCTTGAAATTCAGAAATCAATGCGTTGTCTTTATTTATTGCTTTTTGTCCAGAAATTAAGCCTATAGCCCACAGTGTTTTACTTTACTAGATGTTCATATCATTCATGCAGCAGACACCCCCTTCTTTCTGTGGAAGGAGTTGAAGGAATAATAATTCTGTTTCGTGCCAGATGGTAGAAGCCCAGAAATAAGAAATTGGAGCCGGAAAGGACAGATCAGGTCAGCTGGGCCACCTCCCCTGCCAGTGCAGCATCTCTAAGGAGGTTTGAGGGCCCCGTCTACCCCGTGTGTAATAAGCACCGGTACTCAGCCCATGGGCTCTGTGTTGCTTTTTAAAATCCCACAGATACAGACATCACTGATTTTGTTTTTGCTTATCATGATTTTGCAAAGCTGTGCCTTATATCTCCATGATGTTAATTTAAATATTATTTTCCTCACCATATTTCATCCATCCTGCTTGCCTCAGATCTTTTCATGGCCCTCCATTTATTTGTTTAATGAGGAAGTTTTGTTAAAGTATGACAAGGAACTTAGAGGCTATTGTGTATAAACATAAGTTGATATAAAATTGATTGTAATTTTTTTTGTAATGGCTAAGTGAATCATACTAGGCATGTTTTTATATAAACTTAGCATGGTCATGTCATGGATGCTGATTGCTGCAAGCCTTTACTACAAGGTGTATTTATTTCCAAGGACTGCTTAAAACACACACACACACACACACACACACACACACACACTGCCTTAAAATAGCAAAAATTTATTCTTCCACAGTTCTGGAAGCTAGATTCGAAATCAAGGTGTTGGCAAGATTGATTTCTACTGAAGTCTCTGAAGGAGAATCTGTTCCACACTTCTCTCCTAGCTTCTGGTGGTTGCTGGAAATTCTTGGCATTCCTTGGCTTGCAGGCATACCACTCTTGTCTCTGCCTCTGTCTTCACATGACATTCTCCCCTCTGTGTTTGTGTCTCTCAATCCAAATTTCTCTCTTCTTATATAGAGAACACTCATATTGTATTTAGGGCTCACTCAATTCCAGTGTGACCTTATCTTAACTTGATTACATCTGCAAAGACCCTTTTTCCTAAGGAGGTCACATTCACAAGGTTTGAGTGGACGTGAACTTTGGAGGAACCTATGTAACTCAATACAAACGCGTTGGCAAACTTTTTTCTTTAAAGGGCCAAATAGTAAATGTTTTAGTCTTGGCAGGCCATACAGTCACAGCTATTCAACTCTGCCATTGTCGTGTGAAAGCAGCTATGTACAATGCAGAAGTCATCAACTGCAACTGTGTTCCAAAAAACTTTATTTATTGACACTGAAAACTGAATTTTATGTATTTCTGACATCTCATGAAATACTGCATATTTGATTTTTTTAAACATTTAAAACTGTATAAGCTATTCTCATTTTGTGGGTCATACAAAAACAGGCGGTGGTCCACATTTGACCCATGGGCCATAGTTTACCAACTTTTACTTTATTGTCTTACTAAAGTGTTTGATTCCAAATTTAATAGGAAGAGTAGCCAATCTATTATATATGAAGAAATCATGGCTGCTATTCTCAAAACGTTGCCTTTTTTCTGTTTATGATTTAATAAAACAAGCACATTGTTTCATAAAGCAAGAGCTTGTAATATGAAACACAAATTTCTTTCCTCACTCCTTTTCATTCTTGATTTCTGATCCCTAAAGAAAACGACTTCAATTATTTCAGTTGTTTTAGTTTTTCCTCTTTGTAGTTAGCTCCATATTTCAAATGCGTATGCAAATATTATTCAACTTTTTAGTCTTTGGTAGCTATTGACGTCTTACTAAAAAACAAGCATGTAGATATTTTATACTTCCTCTGCCTTCTGTCATATAATAATGTTCTTGAACATTTGTATTACCTCATTGCATTCTCCCAAAAATAGCAATTTTTGGTTAAATCTGCATTCTTTGTATACCTGATTATGAGTATGCAAATGTTATACAAAGCTGAGTGACAAAAATGTTAAGGTAATATTTCTTTTTGTAATTTTTGAGTGACTAATAGCCTTACTTTTTTAAGTTGGTTTTCTAAGTATCATTAGTTCATCCATGTATTTCGTTAGAAGGCTGTATAAACCCTTTCAATATAGACAAACAGGTAAGTCATTTCTCCATTGCATCTCTGTGCCTGGATGACATCCTTCCTGCGACCGCACCTGCTCTAGGATAGACCCGTTGCACAGCTGTTGTACTAGGACAGCTCTGAGCTCATCATTGAAATCTTTTCTACTTTTCTTTGCTGCATCTACCACGAGGATGAAGACCATTCTCAGCAATCAGACTGCAGACATCCCAGAAAAATGGCGACATCTCTCTGAAGAGCCGCACGCAGTTATCGTGAAGGCCCCAGAAGCATCCTGCGGAGTGACTTCAATCACATCAATGCAGAACTCAGTCTTCGTTGGGGAAAAAAGGAAAGAAGGGGCTCCGGGTTGACAAGTGATAGGGAAAGACAAAGGAAGGGCCAGGAAAGAAAAGGCCAGGCTTTTGCAGTATCTGCAGCCAGGTACATAATATGATCAAGGGTATTACACTGGGCTTCCATTACAAGATGAAGTCTGTGTATGCTCCCCTCCCCAGCAACGTCGTTATTCAGGAAAACGGTTCTCTTGTTACAATCAGAAATTTCCTGGGCGAAAAATATATCCACAGAGTTCAGATGAAATTAGGTGTTGCTTGTTCAGTATCTCAAACCCAGAAAGACAAGTTGATTCTTGAAGAAAATAACAGTGAACCTGTATCAAAATCAGCTGCTTTGATTCAGCAAACTACAGCAGTGAAAAACAAGCATATCAGAACATTTTTGAATGGTATCTATGTTTCTGAAAAAGGAACAGTTTAGCAAGCTGATGAATAAGATCTAAGTTGTCCAGCTATAAAAAGAGCAAGATGCCAAATCATTCCTCACACTTATATGCAATATTCCTCACATTTATTTGTGTTATTTTAAAGATGTAGTATAAGCCATGTATTGAAAAAAAATAAAAAGAAAGGAAACTTTTCTACTTCCCTCGAGTGTTGAAACATATTTTCCCCCCTATCTTGTTTTCATAGGATATATTATCTAGTTGCTGTCTGAGAAAGGACATATTAGTGGTAAATTTGTGGAAACATTTTTCACATCAAAAGGACTTTATCTTTTCTTACACTAATAGATAATTTGTGTAGTGCATTCTAAGTTAGAGATAACATTTAACTATAATTATGAAAGCACGTATTTTTCTGGCTTCTGGCTTTGAGGATCGCTATTGATATGTCTAAAGATGTTCTTATGTCTGTTGTTTGGTATGTGACCTTTTTAAACTTATGGAGTTCTTGACATGTTTTAACATATATTACACATTAATATATGTGTAATATATAACAATACATGATACATTTAATATAGCTGTATAATAAATATATAATCGAGTTTATATATAATTTAGTTGATATATAAATAATATATGAGAATATATAAAATATATAATTCTAATGGAAGATATATATATAGATAGATAGATATTGATATTGATATTTAATGTTATTCTCACCTCTTTTTTCTCTGTTTTCTGTGCCTGGAACTTCCATTAGTCATTTTATTCTATCAGGGCATCTATTATCTATTAGATATTTTGCATTCTGGATTGATTTTCTTATTGTCTTATCTTCTCTCATTTTCCATGATTTTTTTTAATATTCTTCTTTCTTGCAGAAGTTCTAAATGTAATTTTTACTTTCTAATTCTAACATTTATTGTTATTTTTCGGTTTCCATATTTTTAATCTCCATGCACTCTTCCCTGTTTGAATTTTCCCTCTTTTTTTGTTTTATTGGATTCTGGGTTGTTTTTCTTTTTCTCCTCATCGGTACATTTCTTTTTCTCTCTCTGCAGATCTAGTTCCTCAAAGGTTTTTTTCTGCTCTTTTATTTCCCCTCTGCTTCCTTCTAGTTCTGTTGTGTTTATCTTGCCTTCTGTTTTCCATGCCAAAGGATATCTGCTCATTGGTAGCTTTGTGCATGGTTTAGAATTTGTCAAATACTGCTGGGTTTTTTTTTTTCTTTCTTTCCTCTTGGGTACCACTTCCAAAATGTAGTTTTCTGAGATCTTTTCTTTTAAAGGAGTCAGATGTTCTCTAAGTAATTATCTAGTTTGGTGGATGTAACTTCAACTATCAGTGTTTTAATAGCTGAGCACAAAGGAAGTAAGAATCCTGACTTACACTTAATGCTTTCCCTGCTTTCATTAAAAAGAGAAGGTTACTTCCAACTTCAACCATTCCAACTATTCCTTTCCAGGAGATTCTTTGGTTGTAACTCTTTAGAGCCATTGCCTCTGCCCTTGGGCTTGCGCAAACCGTGCAACAAGGAGAACCAAGAAAAAAAATATGGGTGTTCCGATGCCTAAAGTAGAACTTTGACAGGCATCCTGTATCACCAAATAGTATAGCTTTTGGTATCAAATTAATGCTTGGAAAAATCTGAGCTCCCTCATTTACTATTTGAGTGACTTTGGAAATGTCATTAGCTCCTGACATTTTAGTTTTTGTATAGATAAGATGACAATAATTTCTCACATAGAATTTTTCAGGCTATTAAGTGCAATAATATATCTCTTTGTGCCCTTTTCTCTGTGCATGCGTGTGGAAAGAGAGCTCTGGTGTCTCTTCCTTTTCTTATAAGAACACCACTCCTGTTGGATTGAGGCTTCACTGTTATAACTTCATTTAACCTTTATCACCTCCTTACAGACCCTGTCTTCAAATATTGAGGGTTAGGGCTTCAATATAAGAATTTTGGGAGGACACAATTCAGTTCATAACACAAGGTAAAGAGAGAACTCAGTTAATCTTGGCTTTTCTGTTTGTCTTTTCAGCTCTCTGGTTTACATCTTCTCAGTAAAGACAAGCTTTAGGCAAAAATGGAAATTAAAAGCACTTTGCCTTTAGAGAATTTTCCTTTCTAGTTTAATTAATTCAGTTTAATACTTGCTCCTTTTGGTTGGACATAGAAAACCAAAAGTAGGATATAGAGAATGTAGCCTGTGGTTGAGAAGGTACCATTCAATTTCACTTATTTCATTACACTTAATGAAATAAGCCCCCAATTTACCTTCAACATTTATGTTTTTCATAATATTACTTCTTAGAAGTATTTGATCAGATTGCCCAATCTCACAAGTTTTTGTGGATTTACATAGGCAGAATCATTTGTGTTTATGAGCATTACCTAACATTACCTCTAAGTTTAAGATGGGCATTGAATTCTGCACTATCTGCAGTAGGTACAGTTTCACTCTTTTGCCTATGGCAGTTCCATTTATATAAAGATTCGTAACTGTAACTGCACATAAGTGCTGAGGAAAGCCCTTACAGCCTACGTGTGTATGCCTGTGTCAGATATGTACACAACTGGTTCATATGTAAGAGTGGTATAATTGTGTATGCATTTTTTATGTTAGATTCAGGAATTTCAACTACTCAATTTTACCATTTGATAGAAATGCTTGAACATTAATGAATAATTAACAGCCAATGCTAAATAAATCCTTTTGACACTAAGTATCACTTTTAGTGGGAGAAATAAACATTTATTTAAATTAAAGACTGTTTTGAGTCATGTACATATTCTTCTTATTCCCCTTGAATTATTCCAGCATCAGGCTTATCTAGGCTATAGGTTGTTTTTCCAATTGCCTTTTTAAAGTTACAAGGTCATGTAATTTGTTTTAGCTCAAGACTGTTGACTTGTGGGAATGTGTAGCTATTTTAGGTTATTCAAATAGTCTTACTTCCGTCAATATACTGTACTAGTCTCAGTCATCTAGATAGATAAGGATTTAAGATTTAATGTTCATAGAACACATTTCCACTCACACAAATAAAGGGCCCTCTGTGGAACAGAGTTCATTATAACGTTTTTCCTTAGTGAAAATACCAAAGAGAAACATAAATGCACAAATTGTCCTAAGCAAGAGAGAAATGTGTATGAAATAATCCTTTTTTTCTCAAGTCTCCTTCCAGATGTCTTTCTTCTACACCTTTGTGCTCCAAAAGATCTGACATGCAAGTGAGAACAAAAGATGGATTCCTCACATTGTGTCAGAAAGCATGTTGCTTGTTGCTATATGCTGGATATCATTTTCACCTTGTATAGACAGTGAGTGACCAATGACCAGGTTCATAAAAAGATGGGTAAATTTTGCTTCATTAGATTTCAACAGAAACTCCTGGAATTTATTCTTAATGTATCCAAAAAGATGTCTTTAAAAATTACATGTGGCTAATGTCACTTACTTAAAACAAGGAAAATGGGGACTATACTCAGATAAATCAATGCATTTGATTCTACGGAAAAGTAAAGTTCTACTTGATTAATAGAGTTGTCTTAATGTTGTGTCCACACTGTTTCAATTAATTGGCTCTCATAGTTTTTTTTGGTAATTTTTGAATTAATGACAACTAACAGCTTGAAATATTAATGTAAATACTAGATTAATTGGATAACTGGCTGTTTTAATTTAGTTTGCTACTTTTTCCTCAAATGAATTGAAACTATGTGATGTGACCTAGGATACAATCATTTATGTGTAAACTAAGAAATGAAGAGCCTTGTAGAAAAAGATTTTTTTTTTGAGATGGAAGAAATTTCAAATTATTCAGCCCTTAAATTAATAAATGAGTAAATTGAGGTGCAGGAAAGCTAAGTGAGTTGCCCAGAGACACAGATATACTTAAGCAGTAGACATGGAACTATATATTCAAAGCTCTGATGTGCCAGCTGAACACCCCAGAAAACATAATTTAGTCTAATTGTACTTCCTTCTTCATATGGTGGAGGAAGCCTTGCTAAAATCTTCTCACAGGCTACCTTAGGACCACCTAATAGATGAGTCCCACTGTAGACCTCGGCTAAACTGTGAAATGGAGAGAAGCCCTGTGATGCTTATTTTCTAGGCAGTGTAGCTCCTAAGACCAACTCGGGTAATCTTAACAACAATAAAATGATTAGTGTAAGTAACTGCTACAATAATTTCTTCTATGATTTAAAATATGTGATTCCTTCCTGACCTAATTGTCATTTTAGTAAGAAGACTTTGAATATTTGAAACCATTTAATCTCTGAAATTCATGTTATATGTTTGGATGTAAATTTATATTTACAGAATTTTTTAAATATATATTTTTATTTTTTTATTGTTCAAATACATTTGTCTCCATCTTCCTGCCACCAGTTTTACAGATTTTTTAAATTATTATAATTGATTGTCACAAAATTGTTGTGCAGTAGGATGAAATCAGCATTTCCTCCTACTATAACTCTAGGAACCCCAAGTTCAAAATAGCTTAAACTTTTCCCCAAAGATCATAATGCATGGAAGTGGTCATCCTGACCTCAGTTCCAGATTTTCTGATAAGTTGTAGATAATTGTATTTTGTGAACATTAGATAAAAGTAGATTAGGTAAAACTGATATTTAAGGAGGGTTAGGTTTCACTCTACTTCAGATTCCAATCCGCACTCTTCATGTATCTTATCACACTGTTCATAATAATATAGGGTGTGAGGGTAGGCATTAATATCTTTATTTTTAATAAAAATAATTTAAAGTTAAGGATTAAATGATTTTTCTATTATCAAAGGATATAAGCAGCAAAGTTCAAACTAGAAACTCCTGATGCTTTTTCAATAATGATTTTATTTTTAATTATAAAGGATTTTATTTTTATTCATTGATTTATTTTAAAAAGCCAGAATTATAATATACAAAGTAGGAAGTGAGTGTCCCTCCCTCATGACACTTGGCCTTTCAGTTTTACCCTAGAAATGACTACTGTTCATTCTTTGGTGTGCCTATCTGAATTGTAAATGAAGACGCTACTCTTCCCTTCAGCTCCACTTCCCTAAGATGACCTTTACCTTTTTTGTCTTCTGCTTTTAGTTAGTTTTCTACTGACTTTCATGACTCTAGATTGCAATATACCTCTCTTTCTAACACTATAAACCTTTTAAAAAGTGTTTACTGATTTTTCTATTTTTACCAGTTATGTCTTTTCCTACATTCTAATTTATGTTGATCATGTTTTAAACTAAAACTAATTTTTGGCTAGTAAATTAACTATAATATCTTAATATATTATAACTTTCTGCTCTGTAAAGTGAGGAATTATTGTCATTTCCCCCTCCCAGCATTTCTTCCTTCAATCCATATCCCAACTTCAGTTTGATATACCATGCCTTTCATATCATCAGGCTTTGCAACATGTACATTCCACGCTGTCACTCTCAATCCTTTTGTGCATTGTCTGTGAATATTGACTCCAAAATTGAAAACTAGTGACCAGGTCTTAGATATGTATATGGGACAACAGAAGTCGTATAATCTTATGCTATTAAAATATTGTTGCTCAAGCTCAAGTTTACAAAGTTTCATGAGGCCTTTGAAGATATTTCCTTTATAGATATAACCCTAGGACTGCATCTAGTCTGCTGATGAGAAGTCTGATGGCAACGTGATCATTCTTTTGTAAGCCAAAATCTATTCCTTTTGAAAGCTCTTAGTAATCTCTTCTTTTATATTTGATGCTCTGGAGTTTCACCAAGGTCATTCTGGATGTGTGCTATCTTCTTACTCCTAACTCACTGACCTTTATGGTCTATTGGAGAAGTTCTTCCTAGCTAAAGAACTGCGTCTATACCTACCAGTTTGTAAGATGGATGTAGAAAACAGATGGGGGTTGTGTATTGTGTTTAATAGAAATACTGTAGTGTTATAATAAAAACCTGAAGACAGAGCTCCAAAATTTGGAATCATAGACACTGCTTTCTACTAAATTTAATTAACATTTTAATATAAAATCACATTGGTCAAAGCTGTAACCATATGAAATTAAAATATAATACTAATATTTTAAAATAGCTTTTTTATTAAAGATAAATAAATCTACATGCAGTCAGTTATTTCTGCCATTTTCTATTCACATAATCCTTTTTTTTTCCTATAGGGTATTATGCTTATGTAATATGTGATACTGTGTTAGTTTGGGTTAACCATTCTATTTTTTATGTTCTGTAAACATTAAAAACACATTATTTACCTATTTAAATTTACTATAATAGAAAAGGGGCTTAGGAAACTTTTTTTTACTAGTCTTATTCAGATACTATATTTTTAAAACTACTGTATTACTATTATTAATTAGTTAATCCTGTGTGCTGAAAAATATTTGTAAACTGAACACACTATTTTAGATCCTCAATCTTTAGTGTCACAGTAAAGTCATGTTGGTAAATGGATAATAGCTAATTATTTCAGGTTGGTAAGGGAATCTTCTTACTACATAAGGTTCAAGGAATGGTCAACCCGTTCTTTGTGGATCTCCTTGTCTGGGATAGTCTAACAGACTGGGATACCTGCTCTAAGGAACCATCAATGAATAGTACACCACACAGCTGGGAGCATGGTGTGGTGTGATTTACATGCTGAAATCACAAGCCAAATGGATTGCGTGTCATGTTACTCTTGAACAGTTGCTTCTAGTGGTTAATAAAATGTTCTGAATTATCTGTATAAGTAAATGATGTTCCTATGATAGATTTTTATTTTCAAGGCCAGTAGTTTAATCTATGAATAACTTTGAACTACATGAAAAAATTTTACTAGATCACTTCTTCAGTATTTTAAATCATTGCTCAACAATTGCAGTGTATTTAAAATATTAGTCTATTTGCTTAAAGACAGCCATAAACCTGACATTTTCTTATACATATATATGAAAAGAGAAAACATTTAGAGAATTTGTTAAAATAAAACTATATCTTTATATATACTCTAAATAAATAGTATATTTTATTTATATACATTATATATGGTACATAGTATTTATGGATGAAGAACTTATATATAAGAGAGAGATAATATCTATATCTCTGTCTCTACATGTAGATAGAAATAATATACAAAGAAAATATTATAATTATTGAAAAATATGGGCCACAGTGTTAACAGTTAATACTTTTATAAAATTAAGGGTGATTTTTGTTACTTTAATTAGAACCTTTTTGTACATTCTGAGTTTTAAGCATGCATTACTTTTAAAAATATATTACATACGCACACACACTCAGTATAACTTCTTTGTTCAAAGAACCACTTTTTGAAATATCAGATGCCCCCTTTCACAGATCAGTCTGATGGTTTGCATAAACAGATTAAACGCATGTGGAATTAATTTTCTAAGAAATGTATTTTGACTCAAAATTTTTTAAAGAATGAGGAGCTTTCAAGAATTTTATAATGTTTAACTTTATCTCCCAGACAACATTTGAGTACCTAATTATAATGTGTTTTGAGGACTGTAGATGACTTGAATGAAGAATAGTATTTAAAAAATAGGCAGCTTTGATATTTTAACATTTTAATTCTCTGAGATCCTTACACAATTTTTTGTAAATATTTCAATGGGATCACTAGGCATGTTTAGTTAGCCTACAATAGTGACAAATATGGAATTATATACTAATGAAAATTTTAAAACATCACTATTCCTTAATTACCAATTTCAATTACTGTTAGTATAACTAGTTATTATTTAAGTCATTCATAGTTTTAAGTATCTCGGATATGTCTGTTGTGTGCAGCATCTACTGAAAACATGTTATTTAACTTTGGCCATCTATGAATTAAAGTGCTCACTTATGCCGGGTCACTAAGCTGTTCAAAGGTAGAGCCGCACATAAGTACCCTGCCTTTATGACTGGCAGATATTCATATGTCTGCTACTTCCTTTGGTTTCTCTGATTTGAAATTTAACTAAATTTCTTAAATATTTATATATGGCCTGAGACTTTCACAAGGTAGCATATTTGTCTTTATGTTTTTAAATTTGTTGTAGCAAAATAAAAAATAAATTTATATTTTATGACATAGTATTCTGATTATAAAAATAAAAGAATATTTGGAAATATTTTCCTTCAAATGAATTTTTAAACATATGCTTCTGATCAAAACAATTTTAAATAAAATTTACCATTGGTATAAGGTTACTCTAGATGTTTACATTTGAGATGGCAGTTGTGGAAGCTGATTTCTTTTTCCCAAATATCATTGTTCTTAATGTCTATATTAGTCTTCTTCCCATTCCAGTCTTTTACTAATTTAGTTTAAATTCCTCCTATATTGTAATTCTTGCCATCTGTAAGTTCCTTTTTATTATGTCAATTCTCCACCCTCTGTTTTATTGAAATTACCTTTTTTTACTAATCATTTCAGTAATTATTATTTAAATATTGGTTTTTAAGAAGCAAAACATGCAACATTAAATTGAAGACATTATGCTAAAATCTAGTATTAAAATTCATTCACCAAAAGTGTGCCATTCATATTCAACTCACATTTATTTGTGAGGGGTTTTTACCTTGTACCATAGGGTACAACTTGTGACAGGTAATTGAAAGACTTAAATTAAGATGCCATTTTTTGTGACTAGGAATTGACATTCATATTATACCTAAGATATATATTTTATCTGTTTGCATAACAGTATTTGGGTTAGTGATGATATAATTAGCTACCTTGCTTGATGGATGAAAGAGCTGAATAGTGCAAGAGGAAACTACACATATTTATCTACCTCTGTATATCTTTAGAATATCTATCAGAATACATTCAATAGGAATTACTTAGCTGTGTGGTTATTGCTCAGGCCTCTCATGGGGTTGTAGCCAGCCATATAGCATAGCTTCAGTCTTGTTAGGCTTAGCTAGAGCCGTGAATTCTGGTTCAAGCTCCCTTACTTCGTTCTTGAAAGGCCTGAATTCCTCATTAAATAGGTCTCTCTATAAGGTTCTTGAAATGGTAGCTCACTTACCCCAGTGAGAATGATACAAGAGAAAGAGACAGAGCCAGAGAACCTCCAAGATGGAAACAATGGTGTATTTTGGAATCTTGTCTCATAAATTACATAGTAGCATACCTACCACATACAGTTGTTCATACAGACCACGTCTGACAAGATTTGGGAGGTGACTACACAAAGGTGTGAAAACCAGGAGATGGGGTTAGTTGGGGGCCATCTATCCACCACATGCTCTGAACATGGAACACTCCTAAGACTAATGGTCACATGTTATTCATCATTATGTTCTCAATTCCCAGCAACAGTTCAGGGTATAACATAGTACCTATTTCCTTCCTTCTTTCCTTTCTCCCTTCCTTAAACATGAACATATTTTACTATCCTAGACTCTTAGTGCTTCCTGATAGAGCCTCAAATAAAACTTTAATGAGTTAATTCCCAAATTTGAAAAAAATTATGACAATTAAAATAAGAAAATTGAATAAAGTAGTATAGTCACATAGCCCTTCAGAGTTTCTGGGCTGCAGTCCTAACCTGTGTTCTACAGCAGCATCCTGAAATTCATAATTGTGTTATTACAAATGTTTAATCACAGTAATTCATCCAGTAATTCATGTAATGTGGGATCAGGGCAAATTACTGGAATAAAAATTAATTTCCTGAAGAACTTCTTACCATTACAATTGTTGCACCTGGTCCTCTTTGTTTTAGTCTTGGTTTGCTCTGACAGCCATCTAAATGGACTGATAGGACCAGCCTCTGCTTTTTCCAGCCCGCTTTTCATATCACCACTAGAGTTTGCCTTCTAAAAGTTAGATTTGGTCTGATAAATTACATCTTCAATTTTCATCAGTGGATTTACCAGGTCAGACAACTCAACACTAGATAATGGTTAGGAATATGTAAGTCTTTAGGTTAAAGATACTCTGGTATTTATGTAGAGAAAGGGGATGGGGAAAGGGAGAGAGAAAGAAACTGGAGAGGATAAGAGAGAGGACACGTGCTTTTAAAGAACTCTACATGAAATACTCCTCTAGGGCTGAGGGGCAGATTTCAATAGATGACTTAGAAGGTCCCATTGTTTGGACAGGAACACTGCATAGCAGGATGCAGGCAAGTTGAGGACATACAAAAAGCAGTTACAGGCAATGGAAAAAATATTTCTCTGTTGTGCTTATTTTAGTAGTTATTTATAGTAAATAATATTCTAAAGTCAAGTGTCTGCATTTTATAGCAGGTTCAGGAAAGCACCAAGAATGTAAAATAGTTCACTGTTTTGTAAATCATAGTGAAATTAAAGCATTTTATATTGTGAAAAGGTCCGGGTGTGTGTACATACAAGCTTGTTTCCTTAGATAGTATTTCTGTAAGAAAGAACTTGGGGGTAAAAAAAATCCAACAACAAATTACAAACTTTCTGGGAAATGTTTTCTACCAGTTCTGAGTGGAAAGGGTTAACAGATGGACCAACACAGAGGCCTGTATAACCAGGATGCCATTACAGTAAATGAGGTAATACTGTTTTGCTGAGACTGGGTAAAGGGTGGCTTAGAAAGGATGAACTCAGGCTGGAGTCAAATCTAAATTAATTAACTCCAGCTACTCTGAATTCTACTGTGAGAGAGCAATGGCAGAAGCCAGGACTCATAGGGTATCATGTTGGGAGAAGTATGAAATAATACATAACTAGCTGTGATACAGTTTGGTCTAGCAGCAATCTTTGGATTAGATAGGATATAACATTAGTTATAATTTCTCAAAAGCTCTAATTAGAGCATTTGGTTTAGAAATAAGTTCATAAACAATTCAAATAGATGTAGGATTTGCTTACAATGGATAAGGAATGCTTGAAATTATCAGGCGGCATGATTATTATATACTTTTTAAAAACCTTATGTTAATGATTACATTTGGCTTTCTTCAAAATGTCTAAGGTATAAATGAATGGACTATCTCTTAGAGCTATGATGGAGGAGGAGTAAAACTCTCAGATTCTCAGAATGTTAACACTTTATATACCTTAGATGTAATGAAAAAGCAATCTGTTGTATCATCCAACATACCTTCCACCCTGGGAGTGGCTATGTAGAGCTGTGAAAAGCTGTTGCCAGGTACTAAAATACAGAAGCCATATAGAAATCAATAAAAATTTTATGCAAAGGAAGAGACTGATTATTTATTCATTCATCAAAATTATGAATTCTTTTTATGTTGAGTCCTAATGTGTGACTTGGGCCTCTAATGTCCATTTCCTCACTATTGGTGTTCAATAAAGTAGTGAACTAACTGATATGATTTAATTTGTATTGCAGTAAGCTGTATATAAACAACTCTAGAAAAAGCCACATGAATATATTACATGGAAATAACTACAAAGGCATTAATTCAAGTTTGTCTGGGTACTGGTTGATTCCTGGAAGTCCTTTTGTTTCTCCAAACCCCATTGACCTTCCCCTAACTTCCATGTTACCATAGCAGTAATTGACTATTTCTACACACTTTTTAAATCCCTGACTTTACCTTAGTTTCTTCTTAGCTTATTATGGGTGAGAGTCTAGCCCTATCATGTGAATGCTCTCAACTTTTCTTCTTTCAAATTATCCTGAATAAAAGAAGACATCAAACTGACAAGCTTAGCTCCCAAAGAAATCCTTAGTAACCAGAAAAGATTGATAATTCTGATGAAATCGTAAAGCCTGATAATTAAATTTTGCTCAGTTCAGCCTTTTATGTCTTCATAAATGATGGGAAATAATAGGATAGGAGTGATGCAAAGAACTAGTTTCATACTTCTATAAATTGGCTTAAATGTTTGGTAACCGTATAACAAAATACATAACAAAAAGATACAGAAGTCCTCTTCCCACCACAATGCCCAATCTTAGTGCACAGTAGTGCTGGTGCAAGCACCCTGTCAGAAATGTGACAGTGCCAGCAGGAGGAGGCATCTCTGGTAGCATTGTAGGCATTGGGCATCAGGTGACAATTGTCATTATGAGTGGACACAGCAGCAGCAAAATTCAAGAAAATGCCACAAGTTGCCCATGGGCAGCTAAGGTCTCAGGTGCAAACTCATTAAAGAAGTATGAAGTAAAAGGGGATTAATCAACACACACACACACACACACACACACACACAGACTCAATAAATATTGGTTGACTTGAAGGTGTACTCAAGACACAATAACATTATCCCTTTCCATTTTGTAGAGATTTATTTGTATATTCATAGGATAGAAAGATTTAACATTATTTGTTATAACAAAATTTATTTTCAAAAAAATTGTCCCATTTAAAAAAAAATGAGATAACACAAACATAAAGAAGCATTTGTATTATCAAAACAAGAAAGCACTGTGTCATTGTCCTGAAGCTTGACACTTTATGAAAGGCACCCAAGGCTGCTCAGAAGCTAAGCTCCTTCTTCTGGCTTCAGATGTTCTCTGCGAGTCACTAGACACCAAAGGCTGAATTCAGCTTAACAGAAAAGACGAAGTGGTGACTGAGGTTAGAGTTATCTCCTAAATTGGTGTAACTGAAACTCTCTCATATTCCCAGTGTGCCTGCTGTCTCCCTTAATAGACTAAACATATGTGTCTTTTCAATCACTTAGGAAGAGATGTTATGAAATAACTATAGTCATAAATGGGCCATAGATGGTTTTAACATAATATCATAATCCATTTATAATTTCTAATTGACTTTCAAATGCATCAAAGTTGGCTAAGATATTTATTTTTTAGTGATATGTTATTCTGTAAAGGTCATAAAAGAAATCATAGCTATTTTCTATTCATTGTTACAAAAATAACATTATGGTCATCTATTTGGTTTTCCAAGGAATAATAATGTCTTTATTTCTCTAATTTAAAGTTGCTGCTTGTGTTACATTTTAAGAAACCAAATGAAAGGAAAATTCTATTTTTCAACGGAGTTGCATGTCATTTTTACTTTAAAGTTATGTATTTTTTCTATACAGTGGTATGATTTGTGCTAGGCTAACAATCAGTTATTATGATCTGAGTTCCCTTTGGGTGTGTTGGAGGTCTCAATGTGGATGCCTGCAAAATGTCACCACTGTCATTAGGTTAGATACTGTCAAATGAAACTCATCAATGTAATTAAAAAAAAAAATAAGAACACATTTGTTCTTTAGCCAACTAGGTTGGTTGATTGAATTGAGTGCTTTGTGTGGGGTATATACTTTATCTCCTGGGTTTCTATAAGCAAGTTTTATTTGTGACAATTGAGTTAGAGTTTTATCTGGTAATGATTTATGCTTTAATATTTGTAAAATTTATTTTGTGTTTATTTAAAAATCATCTATAGTTAAATGTTGAAAGACATAAACACAACACTAAAGCTTCTAGGCTAAGGTGCTGTTCTTTACTCCCTTTGAGTTTTGGACTCCTTGACTGTCTGATGAAGAGCCGTAGAAGCTCCCCTCAAGGCTGTGGGGACGTGATCACTGAGCTCCCTTTCACTGGTAGGAATACATTATCATGGTGTTTTAATATGTCTTTTGCACGTTTATTTTATCTGGTTGAGAATGAAGAGTTCTCTGCTTTTGTTATTCATTTGCTTACTGGGGAATTCACGCTGCCTCACAGAACAGGATCTGAACACATTTCTGGTATCACCATCTGCACATGTCACTGGGTGCGTCCTTCCACTTAAGAGGAAATGTCACAGTTATTACCACAACTCATAAAATATAGCCACATCTAATTTTTCACTCTTATGTTAGCAGACAGAAAGAAGAAGAGGAAGAAGGAGGAGGAGGAAGAAAGAGGGGGAGGGGAGGGGGGAGGAAGTGGGAGGAGGAGAGAATTTAAAACAACTTACTGGACTGGAGAGGGGTTTCTAGCTTTACAAAGACTCCTAGAATCCACCCCCCACCCTGCCCCCGCGCATACACAAAAGCCTATCTTACACTTTGCAAAAATGTGGAATTAATTTTCTCCGTCTCCACGAGTGTCTATTTTTTGAGATAGAAAGTATCAATGCTTCTCTTTCTGGTAGTTGGCATAATCCTGCTTGGGCTACATAATATGGATAAGTTACAGAATCTTGTTTGCTTGAGAAGAATGTTTTGGAAGAGACTCTTGAGAAAATGCCCTTCTTATCAAAAGAAGGGAGGTATTAATCCATCCTTATCATTAACTACAAATTCCACTTAAATATTATATGTTTAATGTTATAAACAATCAAGAGGCCACAATTTCAACACTTGATATCCTCTCCATATCTTTATTCCCCTTCCCCAAAGTGGTTTTAGTAGGACAAAAGTAATACATGCAGTTTCTACATCACTGATCATTTTACCAAGTCTCCACTTTCAAACATATTAGCTGTACTTGTTTCAACAAAGACTTACTGAAAGGAATTCTGTCCTGAAATGATTATATTTCACAGTCATATGCCTCTTTCACTTATCTCTACCTTTTTCCTTTAGCCAAAAATGTTTTTCAAGATTCACCAGCACACTCAATCTATTGATTCTCTTTTACTGAAAACATTAATCATTATTTTCTCACAAACTTTAAATATATCTTTAGTTTTATTTTTAACTTCACATTTTAATGTCACAATTTTTTTCTGTCAACATCCAAATTAACCTAAATAATTTTCAAAACTACTCAGATTCCTGGTTGTCTCAGTAATCTAGATATTTGTGCACTCTCTCTCTCTGAATATGTGTGTCTCTGTGTAAATTTTTTCAGTGTTTATTTTGTTTTAAATGCAAGAAAACATTCCATTTACTTAAGTCATCTGGGCTTTCCCTTCGCAGGTAGGTAGGTAAACTTCCCCCCAAATCCCAGATCATAGGCCTTACTTCCCCTCAGCTCCACAACTTGCTTACTTGAATTCAAAACTACTTTTCTACCAGTTTTCATGAAAATCTAGATGCATTTCATAAATTATTGTTTTTGCAACCTGAATAATTTGAGAAGGCAACAAATGACCAGTTGCTGTCTTTCTGACTTGCAACTTTTGCAACTTGTTACAGATTTTTCTTTCTCCCTTCCCTCCTCTTTCTCCTATTTCACCCTTCCTGACCTTTACCCTTTTCCAAAAGTCAGGGCCCTCTGCAAAAGCTACCCTCATTCACATATCTTGGTTGCCTTGCAAATGAGGAATATTCCCCTTAGGCTCTCTATTTCTTTGTGTGCTTCTTTGGAGATTCAGAATTATATCATGATGATAAAGTTTATAAATTTATGAGCTTTCCAATCATATAAGAATGACTGCAAATGGCATTCATGAGATAATATTATTGTAGCACATATTTGTTTTATTACTTGAAAAGCAAGTAGAGTTACATACATATCATTGTCTCTGGCCCTCAGATAAATAATTAGGAAATAGATATACACACAAACATACATGCACATGTGTAAATTTAATTAAATAGTGTCTTAAAGTTGATTAGTTTGTCATCCTGCTAAATAGACATCCTAGTTAGTGGCATTATTTCCAAGAAATAGAATCTCAAAGTTTTTAGCAAAAAGTTCATTCAAGGATAATGAATTATGGAATTCTAGACTTGCCATAGGTATTTATGGTTAGAACACAAATAAACCACTTTCTCACTTAAAAATACTATCCTATTAGGACCTTTCACTTTACTGTAATCTGTGATTCACAATACAATATGTTAGGAACACAATTATTTTTACTAGACCTGTTAAATATGTTTTAAAGATGTTAAATATATTTTTCAATCCAGCAAAATATTTTCAAGAGATTTCCGCTAATGATAAGTAATGGAATGGCTAAAGAAAAGAATAATAAGTTGTTTCATTGAAATGGATATACATTTTTAACAAAGCTCCATGAAGTAAATGTTTCATAGTTACATTCTGGTTCAGTACTATACCTAACTAAGAAAACAGAAAAATAGCTGAAATTTTCAGCTATTAAGAAAAGTGAGAATCATACCAAGTCACTTAAAGCTGCATACTTTTTAATTTAAAAAATTATAGACTTACAGAAAAGTTGAAAAATAGTACATACCTCATGTTAATTTTAATTCTTTAATTATCTTTGCTGTGGAGGCAATTTGAATAGTCACACAAAAAAGGTATTTTTGAGAAAAAAATGTGAAAGTATTTCAGGACAAACTGTAGGTAAGACTCCATGTTATTGAGAATGCAGGAATATTTTTTTTAATTTTTAAAAAGATTTTACTTATTTATTTTTAGAGAGAGGGGAAGGGAGGGAAAAAGAGAGGGAGAGAAACATCAATGTGCGGTTGCCTCTCATGTGCCCCCCACTGGGGACTTGGCCTGCAACCCAGACATGTGCCCTGACTGGGAATTGAAATGGCGACCTTTGGTTCACAGGCTGGCACTCAATCCATTGAACAACACACCAGCCAGGGCATAGAATACAGGTATATTAAGGAAAACATGGATGGCAAATCAGAAAATGGGATGGATAGCAAGTCGAATAAACTGGTGAACATAAGATCATAAACTAAAGCATGTTGACTTAACCTTGGTTCTAAGGTTACTCATAATTTCACTCAATTGAGTTGTTTCTGTTTACAATTCACTTTTTAAAAATTAGTCATATATACAAGGGTAGGCAAAAGTAGATTTACAGTTGTGAGTATGTGAAACAGTTTATTTTTGTTTTATATATATTTATTTATCTATTATTATACATTATTATTATTAACCTACTTTTTCTCACTCCTGTATATTTAAATCAGATAAAATAAGTGTACTAATTTAAGTGCTTTTAGATCTTAATATTTACATCTTAATATGACACATCTTATGAATATTTTATAAACCCGAGAATTTTCTTTCTCTGAGTCTTGGAATTCAAGTAGGAAAAGTGGAATAACTTTGCAAACATCATTTCTATGCAAAACAGAGTATTTCACCATTATAAACCTGTGACACCTAGGTATATAGCTCACATAACTCATGATATTTTTTTTTATGGTGAAAGAGACATATTGGCCAACTCCCTCCAAAGTTATCTGGAGTTTTGCTAGTAAATCATAAAAGTTGTGATAAAATTAATACATAAATATTGGACATTTAATTATATCAACTAGGTAGGTCTGACTACTTTTTTTTATAGAAGTCTATGAAATTCCTGCCTGGGATTTACTTATTTAAGAAAACAATAAAGCTACTACTTACAATAAAAAAGGACAAAAAATAAAGAATACAATGGAACATTCTTGGGTTAAATATTTGATTTCTGCCTGTCAGTGACTGTTAAATCTCTTAGTTTTTCCTTTTTTATTTGGAATCCCAATATCTAAAGAAGATAAAGTTACTTGCAGGATTAAAAAGATTGCGATAGAAAATTCTGAGTTAGATGACCCAAATGTCGAAACTCCTCAGGCTCATGTGAAGCACTTTGAAAGTTTCATGAATTATAGTGTGATGTAAGTTTGGTATTTCTCATAATATTTGCCAGTCAAAGAACATACTGTGATGCACAGGTAAAATTAGCCTTCCTTGGAAGTGACTATGTATAAAAAATTTTGATATCACAAGTAATAAAAATTAGTAACATTTTTTCTTATCAAAGTGGCAAAGTGTTGCTGAGAAGGTGAAGAAACGATTAGACAGAATCTAATAAGTACGGCTAAGTATTTCAGACATTTAAAGCCTCATGAACAGTAAGATCAAAGGCTTGGAGCTGTGATAGAGAATTTCACGTCCAAGATATTATCAGTGTGGATGGAAATCAGAATTTTTGTAAGAGCACAATGATAAATGGTATGTGATAGAATGGAATTGAGATAATTCATGACACTGAAAATTATAATTTATTTTATAAGCATTTTAAAGCTTCTTCAAGCAGATGAATTGCTTGATAAAATTGTGACTCTGAAAATTTTTTCTAAAAATGAATTACTAGTGGCATTCCTGGGATTGAAGTGGACAGTACCTAGGAGACTTATGCAGTGGGGCAAGTGGGAGGTATAGAGATTAAGTGGACTGAATGGCAATGAAAATAGAAAGGGGCAGATAAGAAAGACAATGTACAGATAGAATCGTTAGCACCTGGTGGTTAATAGGATATGTATAACCAAAGCTAGATTATAATGAAGAACACACCTGATTCACTTCAATAGGTTCATGCTAAATAGTAGAGCTAAGTAATGGTAGAGAACTAAAAATCATGACTTCCATTTGCATGAGGAATCATTATTATAGTTTCTGGGAATATGTGAATTTTTTCATACCATTGATCATCAAATTATGAATTAGCACAAAATTTCACAGTAATATGAAAAATGTGTGTCAATATATGTATGCATATATATGTGTGCATGTATATGTATAAATATATATTTATATAAATATAAATATATGTGTGTATGTGTATATATGTGTGTATATATACATATATATATATAATCTAGCACAGTTATTTGCCTTTTCTGGGTATAGTTAACTACTATTGAATTATTTAAAAATTAAGTGTGTAGATATATGTTATATATGTTGATAAGTGAATACTGTACATCTATTCAAGTAGCTATTTTCAGACTTTATTAATGACTGAAATTTTTCATACTTAAAACTCGATGCAATTCTCTGAAGACTCTTGATACTCTGATTCTGTCATGAGATTCCCTTAACTGAACTATTTACTAGCAGTGAGTTAGTTGAGAGAAAATGTTTTTCCCCCTTAATTTGTTACAAAGGCATTTTTAAGATAATTTTCTATGTCTCTATTAAAGAAAGTGTAAATATCAACATTTTTCTCATCCCTCTGTGCTCAAGGCGCAATTCAAACTGCTTTGCAAACTTTTGCTTTCATGTATTTCACCAGATTGCAGGAAAAAATAATCATTCCTATGCTATTTCTCTGTCATTATTTATTAAATGTATAATCCTTTCACTGAAGAATTAAGTGGGGAAAGCTACTTTATACCACTAACAGATAAAAGGAGCCAAGTACGAATTGGTATTATTCATTATCAAGTTTTTGTTGTTGTTGTGGTCTGATCTTTTTCTGAACTTGGCCTTGCTCTTACTTTACTGAAATCGTATACCAACAACAGGGAGATGGCTGATATGGGAGAGGCTAAAAAGTTCAGTCTGTTGGGAGAGGGATTCATTTCAGCCCATCAGTGTTGTTATTCTGCTAAGTGGTGACATAATCCCAAATTCACATTCCCAAGAGATTGGCTCTCAGGATCTCTCCCATTTGCTGACTTTACTGCAAAAGAATGCCAGCTTCTGCCGTAATTGAGGAAAAAGGTTTTCAGGCCAGATTATCATTTCTGAAATGGATCACATAACATATCTAAAAGTGTTAGTATAAACCCAACCTTCTGCCCAGAGATTGTCTTCTTTTCATATAAATAGATTTTGTAAAAATCCTCTTTTGTAAAGGTACCCTATATTGGGCTTATTTTTGTAACTTTAATAATTCTGATTTTAAAAAAAACACTTTAAGCAAAAATATCATCCTGGATTAGTGTTTAATATAGGTGAGAAAAGTAGAAACACTAAACATGCTGCAATAACTGAAGAAAAGATTAATGCTCCCTATATGTTCTGTTATATTAGAAAGAACATATGACATGTTAAGTGTATAAATCAAACTGAAGTAGAATATATAAAGTATTGACCTGTCTGTGGGACAAATGATATGTATGAGGTCTGTCCAGATGGTATCCAGCCATATTATATGAAAACTAGAGACATTCATTGAAGAAGATACAAGATACAGGAAACATTGTACATAGGACAATGACACCTCAGGCCCCTTCAAAGCAGGCACCTTGGGACCTCACGCAGTTCTCCCAGGGTCTCTTCCACTGTTCAGAATACTCTGCAAAATCCTTTATTGGAATCACCATCAACTACCTTGTCTGATTTTCCTGAATCTCATCCATGGTCTAAAGTCTCTTTATTTTCAAAGGTGTTTTTAGTTTTGGGAAAAGCCAGAAGTTGCAGGACACCAAATCTTGGCTGTAAAGGGACTGAGTCACCAGGGTGATTTGATGTTTCACCAAAAAACTTCCATGAGACATGATACATGAGGGGGCACATTGTTGTGATGAAGCTGCCAATCACCAGTTGCCCACAGCGGCAGCCATTTTCATAGTATTGCATCTCTCAACTGACAAAGAACATTGAGGTAGAGCTCCTTATTAATTGTTTGGCCTGGAGGGGCGTACTCATGATGGACGACACCTTCCCAATCAAAAAACACATTTAACATGGTCTTGATCTTGCTGCGGCTTTGCCACGCCATCTTTGGGTCTGGAGAACAAGGTGACTGTCATTGGGATGACTGGGCCTTCGTTTCCAGATCATAGCTGGAGAGCCATGACTCATCTCTAGCCATGACCTTCCTGGGAAATCTGGTTCATTGTTAGCAGTTTAAATCAAGTCATTAGCAAGTGCAGCACGATGTTCCCTCTGCTGTGGTAACAGAAACCTCAAACGGATATTGCCATAACATGTTCTGTGCCAAGATTCTTGTCAAAATCTTGGACTCAGCAGTTTTTGGACTCCCTGAATCAGCTTCTAGTTCTTGTTGCTGTCAGTAGCCAAGTTTTGTTGGTTGAAGCCCATACATGTTCAACATTTCAGGTGTTTTGCTTGTTGTAGGCCTTCTAGAATGGTGGATCACTTTCAACAGGTTCTTGACCATTTTTGAAGCATTCATGCCACACTTTTATTTGTGCTGCATTTGTTGCTCCATCCCAGAAAGCCTTCCGAATCATCCAAATAATTCCCACAGAGGAATGTTCAAGCTTAACACAAAATTTGATGCATATTCATTGCTCTACTCCCTCAGTCATTCTGAATGCGAAGGCCACACAATAGGCATGTGCACTCAGTGCTGTTTACTGCCCCTACTGACTAATACAGTGAGGTCATCATTATCCACACATGCACATTCCAGTCCATTGTCCTGGGCTGCTATGTTACATTTATGTCATGCAAACTATTCTCCTTATATTAACAATGGCTAGACATTTTCAGGACAGACTTCGTACATACATATACATGCATGCAAATTTTCACACACATGAATCTACTTTCATGTGCTATACTATGTGTCACAAAATTATTGGTGGTTACTTCTGAAGGAGATACAGTAAATTTTAATTATATTCTATAACCTTCTGAAATATTTATTTCAACTTGACATACTTTCATCATTTTAAAAATGTGATGTGAAATTATTGTTTTTATGCTGTCCTTTGTAAAATAAAATTTCCTTAGTATACATATTATAGCATGTTGTAATGCATTATATGTTTTAACTTTATTCAGTTTTGATGCATATTTAATATATTTAACTAAATGCTGTATGCATTCAATGAGTCCCCCCAAATCACTAGGAATGTTAGCCACAAACAGAAGCCAGGGTACTGAAGGCTAGGCAATGCTAGGAAAAGCTTGTGAACAGAGACTTAAGACCAGCCAAGGTCCAACAGTATCTGTCAGAAATTTGTGGTAGGTGAAAACCCAAAACACATTTGGTCAAGTTCTATTTTTCAAGATAAACATTGCCCATATGTTTTTGATTCATTTACATGTAATTCATTGACCTGACATTCTGAAAGAGTTATTTGATGCATAAGGAGATTTTTGTGCCATAATTATATGTGATACATATAATATAATGCATAATAATTTAGAGCAGAACTTGTGTTTTGCCATGTCACAGATTCTAAGCACATGTTTCTTCCTGATGGTCCTCTGTGCTGGAACAGAGGTTTTCAATGACTCACTGAGTCAAGCTGCAGCTGAGATTTATATTACTGCATTGTTTGTACCTTTTTAAGAAGTATTTGTGTGATTCAGTTTCTACAATTGTCAAATTAACATGATGATATGCATTAAAATTTATGACAATCATGTTGAAGAATATATAAAATTTATTAACATGCTTACAAATAGTTCCTACAATACATGTTTTTTATAAATGTGGTGCAACTCAAATATGCATTTGGAAATAATATTGAAACCCTGATTCCCTGTACTATGCCTTTCAACTCAGAGGGTAAGCTTGTTAGAAATTTTTATGTCCTGTGAACACTCTTAGAAGGTTAGATACTCAATTATATCTATAGTTGTAATGGCTAAAAAAATTAAATGAAATTTCATATTTTGTTCATATTTCTCAGTAGCCCTTCACGCCTCAGACAATGCAGCCTGCTTTTGGAAGTGGAATTATATTATATTTCTTGTGCATTTAAAAAAGTGAGATGCAGCCCTGACTGGTATGGTTCAGTGGATTGAGTGCCGGCCTGCAAAACTAAGGGTCGCGGGTTTGATTCCCAGTTAGGGCACATGACTGGGTTGCAGGCCAGATCCCCAGTAGCAGGTACGCGAGAGGCAACCATACATTGATGTTTCATTCCCTCTCTTTCTCCTTCTCCTTTCCCCTTTCTCTAAAAATAAAACAAAAATAAAATCTTTAAAAAATGTTTTAAAAAGTGAGATACAATTCAAAGGATTCTTTTATTCTTTGTATGTAATTAAACAATGTTTTCTTTACTTGTAAGTACAGATTTTACTTTTCTGTGGTTCCTGTGGTATAATATTTATATGCAACTTTCTTAATCAACCTGGAATTTATTTTACTATGTGAAATAATGTGAAGATACAGTTGTCTCATTTTAATTTATATAGGCACAGTATATATTTGTATTTGCAAGTTTTAAAAAGTTTATTATCTTTGTAAAAGTGGTAATTGATGTTTCCCTAAACATATGTTCTTCTTTCTAGATTGGATATGCTATTCCTAAATTTCTCACTTTCATATTTTTAGTTGCATATTAAGAAGCAGTATGCCTGAGATTAATCCACTAGAAGGTTTCTGAAATCATCAAATAAAGACAAAACACAAAAAAGACACCTAAAAGGTGAAAAGCTTCAAAATGGACCATAACTAAATCATGATATATCAAATAAACTTGATAAATGTGAGTTATGGGTCAAGTATAATCTAATTAATTGTTTTTTAAAGGAATGATTTCTAGTGTTTAATGGCAGAAAAAATCTATCTCAAAGAAATGAATTCAATTTTAATATGACTTTGAAATGATATAAATATTAAGTTCCAATGATAGTGTTATGCATTGTAAACTAAATCACTATAACTGTTAACTATTTGAAGGTTACGTATTAAATTTATGGAAGAGGCTATGCGCTTACCCATTCACCTTCATTAATACATTGAAGATATGTGCAGCTGAGTTAGCAGTCTGTATGTGTATTACTCCTCTCAAAGGCATGCATGAGGCAGGACTATGCAGTTTGAGAGAACAGAAATACAACTCCAGCTTAGGCAAAATAGGCATTTATTGGAAAGGTACTGGTGTAGTACTCTGAGTTAAAGAAAGAGTTGTCTCTTGTCTCTGTTTGTCTTCTTGTTAACATCATTTTCTCAGATGAATGGTGGTTCCAGAGCTCCACATTCAGATCTTGACATCTTCATGACCAGAAAAGAAAAGAGATGTGTCTCTCCCAGCTCTAGTTAAAAATACCTTGGGAGAAAAAAATCTGATGGACAAAGCTTGGGTCAGATATCCATCCCCAATCAGTGCAACAAGTAAGTTTGTTATTCCCACCCACCTAGCAATAATTATAGCTAATGCTTAATATAGAACAAGAACTGTGGAAATCACTTTATATGGATTACTTCAATCATTATTGTTTCATTTGTTAGATGCTGTTATTATTCCTAATTTACAAATGAAAAGATAGCACAGAGAAATTAAGTAACTTATTTAAGGCCACACACCTAAGAGGTGACGGGTAAGACAATCTGAACGCAGGTCCTGGCTTTAGCCATGATGGTGGACTAGATGCTAATAGAGGTAAGACTTTAAAATTACTACTACACTTACGGCAAAAATCAGATATGGTCACATAGACTCTTGGAGACCCTTCAATGACAGTAGGTCATGATTTTACCACAGTCACAATCTACACCCTTCATCCTCCAAAGCATACTTATTTGCACAGTGGAAATGGTAATGGAAAAATGAACACTATTGAACTTATTTTTAGTCTTTCCCTTTCCCTGTATGTTTTTTCCCCTGTATAACCTGTTCATTTAAAGTCTTCTAACTTAGATCCACATGTGTATGACACTGTATCATCTATGTATGTCCCCTCCAAACTTGAGTGAATTGATGGGTAGTATGTTTAATGAGAATGGGCAAAGAACAAGCATGTGAGACGGTGCAGAGGAGTGTGGAGTATCTCCTGGGAATAAAAGGATGACACACAGAAAGGTGGTGGCCTGGAAGAAAACTTTCTCTATTTTGCCATTTTTTTAATATAGGCAACTCTACTATAAGGCGAAGGAAAGTCCAACATTTATTTGGTGCCTTCTGTGTAGCAGGTGCTCATAAAATGTGCATTAACTCTGTTCATCTTTATGACCCCTCACATGAGGGAGGCCCTTCTATCTTCTCTTTATGGATAAGTATCCCCAAGCTCCGACAGGTTAAATCACTCCCCCCAGGTCACATCACTAGGAAGGGAGAGTGAGTAGAAAGGGAGATAAACAGTGACCTGATGCCAGTTCATTTTTTTCTACTGTAAAAAGCTGATCCAGAAAAGAACACCCTAGTTTCCTGGAAAATGATCTCCAACAGAACATAAAAGCATATTCTATATTAGCGAATGGTTTGCTAATTTAAATAGTGAGATAAATTTTTAACCATATTTTTAATGGGACTGCAAAATATTTAACTTCAACCTACAATATGAGTAGAAAACAAAACAAATTTCTTGTGGAGAGAAGTTTTGTATCTTCACCGCGTTTGTTGTTCGTTTAAAGCAAGGGGCCTCGGCCATCTGTTCACTGCTGCATTTCAGCTCTTTCTAAAACTAAGTTGCCTAAAGAATTTGAATGTGTGTGAATGTGTGTGTGTGTGTGTGTGTGTGTGTGCGCGCGCGTGCGAGCGAGAGAGAAACAGACAAACATGGAGATGGAGCTGAAAAATACAGAAGTGAAATCCCCAATAATTTAGGGTATTCTAAATCACCTGATGCATTGCAAAGGAGGAATTTCACTCTAAATAGGCTGGCTTAAGGTCTGTTTCCTGGCAATTTGGAAAGATTTGCACCACACTGATAGCCCATTAGGCAGTAACTGTGTTTTGTTAGATACTCATTTATTTTAATGCAAGTTTGCTTTATCCTGCCAGTTTGTTGACTGTTCCTTGCTGAGTAGGTCTGTAATCTAAACTTTAAAGGTGGATTAAGCTTCATGGTATTTACCTAACTAAGCATTGTCATTGTGTTATCCTCTTATATATGTGTTACCTGGAGGGGTCGGGGTGGGGCGGGGCACGGTCTTTTTGTGGACCTTGCTCTTTTTCAATGAAAGCTTTTTGGTTTTTTTAAATTCTATTTTATTATCTGAAAGTGTCATTTAAATAGAATTAAAAGTTAACTTACACTGCAATGCTTTTAATAATTTTTTGCTACTGTATGTACACATAGATAACAGAAGAAATGCAACATAATGCGTCTTCTCTCTTTTAATCTCTGAAATACCATGAATAGTTAGTGGACCAAAAATAAAATAATGTCAACTCTGCTAGCCATATTTAGACCACACCTTTTCAGAAATCATGGTGATTTTTGTACCCTTTGAGAATGTTACACATTTAATTTTTAAAAAATCCCTGCTTATTTTTTTCTTCATGATTCTTATTCCATCAAGGTAAACAGAAAATATGACTACATTTTAGAGACTCTTCAATATTAATTGTTCTTAACTCAGAAGATTCAAAAGATAGCCAAAAAATGTTTAACAGAGAGAAAAAGAGGGAACTCTAATGATAGTTTGAGCAATTGCCTCTCAGTAAAATTCATTCACTTCTCATAAAATCCTAAATTAACAAGTTCATTTTCTTCAAATTGACTTATCATATCATTTCCATATCTTCCTTTATACATTTTTTTCCTAACAAAAACCTTGCCTTCAGCGAATTCTGAGCCCTCCACCATTTCAGAGTGAATCATACTGGTTTTGGTTAATTAATATGACCTCTTTTTTTCCAGGGATTGGTTTATGAAGGTGAGCAGGTAAACTAATGTTAATAAAGATGTATTTGAAGAGATCTGTTGGGAAGTAATTTTTGGCTCAAAGAAAAAGCTGAAGAAACAAATAAATTCCTTGTGTCTCTGGACATGATGTGTGAAGGTGTGATTCTTAGAATTACTGCAGCCAGTTTGCTATCATGAGGCCATGAGAAGAAAGAAAAGGACAAATCACCATGGTTAGTGGAGGAATAAAAAGAAGGTAAAAAATATTCCTGGCTCTTTCAGGTGTACATATGGAATTGAAATATGTACAGGCTTTCTGTTACATGGCACCATATACTGTAGTTTATGTCATGAAAACCAGACATTTCTGTTAAAAGCAGCTAAGCACATTTAAAATGATATTCCTTATCCTTTGCATAATATACCACAGACCTTTTGTCATTCTAGAGCTTTCTAAAATCTAAACAAGTGGGTGGAGAGGGATCAAAGATGGGAAAAAAATTGTACAGACATAGAACAATGACCATAATATATATATATACACACACCCTGTGTATTATTGATGAATAAAATATGCACTGAAATAAACTTCATTTTTGAAGGAGGAGAAAAACTTAGCTACAGGACAATATTTAGGAAGGTGGACACCTTACAAATTATCTTAGGCAGAAAAATATTCCAGCTCATGGTAGTTCGCACACCTTTTGACAAAAATGAGGTAGCAGAAGCTCTCTCAAGAAGGGGTGGCAACTAGTGGATTAAGAGGACAGGTGATTGGAGGAACACATGCGTACAAGAGAACAACATAAGACCAGTGTATGTGAACTTGAGAAACATGAGGACCAGCTCATAGGTTGAGATTGAGCTAGAGTGGTAGTGATCAAGATGTGGAGAGTTTTATGGAATATGCACATGAATTTATTCTTGTTGCACAATAAGGTAAATTAGGGAAAGAAAGTAAATAAAAGAAAGCATTTTTTTTTTTTACTTACCATGTGAATCTTTGAGATTTATGTATGGAATACATTAATTAGGTCACTGATTAAATAACTCATCTATCAAGCAAAAGAAAACTAAAGATTGTATATTTATGCTTCCAATGATTCCAATTTTAGGGGTCTAAAGAAATAATATGAGATGTGGTAGATAATGTACAAGAACGTTTATCACAGAATTATTTTATTAATAAGAACAAGAAATAGAGTATCCAACAAAAATGGAAAAGTTACCTAAATTATGGAAGTCTTAAAATTAGATGTCAGAGAGCAATTATAATTATTTAATTTATCAAATATTTTATGCCATGGGAAAGTGCTTATAATCAAATGTTTAGGCAGCAAGAAAAGTATCAGGCAAAAATAAGAGGAAGATAAGATCCCTGTTTGGAAAAAGAAGAGGAAAGGAGGAGGACATTTGCATCCACAGATGAAATCCTCCCCTTGTCACAGATATACACAATTTTAAAACAGCTAGAATTTAATTCAGTGTATCGATAATATTTATTCTGAGTGAGCGAGAAGAAATTTTCTGTGCATAGGTAAGTAAACATAGATTGTTTTACATGATAAAGTAATGATTTATAAATAAAAATACAAAACCTAAAAGTACCTCAAAATTAAATCTTATGGAAAATATTTTATAAATACTATGAGTAAGAAGAACATGCCACATTTTCAGTAAATAAGCAATTTTATAGTACCAACCATAATAGAGATCACACTGGAAAATGACCACAGGAAAATGGGTAACAATATCTATATTTCTGTGTAAATAAGTAAGTCATAGTTACACTAAAGATGTTATATCTTCCTGGAGTTCTTTGTTACCTACTTGGTCAACACATGGTTTTGATAGGGAAGGGCATGGTTTCAGTAAAACAAGAGATAATCCTCCAGATCTTCTCTATGGTTTAAGAGCAGACACTTTATCCTGGCTGCTGTGACTCAGTGGATTGAGTGCCAGCCAGCCTGAGAACCAAAGGTTTTCTGATTTCATTCCTTAAGGCACATGCCTGGGTTGCAGGCCAGGTCCCCAGTAGGGGGCGCGCAAGAGGCAAACACATATTGATGTTTCCCTCTCTTCCTCCCCTGCCCTCTCTAAAAAGAAAGAAATAAATAAATAATATATTTTTTAAAAGTAGATATTTCTAGGACTCTAGCAAGTAGGGGGTGACTCCTGGTAAAAACTTAGAAATTGATAAAGGAAAAGAAGTGGAGCCTAAGGACATGCATTCTACTTCTTTTCTTTCATAAAAACTATAATGCACATACATTATGTCTGCACGAATAAAAGAAATAATAAAGAGCTCAAAATCTTCATTTTAGATTTTAGATCAGAGAAAATATGCTAAATGTTTTCTAAGTCACAAAATTATTTAGTGACAGCAGGAGTCAAAGATCTTAGACTTTTGATGCCCAGTATAGTTTTCATTCCATTAAGCCATCATGACTGGATACTCAAGGAAAGTTTTTATATCAGGACACAGTAACTGGATCATAAAAGAGCCCCAATGTTTTGTTTTATGTAAGTACATAAATAATGTGAAACCCACTGTACTGGGTCTAAAATTTCCTGGGTTTGAGTCCCATTTCTTCTATTGGTTGTCAGTATAACCTTGTGTTTGTCACGTAGTAGTGCTTCAGTTTCTTACCTGCAAAATAAAGAGATTGTATTGACTATTTCCCAATGTATTTGATGATATTTTAACAGCTGCCATACAGAATTACATAACTGGTTAACACAACATAGCTCTGACAAAGATGTTATCTTTATATCTTGCTCATTCAAATGTTCCATCTTTTTTTTTTTAAAGATTTTATTTATTTACTTATTTATAGACAGAGGGGAAGGGAGGGAGAAAGAGAAGGAGAGAAACATCAATGCATGGTTGCCCCTCACGCGCCCTCACGCGCCCTCTATTGGGCTTGCAATGCAGGCATGTGCCCTGACTGGGAATCGAACCAGTGAACCAGTGACTGGTTCACAGGCCAGTGCTCAACCCACTGAGCCACACCAAATAGGACACAAATGTTCTACCTTTCTGCAAGCCCCAAATAAATAACTAAACAATTATTTCATATTTTTGAACATTTATAGTAAGTAAAAACAATTTTAAATGCACTTAGGGATATTTTAAGAGTTGAAATATAGAAGACTCTTCAAATGTTTTCACAGGGAAATGTTTAAGTAGAGCAATTTGGTGGCAAGTACTATAAGAAATTCTCTTAAAAAGTCTTAATGCATGTAATTATTCCTGAAAGTCTTTTATGAAATTTGTTTGACAATTAAGTTGTGAATTTAAAAAAAGAATGAAGAAAGGTACTGGGATACTGACATACGAAGAGGAGCTACTCTTTTATAATCTGTAATCTGTAGGGAGACACTCTATGTATTGCTAGATTTAAGCCCACCTCTCCCGAATTGGGGGAAATGTGGCTGAAAAGTTTCATGAAACTTCCCAAATTAAGTTTCGCAGTAGAAACTGGTAAAATAATAATAGAATATATTTTATAAGATTATTGTAAGGATTAAATAGATTAGTTAATACAGATAAATCTCCAGCATAATGGTCAGCACACAATACTAAATAAGTATTAGCTATCATTGTTATTGTCTTTGTCATTGCTTTTTGTTTGCATTATTTGGTCTGAAACATATCTAGATCGGTCCCTCTAAATTTCTGGCAAATTAATTATAATTTTCTGGTAAACAAATGTACTCTGTAACTGTTCAATTACATGGTTTTCAATTTGCTTTTACAAAGAACAACCCATTTTGTCCACCAGAAAAATCAATTTATTTAAGGTGAAACATTGAGGAAGCCTCTTATTTGCTGTAGCAAAAGCATGTAAAACTATATCTTTCTGCTAATTAAGATAAAATAAAATTCATACTACTAATTTTTGAGTTTTAGCCATTAATGCCTGACCTTCTTATCTCAGAGATAACTAGCTCTTTACAGTGTATTTTGTAAGTAGAGTGTTGAAGTCATCTCAAATCTAAACTTGATACCTAAACATCTTCCTACACAGCTGAATTTTAATTTCTAAGAATCAAATTCCCATTTGTAAGTACCTAAGAAATATGAATCACTTTTCAGTTCACTGAATGACAGTCATCTTGAGGTATTTGAGATATAATATTCAAGCAATAACAAGTAACTTTCACATTCTAGAAAGCAACCACCCTACTAAACCAAGCAGAGGGAGTTACCCTATTATTTTTGTTCTGCTTTCAGTATGAATGAAATCAGTCCCACATATTGTCTTCTATGTCCTAAAGAAAATTCTAACTAATTTCCACATGAAATTCAACTTTCAGGAAATAATTTGTAGTTTTTTACAGGTTTATTTTGTTAGTAGAGTTTTATGATACCTTTAAACAAACACTTGCAACATATGAAGGATTTTGAAATTCAGATACCTTGGAAGAATAGCTATGACAGTGGTCATAAGGCTGTCACATGTTTAATATGTTAGGGAAATAACAAGGAAGTTTGAATGTCTGAAGAGGAATGAAAAAGGGACAGAGTTACAGGATATGAGGTCAGAAAATCAATGGGATCCTGATTATGTAAGAGCCATCTAGGCCATTGTCAAGCCTTTTTGGCTTTTAGTCTGAGTGGAATGGGCATGCTATGGAGTATTTTTGAGCAGAGAAGGGACATAAACTTTCCTATGCTTTGAAAGGATCATTCTGGGACTTCTGTGGAAATTAAAGTGTGAGGGGTGGGGGTGTTGGAAGCAGGGAGGCATGTAAGGAGAATATTGCAGTAATCCAGGCAACCCATCATGGTAGACAGACCATACAGTAGCAGTGGAGGTGGTAAGAGTGGTTAGGTTGTGATGTATTCTGAATGTGAAGCCAACATGACCTCCTAATAGATTGGATGAGAAGGTGAGAGTAGGAGAATCAGTGATGTTTCCAAGGCATTTGTTGTGGACAGCTGGAAAGATGGAGCCTTCGTCAGTTGAGATAGGAAGGCCGTGGACTAAGAAGAAAAAATTAAAGTTAAATTTTAGAAACTGTGAGGTTAATGTGCATTTTAGATATCTAAATTGAAATAATTAGTATTGAGTTTGAAGGAGAGATCAGGTTTGCAGATAGAAACTTGAGAATATGTATATATTAAGATGGATCTGTCACTTTAGAGCTCTCTAAAATCTAAGGGGACAGGTAGAGAGAGATAAAGATTGAGAAAAGAGAAATTGTAGAGATGTAGAACAATGACCATATAATATATAAACCCTGTATATGTTATCAATTAATAAAATATGTGCTGAGATAAACTTCATTTTTAAAGGGGAGAAAAACTTAGCTGCAAGACAATACTTAGGAAGATAGGCACCCTATAAATTCTCTTAGGAAGAAGAATGTTCCAGCTCATGGTATTTTCCACACATTTGGACAAAAATAAGGCAGCTCTCTCTTGAGAAAAGGTGGCAACTACTGCATTAAGAGGACAGGTGACTGGAGGAACACATGTTTTTATTGGTTCAGCTGGGTGATGCTATACACTAAGACGAGAAACATGTGAGAAGGAAGAGATGGAAGGATGAGTTAGATACGTCTGCTTTAGTCTGCAGGAACTGGGAGACATACATGTGAGCTTATATAAATGGAGTCTCAACAGGAATGTATTTGATCAAAGAATTGGAATTCAGAACAAAAAAAGAGTTGAAGCAGAGGCTACTGTGCCTAGTACAAAGAGAAATGGTTAAGAATAACATTTAATGGCACACAATGATATTTAAGGGATGAAATAAGAAGACCAAGGATGATTAGATTTATAGGAAGAAAACCATGGCAATAATATCTTTAAGGTAAAGAAGGAGATTTTTAAGAAGGATATTTCTGAAACCACTCAGTGATCTCAAGATTTCAATTTCCTTTCCTGAGTGAAGATATATTAGATTCAACCAAGCAGATCTTTGAGACTATTCCTATCCCCTAACCTGAGCTGGGTCTTGTTTTGTGTCTGTATGTTTCACTAATCTTAGCGTCTTTGGTTTCTGGCTTTTCTTCTCAAACCAGATATCTACTTCTATAACAACTCATTTTTTAGGATTTTTTTAACTTTCAAATTTTAATTGTCATTTTATGTATTTAATTAACCATATTGGGGTGACATTGGTTAATAAGATCATACAAGTTTCAAATATACATTTCTATGCTACATGTTCTATATATTGTAAGCCATTTTAAGTTGAATTTTCAATAGGATTATCTTAATTGTTCAGTTTAGGCTTCCAAACTGCCTTGCACAAAACTTTCCCAGCTCCAGGATCTCAATCTTTCAGGGAAGTCCTTTGGGCCCCCAGCCAAAATTTTCAGAAAGTTGGTGTACATGGGGTACCTAGAGCCAATTGGTCTTAGAGAATGTCAAATCAAATAAGAGCCAAAAAGTCATTAGATTTGCTAACAAGGAGATCAGTGGTGCTTCTTGGAAGAGAAGTTTGAAAGAACTGCTTTGATGGGAATCCAGACTGCAGTGTGCTGAAACAATTTCCAAAGGGAGGTGAGGAAGCAGACATAACAACAGTAGACAAATCTTTGAACAAATCTTTGGTTGAAAAAAAATAAAGGTATCAATGGATTGTTAGAAATGTATAAAAAGGGTGGAAAGGGGGTTCGTTTTGTTCTGTCTTGCTTTGGGAGAAGACTTAATATTTGCAAGCTGAGGGATAGGAGGCCATGGAAAGGGAACAGTTAATTTTTGGAGAGAAAAATTATTATTAATGATATGAGGATCTGGGAAGGAAGCACTTGTTCAAGTTGGAAACTTGACAATATCTGAATAAATGTAAGTTAAATCATACAAGTAAACCTCATAATTTGAAAATATTATATGGAAGCAAATCAAATCAAATATAATACTTAGAATTAATTGCTGTTTATAGGAAAATAAATTGAAAATTACTTCCCAATTTATGATTTTATGAAATGAATGTGTTCTTTCTGAGTTCCAACCACAGCTGACTTTCTTTTAGTTCCTGAAATTCTCTCTGCTAGAAGGCTTTTCTCCCAACTCTTTGCCTGAGTAATTCCTGGTCAACCTTCAGAGATGGTTGGATCACTCAATCTTACATATAATCTTAAAGCTCAGTCTTTTTCCTTCATAACTCTTCTACTTTCTAAGCTCCAGGTGAGCAGAGACTAATTCCATTTTGTTCTGTACATATCATTGCCTATGCAGCAACTTTTTCAACACATAAGAGTAGATATCTTCTACAATGAGTGGAGGTAACATTCAAAAAACACACCATAAAATTTTGATAATGTGTTCGCTGGTATTTTTTATTTTACCAACTCTGGTCATAATTGTTCTTAATTTAGTCTTTCAGTGTTGTGTTTAAATATGTACATTGCTCTTTGTTCTTTCTAGTTAATCTTTTTTTAAAGGGTGTTGGGGAAAATTTCTAAAGAAAAATTATAACATTAATCTTTAGGGAAGTTGGAGGTGTTAACTTTGTACCGATGATAACCAGTCTGCCTTTGCCTGAGAGGCTTGTAAAATTAAGTGTTTATTCGGGTGCGGTTTTTAGGATGCCTTTCTGAGGCTCTTTTTGGAATATGGGAGGTGGACTGGGCCCTGGGGGATTGCTTTGTCTTGGAGAGATGGACCAAATTCAGGTCTGCTCCCTAAAAATACTCTGGTCATGCATGTACCATAAAAGAGAGCCATGAAAAGGCACACCTGCCACTTACATTGACATTGCAGTCTTCCAGCTGATGTTTCTGTTTACAGCTTTTGTGAACTTAAGAAAAGGATTAATACTCCTGGAATAAATCGCTGTGCCAGTGACATTCGAGTTGAAGTCGAATGGTACTGATAAAATGTGATGTTTTGGTGTGGAGAACCAGAACAACACTTAATAAATACTAAAACCACAGAATGTACACAAATAGAAGTGAAAAACATTAACCTTTTCTGAACCTGGAAAACTTTCTGGTAAATACGAGGTGGTATGTGGGTGGGGAAATGGGTTGTGAAGTTGTTATGTAAAGTGACGATATGGAAGTATGTACTTAATCTTCTGCAAAAGAAGTTCTTCTCTTACTGTTGTAAGGAGAAAATTGTGCTCTAGAGAGGATTAACTGAATTTTGCTACCTTATTTTTAGTGTTTTTTAAAAATATTTTTATTCTGGAAGAAAATGCATCCCTTTACCCCTAAGCCTCGTAGTTATTTATTTTAAGCTTCTACATTCTTTCAAAAAACACTAGTCCACTAACTCCAATTCAGTGGGACTTGAAAGGTAAGGCTCTTTATTTAGTGTTAATTCTACTAATGAATCATTTTAAAAAGATATTTGGAAATATGAAATAAAAAGAAAAGTAGGGAAGTCAACAGTGCTCATTGATCCAGAAGCTCTCTGAATCCTATCCTTTTGGGTTTTTATAAAGAGTTCATTACAGAGGCGTGTTTGAGTAAATCATTGGCCATTGGCAACTGATTCAAACTCCAGCCTCTGTCCTTTTTCCTCTCCCCAGAAATAAGGGCAGAAGGGTTGAAAGTTTTAACTCTCTAGCGACACGGTTTGTGCTCCTGGCAATCAGCTCCCATCCTTGGGTGGGGGTCAGAAGTCACCTCATTAACATAACAAAAGGCATCTTTATAGTTCTTTTCACTTATATGCTAAGTGTTTTAGAAGCTGTATGCCAAAAACTTGAGGAAGATCAAATATATATTTCTTATTATAAATCATATCACACATGTACAAGGGCATTATTAGAATATTTGTATATGTGTGTACATAGATACAAAATCACTGCCTAGAAATGGTGATGCTCATAATAAATGTTTCTTTCGCAGTCTTTTATTTTTATTGACTTTTAGAGTGAGAGGAAGAGATAAAGAGGGAGAGTGAGAAACATTGATTGATTCTTGGCTGTGCCCTGACCAAGGACTGAAACCACAACCTTGGCATATCGGGACGACTGTCCAGAGTCATGATAGGTGTTTCTCATTTCCTACAAATAATTCCCTAATTCATTGATCCCTAATAACACAACTTTAGTATTCCATTTTATTCCCATGCAAACAACTGCAGTTGTTTTTTAATTGGTCTCTGTTTATTATCTATAACATATTTTAGCACTAATTTTTGGAAACTTAAACCATAACTTGAAATTCTGGTGCTTAAAACCCTTGATATTCCATTTCATGCAAAGTTATGTATGCAAGTTTTTTGCTTGGCCCCAAAGATTCCTGTTACTAGTGTCTCTGTTCATGACATAGTCTTTCCTATGTCAGCCCGGCAAGTGCTCCGCTAGCTGCCTACTGGGCAGCCTGGCACCAAGGAATAGACAAGAGTCACACCCAGCAACTATGCTATTCACTCAGCTTTTATTGAATGCAGGTGCACTCAAAGTAGAACATCAACATACATTAATATCCTACGCACACTCTTACAATCTAAGAAGAATATAACACGCACATACAGCTATCAATGGGGGATAATGAACCCGAGTCCCAGAGTCTCAGGCTGTGGGTGGGGAAGACAGCATGGTGGGCAAAGGGTTTGTGAGCATCCTACAAGGAAGGATCTCCAGAACCAAGTGGGCAGCAGGGCAGGTGAAGTCTTCAGTCCAGCCGGGCAAAGCCTCCGGCAACTGATGACAAGATCAGTGTGGCTCGGGGCAGCATTCTGGCATGTGGAGCTCAGCTGTCTCAGCAGTGGCCTGGAACCTGCCTCAGTTATACATTGAAAGTGGTGTACTCTACCCTTCTGGCTCTTTTCAATAGATATATTGACCCCTCTGCTGGCAAGTGTGGAATTTCCCCAGGAACCTATCTATGGGTGGTCCCACTCTGCAGATACGGCTATTTTGACCGTGCGTGTTCATATCTTAAGTGTGTCTCCTTGCCAGACGTGTCTGCTCTGACCACGTGGGCAGGTATGTCTCCTTGCCAGATGTGTTTACTCTGACTTAGGTAATTTTCCTCTTGAACCAAAGTGTCATAGCTGACTGACAGCCATTTTAGTTAGTGTAAGTGACTCCACTTTGTTATATATAGTTTATGCTATCTTAATCAGACCAATGCCATTTTATTGCCTGCTCTCCACAGTCTCACATTTTCTGAATAAATATCAACCGCTATACCTCCACAGACATATGCCTTTCAACATTCCCCTGCCTTCCTCTGCTGCCACCCACCAAATATTCTTAAATATATCAAGTTTGTTTGCAATTCAAAGCCTTTGTACTCAGCTGCTTCCTCTTTATCAAGCACTATTTCTTCTGTCTGAATCACTTGTTACCTAGTCAACGAGGGCTGCACCCTTGTAAAATTGTCCCTTTTCAATCACTATGTTACATTTTTCTCCATAGCTTTTGCCACTATCATACATTATCTACTTATTTATTTATTATTACTATTATCTGCTTCTTGTAAGCTTCTTGAGAACAGGAATCTTGTCTTTTTTTCCCTGCTCTGCCCCAGTGACTAGAATAGTGCCCATCACATAATATCAGTATTGTACTTATAGAACAGCTGACTATATTTGAATTTGCGCTATGACTTAACAGACTATCCATTGGGCAATTTTATGTTCCAATTCATTGGCAGGATAATTTAATCTGAAACTGGAAATCAAGCCCCCCCCACCAAAAAAAAATAGGAGGAATAATTTGATTTGTATCAATAACACAACGGGAGTATTCTGAGTAGTTCTAATGGTGTGGTGGTGGTTGTTTTTTAATTCATCGGATACTGATACACGGGCAGCAGACCACCCTGTCAGTGACCTCACTGCTTCCAACTTTTCTGCCTTCCTAGGTCTGACATTGTTACAAATGGGAAGAGAGGAAATAAAAAGATGAAGAACAGTAGTTGAAGAGACGAGCAGGAGAATGAGGAAAGGCTGAGAGCCAGAGTGTGGTGAGAAAGGAAATAAGACCTACGGGGAGTGCCCACCCCCTTGCAAGTTTATCATTTGCCTGGAGGTTAGGTTACTTATCAGATGAAATACAGCTGAAACTGAATTTTCTCTGTGACTAACCTTCATGGGGGGCGGGGGAGTCTCTGTGTGCTTAGTTACTGTTATTATTCAACTTGACTTTTTTTCAAGTCATTATATTTTCTGCCTCAAAATTTTCTCAGGCTTTCAATGCAGGAAAGAGTTTCTTGAACTAAAGAGACAAGATTTGTTGGAGAGCCCACAGCTAATTAAAGTACAGTATATGGAGCTTTATCATTCTTGTTTTTTTTCTCAAACTAATAATACTAGGGTGTACTAAAGGAAATCTCCTACACTGACCTCAGAAATACCCGTGTTTTTTGAAACCAGGGGAAACATCTGCATAAGAGAATTGCTGTCCAGATATAATTGCCAACTTAGCACAGGCAATTGCTGAACTCACCAGTTGTAGCAAATTGTATTTTTAAAGTAGTGATTTTTCCTCTTTTATGCACAGAATAAATGTGTAGGTCATGCTCGCATAATGTTCAGTGAAAATTCTAATCAATTAAAATAATGATAAGAAAATAATGATCTGAATTTTGAACTTTCTTCAAAACTGTAACATGTAAATAGATTAGTGTTTAACTAAAATTAAATCAGCTGTTTAATATTAACTCTAATTAAATGATCTTGAGAAATTGTGTGACTTTACAAAATGCCTTCTGAGAAGCAAGGCATGTGATGAATTGATAAGATTGCTAGCATGATGGGTTAATGCACTAGATGGCACTAATTGTATGCCTTTTATGTATTATAAAATCAAATTTAGTGTGACAAAAGAAAGTACCTCACACTTGAAATGTTTTTATCAGGTACACTTTATAAAATTCTTTGATATGTTATTTGTAATTTCTCATTACAGCTTTTCAGATTATCAGAAAAAAAAAGAATTAATTATAGCCACTTTGATATTAAGTGAAAATCAAATTGAAAAATATAATTCCTGGATTTTTTTTTAACCTAAAGAAACTAATTTACTCCATGCAAGATGCAAAAGTATTCTGGTACAGAGGATTAAGAGATTCAAGTGAAAAGTTCTATACCAATTACATCGTTTTCCATGAACTTTACTTATCAAAAAGATTAAAGTCTCTGAAAATAAATAAATTCTTCAGGTTGGTTTTCTAAACAAAGTCTAAACCTTAAAGCATAATAGAAATGCTGTGCTCTGAAAAATTCTTTCCTTGTGTTTTTTAAGTACACAAACGGGAAGAGAGAGAAGGGAATACAATCTTGTTATTTAAGGAACAAAGCAAGACTATAAAAAAGACAATTTTCAAAAAAAGCAGTTTTCAATTAAGTTACCTGATGTTTAAAGACACACTTAACTATTATTGTACTAAACAATAAGGAAGACAGAATCATTAATACAGTTTATATATACTTACTTTAAAATATATAACATGGTGTTAGGGCTACTGAGTTAAGTATAAATCCATTGTGTCTATTTAAATTTTGATATAATTTCAACTTTTAAGTCAAACAGAATCAGTATTTGTTAAGAGTACAATTTGCCTTGCCTATATTGATCACTGCCACGCTGAGTATGAACTACTAACAGGAGCCAGCGTTTTAGTGACTTTGTTTAGAAATCATTGTGGAGTTTCCTAAATCTTTGGTCTTCCTAAGGTCCATAAAACTAATTAATTGAGAAAAATGAATGCACATAATGGGATAGAATATACGAAATATAAATAGTTAATAAAACACATAATATATGATAGTCCAACCTTATCCATGGGGGATAAGTTCCAAGACTACTAATGGATGCCTAAAATCTCAGATATATCAAATTATATATATGCTGTATTTTTTCCTATACACATATACCTATGACAAGATTTAATTTATAAAGTAGGCACAGGTAAGAGATTAATAATAATAACTAATAATAAAATAGTACAATTATAACAATATATTGTGAAAAAAGTTTTGTGAATGTGGCCTTTCTCCCTCTGTCTCTCATACTTGATTTTATAGCCAAGGTGGCTACTAAGTGACTAAAAGGCTGGTAGATACAATGTAGATGATACTCTAGACAAAGGGATGATTCACATCCAGAAAACGATAGAGCGGGATGATGTGAGATTTCATTATTCTACTCAACAGGGTGCACAACTTAAAATTTATCAATCATTTACTCCTGGAATTTTCCATTTAATATTTGATCATGGTTGACCGTTAATAACTAAAAGAGGGGAAAGCAAAACCATAGATAAGAGGGAACTACTCTGTACACACACATGCACATGACTAAAACTAAATGATGTTTTCCCAGCCTTTCTTTTTTTTCCAGTGATAAGATGAGGCGATGATGGTGGTAGTGGCAGCGCATTAGTGGTGGTGAAGGAAAGGAGAACAGTATGGTGGGAATGAGGGCAGAAGGGGGGCTTATAAAGATGGCGAAGAGGAGTAATATAGATGGCAATTTAACAGTATTTTTGTTGTGTCAGAAATCTCCACTGATGCACTGCTCCGCCTCTGATTATTGTTGCTTCCAAATTAATTCACATTAATTCTTGCTATTTTTTAAAATTAAATGCAAAGAATTCATCATCTCTCTTATGCTCTTCCTTAGTTCTTCATTTCTTATTCTTTCTCTGTAATTGCTCAAGGTTCAGTCTTTTAAAAAGTATGAATTTTTATCTTAATGGTTTTTATTTTGCTACTGATGGATCTTTGCAAATACAGGAATTTCATTGCATCACTGAAAATATGTGCTGCAAAACTTACTCTTTTATGAGTTAGAGAAATGATGGAATAAATTTGGAAAAGTACTTGAGGTTTGAAAGCTACCCAGAAACCCCTCCTCTACTCGGAAAGCCTATGCTATAATCCTTTCCTATCTCTTACTACCATAGACCAGGTTCTCCCTCTTTGCATTGTGCTGCATTAAGTTGAGCTTAACTTCCCAAAATCCAGACGTACAGTGTATCAGTTTTCTCTTAAAGATTGTTCATTTATTTTTTATTCCTTCAGAAACAAAAATTAATGATTTTTAAAGGATTCAAGCTCTTTTATAGGAATTTGAAAGGCTTTAACAGAAAGATATAGAACAAATATACTAAACTGCTCTTACAGTTTGCCTTGAAAAGTCAAATGTTTTTGTATTTTGAACATGTACAGTTACATTATGCAAAGTAATTCATAAAATAAGAATTTACAAGAAAACAGGTTGATCATACTACTAAGGGATTATTTATTACTTAATACAGGTGGATTTTAATTATTTAGAAATGTTTTATGCATAGCATTACTGGGTAAATAGTGGAAACATAATTGTAGTTTTCAAAAAAATGTGTATATTAGGTTACTGTTCTATTTATTATTATGAAGACATCAATATGCATGAACAAGCACAGTTATATGGTGTAGGGTAAAAGTCAAAGACAAAAGAGTGTCTGTAATTTTACATAATGATACTGGTATAGGAGGGTCATTTTTCTGGATCAAGATGGAAGAGATAATCTCTTTAACTGCCTATTTGGGCAGCGAGAACGGACATTTTACCACCCCTTTATGCTGAACTTTAAGAATAGGACCTTCATTAATGGCAGACTTCTCAGCCACTGGGACAGGCTAGGTCTCTGACTTACCTGTTATGAGTAAGCAAAAAAAAAAAGAAAAAGAGAAAATGTGATAAAAGATGACGTCAAGTCTTCAGGGTCAGAAAACAGGAAACAAATGGACCTTTAGCAAATAACCCATCTTACATGCAAGGCATTTTCAGGCCAGCTTTCCCTTGCTTGCCTTAAGGATAATGAAAAATAGACAAAAATACTCCATTTTTCTTTCATTTTAAAATTTTGACTAGCTCCTATAGTATCAAACCAAAAACATATTCTTTGCTTACTACCTAGTAAGTAAGAGGCCCTGGCTTTGTTCTTTATACCCCAACTTCATCATTTTACAATATCCATGTGGGTTAGAAATTACTCATAGTTTACAGATAAAAGATGTCATTAAATAGTAGAAGTGAATCTTATATACCCAAGTGTCTGAAGTAAGATTAATTTCAATTTTAGAAAAACGCCCAGAGCAAGTATTTATATGTTTATATTTATAGGAGATATGGCAAGAGGTGAAGCTTCTGGAAAGGAATATAGTCACATGTCGTGGCTCAAGATACTGAACATAATTCTGGAATAATAGTAGTCAGTAGTCATGGCAACAAGGATTACATATTACCTTCAGACTCTTCATTTTTTAGTAACAATACACACACTCAATATCTGTTGATTTTTAAAGTTGTTTGACTCTTACCTCCCAGTTGGAACTTTTACCATTGATATTCTTAACCAACTCTCTTTACAGAATTTTTAAGTTAGTTAATATCCAGCTTAATACACCTTCAAATCAGTAAGATTAAATACCAACAATTTGCAGCATTAGAAAGAACAAGTCCTAATTAATGAGAAACTGACTGGAATGGGGTGGATACTCAGCATGAGAGAATCAACAGTCAAAAGAGCTCATGATCTTTAAAGGACTTGTAGACCTGCTCTAAAAAAGCTGGAAGAATGATTATTCAATCTCTGATTGACAGCAAACTGGCCATTTCATTATTCAGCATATTAATTAAGATTTCCTTTCCTCAACTCTTTTTACAACTAATTACATTTTTAATTTAGTGAAAAAACATGATAACATTTCCTCTGGAATTGTTTTGTCTTGATAAATTTGGGCCTTAAGTATAATTACCAAATATGATTATTTAAAATGAGATATAAAAAATATAAGAAAAATATGAGAAATATATTTGAAATATATTTTGAAATATATGTTTTGAAATATAAGAAAAAATGATGACATAAAAGGAATAATGAGATGATGAAGAAAGAGGAAAAACAGGAAGAAGAAAAAAAGAAACAAAAATATTCATATGTGATAAAAACAACTTAGGAAAATAAATAAATGTGTGTACATAAATATACACAAAAATTGTCAATATTATTACCAATTAAAATGGTGATAGAGATTCAGGAAAATGTGTTTCCTTTTATGATTTTATGTATTTTTTGAGTCTTTTATAATGAGCATTTATTATTTGTATAATCAGAGAAAAAATAATAAATTTTACTGAAAAAAGAGTTATTGTCTTTGTACAGTTTATTACTTTTATTATGCTGATTTTAAACTATCATAAATACTCATTGTTGTGAGTTGCACTTATTACAGTATCATACCTGAAAATATTTTATATTTGCTGCTGTGATTTGCATTTAAAAATCACTCATTTTAAAGCATTATTATAAATCTTTAAAGTTCTCATCAGAAGAAAACAATGTTCTGTAACAGTATATGGTGATGAATGCTAACTAAGCTTATTGTGGGCATCATTTTGCAATATATTAAAATATTTAATCATATTGCACATCTGAAACTAATATAATGTTGTATGTCAATTATACCTCAGTAATAAAGAAGAATTAATAAAGTAATTGAGCAGTGTTTTAAAAAAAGATTTTTAAAAGAGCATTGCCAATTTCTGTAGTATCATTGGAAGTGTCATACCAGATTTCACAAGTAGATCATTTACTTAGTTGGAAGAAAGGCTTTTGCTCTCTAAAAACTTCCTCTCTTGGAAATGGAAAGGAAGGAAGAGTATTTCAACTCATAGTGAAACTAACATCTTTCTGACTTTCTACAATACTTTAGAACCTAGTCCATATACTTCAGTATTAAACTTTATTTATGATATGTTTGCAATGTTTTTATCAAATGTATTTGTCTTACCTCCTCATACAATATGTATTTTTTGAAGTTATTATACCCAAATCACCTACCTACCATGGGATGAAACAGCATGTTAATTTAATAAAATTACTAATGTTCCTGGTATTTTTGTTTTATTTTCACCTATTTGCCATACAAACAGAAATCATGCAAAATAATGCTTTGCCCTTTTTTCCTCCCCTTCACCTCTGCCATTAAAAGCAAGCCCCTCAGGAAGTGAGGAGACTTCATCACAAATGCATTAATAGGTAGGGAAACATGGACACATTATTTCTTTTATGGATTACTAAAAACAAAAATGAACCCCAAACCAAATTGCCTCCTTGCTTTCATTGTCTCTCCCCTAGAGCCCGTTCTCACCGCAGCAGCCAGACTGACTGGGCAAGTCTGGCCTGATTTCCATTTCTGTAAATAAAGTTTTGTTAGAACACAGTAATGTTCATTTTTTTTACTTTGGTCTTTCATGTAACAGTGGCAGAGCTGAGTAGTTTCAACAGAGACCACATGGACCACACGGCCAAAATATTTACTTTCTAGCTCTTTAGAGAAAATGTTTTTCATTCTCTATATTAAACTACAAGTCATAACCAAGTTCCTCATGGGCCCCAAAGCCTGAAATGGCTTCTCATGCTTCTGGAGTGAAAGCTCAAAATGGCCTTTTATGTCCTGAGTGACCTGTCCTGCCATAAATATCCGTGCTCATCTTGTTGTTGCTTCCCCTGCCTCACTCTGCTCCAGCCTCGCAGACCTTCTTGAACACATCAAGCAAGCTCTTTCTGTAGAGCCTTTTTCTTAGCTATTCCTTATTCATGGAAAGTTTCCACCCTTGATTCCTACAGCGAACATCCTCGCCTCTGCCGTGTTTTTTTCTCCAATGACACTTTCTAAATGAGGACTCACCAGGACGCAGTATTCAAAATCTTTCCTCTTCCCTCCTCTCACCTCCCACAATGCCTGACCATGCTGTATTTTTTTCTTCCTCCACATCACCTATCGCTTCCTAACATGCCAAACTAACTTACTTGGTTTTACTTACAAGTTTATTTGTTTGTTATTTGTCTCTTCCCACTAAAATATAAGGTCCTTGAGGACCGAAATGTTTGATATTTTTGTGCATGAGTATATCTCAAATGGCTAGAATAGTGCCTGGCACATGGTAGGCCCGGATACAAACATGAAGAATAAATAAGCATCTGTACACACAGGGTCAAAAGCAGGACCATTATCTGGTACTGACTCTGCCATCACCTAATTCTGCCGTCTGAAAATCCAATCAACTTTGCAGGGCACTAATTTTCTTAAGTAAAATAAGAAAATTTAGCAAGTTTCTTTCAAACACTTATATTCTATGATTTTCTGATTATCAATAAACTATAAATGCACTAAGTGCATTTCTGAACTTCTCGATCTGATTTATTGAGAATATAACTATTATAATGAAACAAAAATTTCAAACAAAACAATTATTATAATAAATGCACAGTGTTGTTTCCAGATGTATAATAACAACACACATATTTGTTTCAGTTGCATGTGCTTGTTTGAAAACTGATAATTTGTACTGATGAGGAAAACCAAATGTTTATTTGGTGGAAGGAAGGATGGCCAAATATATATTTCTTCACATATTTTTACAGGCTACTTTCCACTTACCTTATTTTAGTCACTCTTAATTTACCTTTGATAGGATGATGAAATATTTAAAATTAAATTTTAAAAATTCTTTGGAAAATACTGTTCTCTATATGGCATTATATATTATTAATGTATAGGAATGTATATACATTAATGTATACACAGTAATGTATACATTACTGTGTATACATTAATGTTTTAATGCAATGTGTTAATGTATATATACATTAATGTATACAAGATGTATAATGTATAAATAAATAATTAATTAATTAGTATATTACAACTTACAGGGTCACTTTACATCTTTGATTAAAAACAATGTAAGATTCCACATTTGAGTGAAATCATATGGCATTTGACTTTCTCAGATTGGCTTATTTCACTTAGTATAATGTTCTCCAGGCCCATTCACACTGTTACAAAGGGTAAAATTTTCTTCTTTTTTACAGCTGAGTAGAATTCCATTGTGTAAATGTCCCATAGTTGTTTTATCCACTCATCTACTGATGGGCACTTGGGCTGCTTGCATAACAAGCAAAACAGAGACAGATTCATAGTTGGAGAACAGTTGATGGCTAGTGTGGGGGTGGGGGGCGGTAGGAATAGAAGGATTAAGCAAGAAAGGAAAAGGACAACTGAAAGGAAAAGGATATGGACAACACAGTAGTGATTGCTTGGAGGGGGGTGAATGAGGGGACTAAATAGAAAAGGAAAAAATAGAATAGATTATATTTTTAAAAAACATAATATAGTCTCTTTGATGTGTTCTAACCTATTATTCAATGTTCAAATTTGCTAATGTCTGAGACAGATGTCTTAATTATGTCAATTATGATATTTTATTAATTTAATAAATATTAACAAAGTGCTCACTATGTGCAAAGCCCAGTGTTTTGTTCTGAGATCAAATCAGTAAGCTTACATATCTTCTAAAATATACAGAACATCTCTCAGTAGAACAGGGAAGCCTAGCACTCAGGAAATGCCTTTTGTTTTCTTCTTACTTATGGATCTTTATAATATTTTCAAATAGTTAATGTTATTATTAAACTAGAAGGTATCTTAAGAATGGTCTAAGTGTTTTTCTAGTTATAAAGACCATGAAAGCCTGGCCCAAATATTTAGTATGGATTTTTGAAGGTCATATATTGAATTGGTGCTGGACAAAGAATGAAAACACAGAACTCCTGTGGTCAGATCAGTGAAAAACTACGCCATCATCTCAAGGGACTGGGTATTGAATACAAAACATGCAGACAAATCCATGTGTGTATCCTCTCCCAGACTGAGTGTACAAAGAATCATAAATTACGTACACAACGAACTTTTTTAATAGATATTTTTCACAACTTTGTCTCCATTCTTCCTTGCAGATTAGTAAAGGGCTGTCATATAATTCTGCTAGTTACTTCTGATTTAGCATGTTGCATTGACTCATAGTCAAAATGTAAATATGGCCTTCAAAGAGCACATTTTCTATGTAGGTCACATTGTGAAAAGGCCATTTAAAAAGTGATGTTACTAAAAGCATGGCAACATTGATAAGCCTTTTGTGATAAAGGGAAACCTGATGTTACCAGTATGTCTGTCCTGACTAGGAGAGAGGATGGGTCCTGTATTGGATGTTTATTGACATCTATATCATAGTCCAAGCTTTAAAAGTTCACCTGTGTCACTGCCAGAACATTCATTGCAATCAAAATAATTTCTAGTAAACTATTGGAAGCAGTTTAGCAGTTCTGCTAAAAACAACATTTGAATCACCAGTCTTCCAGTTCTCCCCGAGGAACCTTCCACTCCTTAACCTTATTTCACCACCTGCCTCCCATTTCACAGTTCTATTACTCTCCGTGGTTCATTTTTCTCTCCATAAAAAAAAAATCACACATACTAAAGAACACACATCAAGAAGCATAGTCTAGATACCCAACAATAAATCTCTTTAAAAATTGATGGTTTCCTTCAACTTAATGTGAACAGTTGTCAAGTGTGATTATCTACATACTGCTATCATCTGAACAGAATTCTAAAATACTTAGTTTTGAAAAAAAATGCCATTTGGCAAAACCCACTTATTCATGAAAAGTAATTGTGGTCAGACATATTTAGCTTATATTACTGGTATTCATCTTAAAGTTCTGTAAATATTTATAGTGAATTTAAATGCATGTAAATACTATATACCGTTTCAGCAATTTAATGGGATTCATTTATAGGACATGAAAAAACGGACTTAGCTGCCACAGTTCAAAGAACTGAAGATGTTTTTCATTTATTTCCAAATGTGTATGTTTCAGAAGAGTAAAGTCCACTTGGAAAGCGGATGCTGTTGCCTCCATGCAGAATGTGCTTCAGGTGCACAGTTTTAGATGCAGGTAGTTGAATGGGATGCAAAATTGGGAACTTGGAATTGGGGCTGAAACAACGTTTCTGTCCTTGGCATTTTAATAAAAAAGAAGATAAATAGTATTGAATTTTTTGGACCATAATAAGTGTCCTATTTTCACCTAATTTTGCCTGTAGTATGAAAATAGTCCTAAAGACTATTCATACACATAGACACACATCAACATACATGTATAAAAATCAGCATATTCATTTTTGAACAAACTGTGATAAAACTTTGATCAGTAATTTGAGAAATATTTTAGTTTTGAAATTAATTTGAATAAAAATAATTTATAACTGATTAACATATGAGAACATTTGAATATGTGCTACAGTCCTTGTTTTTTTATTGTGTGCTACTTCCATATAAACATCAGAAAGTACATAATTTAGAAAATAAAACATTATTTAAGTGATTGGAAAAATGTTTAACAATTAGGGCTATCAAAACTGAATAGCTTACCTAATATAGCAACAAGATAAAAAATATTTTATGTAATATATGGCTTTTAAGCCAATAAAGTGCTTTGGTCTACAATATATTGCTAATCCTATCAAGAAAACATATTATTAGCATAATTACACCCAGGTTGTAGATAAGAAAAAGAAGCCTTACGTAGATTAAATAATTTTTTGAAGATCACACATCTGAAAAGTCGTAAACTAACTATTAATTCTAATTGTTATTTCTTGTGCAGAGTCCACTTCTGCCCAACTACTTGATATTCAAAAGCATTTCAAGGGAAAGATTTGGAGAACAATAAATGTATAAACAAGATGGACTTTTGCTAAGATGAAATAGAGGACGTTCAACAAAAAAATTTGGTTGAGAAAAATTCTGTAAGCCAGGACTTGTGTTAACTATGTATCTAAATGACATATAGAGATTCTGACATAAAATATACTCAAAATCTATGGGAAAATAATTATATTTATGGTTAATTATGATAGTATAATGTGACAAGTTAGGATCGTAAATAAAAGACAGAACTACCCAAAAAGTAGAAGTTAATTTGCCAGCTTAATGGAAGTAAGCTGGGGTGCTAAGGCTCTAGAATTTCTCAGACAATGCATTAAATTTTAAGGTAAATAAGGAGTAATTTTTAACCAAAACATTATCATGGTCATTAATTTGGTCTTTTTTTTTTAAAGTGCTTATAAATAAATTTATCAGTTACTTAATAGGGTATAAAAATTGAATTTTTACATCCTGCATCCAGAATCTATAGCTCATTTTGTGTAGATAGACTTGAAACATTTCCCTGCTGAAGTGAATCTAAATTTTTCCTGCAAAATCTCTAATATTGTTTTGCACATTCAGAAGTTCTGTTCTTTTCAATTCATGTGGTTTTGTGTGTGTGTGTGTGTGTGTGTGTGTGTGTGTGTGTGAGAGAGAGAGAGAGAGAGAGAGAGGGAAAATATACAATGAAAGAAACCATATCAGTTCCTTCTAATCTAATCTAATTGTGTTCCAATACCTACTATTCTCCACTAGCAAATATATTACTTTCATTTCTATAGTACGTAGTCAGCATATTTATAGTCTATGACCTGAAATGCAATTGAAAATCTTTGTATTAAAGTGTTTGTATCCATGTCTACAGAAGGCAAAGCTAAGTTTCAGTGATTTGTGGCAGGGGGTCCCAGTGGGCACAGTGGGTGGCAATTAATACTTTCTAGCATGCACAAGATGGGTTCTGCTCTTGTCCATGGCTCCAGACATCTAAAACACTGCATTTTCTCTGTCAATCCTATTGTGCCAAGTCAGAACTGCAAGCCACTATTTATTTTAAAAAGTTGATAATGACCGGAGTCATGGGGAGTGCTTTCCAGTGATAAATACCCTTGAAAAATGCCATTTCCCTCGTTGCCATTTTTGTCTTTTCAGTATTACATAATAGCCAGCATATTCTAAGCAAAGAAAATGGCTAGGTGTTTGTAATATATGTCACTCAATGTTTCCATTCCCATGATGATGTGGAATGTTTAATTTCTAAACTCTAAGTGCTTAATGACTACTGGTTATTTTCTCTTCTCTACAAACATTACCTGTTCAGTTCCAGTTCATGGAATTCTGCCCATATAATAAACAGTAATATATGAACCCCCCTCAGGGTATTCTCCGTTTCTTAGTTGAACAGATAATTTCTAAGTTGATCTTTCACTTGAAGATAATATGGTTTTATTTGAATGCTAGGGCTGACCATTTGCGTTTACAAAGTGTTTTAATTGCAGTTAGCATTCTATAATAATTCATTTTAGCAAAACGTGTCCTTACTCCCCCCTCAACCAAAATGCTCTCAGAGATACTGATAGAAGTACAACGTCACACAATGCTACATTAATGAGGAAAATACTATCAGGAAAGAAAGCTTCTAAACAAGACTGAGGGAAAATTAAGAATAGTAGAATCAACAAGGGATTTAAATCTAGATTTTAATGCTACTCTTGAATTCACTAGTCATACAATTCAGTAAGCTAGGCATATATATCTCATTTTCTAATATAAATATTATTAGATATTTAATGAGTGAGTGAATAGCTATTTCAATATCAGTAACTATGAAGAGGAAAAATGATCTCTGATTTTAGAAATTCTAAGGTTGCTTCAATAAAGAATTCTTTTATGTTGATAACTTCTGTCAACATTTTCATTTTAAATGGAAAATTTTTCCTGTATGAAATTTTCTGTACATGAAAAATAATTGTTCTACTTCAAGTTGTTAAAAAATGAAATAATTTATATTGTGAAATATAAAATTAAAGTGTTAAAATTGGGCTTATTCTTCTGTTTCTATAGCTGTGATTAGTTTGGAAGATGACAGTTAGGCTACGTCCTATTTGACTGTAGTATCACAGAAACATATACCAAAGTCTAATGTTGAGAGAGCACCATCCTCAGAAAAACGAGCTAATAGCTTATAAGTTGAAATGCATTTATTTATATAAAGTGGCCCTCACAAAAGCTCCCCAAATATATCTCTTATGATTATAGGTTTTTTTATTATATTATTATTTACAATTAAAATTGGTGAGCAAATCAGGACAAATTTGACTTGATACATAAAGAGAGATACATGGCATATAGAATAATTGTAATCAGCAGAAACTTTATCCTAGAACTAGCTTGTGGCTTAACAATTAAGATGGGTTTGCTTTAGGAAAGAGAACTGTTTTAGTTATAACATAAAGCAAATACACACCTATTCCTTCACGACAATGACTTTAATAAATGTGGCCCTTCTTTGTTCAGATCAAAGGTTCTGCCCTCTTTACTGTACTCTTCACCTTCTACAGATTTCCTCATCACTACTGATAGCACTGACAAACGATGAAGTCTAAACCCAGATGATACTCAAAAACAGACTTAATAAAACTAAGAATGTGCTCTTGTTAAAGGAGCTATTGATAAACACAACACAACGAATGTTCACCACAGGAAGCAGCAGAAAGGTTTTTTTCTTTTTTGTTTTTTGTTTTTTTTAGCTTATCTGATATTGAGTAGAGAAGGATTACTGCAGACTTTCTGGTATATCATGTACATTTTTTAAATACAGTGATTAGAGCTATGATTAAATGACCCCACACAAAGCAATAGGAAAAAAATGCAGAGCTTTTTCTCTGTCTGATAGTTCATCTGTTATTGAGGTTTCTGTGCTTTAAATGTGGTATGACTATCTTATAAGTACATTTCTGTTGTCTGAAGCATTTCCACCAAAATTGCATTAATATATTGCAAACATTTTTGTTATTTTACTTTGATATATTCAATTATATAATACTCTTTGCATAAGTGCTTTTCATGTAAAAATGATTTAGTAGCAAAATTAATAAATTGAGACTTGCAAAGGAGACATATTGGTTGGCATTGTATTCTCTAAGGTTATTTTGAAATAAGTTGTGGAAAGGATATCCTGTGAAATGAAAAACTAATTGAAAGCAATTTTTGTTGGAAGTATCAATTCACCCTCTTTTATATATAAAATCAAATAGAATTATAACAATAATGGTCTCTATACCAAACATAAGCGTCAATAATGTGCAATATTTTTATTACATAGTTTAATTTCTATTATATAGATTTCCAGAGACATATATGTACACATTAACTTACCTTTTAATGTAATTTGCCATATTCTGCAATACATTTTTATTTAGGATTTATGGAAATAAGATTTAACCCATATTATACAGAAACTCTGTTTTCATTAAGTTCTATAATATTTATTGTCATTAGTGACAAATTAAGTTAATGAATTTATGCATCAGAAGTATTTGGTACAGTTGGGATTGAGGAAGGGGGTGATAATTAGTTGAACAGAAGAAAGACAGACATTCCATAATGTTAAAAATTTTTTAAATTCTGACAATAATTTTATTTCTTACTTTAGACTTGTTAGTTTGGGACCATATAGGAACACAGTGTATGGCTCAGAAAATGATACTACAAATGCTACTTTAAGGAGAATGGATTATAGGTGGGCAAGAGTGGAAGCGTGTGTTAGGTATCCACTTAAAGAAGTCCAGAACTTCTTAGCATCTTAAATATGATATCAAGTGAATACAACTTATATATTAGACATTCAAAATTAAAAACTTCTGCTCTTAGAAGGATAATATTAAGAGAATGAAGAAATGAGTTACAAAGAGAATGTATTTACAAAGCCTATATCTGATGAAAGATTTGTATTTATAACATATAAATTATGTAAAGAAAGTAAAAATTCAATAATAAGAAAACCATCAACTCAACTAAATGGGCTAAAATTTGAGCAGACAGTTCAGCAAAGATAGTATATAGATTACAGATAAGTACAGGAAAAAGATGCTGAAACATCAAAATTCACTGAGGAAATGTAAAGTAAAAAAAGTAAGATTAGCTGCAAGCTAGAATAGTTAAATTTAAAATATTATTCATATCAAGTAAGGTCAAGAGTGAGGAGGAATAGGAAATTTTATACACTGTGAGTGAAATATAAAATGCTACAAACACTTTGAAAAACTGCTGGGCTGTTTCTCAAAATTATTAACATATACTGACCTGTGTTCTGGTCATTTTACTCCCAAATGTTTATGCTTAGGACTGCCCATGTAAATTGTTTCAAACAAATGTTCATAGCAGATTTAAGGGTAAGAGCCAAAAAGTGAGAAAAAAATAAAAGTTTACCAAGGGGTAAAAGATTTTAAAAATTGCATATATCCACACAACGAGAGAGCATTCAGCAATAAAAACTACTGAAACACATCACAACATCAATGATTCACATAAGTATCAATATTTGTGCTGAATGAAGGAAGCCACATAATAGAGTACACGCAGGAGGATTCCATTTATATGGTCTCTAGTAGATGCAATCTAGTGATCAGATCAGTATTTGCCTGGGAAGGAGAGGGGCAGATAAATATTCTAAAAGACATGAAGGAATTTTTTGTGATGGATGTATTTACTATCTTGAGGTGGACATGGTTTCATGGGGAGAAATATACTGTTGACCCTTGAACACTGTAAGGCGTTATCTACAGATGCTGAAGTACCATATATGTAAGGGCAAAGAATAATGAATACAGCATGCCCTCAGCATATGGGGATTTTCCTGGTTGGTGGAATCTGCAGATGCAAAATCCAGTTTATGGAGGGCCACCTTTATATTTCTTGAAAATAATTGGTATGAGTGACCCGTGCAGTACAAACGTGTGTTGTTCAAGAGTCTGTTGTCAAAGTTTACCACAATTTTCACTTTCAATATGTTCTATATATTGTATCCATTGTACTTCAGTAATACATACTACATATTTAGTCTATTATAGTGAATTCAAAATCCAAAGGGTTTTTATATAATTTCTAAAAGAGAGAAGTCACAAAAAAAAAAAAGAATTGAGGTAACTTGAACAAGGAGGTGCTCAAGGTAAAGCATTTGTTATCAGAGAGCATACATTTCTGTCCTTGACTGCTTTATCTAGTTTCTGTTTGTAGTAACTTGTAGGAAAAACTCTAAACCATAACTCATTTTTAGAAGAAAATATAGCAACACATTAAAAGCATAGGCTCAGGAGCTGTAAGAATTGCATATAAATTCAGGCCATACCACTTAATAGATGTGAAACTGCTTAATTTATTTATTTTTTTAATCTTAGTTTTTTTTCGTCAGTAAACTCTCTTAATTATATGATTCTGTAATCTAGAAAGCTAGCTTCAAGCTCTGAGAATGCCCACATGCACATCTACAAAATTCTGAAGAGGACATATTCACTCTTCTCTTTCTACCAGTGAGCTGTTAGGAAGATCAATCAGGGGTGCTAGAGGGGATATGATGGGGGCCTGAGTTACAAAAGAAGGTTTCGTGAGGGCCGAGGATGGGTGGTAGGTGGGGGTGGGCAAAGGAGGCTAGGAAATCGGGATATCTGTAATAGTGTTAACAATAAAAAAAGAAAAAGAAAAAGAAAAACAAAGTTATGCAGATAGGTTTGGTGGGAGAAATCTCCTTGAGGCAAAAGCATTTTGACAGACATGAATGCAGTGAGGGATTAAGCCACGGGAGCATCTGGGGGTAAGGCTTTTAAAATGAAAATAGCCAGTGCAAATGTGACTATAAACTAAGCTTATTGACTAATGGGTTGAGGCATAAGTGAGTGGTAGGATGTGGGACAGGTAGGTGGGCACTAGACCATGTAGACCGTGTTGGCCCTTGTAGGACTTTGTAAGGCATGAAAAAGTTTTACTTATTGTTTGTTTAATTCAAAGTATGTAAGTAAGCCATTAGAAGTTTTAAGCAGGACAGTGATCTGATTTTCATGTTTACAAGTATATCGTACCTGCCTTATGGGTGATAAATCATGAGAATGCGAGAATCTAAACAGAGAGATGAGTTCATTTAAAGGTGTCTCTACTAAGCAATGGCTCTTTTTTTCTACAAAGTTTGAAACTCTTTAGGAAAAATGGTACAGAACTCATTCTGAGAAGCTGTTAATTCACCTTTCTAGAAAAATTTTATTCTTCTCCCTTGATTAGCACTTGAGAATATTTATTTTTGTAACTTGCATGCTTGCATTACAAGAAATGGCATTTTATAACATAAAATAATAGAATATCGTATATATTAATATTGATATAGTATGTATAATTACTTATATATGGTTAATGTATAAGAGTATGTATTAATATAATAATATAAAAGTATACCTATATTTTAAACAAACAAATAAAGACAGATGAAACTGAAGTATTTGATAAACAAACCAAGGCTGTAACCATATAGGCTAAAAACTAAAAGGAAATATGTTGAAATATAAATATAGAAAGGACATAGATTTCTCCTCCAAATCTTACATTCAATTATTACAACATCAAAGGTAACTGTAGTTGTAGGCCAAGTAAGATATACCTCTTGACTAGTAAACACAGAGGGTTCTTTACAGACTGCAAATGCAGTAAAATCAATAGAGAGTTAGCCCTGTGGCATATAATGAAAGCAACTGCTTATTAAATTCTCCTGCAATACCCCTCAGCGGGGGTGAAGGCCTGAGCACTCTCGGTTTTGCTGCACTGGCGGAGGTGCAGCGTGGCAGGAATAATGTAAGAAAGGCAGTGGTGAGAGGGGAGAAACTGGGGTAGAGAGATTAACCATTTTAAGGAAGTTGTGCTTTATCTTAATGGTAAAGGGAAACTTTAGCAAGTTTTGTTTGCTTATTTGTTTTCTCTCTCTTTTTTTTTTAAGTGGGAGAGTGGCTTATATTTTTTATTAGGAGAAAATATGAATTTGGACCTGTTAATTAAAAATATTATTCACTCTGATCCTTGAAAGTACATGAAATATAAAATACATGAAAAGAAGAACTTTTTAAAAACTTAAGTAAATCTAGATACATTAATGTCTGTAACAGTTACAATAAACAGAATATATAGAGATTTAGAAAAAGTTAGAGAAAAAAGGATGGGGAAAATGTGTTCATTGAAGTTAGCAAGCCCAGTTATTGTAAATGTTGAAGGCTTAGTATCTTACTAAGGAAATAATTATGTGCTTTCTCTGGATTAATAAAATGTGGGTCTGATCTAAGATTTTAGTTCTGACTTTCCTTAAATGGCCAGTCCCTTACACCAGTTCCTGTAAGAAGTACTATCAAATACCAGGAGTACAGCAACCATAAATACCCTTCTTTTCTTTAGATAATCTATTCTTAATTTGTTCAATTGAGACATCACTTTGAATCTATATTGCCTTTAATTAATATGCACTCATAATTATGTTTATGCTTAATTAAGAACTCTTCAATGTTCATTAGATTTTTCACAAATTTCTAGAAAATAGAACTAAAATATTAATCATTTCATGCCACTGTTATACATATGAAATCATGTAAAATGAAAAAAATATATTAGGGTTACATGAAATTCATTATACAGTTCTACGCTAACATTTGCTCCTATCTGTCTGGATGCCTTCTATGGCAGTCTTTAAAATTTGCCAAAGAAAACACATATATTTCCCTGCAGTTAAGGCATCAAAGCTCCCACACAGAGACCCATTCCCATGGAACCCAAATAAAAACATAAAGAAGACTGTTGGTAGACTAAATACATTTCAAGCCTTTTCCAGGTTTCTATTTAAACACACAGTCTGATTTTCACTTGGTTGACTCCCTTCTCTATTAAGCCCTGGGCACATGGACCAGGACATACTTTTATGGCTTTGCAATAGCAATGATGACAGCTAAGGTTAAACAGGCTCCCATTAGATCCAGCAGTGCCCGCAAAAGCACATTTCGCAGATTATTGTATTTGAATACCAACAAATGGACACTAACAGAATCTTGCTTAGTACCAGCACCTGAGACATAATGGGCACTCAATAATTGCTTATTGCATTATAACTAAATGATCCCTAAATTGGTTATATAGTCCATGGTCTGAACCTAAGGAGACTGAAGAAAATAGCAAATAAATATAAAGCTAAATTGTGTTTTAGTGTTTAGCTTGTCCTAGCTTTCACACTTTTATTTGTGTGGGTTTTGAGAAACTAATATTAAAATTATCGAGCAAAAATGGTGCAGTGTTAATTTACACATTAAGGTTTTATTATATTTTTAATATTTGTTTTTTTAAGATGAACTTTGCCTAAGGCACCATTTAAGATACTTTGATGGATGTAACCCTTAAGGTGGAAGAAATGAAGTAAAAATATTGAGCATACAATTGATTATTAAAATCCCACTAAAAAGATTCCTGAAATGGATGTTTGAGGAAAAAAACTTTAATTTTTAATATCATTTATTTAAAATTCTAGAACCTAAAAATGTGGTTTAATTTATCAGTCGTTCATAGACTTTAGGAATTATGGATGGTCTAATTATCTCTGTAAAAGAAAAAGCACATGGCATTTGCCATCACATAGTTCAGTAGTCAAATGGAGGCATTCACACTCAGCATGGGACTGATAATATTATGTAAGACATAAAAGAGATTAGTGAAATCCAAGAAATGGGATCTTTCTGAAGTCTAATTGTGTTGGTCTCTCTTAGCTAAAAGGCAAAGCAGAGTACATGTGCTCTTCTCATAAATGCAGTTTGGGACACAGAAAAGAACACTCATAGAGACAGAGAACCAGGTGGTCCTAAAAAAAGAAAGAAGTTATTCCAAGGGAAATATAAAGCATTACTTTACATTGATGTCTCTTTATGTTGTGTGCCATTCATGGAAAAAAAAATGTTGGAGAGTTTCTAATGCTCAAAGTAGCAAATGATGCATAAATGCAGGCAGATAAATAGAGAAATCTACAATGGTGACTACAAAGCCCAGTTCACTTCAAGCCCCGACATAACACCCACATCTGCAGAAATCCCTGTTTGTATTGGATGCAGGGCTGTGCCTGGAACTCATCCAAAGAAGCCTGACATTCACCATCTTTTGACGACCCCCAAAGGACTCCAGTTTATTTAAAATAACTGTGTGTCAGTGGCAGGTGGTAGCAACTTGTAAAGCATATTTTAAACTTGATTAATGTATTTTAATTTTGGTTTTATGCCTGAAATACCCAACCAAGATTTTCACTTATCAAAAACTGCAATTCTAACTTTTGATTCTATGCTCATGTCTCTTACTTTCCACCCATTTATACCCAAATTTCACCTGTTGAGTGGTCATGATGAAGCTAAATACTGCTACAAAGCTTAATTGGCAGTTTTCCAGATATTAATCAAATATAATCCTGAGTTTTATTCATTATTCACTCAGAAAACTATTTAATGTTCCTACCTTTCTACTAGGCACTAGCCTAGACATTGGAAGTAGGGATTTATATTCTAGAGAGTATAGACAGCATAACATAGAAATATATTAAGAATATGCGTAAGTACACAGGCATGTAATGAAACTTGGTATGGAGAAAAATAAGGCAGGAAAGAGGAATAAGAGATGACTAAAAATAACTGAATTTTAACTGAAATAGTCAGGCCAGAGATTACTGAAAGTTTACATTTGACGAGATCAGGTGCATTCAGGGTTGTATGGCTGTAGATTGGAAGTTTCCATTTCAGTGAAGGCTTGAAGTAGTCAAAAGAGAGCCATCTGGATACGTAGGAGAATAGTGGGGAGTATGGCTGGTATGTCTGCATAGCGAGGCCCTCCTCTATGTATTACCTCTCTGGCTTCATTTTCTACTTACCTCCTCTGCAATATTTGCACTCCAGGTGATGGGGAAAGACAGAATGGAGTGTGGTAGTCCCTGGTAAAGACTTTAGCTTTTTCTGTACATGAAATGGGGAGCACTGAAGAGTTGAGAAATGAGGAGTAATATGGCTTTATGTAAACTTTTAAAAAGGACCAATTTAGATACTTCGGTGAGAAGAAACTTTGAGGAGACAAAGGTAGAAACAGGGAGACCAGTTAGTTGGCAAGTAAGAGGTAATGGTGGCTTAAACGGGGCAACTATACGTGGAGATGGTGACAATGTGTCAGTTGTGTAGCCTTGTATACAAAGCATAACCTGAGGTCTCTTTTTGGACTCATTCTCCATCATTGCTGATTTCAGAAAGGTTTCTCTCCACATAAACAAACAGCTCTTAAGCATTTTATCCCATGGAATCCACCATTGGACAGGTGGAATTTCTATTTCCAGTTAAAAAATGTCATGGAAAATGTAATTGGCTCATAACACATCATATGGCTCTCTTCTAATAGGGCATCCTAAGACTACTAGGATATAAATCCCTGAATTTCTGTGTCCTCAAATGTCAGTAGACCTTATAGAGATATCACTGGTAAAACATTTATTCTGGTAGGCACCTTTCAAAAATCACCTGGACCACTTTTCACTCTGTCACCACACAAGAGCCCATGAAGTTTTCAGTTTACAGGCCTTGGAGGAACCAATTAAATAGATATTTCCAAATGTAATTTTTATAAAGAAATTGGCCAAGGAGTATCAGAGCTCTCCCTTTCATTCTGCTTCTCTTCTGCTTATGAAAGAAAAGCTATTTCATATGTTAGAGGAAGAATATCAAAGACTAGACCAAACTGTGAAAATAAGTTGTATAGTTCATTCATATGCTAATCTGCACAGAAGTGGTTGAGATGTAAAAATCTAAACTCAGTTACTATTCTATAGCATATCCATGTCTTGTTCACTAAGGTATTACCAGCACCAAGCCCTGTACCTGGCACATCATAGCAAAGCAATAAATCCTTATTGAATGAATAAATGAATCTTACCACACTAGAAAATGATGAATTTTCCATTTGCTTCTTTGTATGCCACTCTTTGGCGAAGAACATAACTTTTAGCACGCCAGGGAATAGGGGTGGGGGAGATGAATGTATCATCTACTTGTTTAAACAGTCTGTTTTAGCGTTAAGGGAATGATTTCAAATTACTATCCATTATTAAATCAATATGAAATTACTTCAAAAAGACAATATGCCTATGTTTCTATGGACAGGGATGCGAAAAAAAAGTAATTTTTTAGGTCTTGTTCTCTCAGATATCATTTTATACGAATTAATAATTGTTGTGTACTCACTGTTTTTAAACAGATTCTTCAAGGAGTTTGCAAACCAGTTTTCAAGACAAGGTACAAATAAATGTAAAGTTAACTTATGATACAAAAGTGATAGAATCTTGCTAAGGAGAAACAAAAACTCACACATAATATTCCATACACACTTATCTACTATTGGAAAGAGGGGTCACAGACACTCAGATCTCTAGAACCATATGGTACTATATGGGCTGAATCGTGCCCCCCACAATTCACGTATTGAAGCCCTATGCCCAGTATCTCAGAACATGACTGCATTTCGAGATAGGACCTTGAGAGAAGCTATTAAGTTAAAATGGGGTTGTTAGAGTGGATCCAAAACCAGTATGACTACTGTCTATATAGAAAGAGGAAATTCGGGCATTGGCACACAAGGAATAACGTCACGTGAGAATTAAGATGTCCTTCTACATGCCAAGGAGGGACTCTTTGGAAGAAACCAAACTTGCCATCTCCTTGACCTCAGAATTGTAACCTCCAGAACTGTGAAAACCAATTCTGTTGTTTAAGGTACCCAGTCGGTGGCCACCTATTATGGCAGTTCTCTTGTGCTAACGCAGTGCAGGTACAGACTTGGTTTTATCCAGGGGAAAATTTGTACAGCACAGAAGTAGCAGGGCATGAACCCTTAAAACCCTAACTGTGTGTAGAAGATATATTTTTATTAAGATTCATCTGCACTGTTCCAAAATAAAATTTTTAAAGAGCTTCAGATACCAAAAATAGACCACTTTAAGGCATGTGGGGGCAGTGTTATTTGCCTTAATTCATTGGTTGTTTACCTAAGTTCCATCCTTGTCTATTATTTTTTCTTTTCAAACTTTGTGACTACAAGTGTTAACATATTTGATTTAATGTGTCCTGGAGTTATTGTTTCTAAATTCAGTATTGGAGTTCTTGGCTAATGATTTCCTTTTAAAGAAATGCGGTTACTTAACGGCAAGACGGGCAGGAGGCGGGGCCCCTCCTGAGAGGGGCAGGATAGGGTAGTTTAGAATGAATGCCTGACGCCTGGCAGAGCTGCATTTTGTACCTCGGCGAAGAAGCGGAAAGAATACTAACCCAGTGTTGAACAGTGTATTAGCATGTGGTTGGTTTTGATTTTAAGCTAAATGTTAAAACAAATTACAAGTTAACCACTCATAGAACTCAGATTTAGTATTTTTGTTTGATTATCATAAAGCATATTATGTTCCTAGTTTTAAAGAGACGTAAACTATGATTTACACAATTATTGGCATATTTTTCAGATAATGGATCTTTAAAAGACAAATGAAACAATGTATCAAAATTTGATCTTTTCATGATAAAAATGGATATGTTCACATAAAAAAATGGTCCTGGGAACTTGAACTTTCCCAGGGAGTAGTGCTTAGAGGACAGCCAGAGATCACCATTAGATGAACCACAGAAAGAGCCCTGAGAAGGAGACCCCACATCCATAATGCTCAGAAAAAAATAGCGCTCAGAAGGAAGGTCACATCAAGGGTTACGCAGTGCCAATGAGACCTTTCTGGGTCTCAATATCCAATGGCCAATTTCAGCCAGTTGTATTGAATTAAACCACTCTTTCCAAGCAACCTCTTTTCTGTTTTTCACTTCTTACCTCTGTATGGCAGGAAGCACAGTTTGGTCAGCTTGCCACCAATTAGACATAGGTTCTTTAGTAATATAAATACTAGACAATTAATTTATCTAGTATTTCTAATTAATTATCTAGTATTTATATTACTAAATACAAAGCTTATCAATTGCTTAAGTGTACTTGTTAAAAGAGTGGCAAGTATTTTTAAGGTAATGTAAAATATATTCATTTGTAAATCCTGATTTATCAATTGAAGTATTTCTAAATTTTTAGCCTCCCTAGATATTTTTTTCCTGTGAGTCACCAATTTAATTAGTTCAACACACCTTGCATTTTATGTCATCTGCAAGTTGTATATACATATATACATATTATACAAATACAAGTAAAAAAGAAGTGTGAGTGATAAAGTTATTTTTTCCACCCTATTGACTCTAATAGTTAGCTCAGTCACTCAGGAAACTACCTAGTTTGAAGGGGATTAGGAGCTGGAGGTCACTTGGGAATTCAGTTACAGTACTGTCTTCTGAGCCTACTCTAAAAGGAGACTGGAAAACATAGTTCCATACTTACACATTATTAGTAAGTAGGTCAACATCTAGCCCTGGCTCAGCATCGGGCAACCCGTTGACCAGGTGCTCTCCCACAACTCAGCCCCTTGCTGCTGCCAACTGGTTTGGGTTTCACAGTTACTTATTTCATTAGTGAAGATTCTGCAGCCCTAGATAACTGTGATAAAACTACTTCAACCTGTGGGATTTTTCCACTTAAAGCCTCTGAATCCAGCATAGTAGATAGAATTCACTACCTTTCTCATATGGCTATTTGACCTAAAAAGACCCATTGGCTGAATGTTTGGGTACATATGCCTAAGGACTTTAGAGAAACATACTGTATAACATTAAAATAACGTGCATCTGATTTCCAGTTAGTAATGGGGATGGAACAAGATGTTTATGTCACATAAGCAACTGAATATGTAGATAGAGCTAATTTTAAAAGGGCCAGGGCTTATTCACTCAGTTGCCACTCATTTCAAATACAGTTCATGAAGAATATAGGGATATAAATAAAAAGCTGTGTAATTTTGGAAAGAAAAAGACCAACATAAAAATTTCTCTTAGTATGATGAACTATTAATTGATTTTTAACCTTGTATTCATGGGCTGTATAACATTGGTCATGGTGTATCATCTTCTTTATGTATTGCTGGATTCATATTGCAATACCTAATAGTATTTTATTAAGTATCTTTCCATCTATGTTCATGAGTGATATTGGTCCATGATTATTTTCTAGTAATGACTCTGCCAGGTGTGAAATCAGAGTTATTTTGGCCTTATGAAATGAGTTGGGCAGTAATCTTTCTCTATTTTCTCATAGTTTCTATAGAATTTATACTATTTCTTAGTTCAATATATGATAGAGTTCACCAGTCATGCTATTTGGGCTTGTAGATTTCTTTGTAAGATTTTTATCTATGTGTTAAATTTCTTGCCTACAGGTAGCACTTTTCAGATTTTGTAATTCTTGTCTTTATTTTGGTATGATGTGCTTTTCAAGAAATTTGTTCTTTTATCTAAGCAGTTGTAATCAGCAGGTCTTTATGATATCTGCATGAACTGTAATGACATCCCGTATCCCATTCCTGATACTGTATTCTTCCTCCTTTTCTTGATTAATTTTATTAAAGATATACCAATTTTATTAATTTAAAAAATTGTTTTGATTTAAATAATTTTTTACTGTTATTTTTCCATTTCATTGATTTCTACTTTTATTTTTATTCTTTCCTTTACTCTGTGTACTTGGAGTTTCAGTTGCTTTGACATATCTAGTTTCTTTAAATGGAGGCTTTAATCATTGATTTAAAGTTTTCTTCTTTTCCAATGTAAGCATTTAAACCTAAAATTTTGCTTAGATGACTAATTTAGCTGCATCCTACCACTTTTGATATGTTTTATTTTCATAATTATTTATTTATAATATTTTATGATTTGTTATGATGACTTCATTGATAAATTATTTAGAAGTGTGTTGCTTCTATGTTCAGTTTCCTGTTAATAAACTTTTATCCAATTAACTTTTACCTTCATATATTGTCTTTTATAATTCTAAGATTTCCATTTCATTTCTGTTTTACAGTTTTCAAATGTCTTCTGATGATTTCCATCACATCATCCACTATAATAATATCTCTTGCTTTAGATCTGTTAACAAATTCTCCACAACTTTTGAAAAGTTCTTGTCTACTAATTCCTACATTTAGATTTTTTGGGCTCTTTTGATTTTACTCTGAACCATGTGTCATATTTCCTGTGTTTCTTCACGTCTCATCATTTTTGATTATGTACTGGATTTTATGAATGACATGCTACAAATATTCTTCAAATTCTGTTATCTTCCTGTGAAAAATGCTGACTTTTGCTCTAGCGGAGATTTGAATTACTGTCAAGTCATGATGAACTTGTATGGTGGTTAATCAGGAAAGATCTGTCCACTGTGGAGGTGCCTCTTGAGGAGCAAGGGGTCCCAACCCTGCACAAGGCCCCCCAGCCCAGGGTTCTAGTACAAGGAAAAGTTCCATAACTTTTGGCTGTAAAAACCAGTGGGGTTCGAGGCTGAGTGAGAGGCAATGTCTCTGGAGTACCAGGCATTCCTCTTAAAGAACCTGCATATGGACTTACTTGGATTCACTTGCTCTAAGCTCTAGCACTGAACAGCAGCTCAAAAGGCACCAGGGAAATGTGGAGAGGAAGTGAATTGTCTTACCTCAGGGCAAAAGCTGGAGGGACATCTTTCTCTCAGGCAGAAGTGCTGGCAAAGTGTTGGGGACCACTTTGTATGGTTTCGGGAATTGTAGATCCACACAAGCCAGGCCTTGAAAAAGGGCCTGTAAGTCTCAACCAGAATGCTGGGAGGCAGACATGATCCGATGCTAACACCGAGGGTTCCTGTGGGAAATCTGGGCTAAAGAATGCATTGTATCCACTGAAGCTTGCTCTGCTTTGCACTGCCCTGGTAAGGAAAAACCAGATGTTTAAGCTCAAAACAGGAGTGAAATCCTAAATCCAGGAGCTATACCTTAATGGCCATCTGATGTCAGCATGTCTAACAGACCCTGACCTGAACACATATCTCTGTGTTCCTTCAATTGTTATCTAGGATCCCTATCTGTTTTCTGTAAACATAACCTGTAGGCATTGATTGATAAGCTTTGCATACATACCACATATCATTCTCAATAAAAGCCACTTCAGAGAAGGGCTCGGAGCATTCTCCACTAGGGAGAATCACCTTCACCTTTTCTTGACAGCACTCGGTGTCTGGAATGACTTGTTATTTCATCTGCGAGAATCAGAGGACTCCACAGGGTGGGTTGCCACAGCAAAGGCCATTGTTCCTTTGCTGAACTTTTCCCACACAGAGCTTGCAGGCAGGAGCCATATCAGAGTCTCCAACAATGTGGTTAATAGTGTATGCCTTGTCCTGGTGATTCCCTGACACCCCACCCCACCCAACTTTCCAATCCACTCAAACCACTTCCAGTAACTTTCTCATACAAATGGCTTATTTCAAATCTCTCAAACAAGTAGCATCTGGTCTCAGTGTACCCCACATGTCTTGCTAAGTGGTCCCAGTCCCAGCACTAGTGTCAGGCAGATTTGGTTAAAAGCTTGGCCTCTCCCAGGCACCTCCAAGTACAGCACTAGTAAGTCATCTGCAGGTCACTTTGTAGTTCATGCTCAATGACCTTGGGCAAGGCACAGGTGGCAGTTGAGCTTGGTCTATACTCTCAAGAGTCCCTGGTACCAGCATACCTCATGGGAGCTCATGACCACGTCAACACACCACCTGACTACTTCCGTGAGTGACACACTCAAGGAGAGGATGCAGTAGGCACCAGAGCCTTACTGAACCCAGTGCTGCTCCACAGGGTTGACATCTGCATAACAGATCCTCCACAATGGTTGTGGCCAGTTCTTAAATCCAACTGACCTGGGGGTCGATGCCTCCAATTGATGTCTGCAACTATCAAAACTCAACTACAATAAGAAGGTCCACATAGCCCTCACAAGAGGTGTACCTACTGTGCCCAACTTGGGTGACTAGGGAGGTTAAGCCCTAAAGGATACCTACTGTTACATAAGACCAGTCTACAAAGACCAGGAGATATAGCAGCTGGAAACATAGAAACAAACATGAGGAAGTAGCCAAAATGAGAAAACAAAGAAACATGTCCCAAATGAAAGAACAGAACAAAACTCCAGGGGGAAAAAAAACTAAACAAAATGAAGATAAGCAAATGAGATGCAGAGTTCAAAACAATGGTTATAAGGATTCTCAATAAACTTTGGGGAAGAGTAGCTGAACTTAGTGTGAACTTCAGCAAAGAGACAGTGAACATAAAAATGGGATAGAAAACAAAAAATAAAAACCCTGTCAGAAATAAAAAATACAATAACTGAAATGACGAATACACTATAGAGAATCAATAGAGTATATGAAGCAAAGAATCAAATCAATCATTTGGTAAAGAAGGAGGCAGAAAAAAGCCAATCAGAACAGCAAAATTCAAAGGAATACAAAAAATGAGGATAGTTTAAGGAGTCTCTGGGACAACTTCAAGCATTCCAACATTAGCATCATAGGGATGCTGAAAAGAGAAGAGGGAGAGCTAGGGAATGGAGAATCTATTTGAAGAAATGATGAATGAAAACTTCCTTAACCTGGTAAAGAAAAAGGACACACAAGTCCAGGAAACACAGAGAGTTCCAAACAAGTTGAATCCAAAGAGGCCCACCCCAAGACACATCATAATTAAAATGCCAAAGGTTAAAGACAAAGAAAGAACATTAAAAGCAGCAAGAGAAAGATAGTTTGTACCTACCAGGGAGCTCCCATAAGACTGTCCACTTATTTATCAACAGAAACTTTGCAAGCCAGAAGAGATTGGCACAAAATATTGAAGGTGATAAAAAGCAAGGACCTACAGCTAAGATTATGCTACCTAGCAAAGCTATTATTTCAAACCAAAAGACATATAAAGAGCTTTCCAGACAAAAAATAAAAGCTAAAGGAGTTCATCATCAACAAACCAGTATCACAAGAAATGTTAAAGGGTCCTCTTTAAGATGAACAGGAAAAAGATAAAAAATATGAATAATAAAATTACTATATATATACATATCAACAGTTAAAGTAAATAGATTGAATGTTCCAATCAAAAGACCTAGAGGGACTAATTGATAACAAAACAAAACCCTTACATATGCTGCCTACAAAGACTCACTTTAAATCAAAAGACACACACAGATCAAAAGTAAAGGGGTGGAAAAAGATATTTCATGAAAATAGAAATGAAAAATATCTGGAGTATCAATATTTGTATAAGACAAAATAAACTTTAAAACAAGGGCTATAACAAGAGATAAAGAAACACCCAGCAATTCCACTTCTTGGTATTTATTTGAAGAGACCCAAAATACCAAATCAAATAAACCTATACCTCCATACCTCCATATGTTCATTGCTGCATTATTTACAATAGCCAAGATATGGAAGCAACCTAAATGCCCATCAATAGATAAATGGAGAAAGAAGAGGTGCATGTATACAAAGGAATATGACTCAGCTATAAAAAAGAATGATCTTATCTGCAATAACATGGATGGACCTAGAGTGTACTGTACTGAATTAAATAAGTCAGAAAAAGAAAAATGTCAGATGATTCTGCTTATATGTAGAATCTAAAAAAAACAAAATAAATGAACAAGCAGAAGAGAAACAGATATATACAAAGATGAGAAGGGTGAAAAAGGTAAAGGTATTAGAAATACAAATTGATTGTTACATAATAGTCATTGGAAAGTAAAGTACAGCAAAGGGAATATAGTCAATAATATTGTATTAATTATTATCATGTCAGGTGAGTACAGATTTATATGGGTAATCACTTTGTAAATTATATAAATGACTAATTACTATGTTGTACATGTGAAACAGATATAATATTGTACAACAAACATAATTGAAAAAATATTTACAAAATTATGTTCTGAGGAGCACTATTTTTTCTCAAAGGAACTTAATGTATTTGAGAATTTATTGTTTCAATTGTTGTTCTAAGTATTTATCACATTAACTCATCTCATCCTCACCAAGCTTATGAAGTATGTAACCTTACATACTTTACCTATAACTTTATAAATGAGGAATTTAAGTCACATAGCAGTTAAATAATTATCCATTAACAAACCAGCTAATGTAGGAGCAAAGCACTAAACCCATATAGTCTGTCTCCGGACCTGAAGTCTTGGACCACTATAAATAATGCCCCTTTTAACAGTAAGAAGAGTTCCTTTCCCATAAAATTTGGAAAATATTTGGTTTAATAAATACACTACATTTTTAAATGCAGGACTTCTCAAAAACTTATGTTGTTATATTCTCAAGCATGTTAATATGCCCATGGGTCCAGTGAGTGTATTGGTAAACCGTCTCCCCCTCCGCACCCGACAAAGAAAAAGAGTCTTTCATTTGTAGCAGTTGCTTAATTGTATAGCAAAACTGATTTCAAACTACCAATAGTTTAACAACTGGCTCGCAGAATTTCTGAATATTTACCACTTAGATTTTTTTGGATGGGCTGACATTCTGATAGGAAGGTTTTTTTGGAATATAGAAACTAGTTCTGTCCCTTTGTCTCTGTCTCTATCTTCCCTCCTCCTCTTCTCTGTCTACCTCAATATTTTTTTTTTACATATACTGAATAGTTTAGAAAAATCTTTTCTAAAGCAAATCCTAACTTTCTCAAAAGAGCTCTAATTCACCGTGTGAGGGCTGACTGCAGGAGCAGGGGGTGAGCTGGGCAGAGAAGGGCAAAAAGGGAAAAATTGGGACAACAGTAATAGACTAAACAATAGTAAAAAAAGGCAAAACATAGATACTGGGTCTTAAAATTTTACTTTAAAAACTTAAGTTAGAAGTTATGAAAGAAGAGACAATAGTTTAATCAGAAAAGATCGTTTTAAAATCCCACAAGATCATAGTAAAAGGATTTAATGAAAATATTTTATTTAGTAATACAAAATGCTGTAATTACCCCATGTATTGAATAATGATGCAGTGGATGAATTCCTCTGGGTTCCTTGACAGTAATCTCTGGGAGATAATAAATTATTGCCTACTTTTGTAAATTATGCAGGAAAACCTCCCAGGAGATAATCATTTATTGTTGTTTTACCCAGTGTGACTAATGGAATCATTCCTTAGCTAGATTCGAGTAATAGAAGACATGATGAATATTTCTTATTGTTTTAGATCATTTTATTTAAAGAGATAAATAAGAGAAATTTAATTTCCCACATTAAAGTACTAAAATTCATTTTTTCTTGTTCAACTCAATGTCAGTTTAGAAGGCAGCATAGAAATCATCATTCAAACTAAATGGGACACAATAGAGTGAGCACTCTCTTCAGAAATAAGCTCCTCCTTGTGCCCGTGTGACCACTCTTCCATATAAAATTTTCAGCATTTTCTTTTTCCCCTGCCCCCACATTTATTTCAGAGAACAAACCTTGTTAAAACATTAAAGTATCATCATATCATTTGAAAAAATACAGGTGTAGTGATGACTTAGAAAGCTGTGTCTGATTCAAATCAAATATCTTTCCTGCAAATGGCTTATATCACACCAAAAGCAGCCAGGCAATGATACAGTGCGTTTTAATGAGCATTATCCAATCTGTTCAAGTTTCTTACATTCCCTTAATACTAGATGTAGAAGTATGAACTCTTCAAATTCTTCTTTTGTATTAAAGTTCATTGTATTATATATTGATGAAAATATATTGCTTTCCAACACTTTTTTTCAGTGCACTGCTAATGGGAAGGAATATTAACAGATGTTCAAAAAAACTGAGCAGGAAATGATTTCATTATCATGTATCACATTCAGAAACAACTAAATCTTATGCCTCACATCTCACTTTTGGAACTTCCTGATACACATTGCATTTTAAAAACTTTCTTAAACCAATATTTCCCAAAGTGTGTCTCTTCTTGGATTGAATACTCATTATCAAGTTGATGAAATTGCATAAAACACAGTTTTGGAATGTTAGTAGAAGGAGAAGAAAAGGAGCAAAGGATAGAAAACCTTTTTGAAAAAATAATGACAGAAAACTTCCCTAACTTGGTGAGGGGAAAAGTCACTCAAGTTCAGGAAACACAGAGGGTCCCAATCAAGATGAACCCAAAGAGGCCTACTCCAAGACACATCTTAATTAAAATGCCACATTATAGACAAAGAGACAATCTTAAAGGCAACAAGGGAGAAACAGAAAGTAACATAAAACAGAGCTCTAATAAGGCTTATCAGGGGATTTCTCAAAAGAAACACTACAAGCCAGAATGGGTTGGCATGAAATATTCCAGATAATGAAAAGCCAGGACCAACAACCAAGACCACTTTATCCAGCAAGACTCTCATTTAAAATAGATTGTAAAATAAAGAGCATCCCAGACAAAAGAAGGCTAAAAGAGTATGCCTCCAACAAACCAATATTGCAAGACATGCTAAAGGGACTGCTATAAAAAGAAGAAGAAAGAGAGAGAGACAGAGAGAGAGAGAGAGAAGCCCAGGTATGGAATAAATGGCAATGAATAAGTACCTATCAATAATAAACTTGGATGTAATTGGGTTAAATGCTCCAATCAAAAGACTTTGGGTAGCTGAATGGATAAGAAAACATGACCTACATATATGCTGTCTACAGGAGACTCACCTCAGAAAAAAAGATCTACACAGACTGAAAGTGAAGGGATAGAAAAAAATATTACAAGTAAATGGACATTAAAAAAAAGTGAAGGTAGCAGTACTTACATCAGACAAAATAGATTTCAAAACAAAGGCCATAGAAAGAAACAAAGAACACTTCATAATGATTAAGGGAAGCATCCATCAAGAAGATATAACCATTGTAAACATACAGTACCCAGCAAAGGAGCACCCAAATAAGGAAAATCTTGGAGACTTCAAGAAAGATATAAACAGCAATATACTTATAGTAGGGGATTTTAACATGTCATTGTCAACAATGGATAGATCTTTCAAAGAATCAGCAAGGATATTGTGGCACTGAATGATACTCTAGATCAAATGGACTTAATTGATTTACAGAACCTTTCACACCAAAGAAGCAAAATATATTCTTTCCAAATGCACATGGGACATTTTCAAAGATAGACACAAAACAAGTCTTAACTAATACAAGATAATTGAAATCATATCAAGCATTTTCTCAGATCACAATGGTTTGAAACTAGAAACAAGGCTCAAAGGAAAAAAACCTCAAAAACATTCAAATCCATGAATACTGAATAGCATGATATTAAACAATGAATGGGTTAATAACAAGATCAAGGAAGATAAAAAAGTTTCTGGAAACAAATGAAAAAAACACACAACACCCCAAAACCTATGGGACATAGGGAAGGTAGTCCTGAGAGGGAAGTTCATAACAATACAGGTCTATTTAAAAAAAGACAGGAAAATTTCAAATAAACAGTCCAATCCTACACCTAGAAGAACTAGAGGAACAACTATAAATAAAGCCCAGAGTGAGTAGAAGAAAGGGAATAATCAAGATCAGAGCAGAATTAAATTACATAGAGACTAAAACAACTCAAAAGATGAATAAATCCAGGAGCTGGTTCTTTGAAAAGATAAACAAAGTCAACAAGCCTTTAACCAGATTCCTCAAGTGAAAAAGAGAGAGGATCCAAATAAATAAAATCAGAAAAAAAAGAGGAAAAATTGCAACCAATACCAAAAAAATACAAAAGACTTTCAGAAATTACTATGAACTATATGCCTCTAAATCTGACAACCTGTGAAATTTCTAGAAACATATAATCTTCCAAACTGAATCAAGAAGAAGCAGAAAGCGTAAATAGACTGACAACAGCTGGTGAAATTGAAGCAGTAATAGAAAAACTCCCAGCACGTAAAAGCCCTGGTCCAGACAGCTTCACGGGCGAATTTTAGCAAACATTTAGGGAAGAGCTCATTCCTACCCTGCACAAACTATTCCAAAAAATTCAAGGAGAAGAAAGACTCCCAAACACTTTTTATGAGGGCAGTATTATCTTAATTCCAAAACCAGATAAAGGTACAACAAAGAAAGAATACTACGAGCCAATATCACTGAGGAATATAGATACTAAAATCCTGAACAAAATATTGGCAAACCAGATCCAGCAATACATTAAAAATATCATACATTGTGATTAAATGGGATTCATCCCAGGGATGAAACAATGGTGCAGTATTCACCCATCAATAAATGTAATATATCACATAAATATAATGAAAGATAAAAATCACATGATCATATCAATAGATGCTGAAAAAGCATTTGATACATTACAGCACCCATTTATGATAAAAATCCTGAGCAAAGTGGGAATAGAGGGAGCATACCTCAACATAATAAAGACCATATATGAGAAACTTATAGCCAACATCATACCCAGCAGGCAACAACTCAAAGCTTTCCCCCTAAAATCAGGAACATGATGAAGGTGTCCACTTTCACCAATTCTAGTCAACATACTATTGGAAGTTCTAGCAACGGAGATCAGACAAGAAAAAAAAATAAAAGACATCCAAATAGGAAATAAGGAAGTAAAACTATCATTGTTTGCAGATGACATAATAGTATATATAGAAAACCCCATAGGCTCCACCAAAAAACTACTCGACCTAATAAATGAATTTGGCAAACCAAAGGGATACAAAATCAATATTAAGAAATTGAAGGCATTTTTGTATGCCAACAATGAACTACCAGAAAATGAAACAATGGGAAGAAAACCATTTATGATAGCAACAAGAAAAAAGAAAGTACCTAGGAATATACTTAACCAAGAAGATAAAAGACTTATGCTCAGAAAACTACACAACACTGAAGACAGAAATTAAGGAAGACACAAATAAATGGAAATATATACCCTGTTCATGGATTAGAAGAATTAACATCATTAAAATAGCCATACTACCCAAAGCAATCTATACATTTAATGCAGCCCCAATGAAAATACCAAAGACATATTTCACAGATATGGAACAAATATTTCAAAAATTTATATGGAACTATAAACAAACTCAAATAGCCTCAGGAATTTTGAGAAACAAAACTGAAGTAGGAAGGACCAAAATACCTAATATCAAATTATATTACATGGCCACTGTGATCAAAACAGTCTGGCACTGGCATAAGAACAGACACATGGTCAATGAAACAGAATGGAGAACCCAAAAATAAACCCATGTCTCTATGGTCAATTAATATTTGACAAAAGGGGGCAGGAGCATAAAATGGAGCAAAAATAGACTTTTCAATAAATGGTGCTGGGAGAGCTGGATAAGTACATGCAAAAAAAAAAAATGAAACTAGACCATCAACTTAACCATAAACCAAAATAAACCCAAGATGGATAAAAGACTTAAATACAAGTCATGACACCACAGAAATCCTAGAGGAAAACATAAGCAGTAAAATTTCAGATATCCCATGCAGCAATATCTCCACCAATATATCTCCTAGGGCAAAGGATGTTATAGAAAGAATAAACAAATGGGACTACATCAAGTTTAAAAGCTTCTGCAAGGCTAAAAGCAACATCAACAAAAATGAAAAGAGAACCAACTGTATGGGAAAACATATTTTCTAATTATACCTCAGACAAGGGTTTGATCTCCAAAATATATAAAAACTCACATGACTCCACTCCAGGAAAACAAACAATACAATTTAAAAAATGGGCAAAGGAACCTAACAGACACTTCTCCAAGGAGGATATACAGAGGGCCCATAGACATGGGAAAAAATGCTCAACATTGCTAGTCATCAGAGCGATACAAATCAAAACCACAATGATAGACCACTTCACACTGATCAGAATGGCCATCATAAACAAATCAACAAACCGCAAGTACTGGTGAGGTTGTAGAGAAAAAGAAACCATAATTCACTATTGGTGGGAATGCAGACTGATGCAGCCACTGTGGAAAACTGTATGGAATTTCCTCAGAAAACTAAAAATGGAACTGCCTTTTGACCAGCAATTCCACTGCTGGGATTATACGCTAAGAATTCCGAAACACCAATTCAAAAGTACCTATGCACTCCAATGTCCATAGCAGCACAATTTACAATAGCCAAGTGCTCGAAGCACTTGGTTACTAAGTGCCCATCAGTAAACGAGTGGATCACAAAGCAGTGGTACATTTACACAATGGAATACTATGCAGCAGAAGAAAGAACCCCTACCCTTTGCCACAGCATGGATGGAATTGGAGTGTTATGCTAAGCGAAATAATCCAGGTGGTAAAATACAAATACTATATTATCTCACCTATGAGTGAAACGTAAGGTAGAAAACAAATGATCAAAGGAGAACCAGAGACATGGAAATAAGGAACAAACTGACAGTGACCAGCAGGAAGGAGCGACAGGGATAAGGAGAGGAAAGAAGGGGAAGGGTCTGCTCAAGGAAAATGTATAAAAGACCCCTGGTAATGGACAACAGGGTGGGGATTGACTGAGGCAGTGGGGAGTGGCCAGGGCAGGGGAGAAAAATGTGGGGAAGTTGGAACTGTAATTGAATGGCAACAAAATATTTTTTTTCAAATTTTCCACATGAATTAAAAAATTTTACAAAAATATATTTTTCACAAGTAAACTACTAGGTCTACCCAGAGGTATCCAGCCATGTTATATGAAAACTAGAGACATTTATTGAAAAAGATACAAGATACAAGAAATATTGTACATAGGACAATAATGCCTTAGTTCCCTTCAAAGTAGGCACCTTGGGACCTCACACAGTTCTCTCAGTCATCATCACCTGCCTCAATGTATTTTCTTGAATCTTATTTGTGGTCTGGAATCTCCTCCCTTTCAAAGGTGATTTTAATTTGGGGAAAAGCCAGAAATTGCAGGACACCAGATCTGAGTTGTAGCGGGGCTGAGTCACCTGGGTGATTTGATGTTTTGCCAAAAAAAACTGCATGAGATGTGATACATGAGCAAGCATGTTGTGATGAAGCTGCCAGTCACCAGTTGCCTATAGCTGTGGCCTTCTGAATCATCTGAATAGATTCTGTGGAGGAATGTTCAAGCTTAATGCAAAATTTGATGTAGATTCATTGCTCTAGTTACTCCGTCATTTTGAATGTGACGGCCACAGAGTACACATGCTCACTCAACTGTGTCTACCACCCCCATTAACTAGTACAGTGAAGTCATCATTGTTCATGTATGCACATTTCAGTCCACCCTCCTTGGCTGCCAGGTTATATTGAATGTGCAAAAACTGTTCTCATTATCTTAATAATGGTTGAAATTTCTCCAGACAGACCTTGTATAACAAAACTGTATAACATTTACAATAAACATAAAAGTGAATTTGTTTCTAAATGAAACTCATAGAAAGTCACTCAAACTCATAGAAATTCAGAAAGTGATTAAAAAAGATACTCAACTCTAGGTTATCTGTTATAATTATTGACCAAATTTTAATGGAATTAATGAAATAAGCATTAGTGTTTTAGAAAAGTACATTAAAGCTCATATGGTACTTGAGAATTATTGCCCAATTGTCAATGTAGACATCTTAATGGATTACTTGAGACACACTAGGTGGGAAGGAAATTGATATTTACTGAGTACTTACTATATGACCAGTACCATTATAGTCACTTGATATTTTTACTAAAAACAACAACCCTAACCCTTTTTCGTTTCAGTCATTGTTTGGACATTTTGTGAACCTCAAAGCAGAAGATGACATGGCCATTGGAGCCCCTCAAATGCTTACCATGTCAAAGAGGACACAAGGTAATGCATACATATAAAATGAGAAGTTCTATAAGGCTGTGGTTGGTGTGGCTCAGTGGATTGAGTGCTAGTCTGTGAACCAGAGGGTTGCTGGTTTGATTCCCAGTCAGGACACATGCCTAGGTTGCAGGCCAGGTCTCCGGTGGGGGGTGCTCAAGAGGCAACCAGACATTGATGTTCTCTTTTTCCCTCCCTTCCCCTTCTCTAAAAAATAAATAAATAAATAAAATCTTAAAAAAAAAAAGAGAGAAAGAGAGAAATGCCATGAGAAGTACAAAGTGTACTTATGAGCTAAGAAGAGAAAAATTATTTAAGTCCAGCAGGTGTGATAGATGATAGTTTTTATTTTTTTTATTATTATTCAAGTATAGATGTCTCCATTCTCCCCACACCACTACCCCTCGCCGCACTTGTCACCACCTCCCATTCTCGAACCTACCCGCTTTGGCTTTGTCCTTGTGTCCTTTCCACATGTTCCTTGACAGCCTTCCCCTATATTCCTCCATTATCCCTCTTCCCTCCCCTCTCGTGACTGTTCTTTATTTCAATGTCCCTGGTTATATTTTGCTTGCTTGCTTGTTTTTTTGATTAGGTTCCACTTATAGGTGAGATCATATGCTATTTGTCTTTTTCTGCTTTGCTTATATCATTTAGCATAATGCTCTCCAGTTTCATCCATGCTGTTGTGAAGAGTAGTAGCCTTTTCTTTCTTTCTGCTGCGTAGTATTCCATTGTGTAAATGTACCATAGTTTTTTTTTGACCCACTTATATACTGATGGGCACTTAGGTTGCTTCCAGCACTTGGCTATTGTAAACAATGCTTCTATGAACATTAGGGTGCATAGGTCCTTTTGAATTGGTATTTCAGAGTTCTTAGGATATAATCCCAGCAGTGGAATTGCTGGTCAAAAGGCAGTTCCATTTTTAGTTTTCTGAGGAAATTCCATATGTTTTTCCACAGTGGCTGCATCAGTCTGCATTCCCACCAACAGTGCACTGGGGTTCCCTTTTCTTCACAACCTCACCAGTACTTGCTGTTCGTTGATTTGTTTATGATGGCCATTCTGATGGGTGTGAAGTGTTATCTCATTGTGATTTTAATTGCATTTCTCTGATGGGAAGCCATGCTGAGCATCCTTTCATATGTCTCTGTATATTCTCCTTGGAGAAGTGTCTGTTCAGTTTCTTTGCCCATTTTTTAAAAAGGTTTTTTGTCTTGCTGGAGTGGAGTCATGTGAGTTCTTTATTTATTTTGGAGATCAAACCCTTGTCCGAGGGTTTTCTATATATATTTTAAAATATTTTTTTGAGGAAATTCCACACTGTTTTCCACAGTGGCTGCATTTTATTATATATATATTTTCTAATACAATTAGTTCCCTTTTCATTTTACTGATGTTTTCTTTAGCCATGCAGAAGCTTTTTGTTTTGATAAGGTCCCTTTTTTTATTCTTTCCTTTTTGTCCCTTGCTCTAGGGGATATATCAGTGAAAATATTGCTGCATGGAATATCTGAGAATTTCCTGCCTATGTTCTCCTCTAAGACTTTTATGGTATAGTGACTTATAGTTAAGTCTTTTATCCACCTTGACTTTATTTTTGTGTATAGTGTAAGTTGGTGGTTGTTTCATTTTTTTTTTACATGTAACCTGTTCAGCTCTCCCAACACCATTTGTTGAAGAGGCTATTTTTACTCCATTTTATGCTTCTGCCTCCTTTGTCAAATATTAATTGACCATAGAGACATGGGTTTATTCCTGAGCTTTCTATTCTGCTCCATTGAACTATGTGTCTGTTCTTGACTGTTCTGATTACAGTGGCCTTGTAATGTAGTTTAATATCAGGTATTGTGATTTCTCCTACTTTGTTCTTTCTCAAAATTACTGAGGCTATTCAGAGTCATTTATGGTTCCATATACATTTTTGTAATGTTTGTTCTCTATCTGTGAAAAATGTCATTGGTATTTTGATAGGGATTGAGCTGAATCTATAAGTTGCTTTGGGTAGTATGGACATTTTGATGATGTTAATTCTTCCAATCCATGAACACTACATATGCTCCCATTTATTTGTGTTTTCCTTAATTTCTTTCTTCAGTGTTCTATAGTTTTCTGAGTACAGGTCTTTTACCTCCTTGGTAAGGTTTATTCTAGTTACTTTACTTTTTCTTGTTGCTATAGCAAATGGGATTTTTCTCCTGATTTCTGATTCTGATATTTTGTTGTCGGTGTACAAAAATGCCTTCAATTTCTGAATATTGACTTTGTATCCCACTGTTTTGCCAAATTCATTTATTAGGTCGAATAGTTTTTTGGTAGAGCCTATAGGGTTTTCTATGTACATTATCATGTCATCCACAAACAGGGATGGTTTTACTTCCTCTTTTCCAATTTGGATGACTTTTATTTCTTTTTTTTTTTTGTCTGACTGCTGTAATTTTATGTTGAATAGAAGTAGTAAAAGCATTCATTCTTATCTTGTTTGGATGATAGGTTTAAGATGAGGGAATGTATGATGTTGAATGTCTTTTCAAATACTTTCCATCTGCATATCATCTACGGTATCTGTTAAGATCTTTTGTCCACTTTTTAATTGTGTTGTTCATTTTCTTATTGATGAGTTTCAAGAGTCGTTTGTGTATTTTGCATAAGTCTTGTATCGGATGTAATTTTCACAAGTATTTTTTCCAGTCTGCAGCTCACCTTCTCATTCTCTTGACATTACCTTTTGTAAAGCAATAGTTTTTAATATTAGTGAAGTTCAGCTTACCTTTTATTTCATGGATCATGCCTTTGGTACTGTGTCTAAAAAGCCATTGCCATACCCAGCGTCATCTAGGCTTTGTCTTATGTTGTATCCCAAGAGTTTTGTGTTTTACATTTAGGTCAATGATCCATTCTAAGTTAATTTTTGTGAAGACTAGAAGGTCTGTGTCTACATTCATTTTTCTGAATACGGATGTCCAGTAGTTCTATCTCCATCTGTTGAAAAGATTCTCTTTGTTCCATTGCATTGTCTTTATTCCTTTGTCAAAGATCAGTTGACTATATTTTTATGAGCCTATTTCTCAGCTCTTTATTTTGTTCCACTTACCTATTAGTCTATTTTTTCATCAGTACCACACTACTTGATTATTGCCACTTCATAATAAGCTTTGAAGTCAGGCAGTGTTAGTCCTACAACTTTGTGCCTCTCTTCTTAATATTGAGTTGGCTATTCTGAGTCCTTGCCTGTTAAATCCCCTCAATTTTTATTTGTCTGAGAAATTTTTTATTTCTTTTTCACCTTTGAAGTAGAGTTTTTCAGAGTACAGAATATTAGGTTGATCTTTTTCCTCTCCACACTTTATTTCACCTCACTCTTTTTGCTTGCATGGTTTCTGGGAAGAAGTCAGGTGTATTTCTTATCTTTGCCCCTCTATTGGTAAGATATTTTTCTTGTGGATTCTTTCAAGATTTTTTATAGGACTAGATGTAGATTCTTTTGGCATTTATCCTGTTAGGTGTCCTCGGAACTTCCTGGATGTGTAGTTTGGTGTCTGACATTGATTTGAGGGGAATTTCTCAGTCATCATTCCTTAAAATATTGCTTCTGTTCCCTCCCTCCCTCCCTCCATCCATCCATTCCTTCCTTCCTTCTTTCTTTCCTTCTTCTCTTCTCCTTTTAATGTTCCCACTAGGCATTTGTTATAGCTCTTACAGTCTTCCCACAGTTCTTGAATAGTATCTTCTTTTCTTCCTCTTTTTTTCTCTGTTCTTTTTAGTTTAGAAAAGTTCTGTTGTCATATATCAATCTCAGAGATCCTTACTTAATTTATGTCCATCTATTAATGAATCAATTTAAAATCATCCTTTATTTCTATCTTTAGCATTAGAAATGTTAGAAGTATTCTTATATCTAACATTTCTTTTATATTCTTTCTTAGAATTTCTCCGCTCACATTATCCATCTGTTCTTCCATGTTTTCTACCTTTTCCATTAAAATCCTTGGCATTTGAATTATAGTTTTTTATGATGGTATTTCTAACATACCTGCTATATATGACTCTGGTTCTGATGTTTGTTCAGTCTCTTCAAAGTGCGTTTTTGCCTTTTAATTGCCTTCTACTTCTTGGCTGTAAGGTATATTGTTTAAATGTACTACAGTAAATAGGTCTTTAATAATGAAGTGGTGAGGTGTGTGCAGTAGAAGTGTTCTATAATTCTATGATCATGCTCAGTCCATGCTCCTGGAATTGAACTTGACTGTGCTTCGCAGGTTTTTACCCCTGCATATGGGACAGAATGGCTGAAGCCCAGAGTTATGTAATTTCCTAAGTAGGTTAAGCTCTGATAAAAACTGTAAGCAGAAAAAAGTTTCTCCCGAGGAAGGGCCTTATGAATAGAATGGACTTCTCAAACACATTTCAAATTGTTACTTTCTCCGCTTCCTGCTGGAAGCAGCAGGGCATTTTTCTTCAGTCTTCTGTGATAACCTGGTCATGCTCTTGGGTGTAAAATTCACAAAAGTCAGGGGGACCCCACCAATGACCACGTCCAGCTTTTTACTTGTTGATAGGATATAGTGACTTGCAAGATGTTCACGTGCTGAACCAGAAACCAAAGTTTCTGCTTATCTAACATATGTATAATTTTTGGTGATGTGTTTGTTTATATGTTTTTCTATTTATTAAATTTTTTCTGTTATTATTGAATTTTGATATTTTTATGTATTATGAATACGAACCCTTTATCAGACAAATGTTTTGCAAATAGTTTCTCCCAGTTTGTGGCCTGCCTTTTTATTATTATCTTTTAATCTTTATTGTATTTTTTCCATTACCATTTAGTCCCTTTATACCTTCCTCCTCCAGGCAACCACCACACTGTTGTCCATGTCCATGGGTCCTTTTGCCTTTTTGCTCTATCCTTCCACCCCCACCTCCTCCACTAGCTGTCATCCTGCTCTCCATCTATGAATCTGTCCCCATTTTTCTTGTTAGTTCAGATCATATTTTTGAAGAGAAATTCTAATTTTGATGAAATTACAGGAATTAAGACAGTGTGATATTGGTGTAAAGATAGAAAAATGAATCAATGAAATGGAACAGAAAATCCAGAAATAGATCCACATTTATTTTGACCACTGATTTTTAGCAAAGGTACAAAAACTATTCAGGGAATAGAGGATAATTTTTTTGAAAATTAGCATTGAAGTAATTGGTTATCCATATGCAACAAAAAGAATTTTAGTCTTTTCCTGATACTACATATAGTAATTAACAGAATAATGATCATTGACCTAAATATAAAGCCTAAAATTATAAAACTTCCACAAATACATAGGAGGAAATTCTGCATGTCTTTCAGTATCATAATAATGATACTGAATGATCCATTAAAAATTAAATTAGACTTTTTATTATTGATTAGTTTTCTATTTATAAAATAAGAATTAGCTTTAGAAAATATTTTCTTAAAGTATATGTTTTCTGTATTTGTTAAAAAAGAGAAGGGCAGGTGGAATGGGATGGGTTGGATTTTGTCCTTGATGTTCACATATTAAGAGTAAAAAAAAATGTCTATGAGTTGTTTAGATCAGTCCTGAAATATAATAATTTCTAAGAATTATAGAAAGCTAATTCTTATATGTAGAAATGTTGACTAAATCTTCTCACCATGAACTTTAAAAAATTCTGCTAGAAAGGTAACTAAACAAGGAGGAACTTCCCTTATCCTAAAATCAGGGGCTTTTTGCTTGTTTAAAGGGTTGATTGATTGACAGTTTATGTACATGTCTAACAACAGGAGAATGGGTAAATAAACTTATATTTCAATATAGTGAAGTACAATAGAGCAACTAAAAAGAATAAACTAGAGCTACTATATGAAAGAGAAAATATCTAGCAACTTAAAAACAATACTAATTAAATAATTAAAAAAACTATTCTATACATACCACGTAATATGGTTTATAGGAGCATAAGAATAAATATGGTAATAACAATATGTAGTACCAAAAATAACCTCTAGGTAGGCTTCAATTATGTTAGGAGTTTTATTTGTCTCTTTAATATATATGTTTTTAAATTCTGAATAAAATAAGATAGCTGTTAAACATTATAAAGCTAGGTGGTGGATTCCCAGGTTTTTTAAAGTATTATTTTATGATATTTTTGAAATACTGCATAATAAAAGTGCAGAAAAATAACATAATTTTACAAAAAATTTTAAAAATTTTAAATTTTAATATAAATTCACTGCTATTGCTCAAGGAATTAATGATATAGTTATATTCACAATAACATTTTAATTGTAATGTTAATACTTACAGTTTTCATAGTTATAGATTAAATTATAGAGTTTTTAAGATGGAAGGAAACTCATTGTTTACTTAGCTCAATTTCTTTATTTTTTGATGTTGGAACTAAATCCAAGAAAGTAAAGTGGACATACCCTAAGTTCAGTAGTCTACTCAGAAAAGCATATGTTATTTTGATTGTTACAATGGGTTGTTTTGAGAAAAAACAAATACATTTTTTACTTTATCACTGATGATTTATTTGCTCAATGACTCCATCTTGGGAGGCCATAAACAAGGGGGAAGGGAATTTTGGTTTTGATAACAACCCTACAATTGAAAAATCATTGAAGTTTGGATACTAATTCTTGCCCCTCACTCTCCCTCAATCTATAAAATAAAAATAAAGATTGTGATGATAAATATAATTAATGCCATGAATGTAGCAATATTTCCAGGAAGGCAGCTTGGTTTTATATAAAGAAAGTGGGACTGGGAAAAAAGTGAAACTTGTATTTAATTCCTAAATCTTTTATAAGCTGCTTGTGGTGATCGGTCATGTCTGTTTTTTTTCTATACAGCATATATGTTTCTTCTAATTTGGTTAAATTAGTTAAAAATATACTCTGGATAGCATATTGGGGGGAATTTTTGAATCCCCCTTTCAAATTAAAAAAGCCCAAAAATGTTTTTCAATAAGATAGACTTAAATCCTCTGCTTTGTGAGTTTTAGTTCATTTTTAGCTCTGAATATCATCCCTATGCTGTCATTGGCATTATGTTTATTTTTCTTATTTTACAACATGATTTTATAGTAACATAGTAAGCACTGTTGAGATAAGACAATATGGCACTAAGTGATTAAATGGACAATAAAAAAGTCAGGCTTATTCAATATTACTATGACTTTCAATTATATAGTTCCTTGTAAATGAATCATGTATAGTTATTTACTAAGAGATCTTGATATCTTTTGTCACTTTCAAAAACTGGTCTTAAACAGGTTGGCACTTATTAAGAAATTGCCCTTCAACTTTTCTCAGCCCATCTCATTGAGAATTTCTGGTTGTATATCATAGAGCAAGGATGTGAACACTTTCAGAACGAGAGCATGAGGTCTGGACTGCCCTGCCATGGATGGAGGGCTGCATTTTGTCCTTGATGTTCACATACTAAGAGTAAAAAATATGTCTATGGACTATTTAGATTAGTCTTGAAATATGACCATATCTAAGAATTACAGAAAGCTAATTCTCATGTGTAGACATGTTGACTAAATCTTAAAATCCCTCCCCTCCCCCCCCCCCCCCCCCTTTTTTTTTTTTTTTTTTAGGAGATCCTTCTCACCATGAATTTAAAAAACATCTGCTAGGAAGGTAACCAAAGATACTACATTTTATGAGGAAAAAAAAAAAAAAGCTAGAGGTAATCATGTGCAAAGCTTATTCATTACTAAGTACTGAGCACACTTTGGTTCATTCTCAGAGTAACCTGGTAAGCTAGGTAATATTATCTCCATTTATAGATGAGGGACTTAAGGCTTAGAGAGTTTCACTCTACAGTATAGTTGCTGACCTCTTTTTCATGGAGGATACATTCTGAGACCCCGAGTGGATGCCTGAAACTACACAGAGGACCAAACAATATCTGTGTTTTTCCTATATAGGCATGCCTCCAATAAAGGTTAATTTATAAGTTAATCATCGGTCAAAGCTTAACAATAATAATTAATAATAAAATAGAAGAGTTATAACAATATACTGTAATAAAAACTATGTGAATCTTCTCTCTCTCACTCTCTCTCTCTTTCTCTCTGTCTGTCTATAAGTGACTAATGAGCAGGTGGCATATCCATTGTGGATACACACTGGACAAAGTGATGGTTCACATCCAAGGCTGGATGGAACAGGATGATGTGGAATGGTGAGAAATTTCATAAGGTTACTTAGCACAATTTAAAATTTATGAATCGTTTATTTCTGGATTAAACGATTATTTCAATCGTTTATTGAATCGTTCATTCAATATCTTCAGTCTGTGGTTGTGCACAGGAAACTAACCACAGAAAGTGAAACTGTGGATGAGGGGGTGCTACTATACTTGTAAAGTTTACTGTTTTATGTAAAGATCAGAATCAATAAATGGCAGAACCAAAATTAATACAGAGATCTAACTAAATCCTAAGTACTTCTCGACACTGTGTCCAAAGTAAAGGGGCTTGGTTATGAATATCCATAAATTCATACTCCATAATTTTAATAAAAAGGGTTAACTCATGGAGTTACACTTTTATTTCAAAAGGTAGAATTTCTTTTTATGTGTATGGTGTATTTTGTTTTTTGCACTTGAAATACTTCTAAAACTTCTCTTAGTTTATAATGTGTTGAGCAGGATGGAATGTTGCTGAATAATGTTTTCATTAGGCTTCTGTCGGATGCCCGGGGGGTCGGGAAATGCCCCCTCTGATATCACCACTTTTGCCCCACCCTCCAACATTTTAATCTCCTCACTGAGTATTTTCTGGATAGATTTTATAGTAGCTATTAGTTCAATTTTTGACCAAATGAAAGCTTTTAATTGGAGTAGCCCAGACAAATGAGTTGTATTATAAATTAATTTTGTAATAAAGTAACTAATTTTACAATTAATTGTGTAACAAATTTGCTCTCTGGAGATTTTTAAAAATTGGAACATTCGTTTGCTGGAAAATCAGTATACCTAAATATGTTATTAAGTAAAATTTGATACATTTAATACAATCATACTTGGTACACTTTAAAAAGGTCTATATCTCGGTAAACTAAAAATTTCCAACAGATTTTTTTTCTGACTTTAAACTGTATTATTTAGATAATTATCTATGTTTCCACTTTATTTCTTGTTCTTCATGCCTTCATATGGCATAAGGTTCAATAAACCTTTATGATTATCTAATTATTTTCCTTGTATGTAGAGAAGCTATGTTTCATTGGAAACACACCAAAACATGAAAGAAAAGATCTTTCTGTAATTTTACTGAAATGGGGAAATATTACTTATTAAAACTAATAAAGCTATTAAAGCAAGGACTTTTTCTCATGCTCCAGCACCGAGAGTAGTCCTTGGCACAAAGAATGAGTTCAACAGAGCTGGTTCATATTGGGCAGTTCCTAAAGCCTGTAAATCATGCTTTATGGAGATCTGTCTTCTCACAGTTTAAAATATTCTGTTACATCTAATCTTGTAGGAGTGCTGTTTTTCTTTGGAACATTCTCTGGTTAATAGACTTCAACAACTTTCTACCCCTACTCCAATAAATAGCATTCTTACATTATTCTTTAGTTTCCATTTCCAGGGAGTATATTAAGCAATCTTTGATGCCATAATTATACCATAAAAGAAAAAGTCAGTATCAAAGTTAATGACAATCTAAATCATGTATTACTCTTAAGGATAAAAGATTAATATCTAGATATACACTTATATACATTCATGTTATATATACATGTGTTTTACACATATATACATATGTGCATGTATTTAATAATATAAATCCAGTAAAGTTATAAATATTTTAATTTTTCTTCTCTTGTATTTCTTTTTTCTTTTAATGTACTATTTTTGAGGGAAAAAATTAACAATGGAAGCAATCTAAAAACAACTATAGAATGCTACATTTCAGGCAGCAGCAACTATGGACTTATCTCCTTGGCTCATTTCTATTTCCTATACTTTAATTATTTGCAAGAGATGCTATGTGGAAGAGAAGTGTGTACATTCCATGACTTGAGTATTTAATATCCAGTTACAAGTTTCTAAAATATTTGAATTTTTATCTTTCCTGCCTTTTTTTTCTTAAATCTTTCTCTCTACATGTTTATAAGACAGAAATAGGTCTACGAATAGCATCATCCACAGACATGTTCATTTACCTATCTGTGAATAAATACAGAGGAAGAGCACTTATGTTTTTTGTACACTTATTACATTCATAATTAAACCATATAGACTTGTACTTTCTGTAAGTTAGAGTGATCACATATTGACAAGTTCATGTGGTTTCAATTAATCACAATTTTCTTTCTACTGGTAGTCTATGACATTGAAACATTTCCTCTTTTTATGGTTAATGAAACTATATTCAGTATATGCAGAACTGTTCAGAATTCTAAAGCTGATTAGCGTTCTATTTTCTAGTTTAGGTAACCCAATCAGTTAAGGCACTACACTACTGAGCAAATTAATTTTTTAATTTGAGCAGAGGTAGATTATTAATTACAATGAAGAGTAGGTAAAGAAATATTGATTTTTCCTTGCTCATTCAAGGTTTATTTCTCTTATAACAACTTTTTCATCTATCAACTTCCTTAGTATCCCAAAATATACACTTTTTACTCTTTTCATTTTATGCAAATCTCAGTTCTCCTACGCACTTTTTATTTTTAGAAGAGTGTTCAGAAAAAATATTTTAAATGGTTGCTATGTTTGCATATCGCTAAGAGATTTTTTCAAAAAACATGTAAAAAAATTCAGTAAAGATATTTTTGTAAAGATAAATGAAATTATTAAAACATTTTTGCTGTAGAATTTATTTGTTTTTTCTCTGCCAAAGTATTTTTTACAAATTATTCACCCCGATTTTATGTATGCAAAGCTCCCTATATACCATGGCAGTCAGCCCCCTACCACTCATATGCACACTATCTCGTAATTCCCATTTGCTGTATTCATACACGTCTAATTAAATACTGATAAAAGTTTTAGAATTATACACAGAGAAAATATGTATTTATTAATATGTTTATTTACTATTTATGAATTTATTGTAGATAGATACAGCTGTTACAGTTCTAGGCACATAATAGGTGCTTATGTTCTCTAAGCATCTGAATAATAAAAAAAAGTGCAGTGTAAATAAAAATGCAAAAACCATATGATTTTTCTCTGTAGGCAGGAGATGGACTCAATATGGTCCTATGGTTTAGACAATTAACTCAGTTTTAAGTAAACTCCTATACAAACTTCACCTCTGCCGTTTATCAGTCTGGTCATACAGAACATGATATAAAATATTTCTAATCCCTAGATTTATTTTATATTAAAATGTGCATAATAGAAAAAACATCTTGACTTTCAGCCAAGATGGAAGTGTAGGTAGATACACTGCCTCTGCACACAACCAAAAGAAGGAAGACCACAAATTTAAAAACAAAACCCAGAACTGCCAGAAAATCAAACTGTATGGAAGTCTGACAACCAAGGAGTTAAAGAAGAAACATTCATTCAGACTGGTAGGAGGGGCAAAGATGGGCACATAAGGTGGAGAGGACGCCCAGCAAGGCTGAAGCTGGAGGACTGGGCAGTGCCAAGTGTGCATGCAGATAAACCAGGGGGAACAACTGGGTAATGAGACAGATCACGCAATCTAGGGTTCCAGTGCAGGAAAAGCAAGCCTCAAAACCTCCAGCTGTAAAAACCTGTGGGGAATGTGGCAGCAGGAGAAACTCCCAGCCTCACAGGAGAGTTCATTGGAGAGAACCACAGGGTCCTAGAATGTACACAAACCCACCCACCTAGGGAATCAGCACCAGCAGGGCCCAATTTGCTTGTGGGTAGCAGGGGAAGTGATTGAAAGCCAGCTGAGAGCTGAGCAAGCGGCATTGTTCCCTTCCTGACCCCTCCCCCACATACAGCACCGCAATGCAGCCATTTGAGTTGCCCTGCCCTGGGGAATACCTAAGGCTCCACCCCATACAATGTAACAGGTGCACCAAGACAAAGAAATATGGCCCAAATGAAATAACAGATCAAAACTGCAGAAATAGAACTAAACAATGAAGAGATAGCCAACCTATTAGAAGCAGAGTTCAAAACACTGGTAATCAGGATGCTCACAGAAATGGTTGAGTATGGACACAAAATGAAGGGAAAAGTGAAGGCTATGCAAAGTGAAATACATAAAAATATATAGGGAACCAACAGTGAAGGGAAGGAAACCTGGATTCAAATCAACGATTTGGAGCAGAAGAAAGAAATAAACATTCGACCAGAACATAATGAAAAAACACGAATTCAAAAAAATGAGGAGAGGCATAGGAACCTCCAGGACAACTTTGAATGTTCCAGCATCTGAATCATAGGGGTGCCAGCAGCAGAGGAAGATCAAGAAATTGAAAACTTATTTGAAAAAATAATGAAGGAGGATTTCCCCAATCTGTCAAAGGAAATGGACTTCCAGGGAGTCTAGGAAGCTCAGAGAGTCCCAAAGAAGTTTGACCCAGGATTAAAAATAAGGAAAGAATCTTAAAAGTATCAAGAGAAAAAGAGACAGTTACCTATAAAGGAGTTCCTATAAGATTTCTCAAAAGAAACCTTACAGGCAAGAAGGGGCTGGAAAGAAGTATTCAAAGTCATGAAAGGCAAGGACCTACATCCAAGATTACTCTATCCAGCAAAGCTATCATTTAGAATGGAAGGGCAGATAAAGTACTTCCCAGGTAAGGTCAAGTTAAAGGAGTACATCACACCAAGCCCTTATTATATGAAATGTTAAAGGGACTTATCTAAGAAAAAGAAGAAGATCAAAACTATGAACAATAAAATGACAACAAACACATCTATCAGCAACTGACCTAAAAAAAAACAAAAACAGAAACAAACTAAGCAAACAACTTGAATGGAACAGAATGGCAAAAATGGAGAGCACATGGAGGGTTATCAGTGGGGAGAGAAGACGGGAGAATGGGGGAAGTTGTATAGGGGATAAAAAGCATTAAGCATAGTTATAAAAGAGACAGAAGCAAGTTAAGAATAGTATAGGAAATGGAGAAGCCAAAGAACTTATATGTACAACCCATGGACATGAATTAAGGGGGGGGGATAATGCTGGTGAGAGGGAGGGTGCAGGGTGGAGGAGAATAAAGTGGAGAAAAGATTGGACAACTATAATAGCATAATCAATACAATCTACTTAAAATGTGCATAATAGTATCTATATCATAGATTTATTGGGAGGATGAAATTAGATAATGAACAATGCCGAATTTCTTTAACAGGTAAAATCAAGGAAAAAAAGATCCAAACATGATTAATAATCACATTAGAAGAGGTTAAATCCAGCTCATGTTTAAGAAATACAAATTAAAGCAACAAAATGCCATTTTACTTATCAGATTGGTAAAGATAAAAAGGGTTGATAATATCTAGTGCTGGTAAGGATGTGGTGAAATGTTTACGCTCCTATGTCTTTGGTAGCAGCATAAATTAGTGTAACTTTTAAGATAAATTTGCCTTATCTTTTAATATTTAAAGTTTCTGTCCAGTGACTCAGCAATCACAGTTCTAGGCATTTACCCTATAAGTCACAAAAGTGAGAGTTGATGTATGTGCCACTTTATTTATTGTAGCAATTCATAAAATGGTGGAAAAAGCTAGAAACAACCAAAATTTTTACCATTCTTCTAATTTTTAAGTAAAACTCACAAGTGTTCCTTCTGAATGGAACCCATTTTCTCTTCCATAGCTATTAAAAGGAATATATATAATAAGAGGAGCATTTTTTTTCTAAATGAGAGAATTTTTTTCCTCAAAATCCTGTATATATATACTCTGTCAACTATAGCTTTTTGGTTACTACAGGAAATTTTTATTATTTTTTGTTGAACTTTTAAGATCATAAAATCCATTTTTAAAGAACTTATACAAAATAGGAGAAGAGTAATAGTTTTCTACTTCAATTTAAAGTAGTGGGTTTAGTGTCAGATATCATCTTCTGTTTTTCATATAAATTTTATAGTAAAGAATATATTCTAATAATCCTAGAAGGAGGTGTGCAAATCAATACAACCTTCTCTTTTACCCAGGTAAAAGTTTAAGGAAAACGCATATGAATCATACATTTCTGTATAATCTGTGCTTTTGTCAAAAGGTTGCCATGACTCATTTATGACTTTCCATAGTTTTAAAACCAGTGCTTTTAATCATAGAAAATCTACTTCATGGTTCTATTATGATGACACTTGAGTCAATAATAGACTCCTTTGTTCATGCACGAATGTTTGTAGAAACAGGACCAATAAAAATTGTCCCTGTTATAACTCTATAATTCAGAATTTTACAGAAAGGAAGAAAGAGATTATAAAAAAAATTGAATGCCCTTATATACACTATGGTGGATGTTACGCACTCTGCTGGGTATCACAGACATCACCTCATTTAATCACCACAACCCCAATACCAGCTACAGCCCAAGAGTCAGGTAGCAGCTAAGGTGGCAGAGGACTAGAATTTGAACCCAAATCCATATGATTCCAAATATCACTAAAAATCACCAAATTTCCATGCAATTCTGACTTAATTCAGTTCAATATTTATCCATATTGTAGCCAGTCTCACAGTACTCAGGACCAGATCCATGGGACAATATTATCTGAAATAAATTCTCTGTTACTCAGTTTAAAAGCAGTAAATTTTGGCATTGAAAAAGAAACAATATCTTTGGATAATTATCAAGAACTGTTTTAACTAATTGTCTATCATTCTCCATATAAGACTAAAGAAAACAGAAATAAAGTCAGTCCTCTGAATATTCAACAACTGTAATAATCATCAGCATCTGAATACCTGAATATTATCTGTTCGGTGGTAGTCTTTTAACATCGTTCTTTACAAGGATTGCTTCAAGTGAATTAACTTTTGCTTGGCCATGTTGAATGATCAGCTTATTTAAACAATTCAAAATATGTCAGGAGATTAATTCTTTAAGAAAAAAATTTACCCTGGCTGGTGTGGCTCAGTGGAGGAAGTGCCGGCCTGTGAATGAGTCGCCGGTTTGATTCCCAGCCCAGGGCATATGCCTGAGTTGCGGGCCAGATGCCCATCAGTGGATGCACGAGGGGTGCACAAGAGGCAACCACACATTGATGTTTCTCTCCCTCTTCTCTCTCCCTTCCCCTCTCTAAAAATAAAAAAATAAAATCTTTTTAAAAACATTATTTTCCTCATCTTTCCTTTGAGGACACTTTTGGGTTAGCTACTTTATTTTAGCTTCCATTTCATTTCACTCTGTGAAGAAAAAAAATAATGATATTTAAAACAAAAGAACACTGCAGAAATTTAGAGAGAATGCAACTGCCATATGTCTTTACGGGTTTTTTTTTAAAGCAAAAAGAGGCTTATAAACAATGGAAATAACTGAGGATGGTGATTCTGGGGGTGGGGGGAATGGAGGAGGGAGTTATAAAGGGGATAAATGGTAATGGAAAAAATACAATAAAAATAAAATAAAATAAATTAGAAACAAAAATATCCCATGTTTTAGCTATATGAAACCTTTTTTATATCATAACACTTGTTTAAAAGTCATGTTATTGATTTCTTAAAATTATTTAACTTGGAAGTTCTGACTCAAAAAATATACATGTATATTTGTATCTCTAACATAAGCAATGCTCTATGACAACTACATAGGGAAAAAACTTGAACCAGTTTTTTCTGGTATGTACCAGTAGTCATTGATCTGTTATCTTAGTTTATTAATTTTCTTGATGTCCCTCTTTTATTGTCTCCCATAAGTGCCTGTATTGCAGAAAGAGAGGAAATTTGGTGTGATTAATTTATGTAGTTTTTATCTTTTATTAAAGTCCTAATGTAGGTACCTACTATCTTTATTACTTCAAACACCATACACTCCTGAGTTCCTGTTTGGAAACCATAAAAGTAAATAATTGTAACGTACAATTGATATTAATTGGAATTCTATGAATTCAGCAGATTGAGTTCCAAAACACAGGGTGTGGCGAAAGTATGTTTACAGTTGTGAGTATGAGAAACACTTTACTTTTGTATTATTACTTATTAATTATTGTATTATTTTTCCATATGAACAACTGTCAAACTACTTTTGCACCATCCTGTATATTCTCTGGTATTTATTAAGAGGTTTAACTAAGTCCAGCTTGTTTTCTGGAACTCATGTACTGTGAATTTCACTCTGAGGGCTTAAATACTTTGGTTTTGATGTTGCTTAGGGCACCAAATCAATATACTGAGGTTTCTCTCGAACACCGAATTGTCTGAATTGAACACTGAATTGAAGAAAATGAAAAAAAAATATGTCTCTTATATTTACCAGTTCCTTCACTCATTTTCTGGCTCCTCCTCTGCTTAAATTTAGCCATTTCTTAAGCATCTGTCCGTGGCCTTCATCTTTGCATGTGCCCCTTGTCATTTATTGATAGGAAGATACTATCATTTATGTTCCCATTCAACTACATCTCTGAGCAGAGCAGTCCTGGTTTCAGAATCGTTGCTCTTTGGATCCACATTTCTGAACGTTTACTGGATATGGAGCAAACTGAATTCATGATCTGCTCTCCATATTCTGTCACTAATTTACTAGTTTTGAACCAATTATTGAACATAATAGTAATTACACATTAACCAGCTACTATTGTAAGCATTTTGCATGCACTGTCCATTGAATTCTTACCACAAACAGTAAAAGATTTGCTATAACTCTTGATGTACAAAAAAGGAAACAGAAACTTAAGAAAGTTAAGATAAAACTACTCAAAGCTGAAACAGCTAATGAGAGACAGGGCTGGGACTTCAACCCAGTTGGTTCTGCCTCCAAAGCTTGGGTATTTGACCAAACTAGTCTCTTTGAAATCACCTTCCTCACCCAGATTTGAAACCTCAGATATATCTTTGATGTTATCATCTCTTTTACTTTGTGCAATTATATGTTGCTAGTCTAAAGTTAAATAAAAGATAAAATTATTAAGCTTCATGAGAATAGAAGGTATCAAGCCATGTAATATTAAAACTAGAGACATTTATTGAAGAAGATGCAAGATAAAAGAAACATTGTACATAGGACAATGATACCTCAGTCCCCTTCAAAGTAGGTGCCTTGGGACCTCACACAGTTCTCCACGTCACCATCAGCAACCGCATCGTGTTTTCCTGAATCTCGTCGACAGTCTGAAATCTTTTCCCTTTCAAAGGTGATTTTAGTTTTGGAAAAGCCAGAAGTCACAGGGCACCAAATCTGGCCTATAGGGGGGCTAAGTCACAAAAAAACTCTGCATGAGATGTGATGCATGAATGGGAACCTTGTCATGATGAAGCTGCCAATCACCACTTACCAATAGTCGCAGCCTTTTGAATCATCTGAATAGTTTCCACAGAGGAATGCTCAAGCTTCATGCCAAATTTGACACAGATTCATTCAGTCTTTTTGAATACAATGACCACACAGTACATGTGCCAAATGCTCACTGAATGGCTTCTTCTGCAAGTACTAACCAGTACAGTGAAGTCATCATTTTTCATGCATGCCCATTCCAGTCCACTCTCCTTGGCTGCCAGGTTACATCAATGTTATGCAAACTGTTCTTGTTATGTTAACTATGGGCTTTTTCCAGACAGATATGCCAGACATACATATATACATAATGCTTATACATATTTACATAAGTGTTGACAGTGCCTTGTATAGTCCTGAGAATTAAGTTCAAAATCAAATGTGTTTGTTGAGTAAATGAAAGTCATTTGAATTCTGTCAAAATTTATCTCCTACATCTACCTCTTTCATGCATTTACTTCAACTATCACAGCTCAGAACTTTCAACACCTTGACTTCTGTTTTTCTAGAAGTCTTCACTGTCCTAGTTTCAGCCACTCCCCATATCCAGGTGCTTACAACACATTGCTCTTTGAGGAGACTTTCAAAACGTGAAGTTCTAAACCCTCACTCAAAATCTCACTCACTGCACATGGAATAAAAAATCGTAACCTATCCTTCAATGCTTCTAAGAATAACATTTTATTTTCCTAACGTTTCAGGTAAGTTAGAATATAAAATTGTGTGTTCTACACTCAGGATTCATTCTAACCTGACGCTTTTCCCCCTGCCTCTGATCAGACCATTGTTTTCTCAGCATGATACAATTTTATTGAACTATCCCAGCTCATTTCTTCTGTAGGAATTGCTGGTTTATCCAGCAGGAATGAATGAATATACACAATTCATTGTGCACCTCTCCAAAATATTTATTATTTTTACTCTAATGATTTTAGTATGCCTTAGTAATTTTTTTTGAATTATGGCCAGTTTCTGTCTAATATATTATTATTCCACGGAGTTTAGATCATGTTAGTTACAACAAACCATTGACTGAGTGAATAAATGAATCAGCATCCTTCTAATGCCAAAAATCTAGAATTAAGATAACAAATCTGATGGACTCATAGAGAGCTAGATGGATAAAATTGAACGGATGCCTTATACTTATTCCTTGATTTGACCCTTCCCCTTCCTTTCCCCATTACCCCCCTCCCTTCTTCCCTCATGTTACTGTCAGTTTCTTTTTTCTTTCAGTGTTGCTGGTTATATTTTCCTTGCTTGTTTGTTTTGTTGATTAGATTCCTCTTATAGGTGAGATCACATGGTATTTGTCTTTCACCCCCTGGCTTATTTCACTTAGCATAATGCTCTCCAGTTCCATCCATGCTGTCACAAAGGGTAGTAGCTCTTTCTTTCTTTCTGCTGTGTAGTATTCCATTGTGTAAATGTACCATGTGGACAAAACCAAAGTGGGGAATGATTGAGGGAGGGAGGTGGGGGTGGATGGGACAGGGGAAAGTGGTGGCAGGAAAATGGAGACAAATGTATTTGAACAATAAAAAAATTAAATGGATGAATTTTCAATAGACTAAAGCATTGAAATGGATCTAAATGTTTAACAAACTCTTTTTAAAAAGATTTTATTTATTTATTTTTAGAGAGAGAAGAAGGGAATGAGAAAGAAGGAGAAAAACGCCAATGTATGGTTGCCTCTCATGTGCCCCCTACTGGGGGCCTGGCCTGCAACCCAGGCATGTGCCCTGACTGGGACTCGAACCAATGACCCTTTGGTTCACAGACTGGCACCCAATCCACTGAGCCACACCTGCCAGGGCTGTTTATCAAATTTTTGATTCCCCAAAGGAAAAAAATGTATAAAAAGAAGTGCAAAAGCATTTATTATTCACTCAACAGACAGTTAATGGGACATACTATATATGATAGGGGCTGGGCTGTGTATTTTGTTGTCATATCTAGCTCATTCATAAATGTATCTTACCTACCAGAACATTTTTGTGTATTTCAGACACAAAGGAGTAATAAACCATGGGCTTGGTAAGCTGCCACTTAACAGCTCTATCAAAGCAATGTATTTAACTCCCAATGTTAAAAATGCAAACAACCCTTTACCTTCCAAGATCAATTACACCTACAGAAGAAGGCTTGATGGGAACAGCATTCTGTCTTGTCAAGGATTCCTTATCATGAAGGAAGAATAAACACTCTAATTATTTTTTTAACTTTTGTGTTTGTTTTCTAATTGGATCATCTATAACTCTCTAGAATTCAAATCAACATCAGATTTATATTTGGAGGCTACTGAAATATTGATTTGGTTATAGAAATGTCAAGCCTGGCAGGTAAGCTGTCTTACTGCCAGAGAATGCTTTTGCTTTAGTAAACCTGTTTAAAAAGGCTGATAGAATGTAATGAGCAAGATATTTGCATCTGCATCAGGCATGGAGAGAAGACTTTAAAGTTTAAAGAGTCCTTAGCATCACTGTGATGCTAAATTCCTGTAATTAAGGTAGAAGACCCAGACTAGTTATTAAAAGGTCTAATGTTCATTTTCTGTTTCTGCAGCTCTATGCTACACTTAAATTAAGGGGACTAAATTGTACAGTGTTATTACTAGATAGAGAATGTTGTTGCTGTAGTTAGATACAGATTCTATGCAGTTTTGCAATTTTTGGCCTGCTAAACAGAAAATGTTATCTTTCATATATCTTAATAGTCTCTAATTTGAGAATAACATACCTTCATGTTTATCTCTTATTGTTGTAGTGAGAAGAACGACTATATTTTCTGAAAGCATTTTCCATCTTCTGTACTTTTAAAAATACACATTTTTCTTTGAGAAATAATTATGTAAATCTCATATATATGTGTTTCTCTACAGAAAAAATCATTTACTACATTGACAATGATTTTTAAAAAACAGAGGAAAAGACAACCATGTAAACAAAAAGAATGTTGAATACCAAATAGTTAACTTTGAGGAGTATTTTGATATGTTGGAAATTATTTTCTTCTTTATTACTTTTAGTAAATATTATAGACAGACTTTTTCTACTCTTTAAAAATGTACACTGTATATAGTTATAATTGGCACCCAATTCTCCCTCATCCTGGGTGGATGAGAATGAACCACTGCAAATCAAAAAGAAACCTTCTATCTACCCACACTCCACCTGCCTATAATATTTATATAAGGAAACAGAGATGATCGTGCTCACCCATAAATGCATAAGGGAAGAGGATGGAACATTCTGGAAAAATAACTACCTCTCCAGCCCCTCCCTACAGGTATTCCTTTTTGCTTCTTCCTCATGTGTTCAGGAGGGGGCATGACCTAAATCAAGCTGAGTTGGTGAGACTGAAGTCTCTGCTATTGACAGAATTGAGAAGGCAATCAATTCCAGAGTGATATGTTACAAATTTTGTCCCAGTTTCAATAAAGAGAATCATAACAAATCAACTGTAGTAATTGCAACAGTTATTTTCCTCTTATTTCAAGGCCAGGGTTTGCAAAGAAATGTTTTAAACGAAGGTAGTACATAAACATCCTTTTTATAAATGCCGATAGTTTTGTATTTTAGCAAGCTCTTCTGAATAAACCCTACATGTCTCCCTCATACACCTCAATCTGATGATTCAAAAAAGAAACTGTTTAATCTCACCCCACTGATCAGCTATTTTAATGCTTTAGCTGTGAGGAAAAATAATATGCTTTCTCAAGAAGAGTACCTTTAGTCTTCAGTGGCGAATACTCTAGAATTAGCACTGGAAAAATTAGCCCTGGGCTTCTGCTTCTGCCCACAGTTTTTGAATTAAGAATGATGTTTTGTACTTACTAAAACAACCTTCGTGGCTCATCAAGAGGACTCAGGATTGTCAACTTCCCAGGCCCCCGGTGATACAGTGTAAGTACCGTTTGCAGTCCTTTATCTCTAGCAAATACTCCTTCCCTAGGATTAAAACTTTGGAAATTCTAATTTTTAATTTGTTTTCTACTCCAAAACAACATTTTTACAAAAGTGAAATGATAGTGACTTTTCCCCTTCTTTTGAGAATTTCTTCCAGAAATTTGAGATATGTTCATTAAGAGAAATCATAAATCAAAGTACCACACAATGTTAAAATGTATGCAGTTCAGTCTGAAGACATGTATGCAGTAGTAGGGTCTTGATACAAATATTTGTTGGTATGATTGCAGAAATATCATTCTTGTAATGAAAATGAATTTATGGTTCCACGTCCCTAATTAGGTTGTCTGAGAATCAAGGATACAAATGAAGCATTTTTTGTTTTCTACTCATAATATTTACAAAGATTAGATGAGCTATAATTCTAAATGTACAGGCTTAATTTGTTCAGTCCCTTATTCAAAGAAGTGGTGGGAAAAATGGGTATAGTTAAAATCTGCTAATGCTGAAGGAGAAAAATGAGTGATTTTTTTCTTAAGTAATCATGTTTGGTTTAGCTTCTCAGAAACAGAAGAAAATGCTGTGAGAATTCTGTATGCTGTGAGATCATATAGGTAAAGCTCTTTATACATTGTAGAATGTGATATAAATACAAAAAGCTGCTTATTATTTTAAGAAAATATCAGCTCCATTTGATTTCCATCACAGTACCTGGGAAAGGAAAACGGGGGCTTCAAAAGAAGTAAAACTATTTTTAAATGATTAGGGGTTTTTAGGCAGTGTTTGGCAATCAAAGTGATTATTACTTAAATTGATTAACACTTCTGATAACATTAATAAATGAACATTTAAAATTTTAAATAACATTTCTATAAAAACAATTTTCTTCTCTCCTTGGGGTACTTTTTAAAAAACAACTAGACTGAATTATACGGAAAAATACGTCTTTTGGGTTTGTAAGATAACCAGTAGTATATAAATTTTGATTCGATTCTTGCCAGATCTCTGCATTCCCCACAACATGATTTTTCTTAATTAAAACCACAGTAGAGTGATTCATTGAGGGAAAATAAAAGCAGAGCCCAAGGGTCAGCAGAATGACATAGTGGAAAGTATTAACTGTTGTCCCCTTGTATTTTCCAAGTTTGGAGACCATTTCCTGGTTAAGCTCTGCCCACAGATCTCCCATAGAAATTCAGAAGAACTAATGAACGTACTGCTTCATCAGAAAGGCGCTGTGTCCCCAGAGAGTGGTTTAGTCATTGATTTCTCCATCTTCTTCTTCAAAATGCTTAACTTCTTGGCTAAAGTTAAATCACCTCCTTTTTGTTATGGGAACACATCAAAAATAGATGCATCTTCAGTTGATAACAGAAAAGAATGGAAAAACTGTTGCCATGGAGATAAAATAGCTCAAGTAAATAAATGTTCACAGTTTTTAGGCCCGTAAGTACCAATAGTTTCACTTGCATAAAAGCTTTGAGCCCAAACCTATAACTGTAAGTATGAAGAACATTCTTCTTTAAACAAATCAGCAGTGTAAAGGTGAAAGATTAATATATAACTGAAGGTGAGAAAAAAAAGAAAATTGCACTCTTTAAAGATCTTTGGTAAGCTTAAATTGTTTCTAGCGAAACCCTGAATATTTGGCTAGAAAAATCCCACATCTAAACTCTGCAGGCTGCACTGGATGCAGGGTGACTCATGCTCTGAATGATCATACAGCCCACCGGGTTCTGAAACGAGATCATTTCCATGGGGACTTTGGCAAACTTTACTTCCTGCATGGTGCTGCTGCATCTATTCAACGAAGCCGAAGCCCGAGGATGGCACCAGGATATAACCTCAGTGGGAAGAAAGCACTTCCTATCCTTCCAACATAATTGTTTAAAGCTGCAATGTCTCACTTATTTTAAAAAAAGGATTATTTAAATACTTCGGTGCATGGTCAAACACATCATATAAGAAATTTATTTTACACATGGTAGATAAATTTATGATTAAAAAAATATTCAGGGTAGATACACGGATGTGCAAGGCTGCATTTTAACTGCTAGGTTAATGGCTCTTTTGAAGGTTTGTATCATCAGCTGGCAAACAAAAATGTTTTTTAAGGTGTCAAGATAATTTTCATTATTCTTCTATGTCCTTGGTTACAAGTTTCTGAAAACTTTGTGAATGTTTTGAGTCTACTTAAAGTTAAGCTCTGTGTAGGCACTGGGAGGTAAATAAATTCAGCTATTTGAGTTACATTAAAAAAGGGGGAATAAAGTACTTTTTGTGCTTGTTTCTTCATTTATTTCAAACTTAGATAGAATAAAAGTTACTGAAATTTAAAAATAAATGATTGTTACCTAAAGGAAGGAGAGAAAAGGCTAAATCTGAGGAATAAAATGAGATAACGTTAGAAAAACATGAAACATATGAGTGCAAATATCAAACATTTTATGTCCAAAGTTTGTAGTCCATGTAAAGCAATGTTATCAACTAATATAATATATAATCATATGTAACATAATTATATTTTAATAATACAGATTATTTTATATTTGGAGACATCATATCCTCACATTGCCCTTTCAAGTTATAAAAACAGGAAGATAGGGTCGGGTTAGAAATTTTGAATCTAATATGTATTACAGTGTCATATTTTCTGCTAGGGTGTGTCAAGTTTATAAAGCCTATTACAGCTCTTATTGGTGATTCATGTGTATTTTTTTTGTAGAATAAAATGACATTTTTCATTTGCTTGGCCCTGTAAATCACCAAGCCAATGACTATCTTCTGGGACTAAATCCATTATTCTTGGGCAAAACCTCCAGAAGTCCTGCTTTAATGTGAAAAATTAATAGAGAAAGACATAACTCAAAAGATCAACCAACATACATTGGAATATTGACAGTGGAAGGAAGCATAGGAACAATGGAAATTAGGGAAATAACTTGAAAAGGTATGGTACTGAAAAAGACACCAATAAACTACTTCTCGTAAGTTTGGCATAAATACATAGTAAATTCTTAAAGTGTTCTTGTTTCAGTAAACTGATGCATTGTTCTTTGCAGGCACCACTGTAAAAAAAAAAAATTCACAAACATAATGTTTTAGAAAATTACAATGTTTTAATCTGATATTCTTGCCACAAAAGCTGAAGTCATTCCTGTGTGATTACTAATTGATTAGATAGTACTGAAATTCCAATTGTAATGATTATTATATTCCAAATGCAATGTTTCTTCCTTAATTTGAAGAAAGGGGAACTGGGCAAGGTGAGAAACACTGAGGTTGACTGTCAAATCAGTTTACTGGTCAAGGCTAAGTGGGAGACTGCTACAGAACATTTAGAGTACTGACTGCCAAAAGTTTTAAACTTAGTGAACCCTCTGAATTTTACCTCGGATTATTAATTCCTCCAGTTCAAAATTCATTTGTTTAATAAGGTAGTATTCACTTGATATAAAATCATGCAGTATCAGACCTTGGCTTTGAAGGATTATAGAGACCACCTGAAATTGCTACACTTAGAGGTGAACGAACTCCTAAAAATATCTAGTGACTTTTTAGGTAACATATCTGAACATGACTACATATAAAAATATGTGGTAAATATTTGGAAGAAAAATATAGGCATACTACCATATTTCCTTTATTAATTGTCTTTTTTTCAGCTTTTAAAAATATTTTATTATTTTGAAAACAATATAGGTTAATCATGCATCTTCTTCTCCCTCTCTCTTCATACCTTCCTGCCTTCCTTCCTTTTCAGAGAATTATTAGAATATTTCTTGTATTCCTTCTAAACCTTTGCAGAATAAAACATTTATATTGCGTGGCGGCAGTTTGAAAAGCCCATAGATGATCATGTGGACTGGCTGATACTTTTAAATATAATTTTTACTTTACATTGTTTGATTCCAAAATAGATGTGCTCTCTTAAAAATGATAGAATTCTCTTTTAATTGTGGTGGGGGGGCGGAGATGCTGGTTTGCAAATGGGATTCAATTGCCGGAATCTACTTCTTTCCTAAAAAAAAAATAATGTGCTAAAATGCATAAAAATGAAACTATAGTTGTTAAAAGGAGATTAAATAATAGAGAATACTGTTGACCCATGAAGACAAATTTCTCCCTGAATAATGATATAATTTTGAAAAAAACTCAAGTAAATTAAGTCAAATGACATTTTAAGAAACATGACAAAGAAATAGCATTTATCCAAATAATTTATGAAACAGTGAAGGAGATGATGAACTAGAAATGAATGAAATATGCAGGAAGTCTACTATATGATCTGTTAAATACTAAAATATAGGTTAGAAAAACCAATCTCCAGTACCAGTTTCTTTGTTTTTCTCTTTTTTCATTCTAAATCATACCCAGGGTAAATGTTCATTTGTTTGTTTGTTTGAGATTCTGTGCTACTTACAAACTAGATGACTAATAATACTGCATTATTTTACAAAAAAAAGTGCAAAAACAGCCCTGGCCTGGTGTGTCTCAGTGGACTGAGTGCCAGCCTGCAAAACAAAGGGTCACCGATTCCATTCCCAGTCAAGGTGCATACCTGGGTTGAGGGCCGGATCCCCAGTGGGGGAGGTGTAAGAGGCAACCACACATTGATGTTTCTCTCCCTGTCTTTCTTCCTCCTTTCTCCTGTCTCTAAAAATAAATAAATAAAATCTATTTTTAAAAAGTGCAAAAACATAAAACAAAAAATCAGTGCTCTCGATATATTTGTGTAAGAATTCAGTTATTTGAATTTAAGCTTATTTTAACACATTCAGATCACCTAAATATACTCTCAGAGCTATTTTAAAATTACAGTCTTATAATATACACCATAAGCTAATAAGAAAACTTCATTTACGATTTCTCACTCATTCAATGCTTCAGAACGTTTTGATCTTACTTGTTTTGTGGTTATTAAATACTATACTTTGAATTATACTTATATGTGGAGTTTCCATATCCCTCTTGCTACAGTCGATCATGCTGCTCAATAAAAATTGCCTCATTATCTTTTAAGCACTTATGTGACATATACTTAATATGTTCCTTAGAAGTAATTTTTGTTTTAATTGAATAAACATACTAATACATTAACTCAAATAATACTAAATTTAGGAACAATACAAACATTTCAAGGAGTCATAGACTATCAGAGCTTAAATGAATGCTTGATTCTTGCCTACAGTAATTTGAGTAATAGGATGTTAAAACTTCTCGCAGATTTTATTTTAGGAAAATATACTTATAGAATGTTGCTGTTACTTTTTAACCTGAAAACTATTTATACAATAGATCTACAGTAAGTATAAGGTCCTCCTTATATCACTGGGAAGTCTAGCCTAGTAAGCTTTCTAAATATCAATATAGCCACCAGAAGCATTCTGATCATTATAATTATTGGTAGGCATTTATTAATTTTCTTCATGTTGCCTAATACACCCTTGTGCAAGAACGTAGAGCAAAATGGGTCAATTCAAAGAGGGTGAACTAACCAGAGCAGTAAAGAGACTAGATATGCTTCGATATCAAAACTGATTTCAAAGAGGAAAAATAAAGCTATTGAATAGTCAACCTCTGTGTCTCATTTAAAACAAAATAAATAAAGCTGAGAACCAAGGCAGAGGCACTTGATCATACTGCTGCACAGCAGGAAGTGGAAACCTGGTTGATATTGTTATAAAGCAATACTGTATGTGTCTTTCACCTCTCACTTTGAGGGCTGGGTGGTGAAATGCAACACTTTTTTTTAAACTTCCCTTTCAGGGCAATGGAAGAGACTGAAACAAAACAAAACAAAACATACAAGCCTGTCATCTAGGTAGAGATTCATCATTGTATAAAGAAAGAGTAAAATGAATAAAATGAATAAAAGCCTGAAGTGAAATGAATTATACTTCTGTAAACAATGTCAACACGCGCACACACACACATCACCTCCTAAAATAGGTCATTTAAAATGAAGGAAATTAGATTTTTTAAAAATATTCTGATTATTGAAGACCCACATTTTTAATGTTTCCTTCCAAAATTCAGATATAAAATAAAAAATAACAACCATTTGTTTTGGAATATTATATAAATTCCTAGAGAACTGAAATTGTAGTTGCTCTGATTAGACTATTTTCTATTCTCAAAGAATTCTCTCTCGGAGGAACTGAGTCTATTTTCTAAGTATCGTAATCTGTTTCTCAACACTGGAAATGGAGTAAAAGAGGAAGGTGCCGTGGGATGATCATCAATGGCATTGAAGAATCACATATCTAGACACGTAGCTCTTTGTTATCTTTGTTCCTACTAATGCATTAGTATTAACCCTAGATTTATGGAAGCTGGTACTGATCCCTTTCTCTGCCCTGGATGTTAGAGACAAATGCTGATGATATCCATTATTTTCAATCACCACAAAGATTACATAATTTAACTAGGTTGGGCAGGTGTCTCCTTCCTTCAGCACTTTTCTATATAGGTTGTTTTAATGATACAAGAGGAGGAATTTTTATTAAAGAAATAGTCTTAAGTAAAATGTACATGAAAGCTTATGTTTGTCTTCTGCTCTGGAATAAGAACACTCTAACATCTTGATAAGAATCTTTTAGTGCTGGCTGGTGTGACTCAGTAGATTGAGCACCGGCCTGAGAACCAAAGTGTTGCCAGTTCGATTCCCAGTCAGGGACATGTCTTGGTTGCGGGCCAAGTTCCCAGTGGGGGTGTATGAGAGGCAACCTCTCATTGATGTTTCTCTCTCTCTCTACTTCCCTTCCCTTCTGTCTAAAAATAAATAAATAAAATATTAAAAAAAAAGAATTTTGGAGTATTATCTTAGAGAGCATAGCATGCTTTCTTTGAATATTAATATATAAAACATTTAATAAGGACTTCGGAACTAATACCCTGTCTTTTGATGGTAGTAAGCAGTTACCACATTTAATTGTCTGTACCTGGAATTCTTAGGTTTGATGTTGGACTACATATCGGAGATGGCTTTCCATGCCTCTTTGGTTCCAGGAATCCACTAGCCAACCCCCCAAAATGATATTGCTGGTTAAACAAGATACATTCCTTTCACCACATAGATAAATAAATGAATAAATAGATAAATTAATTAATTTATGGGAAATGTGTTCAGGCAATAGCTCATTACATTCTGTGTTTTTTAAGTAGGTTGCCAAAAACTCCTGAAATGCTTTTCCAAGTAGTTGTGTGTACAGTAAACTCACAAATAGCAAAGAATCTACAAGTCTTACCACAACACCTTCATGGTTAACTACCTGTGGAACATGCAGGTGGTCCCAGCCTGTGTGGGGCTTCAGTGACTTAAATATATTACTGGGAGAATTCAGACTCGATAGCCACACATGCAAAGGAATATTGTGTCTCAGATCTGACACAGCACTGAGCAAAACAAGAAAAAGGAAGGGGGAAGGGTTCCTCTAGACAGGAAGGGGGTTAGGTGAAGTTAAAAGACAAAGATGGGGCCAAATGTCTGTTTGTTTCTTTGTGTTCCCTGGGAGAACAAATAATCGCTAATAATAACAGCTTACATTTATATAGCATTTAACACATGTCAAGCACTGTTCTAGGTATTTTAATGAGTATTAACTTCAGTAATCCTCAAAATAGGAAGTGAGTACTAATATTACCCCTATTTCACAGATAAAGAAACTGAAATAGAGTTCAAGTAACTGCAGTTTAAGTAAGTGAAACTCAGAGCGAGCCTTCGGTTTCCCAGGCTCACAAAGACAGTGAGAGTGGGAAGCTAGACTCAAATCCAGAAAGCTGAGCTTCCACCATTGTTCTTAGCCACAGTAATATTGCTTTTCTAATAAGCACAGCTGACAGCGAACTGTAAGCCCATTAAAATTCTCATTTTATATTAACATACTTTAGTCTCTTCAGTAAAACACAGGAAAGGTCCATTTTTTTCACCAGTGCACATCTTTGAACTGCATTTTTTTATTTTTTTATTTTTTTGCTGTACAGTAGCCAGGATCATTCACATAGCTAGTTACTTTGCAAAACAAAAAGATGTTTTTAAAAATTGCTTTAAATCCCTAGCTGGTGTGGCTCAGTGGATTGAGCGCCAGCATGTGAACCAAAGGGTCTCCAGTTTGATAACCTGTGTAGGGCATGTACTTGGGTTGCAGGCCAGGTCCCCAGCAGGGGGTGCACAAAATGCAACCATTCATTGACGTTTCTCTTCCTTTCTTTATCTCTTTCTCTTCCCTTCTCAAAAATAAACAAATAAAATCTTTAAAAAATATTTTATTAAAAAAATAAAATAAAATAAAAACTGCTTTATGGTTAAAATTCAGAGAGTGTAAATGTATAATTCCGTGGGAGTGGGAAATAATATTACATTTTTTCCCTGTAGAGCTTCTACCATTAATTAATTTATGACCATAGTAAATAAGTAATATTTACTGGGATTTTTTGTTTGTTTTGTTTAACATTAAATGTAAAAATAATTTTTTTCTCTGACTCTAGAACTTCCTCCAACATCTGGAGACGCACTGAGTCCATCACATTGATTCATTCATTGATTCATTCAGTAACAACATGGTGCTTCATTAGTCACTGTTTTCTAAGATGGAGATGTAGCTGGAAATAAGATTTAGTTTCTGTTTCCATGGAGTTGAAATTCTAGTGAGTTGACTGACAATAAACATTTCACTAAATATAATCTAATTGTTTGATGATAGGTGCCTCAGTTCTGATTAATGTTAGCAGGGTTTAGCTTTTAATACATTTATATTCTCTGGATAAAGGGAGTGGAAGAAAATTATTCCATTTACTACTCTAATGGTGGTTAAAAATGAAACACAGTTGTGGGTTTTTTCTTAAAACTTTTTTCACTGGTAGAGAACACTTTTCAATTTAAACTGTAGTATCAACAACAAATTTAAAGATTATTCCAAAGTTTCTATGGACTGCCTGTGACATTTATATACAAGTTTTTATGTTCAAAACTAGTTGAGTAAATGGAAACTCATTTTAAGACACATTTATGCATAATTTAATGCAGTCACACTTTTTACTTTTAATGTTCCATAGTATTAAAATAGTTTGATCCTGGAATGTATTATTTTATGATATACATCATCTAAGTCCTGCCTAAACTCCAAGAACTGTTCTCTAAACACATTAAATATTTTTTATTAGAATGGATTGAATTGAATTGAATTGAATTGACTAATATAATTAAAACTATGTTTTAAGAAAGAATGTTAAAAGGCTTCGCAAAAAGATATGAGTTTAGTTATCATTTAATGAAGAGCCATTTTTTGTTTCTAATTCTTTCAGAAATTCAGTAAATGTAAATAATTTATTACATTATTCAATTATGCAATACCTCTACCCAAGAAAGAGAAATATTTATTGCTTTGGATATCTGCATTAAATTATTACATCCAATGGAAGAAAGGTACACATGGTTTATTTTTCAAATTTGCTCAACTAAAGTTATTGAAATAAAAAAAATTAGGCAAAAAATTGTCATGCTAATAATAAATTATTTTATTATAGTCTTCATAAAAGGTAAGTAACTGAATTACATTGACCCTAAACAAGAGTCTATGTTAGTTTTGTATAGTGAATATATACAGCAAATCTGTTGAATGTAGTTTTGATTTTAATTATTTTTCATTTTACCTGGTTATGTTTGTGTATGTCCTCACATGTATAAGATTGAATAGATTTCCCAATGTCTATATAGTATATAATTACATGATGGAGATTTGGGGGGGTATCTGGCTTACCATGTTCTTGGTGGATTTTAGTGTCCTTTAGTTCCCACAATGTGGTTGAATATTTCACAGATGTGTAAACACACACACACACACACACACACACACACACACGTATCCCCATCTACACATTGATGTAGGTATGTATTCATAATCTGTACCAACATATTTTAATATTTATTTATATGTTTATTTGTATAAATATGTCCTCAGCTATATAAATTGAGGAAAATGAGCATTGTCATCCATCTCCATGGACAGAGATGTGGTTATGTTTAACTTTTCTATGACTTATTAGTTTGCGACCTTTGCTCCGAGTAACCAATTCCATATGTATATTGTAGGCCAATTTGCCATTGTTTTTCTTCAACTTACAGTTGTGGCCTTACCCTATTTGCTCCCCTTCCAGCTTTCTTACTTCATTTGTCCAGGAGCCAGTTTTCTACAGGTCCCTTGTCCAGCAGCATCAGCATCACCTGAAAGTGTATTGGAAACAAAACCTCAAGCCCACCACAAATCTTCTGTACTAGATTCTGCACTTGTACAAGATCCCTACCTTATTGTTTTGCACATTGAATTGGAAGAAACATAGTCTGCATTGCCACCATCAGTTGCCTACCAGTACCCTGCCCAGTGAGGCTGTGTTAGAGCGAACAACTACATATTAAGAACAAATAACTAGTAGAAGTCATAAAGCATATCACAGATAAAACTGAGTATCACAAATCAAGAAATTTAGACACTAGTAGGATTCTGGAGGATTTGAGGTTGAACTGGAGCCTATTTCTCCATACACAGCACACTCCATGTCCCATGCTCTCAAAGTCAGAGGTATTTTATAAACTAATGAAATGAATTTGTGTAAATATAAAATCGATTGTTCATTACTTCTGAGCCATACCATAGATGCTGGGGTCTTAGGCTGTTCAGGCTTGTCCAGCTTCTTTGCCTGTTAAGGTATAGTTGGATATCATTGCATTCTGGTGGCAACATCTGATAAAAATTCCCATTTGCTAATGGTTTGTGGAACTGCTTGTAGTAGGTTAGCAGTTCAAGTTCTTTAGAAAAATCATCATGTAGAACCATCTAGAAAGACATTTATGTTTCCTTTCTATGTCCTTTTTTTCCCACTTTTCCTCCAGTTAATTTGACACCCTGTCCACTGTGCCAACTTTTTCAGGCCCTAGTATCTTGAAAACTCTATCAAATTGGTATTAGAAATTGACAAGTTAAATACAAGTCAGCTAGCTCTTTAGAGTTTAAAAACTGCTTTCATCTCTTGAAGCTTCTAAAAATTCCAAGTATTATTATCCCCATTTTACAGACAAGGAAGCTAAAATTTGAATAGAAGAGGCAAAATGGCATGGTATAAATGAGATCTGGCCCCATGTCTTTGATTCTAAATGCTTTACTCTTTCTCACTTAACTAGATGCCTCTCAGAAAAGCTCCTTACTATCAAAGGCTGTTTACATCTTTGTGTGAAATGAAAATTACCTGTTGCTTCCTCTGAGTTGTTTTGTATTTTCACCCTTAGTTTTACATGTACATTTCAAAGTTTTGTGAACAATGTCTCTCATTAGAGACCAAGTGGAAGTGAGAGTTCAGAACAAGAGGCCCTTCCCCAGGTCTTGGCATCATACCTGCTGGATGGGCGAGCAGCAGCCCTGTATGATGAGGGAAAGTAAGACACACAGTTGGAGGAATAAGGACATAATCTCAGAGGATGTGTTTATGTGTACACTTGTGATATGGGATATTCCAAGTTTTATCCAGCGTATCATGGCATTTTTGCCCAAGTTTACCTTTTAGAACCATGAGATGGCAAGGACTGATATAATTGTCATGTAATAAAGACTGCTTCTTGTTTAAAAGTTGAAATGCAGAGTATTTTTGTTTTCAATATAATCTCAGACTATTTTGGTAGGTTGGACTGCCCAACATAAAAAATTTGTATAAATCACAGATTTAATTTAGTGATATCCAGAGTGCAACCCTGTGTTGCAAAAATATTTCACATTCTCTCGTATGTTGTATTTTCAATGCATTTTCAATAGCTGTATACACACCATCAGTAGTTACAGGGATTTTGTTGAAAGTGCTTACATATTACATCACCAAGTGATAGTTATAAGATTTCTTGAGGAAACATTTTATTACAGCTCTGAAAGAGTAAAAGCTTTAGGCCTATTGAGGAACTGCTATAATATTCTCCTGAACATATGACTTTAATGACCATGACCTTCAGCTATAGTATAGACTTTATGACACACCTTTACTTGTAATAACTTCCTATCTAGGAAAATATGTTTTTCCTGTTCTATCTCTATTTTGCCAACAATGTAATAGCTATATCTGTTTAATTTTATTTTCTCAAGTTGCATCAAATGCGGTTAGAAGTGTAGAACAAAATGAATAGATGCATAAATACATTGATAGGTAAATAAAATATGCTAGATAGAAAAATAAAGGGCAAAGCACATATTTTTCATATACAGAAACAGAGAATCAAATTGTCTAACTGTAACCACATGTAAAAGATTTTCCTGTGGAATACAAATTAGTATTTTCATAAACCTGGATTAGCAAAAGTAATGTGTATGCAATGTTATAAATTACTTTGTTTGGTAGTTCATGGAAATCGGTGGGTCTGTATGGACATAGAACATTCCGTACCAAGTGGTGGCAAATACTGTACAATGCAGCTACAGTTTAGTTATTGCTTCAGATAAGTTCATTGCATAGTTATTAACTTCCATATATGTTAAGTTTTAAGTAAAAAACCTACTCAAATGCTTTCAATGACTTCAAAATTATTCATGATATCATAATGTACAGCCTCTTATTTTTCACACTAAATTCTGCATATTTTTACAAATTATTTAACAATAAAAACAAGGATTTTATTTGAGCCCAAGTGTATAGGAAATGAAGAAATTTCAATGTTAATGACTATATAAAACTTGTATCTAATTTATAAAATCTAGAAATACTGAAGTTTTTCTCTTATATATTAGATATAAGATTAAGTCAAACACAGACAAATATGTATCAGAAATCAAGACATGGCTGTTTAGTTAGAAAAGACTTCAAATGATAAATATATTTGAAAGGAAAACATGTTTGTGGGAACTGAGCATTTTGCACTGTAATTTGTGTAGCACTTGATTTGAGAACTGTTTTTCACTTTCTGGTTCCCTGGAGCCTAGTTTCCACTCGCCAAGGTTTCTCTTTGTGTTGTAGTTATCCGTTCTTTGAGTTCCTTTGAAATGCTTAGGTGGTTAAAAATGGCACACAGTGAAGTATCATCAAAATAAAATTTAAAATGATTTCTTTTAGTTTTATATACCGCGAGAAGGAGGGAAAGGAGAGAAGGGAGGGAGAACCTTTTATCAAATGTTTGCATGATCACTAGGGTTCTTACAGTAGGAAATTTCACCTGCAGTTTTTTTTTTCCCTGCAACAGTAGAATTTGGTGTTCTTGTTTGGGTATTTAAATGTATGCGTGAGATGCTTTCTCACTAGTGTTTTATTTACTCACTAATTCTTCAACAATTTTAGGACCTCCAGTCTATGCTAAGAATTATACAAAGTCTTATAAGTACAAAATTGAACTACATAAATCCTTTTCACATTCTCTTTAGTAGATTTTGAAACATTATTATAAAGGAAGTAATAAATTAAATATGTATTAAATGTTATAAAAGCACAGACTATATAGTGTGGTAAGCAAAATATACATAGAGTTCCTAACTGGGACATTGTGCAATCTACTTAACTGTGAAAAAAATATGGGTGGTGAGGAGAGTGTGTGTTCATTTGAGGAAGCTGAAGCTTCCCTGGAGGTCATATAAGGCAAAATAGTCATACACACTATTGTCCAGGGAGGGTTTTTTTTCCCTTTTATTTCTCGTTGATAATGAACCATATTTATAATAACTTAAATTATTTACTTGAAGACCTCTGATCAAAAGAAATTTATTAGGTAAAAAGAATATTGCCTTGACATTAGGTAATAGTGTTATCCCAATTTTGATAACTCTAATCAATGACAAGTTCTTAGTTACAATTCAAAGTCCTGCCCCTTCACAGGTTGTTCCCTTCTAATTATTTTTCAGGTAGTTCTCATGTCCCTCTGGAGCTTGCTGTCCTCCTGAACTTGCTCAGTTTTTCCTACATGAGGCATTGTTTGGATTCCACTCATGATTGAGGTTAATCTTCCCCAGACAAAGTCATAAAGTGTGTGGTGAACACAATGCTCAAACATAGATTGAGTATGGAGTAGAGGATCCACACACTTTAATTCTTTATTCACTGCGGGATAAAAAATAACTTTTAAATAGCAGCACTATTATATTGTAAACTTTTATACAATTCATAATCAACTAAAATCCTTAAGTTGTATGTTTTGATATATATGCCATTAATATATGTCTTTTCAATCCTGAGCCTAACATTTATTCAACCGGTAGATGCAGTCCAATGTTACAGCTTGTTTAGTTCATTTTATACCCGGATCCTGTCAAACAAATCCCATTCTTCTCAAATACATTTTTTATTTTTTTTATTCTATCTATAAGCAAACCCACTTCTATTTGAATTTTTAAGGAATAGTTTATTTCTTCCTAGATATTGTATTTTAGACCTTTTAATTGAAGGGTTAATACATTTCTGAAGGAAAATAGGTAATCTGATCTATAGAAACCTCAGGCCTTATGAACTTGGAAAGGTTTCGTATTGTAATATTTCAATGTTTCTGAGTGTTTGGGGTTTGGTAGGGAACCTAAGTCATACTTTGCCCAAAGCAAGTCTTAAATTTTTAATTACTCTAATAAATCCAGGCATATTTAATCCATATATTTCATGATTCATTTACACTTCAATCACTACATTGTTGTTTTTGAAGATCCATTTGATCTTCATAAGCCCTTTGAGACTTTAAAATATGCTTATAAAACACAACCCCTCCCCATACTCATATACATACACATTATTTGAAAATAGATTGTTATATTTTTCCCTGAATAAAAAAAATTAAATGTCTATACTTGGGGTGTGGTTTTGACTTTTATGTTTCACATGACTACATATTGTACTCAGCTAGAAATTATTCCTATCTGAACCCTTTGTTTAAAAAATGTGTTAAGGCTTAAGTATTTCAAGAAAATATTTCAAAGATCCATATATCTAACCAATTAGACAAAACAGTGATTAGCTAAAGGTATAGAAGAGTTTTATAAGCCCTGAATTTTCATTCATAGGGAAATATTGCAAAGGCCCATCCTCAGTCTTATCTCTTTTTTGATATTTAGAGTAAAATATTCAACTGTCTGCTGCACTTCACTTGGATGCTCAAAACATCACTGCTGCCCACATTTTCCATCACCACCATCACCCTCCAAAAATAGCCTTTTTTCCTTTCCACATTTCTAATGGTGCAAATGCTATTAATGATCTATCCAGTTGCCCACTTGAAAACTTGGCAGAAGTGTAGGACAGGGGAAGGAGAATTCCTACTTCTCTTTCTGGCCATCACGGGCATTATGAAATCTTAGAATTTCTATATCCTAAATACTTCTGTGATCTGCCCAGTTTTCTTCACCCCTGCTGCCACAACTAGAGTTTAGACTCTCATGTCTGAATTAAGTTAATAGAATCCAACACACTAACTCTTTTGAAGAGCACCAGTAACTACCCTTCAAAACCTTACAGTGTCATCAAACGTATAATCATAAAGCTAGAAGGACATTGGGTAAATTCTAGACAAACTTATTTTCTAAAAAGGACAAAGTTGTAATAAGCTCTCATTAATATCCTCTCCTCCCATCTTTTTCTATACATGCATGAGAAAATATTCTTACTTTATCAACCTTGTCAAAAGGTTGAGGGTTATGATCATTTTAACCAAATTGTTTTAGGATCATCGTCTAATATGATCTAGACTTTTAAAATATTAATAAATTCCAACAGATCAAGTTGCACAGCCTAGGGCACAGTTTGGTGGTGATTATTTGGATGAGCTTGAGCAGATTCCCTCTGGGGGAAATTATTATTGTCTCAGCCACCCTCTAAATGATATAGAGTATACCACAAATGATAACATTTGAGACTCTAAGGCTTTATGAATCAGGTTTTTTCTTCCCACCCTGATGAGAGAGATGGGATGTCATAACATTTTGAAACACTGACAAGAGAATAGAACACTGAGAAGGGTAGAAAAGAAGGTTTGACAAAGAAACAAGAAGTATTGTTTAGGGGGAGGAAAGAAGCTGAGCTCTGGAGAAAGACAGAAAAGTAACATTTACTTTAAAAACCTGAATTGAGCCAGAGGGGAGCGAGGGTGGGGGATTGGGTGAAAAAAATGAAGGGATCAAGTACATATTGGTAGTTACAAAATAGTCATGGGGATGTAAGGTATATCATAGGGAAATATAATCAACAATATTGGGATAACTACATAGGATAACAGGTAGGTACTGGTATTATCAGGGGGAACACTGTGTAAAGTATATGCTTGTCTAACCACTGTACTATATACCTGAAAGTAATTCAAAATAACATTGAATGTAACCTGTAACTTAAAAAAAAACCCCAAATTTAATCCTGTTAAGCACTTAGTGTATCTAGCCAATTGATCTAAAGTCTTTAAAACTCATTTGCTTAATCTGTATGATCAGAATTTTAAAATTATCTTTAGACATTTCACAATGATTAAACTAATAAGTGATGAGTATAATTTTTAAAAATTGTTTAAGTGTAATGTAATAATAATTCATAATTCTACCTGGGTCCATGTCTGGCCAAATTGTGTATCTGAAGATGAGAAGGATGAGAGCAATTTCAGAACTTTTCTATCACACAAAATTTTTTGATATAACATCAATCTTTCTTAATACTCATGAAGATATTAATTAGGGTTTTGGAAAATGTTCACTTAAAGAGTTGAACATGTAGTTTTGTTCTTTTTTAGTATATAGATACGTTAATGAAATTTCCCAGGAAACAGAAAATTATGTCTCACTAACCTCTGACTTTTATAAAAATAGCTTTAAAAGTAATGAATTAACTCATGCGTTTTCAGTGATTGTTTACCAGTTTCCTACCTTTAAGCTTTCATCAAAAGAAGGTACCTGACTTTGGCATTGGATTGGAGTAAAAATGAATTCAAATTTTATTTTATGTACTTTATAAGAATTCTTCTTCAGAATAAGAACAGATAAAAATATGTGCTTATCTTTAAAAGTAATGGCAGTCTGAAGTAATTCTGTATATTATTGGCATTCATGTAAGGTTATTTGCATCAAATCCTTATTATCACGTCTTAAAGTAGTTTACATAGTACACTTTTGATAGCATCTGGAAAAAAATATCATTTTTTACTTCCACAACATCAGTGGAAAAACAGTATCTCCCAATTGTATAATATAGTACTGGAATGATGTGGCATGAGAAAATTCTTCCTTTTTTCAATGGCATAAGCCGTTTTTTAAAAGATTTTATTTATTTATTTTTAAACAGGGGGAAAGTGAGGGAGAGAAACATCGATGTGAGAGAGACACATCGATAGGTTGCCACTCCTCCGTACGCTAACTGGGTGTTGAACATACAACCTAGGTGAGTACCCTGAGCGGTTTTGGAACTGGCTACCTTTCTGAGGGACGACACTCAGCCAAGCCACACTGGTCAGGTCAGTCTTAATTACATAATGTCATTTAGAACAGTTGACTAAAGACTGAGCTTCACGCTGCTGGAGGCACAGCAAAGCTATCAGAAACTCTTTCTGTTTTGTGGGCAAAAATTGGAAATCCCAGCTCTGTCCTTCAGAAACAGTGTATTTAGAAACTAGTTCTGGACACTGGCATTGCTGTTCCCACTTACATCCTGCTGCCCCGGAGATCCCCAGGAGCAGTCATTGGAAAATCTGCGGCGGTACCCCTGGGGGCATCTTCACCCGACGGGTTCACGAAGAGCCCTTTGACTCACATGGGAGTATCCCCAGGAACTCTCCCACCATCACCACAAAGAGGGGTATGAGGAAGGGCTCATTATCTTCATGTTCAAGGCTAGAGTCTTGACCTAGTTGGTTCTCCCCTTCAAATTCTGTCTTCCTGAACCAAGTACCCCCAAAGGCATTAAACTTTACTATTTTAAATCTGTTTCATCAGAGACATTATCCTATTTTAGAGGCAATGTTACCTCTTCTCCCATCCCTGGATTCAAACAATGTTTTGGAGAAAAACACATAGTAGAGAGAAATCCCTAGGCAACCCCTCTGGGAAAGAAGAAAGAGCACTATGGTGGGCTGACAGTTAAGGGACCCCTGCTTATTGTAATATAGTCCCTATTTACTATACATTACAACTAAGTAAATTAGGTTAATTGATTTAAGAATACATGAAAATATGTACAGTGTAATTCCCCTATATGAATTTCCTTTCATTATAGATCTTAAACGACTTGAGGTGCCGCTTATCTCACTTCCAATTAAAGTGACAATAATATCACTCCAATCATAATATTTTGAAATTAAGTGAGGCACTAATAACAATTGCATAAGAAAATAGATGTAAACCAGGATATTTTCTCCCACTGTGACTGGGATGTATGGTCACAGATGGAGAAAAGAGGAGACTTACTCAGGGAATGAGTAACTGGAAGAATTAAACATTTTGTGTGGGGTCCAGTGCTTTTACCTGAAGAGCAGAGTTACACAGTTCCCTGAACACATTTAAGACACGGGAGATAGTGTTTTTGTTATATTCAGAGAAAAGTGACTTTTTGTTACAATTGCACTTACATTAAACTGCATTTTTATTTCACTTATTTATTTTTATATCTATATCCATTATGCCTCATTGTAAATACTTTGAATATATGTTTTTAAAGTATATTTAAAAAACTGTTGATAAGTGGATTCCTCATCTCTGTCTCAAAATTTTAAATCAGAATCTTTGAAAGTGAGACCCAAGCACTTACTTTTCAAACAATCATTGTTAGCCATTCTTAGGTCATGAAATTGAAGAACCAACACTCTTGGAAAACTATATTGTATGGAACAGTGTTAAAACTTTGTTTTCAAGCAGAACTTGATGTGAACCTCAGCTCTGCCCTGTCCTGGCTGTGTAGTCATGGGCAAGTTAACTGAGCCTCTGGTTATGTATCTGGGAAACTGCCAGGAGACTATCTATGGTTGCCACAGGGATGACATATAATTTGCAATTGAAGCTCAGGCACAAGGCAGGCAATCAGTAAACATTACCCATCTATCCCTTAGCTCCTTCTGTTTCCTTGAGAACAGGAAGAACAGCTCATTGGATTTTCACATCTATGTCTTCCCTTCAACTGTTCTGCAACCCAGCACCCACATTTACCTCAATACTACCAGAACACTTTGCACAGAACAGGTGCTCAATAAAAAGAGTATTTGAGGCAGAAGGGAGTGGTTTGGACAGGGTGGAAGATTCTTATTGTTCTTATTTAACTGTAATTTCTTTGTACAGTAAAATACAGTTAATTCTTGTTATTTGTGGTTATGTTCTTTGAAGTCTTCAGGAACACTCAGAGAATACTGAAGCACTACCCCTAAGGGAAACAGATAACTAGGGTTCTGTGAATCTCTCAGTCCCAATATTTTCATCACCCTATCAACACATAACCTAGTTTTATGAGCATTTAAAGACATGTCATTTAATAAATACTTTTGATTTATTAAAATTGAACTTGTGGCCAACAGTTCTATAACTCACACATAAAGGAAGCTTATCAAATACACATTTTCCCTGGAAGGCACATCCGCAGTCTTGCACTTAGGAACACTAGGCAGCACTTCAGCATTCCACTTGGGGTTGGTTTTAAATAGCGCAAACACCAAGGAAAAACTACAAAATGAGATTAATGTAGCATTCAATAAACCTTAGAAAGGACAATGTTTACTCTATGAGACCTGAAACCAGAATATTGCCTTGCTTGACCTCAGCTCGGAACATGCACAATCAGCAGCTCAAATTTTTTGCTGCCTTCCACGTGTTCTCAAATGACCACAAAAGCACTGTAAGTATTGATTATACTTACAAATAATTTGTAGTGAGTAGGCAAATTCACAAATCAGAATATGTGAGTGATGACAGTTGACTGTAGGCTGCTGTTCTTAATTCTAATATGCATCTTTATTTACAGCTAGTTTCCCAAGTAGATTCCAAGTGATATCCAAGGGGTAAATCTAAAATGGAGGACAAATGACCATAAGAAATATAGGTAAAAGTGACTTTTCAAATTGTTTTCCCACCAGCCTTGTATGAGTGTAAGGTCTTCTGTGTCCTACTGTGCATTTTGTACCATCATTATTTTAGTCACTTGGACAGGATTACAGTGATATCTCACCTGTGTTTTTATATACATTTCCCTAATGGCTAATAGTTTGGCAGTTTCTTCAACGATTAAACATACAACTCACCATACAACACAGTAATTGCACCCTTGAGAATTTATTCCAGAGAAATGAAAACTCCACTTTCCAAAAAATCCCTCGCATGACTGCATAGAGCCTTTTTTGAGACAGCCAAAAGGCTGGAAATAACCCTGTGTCCCTCAATGGGTAAATGATTAAACAAACCATGGTATAACCTAACGTGGATTACACCTGAGCAATAAAAATAAACAACCCATTGATGCATACAACCTGAATGAATCTCTAGAAACTCATGTTGAGTGAATACAAAAAAGGGAGTAGGATTGAGGGTGGGAGATGGGGATGGGAGGGGCAGGGGGGAGTGGTGGGGCAAAAATGGACAAAACTGTACTTGAGCAACACTTTAAAAATTTTAAAAAAATTAAAAATGCAATTATAAAAGGTTATACGAGGTCAGTCTGGAAAAAGTCCAGCTATTGATAATATAATGAGAACAGTTTGTGCTACATCAGTGTTATTACCTGGCAGCGAGGAAAGCGGACTGGAATGTACATGCATGGACAATAATGGCTTCACTGTACTGTTCAGTGGGGGCAGCAGGCGTCATTGGGTTAGCATGTGTATTGTGTGATCATCGCATTCAAAATGACAGTGGCTAGAGCAATGAATCTGCATCAAGTTTTGCATTAAGCTTGAACATTCTCCCATAGAAACTGTTCAGATAAATCAGAAGGCTGCAGCTGTAGGCAACTGGTGATTGGCAGCTTCATCACTACAATGGGCCCACTCATGCATCATGTCTTGTTCAGAGAATTTTTTTGCAAAACGTCAAATCACCCAGGTGACTCAGCTACATTACAGCCCAGATTTGGTGCCCTGAGACTTCTGGCTTTTCCCAAATCTGAAACCACCTTTGAGAGGGAAGAGATTTCAGATCATTGGTGAAATTCAGAAAAGTACGATGAGGCAGCTGATTGCAATTGGGAGAACTGTGTGAGGTCCCAAGGTACTTACTTTGAAGGGAGCTGAAGCATCATTGTCCTATGTACAATGTTTCTTGTATCTTGTATCTTCTTCGGTAAGTGTCTCTATTTTTCATAGTATGTGGAAGGATACTTTCTGGACTGACCTTGTGTACTTTATGATTCTATTTCTATAACATCCTTGGAATGGGAAAATTATAGAAATGGAACACACATTAGTGGTTGTCATGAGTTAAAAAGAGACGGTAGGAACAAAAGAGAAGTGGGTGTGCCACAAATGGGCATCATGAAGGATCCTTATGGTCATGGGTCATTCTGTACCTTGACTGTATCAACATGATATCCTGGTTGTAACACTGTGCCAAGTTTTGAGAGTGGTTTTCATTGGTTGAAAACTGGATAAAGAGTGCATGGCAGCTCTCTGTAGTATTTCTTATAATTGTGTAAATCTACGATTACCTCAAAGTAAGAAGCCTAATGAAAAATAATGAAGGTGAAATACTTTCTCAGAGTAAACAAAACATAACTTTTATTTTTCCAAGTGTTAGTTGATTCTTTGAACTGATTCTTGTGCACCAAGTCATTTATCAAGCTCTTATCCTTAAAGGAACTAATGAGAGATTACCCAGGTGTTAGTTCATATGAAACAAAATTTCTTAAGATAATTTATTAAAAATATACACAATACATACACTTTACGGAAAGCAATGAAACTTTGATACTGATAATATTGAAGATCTATTATGTGTTTACTCACTTTTACTACATCAAATACATAATCACATAACTTATTTCAAAAAGGTTTTACATGAAATAAAATATATGCAATAAAGTAGAGAACATTAAGGTAATTGGCTCTTTTCAAATGAGGAAACTGAGGTTCTACTTGCATGTGAAGGAGAAAATTGGCTATTGATTATACTTCTGGACCAAAATGACAAGAATAGACATACAAAACAATGCTGTGTTATTGTTGCCAGTCCACTTCCTATGCAAAAACTTAATATGACATACTAATCTGCCTTAACCTCTCTCTGTATATATGATTATTCAATATATGAGGAAGTAGCTGCCAATAATTACGTAGGATACATAATATAAGATTTTTTTTTTCTGAAAGGGAACAGAATGAGTTTCCTCAGGTTAGGTCCTGAATTAATTTTCTAAGGCTGCCCTGACAAAGTACCATAAACTAATTGGCTTAACCAGCAGAAATTTATTGTCTTACAGTTCTAGCGACTGGAAGTTTGAGGTCAAAGTGTTCCTTCTGAGAGCTGTGAGGGAGAATCTGTTTCATGTCTTTTCCTCTAGTTTCTGGTCATTGGCTGGCTATTTTTAGCATGCCTTTGCAGAAGCATCACCCTGATCTCTGCCTTCATGTTCACATGGTGTTCTCCCTGTGAGCATGTCTGTGTCTAAAATTTCCCTTCTTATGAGTACACTAGTCATATTGAATTAGGGATCCACCCTGTTCCATATAGTATGACCTCATCTTAACCCATTGCATCTGCAATCATCCTATTTCCAAATAAGGTCACATTTCAAGGTACTTTAGGACTTCAACATATGTAATTTAGGAAGATGCAATTTAACCCATACCAGATTCCCTCTTCCATTCTTATCCAATAGCTATGACATAGAAGTTGTCAATAGGTTATCAAATGAGCTATGTCCAAGGTGCAATGGTAGAAAATTGTCCTAAACAATAAATTATAAGCAGTCATTTTACTAGATATATTTTCAACCTTATTTTATCCAAACAAGAAATCTAAAGGCAAAATTGTGAATATGTCATATTTGTAAAATGCTATGATCAATACTATAACTTTTGTTTCCATTATTAATAGAAAAAATAATTATCTAGAGGTTATTTCCTTTCTAAATATTTTGAAAATGCCAATGTAAACTTTTTCAACTTTTTAAGTGTATGTAGATTTACTTGATCAAAATTAATAGGTTGTTTAATCTGAAGTGAGTTGTAAACAAACACTAATTCAAATGGAAAGTTACTGCAATAGAAATATTATTGGAATCACCCCAAACTATTTTACAGATGCCAAATATTTTAGGAAATAAAAACATCAAAATGTTTGTTAATGATCACTGCTTTTCATTATGAGTACATTGCTTAAATATGTACATATTATTAAGTTTTATGGAAAAGTTGTATTCCTATACTCAAGTTGACTCCTCTCTGTATTATACAGAGTAGTAAAAAATTGAAAAAGAAATCCAAGTCAGTTGTTTAAAACTGCATAGACCAATGAGTTGATTGACTACAGGGTTTTTTCCCCAACTTTTGAAGCAGATATGCTGACATCCTGTATACATATCCTGAGATGATTATTCAAAGTGCAAATTAATGTCATACCCCACACATTGAAACTTTTTCTGACTTTGGTTCTTTTGCCCTCTCACTCATGCGCACATCAAAGGCATTCTGTAAAGGGAGTAATGGAACTTTGGTACCTAGGAAAGATGAATGAACATTTCTGTAGAACACTACTGTGTAGCCATGAAAAGACTTAAAATGGGTGGGTGGCTTCAAATGTAAGTAGGGGGAAAAACAAATTCTAAGAAATCAGAGGGCTTGGTACCCATTTGGAAAGATAAGAGCTATTTTTAGGTGTAAAGCGGATGTGGTGATTATCATGAAGCCTAAAGCCATGTCAATCCAAATGCTACACTTTTTAATATCAAAACACACTGTTATACATTACCATTGCACTAAAATGTGATTAGGTAAAAGATATTTTTCATTTTAATGCAAAAATGCTTTGTAAATATAAAAGATATCATATATTATTAGGCACATAGATAAAAGTGATTTCACAAATTTATTGATACAAATACTAAATGTATAAATATTAATAAACAATTTTCTGAGAGAATTTTGTTTTTTAAAGATTGGGAGAAGCAAACACTCCTAAATGTCACAGATATAGTGGAGGTAGAATTATTTTCTTTTGAGTTGTAATAGTTTCTAAGTATTTCCACAACTCATAGCTATACTTTTAACAGATGAAATTCTGGAGCTGTTTATTTGAGTAAATTATTTTCCTAAAATGCTTCAAGTCAACCCAAGAAATTCTATCCCAGGACATGCGGGCTATGCCCACAGCCTGGCAGGTACATTCCTCAACTATATTCTCATATCTTTAACTCTCTCCTCCTCCTTCCTTGTTATGGTTTAGGTTCACTTTCATCAGGTTTCTGTTGAAATTACAGATTTAGAGATATTTTTATATATTCATATATAAAATGAAAATAATAAGAGAAATAAATTTTTTGACAATTTAGCATAATAAGAAAGACTTAAGACTTGAAATTCCAAATGATACTATATCGCTCTGAGCCTTTGTTTCCCGATCATCTATAAAATATGGATAATGATTCTTCTCTCTCTGGTTGTTATGAGAATTAAATGACATACATAAGAGTTTGGTTAATGCTACCAACAAATTTGGTGGATTTGTAAAAAATGAAAATTTTGCTATTATTATGACTATAAATATGTGATACTATTATTACTTAATGACACAATTCTAGCTTTGACTAAAATCACAGACTGGCTTCACAGTTATTGTAGTCACAAAAAAAAGCAAAGCAACAATAACACTTTACCCAATTAATGTTCTTGTTTTCAACTAAGAAAAGATTCCTGATGGCAGAAAATGCTTAATCAAATCTGGGCACCCCCTTGACCACAAATTTTATTGAGTATGATCTTTTTCTTTATAGTCATTTCACTTCTGAAGTCAGATGGTCAACATATTCAGTAATTTTATTAAATGTGAATGTAGAAGTCATCACTTTATAATATTGTCTGGCTAATTTTTATCAAGGAATTGGAGGTTAAAAACTTCATTATTTTATACTTTCATTTTTTTGTTTATTATCTTACCCTAAAGAGATCCCCTGAGGAATCTTTTCTCTGAAGCATTTGGAAAATTTAATAAGAAAATGCAAGAAAAATACAGTATGGTTACTATATAGAGGCGAAGCTCACCCTCAAAGTTTCAACCCTGAGAAAGTTGCATCTCTTTTAGTCAAAAGTGTCTCATCTGGACCTTACTTTCTTCATTTGATCTGTAGTATAATAAGTCACTATCCATTATTATTTATAAACCATATCTTCTGTTTTCTTCCTGATGATTTTGTTAAGACTGAACTTAGATAAGCCTTCTCTGCTCACCCCAATGTTTGCAGACGTAGCTCAAATTGTTCGGCTCAGTGGGCATAAGTGCCTTTCACTCTCACCTTCTCTTTTGCTTTTCACAGTGGGGAGATGTGTAAATTCATCAGTGTTTAAGAGTCCCTTTCACACTCCTCCTAGGAATATTGACGTGGCATTCAGGGCTTTAGGAAATTAGATTATCATTCACTTACAGCCATTGCTTTTTTCACATTCTTTCTGCTAAGACATAGAGAATTACCTGAATCCCTGTGCTACCACAGCAAAAGGAGAGTAGAAAGGCTTCAGGTCAAATATCTTCAATGTATTTTCCTTGGGAAAAGACTTGAATGAAAAGGGAAATATTTTTTGATACATATTGTGATTCCCCATGGGATGGTTTTCCTGAGAAAGCCAATGAACACTGATTTTATAGTGAAACCAAGTCAATTGAAAACTATGAAAGATGAAAATAATTAAAATTTAAAATCAAACAAAAAAATTCTGTTGAGGAGAAATTGCACTGAGGACAATTTAAAGAGAAAAGCAAGAACAAGACCTGTCACTAATCAGCGAGTAGCAAATTGATATGAAACAGACAATGGATTGACTGCTACCCTTTGAGAGTAAAATTCTTGACCATCCATTTTGGGGACATCACAGTAGTTTCTCTTCTTTTCTCAGGCTTGAATGTTCTCATGTATCTATCAACTTGAGTATTTTTTTAATCTTCTAAAATACTCATTTAAATAAATAAACCCTAAACACTAGAACAACAGAAACATGGGGATACCATTCCTAAATAATTTTATTATTGTTATCGATCTTTAAACATTGCCATTAGTCTACTTTGCTTCATCTTGTATCATTTCTATGCTTGCTGAATGGAGAATAAGTTCTTAAAGGACATTTGTACACAGTTTTTGAGGTTGAGGCAGTTTATATAACCATCATTTTACTGACTGTAAATTACTGATTAGAGGGTGTCTGGTTTGACAAAACCTATACTGCAGTCTGCACTAACCTCCAATATTAGGTTGCATATTAAATGAGATTCCCAACTTGAACATAAATTGGATCGAAATAAGAGGTTGGACTTGTGTACCAACCCAAAATTTTGATGTTTAGCATTGAACATCTTTTTAACCATGACATTTTAGAGAAAACTTTATATTCTAAATCAGAAGTCAGATTTTCACCTGTTTTTCATTATTTTTTTCAGAATGTTTTTGTAAAGATAATGCCAATTTGTCATACTACATACTTTAGACTACATATTACAATTGACATACTACATGTCAATTAGATGCTTTTATTTTCCTTGCTCACTTCTTCCTATAATTTGTCCTGTTGACTGAGAGACCCCATTATCTAACTACTCTGTGCCTTTGTTTACCCTCAGAAAAGATAGTCCTAGTTTACGAACCACTTTGACAGTCTTTCACAGAACATTCTGTAAAAAGTGCAAAGTGTTGTCATTTGCATTTTCTACTGTTGGTGTGAGGTGATACATCCAGGTATTGAGTTTACAGAGGTAATATGAACTAAGTTCTTTTCTAAACTCGAGGGAGACACTCAATCATGAAGTGGCACAGAGTGACTCCAATGGAATAAAACAGAGTTATCAGGATACTCTGTCTGGGCATTTTAATGACTCCATTGGTGACAGCTTGTCTACTGCCTGGTGGTATTAATAAAGAGCACTTTTTCTTGGGAAATTGTTGTTCTGGCTTTGCTTTCATGTGATCTGCCAAGGCATATACCCTGTCAAATTGAGTCACTTAGCATTTCACTACGGACAAAGGTCCCTTGGAAAATGGTACCTGGGAGTTTCACTGCCCCAGTACTTTGCTTTTATTCTTGAGAGGAACCCTTAATCATTTAAAATAGATGTTTGCCTCCACCATCCAAAGAAAACCAGAAATAGCTCATTTACATATTTTAGCTTAATTGTGGCCATATCTCTTTTATTCTCACCTCACTGCTCACAAAGCATATAAAATTTAATAGTGATAGTACAAAAACATATCTTCAGGATATAGTAAGTAATACTGATTGTAAGTTTATATGCTTCATGCTTAGTAGACAAATCTGAGAAGTGATGGTGAGGGATTTAGAATTTGGGAGGGATTCTCAGAAACAAGGTGCTCATGTGGACTTCTGTTTGCATGAAGTCAAAGTAAATTTTATTTGGTTCAGAAGTAGTGACCCAATTTAATCTTATCTGAGGCTCAAAACAGCTTATTTCATTTGTTTTTGACAAGTGTACATTTTGTTATCCTATAAGATTAATGAGAGGAAGTCAAGGTTATAATGAGAACTACAAATGAAAAATACCACAAAAAAGTATGTTTTGTTTTGTTTTTTCTTTGAGGTGATTTGACCTAAAGAAAAATCACTTAGATTCTGAATTCTCATAAAAGCCCATGCTTAATAAGGCTCACAACAGTAGTTGTGAACAAAACTAATCTCTCAAGATTTTCTGTATAATATTTTATATCAGAGGGATTGGTTGCTTCAGATAATCTATCCCACAAGCATACTTTTAAATTCTTACACATATAATCTGAAAAAATACCAGAACAATGAAAAGTCCTAATCACTTGCCCTTTTGCAGAGAGAGAGAGAGAGAGAGAGAGAGAAGGAGAGGGACTGGTTAGTGTAGCTCATTTGGCTCATTTATTTAGTTAAGTGACCAAACTGCTTACTATGACTCGTGGATGTGGTTAATTTGGAAACCAACATATTATGAGTAACATCTGTCCAATTAAACCTAAGAACCCAATTCACAAAGAGCCGACATCTGAGGGGAGAAACACCTGAAAGCTGCCAGAAGATGACCTTTTCCTTGGTCTAGAGCAGAAGTGGGAGAAACTTAACATAGCCCACGGGACATAATAAAAGGCCTAAAGAAAATTCAACAAAACAATAGAGTTTCTACTTCTGACTGCATCTGGGTGGAAAGATTTTTCAGCATTTTCACAAAATTATGTAAGAAAAATATTCAGAAAAATATTCAAAAAATAAAAAGGAAAAACAGTATATAAATCTGCCTCAGTCTGCAGAGAGAAACATTAGTTTTCTTTCTTTCTTCCCATTTCTTTCTTTCCCATTTCTTTCTTTCATTGTTAGACTAAAAGAACAATTTCTTTCTTTCTTTCATTGTTTCTTTCTTTCATTGTTAGACTAAAAGAACAAACCATTTCACAAGCTGCTGGTAGAAAATTGTACCTGGTTCAGCACGACCCGAACAAGCAAACTGTGAAGAAAAACAAGAATGGAGAATCTTATCAAAAGCACTTCTTGAACATGACTCAAAAAGATCTCCTTTGGACAAAAGTTAGCTATATTCCTGATGTTCTGTTTACAACTTCTTATACTCCTTGTACCATTTCCTTATATATATAAGAAAAACAGTTATTCCAAAGTGTGTCCCTTCCTGGTGCTCAAAAACAAACTAGCCTTTTACCTGCTAGAATGAGAAGATGCAGTGAGGGAGTAAAGGAGATTATATATTAATAAAATGAATGAAGATATAATTGGTATGTGACATATTCTGTACTTAAGAGCAAATTCTAATATTAACTGAAGATCTAATAAAGGAAAATGAGGATGAGCAAAGAAGGAAGTCAACTTGTACAATACTTAAAAAAATTAAAAACATATAAATCATCAATCACCAAGCCAACTGTTAAGACTTATTAATTTGGAAATTTTTAAAAAACCCAACAATGTAATTTTAAATGAGCCATCCAATTCCAAAGATTAACTTAAAAGTAAACCATTCTTAAGTATACCAAGCATATTCTCAGTAAATGTATTGGTTCCTTACTTTGGAAAGAGCAAAGTCCATTTGAGCACTTACATGTTAATATGCTCTTTTTTACTTCAGTTTATATTAATACAGTGTTGAAGTGGAATTCAAAACTGTTTTAGAACAAATCAAGACAGAGTCATCTGAAGAAGAGTCTTTGCCAAATAGCCATTAATTAAAGCAAACCAAAGCAAAACTAGAGTTCTGGCAGATGATTCTTCTAGTTGATTTGCAATTTTCATAACCACTTTTTCTAAGATACATATTTCTGTGAACCAAAAGCCATAATTTTTAACCAATGTGTTCCTATTATTTGGTATATCTTTCATCATAATCATAATTCTCAAGACTACACTATATCTCCTTAATTTACGTTTTCATTGATATGTATGTGTGCACACATATGCATACACATGTGTTTAAAAACTATCATACCAACAGAGACAAGAGGGAAGGAGGGAGGGTGGGCAGGGGAAAAGGAAGAGAAGGGGAAAGTCAAGGAACATATAGCAAGGACTCACTGACAAAACCAAAGGGGAAGAGTTGAGGGAGGGAGGAAGGGGAAAAGAGAAAGTGGTGGGGGGAAGGCAGAGACAAATGTGTTTGAAAAAATAAATTAATTAAAAAAATAAAAAAATAAAATATAGCATAAAACACTATCATATAGATTTGAACTAAATGGTAATATACATTTTTATATATAATTTATATGATATGTACATATTTGAACTATCATGCACTTGAACCAAGTGATAATATATATTATATATATGAACTATCACTTAGTTTAACATGACATAAAATCATATCATTTAAGAATAATAATATTATGACATTTTATTCCAGCTTGATATCTTAATACAGTTCTTATATTTTGAAAATACAGTGTGAGGAATATTTTTTAATAATTTTCAATTCAATTCCAAATTCCTCCAAATAATGGGAGCTGCCTTAAAGCTGCATGTGCTGAATACTGTAGCACATGGATAGAAACACTGTCACAAAAGTGGAGAAAACAGAGACTTAAATAATTACTTGACAGCAGATGTCAGACATGCCATATTTTCTTGCCTCAAGTGAATCTAAAAGCACGTAGACACTCACAAAAAAAGGTAATGTGTTAGAAGTATATTTCCTCATATTTTGTGGCATTTGTTAATTCGATGATTTAAAAATCTGGTATATACAAATATTTTAAGAGGTATCTTCTAAGCATAATTATTAAATGGTTATTGGGAATTCCTGTGGGCCAGGCATAGTATAAGGAACTTTGATAAAATCTTAATATTTGGTGGGGTGCACAAAATTAGAAAAAAGTTCATATACTATGTTGTGTAAAGTGCTTATTGTATACAGTTGAAACATAATAGCAGAAACTCTTTTATCTATGCTTAGCTCACTGTAAAAAAAGTTATACAAAAAAATCCATAAATGTGAGATGAACACAGGAAACAAGGACACACAAATGTTTATGCATACAAAATTTTGAGGTCTGAGACTACTGGAAGAACTGAGTATCTGTTTGAAAATTTTCAGCTTTGGGAGAAATGCCTTCAGTAATTGGGCATCACATATTTTTCAGGTTGGAATTCACAACACAGGAGGAAGCTACACTCTCACTATGCTCTCTCACTTGGAGAGACATGTTGTCAACGTAGGATACTGCCCAACTAATAGAGTATTTTGAGACAGAGAAGTCTAATGTGAATAATGTACAACTATGGAATTCCTTAGGGGCCATGGTAAGGTGGACAGAGCTAAAGTATGGGAAGCGTGTACCTATTAGTGAAAAAAGCACAAAGATGTTAAGAGAAGGAGAAGAAGCAGAGAGCAGTAATGTCTACTCCTCCCTTTAGCAGCCATGAAAGGCTCTGCTGGAACTTTCTCAGCTATTTTTGTTGTTTTTGCCAATTTCTTATGTAAAAACCCCAATACAAACAGCTGTGGTGGTTTTTAACAGCTGTGCAAATTCTGCTCCAATGGAAATGGTCACCTTTCCGCCAAGTCGTAGCAGGACCTGCCTACTCAGCGTATCAGCCATAGCCATAATTCTCACCTGTAATTCAGATGACAAAGTAGCAGACCAGGTTCGGAGATGGCATTCCTGTGTGCCTACCTAGTAGGTCAATGAGAAGGCTCAATTTTGACTTGGAAGACTTGGAATATAGTCCTTTGATTCTTCAAATGACTCCATTTCTAGGTTGACATTTAGAGTCAAGTTCTTCTCTACGCATTTACGAACATGACTTGCCTATACAGGTGTTTCTGAATTCCCTGAGATAGTTCAGACACTTACTTTAGTAATGGTTATCTAAGGTTCTAAGAAACATTCAGATAATTGTAAATGGATCCCCAACCATCTTGTGCATATTCAAAGGAATAACAAGTGGTCTTTTGAACAACAGGCTTAGTTGAGAATTTTGTGGTTTGTCAGGTAATTTTTTTCTCTTGATAACAGGAATAAGTAAGTGAATTAAATTGAGCAAAGGTATTAAACAAAAGGAAACAAAAAAAACCTATGGATTAAATAAGGCAGAATTATGATCTGCAATGCTAGATCCCAGGTATGAAGAGCTATAGCTGGATGGAGCTTAATCATTCCATTATTTTTGTAGTGAATTACACTTTTTATCATGCAAAGAAATATTTATACTAGAAACCCTCCAGGAAAAGAAAAGTATGCAAATAGTGCATATTGTTAGAGTTAGAGACATCTATGAAAACCATTTATTTGTCCTTTTTAAAACATATTTTTATCAACTTTAGAGAGAGAGAAGGGGAGAGAGAGAGAGAAAGAAAGCGAGAAACATTGATTTGTTGTTCCACTTATTTATGCATTCATTGGTTGCCTCTTGTATGTGCCCAGACCAGAGATCAAACCCCGAGCTTGGCATATGGGGTCAATGCTCTTACCAACTGAGCTATCCGGCCAACTGAGGGCTGTCCTTTACTTTTATTTAGAAGTATATATACTTAATGGAGGTGAAATAGATATATATATCTGGTAATATCAGATATAAATATACAACAAATAAAATACAAAACAACATTGGAAATATGTATAGAGTTTTAGAACCAAGAAAGAGATAGTCTTCCACTTAATGTAATGCTACTCTCAATTTTAAAACAATGCTTCTAACCCAGGGTTTCTCCCTTCCACAGGGAGAAAAGGATCATAGGGTTTAGGAGAGAAAACAAGTAATGAGAAAGTTCCAAAAAGGAGGCCAATGACACTGATCCAGCTTCCTCTCAGACAATTTTCTGTGAGTGGGTCATATAGTGGAATTTTGATTCATCAAATTTTTGAGTTGTCTAGTTATGACATCAGTAAGGCCAGAGTTAGTTTTCACAACTCTTTGACACCAATCTGTCAATCTGTATCCTAATTCACATATACACATTCCCTGTGTAGATAGTTATGTGGTTTGTCTCAGCCTAGTCTCTATTTTTGGAGCAATTTTATTTACTAGTAAACAGGAATAGTTCTAATAACTATGAAGTTATTTATATTTCATTTGCTAATACTAAACAATTCTATTCTACCTTTACAGAATCTGTGTTGCACCCATTTAATAAAATGTACTCTAATTTACTGACATGTTTTCAGATTGTGCAATGTGTTAATAGATTACAATGCCATTTTGCTTATGCGTGCACAAACTTGGCCTTTTCTCTCTTTTGTTTTTTTCACCCCACCCTCTTTATTCTTTGAAGCCATTGCCTTCTTAGTCAAGCAAAGTCAAAATACCTGCGTAAGTAGGGCATTGCCCTGGATGTGCTAGCTATTTACCATTCCTTTGCTATACTCTGAATATGAGAAAGTGCTCCCTAAGCAGAAGAGAAACTCTAGCCATCATGCTGTAGGTCCTATTCCTGCTCCCCCACACCCAGGAAATTGTACTTATTTTATGTAAGAGCTGCTTCCTTCCATAAAGTTTCTGGGAGTAGAGCAGCTTTAATGGAAGTGAAACATTGGCATTATTCCACGCCTGTGATATCCCACCTTTCTCCTCATTCAGCTGACTTGTACTGTATACCAAGTATGCATTGGTCACTGTGCAAAGAGCCAGGGATGGTAAAGCAAAAACAAAAAGCAAATGAGGTATAATCTTTCTGTTCTAGGAGTTCACAGACTGGTCAAGGCAGACACATAGACAAACTAGTGACACCAAGCTCATTAATTAGAATTAAGCCACTGAGATAGTACAATCTTAAATTTGTACTCTTTCTACCAGCTATGTGGCCATAAACAAGTTATTTTACCCCTAGACACACCGATTTTTTTAATTTGTAAAATGCAGGTGATATCAATACTTATCTCATGTGCTTGTTATGAGGATGTGATAAGCTTAGAGTTCATGGCACACAATTAAGCTTTCAACATGTTGTGATGCTATGGTGAGATGGGTGCTGGGATGGGTGAAGTATAGTTGTTGCAAAGACCAGGGAAGGGAATGTCCTCGCTTGAAGACATTCAGAATTTGCCTCAGGAGGTCTGGTCAGAGAGAGCTATTTAATTTGTGAAGAATTAGGACCATGCAAAAGCACTTTTATCTCCTTTTGTTGAGAAAGAAACCATTGGCTTCCTGAATTAAACTCCCTCCCAGCTGAGGAAGGTAAGTGACCAGGATTACTCAAAATGCAGTATTATTGATACCCCTGAAGCATCAGAGTGCATGCATGATGTTAATACATCTATTGTCATTGACTTTCACTTGCAGATGTCTTTGCTACCATTCAATCATGGACGATAGCTAGCAAGATAAATGAACTCAGGAGAGGCAGGAACAATACTGCAGTTTTTAAATCTGTCACAGTTCCTTCCCCATTTCAAAGTTGACTTGACAACTGCATTTATTTCACATCACAATTGCTACAGGTTAATAATATTGTTTTATCAGGAAACATTCATCTTGAGGAAGAAAGTTATCCTAATACAGCAGATAACTTATCCAAGGACAAATAGAAAGGGGGCTGTGTCTCGAGGGTAATGCTAATGCCTGGCATGCTATAAAAATAAATGAAATCTGATTAACGCTATTGGGGAGAAGAATAAGTCATAGTTTCTGTGAAATATTATTTTCCTGATTGGAACCATTTCCATTTTTGTCAGCTTAAAACACTGTATTAAAGATGAGATGACTTTAACACTGTGACAGCTATCTCAAGGCCTGTGATTATAAATGGTTGTTGTAGGCTTGTAATCCTGAAGGTTTAGTCTAAAGCATTTTCTCTATAAACTGAAAGAGAAAAACACTAACAATTCAGAAGATTTTAATTAAAGTTGTTCAAAAAATTTAATGGGAATTTTAAAGGCTGGTTCACTAAGTATTTTTGATAAAGAATTTCATTTATAAAAGAAATTTGCTAACAAATTTGGTGTTGCCAGAAAAACCTTCAATGCACAATATATATTTTCATGGAAGCATTATTATTAATTACCCTGCTTTAACTAATTCACAAAGGTTAGTCCGTTTTCAGCTCCATTCAAATATGTATTATAAAACTTATCATCTAAAAAAATTAAATGCATTTGAAAGGAGAAAGTGGACCACAAAGGGTTGGACAGTATTATCTTAACCATGGAACTAATTTCTTTTCAAAAATAGTATACTTGTGTATGAAGCAAAAGCAGTTTGGGTCAGGAATGAAGAAAGCACATATGTGAGCATAATTTATTTTGAATTACACAGCTGAAACACATCCAGTATAAAAATCACCCATTCTTGTTTTTCTATAAAATTGCCTGCAGCATCTTGCGGCATCCTCTGAATGTGTTACACAACTCTGCAGCACCACAGCTGAGCAATGCAGAGAACAGTGTGAAAGGTGGATTGTGCAAAAAAGAAGGCAGGTTGTTTATGGTGATGCAGGCGTGGTGTCAGCAATAAATCAACACACTAATAATGATAATAGCTTGTATTTATTCAGGTCCTTTCCTTATGAAGTCTGGTGTGTTTTTAAAATATGTTCTGTTAATTCAAAATGCACCCCTCTGATTAGGAAGGGAGTAGGTTTAATTAACTCTCTTTTATGGATGAGAAAACTTACAATGTCCTCAGTTGATGGGCAAATATTGCAATGCACTGGATTCAATTCCTTTCCTATTGCCTAGTTAGGCCGTGGCAAGGCTACAGCAGGCCTCAATCGATCAGCAAAAAGATGACTGAAAAGGGGGCCAATGAAAGAAGAACAAAGAGAGTAATAAAGGGAATTGTGCATTGTGGTACCAGCCTATCTTCTGCTAAATTTCCAATACAGCTTTCCAATGCAAAAGTTGGAAATATTCCATTGAGAATCTCAAACACTGCAATGTTAAAAAGCAAAACAAAGAATGAAACTGTCAATAACTGGGTTGTTTTACATATACCCAAGCTTTGATGTACATAAATCAACCAGAAATAGTCATAAGTATTATTATAAAATTTAATTTTTACTTTAGTCAACTGAAATGTGATAAACAACTGTCAAAAATTAGTTATTCAGTTTGTTAAGGGTTAATTCTTCAATTGGCTCTGAAGTTTGTTAAGAAAGTAAGATAAGAATGGAATAAATTCAGTAGGAAAAAAATGTAGGCGGAACCCTACCAATGGGATTCCTTTTCTTCACTCTCAAGAAATTTGCACCTGTCATCCAATCAACAAATGCTTACTTTGTGCCAGGCATTAAATAAGAAGCCACTGCATGTGGGGAGACTCAGTGTTTTTGTTGTTGTTTAGTTTCTATTATGTTATTTTTTGTTTTTTTAATTTTTAAATTATTTTTAATCCTCACCCAATGATATGTTTATTGAGTTTGTTTTTTAAAGAGAGATAGGAAAGGCTGGGGGAGAGGGGGAGAGAGAGAGAGAGAGAGAGAGAGAAACATTGATCAGTTGCCTCTCACATGAGTCCCAACTGGGGATTGAACCCACAATTAGGTGTGTGCCCAGACCTAACTAGAGATTGAACCTGCAACATTTTGATGCACAAGATGATGCTCCAACCAACTAAGCCACCTGGCCAAGACTGTGTTCTTTTTTGCAATGTAAAGAATAGGATCCTCTCTGAAACTTCTGCTGAAAATACACAATTTATGATTGTTAATAGGTATATGGAGTGAGGAGAGTCACAGTGTAAAGCTAACTAAGTTCTAAATATGAGAAGGTGAAGAAAAACTGTTTCCACATTTTGAACCAGATAGCTCCTTTCTCCCACTCATAACCCATTTTTTCATTTACTTTCATTCAGCAAATATTTACTGAGTATCTCTTAGGTGTAAAACAGCATTCTAGGGGCTGGGGGTACACTAGTAATTAGCATAGACATGTTCTCTTACAATTTGGTGTGTGGAGTGGCATTTTGTCAATGGAAAGATTCAGATATGCAGGATCTTAGCAATTTCTGAAACTCTGGAATGACATATCCATTGTACACTTAATTTTAATAAATTTGTTTGTATAATAAGCTTAATAGACCAGGTCTTCCATTCCAAGCAATGTTAGGGAAATGACCTAGTGAATGATGTCTTCATCTTATAGTCACTTATGAAAACAATCAATATGGCATTGACAAAAGTGAATTTACTACTGAATACATAGTCACTGCCATTTTTAAGTGATGACTTTTTAGTTCTATAGAAAATGTATAATTTTTCTATCAAGTTTTCTGGAATCAAGCCCTCTACATTTCTATGTAATCTCAATATGGCTGCACTCTTGGAGAAAGGTGCTAATGTTGCATGAAAAAGTCACATTGGTGACCCCTTTCACCGAAGAACCCACACCTTTCCTCACTCTTGCATATGGTTGGGCTGTTGTAAAAGTCCTTTTAGGTTACTATCATAAATCTCCTGTTTTTTGGTGGCAATTGGTTTTGAAACTTTATTTTCTGCAACAATTTAAGAGGAAAAACAAAATCAGATTGGAAGAGTAACAGATCAGTCAGGGTTCAATCAGGAAACAGAGTTCATTTGAGAATTTTAAATAGAGGGGTTTAGGCTTGGGGAATTAGAAGTGAAAAGAAAACAAGAATAGTGAGGCAACCCAGAACTGAGTAATGCAGGCAGTGGTCATCACCTCCAGGCCAAAAGGGCAGAAAAATGTCACATTAGTAGAGCCTACGAGGTCCAGGGTTTCCCTTGTAGCCATGGTGCACCTGCCAGGCAAGAGCTAAAGCCACAGATGAAACATCCCCTCTGTCACAGTTTCATTGGGGGCAGAGAAAAAGAGGGATTTATGCCCAATATTCTCTTTTAGTCCCAGGCCCCACCCCCAGAATCCCTCCAGACCTCCTAGTTGGAAGTCAGTTGATAAAGGGGAATCCAGCCTGTGCGCACCTGTGATACACAGAGGAGCACAGGAAAAGTGAGTAGTGTATGGGAGGGCAAACAAGCCCTGAGCTGCCAGGGAAAGTTAAGAAAGACTCTTTACTGCTGAATAGAGGCATCTATCCAGACCGCTGGAAGAGTCACTGCTGTAGTCTTAAAAAAATATTATTCTAAAAAATAGACTGAAGTATTCTTTATTGAAGAATAATGAAAGCATTAAGTAGGAAATTAAAAACATTAAGTATAAAAGTATATTTTCCCTCATAAATGCAAGTTAATACAAATTGTAGTAAAATTCCAATAATGGTATATTTTTTCTTTTAACTTTTGTTTAGGAAATTTACATAAATTTGTTTGTGAATTGCCTGGAAGTGAAAATAAAACATAATACCTGTGTCATATTTATAAATATCAGGATAATAAACTTTATTAAGTCTTAATTAAGACCCCCAAAGTTCTAGTCACTAAAATAGTAAGATTTTCTTTCAAAGCTGAAGAGGCGAATCAAGTCAAACTAACAGGAAGACTGATGTACACACCCACATACACACTGAAATCCATAAAATTTAATATTTTAAAGTACTATATAGCAGCACTAAGAAGTTTCATTCAGTAAATGGCTTTAAACAAATAAAATATTATTAAATATAACTATTCATAATAGGGAAATTTTTATATTTAATTAAATGAGAAAAAGCAAGATACCAAATTATATTGTTAAAGTATATCTATGTATGTTTAAGAACAAATATGCACATGAAAACATAGGAAGAAAATATTTCAAATATATGAATAGTCTTTAACATTATTAAGGACTAGGGAATTTTTCTTCTACTTTTCAAATTCAGCCTAAGAGTATGTGCTATTTTATGACTTAAATAGATTTCAGATAAATTCTTTATAATTGGTAAAAAAAATGTGTTGAGTGCTTAATATGACTTGGCAGACAGAGTTCTAAATCATTTGACATGAAGAAACTAATTTAATTTTCTTATAAAAAGGAACCTTTGCCCCTGACCCCATTCTACAAATAATAAAACAAAAGCCTAGAAAGCACTGGCAATCTTCGGAAGATCATCGAGCTAGAGTGGCAGAGCCAGGATTTGGGCCTGAGCGAGCTGACTCCAGAATCCACGAAGCACCAGACGGTACTGCCTCTGTCCGTAAGGGGCCGTGCACATTGGTGGAGGGATTTTAGCTCTTAAAAGTTCTATAAATTATGTGTTTTCATCCTTGCCTATGATAACTCAATTGGCTACAGAAAGTAGATGGATAAGAGCTCATGTTATTTTTCTGATTGAAAGTCTTTCAGCCACTATTTATTCAACATTAGAGGTCAGTAATTTTTCCCAGTCCAGGTGTGCTTGTACAATCTCTTGCTTGTCCTTGAGCTCTCACAAGCTATCACCCTTGTTCCCTAAAAGTTGAGTTATTTATGTGCTATAGACTGTGAAATCAGAGACAGTCAGTTTCTATGGGAACCAGCTTTACTTAATCCAAAGGGCAGCCAAGAGTAATTTGTAAATGTTACAGAGTGAAGAAAAAGTTAACCACATAACATATCCCCAATTTGAAATACCATTTCTTTCACTTTCTTTTTCCCTTTCAGAAATTTCTCCCTTTAATCCTAAGTAACTGAAGGAGTTGCACCATCTTTACCTTAATAAACTCTCTCCTTACCAATCTTCACAATGTCTAAAACAAAAGAATATTTTCTCCTCACAGAATATAGGCTAATACACTCTCTAGTCCTCATGATCCCCTGAAATAGACATTGCAATAGTGGTCTATATCTATATAATATTACTTTAGTAGAAGAGTCTTGAATCTTTGGGGATGAATAGGAAGCAGCAATGAGAGAATTGGCCATCAGGAAAGTTGGTATTATTATTCTGGTTCTTATTTCTGGACATTGTGCTTTCTCAATAACCCAAATTTTTATTATAATTCAAAAAATAGAAATAAAAAATAAAACCCCAATACATCATTTTTAACCCTAATTTTATATATTCCTACTTACTATTAGACTTTTTAACTATTTTAAGAGCAATATTTTCTTTCTAACCTCCATTTTTTAACCAGACCCTGATAAATAAAATATTTTTAGAATAAATAATATAGTATGCTATAGAAACCAATACCTGACCCAATATTTCAATATTACCAAGAAATAATATTTTCAGTATATTTTATTACAAAAGTATTATATCTTAAAAACCATTTCTTATGTCCACACCATCAACATAAAAAAACCAAAAGATTTATCATAACCTAGTCAATTCCTGAAATTAAGTGTATTTGTGAATATATGCAAAAATTTACCAAAAGTTTTTGGGCATCAAAAGCATCATAAAAACATGAAAATATTATTTTTAGGAAACACTCTTTTCCAATTGTCCTTTCTCTAAATTCCCTTTAATTTATCTATGTAATTTAGTATAATAATATTTAAGAGAATAGATAACATACTTTACCTGAAACTAATACAAAACAACATTGAAGTAAAAAAGAGAAGAGATATATAAATTATTTTTCATCATGACATGAAACCAATGAGAGGGGATTAAACTCTTGGTTTATGATAATAGACTAATACGAGTGAAAAATGTATCAGCTGATTCATAAATGGAATTAAATGTTAAATTTTCAATATAGAGGACTACATAAGTATAAAAAACCCAAAGCAAAACAAACATGTTTGTGACCTTAAATTCGCACAGGATTATACCTTAAATTTTGCAGTAGCCTTTCAGAATTTGTTGTCCAGATACACAAAATATTCCACATCCATTTTTCTGCGATACGTTTATAATTGTTGAAAGGACTAGTCAATTCCTTTACTTCAAGGTAAGCCTAGACCTAAGCTATCAAATAGTTGTACCTGTTGCCTAAGACTTGCACTTTCTGCAGATTTAGAGTGCTCAGAAGGAGAGCTGGATTCACCACGAGCAGATTGCCATGTACACCATTCCTTTGGGAGCCTTTCCCAAATGATTTAATTATGAAAGTGCCCCAAGCATGTTAGCTTTTACATTATTGGTTTTGCAAATAGTAGCACTCTGATTTAATAAATACTAAGACAGTGTTTTCAGTTCATCATTTTAGAACTTCAAACAGAAAAATCTGGTTTTCAGGTCCAAGTTTATGCTAGTATTAGATATTAAAATACTGTTTTTCAATGTCCTGTCTAGTAACAGCACAGAGCTGGGCACATTAAAGTTAAACAATCATAAAAGTCAACTAATACTAAAAGAGTGTTCATGCCGGGATGTTATGAAATTTTACTTGAAAAAATAAAGGCTGCCAATTTAAAAAGTTTACCCCCAAAGATTTTATTTTATTTTTATATTTTATCCTTAACCAAGGGTATGCTTATTGATTTTAGAGAAAGAGGAAGGGAAGGATAGAGAAAGGGAGAAAGACATCAATGTGAGTGAGAAACATCAACTGGTTGTCTCTGAGCACCTGACCAGGAACCAAGCCCACAACCCAGGCATATGCCCTTACCGGAGATTGCACCCACAACATTTTGGTTTACAGGACAGTGCTCCAACCAGCTGAGCCACACTGGCCAAGCTTACCCCAAAGGTTTTAAATTCTGATATATATACTGACTATGATGCAAGAAACTGAAATCACGATCACCATGACTAATATTAGATTTTCTTAATTTTTTTGCATTTGTTTTAGTGTTGTTCTTATTTTGTGGCATCTGCATTCCTAGATTGTATACATTTTTAATTAGCATTGCTATCTAGCTGCCTTTAATATGGTCTAGGGCTATCCTTCTTATTATCTCCTTACAACCATTATCAGCCTTTTAAATTTGTTTTGACGTCAGTTTGAAAAGTGACAAATACATTTAAGGTTAACCAATATTTCAGCCATTTTGATTACGTACTTTGACTTTTGACCTTCTGGAAATCACATGACCCTTACCTCAGACCTTTGCATAATTACCTATCCAATTTTCTTATCTCCTCTTCCTTTATATGCTTTTTCTTCACTTAAAATTCCTGAGTGCAATATAGCTGTGGCCATTGCCAAAGTCATGGTAACCTTGTTAGGATTCTCCCCAAAGTCTTCACAAAATAGCTAATTAATGACTTATTCCTTTATCTTCGTGTCAAGCCATTCCTAAAATTATTGTTATGCTCTACTTGTTCTTCAATGAGGTGTTAATTAACTTGACCAACTTTCCTTTTTATTCATTATTTAGGACAAAATGAGGCTTGCATGCAGGGTTTAATTCATATACTTTATTATGTAAAGAGTTTGTTTACATGAATATGATAGTTTTTCTATCCCATAAAAATATTTACAGGGTTCAGAATCTTTCCACTTTTTAAAAGGAACAAAAGAAACATACTTACATTTACATGGAAAAGAAAAAAGAATTCCACAACAAGCCTGTATGACTGTTACGTTTTTTTAGATATCCCATTCAAACTTATGATATTTGGAAGAATTTCTTAATTTCTAAGCCAATGGTTCTAAGAGTATGATTCTCTAATATCTGGAAGTCTCTGAGACACTTTTAAGGGTCCTCAAGTTTAAAAAATATTTTCATAGTAGTACCATATTACTTACCATTTTACTCTTTCAGCATTGGTGTTAATGATGAAAAGCAATGGTGGGTAACTTGCTGGTAACTTACCCAGTGTTAGACTGTATGAAGAGATATTAAATTCACTGAAAAGTATCCTGAGAAAGCAGTAAAAGTTATTAATTTTATTAAATATCTACTATGAGTACATCTTTTTAATAGTGTGTAATAAAATGTGAAAAATGCATAGAGTACTTCTGTTGCATTTGAAACAGAATGGTAATGTCAAGGAAAAAGTCTTGTGTAACTGACTTATAAACTAAAACAGCTACATTTTTCATAGAAAGCTATTCTCATTTTAAAAGACTGATAAACAGTATGATGTTGGTAGACATTTTCTGGAAAAAATTAATAAAGGGAATTTGTTACTTTAAGAAAACTCTAGTGATATTTAGTGCCAGTGATAAATTTAAGCTTTCCAGTAAAACTTAGAATTTTAGAAAACGTGTATCTGTCACCATGAGTTTGATAAAAATTCAATAAAGGGTTTTCTCATGAAATTAATGATAATATTGGTTAATGTGGTTTTTTACATGTGTAAGAATTTGGAAGATCTGCATAACTTAGTGAAACAATATTTTCCAAGTGAACCAAGGCTTGATGTTATAAAAATCACAGGTGAGTAAAAGATCATTCAAAGTGTAAGAGAGATCAAAGAATTTTTATGATATGATTTCATACACCACATTGTTATTAATTGCTAAGAAACTACCATTTGTCTGGCCTGGATGTTGGTTCAAAGAATATCCACAGTTATCTGAAAAGTTATCTATTAAAATATTTCTCCCTTTTCTAATCACCTATCTTTGTGAGATTGGATTTTTTAAATATATTTGAATCAAAACAGTATATCCCAACAGGTTGAATGTAGAAGCAAATATTAGATTTCAGCTATCTTATTAAGCTGGACATTAAAGAGATTGGCAAAATAAAAAGTAATGCAACTCTTCTCACTGAAATTTTTTAGGGGGAATATAGCAGTTACTTTGTACAATGAATATGTTATTTAAGTAAGCATGTAATTGAATTATTATCATTACTGGTAAATGAATTAATACATATATATTTTGTTTTGATTTTGTGTTCTATTATGATAAATATGAATAGATATAAGCCACGTAAGTAGAAGTTTAATAATATTTAAGGGTGTAGAGATATCCTAAAACAAAAGGTTTGTGAACTGTTACTCTGAGTGCTACAATTTGTTTCTTTGTTTCTGAGCACATTCATTCCTAGGTAATCTCATCTAATTCCATGGCTTTGAATGCCATCTCTCATCTGATAACTCACAAATTCATGTACCCAACCCAGGCTTCACCCTTTAACTCCAAACATATGTGTATCACTGCCAATGAACATTTCTACTTGGACATCTAATCTGATTCCTGATATTTCACTCTAAACTTGTTCCTTTACCAATATTGCCCATCCCAGTACTGGACAACTCCAACCTTCCAACGGCTATGACAAAAACCTTGTATTCACCCTTGACTCTTCTCCCATATACTATACCCACTCCACTAGTCAATCTTGTCAACTCAACCTTCTAGTTATATCTCAGATCTAAACAATTTTCACCACCTCTACTGCTACCACCATGGATCGAGACAATGTTATCTCTTACATGGATTATTTCAACTAATCTCTAAATTGATAACTTGTGCGGCTTCCCTCCTCATTCACTTCAGATATCCTAGGTTACACGATGATAACAAACACAGCCAAAAGTTGGGAGTCCTCTTAGTCTCTTTCTTACTCTCTGTGTATGTGTGTATATATAAAATACATTAACTATATGCAAATATGCATAATTTATAGATCTTATAATATATGTAGATGTCAGAGTGATTATTCATCACATCTTAGCTGGGAATTATTTTCCATGTCTCCTTACTCAGATGCAACTGCTGGAGTACTCACAATCTCATGTTTCTAGGCTCCATGGAAAAGAGAAAGAGATCTCTAGTGTACTTCCTAACAGTAGTGGAATTCTCCAGAAGAGAAGCAACAGGCATGACTTCTCACAAATCACTGGCCAGAATTAGTCACATGATGCTGCCCAAACACATAGAAGCCAGGATGAGCCATCCTTGTACCTAGAGGGCAGAGAGATGTACATACTTATTGAACAGCATGAGAATAAAAAGTTCCCATTTTCAACTCAAGAAAGGAAAGATAAATGATCCTTTGACAATGAACAAGTAAACTTCAAGTGATTTTAAATCCCAATAAATCAATCCATTGTGAAGAGTTTTATTTTGTTTTTTTTTGTTCCAAGAAATGCTTTATCTTTTGAATCCTTATAAACACTATATTCTTTAAAAATGTGTAGAGTAACATCAATACAGCTGAAATATCTTAGAAAAAACCATATAATTTTTTAGAATTTATAGAATTTAAGATTTTGTAATTATATTGTATTTAGGGGATACCCCAATCCTTCATAGAATTCATGCTTAACTCTATAAATATTTCAGGTTATATATATATATATATATATATATATATATATATTCATATATTTATATTCAGCTTAATTAAGGAATACATACTATAAAATTCATCCACTATAAGAACACAGTTTGCTGATTTTTAGTAAATTTATAGTATTGTGCAACCATTAGCATTATCCAGTTTTGGAATACTTCAATAGCTTTATGAAGTTTCACACAATCTTTTAGAGTCATTCTCTGCTCCTACCCTGAGATCTAAGCAGTTATTGATTTACTCTTTGTCTCTCTAATATAGCTTTTTCTAGGAAGTTAGAATTCTTGGCATTCCCTCTGCATATATAAACAAAACAAAGGATCCCTAAAATTTGTAAACATCTATCTGAAAGGAACAGTACATAGTTGTCCATAATATTTACTGAGGGCAAAATAAGATAGGATTTACTCAGGTGGAATTTTAATTAAACATAAAAAGAAATTCCTAACTCCTAGGGAAATATTTCAGACCATTATATAAAATATTATACTTTAAAAATTTTCATGGAAACAGTATCACAAATTACAAGAAAGGCTGAAAAATAATTAAATCTAAAATCAGAATTCCCTTTAACTTTTTATATCCATTGTCATTTTATTCATTTAGGTTTTATAGCTGGAAATTTTGCCCACTAAGGAAACAGCTACCATGCATTTTTGAATCTATAAATACTATCACACAGAAACTTAGCATGATTCATTTGCAAATAATGAAGTAAATAAATGTAGTTAATGATGTTCATCTTTAATTACCCTGAAATATATCTGGCACTATTGTGACCTCAGTGCCTGAAAATAGTTCCTTTAAAATGAAAAAAAAAAATTTTAAGCTTCATGTAACTTAAAGATCAGTTATCTGTTACTAGTCTCTCCTCTTTAAAAAGTTACATTTTCATGTAAGTATGAATAGATAGTCACAAACAATGTGAACTCTTCTCATCCTCTGATGATATGCTTTAGAGAACATAGAAAAAAGAAAGGGAAAAAAGTGCTGAGTTCTTTAAAAATAAACTTAGTGTCATCTTTAAGACGGTGATCCATTAATGATGTTTGTAAAATAAATTTACTTAAAATGAGGACAAGGATAGGGCTGAAGTGTTTTGGGAGAGTTAATTGACTAACGATTACTTCCATTATTATAAATTTTATAGCACCTAATTTACTCTAATAGATTTTTTATTTTCCTCTCTTTAATTTTTTTTTTCTTAAGCAAAATGAGACCATATCTAGAAGAGATGAGAATTTCTAGTCAGGAAGCTGTGTAGCCAATGGGACATGGTAAACTTTTCATCAAATAAGGATAGTCAAGGAGTTCATAGAAACACGTTCAGCCCATGAGAGATACTGGATGAAGACATTTAACTATGGCTGAAGAGTCATCTTTCTTAAAGCCGACATATCCATGGTGAGCTAGTGCCAAGACAAATGCAAGCAGAACTGTAGCCTGGAAATACTTAAACATATTATTTGAATTCTCAGAAGTATCATTTTTACTTAAAGTAAACATTGGCATGCAAAGCCAATAGTCTGAGTAATCCGGTCTTAAAGTGTAACTTTATTTGTTATGGGGATTTGCTCAGGGAAGAGAAGGGGAAAAAATAAACCCAACCCTTCTTCTAGTGCAGAGAGAAAATAGTTGTTTCTGCAACACTGGAGACATTATTTGAGGCCATGTAAGTGACACTGCCTCAAGCTACTTTAACAATTCACAACTAAAATTTGATTTAATTGTTTTTAGTTTTATGTGCCATTGGCACAGGCACCCAGGATGATTATTGTCTCTTTATTAGCAGATGGATACTAAGCCCTACCAGTGAGAATATCACACTGCAATCAAGTAGCTGGGTTAGAGTCTCTATGAACCCAAAGCAAGAAGCTCTCAATTCTCCAATGAAGCTCTTCTCTTGAAGAAGGTAGAGTTGACGAGCACTCTCTAATTCAGGTGTCATCAACTTGGAATCCATGGTTTAAGGGTCCTAGGGTACTCTGTAATTGTAAGTGTGAATGAGTGTATATCTTTACTGTTTTGGGGCGAAGTGTTCATAATGCAATACGATCCACACAGTGATATATAACCCAAATTAGTTTCTATAAGATGCACTTGTATTGTATGCCTTGACCCTTTTTTTGACTGGAGTCCTCCCCTATGTCATGGCCATGCCCATTGCCTCACAAACCATTCAAAATCACTAATGGGACCCTTGACTACACTTTAACACTCGCCTTTTCTCACCAGATTCTCCCCCACTCCCATGACACTTGTGGGCTGTGCAATTGAAGTGAGAAGAACTGGACATAGAGTTTTGCTTTCCCATTATGGGTGTATCTTGAAAATACTGTTTATTTTTTTTTATGAACTGTATTCTTTTAATAATTCTTGGAGCTTATTTTATTTTGAAATGTCCAAATTTGGAATAATCACTCTTAAATTGTACCTTGTTATGTTTCTTACCCTCTAGATACTCTTCATCAGTCTCTTTTAATGGTTTCTCCTCATCTTTCTAACCTTTATACTTCAAAGTTTCTCAGAGCTCAGTCCTTAGGAATCTTCTCTTTTTTTTACCTGTAGTTTGTTTCTACATATCTCATCTAGACCCAAGGTTTCAAGTATCTTCTATGTGATTGTGAACCTTAAAATTAGAATTCCAGTCCAGACCCCATGCTAATCTTCAGAATTAAAAGCCTATTGGTATCATTTCTTAGATGTCTAATAAGCACCACAGACTTAATCCTACTTGTCCTCTATTCTTTTGGTGACTCTGTTCTTTTAGATGCTCTGGCCAAGCACTTTTGAGTCATTGTTAATGATTCTCTTTCTCTCATCCAGATTTAATCTATCAACAAATCATGGTAGCTCTATCTTCACCATACATCCTTCTTCACCTTCAAAACCCTCTTCAAAACCTCCAGCACTAATAGCCTGATTCACTTTCTATCATGTCTTGCCTGGATTGTTTCAATAGTCTGCTAACTAGTTTCCCTGCTTCCAGTCTTGTCCTCTTCAGTTTAGTTTTAACAGAGCAGCCAAAGTGACTGAATTGTGATGCAAGTCACATCATTTTTGTGCTTAAATCACCTCAGTGAACTTTCTCTCACTCTCAATATAAAAGCAAAGTCATTTGTAGGACCTATGATGATTCTCCCTTTACTTATCCAGCCTCACCTTCCACAACTCTCTCCTTTACTAACAATTTCAGCAATTTTTTACATTACCTAAATTGGGCAAGCTCTTTTTATACTTTTTAAAATATGCTATTCTAAATATAGAATATGCGGGTATCAATTGTGAAGGTTTGATGATAGAATATACTTCCACACATTTGAAAAAGCATTAGTTCACACACTATTTAAAAAAAAAAAAATTTCCATAAAATGTACTTCAGTGTTTTTTTGCCAACTGCAGAAGTAGATTAAAACTGGCAAGTGCCTCCAAGGTGAAAAGGATTCTGATGGTAGAACCTCTAGCAATGGCTCATTCTCACTATGCATGTTACAATTAGTATTTAGTTCTTGTGGGTAACCCAGCTACATACTTTATGAATGCTCTTGCATTGGTAGAGCCCACAAATTACAGATACAATAAAACAAGCCTCCTACCTTTTATATTACATGAGCTCTATTAGTAAAGCATGTCCTAGATAGCTTGGGCTTCTATAACAAAAACACCATAGACTAAATGGCTTAGAAAGAACAAAGATTTATTTTTCACAGTGCTAGAAGCTGACAGCCCAAGATCAGAGAGCCAGAATGGTTGAGCTCTGGTGAGGCCTACAACTTCTCATTGTATCATTGTATCATGATAGACGACAGAGAAAGGAAGACAGTTCTCTTTGATCTAAGGACACTAATCCCCTTCATGAGAGCTTCTCCCTCATGACCTCATCTAATACTAATTTTATCATAAAAATCCCATATTCTAATATTATCACGTGGTTGGAAGTAGGGTTTCAACCTATGAATTTGGGAGAAAACAAATTACTTTCATAACATAGCATTACACTAGAGTAACTTCTTATGATATTGTGCAGTAGGAATCTTATCTAACAGATTTGTTTGGTCACTACTTAACACTGAAATAAATATGAAGCATTTTTAGTGCTGACTTTAGACAAGAGGCACAATTATATATTAGCCAGAGTCAGAAACTCTAGGTTGATCCCAGCTGCAACTTACAGTGTGGTCTCAGTAAGTTACCTTCCTCTCAATTTCCTCATTTGTTCATTGCTATAAAAATCAAAATGGGAAATGTAAATAATAATGATTCTTAAACTATAGGTTATTGTACGAATATTAAGCATAATTAAATCAATTATTTCATTTTGGTTTAGTTTCTTATTATTGCAGTTTACATTCAATATTATTTTGCATTAGTTTCAGGGGTACAGCATAGTGGTTAGACAACCATATACCTCATAAAGTGGTCCCCCAAGTATATCCAGTACCACATATAGTCATAACAGTATTATTGCATGTTTTCTTAAAAGCCAATTTTTATTAAATTTTTATTGTATTTCTCCATTAAAATTTGACCCCCTTATTCCCCTTCCCACCCTGCAATCTACACACTGTTGTCCATGTCCATGAGTCTTTTTCCCTTTTTGCTCTATCTGTCCGCCCACTAACCTCCCCCTCCCAATAGCTGTCAGCTTGCTCTCTATGAGTCTGTCTCTACTTTGTTTGTTAGTTCAGTTTGTTCATTAGATTCTATATATAAGTGAAGTCATATTGTATTTTTATTTCTCTGACTGGCTTATTCCACTTAGCATAATGTTCTCCAGGTCCATCCATGCTGTAGCTCAGCGTAAAATTTTCTTATTTTTTACGGCTGAGTAGTATTCCCTTGTGTAAATGTTCCATAGTTGTTTTATCCACTCATGTACTGATGGAAAATGGGGCTGCTTTCATATAGCCAAACTCTTTTTTAAAAGCTGGTTACATATCAAATTGAGTTCTTAAACATCAGTTATAAGAAACTAGACATGCTTTGAATGCTTTCGTTTTACGTACTTGCTTACATCACCCATGAGAATACTCTATATTCCAACCCCTGAGCCACTGGCCAAGAAACAGTTTTCAAACAAGAAAACAGGTAGATATAACTTATGTTCTTCTTGGTAAATCAGGCTAACTCCTGTTAATAATATTTTCCTTTAATCTATTCACAAGTTATTTATTCAGTAATTTATTAGACATTTTTGCTAGAAACTGACATTAAGCTTACCAATTCATCCTTTTTTTTCCTTACAAAACTATGCATTAGACACTTCATAGGTTTTTTGGTAGTTTATACATTGCCCGATATTTTTTAAAGATCATTAAAGATTATACTATAAATACATTTGCAATTTTTTTGAAATGCATTCATTTTACTAAAAGGAAGACATTTTTATTATTTGAGTTTTTAATCTAGTATGGATACAGGGTAGGCTAACAGCTATTACAAATACCACCTCCCTCCCCAAATCAATGGTTTAACATAATCCACGTTCATTTCTTACTCATGTGAATTCCAATGTGAATGACAGCTATCTGGCAACTCTACTGGAGCTCTTTCCTCAAAACATGAGTTGAATATCTAGGTCCTGCCATCTAGTGTCTCTTTTTTTGTTCTTGAGACTTCAAAGATTCTGTTGGATTCTTCACCTCTGGCTCATGGCCAAGAAAACAAAGCGAAAGCCAACCGAGGACCTCTCAGCTCATGCAGAGATTTTCAGAGCTCAGACTACAGAGCCTGGCCTGCAGCCCCTTCGCCACTTTGAATGGCTTAGAACTACATGCGTGGCTGGGAAATGTACAGGGCTGGTCTCCATACGGACTGCAGTCGCTCTGTAGAGAGGGGACGTGGACTTCCTGAGGAGGCGCAAAAATGAAATGGTTGTACACACTTAGCATTGTCTCAGTCATAAATGTATTCCTTGCTAAAGTTTTTCTGCCTCTTCCGATTAAATACCAGTCTTCCGATGAAGAAAAGAGTAAAACTGGAAATTGAATTGTTATATACTCACAAACCTATTATGACACTTCCCTCAACCTAAATGTTCTGAAATAAGTTTGTTGGGTTGACATTTTCACATGTTTGAGTTTCAGTTTATTCTGGGCATTGCCCTTTCTGATTCATTTCTTGTGGGGTTTTGCCTTTGTGTCAAAGGGTGTATGTCTTTGTTACACCTTCTGTACATGTTCTCTTAAAAACTGGGTTCTCTGTGCAGCCACAAAGCTCTTGTATGTTTGTTTTAATTTTTGTTCTTTACTTCAGTTATCACAGAGATATTCTCAAAATCATGCTCACTTCCACGTTTCAAAGTGCTATTTTCTTGCGTTGAGAATCTAGTCTGCTGTACCAGATACTTTGTTTTTCTTTACCCTCTGCAATGTGTCCTTTCTTGTCCTGGACAGTGGTGCTGTCCCTAGGCTATAAACCATATGACCACCAGTTATATACACATACTACACACATACTATTTGTCACACCATCTCTTCACCCAGCATTGCCCTCTATGATTCCTCGTTGCTGGAAAGTTTTCTATGGAGCTTTCCAGTAATGTAGAAGACTTCTCTGTAGAAGACTTTCTTTATCCTCTACTGGGACAAAAGTCTGTCTATCAAAACCCATAGATCCTTCCATAAGCTGGTTTGAGGTTTTGTCCCTGAAGTTTCCTTCCTTCTTACTGGGACTTCAAAGTTAGAGGCAGCCTTCAGGCAGTGTAATTACATGGAATGCATTTCATTGAGGTGGAAAAGTTGTAAATACTAAAGCATCATCACCCTCAATGTACACACTATCACCTTCAATGTATATTTGTAAGATATATACCTTTGGGGTCCTTTTCTTAGAAGAAAGTTAAATAAGGAGAACTTTTTTTGGTAATTTTTAAAAGCAAAATAGCATTGGTTAAAAGTGTTGTATGCCTAACAATAAAAGTAATAAAGTTGAGAGTACTAGGATTTTAATGACTGATTTTAAATTGAGCTGTTACTCAGAAGTAGAGCAACAGTACTGAAATTTCTGGGTTCTTTTGTTTTCCCAGGTGTTAGCAATCCCTCCAGGCTTAACTGGCTCTGTGTTTACTTCATCCTTTGGATCATTAATAATGACAGTAAATAAAACCCAGCCTAGGAAGCTAGTTCTTTTAATCTGACAAGTACTCAAGAAACGGTCACGCCTCAAAATGAAGAAATACCTGCAGCCAGAACTCCTTCAATTTCCCTTCTAATAACCGAGCTATTTAGCAATAAAATTTATTTTTACTTAAATGCTTTGAAAGAGCCTTGGCAAGGAACGCGCCGTCCCCGCCCCCAGCAGCCCGGAGCGTTGCTCCCAGGGCGTCCACCCCCGCTCTGCCGGCACGCCCAGGAGGGGGGCCCTGGCGTGGTGCTTCTGGTTGCCTGTTTTTGGACATGAACTCATTTTGCTTTTATTTTCTTTGAGCATCTGTTTAAAGCAGACATATATTTTAGGGAAAATAGAAAAATCAGAAAATTAGAAAGAATATCACTCATAATTTCGCCAGGCGAAGAAAACTAAGGTGGTCAATGGATGTGTGTTGTAATAAAATTTTTCTGCTCGTATTATTACAAATATATCTTGGCCCCTAGCTCCCTCCCTGTGTCATCAAGAAATGTTATATTTCTTTTCTCCTTGTATCATTTCCTTTGTCGTTTTCCTAAATGTATATAGATATCTACATAATCCATAAGTCTGCTTTTGTTTGCATTTAGCCTTCATAAAGATGATGCTGTGGACTGAATTGTCCTCCCAAATTCATATGTTAAAGCCCTATACCCCAAAGTCACTGTTTCTGAAGGTAGTCTTTAGGAAGTAATTAAGATTAAATGAGGTCGTAAAGTTAGAGCCTTAATCCAATAAGACTGTGACCTGATAAGCAAAAAGAGAAATCTCTTTCTCTCCCTGCCATGTGAGGACACAGCTAGAAGGCAGGAGGAGATTTCTCACCAGGAACCAATTCAGCTGGCACCTTAATCTTGTACTTTATAGACTCCAGAATTGTGAGAAAATATATTTCATTGGGATGTCTTTTTCATATTGATTTATAATACCTCTTTATATATTAAGCACATGCTCTCTTATCAGATATATTTTCCATTTCTTTATTAAATTAATTGGGCTGATATTGGTTATTATGATTATATCTGACTATGTAAAATTTAAGAATGTTTGTTTGTATTTGTAAAAGATGCCATAACAAAGTCAACAGAGATGTAGTTATGGAAGTAAGATTTACTAACAAAGGTTATGAAGAATTACAACATGTATTCTAAAGAGCATGTATAAATTGACCTAAAAAAACAATTCAATAAAGATATGAACATAAGTTTATTAAAGCAACTCAACATGTTAAAAAAAATACAGGAAAAGAGGTTCAAGCTCAAAATCAACCAGATAAATTGAAATTAAGGTAACTAATATTATATACCAAATTGTTTAGAAAAAATAGATAACACCAAATAACATATAGATAAAAATGGTGCACTCATACCTGATAGTGTAAATGCAAGCAGTTGCGTTATTTAGAAGAAAATCCAGCAATATCTATTACTTTTTTAAAAAATTAACATATGTATTTGCTGTGAGTTCAATTGTGTTTCCCCAAAAATATATTGACATTCTAACTCCTAGTACCTGTGAATTGGAACTTATTGGGAAATAAGGTCTTTGTGGATATAATTAAGATGCAAATTAAGATGACAACATACTAGACTAGGATGGACCTTTAATCCAATATGACTGGTGTCTGTATAAGAGAGGAGAAGAGACAGAGACAGATGTACAAAGGAGAATACCATGTTAGAATGCAGGCAGAGGTTGAAGAACTGTAACTGCAGTCCAAGGAACACCAATGTTTGACGGCCACCATGAAAAGGTAGGAAGAGGTAGGAAAGGATTCTACCAAGAGTCTCAAAGGAAATATGGCCATAATGACACCTTGATTTCAGACTTTAACCTCCAGAACTGGGAGAGACAAGAGTCTCATCCCTGGTGCTTTGTTTTAGCCACTTTAGGAAACCAGTACAATACTTGACCTAGAAATCTCCTCTATGAAATCTCTCCCATTAAAAAAAAAAAATCACAAGCATTTAATTATGTATGTACAAGGATGTTTATTGCAACCTTCATAGTAATGGCAAAAAAGCAATATAGTAATAGTAAATAAAATAGGAAACAACCCACCAAGAAGAAAAAGTTATAATACATTTTTATAATTTCAAATATAATAAATTGAAATATGCTGTCATTTAAAGTATAATAAATCACAAGTATAAGTTGAGTTAGAAAGGTTTGTACAATATTTTAGTGAGAAAAACCAAGATTCAGAAAATCATGCATGTTCTGACACTGTTTTCATAAAATGAAGAAGCCCTACACATGTGCATGGGTATGTGCACACGTGTGTATGTATGTGTGCATGTGTGTCTGCTTTCCTAGAGCCGCTGCCTGACAAGTGCTAGGATTTCCCAGTCCTGTCATGCAAATGTGAAGCTGCTCCAATATCCCAACCCAGGAAAAGTGCCCCCCGAGGCGATTCCCCCTTGTCGGGAGCAGTAAAAGGCCCTGTGGAAGCAGGATTTTGTTTTGGTCTGGCTTTCTTAAACTTCCAGCCAGACAAAGCAACCTGAACGCTGCCATCTGTGGCTGGAAAACAAGATTTGAGTAGAAGTATCCCTCTCTTTTCTGGGCCCAAACCCAAGGGCAACCTTCATTCTTCCATAATAAAAAATATTAGCAGGGTTTACAAAGATATCTCCATTTATTTCCCCTGACAGTAACCACTCTCTGAGGGTGCTAAATTTCTGCTGCACTTAATGAATGCTCAATAAATATTTATTGAAGTAAGTAATATGACTTAATCTATACAGCATATAGCAGACATTCCTTAAAAATCTCTGACATGTGGATACATTCATTCTACATGCACACAGTAATACTCAATAAATATTTACTGAAATAAATAAAGAAAGCAATCTCACTTTATACAAATTCTAAGAGATATTGCTTAAACATCTGTGGTATGTGAATGCCTCACATAGTTTCAATGTTGATAAAAATTTTTACCTATTTTTTTTATTTTTTGTCATTTCTTTCTATTATTGTGAAGGAGGAAGTGAATGCTTGCTCCAACATCATCATCTTCCATCAAAATCTGATATCTTTGTCATATTGAAATGTTTATGAATGATATGTATTTAATCTGAAAATGTAACATATCTTGTTTGCTCCCTTTTTTTTTGAGTTTCAATGTGTTTCCTACAACAACACAAGTAGCGTTTCTTAATCCCAGACACACACTGAATCTTAAAGTTATATAACTATTTCTGAAAGTTTTACTATTTATTATCATCCTAGAAATTATTTTCCAATGCCCCCTAGAACACAACTCGACAAAGGCTACTTTGAGCTCATAAACAGCCACTTTCCCCGATGCTGCCTTTGAAAAATCACACCCAGTAGAACCTCTTAAATGGCCTGTGTTTCACTGGATTGAGGAGCAGATGAAAAAGTGTTGCTGCTGATCTGACAATTTAAGCTAAAAAGAACTCTTAACTCTTAAAATAAAAAAGTATATTTTGAGGAAATTTTATTCTTCTTAATATGGTGATAGGTGAAGTAATTGAAACTAGCATTGTTGACTATCCCAGTGTACAGTAACAAGTACAGTAATAAGCCAGTTGCCTAATTTGTTCAACAAGACTCAACAGAGTGTGAACAGGTCAGAAAGTGTCCAGTAGACCTCTGAGTTGTTCAAGAAAACTAGTACAAATGATTTTGTCCCCTTAAGGTAGTTTTTGTCAAGATTGCCAGTAATTAAAATTTTCTATGGTTATTCAAGGAACGTTAAAAAGCTGTTTCTTCATCAATTAGAATCTTGCTGTCAATTTGTTATACATTGTTCCCAGAAAGTGAGATGAGATTACAGGGACTTACGTGTTAGTTGAGAGATGTATTTTACATGTACTTCTCATGGTACCTTTCTAGTAATTCAAATATAACGGCACGATCTTGATTAGTTAATCTTTCTACATCAGCATTTTCAGATGGTACTTCATGAAATTTTCACTGCAATTAAAAATGCAATTAAAATGGATTATCTAAATCAAAGTCAATCTTTAATTACTTCATGCTATCTAGATCTTTATTTCATGATAGAACAGATAAAATTCTAACAATTGCAGTGCCAGTGCCTTCATTATTAAAAACATAATAATACCAGTCTTTTGAGGGTCATCTCATTTCCTATCAGTTCTTTTTTTTAGGTTGTCACCAAGAAGTTTGCTTCCTTTGACAACCATGCCTGCTTAATCCTGAGCAGGTTATTAAATGCCCTTCTAAGAAAAATGAAATGATACAAAGTTCATCTGATTAATCCTGGTCCTTTCGTTTAAAAAGAATGAGTGCTTCAATACTGAACTTGTCCTAGTAATTTTTTTTAACTTTTCTTCTCCATTGTTATCTATAGTAAAGCAATAAAGAAAAGAAAGAAAATGCTTGTTGAATTTACTCACTATCACATCAAATCTTTACTTCCCAATTTTTGCAATACTTTCTAACCTATGTTGATTTGCAAGAAGCATCTCACATTTTGCCATTTAATTTTTTATGTACTGTTAATATTGGTTTGTGAGGTAAAAATTCATAAACTTGAAAAATCAAAGGGCCCTTTTTTTCAACATTCAATACTCTGTGTTTGTTATATAACAGCGGGAAAGTTCCCTAAACTACATGAGCCTGTATTTCCTCATCTGTAATATGAGAATGGCAAAATTACATACCTTCAGGCATTTTTGTAAAATTAAAACTGTTGCATAGTAGGTGCTCAATAAAAAGTGGCTGTTTTTATTATATCACAAATATTTTTCATGTTACCACACAACCTTTCTGACTATCAAGATAGTATCTTAACCTAGGAGTCTACAAATATTTTACAGTTAAAATCTTGATGGAGTCGGAGGGTGAATATGTTGGTGTTTTTCCAATCTTAGAATATTTGCATATATAATAGTGTTTACCTACTATTTGAAAGCATCTAACCAATATCCGATATTAAGTACATGCAATCCTGAAATGTCTTATGAAACACCTAACAGGATGTTATCACCATATCAATCATTTTATAAAGTCAGTTAAACCAAAATAGTCTTTATCTTCTGGCAACTTAAACTCCAGCAAAATATTGATATAGGCTACCTTAAAAAGGATCAAAATAAATAACAAACAAATTAGTTAAATACTATCATTGCATTTAATAAAAGGCCAACTGTTTTTAAAGATCAGAGGATTATTTCTAAACCTGCATATCAGTGCAGACTCTAACTCTTCCATGATACAGAGGATTAGTTAGCAATATGGAAATTCTGAAACATCCTGTTACATTCAAGGCTGGAAAATGCAGTAACCTGGGGGTGACAACCTGAATAAAAAATTAGATGAAAACTTAGATACAACCATAAAGAGTATTATTGAGGGACTTGGTCCAGATCTGTGTCGTGTTGTGAGTAAAAGAGCAATTAAAGGTGAAGATTAGTGATGTGGCAACAACCAAGCTAGGCACACGGAGAAGGAAGTGTTGACAGTGAAGTTAGAAATAACGATTACACGCCAGCCAGGTAGTTGGTTAAAGCATCATCCTGATAAGCCAAGGTTGAAGATTTAATCGCCAGTCAGGTCACATATGAGGGGGAATCCCCCCAAAACTGCAATTTATTTATAAAAAGTTGTATATTTATTCTTACATGTTTAAACTTCAGTCACTTTCAAAGTACTCTCCATTTGATGCAATACATCTATTAAGACACACTTTCCACTGCTCAGAACAGTTTTTGAACTCATCGATTTTAATGCTTCTTGGTGCTTCTGCTGTTTTTTCGTTTGTTTGTATGTTTGTTTCACCTCTCCACATCAGCAAAATGTTTTCCCTTGAAGACTTTTTTCATCCGGGGGGAAAAAGGTCTCTCAAGGAGATATCAGGTGAATTGGAAGGCTGGAGCACGGGGATCATGCTCGTTTCAGTCAAAAACTGATGAATACTCAGCACACTGTGGGTAGGTGGGCTCGTAAATCATCCATCATGAAAATCGGCGAACATGTGAAATGAGTCTTCTAAAAAAAAAAAATTAACTGAAGCCAACAATGCCAGCTGGTACATTGATACAGATGGGTTCCTAGAACACTCACTAGTGGTAAAGCCTGTACTATGAGGGGTCTGTTCTCCAGAAGATAATTTGTTTTTTGTTTTGTTTTGGTTTTTGCATGCCCCATTGTAAAAGAATCAGCCTATGAATACATAGCCTCTCTCTTTCTCTCTTTCTTTCTCTTTCTCTGTCTCCCCACCTCTTTTTTCCTCTCCCTTCCTGGCTCTCTCTAAAATTAATTTTCTTTTAATTTTAAATTTTAAAATAATGGTTAGGATTTATCAGTGCTTAAATTGTCTTGTCTATATGGATAATTGATTAAGATGCTCATGAATTTATGACTAGTTTTCTCCAGATTGAGTAGTTAATATTTGTCTCCTTCACATGGCACTTCTCTATAGACAGCTTCAACTTGACTTAAAGAAATGTTTATCATCATTGTTGTTCCTTTTATTGTAGAAGAAAAATAGATTCTCCAAGGATTACTCCCTTTTGTATCATGATGAAGCTTAAAAAAAGAAGAAAAACAACTAACAATTCTTTCAAAATGCCTTACAGGTTGACATTTTGGTTCTCATGCTTTCCTTGGAGATTTCATATTATCAAAATCCAATAGCTAGATATATTTTATAATGTCACCAAATGCTGTATAAATACCAGCTTCAATGTTGGGTCTTTTGAATTCACAGAGGAGAAAGCTAGAGGCAGTACTCTTTTGCTAGAAAGAGCAGCAAATAATCAATAAAACAATGCCAACCACAGAGTTTCTAGGTATGTGAGTAACATGTGATACCTAAAAATAAAAGAGACTCCATTTAAAATAGCGGCACTCATGAAGAAAAATCCTACAAAATAATTCCTTTTAGTTTGAATCTATTTAAAAATATGCATTTTAAAAATGAGAAAAATGCAAGGAGAATAGTTAATGCATGCATTTTATCTATAATTAAGAAATAATTAAAATAACATAATGTTCATGTAATAGGAGTTACACCCTTGATTTCTAAAATGAAAAAAACAATTTATTTTTTGGAATGACCCAAATATTGTTCATCATTTTTTCCTCTGGTTAGCTTTAATAGCCTGATCCCATTTTACTCTATAGTCTACGATATCTTAGGTCAATCAGTGTTTCTGGAAGAATCTTCTTTTACATAATTTTCTTTCTAGATAGGGATATTTTTCCATTAACAAGGTTTACTTGAAAAAGCTTACATTGTCAAACCTCTTCCCCAGACCTGTCATTTTATTATACTTTATTGGTATTAACTGACATAGAACATAAAAACAGAAAAATAACCCACAAAATTCATTCCTCATTTATGTAAAGCTTTCCACTTGGGGGTGCTTAAGCTGTAAACATGAGGATTTATGTATATAAATCAAATAGAAAAGACCTGAAAATGACCAAGTCTTTTACAACCAGTGCCCTCTGTCTGCATCTGCTTAATGGGCCCTTCCTAATTTCCCAAATTAGTTCAATTCAATGATAGTCCTTATCTGTTTTGATGACTGCATTTAGGTCTTTCCATAAAGAGAAAAAGACCTTTTGTTTGCTTTCTTGCTTATTTCAGGAGAGTCAGAATTTTATGTAATAAGGTTTAAATGTTAATTAAATCTTGGGTGGCCTCCTCTGCTTTTTATTGTGCATGTCACTTTTCACTTGACTAAGATGCATATTTGTTTGTTCAAGATTAGAGTCAGCTACTTTTCAACATTCCGTAGCAACCTAACACAACCAAGACTTATCATGGGACACAATGAGCATGTGGTCGATCCTTTTTCCCTAATTAAGCTAAAAATTATCAGCGATTTTCTAAAGCAATTATTACTGACAACATAGTTTTTAATTAAGAAATATAAAATCAAATGTGTCTAAAAAGTAAGTGCTTCCTCTTAAGCTAAACATGGCTTGTTTTGGTCTGGGTATTACAAACTTACAAAATACTCTCTGCCTGTACCTCCACCATTTTTAAAGCTTTGATTCTGACTGATGCTGGTCATAGATATTAAATTTCTAAGCTAATATTTTTAGATGATGATGATGAGTGGGCCACTCTAAAGAGATATGGAGTGCTTCCCAGAGATTGTTTCTAATTGTCTTTCAGCTTATATTGCACATACTCTTACTCTAGATTTATTTCCTGACATCTATCTTATAATTTCTGAAACCATTTTGAACCTCATTAAAAACACTATACCATGCTGGCTGGGTGGCTCAGATGGCTGGAGAGTTGCCCTGTACACCAAAAGGCTGTGGGTTCAATCCTTGGTCAGGGCACATATGTAGGTTGTGGGCTCAATATCCCAGTCAGGGCATGTAAGTGAGGCAACCGATAGATGTTTCTTGCTCACATTGGTGTCTCTCTCTCTCTCTCTCTCAAATCAGTAAACATATCCTTGGTTAGGAATTAAAAAATAGTGGTAAAAAAACAGTAAACACTATGGCCAAGCAAAAATAAATCATTTCATTATCTTCCCTTAAATTACTACACACTGTGATTTCAGAACAGTCTGCTCTGACTTTGCTATTGCCTCTTCTCTTTTAGCACCAGGCTCCATGAAGGCTGAATTCCATACCAGATCAATTCATTCCTAACCTGTTTCATTTGCCACAAGCATATTGACTTATTGGGGGAAAAAATAAGCCTAACTCCACTTCTCAGTAAAGTTCAACTTAATTATTTATGCTAAAATAACACTAGAAACTGATCTCATTATTTGCCTTGATATTTTATGATTCTGCTCCCAGCAGAACACGCCTACCACGGCCTTCCCCATAAATAGAGTGACCACAAAAAGTTATTGTCCAAATGGAAACACTTTTGAGGATCATTATGTCTGGACAATAGCCATAAACCAGGACTATCCCAAACACATGGGGACATTCCTTCATCCTACTTTAAATGTATGGGTATGAAGGGCTATGAACACTCAGTATAAATTCACGTTTTAAATAAAGGTGCATGGTGGGTTCACGTTCAGAAGATTTAAGTAGGAGTGGATTATGTTTACCTTACTCCCCCATTTCTCCTAACGTGGCTTCCTGTTGTGGATCTGTGCCCACGTTTCATTGTCTTCACAGCCATGTGGCTGAAAACTGCTCATGCACTGATCTTAGAATATATGTTATAGAATAGAATGCATGCATGTTTTCAAAATCTGAAACATGGTCTAGGATACAGAACTATTGGTGAGTGTTTCAGGGAACATGGTACTATTATTACAACCTGTAAGTTTATTTATGTCTTTCATAGATGACAAAGACTGGCTTTACCTGAATTAGTAGTACATTGTGTCCTTAGAATCTGGGAAGAGGTACCTGGGAACTAAGCTTACCACAAGCTAAGAGCATTGCCAAAATTTCAGTTTCATTACTATTACCCACCTTAAAGAAATAAGACAATCTACTCTCAGATGCTATATTTTACAAGTAAAAATAAAGTCTCGTTTGTTTCCCAAACAATCCTCCATATATCATAGCTCATCACTGCATCAACAGTTATTTTATTGTAAATGTGGTATGCCTGCAGCTACACGATGCCTATTGCATCTAGATTGAATCTAGAAAGAAAAACTTTAATCCCCTTGTAGGTGTCTTTCTGATAACAAAAACCTTTGTTTCAAATTTTCTGTATCTCCATGAAGGATTTTTTTGCTACAATTGTGAAATATGAAGTCTGATACATCACATCAGATGAATCTTTGGCAGAGATAAAATCCACAAAGTTATATGCCCTAAAATAAATAAACTAGAGAGAGGGAGAATGTGTGAATGATCATATCATTGCACCAAGCATAAATCCACCCCAATTAATGTGTTTGATTCAAAAAATCTGAATGTAACCCAGTAGAGTATTGGGCCAATTTGTCCTTGTCAAGAATGACATCTGTCCATTATCACTAATATTTTTTTCACTCTCACAGATTGGGAGTGAGTGTGAAGTTGCTCTCATGCAGTTATTATTCTGAATTCAGTTTTCAGGCTTATGTTAAGTATTAGAAAATCAAAAGAGCATTTATAAAACAGTAATCACATAATTTTCAACTGAACTGGTTGGCACTATTTACATTAAGGCTGATTTCAATTTTGGGATTAGTAGAACATATCTAACAAGAGTGCTAAACATCAGCCCCACATTTAAAATGAAGCAAACACTCTCCTTTATTTTCTGTCTACATGGGCTTTGGTGTATTTTTAAACACATAATATTTTAACATGTCCAGATATGGCCTTTAATGAAAACCTTTTTTTCTCAACATCTTGTTTTTTAAAGAAAAATACAAAGTCCCTTAAAACTCTTATTTTATTTCATATAATTTACTGCTTTATACACTGCTTGAAATGAAGAGTATATGAACTTGTCAATTTCTTCCATTTGAGATCCTGGGTATGATATCTATGTATATGAAAGAAAAGGGAAATGCAAAATTATGGTTGTGCATTTAATAGAACAGAAAATAAATGAGAGAATATTAAAGAACTTGCTATCATTCCAAAATAAGTCCAAAATAAAAAAGACACTCTTTAATCTGGATGTACTCATGAAAAGTGATATATAGATTGCATCTTTAGAAAAGACAATATTTAATTCTCTAAGACATATCAGTGTTTTAAAAGCCCATTAATAGATACCTAATTTTCTTATGTGAAATATACCTAGATTCTGGATCTTTCTCTCTTCTTTACCTACATTTTGTCAAGGAAAGCACACCAGGTCCATGGCTTTAAGTAGTATCAACCTGTTATTGATGCCCAGAATTATAGTCCCCAAATTCTACCCTGATCAACAGTGTTTATTTTCAACTGTCTTCATAAGAATGCCTAATAAGCTTCACAAATATGACACCCAAAAAGGGGTTTTCCATATTATTAACAGTGTAATACCATCCATTTGGATGCTCCAAAGAAACTTGAGAAATCAACTTAATTTCTCCCTTTGTCCCTAACTTACCCTATTTCCCAATCCTTTCATCCATTTTTGAGTTTACCTGTAAAGTGTATCTTCATAGCAACTTTCTTCTACATCTGGTCCAAATCTTATCAAAATCACTGTTGTCCCCTCTCTTCTTGGACCACTATGATTGTTTCCTGATTGGTCTGCCTAATATTCCTATTATTTTCCTGTCTGTTCTCCACTAAGCAGGGAGAATACACTTCCTAAAATATGTAAAAATTGTGCACCTTCCCCCATTAAAATGGGACAAAGAAGACCTGCTTGTTGACAAAATTCAGCACCTGAAGAGGAAAATAGAGGCATTGTGTTTAAACATTGGCCAACTCTATCTAAATATCCATTGAAATTATTTTAGAAAATGCTATAATGTTGGCAAGGTAAATGTGTATATGGTACATAGATTATAAATGGATGAATTTTATAGTCTATAGGTTTTACCTCAATAAAACCATAAAAAGAAATAAATTGTTTTAATAAACTAAAAACAAGATTAAATTTGGTGAGATATGTGACAATAGAGGGATGATATTTGGAGTGCTATTCAGTGTCATCGATAATTACTTTTTTGCCATGTATAATGCACCCCCATGTCTTTGTGCTCGTTATATATGGGATTATTATACCCATTATTATAACCATGGTATGCAATCATTATACCCATCTATAATGCACATCCTTATTTTTCTTTCAAAAATTTGAGCAAAAAGGTGTGCATTATACACAGCAAAATATAGCAGTTGTAATCATTGTGAAAATTCAGTTTTATTTGTACTCTAAATATGGAAACTGTGATCACAGATATTTTTCAAATTTGTCCTTGGTGCTAGCCTTCCTGTAATATATAGTTTACCATCAGGTTCTGTAGAAATGACCAAAGCATTTATTACTATGGATTCCACTCATTTTTGAACAAACTCACATTAAACAATGATCTGCCCAAGGGAGGGATAAGCAATCCTTACTACTTCCTATTTGTTGTTGCTAGGGCTTTCTTCATATGGCAATTGATCGGTGTATTAATTGAAAGATCTGGTTTTTGGGTTTTCTACACTAGAGCATAGGAAAATCCATGTTATAAAAACATATAAATGTAATGTGATGAGGTATCAAAGATGCAGTAACTCTCAATTTTAAAGCAGTAGGCAAATAGAAAATGTTAATAGTCTGAAATATTCATTTATTTTTTTATACATTTCCTAAGAGAAACAACATAATGAAAAAATAATAAACTGCATACTCACACACACACAATTCACAAACACATGCAGGTACATGCTCACATTCACATACCTATACCTACTCATATACCTACATAGATTTGTTCTATTTTTAAGTTTGTCTGTTATAGGTTGAAATGAGTCCCCTAAAACTCTAGTGTTGAAGACTGAACACTAAGTACCATAAATATGACCATACTTGGAGATAGGGTCTTTACAGATACAATCAAGTTAAAGTAGGACCTAAACCAACATGACTGGTGTCCTCATAAAACAGAGGAAATTCAGACACACAGACACACATAGAAAGAAGATGATGTCAAGAGATAGGGAGAAGAATGCCATCTACTAGCCAAAGACAGAGTCCTTCTGCACATCTTTTCTCCAAAGCCCTGGGAAGAAACCGACCTTGGTTGCTGACACCTTGATTTTGGGCTCCCACCCTCCAGAACTATGAGACAATAAATTTATGTTGTTTAAGCCACTCAGTTTGTGGTTATTTTCTTATGGAAGCCAGAGCACACTAATGCACTGGCCTAAGTAGGGTTTTTGCAATATAAAGTAAAACTTTTATATGTGCAAATAATCTAGATTTTTCTTGTTAAATTTAAATGCATTTGCTACTGAAATGCAAAACATAGTTGTAATATATTGTAAATAAAAGAGGAGAAATAAAGATGTAGTCAATGTGTAACAAAAAGAATGACAGATTTTAATCTTGTCACCTCAAAATTCTATCTGACTTTATAGATCTTACAAGCAGTAGAAGTTGTTTAAGACAGAGATTGAGGTGAAAATAAGAGAGTCATTAATATGCATCTACAATAGTTTAAATTTGAAATAGAAAAACATTCTCTCTACATCTGACATCATAGTTTTCCTAGGATATATCTCTGCAATTTTTTGTAAGCCTGTATAGAATATAAGCATTCATCTGGGCAGTTGCATATCATAGCAGGTATTAAGTGTAATGTAGCAACACAGGTGGAGATGTTATTTAGAAACATTTTAAAGTTCTTCCTCCTTTGTTAGAAAGCTGTTTTGTTGTTCCCTAATACTTTGGGGTAAATATTTCTACTTGACCACTGAGAATGAGTAAAAGTACTCAGAAACATATTTTAGCTATAGCTTCTCCAGGTTTAAAAAAATAGATTTTATTTCTTTATTTTTAGAGAGAAGAGAAAAGAGGGAGAAAGAGAGGGAGAGAAACATCAATGTGTGGTTGCTTCTCAAGCACCCCCTACTGGGGACCTGGTCCACAGCCCAGGCAGTGCCCTGACTGGGAATTGAACCAGTGACCCTTTGGTTTGCAGGCCAGCATTCAGTCCACTGAGCCACACTAGTCAGGACAATTCTCCAGGGTTGTTTGTTTGTTTGTTTGTTTTTTCTATTATTGCACGTGGGAACTTCTAGTGAAGGAAGAAGTACTCCCTTATTGGAATGAACACTTCCTACCTCAAAATCTATTCCATTTTATCCTGTAGAGGAAAAGGAAGGTGAAGAGAAATTTAAAGAATATGGATGCATAGTGGATCTTAAGCTCCTTAACAAAATTTAAGACTCTACACATTTAAGTCACTTTAGACATAGACTATAAATGGAATAACTATTCCAGAATATCTGGCACTACAATCAGCTGCAAAAGTTAACTTTACTAGTTGTAAATTTTTAAAACAAGGCTCCTAGATTTATACTTACATATATGCATGTTGATTATCATTCATTCTTCATTCATTTCCAAATATGTGTTTGCACATGAATAAGCGTTAATGATATAGATACAAGTATATATTTATATATTTGTTAAATATGTAAATCAAGTATATATTTAACAAATACATAAATGTATACTTATTTTATCTCTAGTGTTATGTCTATTAATGTATCTGTGTCTGTCTCTATCGATCATCAATTTTATTTTATATATAATATGAATTAAGTGTCATGATAATTATTTGTCTATTACTCTCACTGCCTTCCTCTCTGCTTGAAATCCTTATGTACTTTGTCACCACATCCACTAGATTTACCTTTCTCAGAAATTCATTTCTCTCTATATTTCCCACCGATATCAGTCTCTACTCTAAACTAATTCAAGTTCAGCCTTATCTTTCCTTTGGATTATTGGATGTTTTATCCTAAATGAACCAATGATTTTCTTTCTTCCAATTGTTCTCTAGATTAAAAGATCTTTTGGAAATCAAAATCTGATCATGAAACATGCCTGCTTCAAAAACTCAAAGCTTTACTGTTGCTTTTAGAATGAATAAATCCATCCTAACGCATCCTTTTTGGCCCAGCATCATCTGGCTCTTCTGTCCTCACTGACTCATCTCTCACCACATGCCCCTCACTATTCTCACCCAAATTACCTTTGTCTTGCTATAGAGACACAATGTGCCATGTTGCCCCTTCCTGTGTGTATGTGTTCTTCCCATGATATGGACTAATTTTTGTACTTCCTCTCTGGTAAACTCCCTCTCATCAGTAAACCTGTAAGTGGACCCTAATCAACAAGACAAACAAATGAGCAAAAAAGAACCAGAGACATGGAAATAAAGAACAAACTGACAGTGACCAGAGGGGAGGGAGAAGGGGGGTAACAAATGAAAGAAGGGGAAGGGTCAAGTCAAGGAACACGTACAAAGGACCCATGGACAAGGACAACAGGGTGGAGATTGACTGTGGGAGCGGAGGCTGGATGGGGCAGGGGAGAGCAACAAGGGGAAAAATGGGGACAACTGTAATTGAACAATAAAAAAATTAAAAACTTAAAAAAATTTTTTCTATCAATTTTTATTTCTTCAGTGAAGCCTTTCTGACCTTCATAGCTAGAGCAAATTCATTTATTTTAGGCTTTTATATTACCATGACTTTATCTCTTATACCACATAATAAAATTTATATTTCAGATTTACTTATGTAATTACCTGTTATGAATGCCTGCTCCACCAGAGTCTAAGCTTCCAATTTAAGCCACCATGATTCTGCTCAGAATTGATTTATCCACACCCACTATAAAATGAATATTTGTATAATGAATAAATGAACACAACACTCTTGGAAAATTTTTTCTAAATTTCAATTGAAGTATTAGCATCATCCCCAAGGAATGTCTCTTGCTTTAACTTTTGAATTGCAAATGATAGAAAAATTGAAAATCCAGGGGAATACGAAGGTATAACAAAAATAGACCTCTATGTTTACTAAAATTGGTTACATATCTAAAAACAATAATTTATAGATCAATCGTACTCTTAATTTAGTGCTTTATAAAATGAGAAAAATCATTTTAAGAGACAAATATTTCATTGATCTAGTGATTAAAATATATACTATTTTATAAACACACCTCTGTGCATATAAAACAAGCTAATTTCACCAGCTCATCCTGTGAAATAATTGAATTACTGATAGCAAATGTTGGCTTGGAGAAAAAAAAGTAAAGTATTAAAATAAGCAAAAAGCTACACTTTTTAAAAATTATATACCTTTAATAGTTTGTTCCACTATAAGAAGAGCATCTTAATGTAAATATATTTTTCTATTCACCATGTGTTACTAACATCAGATCAAAAACTCTTCATCAGAGAAAGTGGCTTTACAAAACGTTATACGGACCTAAAATGTGATAATGCTCAGTGATAGTGAGAGTAAGCAGAATATAACTTCGCTGTATACTGCTGGGAGGATAATAAATTTTTCTACTATTCTGGAGGAAAAGTGATCAGCATAAAAATCTTTAGAAAGGGAATGTTCTAAGACCCATGAATTCTACTTCAAGGAACAATATCTGAAAAATATTTCAGAAACTAAGCAGGGTTACCCATACATGAGTTTTATTGTACTCTAATTTTTAATGGCATAATTTTCTAAACTTTCTTGTGGAAACATGTTATTTAAATTATATCATAACTAAATAATTACTGACCAATTATTAACAATACCCAATTGTAAGCATTTCAACTCTGTATAGATGCCTAATATGCATCACAAATGTTACAGGATCAAAAGGGAACTCTTGATTTCAGTCCCTACAATTCTATTCTTTCTCTAGTTTTTACCATTTTAGTAACTCTGCCATATTTTCAGATACTGAAGCTAAATATCTATAGCTGTGTTGTATAATACAGTAATCAGTAGCCACATGAAGCTATTAAGCACTTGATATGTGGTTTGTCTGAATTAAGATGTGCTTTAAGTATAAATGTATAATATATATGTGGATAGTTATAGATATATATAGATATATAGTATTGAAGAGTCAAGCTGGAACACCATTATCTATTTGTATGCACACACACACATTTATAGGGGTGGGCAAAAGTAGGTTTTCCATTAAATACAAATAAATAATAAAATAATTAATAAATAATAATGCAAGAATACACTGTTTTCTGTACTCACAATGGTAAACCTACTTTTTCCATTCCTGTATATATAAATATACATATGTACATGTATATATATAAATTATATATACAGAATAGAATATTATTCAGCCTTAAAAAAGAAATTCTGCCATATGTAACAACATGGCTGAGAACAGAGGTCATTATGATAAGTGAAATAAGCCCGTCACAGAAGGACAAATACTGCTGATGCCACTTATACAAGGAACCTAAAGTAGTAAAAAAAATAGAAACAGAGAGTAGAATAATGGTTACCAGGGGTTAGAGAAGGAGAAATGGAGAATTCTAGAGATCTGCTCTACTATATTTTACCTATGGTTAACAATATTGTAATCTACACTTAAATATCTGATAATGTCAGTATCATGCTATTTTGATTATTATGGTTTTGTAGTACAGCTTGATATCAGGTAACATGATTCTTTCAACTTTGTTCTTCTTTCTCAAGATTATTGTTGCTATTTGGGATCTTTTGTGGTTCCATGTAAATTTTTGGAATATTTGTTCTAGTTCTATAAGATATGCCATTGGTAACTTATAAGAATAGTGTTGAATCTATAGATTGTTTTGGGTTGTATGGACATTTTAATGATGTTAATTCTTCTGACCCATGGACACAATGTGTTTCCACTTATTCTTTCTTCAGTGTCTTATAACATTCCATGTACAGGTCTTTCACGTCCTCATGGACACAGACAACAGTGTGGTGATTGCTGAGGGTGGAGGTGATGGACGGAGGTTGAGGAGGGTATGGGGTGACAAATGGTGATGGAAGGAGACTTGACTTGGTGTGATGACCACACAATACAGTGTTTAGGTGATGTATTGTAGAATTGTGCACCTGAAACATGTATAATTTTGTTAACCAGTGTAACCCTAATAAATTGAATAAAAAGGGAAATGTTCTTATCATAATAATAATGAAAAATAAGTCATAACTTGTATCTTTTATTGAAACCATAATATATTAATTTGGCATATTGAAAACTTATTCCTGAAATAAGTTTTAACACATAAAGGGCTAATTAGAGATAATTTAATTTGATTTGATTATTTTTCTACTTGAAACTATAGAACATGCAGGTATTATTGTATAGAAAAGAACCATATCTAATGGGTTAGCTCAAGTTCAGGTTGAATCAGGCATTGTGTATAATTTGCCATGACTTATGAGAAATAGAGAAATTATTTTAAAGGGGTGTACTGCCATTGGAAAAATATATGTTGTCTATAGTCTTAAGAGAAGTATCTTAAAGTCAACACAAAAAAATATATAATATTAGATTGAAACTAGGGAATTTTAAATTTAAAGTAAACTGAATTTTTTTATCTCACAAATAAATTAGTGGCCCCAAACTCACAACATCAAATAATTTTTCAAATGAGAAATAACAGTGAGTATTCATTTGAAAATAAAGACAGAATTTAAGCAGGTAGGATTTAATTAACTAAACTGGAACATAGCCAGACCTCTTTAGCTAACATCTCTGCTCATTAATAGATAACATTATTCTTGCCCTGCTAAACCCAATGTCAGGAACAGAAAACATCCTTGCTTCCTTTCCTCATTGGTACTTATCCAAAATTAAAGAGTATTAAAATGCACACATTTAAAATAACACTATGTTTCACTATAAAAGCAGTATAGCCACTTTTTTTTACTATTAAATGTATCACTGGGAAGAATTCATGTAATAGTAATATCACCATATTTTAAAATATGAAATCGAGTAATTTGGTGGTTACTGTATACCACAGTGGACTTGTGTTTTTTCTAAACACAAGCTCCTGTCCCTTTGCCTTCTTCTCCAAATTGTCTACGTTTGTTAAGGAAGTGCTTCTCCCCTGGCCTTCATATAATATGGATATAGTGAGAACTGCATCCCTGCCCACAGTGATGATCCAACAATGAATTCACGATCTTACACTATTTCCCAGGATATTTAAAACTGTATGTAAAAGAAGAGGAACCTTTTTCTTTCTGATGGGGAATTTGAAAAGCAGCGCCCCCTCCCCAAATAAAGCTGCTAATTATCTCAATTTTACCTACAAGTAACTGAACAAAGGGAATTTAACTTGTCTAAGCTAACACAACATCTAATGTCCCAAGTATCTATTTCTAGGCGACAAACCACCCCCAAACCTGGTTACTTAAAATAATAATTTATTATCTCATGCTGTTCTGTGGGTTGACCTGGTTCAGCTGACTCAGCTGAGAGGTTCTTTTCCTGTTTGTAGAGGTTGTATCTGGCCTAGAGGCATCTAAACGTCCAACTGGGATGAAAAAAAAAATGTTAGCTCCTTCACTCACATGCCTGGTACCTCAGTTTCAATGGCTAGAGCAAGTGGAGCCTTGACAAACTTTTCTCTCGCCCTCTATATGGTTTTCCAATTGACTAGTCTGAGGCTTCCACAAAGCAAGGAAGTCTCAGAGTGATCGGATATGTCAGAGAGTGCCTGGTTCCCACAGAGAAAATACCCAAAGAATTCCAGGTGGAGTCTGTGAGACCTTTATGACTTTGTTTTGGAAATCACTTCATTTGAATTTTATTGCTCAAATGTGAGTCTCAGGACCAGCCCAGATTCAGGGTGGGTGACTAATTAGGGCCTGAACACTGGGAAGCATAGCTTATTAAGAATCTGTGTTTAAAGATTAGTTTCCACAGTAAGTAATGAAGTAAGATTTTCAACCCAGTTATCCAGGTATCAGAAATTATTATTTAACATTAATGATTATGATATCCTGCCTTTCACTTTAATATCTTATATATCTTGGCATTCCCAGTATCAAATATTATGTTTGGAACATAACACATGCTTAGTAGGTGCTTGCAAATTAATAGTAGATGTTAGTTTATACATTCTATTTATCTTTGTCTATAGCTTATAGGACCTTCATTGTGAGATCAATGTAGTGACAAAAATTCTGAAGTCATCAGACATTCAAATTACCATATTATGCGCTGCTATAGGGAGTGAAAAAATTTTATATTCCTTGAAATCAATAGCTGGGTCTTATTATTCCTGGATTTCTCCAAATCCAGGGGTATTATTCATTTAGCATGTGCTTGATAAATCTGCAGGATTTTAGAAAGGGTACAGAAGAAAAGGGAAACCAGGATCTTACAGGTAAGGGAACCTGGGAAGTACTGATTCAGGTGTCCAGGCCATTATGTAGGGAGAGCTTAGACAGGAAGAAATGGGTTAAACAGCCAACAGATATACATACCAAATCACCTTTTATCCTGTACGTCTATGTTTGAAATACATTTCAGCTTACCCGTCTAACAGCTAGCTGGAGAGATGCTATGAGACAGGAAGCAACTGTAGTATTTGTACATTGTGAGTGATATGGCACCTGAATTCTAAACATCCTTCCAGTTCATGTCTTAACTGGCCAGGAACATTTCTATTCATGTGAGAGTAAACTGGAGAGAATTGCAACTGCTATTTTTTATTCCAAAGATTAACTAAAAAGACTACCACTACCACCCATCTTAAATTATTATCTCTATAAAATATTTATAGGCATAAGAGGAAAATATAATAATATTTAATAGACACATATGGCAACATTATATTGACTACCTACAGCAATAAGGAAAACTTTACTGAAAAATTCCTGCCTTCCTACTTATTATCTGTATTTATAGACCAGAGCTTCTGCAGATGTTTTTAGACTAATTAATATCTACACTAGGATTTTGTACTAAAAAAATGAAATCCTTATTTTCTCCCTCTTTTCTTGTCAATACCTGAATTTTTCCTAATATTTTTAATATTACATTAGCTAACAAAGGTAAATTTTCAGGCAGAACCTGTATAACCTTAGCATAGTGCAAAATAGTTCCCCATCTTCTGATATCACAGACAGCTTAACAAGTAGCAAACAAAAGTACAGAATCTCTTCACACTGCTAAATTTCAATAATATAAAACAACCTCTGCATCTGTGAATATTAGGGTTTTTCTCATGATGTTTTTAAGGAACATTGAGTTTCTTAACAGTCAGGAACAGTAATAGAGCCTGGCATGTAATTAACCCTTAAAAAATGCTGAAAGTTGTTATTATTATCTGCTATGTCATTAAAATCATGTTTTTAACAAGGCCATTGAATTTCAGTGCAATTCTAATTTTTTGTTTTGTTTTTAAATTGAGGTATCATTGATGTATAACATTGAATTAATTTAAGGCATACAACACAATTGTTCAATACTTGTACTAATTTGTCTTCATATGGCCATATTTGTATTATTCATTATACTTTCCTTATTAAAGTACTCACTTGAAGGTAGCCCACTGAATCAGGTTATTAATTGAATACCCAGTGGTGATATCCCATAAACTTCCATTTTCCAAAATGTGAAATGTATGGTTTCGATTATAGCCATTCTTAGTTTGAGCTATTGCCTGGACTCGAGCTCTCTATCTAAAGTGCACTGGCTTGACATACCAAAAAAAAAAAAATCATAAATAGGTTTGATGAGTCTTTGCAAAATATAACCAATCATTGATTTGAAACCCTGCTTAACCTCAACAGAATACTCTGTAATCAATTACATTTGGGGGTTTAACCTATAGATAGAGGACAAGAAGAAGCCGAGTTAATGACTTTTTCAACTGGCAAAATGATATCCTTGGGGGCGAAATATAATCCTCAGGCTGTCAGTAATTTCCAGGTTTTGCTGCCCACTTGCTGCTGGGGGAGCAGGGTTTCCTACTGCAGAGCCAACAAGCTACTCTAGACCACCTCTAATGTTTCCAAAATAAAAGACCAATGCAAACCATTTTTTCTCTCTCTTCCAAAAACTACTGATCTTCCTATTTCCATGGCAACCAACTCCTGCTGGCATGATCAAGAAAAAACTGATTTGGGATTTTAATTAATTGCTTAGAAATGGAAATGTAACAGGGACTGGCAGTTCAACTAAGCACATTTTGCAAAGTGAATAAAAATAGAGTTTCTGAAATACTTGAAAATTGTTTCAGTGGCTGTAGCACATCTTTTGCTAGACACCTTAATTTATTCCATTCTCCAAAATAAATCTGCCAAATGTACTAAGCCATTTTGTCAACACAAATCATTTGGGCAAATACTTTAATCCCTCTTCTAAACAAAATGCATTGTAATTTTAAAAATCTAACCCATCAGTGTGAACCCACTGGGTCCCATCTGAAAATACTCCTGAGATATTAGTAGATCATGTTTAAAGGAGCTGTCATCTCCTATTTGTAAAGGAGAGCCTCTGTTCTTGTTACCTGCTTAGCAGTAAATTCCTTGAACCTTACCCACCATAGCAGTGGTTCCTACCGTTTGTAGAAAGAAAAGCTTTAAAGCCACTCTTTTTTTCCATAGAGACTAACAGCATGGGCTTTGGAGTCAGAGCGAATATGTTCAGATCTTGGCTCCTTGACATACTAGCTGTAGTATTACCTGGAGAGCTTCAAGGTCCTCATCTGTAAAATAGATAACAATTTATAAGGTTACTATAAGGACTATGTACATTAATAAATAGAAAAGTCCAGAATGATGCCTGGAAGATAGTAAAGATTTAATAAATGTAAGTTGCTATTTTTAATATTTTATCTTTTCATCTATATATAAACTCTGTTTTGGATTTTCTATAAAACTCGGCTTTAAATATTCCCTCTACAGCCACAGCACACCTAGAATTGGTTAAAAATTGTTTCCCATTATGAGATATGAGCTGTCTTTTCTGTAGAGAAATATTAATTCCTGTTATAAACTATACAAAACAATTTCATCTAATGCCAAATAGAAGATTATTAAAGATTTCAAAGTAAAATTCTTTCCAGTAAAAAGAAGACAAGTGATGTAATTTCAAGGTATTTCTGGGGCAAACACCACTCTTGCTTGACTTGCAAGAGTCTTAATTACACAAAGATACCAAATTATCATACATACAAAAAAACAGTAATAGTAAATAAAGAAATATTACTTTTCACTGTCAATTGATGGAATACTTTGACTGAACTTTCTTGTGAATATAGAATGTTATAGCTCATACATGCATATGTTTTAGAAATGTACACAATTAGCTCTATTTCCAAAATATATTAATATATTCTTCATTACCAGCCTTCTCTATTTGTTGTCAGTATTAGATAATTTAATCCCAAGCTATGAGTTGACAAGTAATATATAATAGCTTAGATAAAAGGTAAATTTCTTATTTCCCCCACCTTATCAACACTGTACTTAGTTCCTTCCATTCATAAATAAGAGTACATGGTTTGAGGACATATTCTAGGAAATTCATGGTAGCCTAGAAATCATATTACTGTTATTGATGTCCCCTGAGAAATACCTCTTTCAATATACAATATTGAGAAATTATATCATTGACTTTTACTATTAGTTTTGCCTTCCATCATGCAATGGAGGGCAAGATGGGAATGGGAAATCTCCAGATAATTTTGGCATTGAGGAAGGCATCAAATTCCCCCATATCATAGTAATGATGGACCTTCTAAACTCAACTTCTTAAAAACTTACCTAGTAATAAAAGGATATACGTGGTATGTATTCTCCTTCCTGGTTACCATTTTTTAAAAAGCTTTAATGTAGTATAAGTGAGACACAATAAACTACCAATGTTTAAAACATACATTTCTATGTCTAATATATGTCTGCATCCATGAAACCATCGCCAAAATTAAGACAGTGAATATATCTATCACCCCCAGTTTCCACACTGATGCTTCTTTGTAATGTCTTCTTGCAGTCCCTCCTTCTCTTCCCCAGGCCGCCATTGATGTGCTTTCTGTCATTATAGATTACTTTGCATTTCCTTTCATGCAGTATACTTATTTTGAGATTTTTACATGTTTTTTTTAATTTATTTTAATTTATTTTTTCAAATACATTTGTCTCTGCCTCCCCCCCACCACTTTTTCTTGCCCCCTCCCACCTTCCCTCCCTCAGCTCTTCCCCTTTGGTTTTGTCCATGAGTCCTTGCTATATGTTCCTTGACTTTCCCCTTCTCTTCCTTTTCCCCGTCCCCTCTCCTTCCCTCTTGTCTCTGTTTTTTTTTAATGTGTGAATAGTTCATTTCTTTTATTGCTAAGTAGTATTCAATTAAATAGATAAATCAAAATTGTTTATACATTTACCTGCTGATGGGCATTTGAGTTGTTTCAAGTTTGGGTTATTACAAATGAAGCTGCTATAAATACCCATGTACAAGTCTTTTTTTTTTTTTTAGAGAGATAGGCTGTCTTTCTTTTGGGCAAATACCTTTAACTTAAATGGCTGGGTTATATTATAACTTTATGTTTATATTTTTTAAGATAAGACCAGCAACACTGAAAGGAAAACAAATCAAAAGAGACAAGGGGGAAGGAGGGGGGGTGGGGAAAGGGAAGGGAAGGAGAAAGTCAAGGAACATACAGCAAGGACTCATGGACAAAACCAAAGGGGAAGAGCTGAGGGAGGGAAGGAGGGAGAGGGCAAGGGAAAGTGGTGGGGGGTAGGCAGAGACAAATGTATTTGAAAAAATAAATTAAAATAAAATTAAAAAAAAAACAAGAACAAAACTCCAATGTATGTAACTGCACATTTGGAGAGTTAACAGCAAAAAAGAAAAAAAGAAAAAGAAAAAGAAAAAAAAAAGAAAATACCAAACTGTTTTCCAAGGTAGTTGTACCATTTTTTAAAACTAAACATTTAAAATCACATATTTTACTTTAAAAAGTGTTTTCCAAAGTTTACTGTGTCCAATTACTTCTAATGTTACTTAGTCTGTCAGGTAACAAAGGAAGATAAAAATGCATTTCAATTAACCATATAATTAAGTTTTATAAAACTACCCAAACAAGAGTTTGATGTAGCACACCCAAAATACTGGGGGAATATATGTTTTAATCTCTTTGAATTTGCCTGTCGCCATAATTACCCACCTCTTTCTGCATATTTAAGGATCCTCTAATGTGAAATTATGCAAAAGTACTATGTGAGTGACTTTTGGTGACAAACATAGCAGGCCAAAATTGAATTGCTCAATGTGGTGAATTAACAATACATGGGGATTATCAAATTTCAACTGCAGCACCTTGAGGTAAACTTACTAAAAGTTTTAAGGGACCAACTGATTGGTTACAATAATGCCTTGTCATCTAATTGTTTCACCTCTAAGATCAGGAGGTAGAGAACATTATCTCAGGCAAATTTCAAAGCAAACCCCTAAAACACACTATGTAATAGATGTCGATGATAAAATGTCTACTGAAATTTAGAAACACTCAAATAAGACCCCTCTACAGGCCTCAACCTCTTGTTAACTGATAGAAAATATGAAATTAAGAAGCTCCAAAGTGAATTGGCCTATAGCATTGTGATAATGAGTCATCTCACTTGCAAAACAGGCTTGTTGACTTGTCAGGAGTCCAGTGCAGGTTGTTCATTTTCATCTTTTTTGTTGCTGGGGTTTTTGTTGGAGTCGCTGCCAAAAAGTGAGCAATAATAATAATTAATGCCAAAGATGTCACATCTTCAAAGCAAGGAGCTACATTTCAGAAAATACTTCCTTAGCAAAGTGAAGAAAAATTCCAGAAGATACACCAAGACTTTGTAGATGTTTCTAATGCCTGTAAAAGAAGCTTATTAAAGCCAAAACACAATGAAACTGAACCTTTCAACTCTGGAGGTGAAAGATGGCAGTCCATGGAAAGAACAGGGAGTCAAATTCCCAGCAACATTCTGTATGGACCGCTCACTGCTTAATCAGAGCAACAAAATTCTGTAGACTAGAGACACAAGATACAGACTGTGCCCATACTCAGTTGTTTCATTCTCCAGAACAAATGCATATAATGGCATTACCCAATAATGCAGTTAAACAAAAAATTGATAGAAAAAAAATGGACAAGATGAAGATGTTCACATTCTGAATGATAAAATCAGTATTTTTAATAGCAGTCACTTTTATACTTTCAAAGTGTTATGGTTAATAAATCAATTTTCCCAGCTCACCCAGAATTTTGAAAAGAAAATATAATACATTCCCTTATTTAAAATACTTATAAAACCTATGAGTAAAAACAATAGTTGGTAAAACTATTTTTAAGTTGTATTCTTTATTAGGAACTGTATACAACATAATAGCTCCCGTAAGCTTAAATATATATAACAGTAAATTTGTTTCTATGTGCATATATGCATATATCCATTCAAACCACATATAGTAATTCCTACCTTGGTTTTATCACATTTTTTGCCCTAGTCCATCATGAGCAGGTAGGTAACATTATAACCATGAGGATTAATGTGTTTTCACTCTGTGCTTACCTTTCCTTATATCTTGACGTACTTTTGGTTACACTCTGCTCTTTGACCTGACACATCTTTGGATTTCTGAACTTTATTTTACCTTTTATATTTGAGAGATTTCAATCTACTTGGTGCCAGGCCCTGTGACAGACTAGACATAATTACTCTAATATGTACCTATCAAATTCTACATAAAAATGTTTAAGAGCACAGAAGTTTTCTCTTTTTAGAGCTACCAGTAGACCTGAACCTTTTGTTTGCCTGGTACTGTACAATAGAACGAACCTAAATATAGTTCAGAACTCAAATACTAAGAGTATTCTCTAATATAACCCTCTTAGAAGACACTTCTACCCAAAAGAGCATGTTCAAAATGAAGAGATTTTTCTTTGCTGTGGTTTCCCTTTTGTTCATTCTATTTCTCCCCTAAAATAAACATTTTAAAAGTCAAAAGGAGAGAGTGCTCATTTTAGATGAAGTATATTATATTGTGAAAGAGCCTGGCTAGTTCAGAATCTGTCTGGTACCAAGGGTTTGTGCAGCGGGTGTCAGGGGTTTCTCAGGTCTCCATATATGGTCTGCATTTATCTTATCTGTTTCTGTTCTTTGCCTTGAGTTACCATACAACTGCTTGTGAAAGTTGAGGTGAGCGAAGGTGGCTGCTGAGTGGACTGTGTCAGAAGAAATCTCTGATTTCCATTCCACACCATTGCTAGAACTCTTGCCATTCTCTTGCAATATAACTTTCCAATTTATGCAGAAGTATCTATTATACTGTGGACTACGGACTCTACAATTTAGTATTAATTTTTTAAAGTGAAATACCCTGTGACACTGCTTTTAACAGTCTGTATTATCTGACATTATCTTTTAGTCTTCGAGTTTAAAAAATAATAAAAACATGGCTCTATCTGGAGTTAACAACTAAAAATTCAATAAACTCCTACAAAATACAAATGTATTAATCTCCCTGAGAAGACGAAACTAATTTAAGGACTTCCCACATATTGAGAACAGTTTACAGAAATTTTCCAGCTGCTTCTTTATGTAAGATAGGATCTTGTGGTTCTGTGTATGAGCTGAATACCAATTAAAATATTATCTGCCTTCAGGGCATTAATATGAAGCAAAAGAGAATGACTGATGGGAAGGTCAAAATAAACTTAGCAAAAGAAAAGTACTGTCTGATAAAGAATAACCTGCATTATCTTCTAAAACAATCTATCAACTTCCTGAAAATTATTGTATAAATATGGATGATGATAGTTGAGCCCTTTTTCAACTCTCAAGTATCTGTGATAGTTAATTCCCAAATATAAGCAAAGTTTTTAAGAAACAAACTACATTCTCTGTTCCTACTGGGACAATTTGTCCAGGTGTCTTGGTTCCAGAAGGAAATTACACGCAGAGCCTATAGGGTTGGTAAGAGATGAGGAGTTTAGCATGTCCTATTTCTAACTGGAATAAGATGAGTTCCTATTCTAGGTGAGTTTTCAATAGCCATAGAATGCACTGGCATTCTTAAACCAAACTGAATGTGTCTACATTTAATCTTTCCTTAAATAATTATAAATTTATATAATCCATGATAATTTTATTAATTTTTATGATGTCCTCCACATCAGCACATGATCTTTTGGAAAATAACCACATATACTTTTAAGCAATAAGATCTATGTTAGTGCAGCTTAAAACAGTGGGTGGGCCTTTTTTTTTTTCTTTTTTTTTCAGGTGAGAAAAATCAGGCTGAGAAGTGAGCATGTCACATTGCTCCTGTTTCTTTGAGGCTTTTATCCTCAGGGCTGCGTTCTCCTGGCTGGGCATACCTGTTGATCACGCTGCTTAACTGTAATTATTCCAGACAGCTTTTTGGCTCACAGTGTTGTTTCATAGGCTTCATAAATCATACAAATTATTACCGCAATAGAAAACTATAATTACCCCCAAACCCTGACATGCCAAAATGTGTATTAATTAGATAAGGTAATAAATACTTTACTGCACATAGCTATAATTATTACCTCAAAAGTGACATATATATGTGTGTGTATATATATATATATATACCATCTTGATATTCTGCAACAAATGATTCAATATAATGTTTACTTCATAACAGAATTGTTATCTAATTTGATTAATTAGTTAATACTTTTGTAAGGTGTTTCCAATATGAGAAATGATGTAGAATTAAGTTTCAAACTTAATGTTATGATCAAGTGAAATCCAAACTATCATTTACAGAGGGATTTCCCACTGAGATAATTTATAAAAGTTGATGTTTTGCAGTTCTAAGTTTGCATTTACATAGGAAGTCTTAAGAACAGTGATTACATCTAAAATTTTGCATATTCAATTTCTCTTTTAGTATGATTTATTCATTATTTGAAAAATTGAAGAAACCTTTCTTCTGCTAGAAACAAGGATAATGTTTTAAGTTATATACTCTTTATGCACCATTCTAGTCTGAAATTTCAGTGCTGGAAGAAATCTATTCAAGTAGATTTGAAAGAATGTACTTGATTAAGAAACACTCATATGGATATTTAGAACACAATATATTGCACTTACATATTGAAATAATGGTTAAGCTGAGGCCTACAGAATAATAGGAGATAAAGGAGTACAATTATATTCAAGTCTTTACTATATCCTAGTTTATCCAATGCAATTTATTATTTTTCAACACAGTCTTTTCAAGAAAAAGTCTTATAAAGAAAAATGGTTCTAAATTTTAATATTCTAGATGTTATATATAGTACTATCTATTTTATCTCAACTGATATACATGACACATTGAAATAAAAATTTTCAGGGTGAAGAACATTAAATTTAATGGAGGTGAGAGATAAATCAATTCAACTATTGTTTGATTAAATCTGCCCCTTCAAAACATTAACATTGGTGGTTTTCATTTAAGTAGAGGCACTCTTAAGGAATCTATCATATAAAAAAAATGAAATATAAACTATTCCATATTTTCCTGTTTAGATTGTTATCTACATGAATCATTTAAAAGTGAATTCAAAGACAATTGACTCATCTGACCTCATTTAATCATTATTGGGAAATGATTAGGGAGTGTCACACGAAAGGGAAATCATGTGGAAGGCAACACATTAGCTATTCAACTGTAGAGTTTTCTCAAAACTAAAAATGAAAAAAGAGATTCTTTCATGGAGATAGTTGAAGCAGTATAATTTTACAATAAATTTTCTATATCTTGTCTATTTCTTCTTCACTGCACCTAACATATGTTAGGCCTCCTATAAATGTGTTGAATAAGCGAATACAATCATATGACCGTAATACTGGAGGAGAGGAATAAACTGATATTGTACTTTATCTGTATAATTGTATCAGTGTAACATGATAACCTTAGGAAAATGCAAATAATTCAGAATGGAAAATGGTGCTACAACACATTATGAAAAGAATGAGAGAAGAAACTTTTAAAGAAAATATTATTCTAAATGTTCAAAATTTAGTTGTTTTTCTGGGGATTAATTTGTTCAAAAGCTTTTTAGTACATTACAGAGAAGGTATGATACTCTTAGCAAAGAAATCAAAACTTTGTCAGTGTTATAGCAAAATATTTTAACATTTTATATATGCAAAAATTACAACTATCAGCATATTTTATTAACCACAAATATTCACATATTAGCTATGAAAATGTAGCATATATTAAGATTAGCAGAAAATATCCATTTAGCTGAGTCCTGAGAAAGCTGCAACATCGGAAAAAAAAAATGTAAAGTAGAAATACACCACCCTCCTCATACCTGGACAACTACAGCTCTTCTTGGGCTGAGCAGAGTAGTAAGAAAGGGGAGGAAAGAGTAGAGAAACATGCAATCCTTACTCTTAATACAGTAGACTTTTGGCATCACATAATGTTGTGGCACTGAAAATCATGTTTGAAAATCTCAGAGCAGGGTCTGATGTTCATACTTTCAAGTATTCTTATTGACTATCTTAGGAAAAGGAATTCAGTCAATCAATCAACCACTTGTTCCATATATAGCCATAGAATGCCCTCTCTGGGAAGTGTTACAGGACACAAAAAAAGGAAGGAATTCCTACTCTTATTCTTAAGATGATATCTCATTATTCTGCAGTTAAGCCCAATTGTTCAAGGCATGGCAGGACTTCAAACAATTTACAGATTGAGTACAGATTCCCTTCCTTTCTAGTAGAGAGATTACAATCTTCCTAATTTAATGGGATGTACCTTATTTAATATTAGGAATCATCTGAGTTCTCAGGCCCTAATCTCACAACTGCCATACTTCTGCACATTAGTTTAGATACTTACAAGGTCTGATGGAGAATCCAGACATAATTATAAAATTCATAGAATTCAAGTCACCCAACATTATTTTCAGGAAGTAGTGTAGGTACTGGACAAAATTTGGCTTTATAATTGAATGAAAACCTTTGTTATACACTTAAAATATAGAACTCAAGAAGCCATAAGAGGTGGAATTTAGAAATCTAAAAGGTCAATGATTTCATCTTAATATCAAAAGAGATTTCATCATTAAAGGCATACAAGTTGAGCATCTAATCTGTATCAGATACAATGATAGACAAATAAAATTGTCTATTCAATATATGCTCACATAATCAATGTTACATTACTATACCTCATAATTGTTGAAACATTATGTTTAATTTAATCAAATAGTTAACATAAATATATTTTTTCATTACAATATCATCCACAACTACAATACTATTAAGTGTATAGAAAATAATAAATTTAGAAAAATGAGAGAATGAATTAAAAATTGAGTTAATAGAAAGAAAGTCTCCAGACAATGGCACCGGCTTATAATTCTTTAAAAATAGTAATATTCTATTGGGGCCATATAAAAATAATATAATTATTTAAATTTTATTTGATAATTGTTGATATTGTGGTTCTCCTTATGATGTTAACTCTAAATGATTATTTCATAATGTAATAATTGGCAATTGCTGTAAATGATTCATGATTTCTGATTGCTTCTCTAGTTTTTGGTTGGGGGCATAAAAGCTGCAAGAGATGAACAGAAAAATGAAAGACATGGGTTGTCATTCAATTTTATAGTGAGGAACTGTTGGATGCAATTTCAGTAAGCAAGGATTGTGTGGAGAGATTAGATCAGTTACAAATTGCTAAATCTGATGGCTTAGATAAAAATTTTACCAGAGGCTTTAAAAGAAGTAGAACATGTTTGGGGGAGAAGCAATTGCCTTCTAGAGAGTGCACATAGTTATATTTTTCAAAGTGAATTAAATGTGAAGAGATTATGTAACTAGATCTCCAATTAGAATAAAATGATTGCATTTTCAGCTAGAATGGGCATATCACCTTCATGGCCATACTTAGACTTATTTCTTTATCACTTTCCTTTCATACTTCAGCATATGGCATTTAACAAAATACCTTATATACATATATGTGTGTGTGTGTGTGTGTGTGTGTGTAATGTTAAATGTTGACTGAAGATAAATAAAGCATATATTATTTCCAGAGGAGTCTGTACAAAGTACTTTGTAAATGAAAAAGCAATAACCATATATAAATATATGTATATATAGATACATTGATATAGGTAAATATCCTACTCTTTGTTCTCTTATAGTAACTACATGCCATACTAAATCACTGTTATTCAAAAAGATCTAGCATATATAAGGCCTAAAATTTTTTTTTGTTTTTGTTTTTCTTTTTCACCCCTTCTGTTCATAGCACAGAAACAACCTCTCACTTAATGAATTAAATTGTATTGGAAAATGTGGAATATATTTATGTAGCTCCATCCCTCTGGATTCTTCAAGCATTCAATTGCATTGTGTTTGGTTTATAAATTTTTCAAAATATCAAAGATAATCATATTTTCGATAGACAATCTCTTTTTGAATTCATGTATGTTTTTGCATGTATGTGTGCAGTTTTTTCTCACAAGTAGAGAAGGAGAAAAGTTATTGCAGTAAAAGTCCAAAATCTATCTCTTCCTGAAGAGTGGCCAATGTTATACAACCATTTAATATAAAATGTCATTAAATTGGGCAATTTGTCCTCAACTCATAAGAATGCCTTGCATCTTCCTGAAATTGAGCACAACTTTATATCGTACTCTTGAGCATTTGCTTTGGCAGTGAACGTGCATTTATTGGCATGAAAAATGTCATTAACCTTTACTTATAGAATGCTTTTTAAGAACTACATTAGTTATGAAGAGTACTTTGAAACCTTTCATCTGGCAAACTAAAGGATCAAATGAGTTTCTTATAATTAAAACAACTAATTGAGAATATTAGAGAATTTCAACAGTGATTGTAATTCAAGAAAGTATATTAAGTATATTAAATGCAGTGAAAAGAGACTCATCTTTTGTCTGCCTTCATGTCATTTTCTAGCTGAATCCCTTGGACTAATAACTTAGAGCATTATTTTGCCACTTCTAATTTTATGATATTTATGCATAGCCTAATATGTAACTTACACACACTTAACATAAGCTATCTGTATGCATGTGATCAAATTCGATGATACAGCTGATATGTAAATATCCAAAAATAAAAAGAATGTGAACTCATTTTAGAAAACCACTAAAGGCCTTTCAATATATCCTCCAATTCGTTACGGTTAAGAACAAATGAGTTTAAGTCCTACAATCACCCATATCACTCAGTACAATATCTGTATTTAATTTCAGTGGTAATATTGATGGTTAGATATTAAAACCAACTTTTTTTTTCAAGAACTGCTTTTCTCCTTCGTTAGTATTTAAAGTTATTAAGAGCAAAAACTGGGGGTTGAGAGTAGAATAAATTATCCAATTCTCATTTATAACTTTTTTCTAATATGAAAAATCACTGCTTAGGCTAAGATGTGATATGGTCACCTCAGTTTGACTTTTCCACAGAATTTAATTAGAAACTGAATGAACTTGACCATGTATATCATCATCTCTTTCTGTAGACTGCTAGTATTGGCTATGCCAAAATAGAAAATACGTAGAATTTGTTCAATGTATAAATAAAATCTGAAAAAGTATACAGCAAAGATTCATTCCTGTGTTGCAGGAGTGGCTGAATTTACAGTCAAACCTCAATTCTCAAACATCTCAGTTCTAGAACAATTCAGTTCTGGACTAAGTTGTTCACAGAAAAAATGTCTCTGTTGTCAAACAGAACTTTGGTTCTTGATTCTCCACCCAACAACTCTTTCATGCTGATCCCTGTATGATCAGTCACATGTCCTTCAGGCGACAAAGATGATTCAGTTTTTAAACAAATCTCTTCTCAGTTTTCCAGAACAAATTAATTTTGAGAACCAAGGTATCCCAGAAATGCTCAAAGAACTCCTAGGTGGAAGGGGCTGATAGCACTCAGCCAAGTACAAATTTGAATGTTCTTTAACGCTTTCATTTTTGGTTTCTTTTGTCATACAGAGCTTTCTAATGCTGCACTGGGATTGTGAGCCACATGAAATAGACACAAGAAACCAGAGGTCAGGTTATCAATGGAAGGGCAAGATTAATAAAGTTCACTGAGATTGAGTCTGTCCATAGTTACTGTAGAACTGATGAGGTTTGGAGTCAGGAGGTGTCAGGGAACCCAGGTGAATACAGGCAAACAGGAACAGAGCAGGCGATCCAATCGTGTAACACAATTGAGCTTCAATTGCATAGAAGACAATTTTGGTTTAGCCATGAAGCTTCTTTTACATGCTTTTGCTGAGACAAGAACCAATTGCAAGATCTGTCTGAAACTGAGTGCAGGCAATCCCCATTACAGAGGACTTAAGGGGATTAATCAAGCTTGACTAAGGGATGCGAGTCTATATTTAAGTGAGAAAATTACCATCTCTCATTCCTCCTACATGTTTTACAAAGGATAATCGGAAACAAGCTGATAATCTGTGGGGCTAAGGAAATATATTTTAAGAGACTTTGCAAGCATAGCTACTTCTCCCATTAAATTATTATTCTGTACCTATGTTCTGTATATCTTCTCTGGAGAGACATCAGCTGAGAAGATCTCCATGTGCAGATTGTGCTTCTGCTGCCTGAGTTTACGGTGAGCTTTCTTAGTACACCAAGGCTGAGCTGAGTTAGTCCCAGTGGGAAGTCACAGTCAGTGCTACTGCTGCAGTCTCAAAACCCTTTCCAATCTAGTTGCAAATATGAAAAGTTGGACTTTTGCAAAAGCAGTAGGAGAGAGTCCCACCTAAGGGTGAAGAAAATTGAAATTATGATTGGGAAAGAGATGCCTCGAGCATCGATCAAAAATATTTTTTAAGAGGTGTGTATAAGGAAAACTGGAGGCTGGAGGAGGTTGCATTTGTATCAGACTCTTTTGGCAAGAGCTGTTACTTCTTCCAAAATCAGGTCATGGGAGTTGGCAGTGGTGTGTAATATAGAATGAGATTTTGAGAATACATGCCCTTAGAAACAGGAAGAATATTTATAGAAGTGATCAATTATTTTCATCAAAGAGCTCCAATATCTATCATAATAATGATCTGTTTAACTCACACCATCTCTATGAAGTAAAGGAAGGTCCACTATTATTATACCAGTTTTAAAGGAAGAAAAATTAAAATCCAAGTGATTTAATACTTTACTCACATATACACAATGAGTTAAGGGCTAACCAGACCCAAATGGTTCAGAGTTTGGTTCTGTAGCAACAAAGGAAGGATTTCAGTTCTTAAGAAGAAAAAATGTCCCAGAGTTAAAATGGTGTCTTGTTTTCTAACCTCTGTGGATATAGTCTATGTATCCATTTCTCTTTAATGAAAATTCCTTTTTTTAGTATGTAACTATAGCTGTCCACTTGAAGCTATCTCTTTAAACTTCTTACAATTAGCCAATAATTTATTTATATAATATATTAGAGTTAGAAAATCATCAATGAATGATAAAACCTGTAGGTTACAGTTTGACAAAAAGAGAAGATTTATATAATTTCAAAGTATCTCCTCACAAATTACTTAACCAACTATAAAAAGGGAAAATAGTGATGATAAAATTGAGTAACCTGGTGGATACCACCTGAAACATGTAACTAAAATTAAACTCATTAGTAACGGAACAAACCAATATCAAGTCCTAGATATGTTGTACTCAGAAGGACATTATATCACATCTATAGTATTCCTGTCAGAAAAAAAAACCCCACATAGTTGGAACCTTATCATAAGAAATATTAGATAAACCCAAATAAAGGAAATTAATATAAAATAACTCACCTTCATCAAAGATAAAAAAAATCAAGAAAGACAAAGAAAACTATGGAACTATTCTAGACTAAATGAGACTAAAGTCTCATAAAACTAAATGCAATGTGTGATTCTGAATTGGATTCTATGAAGAATTTCACTGGGGCAATTATATTAATGTTAATTTTTTAATTATAATAATTGTACAGTGGTCATATTACAGAGTGTGCTTATTCTTAGAAAATCCATTCTAAAGTATTTAGGGAATAAAAAGGGCATCATATCACTTTTATCTTTTTCTTAAATGGTTCATATGAAAAAGAGATAGAGGAAGAGGATGCTAGGGCAAATGGGACAAATTGTAAAATATTGGTTAATCTAGGTATTTATTTTTTGAATATCTCAGGTCTACAAAATCTTCATAAAACTTGAGACATTCTACAAATAATTACCAATCCCTATTAAATGTCAGAAAGTGTTCTAGTGGACGTATTACTGAGTAAACATCAAGAACTACTCTTAGGGTCCAAAAATGTTTACCTGTTTTCCAAAAGAGATCCTTATTACGGAGTACTTCATTTAAACTAAAATATACTTCAGAGAAGAGACCAAAGCTCTTTTTCTTGAAGCCAATACCTTTATTTCTCAAATTCCAAAAGTAAACAAGTCACTGAATCAATAGCACACACACAGATGTCTTCACTCTGCAACCTGTCCATCTCTTGGCTCAGGCTCTCTCTGGCAAGGAACAGTTTGTGTTTTTTACTTCTCCTCTCGCTAAGAAGGATTGGTTTGATTGTTAAAGTGTGTAAGTGCTGTTTGGCCACAGTTCCTATCATGTCCTTGATCTTGAAGGTTTGTTGTACTCAAGAACAGGAAAGAACCATATAATATTCTCCTTGTTCTACCAGCTCAACTCTGTGCATCATACTGAATTTATAGTTGTGATGATTTCTGGATAATTTAAAAATAATTAAAAAATAATTTTTCACCACAAATAAAAGGCATATTATAAACACTATTTTCTGTAAAGCTTACACACTGCCTTGGTAATAAATGGCCTTTATTCAAAGGTTCAGTTTTGAAACTGTCTTATGAGATCAATGATCATTTATTATAGGCTGACAAGAGATAAAACTTCATTTAGTTGGTAACAAGTTTATCAACTTGATATCATTATTTTAAAATTGTTCAGTATTCTGTAGCCATTTAAATTAATTTCTAAATATGTATAGTTGTATACGTGTATGTATCATGGTTACACCAAATGTCAAAAAAGTAGAAAATTGCATTTGGTATAATATGAAAAGCCATATAATTTTTTAACTGACTTCTCATACGCAACATTCAAAACAATTATTTTAAATGTAGACAATTTTGGTAGAGTATCATTCTGCCCATACTTGTAACATTAACATGTGCCTCTGTCAAAATATTTATACAAATTAGTGTCAAAAATTATATGCATAGCAATAATCATTGGTATTGTCATTGCACACATAGTTTTCAAGTATCTCATAAAGACCATGGACTTCCCTAAATGAAGGGCATATGAACACACACACACACACACACACACACTATATAGTTTGTTTATATATATATAAACTCTATATTTATACTGTGTGTGTGTGTGTGTGTGTGTGTAGTGTACCACTCTCCTGGGACTTAGAATTCAGTGAAACAATTGTCACCTAATTTTTTATTCAATAAATATTTTTAAAGTAATTAATATGAGAAAGGTATTATTCTAAATCTTTATAAAGTTCAAAACTGTAATCTTCATAAAAATTCTAGGAGGCATGAGGTATAACTATTTTCATTTTACAGATGTATAAAGCGAGGTACAGAGAGGTTAATAACTTCCCCAAAGTAGCAGAATCAGAATTTGAACCAGACAATCCAGAGCCAAATTTTATTCTCTAATCAAAATACAATGTTACCTCTTATGGTCACCATCATCATCATCACCTCCATCATCGGCATTATCATTATCACTTATTAAGAATTGGGTTCCAAAAGTTGTGCTGTGAATTTTATATACCTTATCTCATTAATGAAGCATGTAGCACAGTGCCATGCATATAGTAGATGTTCAATAAATGGCTGTTTAACAAATGGATGGAAACAATGTTCCAAAATTTCAGTGTGTTGCCTTGATGATGTTGACACACATTAGCCTCAGTCCCCTCATTTTGACCTTCTAAAGCATTTACCATATATGCCACATAATATAGCATCCTTTATTATAGCATCTCATTCTTTAATTATTAAATGATAATGTTACCTGAACATAATGCTCTCAAGTTACTTAAGCATAGTACTTTCAAGCTTTTAAGGTTGCCTTACACATCTTTTAATCACTTAAATTCCTTCATGTAGAATTCAGTCTACATTAAACTTGTGGACTGATGGAACTCTGAATTCTGGATCATAGTAAATTCTTAATTCTTGAAATCTTAACTCTCGAATCCTTCCTAGAAAGTGGTAAGCATAACCACCATTCTGCTGACCTGAAGGAGTTAACTGCTCTCTGTGAAGAAACACTTGGCTACCAGTAGAATTTTACTCACCTTGACTCACTACTGAGTCAGGCAATCAATCTTACTTGATTTCTTTCTCAGATTCTCATCACAGATAGTTTCTTCCTCCTGTTGCTCTCTCTCTTCCTCCCTCCCTCCTTCCCTTTTAAAATTTTGCTTTCCTTCTTCCCTATTTGTTAATGGACTGAAGAAAACCTCCAGGGTGTGAAAATCACAGACAGGTTTTATGAAAACAACTGCTTTTAATCCTGAATTTCAGATAGAAATTGATCCAGTTGTCAATTCCAAAGGAAGACAGTAGTATTGTAGGAAACAAAAGAGACAGAGTGGGGAAAAAGTAAGAAAGATATAACAGTTTTGCAACAACTCAGTTATATTAGCCAGATAGTGGAGAAAGGAAGAGGGGGAGAAAAATGTTCTACAAAGACACCATATTTATCAAGGAAGTAAATAGTACTGTTTGAGAGAGTATATACTTCCTTTTCTTGCCTTATCCTCATTTCTGAGGCTCTCACCTAATCGATGAGATCCATCATTTGGTTTTCTATGTCTAAAACGTTACATAGACATCAAAACATTTAGGAAAGGAAAAGAGCACCTTAATGACTCAAGGGAATAAACTAGAAATGGAGAACAACTTTCTCATAATTGCTCTGTCAAGTTATCTAATTCAACAGATAGGAGAGGTAGAAAGTATAAAGAGCTGAATTTTCTCTACTTGGAGATATTATTCAGGAAAAAAGGGAAGGCAGACTATAACTACTCATTTAAGGTTGAATATACAATGCACATCAATGTTTAGAAGTTAAATTGTTTGACTCTGCAAGGTTGTTAATATTTAACAATATAATAGTGAAATAGTGTTTTACATTTTACTTTTAATCTTTGCAACAATAATATGAGGTAGGTACTACATTACTCTCATTTTATAGATGAGATATCTAAAGCACAGAGAGACAAAATGATTTGCCAAAGGAACCAACTAGTGACAGAATAGAAACTGAAATCCCAGCAGTTCGGCTCTGAATTTGCAAGCTTAATGCATACACCTCCGAAAACACACACATTCCAACCACATGCATAATCATCAAAAATATATACCTTAATGTCATATACAGCTTATACAACATACACCATACATCATATGGGATAAAAATCATTCATCACATACCTGATGATCTTGTCAGAAATACCTTTTATTTTGTCCCCTGAAACAATTCTTTCTTCTTTTGGAATTGTTAATGGTAAATATTTTGGGGGTTTTACCAATTTTTATTATCAGTTCATGGTCATTTATTGTTAGATTTAAACAGGCCTGTTTTCATCTACTTTAATCAAAAGAAGTTGCCAGAGGTCCACTAAACTTAGGTTGTCTCTCTTTGCCTCCGGCCACTCTGTCCCTTTGCCATTCAGGAATCATGGGCAAATTCCACACCACCATCCTTTGTAAGGGTGGGCAATGAAGTGAATAATGAAAGCCCTTAGGGGAATTTTCTATAGAAATCAGGGCCTTTGGCAAACTTGCTATTCTACATGTTTTATTTTAGAGTTGAAATAACAAAATTTTATGGGAATAAGAAACTTGGGTGATATCCAGATGTCAAACCCTCACTGAGTTCTTAAAGAATAAAGCCAATTGACCCTTGAACAACAGCACAAGGTGAGGGTTAGGGAACTCTTATCCCCACGTAGTTGAAAATTCACATATAATTTTGGACTTCCCCTTAAACTTAACTACAAATAGCTTACTGTTCACCAGAAGCCTTACCAATAACATAAACAGTTGATTGACACATATTTTACGTCATATTCTTACAATAAAGTAGAGAAAAGAAAGTATATTTCTTTTTCTCTACAGTTACTATATTTATTGAAAAAAAATTGTATTTATAAGTGGACCTGTGCAGTTTAAACCTGTGTTGTTCAAGCGTCAATTGTGTATCTCTTTAATATATTGCTAGAACTTATTCTGCCTCTTTTGTTGTTCAGCATTATTTTCTAGAAATAATAATTCAGTATATCATATATACTTAATCAGTGATAAAATGAATATTGTACCTACCTTTTTGCAATATGTTAAGGCTGCTAAGGCTACAATTATAAACAGTCTGAGACCCTGTCTGGAGGAGCTCACAGTCTTGCTGGGGGAGGGGCTGAGGAGTTGTGGGGCAGAAAGGAAGGCACAGGAAAATAAATAGTAACAACTAAATACAATTAAATTAAATTACAATAATAAATACAATTAAATTAAAAGTGAAAAGAGAGAAATTCCAGGATATTATAGAATTAAAGTAGGAAGCTCTTATCTATGCCAAGAGCCAAGATTTGGAGGATGACATTTAATTACTCAACAAATTTAAAAATTTCATTCATATTGTATATGAAAGTTAATATTTGTGAAATTCTTCTTTCTTAATACTATGTCTTAATAATATTGGTAGTAGTTGCATAAATATATATTGAAAATAATACTGTTTCAGACTGGAACATGCTACTTTTCAGTCATCTCAGTTGTCTCTCAATCTATGATCGACTCTCTGATAACAATCAGCACTGACCATCTTTAGGAAAAAAATTATTGTAAATACTTGTAGATTATTGGAGTCTACATCCGTTGAAACTCCTAGCATGATAATAGTAGTTATATGAGTCATGTATTATTGGTTAATAGTTGTGTAATAAATCTTATCTATCACTTAAAAATAATGAAGTGTTTATCAAGTCAAATCTATCTAACCTGGCCCCATTAACTATCTGTTCCTTACCACAGGTATGAGAGGTAGATCAAGAAGATTAACCACAACTGGATGATAAGAAATTGTAATTCACAAGAGATATTTGGCTTACTTCACAAGTATAAAGCATAATTTATTCAATAAATTATCTACATCTACATCCAAGTTCATTATTTATAGCAGACTTTCTCAACCTTGGCACTATTGACATTTTGGGTTGGATAACTATTTTGAGGAAGCCATCCTATGTATTGTGAGATATTTAGTAACACCTATGTCTTCTACCTACTAGATTCCAATAGCAAGTTCCCTTACCCAAGGTGTCACAAAACAAAAATGCCTCCAGACATTACCAAATACCTCTTGGGGTATAAAATCTCAACGTGGTTGAGAACCACTAATCTATGACAAACTGCATAAACTACTAAGAAAGATCCTTTAATTACCCCACATTTTACAGATTAAAAAAACAACTGAGAAATTCAACTTACCAATACAGATGCCCAATTACTTTCACAACACAAATTAAATGTCTATATGCTAATAGGACTAAAGAAAAAGTTCAAGTCATATTTCTATGCAGTTCAAAGTTTCCTACAAATTTTCTCTATAACAAAAGATTTTTGAAGACATAGTTATACAGACAATAGTGGTTCCTTGCAATAAATTGGAAAAGAACAAACATATGGATCTGTAAAAATGGTAGCATAAAAAATTCAACACATTCTAGTAAAGTATTTTTTACTTTCTAAAAGTGAATGGAGTCAATCTGGTCATATTTAATGAATCGTCTCTTTATCCAAAAATATTTACTTAATAGCTCTTATATGTGAAACCTTATTCTGTCTCACATATGGGGACAAGATGCATAAATGATAAGGCATAATTATAAGGAAAGGCAAATAGTTTTATATAAATAAGTTTCCTGTGCTATCACAAAGCAACACTTGATTAATTACCATTTGAGTAATAAAGAAAACAAGAATGTTGTGTTTCAAATAAGAGGAAATATTTGAAAGTTAGATAGCCTGGGGAGGCTTCTTAGAAGAAGTATGACTTGAATATCTATTGAATTAAAATATATGAGTGGAAAGAAATCTCAGAACTAGTGATTGGGTGAATAAGGGGACAGTGAAGTGAGATAATTCTGGGGAAATTTAGAAAAGAATAGGTAAAAATGTAGGGTAAAAAATTAATACACAAAATTTATAAGAAATGAATTTGAAAGGCTTATGGAGTTAGACTTCAGAGTACTAAATGATAAACTAAAGAATTTTGCCTTTATCTTTTAGGAACTGGAAGTCTATGAAAGATTTGTTTGAGAATGACACAGCATAATGAACATAACCTTTCAAAAGATTAAATTGTAACTGTTCTGTAGAACCTATTAGAGTGGAGAACAAAAAAAGATATAAAGGCCAGGGTAATCGAGAATATAACCCAGAAATACAATTTTTAACTTAAAAAGGTAACAGCAAATAAACTATGCTCATTCAAAGAATGTCTGTATAATTACATGAATTAAGACACCATACATACATTTCAGCAATTATGTGCACATTGGTTCTGATCCATTCGCAATAGAGCTGATTATGGCCACAGAATCATAAAGATAGTCCCAATGATGAGATTAGCAATTAGCAGTAGCAGTCATGCAAACAGTTAAGCTTCTCCTTTTCTTTTGAGGTAAGCCTTCATGTTGCTGTATTTTATTTTTTTGAATTTACATAGTGTGCCCTCAGGTACTCTACATCTTAGCATGCATTGGAAGATCTCTTAAAAGAAACCTTGATGTAATCAATTTAACTATGCTCCAGGGGGTATGACTATTAAAGTTATTATCTATATGAGGAACAGGGAAATGGCAGATTGAGACTATTTGAATCAAAGGGTCTACACCATAAGTGACATAGCCTAAACTAACTGAATGGTACCTATAAATCACCCTAAAGAAGTAAAATAATGTTCTTCACCCTCTATATTGCCTGTTCACATTTTTTTATAGATCATTTCCCCTTTTCTTCCTCTCCTTAAATTTCTGTTTATCTCTGTTCAACCATGATTTTTGCATTTAAGGTTAGATAGGGGAATTAGATGAAAATCAGAAAGTTTTCTGATGAAAACTTTCATTAATGAAAGTGCTGAAATGTTTCAGCACTGAAACATTTAAATAACTTTGGTGAGAAGAGATATATGATAGATAATATGGGAACTTGACATATTCTCCAGGACATTTTAGCTTTTCATAGATGATACTGGAGAGTGAATTTGTCAAATTTAGAGATACGTTACAATCAAAAGCATGATGCAGATGATGATAATATTAACAATGTCTGCAAAAAGCTTCTCCATAGACTGACTTGGAGAAGACCCACATAATTCCAGAAACTCAAGGAAATCCCTCAGGCCCCCCAAATAAATGCCCCCATCTGTTTACTGGTGCCTAAAATTACATGGCAAGAGTTTCATTTCTTAGCCTCAAGCATTTGAATCCTGTTTAAATGCAAATCTCTTAGGCATGGCAATACTCACAGTTGCTGCTGTATCCCAGAAGAGAAAAAGAAGAAGAAGAAAGAAGAAGAAGAAGGAGAAGAAGAAGAAGAATTATTTCAGAGACTTTCTTTAATGCAGATTTGGAAAAGGAGAGATATGAAGCCACTAGACCATGGAAAAGGGTAGAACTGTACAACCTTGAGGGACACAAGCTGGGAAGGGTTGAGAAAAGGGAATAAAAGAAGAAGAATGTAAAAATGCAACAGAGAATTTGTTGCAATGTGAAAAGATCTTACTGTCTTTTCTGGATCTGAGAGTTGGTATTCCTACTTGAGAATGTGCTCCCCTTGTTAATTTATATCCTCAATATTAAGGTGTTACTGAAATCAGTATATGTATATCCTTGCAAATGTGTAACTAGGATAGAAGTAGAAGTCATGAACAGATACTCCAGTCACCTTTGAGTCTGTGAAAAATGTTTTTTATTAAAGATATTTAGTCTTGGTTAGGTTGAAATCAGTGATAAAACATCTACAAGATACTAAATTGATCTTAGCAAAAAATGGGCAAAGAACCTGAATAGACACTTCTCCGAAGAGGACATACAGATGGCCAATAGACATATGTAAAGATGCTCAACATCACTAATCATCAGGGAAATGCAAATAAAACCACAATGAGATACCATCTCACACCTGTCAGAGTGGCTATCATCAAGAAATCAACAAACAGACAAGATCGGGCGCGTTCAGGGTGGTATGGCCGTAGACATCATGCTAAGCGAAATAAGCCAGGGGGCGAAAGACAAATACCATATGATCTCACCTATAAGCGGAACCTAACCAACAATGCAAAGATGCAAGGAAAATATGACCAGCAACACTGAAAGGAAAAGAAATCAACAGAGACAAGAGGGAAGGGGAGGGGGCAGGGAAAGGGAAGGGAAGGGGAAAGTCAAGGAACATATAGCAAGGACTCATGGACAAAACCAAAGGGGAAGAGCTGAGGGAGGGAAGGAGGGAGGAGGCAAGGGAAAGTGGTGGGGGGTAGGCAGAGACAAATGTATTTAAAAAGTAAATAAATTAAAAAATAAATAAAATAAAATAAAATAAAATAAAAAGAAATCAACAAACAAGTGCTGGCAAGGATATGGAGAAAAAGGAACTATTTTGCACTATTGATGGGAATGCAGACTGGTGTAATCAAGGTGGAAAGCAGTATGGAGCTATCTCAAAAAATTAAAAATAAATCTGCCTTTTGACCCAGAGATACCACTCCTGGGAATATATCCAAAGGAACCCAAAACCTTAATTCAAAAAAACATGAGCATCCTTATGTTTGTTGCAGTGTTATTTACAATTGCCAAAATATGGAAGCAGCCCAAGCATCCATAAGTAGATGAGTGGATAAAGCAACTATGAGACATTTACACAATGGAATGGTGCTTTCTTTAAAAGAAGAAAATTTGCACTTTGCAACAGTATGAATGAACCTGGAGAACATTATGCTAAGTGAAATATGCCAATCAGAAAAAGACAAATACCATATGATTTCACTCATATATGGAATTTAATGAACAAACTGAACTAACAAGGAAAATGGGGACAGAAACATAGATGGAAAGCAGGATGACAGCTAGTGGAGGGGAAATGTTAGGAGGTGAAGGGATTGAGCAAAAAGGAAAAAGGACTCATGGACATGGACCACAGTGTGGTGATTGCTGAGGGGAGTGAGTATAAAGGGACTAAAAGGTAACATAAAATGTACAATAAAATTTTTTTAAACTAATAGTAATTTTTCAGTCTTAATTTTATATTCTGCTGCTTCCCCAAACTCTGACAAAACAAGAAAATATATATAATAACTGAATTAAAGAAAATTTTTTTTAGTGAGAAAAATTATTTTTATAATCATCTATTTGTTCATGTGGGTTTGTACAGAGTTACTGAAATATAATAAAGTCAATATGATTTACCTATTTGTATATAGTAGAGGAAAATCATGAGAATTGAAGGTCACTGCTATTTTTTTACATGGAAAAAAAGGGGGGCCAATTCAGTCAGGAGCTAGTATCCTGTCATGTCAATTTTAACAATTTAAGTTTATATTGTATCTCAAAGAATCTAAGTTCTGAAGATTTGGAGAAACTCCAGTTTATTTTCTTTACTTAAAAAGGGATGAAAATTGAGCCAGAGAGGTTGAGTGCTATACCCAGGCATGCCCACTAAAGCAAGCCCTTGATGTGGCTTCTGAATTCTCTACACAGCAATTATTTTACCATAGCATTCTGCCCTGTTGAAAACAGTAAGTTAGCCTGAGATTGTAGTTTTTGGTGAGTTTCAAATAAGCCACATATATACACTTTCAGGAAACTCAGAGATAAACTAGTGGAAATTTCTAGGTGGAACAATCCAGAACAAAGAATGAAATTTCCAATTTTTATTAACTGCTCAGGAAATTGAGGTCAAAAGAGGTCAAGTGGCCAAATTTCATTACACCAGTCAATAGTTAAGTTGGAACTAGTGCCATAAACTTGTTTAATTAACTCTGAAGTGTAGCCTTTTTAGATGCAAAACATGCAGAGAAGAATGTGTGACAGAGAGGGAGGATTGGTGAAGGACAAGAGATCTGATGACAGAAGACTTTGTTGTTTATAGGTAAAGAAATATTGCAAAGATGTGAGGAGTCTTAATGAAAAATGTCCTTTTTTTAATGAAATCATAGGGCAGGTTTCAATGGACAGCTCCAATGGTGTCTCCCTCTATTCAAGAGACATCGGGTTGTAGGGAAAGGAAAATATTTTTCTTTTATTCTTCTAGGTTCTTGGCTGAGAGCTCCCTTTAATAAAAGCAGACTAACAGGAGGAAAAAACAGAAGTTTAATAACATGTATATCTTCTATGTACATCAGAGTTATCAGGAAAACCGAGTAACTCCCTAAATGGTCCAAGTACCATCTTAAATACCATCTCCAGATAAAGACAAAAGACTATATTGGTGGGTGGAGAGTCAGTTATGGGAGCTTATCCCGAAAAGCACAGTAAACAATAGTAAGACTCTTAAGAAGATTTAAGTTGATGAGTTTCTAGAGATTTAGTCATCCTTCCTGTCCTGGTACAAAGAGGTTACATTTTGTAACACCATTACAAAATGAGATTTCCTTTACAAAAGTAAATGTCTCTTACAAAAGAGTAACTTTTTCTTGGTTTCCAGAGCAATATCTATTTCTGCTGTTTCTTGAAAATAATTAGCCTAAAATTAACCCTTATGCTAAAGAGATATGTTTTGGGGTGGTAAATTCTGCTGCTCCCCTTCAAGGTACAAAGAGGGTGAATCTCAAAAACAACACTCAAGAAATGCATGGCCAGTGACATGAACAGAGCCCAGAGACATATGAAAGGATGCTCATTGTTACTAGCCATCAGAGAAATGCATATTAAAACAACGAGATACCACTTCACACCGGTCAGAATGGCCATCATAAACAGATCAACCAACACCAAGTGCTGACAAAGCTGTGGAGAAAAGGGAATCTTAGTACACTGTTGGTGGGAATGCAGATTGGTGCAGCCACTGTGGAAAGTAGCTTGGAATTACCTCAAAAAGCTGAAAATGGAACTGCCTTTTGACTCAGCAATCCCACTGCTGGGATTATGCCCTAAGAATCTCAAAACACCAATTCAAAAGAACCTGTGTACCTCAATGTTCATAGCATTACAACTTAAAATAGCTAAGTGCTGGAAGTAATCTAAGCGTCCATCAGTAAATGAGTGGATCAAAAAACTATGGTACATTTACACAATGGAATACTACGCAGCAGAAAGAAAGAAAGAGCTACTACCCTTCATGACAGCATGGATGGAACTGGAGAGCATTATGGTAAATGTAAATTCCAGCTTTGATATTTAGCTTCCAAATGGCCCTGCCAGCAGTATGTTCAAAGTGGCAAACAAGTTGAAATAAACCCAATTAAATAAGTTCTGAGTTTGGATAGCACAATATTAAATTCAGACCTTAATATTTTAATTAAAGCTATTAATCATATTACAGATAATGTATTGAAAGTGAAAAAGTGATACAGAAATTTGGGTGAGAAATGTGTATTAGACAAAATCCTTTAATCTCTCATTTTAAATCCAGGGCTTTAAAATTTAAACTTATTTGCTTCCCCATTCCATGAAATGAATAGAGAACATTTCAACTAATAATAATGAGGAATATCAACAGAGACAAGAGGGAAGGAGGGGGGGCAGGGAAAGGGAAGGGAAGGGGAAAGTCAAGGGACATATAGCAAGGACTCATGGACAAAACCAAAGGGGAAGAGCTGAGGGAGGGAAGGTGGGAGGGGGCAAGGGAAAGAGGTGGGGGGGGGAGACAGAGACAAATGTATTTTAAAAGTAAATAAATTAAAAAAAAAATAAACCAGATCTATAAAAAGAAAAAAGAAAAAAATAATAATAATGAGGAATAGACAAACTTATAAATACTAGGTTTTCAGTCTGCTTACTTGGAAGAAAGATAGCGTAAATGCAAAACTATTGTTTAAAGGAATCGATAATTGTGTTAGTTCCAGATAGTTATTTAAGCATAGGAAACATCAGTCTTTTTCTGTATTTTTTTCTAGTTCAGAAGTTAACAACATACCAAATACAGTAAATCACTCTTTAACATTATCTTATTTCCACTTTGACATCAGATCCTTGAATTATGAAAATTCTATAAACTGGTCAATTTGTTCTTAGAACCAAGTCTAAAATGAATTGGTTGTAGGCACAGATGTGAAATATTCGAACACAATTGAATCCAAAAATATACAGTAGTCATTTTCATTTTGCCAGATTCAGTTGATCACTTTTGATGACTTTATGCTTCTCCCTGGAACTTGTGACCAACTCTGACTCTAACATATAACAACGAAAGTCAATAATTAGCTATCTAATACAGACTATACCAATCGCCTTGAATTTGTATTATTAAATACCATGCACAAGGACTGAGAATGACCATGACTTTCAATCAGCAGAAATGATACCTACTTAATACTACTATTTTCTTCCCTTTTCTCTAATATGCCTTCTCTGTCACACTGTACTTTCCAGGTATGCCCTTCTTTCTCTGCTTTCTCTCCTATTTTTTTAACTTTCTTTAAATCAGCTTACCTAGAACACCATTTCTTTCTGTTTTATTAATTCCTACAAGTCCTTGAAAATTTCCCCAAAATATCTTCTCAGGAAAAACTTCTTTGAGCAGACAGTATAGAATTTTATCTCCTATCACAGTTCTGTCATAACACCAATCAAAACATGTAGTAATTACTTATTAGTTTGACTGTAAACTTCTAAGGTACCAATGGGGCTCAGTTAAATTTTTAAAATAAATTGATGAAGGATGGCAGAAAGCCAAATTTTAAATTAGTCTAAAGTATCATAATAAACTCCTCAATAAATTGTAATGAAATCTTCAGATGAAAATGTGCATCTTCCACAGGACTGTGCACCATTGAAGAACACCCAGTGAGCCCAATACCCAAACTAGAGAATGTATGAATACTCAATTTAATGAAATCATTGGGCAAGTTTCAATGGACAGCTCCAACGGTGTCTCCCTCTATCCAAGAGACATCAGCTTATAGGGAAGGAAAAATATTTTTCCTCTATCCTTCTAGGCTCTTTGCTGAGACCTCCCTTTAATAAAAACAGATTAGCAGGAGAAAAAAAGAAATTATTAGATATAACATCATTAATACTACCAACAGTGCTACCGAAGATGAGCCCCATTTCCCATCCTACCTTGTCTAGGGCATTAATCCATAAATACTTCTCAATATTACTATCAGTTTCCCCTTTGGTAAACACAGACCTACAAATTATATATCTGGGAGTGGTTTTGATTTTTGACAGTGTACTTCATTTAAAGCTTTTTAAACCAAAAAGTTAAGAGCAAAAATTTTTAAGTTGCTCTTAAGAACTAGAATTAGGAAACTTTCCATCAAGCTATTTTCTATGCAGTTATTGAATCCATTCAATAATGTATTCATCCATTTCTATTTAATCAATGTTTATCATGTTTTTTTTAATTAATTAATTTATTTTTTCAAATACATTTGTCTCTGCCTACCCCCCACCACTTTCCCTTGCCCCCTCCTTCCCTCCCTCCCTCCCTCAACTCTTCCCCTTTGGTTTTGTCCATGAGTCCTTGCTATACGTTCCTTGACTTTCCCCTTCCCTTCCTTTTTTCCTGCCCCCCTCCCTCCTTCCCTCTTGTCTCTGTTGGTTTATTTTCTTTTTAGTGTTGCTGGTCTTATTTTCCTTGCATCTTTGTATTGTTGGTTAGGTTCCACTTATAGGTGAGATCATATGGTATTTGTCTTTTGTCCCCCTGGCTTATTTCGCTTAGCATGATGCTCTCGAGTTCCATCCATGCTGTCGCGAAGTTTAGTAGTTCTTTTTTTTCTTTCTGCTGCGTGGTATTCCATTGTGTAAATGTACCATAGTTTTTTGATCCAGTCATCTACTGATGGGCATTTAGGTTGCCTCCAACACTTGGCTATTGTAAATTGTGTTGCTATGAACATTGGGGTGCATAGGTTCTTTTGAATTGGAGTTTGGGGATTCTTAGGGTATAGTCTCAGCAGGGGAATCACTAGATCAAAAGGCAGTTCCATTTTCAGCTTTTTGAGGAAATTCCAAGCTACTTTCCACAGTGGCTGCACCAGTCTGCATTCCCACCAACAGTGTACTAGTGTTCCCTTTTCTCCACAGCCTTGCCAGCAACTGTTGTTTGTTGATCTGTTTATGATGGCCATTCTGACCGGTGTGAGGTGGTACCTCATGGTGGTTTGGATCTGCATTTCTCTGATGGCTAATGATGCTGAGCAACCTTTCAAATGCCTCTGGGCTCTCTGTATTTCTTCCTTGGAAAAGCGTCTGCCCAGGTCCTTTGCCCATTTTTCGATTGGATCGTTTATCTTCTTGGACTGGAGTTGAGTGAGTTCTTTATATATCTTGGAGATCAAACCTCTATCTGGTGTATCATTAGCGAATATATTTTCCCACATGGTTATCATGTTTTTAATGTGCAGTCCTAAGGTGTATAGGAATAAAATTGCAAATAAGGCATAGTATTTTTTTACCATATAGTTTACATGCCAAAAAAAGCCTAAATAAAAGTGAGTATGCATTAAAAATATAGTGGATATGTATAAAAATAAGTGAAAAATGTTTACCTAAACAGAGGAATACTTCTACTTGTAATGTCTAGTCAATGGTCTATCATAGAAGTTAAACAAAAATGAAGGCAGAAAAACTAGTTGCAGAGCTACTTTAGTAATTTGGGTGGGATAGGTATGACTGGGTTCTTTACACATTTAGGAGGTAGAATGAGCAGAGTTAGTGAGTAAGGGAAGGAAATAAAGATGCAAAGATGATACAGAGATTTCCAATTCAGGAAACAAGAGTGATAGTCATTGAAATGGGAAAAAAATGAGAAAATCAGGCCTTGTACTTAGCAAGGAGGAGAGTTGATGAATTCAGTTTTCCATATATTAATCTACATATTGATGGAATAGTTGAATGGAGATATCCAATGTTCAACTGAATACATGGACCTAAAAGATTTATAGTCAATTTATGGAAAATAATTGAAGCTATAAAAAGTAATGTGGGAAAAAAATGGCCTAAGGTACAATCTAAAAAAATTTGCATAAAATGTGAACAGAGGAATGGGGCCCCTTAATGAAGCCAGAGTGGTTACAGTGGAATTAGTAGATTAAGTGTGAAGACAAGAAAAAATTGCGTTTTAAGGAGAAATGTCAGAAAAATATATTGCTACATGGAATATCTGAAATTTTACTGCATGTGCTTTCTTCTAGGATTTTTATGGTTTCCAATCCAATATTTAAGTGTTTAACCCATTTATAGTTTATTCTTGTGTATTGTGTAAGAAGGTAGTCTATTGACAGCTGTCAGGTGGGTGCTGGTTGGGGAAGTGAAGGGATTGATCAAAAATAGAAAAAAAATTAGAAAAAACTCATGGACAACAATGTGGTGATTTCAGGGGAGAGGAGGAGGATTTGGAGATGTGGAACATGGTTTAGGATAAATGTGGGATAAATGGTGATGGATGGAGACTTGTCGTAGGGTGGTGAACACACAATACAGGGTACAGATGATGTGTTATAGAATTGTGCATCTGAAACCTATATAACTTTATTTACTGATGTCACCCCAATAAATTCAATAAAAATGAAAAAAAATTAAAGCTATTTCAGGACATTTGTAGTATAATCATGAGTTTTGGAGAAAAAAATAAGTCCATTGAGAGCTAAAGTTTGATATGTGATGAAAACAATTCATTGGTTCTAGCAACAGCATAAGTTTTGAGGTTGGTTAAAATTAATAGAATAATAGAATCATTTGAGGAAAATACATCTTACCACAAAGAGATTAAAATCTACTGGAAAGAAAAATCTTAATATAAAGCTATTCAAATAATTTTTAAATCAAGAGATACTAATGTAATTAGAATAGGAGAAATCCTTTTTAATCATATATGTGGGTGACAATATAGCCCTGTAGAAAAAGCACTGGGTTTGGTTTCAATCTCAGCTCTTCACATACTATCCAGCTATATTACTTTGGCTCATTGTTATTTGAGAATTTCAGTTTTCCTGTTTATAAAATAGGTACAATAACATGTCTTGCATGGATATTGGGGTGGGGGATTATATAAAAGTTCCCAATGAAATGTCTAGTAGAAACTGGGCCCCAAAGAAATGTGAATGAGTATAAATTATTAAAGCAAAGTATCTCAGACAGCAGGCTGGGTAAATGGACTGAGTAAAGCAGACAGGAGTTAGAAAGTTGTTTGGGACATAGGAAATATATTAGATAAGCAGAAAGTGTCAGGGAAGAAGGTTGGGTGACCCTCCACTACTGGGATGAAGATTTTAGATTTTCTATAGAAAGGAAGTGAAGACATAAAAGAATGACTAAATATAGATATGGAAGGCTGAAAGCTTCTTCTCATTTGTTGTAAATCTTTTTGAAGCCAGAAAATGTGAAGGATTTAGCAATAAAACCATCACCTTGATCAACATCATCACTGTCAATATTACCACAACTATTATTTCCTGAATGCTTTCTATGTACCAAGAAAAAAGCAAAGACCTTTCATGAACTATCTCATACAGTCCTCATCACAAACCAATGAAGCTTGTATCACTAATATTCTCATTTCAAAGCTAAAGAAACTGAGCCTTAGAGCACATATTTCACTCAAAGGGACATTAGTAAGGAGATCCAGAATGATGAAAGTGCAATACCATGCAGCTTCAAGTCAGGGGTATTCAAAAAATATTGAGTTATAACATATTATGCAAATCATATTTCTAATTCTAGGAATATTTCTAAATACAAAATTACTTATCTAGGGGCAATCTGAAACCCAAAAAAGAAATGCACCCAGGAAAGGAATTAAAAAAGAATTAGTAGTAGAGCCAGGATATAGCTGCTAACTCTTTTCTTTTGAATGTTTTTTTTTTTAAACACAGAACTTTTTACTACCCAGTAAATGGAGACTGAAGATATGCATTTCGCTTTAGTCTTTAGGAAGTTGTAATAAAGACTTGGCATGTATGAAGTGGGAAATGTTATCTTTTATCTGATCTTTATAAGCACAAAGAGAATTCTAGCTCTTTTTTTGTAACCCAGCATAGAACAATTCTATGTTTTTAATTTAAATTTTTTAAAAATTTTTTCAATTGCAGTTGACATACAATATTATATTTATTACTCTCAGGTGTATAACTCAGTGATTAGTCATTATATAACCTACTAAGTGATTATCCCTGTAAATAGTGTACCCATCTGACACCATACATAGTTATTTCAGTATAATTGACTATATTCCTTATGCTGCACTTTACATCTCTGTGAGTACTCTGTAACCAATTTGTACTTCTTAGTCCCTTCACATTTTTCATACAACAGCCCAATACCCCTCCCATCTGGAGACCTTCAAAATGTTGTCTGTATCTATGAGGCTGCTTCTGTTCTGCTTTTTCATTTATTTTGGGTTTTTTTTTTAGATTCAATTGTTGACTGATATGTATTTATTGTCATTTTATTATTTATATATTTTTTAATTTTTTCTCTTTCTTCTTAAAGAAGACCCTTTAACATTTTTGTACCATATGAATTTGGTGGTGATGGACTCCTTTAGCTTTTTCCTGTCTGGGAAGCTCTTTATCTGTTCTTGTATTCTAAATCATTGCTTTTCTGGGTAAAGTAATTTTGTTTGTAGGTCCTTGCTTTTCATCACTTTGAATGTTTCTTGATCATCCCTTCTGACTGACACACTTTCTACTGTGAAATTAGCTGACAGTCTTATGGGAGCTCCCTGCCAAGTAATTAAATTTCTGTCACTGATTTTAAGATTCTCTACCTTTAACCTTTGGCATTTTAATTATAACTTGTCTTAGTGTGGGTCTCTTTGGGTTATTCTTGTTTGGGATTTTTGGCACTTCCTGAACTTGTATGTCTATTTCTTTCACCAAGATGGGGAAGTTTTCCATTGTTATTTTTTTTATATAGGTTTTGGATTCATTGTTGAGGTAGTTGCATGGTTCTTCAATGAGGTCTGAAACTCTCCACTGGGTGAGTTGGCTCTGGGGCCTCCTGGGAGGTGCAGGGCAAGGTCAGCCACCACCTGTGTTCCACGAGGAGACACTCAGCATGAGCTACAATGCAATATGCAGATGGCTGCTACTTGTGCTGGGCTTAAAGGCGCCCAAGAAAGGCCAAATGCAAACCAAGGTCAGCTGCCATTAGTGCCAGGCCTTGTGCCTTTTAACAAAGGGTACAGGGCACACCAAGGTCAGATGTTACTTGTTTGAGAGATTTTAGAAATGTCTGAACCATGCGCCAAGACTGGCCATTTATATGGTAAAGCCACTGGAAACAGCTAGGGTTGGGCCACAAGTTGAGTAGGGCAAGCTCTCAGGGAATCAAAGAGTAGAAAAATCAGTGATAGCCAGGTGATGAAGACTCAGATATGATGACTGCCTGCCAACTCTGTGGAAGGAAGGCTCAGAAAAGGAACAACGGCCTCTGCCAACACTTCTGTCTGGGAGAAAGCTGCCCTTTCATATCTCACCCTGATGCCAGAAAATTTATTTCCTTGCTGTACATCTCTGGTGCCTCTTGAGCTACTGCCCCTGTGCTAGAGCTCAGCACATATGAGTCCTATTGAGTGTTTATGAACGCCCTTTACAAGGAATACCTGGGACACCAGAAACCCTCCACCTCACTCAGCCACAGTGTCTGCTGTTTTTTATAGCAAGAAGTTATGGGGACTTCTCTTCCTGGCACTAGAAACAGGGACTGCAGGGGGGTGCCTGGTGTGGGTTTGAGACCACTTGCTCCAACCAAGGTATCCTGCCTGAATTTTATCTGCTACAGGTAGGCATGGGACTAGCTCTTTCCATGTTTCTGCTTCTCTTACCAGTTTCAATGTGTCTTTCTCCTTTTAGCCTTAGTTTTAAGACTTCTGTTCAGCTAGATTTTAGATATTTCTGAATGACAGTTGTTCTATAGTTTAGTTGTAATTCTGATGTGGTTTTGAAAGGATATGAGTGCCACATTTACCTACACCACCATCTTGACCAGAAACCCTCTCTTATTAACAGGGCACAGATCTTTTTAATGTTCCCTTTCATGTTACTGTATTGCTTTTGCCATTGCGTGAAAATTAATTTCTTTCTACTGCATCATTTCTTGCATCCTCTTACTTGCCAGGTGCTTGAAATTTACCTTATAGCCCCATTACCTTTCTATTTTCTTGGATTCTGTCATTCTGCAATTTCCTTATTCACTGACCGCAGGCCCCCTGGTTGATCACCCGAGCACATTTCGCTAACATCTATAACTACATTGTACCCATGATTTTCCAGCTGTCGGCATGGAACATTTGCCTTCTGAAAAAGTCATATAATTTGTCTCTTTACTCTTACAGTGCAACACACACCCCTCGATTAAAGCGTAAAACTCAGCGGATAAAGCCACAAATTAATGCGTTTTCATCTCAACTGACCACAAAAATGCCAGACACTCATGCTTTTTTTTTTTTTCTTAGAGTTTAACTCTCTTTCCTTAGACTCTGTTACAATTCCAGAATGACAGCACTTCTCTCAAATCTTTAATCCAATCTCCACTTGTTTTGATCTTGAAAGTTATTTACATGACAGTTCATAAAGAAAATTGAGGTCATTAAAAAAAATAAATTGCATTAATCCAGCCATCACAATATTATTTACATTTTCCTCTTTACCTCCATTTTGTGCAAGGTGTTTTTCTTTTTCTACAAGATCAGAGCTTCCATATGTATTCTTGTTTCCAACCCATTATGTTTCATTTGAACTCTCATCTCATTAGATATGCCATGTCCCTTCCATATTTTTTCTAATTTTTAAATGTTTAATAAACAGTTATTAATAATTTTAGATTTACCAAAAATTTATGAAGCTACTACAGAGTTCCAATATACCCCACACCAAGTTTCCACTATATTAATATCTTACATTAGTATAGTACATTTGTCACTTTTAATGAAGCAATATTGATATGTTACCATTAATTAAAATCCATAGTTTATTCAGATTTCCTAGGTTTTAAATCTTATTTTCTTTTTTATTCTACAATTCCATTCAAGATACCCCTTCACATTTGGTCATTATTTCTTCATAACCTTCTCTGGTTATGAGAGTGTCTGAAACTTTCTCAGTATTGTGGAGTGTTTTGGACACTGTCGCTTTCTGGCACTACAAGATGTTCTAGGCTCTTCTTGTGTATTTCATGCTAGGATTTTTATACACAGCATTTCCAAGCTCAGAAATTTCCATCTTATTCCCAGTTTGCTGAGTTTTTAATTATGCATGTGTTGTGCGTTGTCTGTGCTCTTTGAGCATTAATTGATTAAATCATATGTTTTTTCTTCTATAGCCTTTTGAAATGATAGGTTAATTGATTCTCAAATGTTGAATCAAGTGTATATACCTGGAATAAATTCTAATTGTTCATATTATATATATTTTTAACAGTATTGGATTCAATTTGCTAGTCTTTTGTTGCAAAATTACAACTATATTCATGAGAAATATTGGTCTTTTTTTTTTTGGTTAGCTTAGCTAGAATCATATCTGGGATAAATCAAACATTTTAAACATACTATTAAAAATATTTTCAAAGAATCAATTTATTTTTTCATTTTATCTATTATTTTTTCAATTTCATTGATTTCTACTTTAATTTTATTATGTCTTCTCGCATTAGCCTAAATTGGTTCTTCTTCCTTTAGTTTTCTCAGGTGGAAGCTAACATTATTGCTGTTTAATCTTCTTTTCTTTAAAAAATATTTAATGCCATTAACTTTCCTCTAAGCATTGCTGTCTTTACATTCCATAACTTTTGATGTTCTGTTTTCATTTTTATTTAGCTCAAAATATCATTAAATTTCTCTTGAGACTACTTTGATCCATGGGCTATTCGGAAACATGCTTTATAATTTTTTAGGTATTTAGGGTTTTCCACCTACCTTTTTGTTATTGATTTCTAGTTTAATTTCATTGTAATATGAGAACATACTTTGTGTAATCTTCTATTTTATTATGTTTGTTAAAGAGTGCTATGCCCCAGAGTATGGTCTATCTTGGTAAATGTTCCATGTGACCATAGAAAAGTGTGTTTTCTGCTGTTTTTGGATGGAGTCATATAAATGTCAATTGGATCAAGTGATTGATAAGGTTTTTTTCAGGCCATTCGTCCATTCTTTTACTGAAAGAGAGGGAGTTAAAGTCTCCAAGTATAATGATAGATTTGTTTATTTCTCCTTGCAGTTTTTATTAGGTGCATACAAGTTTAAGATAGTTTTGCCTTCTTGAAAAATTGACACTTTTATCATTTTATAATCTCCTTCTATATCCCTGATCATCTTCATTGTTCTGACGTCTGTTTTATCTACAATTAATATAGCTACTCCAGCTTCCTTTTGAATCATGTTGGTATGATATATCTTTCTTCTTCCCTTTATAGTTAATCAAAGCCTATTTTTATCCATATTGAAATCTCTGTCTTGCAATTGGTATATTTAGACCTTTCATGTTTAAAAATATTAGTAGTAGATTTGAATTAATATCTATCATGTTTGTACTATTTTTCTATATTTTGCATTTGTTCTTTGCTTCTTTTTATTTCTCTGTCTTGTCTGGTTTAATTTTCCATTGTGTATGATCTCATTTTATTTATTTTCTTATAATATCAAATAGTTCTTTAAGAATTTATTTGTTTCTCCAGGGTTTCCAATTTAGGGTTTTATCTAATTTAAGTCTACCTCCAAATAACACTGCACTGTTTCACGAGTAGTGCAAGTATCTTTTAACAGACTCTAAATTCCTCATTGCTATCCATTCTGACATTCATTTATCCATGTGCTATAATCACTTAATATATTGCTATTTATCACTAAATAATTATCTTTTAGTTCAAGAATAAAAAAATAGATTATTTTATTTTGCTTTCACTTATCCCTTTTCTTATGCTCTTTTTTTTTATTTATGTAGAACCAAGTTTTTTTTTTATCTAAATCATTTCCTTTAGCCTGAAGAACTTGACCTTTGTTCAATGTTATGTCTCCACAGAGCCTATTACAAGAATTAGCATTTCGTTGGTGCTCAATAATTATTTTGTGACCACTGAGCATATCTGTTAAATGAGAATAATGTGTTACTACATCATGTTATTTTCTATTTGCAATTATCATTATCTGTCTACTCCCAAAAGACTGTGATTTCCACAAACATGGGGAGCATATATTTGTATATCGAAGTCATAGTGCCAAGCACAGTATCTGATACTATTTAATGAATATCTGTTGTACTGAATTTTTCTGCAATAGAAATATTAATAAATGTATGTAAGAAAACAATCTTAGTAACATGCTTCTTTCTGTCTATTACTTGTAATTTTATAAATAGTTTCACACATTATCCATTAAGGTCTCACAGAAGCCATTTGCTTTTGTGCTCTCTTTCATAAGTATGGTTTATTAGGTGATATACTTCTTTTCCTCAATATGTTTCAACTTCTATTGCCACATGAAAAAATAATGATAAAAAATTTGAGCTTGTGTAAGAGTCATGGGATTTCATACCAACTAGGGAATCCTTGATACAATAGGGGAGCATCACATAAGTTATTCTTCTAAACATTAGAAGTAATATGTATAATTACTGATATAATTTTAAAATACTTAAATTAAAAATTACAACTGAATTACAGAATTTTGATAAAAAGTTGATATCTATTAGGTGAAAATGTTGCATTGAATTTGTTATCCCTGCATAGCTTCTCTATCTCTTGGTTTTCTAAAGAGTAAAAGGCATCATACATGAAAAAATTTAATAATCCATTGTTTAAATAACTGCATACAGATATAGATTTAAAGTATGTTTTTTAGCAATTTCTAAATGATGGCTTAGAATTAATTGTCCATTACTTGAGAAAATTATATTCTCTTCAAAATAAACAAATGGTAAGAAAGGACACTGATTTAAAAAAAAATCTTAGTCCTGGTTGATGTGGCTCAGTGGATTGAGTGCTGGCTTGGGAACCAAAGGACCAATGGTTCAATCCCCAGTCAGGGCAGCTGCCTGGGTCGTGGACCTGGTCTCCAGTTGGGAGCATGTGAGAAGCAACCACATATTCATGTTTCTCTCCCTTTCTTTCTCCCTCCTTTCCCCTATCTTTAAAAATAAATAAATACAATCTTTTTTAAAAAAAGAAAAAATCTTAGTAACTCAATAGTTATTGTGAGTCAGTCTCAAAGGTTGAAGATTGTGCTTTCATGGATGGCAGGGTTATCTCTGGCAGTATCCTAGATCCTTTCAAATTTAGGCTGAATTAATTACCTTTATTTTCTGAAATACATACAATCAAGGAGCTTTTTGCTTTGTTATAGCCATGAAGCATATTAATGATGCTTCAGTATTGGAAATAGTAAATCCTGATGATAATAGTGAAGAAAAACCCAAAAATTAAGAAGAGATTTTAAAAGGTAACTAATCCTATGGTCAATATCCTTCTAATATGTTAACTTGAAGAGAAGAAGAAGAAGAAAAAAAACCCTGAGTAAACCCTAGAGATGATTGCAAATGAGAAGATTACATACTCAACACTAGAAAGTTAAAAACAGAAAAATTGCAGATGGATCTTGAGAGTTTAAGATGTAAAAGAAAATCAAGTGAATGAGATTTAATTTAGATAGACAAAATGCCTTTATTTAAGAAGAATAATGCCAATGGGATTTATAAGTCAAGTGAATACAAATTAGAAGCCAAAATAGAAGAGAAAAACCACAGAAAAGTAGGGTTTTAATATCAAAGGATGTAACTGAAGATTTATATTTTGGAAAAAAAATCACTTTGTTGAATAACCAAGTAGGCAATTTTTGAAATGGGTTTTTATTATTTCTATAAAAGATGAAACACTCACATTTGAAATGAGAAGTACACCGACCTAACATACTCATTCGAGGTACAGAATAATTCAGCTTAGTTCAATAAACATACATTAAGGGCTTATTCGTGTGTCAGGCATTGGGCTAGACACAGACATTAAAAGATTAATGAAGTATGATAGAAATTACATAAGTAGTTTCAGAGGATGAGGAGAAAGTGTTAAGGTGGAAGTACAAAGGGGAATGAGCAAACTTTTGAAGGTAATAAATGTTTACTCTCTTAACTGCAGTGATGGTTTCATGGGTGTATATATATGTCAAAACTTACTGAATTAGATATTTTAAGTGTGTAATTTATTGTTGTCAATTATCTCTAAGTAAAGCTGTTGATTTAAAAATACATTTTAACATAACAAAGTATAAGACTCATTAAAAATAATCTATGTAAACTTGATTTTACATTGACAATTATTTAGTCTTTCATGGGTTTAGTTGGGAAAAATTATCTCCTGAACTCAGTGCCATATGAAAAACAAAAAAATACATCATGTGAAGAGTATTTTAATACATGGTGTGTAGTTACAAAGGAATAAAAGCAATCATTGGCTTCAAATATTTCAAAACTTTGAGAAAGGCCATACATGTATGTAAACACAGATCCTCCAACACAAACAAACACAAAAAAAGATGCACTGTCAACTAGGTCTAATGGCTATTTGAAAACATACTTAGCATGGTTTTGATATATCATGTGAATAGTTGATTTAAATGTTTTTATTGTTGTTCAGTTACAGTTGTCCCCATCTTTCCCCCATTACTTTCCCCTGCCCTGCCCTCCCCTCCCCCTACATTCAATCCCCCCATTGTCCTTGTCCATGCATCTTTTATACATTCCTTGACTTGACCCTTCCCCTTCTTTCTCCCATTATCCCCTTCCCTTCTCCTCTCTGGTCAGTGTCAGTTTGTTCTTTATTTCCATGTCTCTGGTTTTATTTTGCTCACTTGTTTGTTTTGTTGCTTAAATTCCACTTATAGGTGAGATCATATGGTATTTGTCTTTCACTGACTGGTTATTTCACTTAGCATAATGACCTCCAGTCCCATCTGCGCTGTCACAAAATGTAGGAGCTCCTTCTTTCTTTCTGCTGTGTAGTATACCATTATGTAAATGTATCATAGTTTTTTGGTCCACTCATTTACTGATGGGCACTTAGGCTGTTTCCAGCATGTAGCTATTTATATTTATTTAAATGACCTAACATTCAAATAAAGAGACATACAACCATACTAGCTTCTGCCTACTTGTATCTCCTTTTGTTTAAGTGACATTCATATTTTTTTAGAATTATGATGTGATGATCTTATGACATCTATCTGACTAAACTATAGTCCTTAAATAACAAACTGAACACTAATGTGGGTTTCCTGTGAAGATATTTTGTAAATGCAATTAATGTTATCATCAACTGACTTCAAGTGAGGGAGATTATTCCTGATAATCTGGATGGGCCTGATTCAGCTAGTTGAAAGCTATAAGAGCTGTGCAGAAGTGGCCCCGAGGAAGAGCATATTCCCCCTGTGGAGAGACGCTTTCTCCCATGCCTGGAGTTCTAGCACATCCCTTATGACTGTCTGCCCTATGAATTTTGTCTTGCCTATCCAACCCCCACAATATCATAAAGTAATTTCTTATAATAAATCTCTTTTTAAAGAAGGAAAATTATGCTATTTTTATTGTGGTCAAGTGTACATAATACAAAATTTACCATTTAACTCTTTTCAGTATATAATTCAGTGCTATTAAGAACATTCACATTGTTGTGCTACTATCACCATCATCCTTCCCCAGAACGTTTGTATGATGCCAAGCAAAAACTTGTTTCCATTAAAGTATAATTCCCCATTCTCCCTACCCCAGCCCCTGCTAAACTCCATTCTACATTCTGTCTCAATGAGTTTGACTATTTGAGGTATTGCATACAAGTATGATCATATATTTGTCTTTTGGTATCTGGCTTATTTCACTTAGCATAAGATAATAAATATCTCAATATATATTTTCCACTGGTTGCCCCCTTCTGACTGAACTCTAAGTAATATATTATATATGACATAACTATACATGTGAGTATATATAAACTATGTATAACTATATGTGTGTATATATATTATTTATATAATATATATAAAAACTATACTTGTAAATAAAATAATTTATTCATACTACAGTTTTTCCTGACTAGCCATCTCATGACACCCATTCTAGACAGAATTAATGGATTTTTTTTTTGCTTCTACATGTTCCATATGCATATTCTTCTGTTGTTGCCTTACATATTATTCTTCCACATTTAGTTGTTAGCTTTTTAATCTTATTCATCATTACTCTCCCAGGACCTAAAATTTTTTATTGAAAATTAATTAATTAACTCAAATTAATGTAATAAATACCTTCTTTCTCATGGGAGGATTTGACCTTTATTTTTTCACAAAGACAACTACTTTCGTATACAGGCTCCAAGATAGTTTTTTGTTCATTTTTGTGACAATCATAATTTAAATTTGAAAACCACTTAAAATTGAAATTATCTAAGCTACTTGGCTACAGTTACTTAAAAATTCTGAGCTGAAGATACATAGTGTTCTCAAAACACCTGTGTTAACATTCACTCCAAAAAAACACACAACCCAACACATTGCCAAGGACTTGCTACAACATAAATTCTAGAACATTTCTGTACTGATTCCAGGTCACTATGTAATTCTTACTTTCCTAATGGTAAACTTTGCCTTTGAACTTTGCCACAACAAATGCAATCAGAAGTCTTCAAAAACATTTAGACAGTAGTTGTGAAAACTGGGAATAGCCCAGAGGCATTTTGTATCACCAAATCAACATGCTTCTTACTGGCCTTTGTATTTAACATTTGAGAGACAGCAAATACACAGCAGCTTCAGTTGCTGGAGATTTAACTGCCCATCAGTCAATGTTTGTTCTCCGTAGTCTAATCTTAGTTGAAATACTTCAGCTTGTTTATTGACTTAAATGAGGAAACCTTTGACATAGAGCATAGGCCGTCTTACTTGTCAAGCTAATGTCTAGAGAACACTAGCAGGAAAATTTTATTTGTAATGAATTTACAACTCTATGCCTCAACTTAAGAACTATTAATGAGAAAAATCTAAGTATTTATTTCACAGCATTAAACCAGAAAATATCAATGTAAACCTTTTATACTTTATTTCCATTTTTCTTTCACTCAGGCCCAGTTCTTCCGTGTGTGTGTGTGTGTGTGTATGTGTGTGTGTGTGTGTGTGAGTGTGTGTGTGCGCGCGAGCGCATGTGTGCTCAGTTTAGATACTTTCACAAAATCTCCCAGGTAAGTAAACAGCCATGTGGAAATCAATAGGTATTTTCCACATTGTATTTCAAAAAGTATAAATCCAGCAGAGTTTATTTCTTACAGAGCTTATCTAAGAGAAGTTGTCCAGATCTCTCTTTGTCATCAATGTCACATCTGAAAATCTCTACATTACTGTAATTGACCTACCAGCTCTTTTTAACAGAAAAAATAGCCAAAGACTAGTAAGCACTGAGTATCTCAAAAGGACATCCAATACTGTGTTACATTTTATAGTGAAAATTTGCTCTATTGTCTGTCAAAATCATTTACGATTTTATTTATTTAAATTCATCCTAACATACCATTAAAAAACTTCCGAGTAATAACATGTGTTCCACAGAGATTCTCCTGGCTTCTACACTTTATTTTTCATCTACAAAGGTCCACAAATGACTTAGGTTATTAGTTTAATTTTTGTATATAGCAATAGGGATTTATTGTTGTTAACATTAGGTAAAAGCTCAGAGAGACCTACAATTTAATGATGCTGTAGATAACCAAGTTCCAACACTCCTGAGTAATTCTTATGGTTTTCAGAAGTGATAATTGTGCATGTTTATGTTCTGATTTATGAGGTAAAAAGAGTAAAATTATCATTTTTACTGTAAAAGATGTGCATTGATAGCTTGTTAATGTTTGAACTGAAAACACTTAAAACTATCCAGGAACCACACCAGCCAACCAACTCAAAATCCAGGGCAAGTGGGCATCATCTCTATGAGTTACTTATGATGGTACGAGATCATTATATTCATTGGTGAACTAACGCAAGAGAATGGTAAGATCTCTGTCTTCTGACTTTATCATTGCAAGTCAGAAAGTCATATATCAAAAGTCATGGGTGACTTCAAATATTTCTATCAAAGGATGATTTGGAGCACAGAGTAAATTGACTTGTTACCAAATTCCTATCTGTAACTTTCTATTTAAATAGATCATACTGTGATAACAATGACAACAAATATCAACAATTTGCCCTTTCCAATACTACTTCTTTGCCTTTTTATATTTATCCTCTTTGGTCTTTCTCTCCTTTGCCCAAGCAGTTCCACAGCTTGCATGTACTTTTTCTTAGCGTTTTATCACAGAGTCATTGCGATAAACACATACCGAGTACCTCCAGTTGGTGTAACACTTTACTGAACACTACAAACACATAATTCAAAGTAGGAAGGATTTCACTCTTGACTTCGAGGAACTTAGCTACAACTAAAGGTTCCAGATAAAAAGCATTCATAAAAGCTGAAGCAACAGAATATATTCCAAACTCAGTTTAGCTTCATGCTGACATGTCTGGTGATCAGAGCACTGTGATAGACAAATAATTGTAAGAACTCTAAATAGGAAGAGAAACTCCCCTCCACTTAGTAAACTGTCATTTTCCTGCATTTATTATGAAACAGACATTGAACTTGATTCTGTAAAATATGCCAAGAAGAGAAGCCCTCCATAAGCATATCAACCAACTGCTTCACATCTATTAGTCCTAAATTTCCAACCACCTTCTATGGGTTAGTGACTAACAGTATACTGAATACATAGACGGGTTGGGGGAAGGGCTTGATTTACTGAATGAAATTTGAATAACAATTCATTATTCCTAATGTCTCACTTGTCATAAATATGGCTCATCCGGTTCTGTAGAAAACAATGTGCATACACACATGCATATCCCATGTCAACAAATCTATTTAAAAATAAATGGCATCTATTTGAAGAAGGTAAGGAATTGGGAATTTATAATGTGGATCATATGTAATTTATTTGGAGAAGACCCCATTGAAAATGTGAGTTGTGAACAATAGTTTAAAATGATGGATTCACCACAGGCTTTTAGAGAAGATGAGGGAAACTGTTCCAGATACTTCTTCTTCATTTCCTTCTTTATCAGTGGAGTTTTTCAATCAACCTAACCTAGCAGAACATTTCTCTTCGGCTACTGAGATGTATTTGCAGCAAACAACTTTCCCCTCACTTAAAGAAATAGGTTTAACTCCTTCATTCCTAGAACTCTATAATTCAGGGGAAAAGTGAGTTTTTCATAAGGTATTTAAAGGAGGAAAGAGAAATGAATCTATGTGGAAAATTAGATGAAGGAGTAAAAAATTGTACCTGCCTTATAAGTCCTACTACATATAGATATGTTTCTCCTTGAAAAGCTGGAAATTCCTCTCAAAAATGGTACTTGCAAAATCAGCAGCAGTTCTTTACAATGTCTTTCTTGCTGCTGACATCATATTTTTTCACTCCAATAATAATGGATAATTTAGACCCATTCTCCTTTTCATTTAATGCTGTTCCTTTCTTTATTGCATTTCTCCCACTGCTCTTCCCACATGAGAGGTGACTGCATTACTTGTGGAACACGATGAATCACTTCAACAAGAAATCCATGGTATCTGGTTAAGGCTCTTTCTAGCATATAAATTAAGCCTGAATGACAGCTTGGTCAAAATTTTCCTCTGAAACTGGTCCCTGTGTGGCAGGTAGAATCAAATATTATCATTTTGTCAGCAGGAGGTTTTTTCCCAACTAGCTGATGTCGCTAACCTTTATTAGAGAGAAGTGGGTCACTTCTCCAAAACCCCCTCTGAAAATAGCTGATGAGATGAAGAGAGAGATCTGCGTGAAGAAAATGGAGAGATGTATTTACTAACTGTGCTGAGATGGGGAATGCTAAGAGAAATATGACGAGTGGTAACACTGAATGGTACTGTAAAAAAAACTTATGGCTATGAAACAATATCCCAAGAAAGAAGCAAAATATAGCGCAGCCATTCAATCAATTGAGACAGACTGGCAAAGATTTTCCCATTAAAAAATTCTCCAATGGAATAAAGAGAGACCGGACAAAAGATATTTTGTACTTCTAATTTGTTTGATTTTTTCCCCCCTGAATTGGAAGGTTTCTCTTTTCCTTAAATCTGTCTCATGGAAAAGATAGAACCTAAATTATCAAGTTTAAGTTCCTGAAATACTTTCCTTTTGTTTACCTTGTGATTTCTAAACAGTTTATTTGTGGTAACAATGATTACTCCTCTGTCAGGAAATTCAATGTATTTCACAGAGAAGCCAGTAAAGGAACAAAAACACCAAACAAGGGAAGATTCTCCAACATTCCACATGATGGCAGAAGATCTTTTCCTTATTAAGTAGTCAAAGCTTACAGTTCTGTATTATTCTATTAAATATAGCAAGATAAGAAATCTCCCATATTCTCTAAGCCATTTTAGAGTAATTTGTTCTCAGGACAAACCAGAAGGGACGATGTATTTTCCTGTGCAAAAAACAAACAACCTGGGGAAAAAAATACCAAAGCCATCTTCCTAAAGTTTTCCTAACTAATGTTGAGATAACAAAAAGTACCTTTCGAAATCACACATAAAATGGAATCTTTTAGACTATGTTTCTCAAATGTCACTGATTATTTTTGTCTGTTTATGTTGTTAATCACAGTCGACAGGTCCTGCGAATGCACTTATATAACAGGCTGCTGTGTACAATCTCCTTCCCAGGTGGAAAGCATCTTCGAGGCTGAAACTTTTTTCAGAGAATCTTTCTCTGATTTGCTGTGTGGTTCTTGACCACTTAGAACCTCAAGAAAGCAGTGGGCCTCTTCCCCCTAAACTAATATGTAGGCAGATCTAATCAACAATTCAGTCAGCCCTGTAAAGGTAGTGATAATTCCTATCTTATGGGGAGAATTTGGAGACACTTGCTATAAAGCTGAATTTCTTCATAATTTGTAAAGACGGCATCCCCTCTTACACCTGTTCGTTGCCTAGTACATATTGTTTCCTCACTCTTTTTTGTTTGTTTTCAGTGACAATGATGGGGAGATAAAGACTACAGTTTCATTAGCTCTCTACCTTTCTCAACTTCTTAAATTCTAGTTATGGTCTGTTCTGTTCTCATCTTTTGTGCTAATGGATGGAAGCAATGTCTACTACCCAAAGAGCAGATTATTACAAAAGTAATATTGCCCTGACCTGTGTGACTCAGTCGGTTGGGCAACTTCCCACAAAGCAAAAGGTGATTCAGGTCAGAGAACATGCCTGGGTTGCAGTTTTGGTCTCCTGTCGGGGCACTGACGAGAAGCAACCCATCGATGTTTCTCTCTTGCATGGATGTTTCTCTCCTTCTCTTTTTCCCTCTCTTCCTTTCTCTCTGAAATTATATATAATATATATACACATATATAATATACACATACACATATAATGTAAATATACATATATACAGCATATATTATGTAATGTGTGCTGTATATATACACATATTATATATACATATATGTATACATACATATGTATGTATGTATACATACATACATACATCTTAGACAATGGTTTACACTAATGCTTTCATTTAACTGTGAGAAGAAACCAGCCAGGAAAATAACAATATCTTCCATTTTTATATTGTCTTTCTGTAACTAATGTTGATCAAAAGTTAACTTTTTCTAAGATCATAGAGCTAGTGTTTGAAAGAGCATGAAACGAAATCAGAAATCTTAGCTCCAAACCCTACTATGTCAGTTGAAGAGAATAAAAATTAATACTGTAGATAAAATATCTAAATGATAATTTTAGTTTTATAAAATACACTCAAATTTATCTTCAGGGACCCTCACAACTGGGGATCAAGTACCCAACAGCCAACGTGTCCTCTCATGCCAAGGTCACTTAAGGATGACAAAATCCACATGTCTCTTCCGTCAGGAGTATGAAGACCAATAACCTTCCCCGAAGGATGGCATCGTAAGTGTCTCTCACTGGCTGGGTCTATGTTCTCTTTCTCCCTCTTAAGACTCTTAACAGATATGTTTATTGCCTGGATTGTGGTGGTGGTAACACACATATATGCATATGTTTCAACTCACCAAGTTATACACATTATATACAACTTATATATGTACACCTCACTAAAGCTGGAAAAAACGTTTTGACACTTTTGATTTAATTTTTCATGGTTTTCTTAAAATAACAAATAGAAAAATTTATAAACCATAGATGAATTAAAACACTGGAAGAAAGGACCATACAAAGTTTCTGATGTGAGACCAGTCAAGATGCGTAACTATGTGCAGAGTTACTCTCTGCTAGAATATTTGTTTGACATCATGTCAGTCTCACTGAAATGTCAATCTCATTGCCAATATTACTGTCAATCTCATTGAAATGACATAAAAACATCAAACCAATCTCATTGGACCTTCCAGTAACTTCTCAGGGACCCTAAACTATTGCAGAAGTGGCTGGCCATTTCCAACACTTTACTGTGAAAAAGAATTGATGGCATCATCTTACCTGCTGACTGATAAAAAGCTCTGACAAAGCAATACCCAGTGACTATATGGGAACAAAACTGTAAATACTAATTAACTAATTATTTCCTAGTAGAAAACATCAGTTTATTTATTGCCTTAGCTACTACCCTACTCTATTTTAATATTGTCCTAAAAAAAATGTTAGCATATGACTTGTATGGAGACAGCATAACTATTATTATTATTTATAACAACAGATCTGAATAGTATTGAAATGTCAAAAAAGACGTATCTTCTAACTGTTCCTAAAAGCAGTAAAAGTGCCAGAAGGAAATCATCCCTTTTATGAATTTATACATAAAAAGAAAGTTCAAAATTTATACATGGTATTTGAACAAGGCATACTTTTCCAAATATATTTTGATTTTATTAACGAAGTCTCTTCCTGTGGTATTCCTTATATGCTCCTACACTTTCCAAACTAGAGATCCTTTAAAGACGATTTCATTACCAGTTCAACTAGGGTTTCCTGCAGAGAAAAATATAACCAGAATCACTGAGATTTGTTCAGAGTCTCACAGAACATAATGACAGAATCTAAGGTTAGAGTGAAATTTTTCTGACCACCCTTAAATTGTTTTATCGCTAGGTTATTTTCCACACATTTCCTAGTTTATATCTCCAAGTAGTTTGTCAAGATATCACATTAGCATACTAAATCATAAAACTCAGAAAATTGTATGTCTTCTCAAGAAATGATTGCCCCCAAGAAATCCCAAACAAACAAATTCACAGTACTGCAAGAACACAGGTCTCTGTCTGAAATATTATGTGAATATTTCTTCCAGACACTAATTCTCAAGAAAAAGAAAGAAAATCGAAGGCAATTAAGAAGAAGAGATTATATTGCAATTTTTCTTTAATTTACTGGTTAATGAGAAAAGTAAAAAGTATGCATGGGAATTGAGAGATTGTTTATCCATCATATTCTCTGAAATTATAGAATTTAGTGTAAGATTAGATTACTTAACACCTTTATGGGAGTTTTTAAGCTAAGAAGTAAAGAGATCTCAATGAAGAATAAGGTTCATGTCTCACAACAGCACATACTCTCAACAATCCCACATAGATGTTCCATTTTACAGATGAGGACAGGGAATCATAAAGTTTAAGTATTATGCATAGCTCCTTCCATTGGAGGTTAGTGGAGGGACAGCTACATATCTAATTTTGTAACATTTCGTGTTGTGTACTAACCCCAGCATATGCATCAATACAAGATGCCTCTCTGGTTATATACTTTGGGTTTGATTTTAAGTGCGATGTCATAAATAATTATATTTTGACTTAATAATCTATTTTCTTAATTAAAATCAGAGAGCTATACTAATGCTCTGGTCAATTACAGAATGTTCCTTGTACTTATAATCTTTCTACTTTTTGTTCAGAAATTGCTTTGTCATGTCAATTTATTAGTAGAACACAGACTGTGGATAAGAGAACCCCACGGTCCTGAGATAATTTAAATTGTGCAGTTTTCAGCTTTGCTGCTTTTTTTTTTTGAGGCCTATGGGCTAAAACTACGTATTTCAGACTTTTTTTTTTTTTTTTAGTTTGATGCATGGGGGTAGTTAACTTTTTTGAAATTCTCTAAACAAATCAGATATTTTTTATTCCAAATTTTCCTAAAAAGAAAGAAGGAAGTTTTTACTTAATTTAAGCAACTTGTAACAGCATTTCCAATAGAATTATCTTTCTAGAACATTAGTAAATTTAAAATGGAATTTGATTTACAAAACTTACCTGCTTCATTTTGTGTGACTGTACAAAATGAAGTGCAACTGTGTATTTCTTGACAATATTTACTATTTTTAAAAAATTCATCTTAAGCTACTGTTACAAATTTTGGTTAATGTTCCACTGCATTTTCTCTGTTGGCACTTAGATCCTTTTAATGTAATTTAAGAGATCTTAATTGAGCACCAACAATGGAAGAGAGAAGGGGGGGCGGGGAGGAGGGGAGCGGAGGGGAGAAGAGGGAAAATTTTTAGACATGAGATCTTGCTTTTAGGTGTACTTGGTTCGTTGTTCCAAAATGTACTATGTGAGAAATTTCTTTCAAGAAATGTATCAATATTTTGGCATTTTATTTCAAGTAAAATAATCAGACACTATTATCAGCTTTGGAGTAACATCCTTCATAAACATCATTTTGAGAATATATATTTCCATGCCATACATCAAGTCAAAAACCCTTTGCCTGAACATAAAGTTCATGATTTACAGACCCACAGTTCTTTGACCTGAGAGGGACCTTGAAAGCATGCAGAGCTCCTGTCATTAGGCAAAGAAGGTGGTATTATATTCACATTAATGGTAACACAACTAAGGAATCATGCGTGCAAGTGGCTTTTACAGGGTCCACTTCACTCCTTTTTAACTCTGACTTGTTTATTGTGAATAAAGGTATCCAAGTCAGAAAATGACTAATTTTAGTGGGAATCAATAGAAATGTATATTTTCAGGATGAAAAATGGGCATCTTGATTTTCAGAACTGAATTCTTGTATATTAAATAGAATGTCCAAAATTGCATAAAATATGAAATAAAACTAAAGTCCCTTGGTTTCTGTTTGGTGCTTTTTCCTTACTCCAAACATAAATTTGAAATGGGATTTGCAGCAATGTAGACAGAGGTGAATGGGTTTGATGTTTTTTAAGTTCTGCATCTCCAAATATAGTGATTTTTCTCTGATTTCTTCACATATGTATTGTCTTTTTCATTCACAAACCACCTATTTTTCCTTAGTGATTTTTTATGACTGTGTTCTGACTTTCAAACTGGAATGTGAGTCTTTCAGTTTAAGCACATGGTATTAAATTGGCTTAAATTACCACCCCTCTTCACCCTGGAGCTGACACACTGTTTTGTGCATAAACATTTCTAGAATAGGTTTTATTGATTAAAAAGTTAATACAAAGTCATTATATATGATATTCAATTTGGAATAAGATACTCATGTCTTAATTTAGTACCCTTTAAAAATACTAAAGTGACAATCACAGATTAAATAAAAATCAGATGTAATTCTGTTTAACAAGGTCACTTGCAAAAATATTCTCCCCTTGCTTGAAATTATTTACCTATATAACTTTAAGTATTTTTGAATAACATTGATCTTTATGACAGGAAACCATGGGTTACAAAGTCATAAATGATCTAAATTAAAATATTTGCTATCCAGAATTCCCAGAGAATAATCTTTCAGCGAATAATAACTTTCCAAATAACAGTTTACAGATAAGCAATATTGTTAAAAATATAAACCATTTAAAATACAACATATACTGCTTGATTTTCTAAAACAGAGGAATTCTAAATAAAACTTAGAAAAAAATTCCAGAAAACTTAATTATAGTGGTTATTTCTTTCTTTTTACAACTATTTTTTTCCCTTGAACTAAGATAAGATATCAGCTCTCATTGTGGCTGCCAATGTAACTGCCCTTAGAAGTATATTTCTTCTCTTTATTTTCTTTTTTAATTGTATTTTATTGATTATGCTCTTACAGTGTCCCCAATTTTCCCTCCTTGCTCCACTCTACTACCCACTCCCTAGGCAACCCCCATGCCATTGTTCATGTCCATGGGTGATGTTATACAAATTCTTTGGTTACTTCATTTCCTCTACTGTACTTTACATCACCAAGGCTATTCTGTAACTACCTATTTGTACTTCTTAATCCTATCACCTCTTTACCCATTCCCCTATGCCACGTCCAATTTGGCAACCATCAAAATGGTCTCAATATTCATGATTCTGTCTCTGTTCTTCTTTTTTGCTTTGTTTTTAGATTTAATTGGTGATAGATATTTATTTATTACCACTTTATTGTTCATAGTTTTGATCTTTTTCTTAAATAAGTCCCTTTACCATTTCATATAATAATGGTTTGGTGATGACAAACTCCTTTAGTTTTTTTCTTGTCTGGGAATCCCTTTCTCTACTCTTTGATATCTTTGTTGTGCAAAGCAATCTTGGCTGTAAACTCCCACTTTTCATGACTTTTGAGTATTTTTTGCCAATCCCTTCTAGCCTGCAAAGTTTCTTTTGTGAAATCAGCTGACAGTCTTATGGGGACACCCCTATTGGTAGCTAACTACTTTTCTCTTCTTGCTTTTAATATTCTCTTATCTTTAACCTTAGGCATTTTAATTATGATGTGTCTTGGAGTGGGCCCCTCTTTGCATCCATCTTTTTTGGGACACTCTATATGCTTCCTGGGCTTGCATGTCTATTTCCTTCACCAAATTAGGGAAGTTTTCTTTAATTATTTTTTCAAATAGATTTCTGACTTCTTGCTCTTTCTCTTTTCCTTCTGGTACCCCTATGATGTGAATGTTGCAATGCTTTAAGTTGTACCAGAATTTCACTGTGTACCCATCGTGGAGGATCAGCTGTGCACCGACAAGGTGGTGGTGCTCTGACATGGTCTGCATCTGCCCACTTTGTGCACAGACTCTGAGGTTTTCCAGGTGGTGCAGGCCAAAGTCAGCCCTCACCTGTGTTTTGCCCATGGCCACTCTGCATGAGCTATAAAGCAATCTGAGTTGGCTGCTCGTTGTACTGGGTTGGGAGATTCCCAGGCAAAGCCAAGATGTGGATATAGGCTGGCTGCTCCTACTGTCAGTCCTCTGACTACTTGGTAAGAAGTATGGGGGTTGGAGGTTTAATGGAACCTTTTGTTGCTTATTTGATAGGATTTAGGAAGTTACAAGCATGAGCCAAGATCAACCATTCATATGGAAGAGTCACAGTTAACAGTTTGGGTGGGGAGAGAGAAGACGGCAGCTAAGTATGGGGAGGCTGGGTCCACTTGCTCTTGTCCTGAACTCAAATATTCAACTGATCTGCCCACAAACAAACTGAACATTCAATGGCATCTTACCTGATATGAAGTTTGGAGGCGAAGGAGAACAAAAGATGCTGCACAAGGACCGATAAAGAGATATTATAGGTTGAAAGGGAAATACTCTGCATGGTGCCTGCAGCCATGGACAGCCTAATCAAAAATCATAGCTTTGCACCTCCCTCCCCTTTCAAGGCAGAGGACCACCCAACCCAAGCTGGGAGTGACTTGGATACACAAAGTGGAGTATACCCAGGCTACACACACACACACAGCAAGCATCACACCCATAGGTGCAATGGCAAATACCAACCAAGAGAGTGCCAGAGAGATAGAGTGATTCTTTCTGCTACTTGGTCAGGCTGAGGCAGGCCATGGCCAGCCATGACTGTGAGATACTTTGGCTTTTTGGAGAGGTGCTGGGTGTGGAGAACCAGACAGTGACTTAGTATTGCAATGGATGTACACAGAAAGACTTTTTGAAAGGGAAGATGAAGTATGCTTGTCAGGGACCCCATATGCAACTGTCCTGCCAGGAAAGGGAAAAGACTGAAAACATGGTTTATTTTCATCGAATAAAATTGGACAGAGAGATCAGAAAGGTGCAGAGCAAGGGGATTTCCCAGCCCGAGCTGGGCACATCTAGCAGGCCAGAGGCTGCACAAAGTGGAGAGTTTGGGACTGTGTCAGCTGTGTGAGCAGTGATCTGGGAACTAGACAGGCAAGAGTGAGCACTGAGATTATATACAGCCAATCAGAGTCCCTTTCCCAGGCTGGCAGATATCAAACTTCCAGGAGGGCAATGGCTTACCCAGCCCCCACCTTCTGCAGGATAGAGAGCAGGACTGAATCTGACAGGGAAGCTCTGTGAAATAGGCAGGACAGGCTTAAGAACACCCTGCAGGGTGCATATCCATAAGAGCAAAACAGAAAAATAAATGCCTAAAGGGCCCATCTCTCAGGGAGACAACAAACACTAGTTCTTAGGGTCCTATTCCACTGAGGTCAGTAAAGCAGGGGAGATAAAAAATCAGTCAGCTAGAGGGAATTAAGGCCCCACCCAGCTTAAGCTCTTACATGGAGTTGCCATCAGCACCACACAGAAAAGAGCTAAACCTTTTACACAGATTGACTCCTCACTTGAACAGAATAAGCTGGGACAGACCAACACAAGTTGTGCAGAAGCAGGAGGAACACACACAAAATTTTCCCATGAGACTGAACAGTATCCCCCAGAGGAGACCCAGGGGTCCCACCCTGCTGATTGCACAGAAGCCTCCTCTAGAGGTGGGGGAAGGTTATGCAATCAGTGCTGCCAGAAGTTGGAGGACCCATGCCGGGATCTTGATCTGATAAAGAGCCAGAGGTGGATCCAGAAAGAGAAGACAGAAGGCAAACACCAAACTGCTCAGATAAATTCCATCTCATTCCCCTTCAGAATTTGTGTTATTTTTTCTTTTTTTTGCATAGCTTTTTAATATTTCTTCTTTTGCTTCAATTGTATTCCAATTCACTATTTTTATCTTTTATTTTTTATTCTTTGTATTTAAATTTTTATATTTTATTTTTATTTCAAATCTCACATTGTACCCTTCCCTTGTCTTACTCCATTTTGCCTTCTTCCTGCCCTTTCTTATTTTCTTGTAAATTTTATTTCCTTCTACACTACACCTTGTTCCTATTCCTCACTCTTACTATCCCTCCTACTTTTATCCTCTTAAAATCATTCTTCCTTCCTTTAATCAACTCACATTCTTTTCCCCCTTCTTATAATATTCTTATTTTCTCTCCATCTTTATAAACTGTGGCTTGTCTGGGATGAATATTAAAGTTATTGTCATTTGTCTTCAAGTGTATTCTTATTTGTTCACTATTTTTTTTTTATTTCAAATCTCACAGGTTATACTCCCCCTATCTTACTCCATTTTGTCTTTCTCCTGATCTTGCTTATTTGAGTTTGGAATTTTATTTTGTCCCTTCTTAGCCTGGATTCTATTCCTTACTCTTATTATTGCTCCTCCCTCTATCTTCTCAAAATCATTTCTCTTTTCTCTTTCATATAATGTTCTTATTCTCTTTCCATCTTTAATACTCTTTGCTCAAATAACATTGTTATTGACACAGTTGCAGTTTTTCTGCAATTTTGCTCCCTTTGGTTCACTATTTTTTAAATTTTATTTCAAACCTCATATTATACTCTTCCTTTTTCTCACTACACTTTGCCATTGCATTTCCCTGTATTACTTACATTTTAAATTTTATTTTCTCCCTTTCTTCACCTTGTTTCTATGCTTTACTCTTATTATCTGTCTTCCCTCTTCCTTCTCAAAGTCATTTTTTTCTCTCCTTTAGTCATCTCATATTCCTTTTTTCTTATCTTATAATATTCTTAATCTATTACCACCATTATTAACCTCTGCTCAACTGCTGTTGATATTGTTGATGTGATGGGGGTGTATTTACTGGCGGGGGTTTAGTTTTCTGGGTAGTATTTCTTTGTTAATTAGCACCTTTACAACAGCATACAAGATGTGTCAGAGATTGTGACTCTCAGTCAAGCAGCCAGAAGAGAAAACCCACCAATGAATGAGCCATCAATAATCATAGCACGAGTAGGACAAGGGAGCCCATAAAAACTGAGCAAAAGGAAACCCAAAAGCATCCAGATCAGGAGCTCAAAGATACTGCATCACCAAGTCCCACAGAACTCCTACCTCAGAAACCCACCCCACCAAGACAAGGAGGCAAAACAGAGCAAATTGAGATGCAGAAACAAACAAATAAAGTCACCTAAAATGGGGAGACAAAGAAATAAACTGCAATCGAAAAGAAAGGAAGAATCCCCAGAAGAAGAGCTAAATGAGTTGATGCAAGCAATCTATCAGATATAGAATGTAAAATAATGGATATAAAGATGTTTAAGGAACTCAGTGAGAACTACAAGAAACTTTTTGAGAGCTATAAGGAACTTAGTTGGAACTACAGCAGCATGAAAAAGGACATAGAAACTATGAATAAGATCCAGGAAGAAATGAAGAATACAATATCTGAAATGAAAAATACACTAGAAGGTATCAAAAACAGGCCAGATGAAGCACAGTACTGAATCAGTGGGCTGGAAGACAAGGCAGAAAGAAATACCCAGTCAGAGCAACAGAATGAAAAAGGACTCAAAAGAATGAGGATAGTTTAAAAGAACTTCAGGACAACGTGGAACCTAACAACATTCACATTATAGGAATATCAGGAGAAGAAAAGGAACAAAAACTTAAAAACCCGTTTGAAAAAAAATAATGATAGAAAACTTCCTAACTTGGTGAGGGAAAAAGTCATGCAGGTTCAGGAAGCAAGATCATCCTAATTAAGATGAACTCAAAAAAGACCTACTCCAAGACACATCATAATTAAAATACCAAATTTTAAAGACAAAGAGAGAATCTTAAAGGCAGTAAGGGAGAAACAGCTAGTAACATAGAAGGGAGCTCTGAAAAGGCTATCAGCTTATTTTTTTAATAGAAAACTACGGACCAGAAGGGATTGCCACAAAATATTTCAGGTAGTGAAGAGAAAAGACCTACAACCAAGACTACCCTATCCAGCAAGGCACCCATTTAAATTGAAGGCAAAATAAGGGCTTCCCAGACAAAAGAAAGTTAAAAGAATTCATCAACACCAAGCCAATACTGCAAGAGATACTAAAGGGACTGCTATAAAAAGGAGAAGAAATAGAGAAAGAGAAAGAGAATGAGAAGGGGGAAGAGAAAGAGAGGAATGCAGGTACAGAAGAAAAAATGGCAATGAATAAGTACCTATCAATAATAACCTTAAATGTAAATGTATTAAATGTGCCCATTGAAAGACATAAGGTACCTGAATGGATAAGAAAACATGACCTACATATATATTGTCTACAAGAAACCCACCTCAGAACAAAAGACCTACACAGGTTGAAAGTGAATGGATGGTAGAAAAAATATTCCAATCAAAAGGACATGAAAAGAAAGCTGGAGTAGCAACTTATTTCAGACAAAATAGATGTCAAAACAAAGGCCATAAAAAAAGGACAAAGAAGGGCACTATATAATACTTAAGGGGATATTAACCCTTGTAAACATATATACACCCAACTTAGGGACACCTAAATATATAAAGAAAATCTTGGAGGACTTCAGGAAAAATCTTGACAACAGCATAGCAACTGTAGGAGATTTTAACACCTCACTTTCAACAATGGGTAGATTTTCCAAACAAAGAATCAAAGAGGACGTTGTGGCACTGAACGACACTCTAGGTCAAATGGACTTAATTGATTATACAGAACCTTTCATCCCAAAGAAGAAAAATACACATTCTTTTCAATGCACATGGAACATTTTAAATGATAGACCACATAGTAGGACACAAAACAAGCCTCAACAAATTCAAGAAAATTGAAAATATGTCAAGCATAGGCCAGGTCACAATGGATTGAAACTAGATACCAATGTCAAGGAAAAAACTCATAAATGTCCAAATACATGGAGACTGAATAACATGTTATTAAGTAATGAATGGGTCAACAATGTGATCAATGAAGAAATCAAAATGTATTGGGAAAAAAAAGAAAATGAACACAAAACAAACCAAAACCTATGGGAAATAGCAAAGGCAGTATTGAGAGGGAAGTTCATAGCAATACAGGGCTAACTAAAAAAGATAGAACAATCTCAAATAAAAAATCTAACTTTACATTTTCAAGAACTAGAGAAACAAAACCAAACAAGGTCCAGAGAGAGTAGAAGGAAGGAAATAATCAAGATCAGAACAGAATTAAATGATATAGAGACTGAAAGAACAATTCAAAGGAGCAATAAAACCATGAGATAATTCTTTGAAAAGATAAACAAAATTGACAAAACTTGAACCAGAACCATCAAGATAAAATGAAGATCAAAATAAATAAAAATAGAAATAAAAGAGAAGTAACAACCAATACCACAGAAATACAAATGATTGAAAGAAAGTACTATGAACAATTATATGCCAAAATATTGGACAATCTGGTTGAAATTAATTTTTCTAGAAACATACAATCTTCAAAAACTGAATTAGCAGAAAAACTGAAAAACTGAAGAAGCAGAAAGCCTGACTAGACTGATAACTAGTAAATTGAAGCAGTAATCAAAGAATTACTAGCACACAATATCCCTTGACCTGATGGCTTCACAGATGATTTTACCAAACATTTAAGGAAGAACTAACTCCTATCCTTCTCAAACTACTCAAAAAATTCAAAAAGAGGGAAGACTTCCAAACTCTTTCTATGAGGCCAATAACATCCTAAATCCAAAACCAGGTAAAGGCACAAGGAAAGAAAACTACAGACCAATATTTCTGATGAATTTAGATGCTAAAATTCTCAACAAAATATTGGCAAACTGTATCCAACAATACATTAAAAAGATCATACACCTTGAAAAAGTGAGATTCATTCCAGTGATGCAAAGATGGTACAATATTTGCAAGTCAATAAACATAATACAAAATATAAACATAATACAACATATAAACAAAATGAAGGACAAAAATCACATGATCAAATCAATAGATGCTGAAAAAACATTTGATAAAATCATGCACCTATTTATGATAAAAACACTCAACAAAATATAATAGTACAGGGTCTAAAGATTACAAGTCTTTTCCATCCTTGGTTAAATTTAGTCTTAGATACTTCATTTTTCGTGTGGCTACAGTAAATGGGATTTTCTCTAGCTTCTCTTTCTCATGTTTCATTGTTGGTGTATAAAAATGCCATAGATTTCTGAATATTGAATTTCTATCCCACAGTTTTGCCAAATTCACTTATTAGGTTAAATAGTTTTTTTGGTGGCGAATATAGGCTTTTCTATGTATACTATCTTGCCAGTGAATAATGACAGTTTTACTTCCTCCTTCCAATTTGGATGCCTTTTATTTCTTTTTCTTGTCTGGCGACTGTGGCTGCAATTGCCAGTACTATCTTGAATAAGAGAAATGAAAGTGGACAACCTTGTCTTGTTCTCAATCTTAAGGGGAACATGAAGTTTTTGCTAATTGAATACGATGCCAGCAGTGGGTTTGTCATATATAGCCTTTATTATGTTTATCTGTGTTCCCTCTAACCCCTCTTTGCTGAGAGTTTTTATTATAAATTAATGCTGGCTTTCATCGAATGCTTTTTCTGCATCTATTGCTATGATCATGTGGTTTTTATACTTCATTTTGTTTATGTGGTGAATCACATTTATTGATTTGTGAATGTTGTACCAACCTTGCACTCCCAGAATAAATGCACTTAATCATGGTGCATTACCTTTTTGATGCATTGCTGTATTCAGTTTGCTAATATTTTGTTGGAGATTTTAGTGTGTATATTCATCAGAGATATTGGCCTATAATTTTCTTTCTTTATATTATCTTTATCTGGTTTTGGAATTAGAATAATGTTGGCTTCACAAAAGTGAGCTTGAAAGTCTTTCCTCCTCTTGAATTTTAAGGAATAGTTTGAGGAGAGGCATTAGTTCTCAGAATGTTTGGTAAAATTCACATGTGAAGCCATATAGTCCAGGGCTTTTATTTGTTGGGTTTTTTGATTATTTCAATTTCACTAAATGTAATATATCTATTCAGATTATCTGATTCTTCCAGATTTAGTTTTGGAAGACTGTATGTTTCTAGGAATTTGCCCATTTCATTCAGGTTGTCCAGTTTTTTTGGATATAGTTGTTCATATTTTCTCATAATCTTTTGTCCTTCTTTGGTGTAAATTGTTTTTTCTCCTCTTTCATTTTTGATTTCATTTATTTGGGTTCTTTATTTTTTTCTGGTTGAGTCTGATGAAAGATTGGCCACTCATGTTTATCTTTTCAAAGAGCCATTTCTTGGATTCATTAATCTTTTGTATCTTTTTGAAACTATTTTATTTGTTTCTGTTTTAATCTTTATTATTTCCTTCCTTCTACTCCCTTTGGGCTTTGTTTGCTTTTCTTTTTCAAGTTAATTTCAGTGAGAACTTAAATTGTTTATTTGAGCTTTTACTTTTTTGTTTGTTTGTTTGTTTTTAGATATGCCCGTAATGCTATGAATTTCCCTCTTAGGATTGCTTTTCCAGTGTCCCACAGGTTTTGGATTGTTGTGTCTTCATTTTCATTTGTTTCAAGGTATTTTTTCATTTTTTCCTCAAGCTCATTGTTGACCTATTTATTGTTTAATAACATGTTATTTAGCTTCCATGTCTTTACATATTTTTCAGAGTTCTCATGATTGATTTCTAGTTTCATAGCATTGTGGTCACAGAAGATGCTTGATATGATTTCAATCTCCTTAAATTTATTGAGACTTGATTTGTGTCCTAACATTTGGTCTATACTAGAAAATGTTGCATGTGCCCTTGAAAACTATGTATATTCCACTGCTTTCAAGTGAAATGCTCTGAATATATCAATTAAATCCATTTGATTTAGTGTGTTGTTTAAAGCTGCTGTCTTCTTGTTGATTTTGTGCCTGAAAGATATATCCATTGAAGTCAGTGGGGTGTTAAGATCACCAACTCTAACTGTATTTCTGTTGATCCCTCCCTACATCCATCAAAATTTGCTTCACATATTTAGGTGCTCCTATGTTGGGTGTGTAAATATTAAGTAGAGTTGTACTCCTCTTGTAAGATTGTTGCCTTTATCATTACGTAATGTCCTTCTTTGTCTCTTAGTATAGAAGGCTTAGTATAACCTTCTTTGTCTCTTAGCATTTACTTAGTATAGCCTTGTGGTTCCCTTTCATCAGACTCAACAAGAAAAAAATAGAGAACCCAAATAAATGAAATCAGAAATGAAAGAGGAGAAAAAACAATTTACACCAAAGAAAGACAAAGGATTATAAGAAAATATGAACAACTATATCCAAAAAAACTGGACAATTATATTTTGTTGGATATAAATATTACTAACCAAGCTTTTGTCTTTTTCATTTGCATGAAATATCTTTTTCCATTCCTTACTTTTAGCCTGTGTGTATCTTTCAATCTGAGATGTGTCTCTTGGAAGTGGCATTTACATGGGTCTTGCTTTCTTATCCATTCAGCTACCCTATGTCTTTTCATTGGAGCAATTAAGCCATTTACATTTAAGATGATTATCGATAGATATGTATTTAGTGCCATTTAATTGTTTAACTATTTTCCTCTTTTTTTTCTTTCTCTTTCTCTTTTTCTTCTTAAAGCAAGCCCTTTAACATTTGTTGGGTACTAGTTTGGTGTTAAACTCCTTTAGCTTTTTCTTATCTGAGAATTTAACTATTTCTCCTTTGATTGTAAATGATAGCCTTGCAGGGTAAAGTAGCCTTGGTTGTAGGACCTTGCTTTTAATCACCTTGAATATTTCACACTACTCCCTTCTGGCCTGAAATGTTTCTGTTGAAAAATCAGACGACAGTTTAATTGTTGCTCCCTTGTAGGTAACTACCTGTTTTTCTCTTGCAGGTTTTAGGATTCTCTCCTTGTTTTTAAGCCTTGCTATTTTAATTATGATGTGTCTTGCTATAGTCTTCTTTGGTTTCAACTTGTTTGGGGCTCTCTGAGCTTCCTGGACTTGTGTGTCATTTTCCTTCACCCGATTAGTGAAATTTATAATTATTATTTCTTCAAATAGGTTCTCGATTCCTTGTTCTCTCTCTTCTTCTAGTATTCCCATGATACAGATATATTTATGCCTCATGTTGTCCAAGATGTTTCTTAAGCTCTCTTCATTTTTTATTTTTTAAAAAAATTTCTTTATCTATTTTTAGAGAGAGGGGAAAGGAGGGAGAAAGAGAAGGAGAGAAATATCAATGGGTGGTTGCCTCTCACACACCCCCTACTGAGGACCTGGCCCACAACCCAGGGATGTGCCCTGCCTTGGAATCGAACCAGCGACCCTTTGGTTCACAGGCTGGCACTCAATCCACTGAAGCACACCAGCCAGGGCAAACTCTCTTCATTTTTTAAAATTCCTTTTTTCTCTTTGCTGCTCTGTGTGTGTGTTTTTTCCTACCTTGACTTTCAAAGCATTGATTCTATCCTCTGCTTCACCTAACCTACTGTTTATTCCTTCCAGTGTATTACTTATCTCAGATGTTGCATTCTTTATTTCTGACTAGTATTTTTTTTGTTTTCATGTCTTTTTTCATGCTGTTGAATATTCTTATAATCATTACTCAAAACTCTTTGATAAATTGTTTGCCTCCATTTCATCTAGTTCTTCTGAAAAATCCTCTTCTTCTTTCATTTGGGGTCTGTTTCTTTGTTTTCCCATTTTGGCTGCTTCATTGTATTTGTTTCTATGTGTTAGGCAGATCTGCAAAGACTCTGGTGTAGGCCTTCATCAGATGCTGCTTTTGACATGCCCTGGTCAACCTTTTTGGAGCTCCATAGCATGTGGTTCCCTCTGCTGGGCTTGTTTGTTTGCAGAAAGAACAAGGCTGGGCACCAAAGCCAACTTTTATGAGCACCAAGCCCAGAAGAGGGTCAGCTGAAGTTTCATAGAGCTCTCAGTGATCCAACTTAATTGTTAAACTAATCAGTGATATAGTCTCAAGTTATAATCAGCAGCCCTGCTTAGGCTGCACAAGGCAGGGCAGAGTAATTCCTGTGGGTGGGGCTATTGCTTCCCCTCAGACTGATGCTTTTTAGAGAGGAGTTCTCTGCCTTAGAAAGATGCCTTTTATTGTATAGGGAATGACTCAGCACAGCGATCCTGGTGGCTCTTCCTTCAGTTCTCTCCCAGAGTTACCAACCCCCTACAATCCTCAAGTGTCTCCAGCCCATTCTACCCTCCCTGTTGCCAGAGCCCAGGGTAAGTGGCAGCAAATGGAATTTTGTGCACTGGCCCTTTAAGAGGTTCTCTGAGTCTCCAGCCATCTCTCCCTGGCAGACAGAAACCCTGTTGCTTTTCACCGCTGGATGTTATCTGGGTTCCTTATTCTGGCTCTGGTGCTGTTGGCTGGGGAGCACAGCGTGACATTTAGACCCCACTCTTCTCAGGGGGAGCCCCCTGGCTGCTGAAATATCCTCTGGCACTTCAGCTATTGCTCGTGTGAGCCCAGTCAGCCTCTCACTCTGCCTCCACACTCCCTACCAGTCTCGCTGTGGTTAAGTGCTTTTTTTTGTCTCTCTATGGTTAAAAGGCTTCTCTCCAGCTAGTTCTCAGTTGGTTATTCAGGATGATTTCTCTACAATTTATCTGTAATTCCAGGTTGGTCCTGGGGGGAGGTTAGTGTAGCTTCCACTTACTTCTCCACCATCTTGGATTCTTTTTTTTAGTCCTCTTTTCTGTTCCAAGATCTAGCAGTCTGTCAAAATATCAAAAGTGTGGTAATCAGCTTTTAATGAACACAACAGTATCCCAAAAGTTCAAAGCAGTGATTCTCTTCTCACACAATTGCAATAAACATTTTTTTGAAGCACTGCCTTTAATTATTTGCCCCAGGGTGTGAATTTTCAACAGTTGTTTTTATATTAAGTGCTTAGTATTGCTGGCACTCAGGGCTACCCTCAAAAAATGAGTCTCTTTTCTCTCCATCTCTCCTTTGGGCACAAGTATGAAACATTTGTGGAGAGAAGGGAATTTTAGCTGCAGGAGAATGCTTATATTCTTTTAATTCTTTTAAGTTCCATGGGAGGAAAGATGACTATTCAAGTGGAGTTGAGAAGCTGGAAAGTTTTGGGGGAAAATAATTGTTTAATATGTAAGAGACCATGGCTAAATGTTAGGATCTTAAATAATGTCTAAAAATGTATTGACTTTAGAAAATCAATGAAGCTCTGATCATCATATTTTCTAAAGAAAAACCAATTAGATACCATATATAATAGTTTTTGTGAATATTATGTGTGTCTATCATAACATATTGCACATGTATTAATTCAGCATACATGATTATGTATACCTAAATTAGTGACTCTTAAATTTGGTTAATTTAGAAATTTTTAAATACAAAGAAAGTCTAGAAAAATTTACATTCAATGCTAAATATAAATTCAAAATTTATGTAACAAATAATATCCCAAATTACATAGTCTTCTTCTCATAAATGCTAGTATTCGTCTTCTATTTCTATTAGGCTGCTTTTATTAAACTATTTTCTATATTGTTTCTGTCAAACTATTTATATTAAAACTTTTAAGTGTCTTGGGAAAAATACTATACTTTGAATGGACCAATGAAAATAAGCATTCAGTATTCGATCACACAATGTTAGTAACACAAAAATATTGTGGAATGATATTCTTTACAATGAAAGCACTGAGGAGGAGGATCATTACATGACTTGATAAAAGACACATAGAGCTAATGAATTTCTAGAACTGGTTGCCCCACTGCCACACTCATTTCATTGCCCTTGCATGTGAAGTCAATGAGTAATTGTTAAAAACCAATGTGTCAAAATAAGTGCACGTAACACTTAGGATTGCAAAGATTATCTATCTTCATCCTCAAGAAATTTAGCAGGAGATGAAAGGTTATGTACACATAAACATATAGCATATATGGTATGGTATTTTGGGTCTGAAAAAGGGTCACAAATTAAACTGAGTCCCACCAATGGGAAGGTGGAAGAAGGGGAAGGATGAGGGAGAGATAGGAAGCAGGATCTCTTCAGAGTGAGCCAGCCAGTACAAGCACTTGAGATAAACTCTGAAAGTAGGAATTTGAAAGCTAAGTGTAGAGAAGGGAAGGAAAGAGGAAAAACATCAGATAATAGGACACAAGGCACTTCCTCGGGCCAACATCAGCACCTCGAAGAGAGGGTCATCCTTGCATGCATGCACCATTCCATTGCAATCCACTTGTGAGTGAGAGAAAAAAAAAATACTGTGTTTTGTTATCAGCATTCATGAGAAGCAAGCCTTGTGTGCCACTCCAACACTTTTCTTTTTATACTTTTCTTTAAATAAAGGTGGAGAAAGCTTTTAGTAAAAATAATCCCGATCCCAGCCCTCATAATATTACTGTTACGGCCTGGCTACTTTCCAGCGTCTTCGGGATAGAAAAAAGGCACCCTCCAATTTAATAACTAAATTAATTTTTCCTCCCACAACAGCATGTGCAATTATTAAAGTCAGAAAGATCTTGGCAGCCTCTTGCACTGGTAAATAGAACGTTGCATTCTCATCATATGATTAATTAATGTTCCTGATTCAAGGAGATATGAAATCGCTTTACATTCCTTCTGTTATTGAATAACCCAATGTGGATTTTGCTCTGGCACTTTTTACATCCATGCAGTTAAATCGCAAGTAATAAGCCACAAAAGCATAACTTTATGCTGCAGCTCTGTGTAACAGAAAATAAAACTTGAGATGTGCATGGATGGGGGAGGAAAGAAAAGGAGCCAGGAAGGAAAAAAGAAAAAGAAGGAGGAAGGAAATTTGCATTAGCCGATCGAACGTGTCAGAAAGTCTGTTTTACTTCCTGTTTGCCCATGGTTTGCAGTCTTATTTCGTAATTTCTTAATAACATGCCTCCTTATTCACGTCATAAATGATAGAAAGTAAACATACAAACTAAAAAACAAGAAAGCTGCCTATATGATCCTTGGAAAGATTAGCCCCTGTATCGACTGTCAGGAAATAGTTTTCCTGGGTGTCAAACTGCATAAGTAATTTTCCAGGCCCAAGTGAGTATAAATGTGACACTTGGAGGATCCAAAGGGGAGACGTCACAGAGTGTGTGCATTTGTCTCTCGTTTATAGCACAGTGTGGACCTGATAAGAAAGAGGGTCATTGTACCTTCTAACAAGTTGTTTCAAATATGACAAAACAAACAAAAGATAAATTTATGCCACTTTTCCTCTGCTTTTGCTCCCTTCAAATTAAGTATTGAATTATTATTATTAGCAATTCCCTCTCCAAAGGAGCTAAGCTTTCTCATAGTTAACTAACATAATAAGCCATTTAAATAGAACGCTATCATATTGTTTATAAAACCTAGTCTCTACATCATTAGAGAGAGTTGGGATTCATCGCTTCATACTACACACGGGCTATAAAGGCATCACACTGCTCAAGAGCATGGCTGGGTCCCCCAGGGAAGAAAAGAGTTCACCAGACCCCCAAACCATCCCTATCGTGTCAAATGACCAACTCTCCCTGCAAAAGGTTAATAGAGAAAGAAATTCATGGAGAATAATAAATTGTGCCACAAACAGAAACTAAAAAAAAAAAAAAAAAAAAAAAAAAAAGTCCAGAAAAGTGCCAGGAATTAGTAACCAAACATGTGTCATGTTAAAAAAAAGAAAGAAAATACGTTTACCTATTTTTAAACCCCTTTTCTAGTCTGTCTCTCACTTCAAAGAATCATTTTGTTTGCCTTTTTTTTTTTTTACCAAGTAGAGATGCTTTTATATGGAAGAAAATACCCACATATAATATGAAAGGAATAGACACTGACACTCTTAAATAATTCAAGAATCTGCTGAAAAAATTTTAAGAATTCTACCTCCACAAAACCCTAACATTTAGAACCTTATGTTGATTTCTAGTAAAACTCCTAGAGTACTGATGAGAGTTATTGAATTGAGCTAAGGTAATTGATAACAGTCATGGAAGGGAAAAATGATTCTGGATAAAAGAAAATGACAGTCTCAGTGTTTCCCCTTCATTTCTCAGTTAACTTATGCTCCATGAAAGAACAGACTCTCGTAGCCACATGGGCTTTACTGAAATATTATGTTTCTCAATCCTCAAGCACCCTTTGCTTCTTATTTCTATTTCCTCTTAATCCCTACATATTTTGTTTTTGCCTTTCTCCTTAAACATGGAGTTTAGTATATTTCTGTACATTCTGAAATCTCTAGTGCATTTTAACACTGAGTGAATTTTAATTAAATATAGAAGTAAAATATATTCCAGAAAGTAGTGCTTATTTTTTACTATGTATTTTAAAAACTTTACATTGCTTTTCAAATGTCAATCAAAACAGAAAATTCTGACAACACTGTCTGAGGCCTGGATCAGGAAATATGAGTTCTTCTCTAAACTGGAACCCAGAATTGCTGTGTGTCATGGGCAGAATTTTAACTGTTTTTGACTAATTTCTCCCAATTAAAGAAAGTAGTTTTTACTTTACAGGAGAGCCAAAAAGGCAAACATGCTAATGGATGATTTTATTTTCTTGGAGAAATAAGTTATCGGAATTCAAAGCATCATTATCATCCATGCTCGTGTAAACTATAATGATAGTAGAAAATATTACATACAGGCTTTTCTTCCATTTTTACCAAAAGACATTTAATCCGATTATAGGCTGTCAAATAATTAAGATACAAGATACAGAAAATAAATGCTGAAATTCAAATTTGTGATATCATTGGTTATTTTTCTCCTCTAGAAAAAAAGGCCTTCAATTTTAAATATACAATGTTGGTATTAATGGAGTCCGTTAAAGCATTATGTACCATATTATGGATCAAAGGTAGTTCCAAAAATAAAGTTCCATTTAACAGAATCAGACATATTAGTAGTAAGAAAACTTGGGTTCAGATATAGTTCCCAGTCAACCAAAAAGTTCAGCATTCACTAAGAGTAATAACAAAAATTTAAAAAAAAACCACCATGGAAAATTCTGCTCCCTTTAGTATGCAGAAAGCACATGCTGGAAGTAGCTTCACCTGCCAGTTGTGATTAATTTGCTATTTCTTACAATGTCTCACTTTGATTATTAATGATAATGATTTGATTTATGAGTTCTGTTCACTGAATATTCTCAATTTCCAAAGATGTACTCTTTGGGGGTGGGGGAATAAAGGAGAGGGAGGGAAGGCTCTTGGGCAGATAGCGACTCAGGTAATGGAATGTGGCATCATTTACCTCTAGACACTGGTTCAAATCTATCTTCCTGCATTTTCCAAAGGTGTACAGGGAAATCTAAAGGCCGGGCAGAGATATTGTATATAATGAATGAGAGAGGGATATCATGATGCCACCTCTGTTCTGAGGTTTTGTCTCTTTCTGTATTGTGGGAATGGAGAACATTGGGGACCAGGGCTTCTGGATTTCAAGGCTTTTCTCTCTGCAGAATTATAGCATGTAAACCCTGAGACATGAATTGCATAGTAGCATATTGTCATTCATGCATATATTAAGAAGCTGAGATTTTTAAGACAGTATGAAAAGATGCTGGTTCTCAGAATAGAATTATAGAGAATTATGGCAATTAGAACTCTGAGGGGCAATGCTCGGTGTTGTAAGAATATCATATTCTCTACCAGCTGACCTCCCCATTGATCATAGAAAAAAAATCAATAGAAATTAATTTAGTGCTTTTCATTAAGTACAAAAATAACTCAGGAATAATTGATTTTTAAAGGTTGAAAATTGCAAAGGCTCTCATCTTTCTTGACAACTATCTTCTAGGAAAATAGGTATGAGAAAGCAAAATAAAGTAATTTTCTTTGTTTACATCACACCCTCCATGGGAGTCTGAGGACCTGAAAAATTTCAGAACTTTCTGCCCTACCTCAGTGAACTGCCCACTGGGAGTTTATGAGCCACCAGTTTCACTAAGCTTCTCCATACCAGAATTAATAGTAGCTAATCTTACTATTATTAAGAGTTGTCTATAGGCTATGCATCTTAGATATATGATCTCAGTTAGTCCTCACAATAAGTCAACAAAACAGTTGTTGTTATCCCCATTTACAGATGAGGAAAGCAAGGCTCGGTGAGATTACGTGCCTGCCCCAGGTAACGGTGAGAACAGGATGCTGACAAAGGCAATTTGAGTGCACAGCTCTATGGTGGTGCCCTGCCCCTCTAACCCTTTTACTGGCATGGCTACAAGCTCTGTGCTTTGTCATAAATGAATTCTATCTCCTGCTGACCAGAGGAAAAACCTGTAGCTTAGAAAGATGGTGGTAGCTTTCAGCAGTTGGTGGAAAATGCAGAACAGCTGCTACTCTAGTAACTTGGGTTGAGCCAACTGAGGTTCCTAAACCCTAGAAAAGGATCCCTCGGTGTCTGAAACTATTCAGAAACCTCTTCTCACGTGTAGTTCTCTACCTAGAGTCAGCTGAAGTGTTTTATTAACAAATAAATAGCTGGCTTACAATTTCAGAGTACTGGTTCTCAGTTGAAAAGCCTCTCTCAGAGATGCACATTTATTAAACCTGAGTTTAAGACCCCAAATAAGTATTTTAAACAAGTATTCCCTGATTTGGGCTTCTTTTGAGAGACTCTGGAAGACTATGCAGAGCACCCCCTCAACTTCTCATCTCAGTCTGTCTCATTCTTCTCTGGAGAAGGACACATTTTCACAGAGTCACTGTTCCTGGAGCGCGTCATTCTCTAAATATTCTCAAAGGACAGCCTCACCCACTCTTCCTGGTTTCCACTGCCCACAGATATGTCGGTGATTTCCAAATTTATCTTTTCATTCTGGATCTCTTATTCCATTCCAGATTCATTTGCAACTGCTGAGTGGGCAACTTCACGCAGGGGTCCACGTGATCCAACTTCATTTGTGCATCCCTGGAATCCCATAGACCACACTTCCAAAATCCATACATTTCCTCCTAAATCTTTTCTTCCTCCTAAATTCCATTTCATTGTACATTTATATACCCTCTTCCTAGCTATAAATCTGAACATCTTAGTGTCCTTTTCCCATGTCACCTACATCAAATTAGTTACATTTATACCAATGTTTACTCTTTAAACAGTTTTCAAAGCTACCTTATCCTCTCCATTCAAAAACTAATGATGTAAGTCAGGTCCCCATCGCTGCTCACCTGGATTACAATGATAAATTGCTCACTAGTCTCCCTAACTGCATCCCAGTCACTCTCAAAACCATCCTCCTTAATGTAACCAAGGGGACCATTAATGTCACTAAGGGAGTATTGTGTTGTTCTGTGATTAACATCTCCCCAAGGCTCCCCAACTCTTACGCATAAAATTTACCTTGCTTTCTTCTTTGGTCTAATCTTTTGACAATCCCTTCTCACACATTATACTGAGCAATTGAATGCTTAATATATTATACTGGTTTGGTTTGTTTGCTTTCAAACTTCAATGCCTTCATTGAAGTTATTTCCTCTGCCAACCCCTACCCTCTTAATATTTTCTACTGACCCATTTATAGTGCCCTCAATATCAGATACCTTAAAGCAGTAGGTACCACTTGGATTCTAATTATCCTGAGTTGAAATGCCAGTCATGCCTTTTCTAACTATGGGGTTTTATGAAAATTATCTCATCAGTTTGTAAAAATGAAATATGGCTAGAATATGCAATATGACATCTACATCTCTGTCTAGCTGTGTGAATGTTTGCAGAACACTCATCTCTTAGCACCATCTTTATTACTGTGACTATAATTTAAGGAAATTGAACTAGATTTAGTGATTCTCTGAAATCTTGTGATGCAGAGCCAATGAGTGCTTAGGTATTAACTAATATTTTTGTGTTCAGATTTACCCTCTATAAGACACTTTCATAACCATCTCCTTTGTCCCTTATAATGACCCTATTAAGTTCATAAGTATGTTTCTTACTTTACAAATGTTTTCCAAACAAATAACTAGTTTTATGTAATAGGGCCAATACCTGTGACTTTATTTTCAGACCTGCACGAGATTTCAGAGCTTCTCATTCGTAGCTCACTGCTTTTACACAGGGCTTTGCCACAGACTCTTTAGTCACTGAGAAGAATTCATATGTTGAACTTAATTCTCCAAAACTAGAGAAAAAAAACAAATAAAATATTTTGTATTTTATTTACTATTTTATACTACATCACATATATATTAAATATAACGTAGAATATATTTAAATTAAAACAAAGTAGACTTACAATGTTCTCACTTCAAAGATAAGAGCTGATGATTCTTCTATTGGCCTTCTGTGCAAGATAGTTACTGTAGAGTCAATTTTTATACCTCTGTCTTAGCTAGCATTAAAAATAGTCAGAACAGATGAGTATCTTTGTGGAACATTTGGAAGACCTCCAGAAACACTCCAGTTCTAGATGCGTTCTCTGAATTTGCAGTTGAGACACACACAGGTAGGCTACCTGAGGTTGTAGGCTGTCAGATCAGGTGGCCCAGTCATCCTTAGAAGCATCAGAGAAGCAGGGAGGTGAAGTGAAGATCCAGAGCAGTTTGGCCAGCCTGACCCCTTGGGGGTCTAGAATTCTGATCAGGATAGAAAAAAAAATTTATAGTCTGACTGTATGTCTTTATTTTCCATTATACCTTCTCTATGTGCTCAAAAACCCAATCACTATCTGTCATATATGGAAGTACTGCCTTTCAATCAGAGTCCTCATACCAGGCTGAAGTCCAGATTAAATAAGGCTACTTTGATGCCAGGACTAATTAATCCCTGGACTAATAAATGCTGAAGGTCACCTGACCCGAGTGCACATCCAATCACTCCAACCACTTTTTTCTTAAGGGGACTCATGATTGACAAGTACTGAGAGCTTTCAATACTGCACTCCAACTGGAATTACGTTTGGTTTTGTTACACATCACCGAAGCACCCTCAACACACACACACAGAAACACACACCAAATGACTTAAATTTCCCTGCATTTCTTACTGCAGACTCCCGTGAGTCCTAGCAATATGGTGGAGGAAGGGGTGTTCTTCAAACGCATCCCTCCTCCCTTAGGGACACATCTCTGGCTGTCTTGCACACTTCTGCTTTTATCTCGTTAGTAGAACATAGTCATCTTGTTGCAAGAGAGGCTAAGAAACAGTGTTTGCCAGGCCAAAAATTAGGATTTGATCTCTAATGCAGAACAGATACTTCCATAGAGAACTAGCCAACTCTGATAGATCAGTATACTCCTACTTCTCCTCAATTCATTTCTTAATTCAGTTGGTTTTTCAATTTCCATAAAATTCATAATATAATATTGAGGAAAACAATGTAACAACATTCAAAGCTTAAATGTTACCTTTCAGAGGTGAGCTTAGCCAATTCTAGACCAAGAAACTTCACTCCCTTTGTTTGTTTAGCAAGTCATTCCTTTAACTGTTGCCTGAAAGATGGGTCACAAGGTACACAAGATCGATAAAAAGTAAGGGAAATCCAATGGTTAACAATCAGCTGGAGGCTCAGACAAGAAAAACATCAGAGTGTCTAAGAACAGGTAACAAGCGATTGGTCTCTGAACCCTAAAATTAGGATAATCAGGTCAATATCATTGTTTTTTGTGTGTGAAGATCAAAGTAGATAATGCGTAGCATAGTGGTAAGCATAAAACACATCCTTAGATCTAAATCTAAAACAGTATCTAATACCAATCCTAGACAAAATTGATATGAAGCCAGTTTTGTCATGAAGATCCTAATCTCTCACCAGCTAAGAATCTCTCCTCTTTATCTCTTAGGTGACACATTGAAATGCTTCTGGTTGACTAGAAGTCCCTCTCAAGTTTGCTCTTAGGGAAGTACCATAATTCTAGATTTCAAATTTACTGTTCCTTTTTTTAGTAAACAACTTTTAATCTCATATTTGTGGGAATTTTAGCATAATATCAAGATATAGAAGAAATGGATATATTCCCTTATGGCAAAATTGCCATTGTATATAAGATTTTTTTCTGTAGCAGTTGTATTTACATTTTAAGTTAAAACAAATCCTTTGAGCCAAAAGAGATATATTTTAAGGTATAATTTCAGGCATTAATTATCACGATAGTGGTAATATTTTCAATATGGTACCGTTTCAACACCACTTGAATTTCACAATATAGGTATAAAATTTTCTTTCAATTTTAGTTGAGATATTTAATATACAAAAGTTACACATATTTACTATATACCATTTGATGAGTATGGACATAGGTGTGTATCCTGATATCAGCACCACAAGCAAGGTAATAAACATATCCTTTATCTATGAAAAATTTCTTGTGTCCTCTTGATTATTTGAAAAAATTTAAATATTACTCTTTAAATATTTTCTTGAGCTCTCAACTGGCTCTTTAGGTACATTCTTTTCTCAAAAACACATAAGCTTGATGGGAAAGAATATTAAGAGAAGGAAAAGATAAAGACTCTGGCTCTTTTTTTTTTTAAGGTGTTTACCTTCTAGTCCTTAAATTTCCAGATATATGTAGAAATGTTGGCAAACTCCCACATCATGCCAGCCAAGGAGAAGCTATTTTGCTGTGTAATTAAAAAATACATATATTGTTCATATTCAAAGTTCTAGTGTCTCAGTTATATCATACCCACAATCCCACGATCAGTTGATTTCATTTAATAGCTCAAACATAGAAAATTAAAACTCTAGGAGCCTAACCTCAGGGTAGAGATGTGGGGTGTTTCTGGACTCAACATACTAGCATCCTTTGGATAAAGTCTCCTGCAGATTTTATTATTATCATTTCCAAAAGCTATTTTAGCAATATTTTAAAAGAAATTAGATGAAAACATCTATATTTGAAGTATAACTTCACAGGTATTTAGGTTTGTTGCAAAAATGCAAAGAATGAGGCTGACAGAATGATGTTTCTGTCTAAAATGAACTTACATGAGCTTTGGTAGAAAACCAGGAACCTCCTTGCTGTGTTCTTCCGCTTCCATCATCGCCCCCTTCAGTCCCTGTGATGGAAAACTAACGCAGCCTCGTCATGGGGAAGGAGGCACTAAGGACCTAAAAAATTATTCATAAATTGCTAAAAAGAGATGTTTGTCATATTTTTGTTTAATTCATGATATATCTTTATACATCAATAGGTTTTACTATATTGTAACACAAAGTGTGGGAGAAAACTATTTATTTATTGTAAAAGAACAAAATAATTGTTTAATAATACATACCTTATGAGACACGGATTCTCTTTCTTGTTGCCTCATAAACTAAGGACAAAAACATGAAGCAGAGGGGTTTTTTGTTTGTTTTTTGTTTTGTTTTGTTTTTTTAATTCTGTTGAAGTGAAATCAAAGGGAGTTTTTGAAGGGCAAGTTCTCATTGCTGTGTACTGGGAATCAAGCCCTCGTTACAATTAATGGATGTTCTATGCCAAGTTCCCCAACCCCTGGAGGTGAAAATTTCCCCTAAAAAGACCTGGAAGGAATTCAAGGTTGCTAAAGGCTTGAATAAAACTTTACTTAATGGGTATTGTACATTTTTATTACCCCAAGATGATATGTTATAATTACCTTCTTAAATCATGTGAGAAAAACTTAAACACATTATTAGCAAATGATAACATTCCCAAACCAAACCAGTTTGGTGCTGTTCTCTCCAAACAAGAGAATAGGGAATAGTAAGCAGGCCAACACAATGGTAAACATATCAAGAGTAGAAACAACTATTAGGCATCCTGGTCCTACCGAAGAGCACAAGACTTAAGGGAAACAAATTAGCCTCTGCTGGAGCAATATGATAAAAAGAAAGAAATCCTTTTGAACTCTGCAAGCAATTATGACATCTGATTTTTGGATGTTCTATAATCAATTAACTGAAATAGAAATATATGTTTTCCAGAATAAAGTGTAAAGGAAAGAATCTACTGGGAAGAATACTTATTTTAACTTCTTAAAAAAACAAAGTTGAACCCTTAACATAGTTGAAATGGGCAGAATCAATTTCTTGTAGTGTTTGGACATAAAGGAAATAGAAGTTAATTTGCAATCTTTCCTTCACCTATCTTGAGTTCAACTAAACTTAAAATTTAGAAACTGTTCCATGATGGAACTGCCTTAAGAAATTTTACATTTAGCATCTATCCATGTTGTTGTGAATAGCAGTACTTCATCTTTTCTTATGGCTGAATCGTATTCCATTGTATATATGTAATATCATGCTAAGCAAACTAAGTCAGACAGAAAAAGTTAAGAATCATATGATTTCACTCGTATGTGGGATATAAAACCAAACACAGAAAATGAACAAACAAGAAAAGCAAACAAAAACTCACAGACATAGACTAAGTACCATGGTTACCAGAGGGAATGGGCCTGAGTAAAGGGTAAAGGGCATATGTTGATTGAAAGAGATTTGATTTTGGGTGGTGGGCACATTATGCAATACACAGATGATGTATCATAGGGTTTTACACTTGAAACATATAATTTTATTAACAAATGCCTCCCTAATACGTTGACTTTTAAAAGAAGAATTATTACATTCAAATATGCACTATGAAGTCTTGTAAAGTGCAGTGACTTTCAAAAATTGTACAGCTGGAAATAAAACTGGTAACCAGAAATGCATCACTGCTAGCTAGGTAGCACCGAACCTCTTGTGGAGAATGGCCGAGAAGGAGATTTCTGTCTCCTTTCCTGAAATCCCTCAGGCTGGTGGGTAGCCACGCTGCGCAAGCCATGGAGGCAGGCTCTCTTCAGGGGCCTCCACTCTGGAGAGGGGTTCTCGGAAGGGCTGGTATCCATCTGCAGGTGATGAACTGCAGGTGAAGGCCGGCTTCTCCACTGCTTGACTGAAGATCAGAACAGATTTTGTTTTGGCGAATGTCTTTTATAAATCAAAACCTTAGAGCATTTAATTTCTTTTCTTTAGTTATATATTCAGGGAGATGAACTAGAAGCTGTTTTGCAGGAACTTGCGGTATTAAATTTTGGTGAGAAGACGCTGACGTGGTTGATAATGCTAATTGGTTACCCAGGAATCTAGAGTGTAGGAAGAGAATTATATATGAAGTTGTGGAAAAAAGAGAAGGACTTGTGTATTTCTGCCCCTGTTAAAGTTAAATTGACTCTATCTACACAAGTCTAAAGGTTGTTTTGTATTTGTATATCTGAATATTAGAAATATGAATAAAATGCACCAGGCATTTCCACAGTGTTTGAGTACCCTATTTCTCCCAGGCTTTAAATATCCACTGTAATGAAAGAAATACTGGACCTAGAACTAATGACTATTGAATGGGGTTGACATACCCCACATGATAAAGTTTAAATTTTTGTTGTAAGTATAGTGTCAATATTAGACGTCTCCCAACAGTATAAAAGAGGTTAATATTAAAATTTATGAATCCTTTGGAAAAACATATGAGAAAATTGTGCTCATTACTATTTCTGCTTGAATTCAGGAGATAATAGAAGATTTTCCCTTTCCCTAACCTTTCCTTTATTCCTTGAAACAAGTGATCAGTTAAGGTTGGTCAGAATTTGCCCCTAAGGTCATCAAAAGAGATAATATCTGACGCATATCTATACAGTGAAGTCAGTACTTTGATCTCTCATAAATAGGCAATAAAATATGCTATTATCATAAATTCACATCTAAACTGTCAATAATGCAGAGGCTTGAGCAATCATTTGGACAGCCTAGAAAGTCAATTTAGACAATTCTACAACCACATTTTGTACTTAATTTATTTGATAACTCTGTTTTGCTAATGTAGACTTGACCCAAGTACATCTAAAACTTCTTGAAAGAGAATTAAATACCTAAAACCAGCCCCAAACTGTGATCATTAGGAACCTGAATAAATTTACTTAAAAAAAATACAAATCTCATTTTTAGATGACATTTCTAGAATGGTTTATCAGGGGAATAACATAACCCTTGAACTTTAGTTTTAACAAAATTTTAGTCAATGTCTTTCAAAGTCATGAGGCAATTGAACATAGTAAAGTAGAAACAAGTAAACAGGATTCTAGTTTGAGTTCTTCCTCAGTAAAGATACAGAACTTGAAAAAGTTATGTCTCCAATTCTTAGACAAAACAGTAGATCAAGCACAAGTGGAAACCCTCCTCTCTCTTCCAGTCACATGTAAATGCACAATTCATCTTTATGAATTTATGTTAATAAATATAAATGCACATATACACACATATTCAAAACATAAAATTTGGGTTGAGAGCAAGAAATGAAGTTTCCATAAATCAAAAATGGAAAGGAAATATCTTATCAGTGCATAGGAGCTCAAGTTTTCTGTCCCACAATGGGGCTGAGATCATAGAGAAGTGTTTGGAACTATAGCCATAGGTTATATGAGATAGGGTAGTGAATCCCATCCATAAGTTTGTTTTTTTATTGGGTTCTCAGTCTTTTTTAATTTTTCAATTACAGTTGATGTACAATATTGTATTAGTTTCAGGTGTACAAGCCAGTGATTAGACATTTATACAACTTATAGTCACCCTAATAAATTTAATATGCATCTGACACATACATAGTTATTACAATATTAGTGACTATAATCCCTCTTCTGTACTTTTACATCACCATGACATTCCTGTATTTGTATTTCTTATTCTCTTCATCTTTTACAGCCACTTCTCCAATTTTCTATCTCTCAACCATCAGAATGTGTTTTGTATCTGACTCTGTTTCCGTTCTGCTTGTTTATTTATTTTTTTTAGTATTCCACATATAAGCAAAATCATGGCATTTGTCTTTCTCTGTCTTACTTATTTTACTCAGCATAGTACCCTCTAGGCCCATCTACATTGTTGCAGATGATGAGATCATTCTTTTTTATGGTTGAGTCACAGTCCATCATATATATATATATATATATACCACTTCTTTATCCATTCATCTATTCATGGGCACTTAGGTTGCTTCTATATCTTGGAATATACAGATGTACATTTTTTAAGCTAGTGTTTGGGGTTTCTTTGGATAAATCCAAGAAGGGGAATTGCTCAGTCCTTCTTTGCTTCTTCTTATAGCTTTTGTTTTAAAGTTTATTTTGTCTAGTGTGTGTTGCTACTTCAGCTTTTCTTTTCTATTTCCATTTTCATGAAATATCTTTTTACATCCCTTTACTTTTAGTCTATGTGTGACTTTCAATCTGAAGAAGGTCTCTTATAGGCAGCATGTGTAAGGGTCTTGTTTATTCATTCAGCTAAACTATGTCTTTTGATTGGAGCATTTAATCCATTTGCACTTAAAGTAATTGTTGATACATATGTATTGTCACTTTATTATTTATATTTTTTCTATTCTTCTTAAAAAAGACTCTAAGGTTTCTTTTAATACTTGTCTGGTGGTGATGAACTCCTTTAGTTATATCTTGTTTGGGAGACTGTTTATCTGCCTTTTGATTCTAAATAACTTTGTTGGGTAATCTTAGTTGTAGGTTCTTGCTTCTCATCACTTTGAATATTTCATGCCAGTCCCTTCTGACCTGCAAAGTTTCTGTTGAGAAATCAGCTGACCATCTCATGGAAGTCTCCTTTTAGGTAACTAACTCACTTTCCTCTTGCTGCTTTTAAGATTCTCTCTTTATCTTTAAACTTTGGCATTTTAATTATGATGTGTCTTGGTGTGAGCTTCCTTGGGTTTATCTTGTTTGGGACTCTGCTTCCTGTACTTGTATGTCTATTTCCTTCACCAGGTTAGGGAAGTTTTCTGTTATTATTACTCACATAGATTTCTAATTCCTTGCTCTCACTCTTCTCTTTCTGGAACCCTGGTGATGCGAATGCTGATAAGTTTGATGTTTTCTCAGAGGTTCCTTAAACTATCTTCATTTTTAAAAAAAAATTCTTTATTCTTTTTGCTGTTCTAATTGTTTTTTTCTGCTTCCTTATCTTCCAAATCACTGGTTCGGTCCTGTGCTTCATTCAATCTGTTGTTGCTGCCGTCTCATGTATTCTTCATTATAGTTATTGCATTCTTTATTTCTAGATTCTGCTTCATCTAACCTACTGCTTTATTCCTTCCAGTGTATTGTTTATTTCAGATATTGCATTCTTTATTTCTGACTGCTTCTTGTTTATGTTTTCTATCTTCATTTTTATGTCTCCTATTTCTTTGTTAAAGTTTTCACTGAGTTTAGTTACTCTTCCCCTAAATTCACTGAGCATCCTTACAACTAGAGTTCTGAACTCTTTATCTGGTAGATGGCTTGTCTTCATTTTGTTTAATTCTTTTTCTGGAGTTTTGTTCTGTTCTTTCATTTGAGATGTGGTTTTTCGTTTGTTTGTTTGTTTTTTTTGTCTCCTCATTTTGGCTGCCTCCCTATGTTTGTTTCTATGTATTAAGTATAGCTTCTATGTCTTCTCATCTTGGCAAAATGGTCTTATGCAGTAGGTGTCCAATAGGGCCCAGTGATACAGTCTCCTAGGTCACCTGAGCAGGGCACTCCAGGTACACACCTTCCATGTGGGTTGTATGCACCCTTTTGCTGTAGTTGAAACTTGCTTGCTGTTGGAACATCGATGGGAGGGGTTTATCCCCAGGTATCTGGTATTGCTTTACGGTAGCTGATATTGAAGATCTGCTGTGCAGTTCTGATATGAAGTGAAGTGAAGTCACTTCAGCAGGGCTCTGGTGCATGACAAGTCTGCCCCCTGAGTGTGTCACTCACGAAAGTAGTTAGGTGGTGCTTAGTCATTATGTGAAGCTGTCCACTGGGCATGTGGGTTGGATTAGGGCCTCCCAGAATGTGCAGGCCAAAGTCAGTCACCTTTTATGCCCTGTGTGGGGCCACCCTGCATGAGCTACAAAGCAGTCTGCCAATGGCTGCTACTTATGCTGGGCTTAGTTGTACCAGGGGGAGGCAATGTTGCCAACTCAGGCTGCTACCTCTAGCTAGGGGCTTGTGGCCACTTAGCAAGAGATTTTTATTACTTATAAGACTTTTGCTCACCTAGATTTCAGGTGGCATGCTGAGGCCAGATGTTGCTTGTTTAGGATTTGTCAACCTTTGAGAAATTTTAGGAGAGTCTACAGTATGACCCAGGACACACTATTTGTATGGAAAAGCCACTGAAAAAGGCTTGAGAGGGCCTGCAGTTTGGATGGAGCAACATCTCAGGGAATCACCAAGGCAGGATAGATGGTGTTAGCTGGCTTGATAGAGATTCAGATATGGCACCACCTGTGCCTGCCAGGGAAGGGCTCAGCAAAAACAAACAAACAAACAAACAATGGCTTCAGCCAGCACTTCCATCTGGGTAAAATCTGCCCCAGTAGCTCTCATCCTGACACCAGAAAATTCAGTTCTTCCCTGTATATCCTTGATGCCTTTTAAGCTTTTGCCCCAGCGGTGGAGCTCAGAGCAAGTGAATCTGTCAGCAAGTAAGTCTGTATTAGGGCCTTTTAAGAGGAATACCTGGGTGTCCAGCAGTACTACATCTCACTCAGCCACAACTTCCACTGGTTTTCACATCCAGAAGTCAGGAGGACTTCTCCTCTCAGCACTGGAGCCCTGGGTTGAGGAGCCTAGGCAGAGTAGGGACACCTTGCTCCTCAGGGTGTCCCCAGAGCTGAGATACCCTTTCTGATTATTAACTACCACTTGTAAGTTTTGGGACCAGCCTGTTCCATGTCTCCATTCCTCCTACCTGTTAGAGACAGGTAGGCTTGATGGGGCTGCTTCTGTATAGTTTTACTTATAGGACTTTTGTTCACTTAGATTTTAGGTAGTTTTGAATGATGGTTGTTCTATAGTTTACTTGTAATTTTGATGTGATCTTGGGAGAATGTGAGTATCGCAGTTACTTATTCCACCATCTTGACCTGAAACCTTACTGTTTGTTTTTTACAAATGGGAATTTAGAATATCCTCAAGCAAGATTTCTAGATCATGACCAATGTAAAAGATCTGCTAATGACCATGAATAGAAATAGTGACCTAACTACTTCAAAGCCAAAAATGTGTCTTTTCCGTGTATGGGGCTCAGATCAATTCTATTCAATCTATTGCAATATTTTCATTATAGTATAATGACTCTATGTTAAGATATAACATTAAAACCTAGTTTGAGGTCTATGAATTTTTCACATCTTACACAGCAATAACCATCAAACTACTCTCAAAATGAAGGTGTTCAAACTATGTCCAGTGGGAAATAATTTCATGGAAATTAAGCTCAAGAAGAACCATTAGAAAACATAGTGGAAGTTTTAATATTTGGGTGTGCTTAAGCTATCAGTTTCTGAGAATGATTAAAAAATTAACTCACTATGACTGTGGTTTCTCAACCATTCCTTTTAATTTTCCACATGTTTCTTCATGTATGAGTTCTGTCCAGAAAAAGTCCAGCCATCATTAATATAACAAGAGTGGTTTGCATGATATCAATGTAACCTGGCAGCCAAGGAGAGTGGACTGGAATGTGTATGCATGAACAATGATGATTTCACTGTACCACTCAGTAGGGGTGGTACACACCATTGAGTCAGCATTGTGTACTGTGTGGCCGTCACATTCAAAATTACTGAGCAAATAGAGCAATTAATCTGTATCAAATTTAGCATTAAGCTGGAATATCCCTCTGCAAAAACTTTTTGGATGATTCATAAGGTTTTTAGGGATGATGCAATGAGTGCAGCACAAATGAAATTGTGGCATAAACGCTTTAAAGTCTCAGCAAGATCAAGACCGTGCTAACTGCGTTTTTTGATTGGGAAGGTATTGTCCATCATGAGCATACCCCTCCAGGTCAAACAATTAACAAGTATGAACTCAATGTTCTTCGTCCATTAAGAGATGCAATATGATGAAAAGGCTGCAGCTATAGGCAACTGGATATTGGCAGCTTTATCATGACAACAAGCCCACTCATGCATCACGTCTCCTGCAGAGATTTTTGGTGAAACATCAGATTATCCAGGTGACTCAGTCCTACTACAGGCCAGATTTGGTGCCCTGTGACCTCTGGCTTTTCCCAAAACAAAAATCACTTTTGAAAGGGAAGAGATTCCAGGCTGTTGATGCGATCCAGGAAAATACAACTAGCTGATGGTATTTTCAACAAAGGATTTTGGAAAAGACAATAAGAAAACTGTGTGATGTTCCCAGGTGCTTACTTTGAAGGGGACTAGGGCATCATTGTCTTATGTACAATGTTTCTTTTATCTTCTGTCTTCTTCAGTAAATGTCTCTATTTTTCGTAGTACATGGTTGCATACTTTCTGGTCAGATCCCGTAGACTGAAACAATGTTGTTATGTTCATAAAATTTCTGGATTATTTTGTAATCAAAAAGATATTTCTTTGTAGTTAAATAACTACATCATTTTACCAAAATTATACTTTTCCTGAAAAAACTGTATTCATTGTTACACCTATATCATTTGTCTTTTGGTTATATCCTTATTAATCTCTTTACTTTCATTTGTTCAATGTCTTTGTTTGGATATTATTTATGTGGATATTTTGACTGAACTCCAGTGTGATAATCTTTCTCTCTCCACTGGAGAATTTAGTTTTGTGTGTACGTTGGTATCCATTACTAATATATTTTATTAATTTTACCATGATTTTTATTATACCTTTTTATAAATTATATGAGCTATGTCATTTTATTTGTTTCTTGTTGATGTTTACTCTTTGTTCTTTGCTCTACTATGAAAATATATCAAAGAAATAATTCACCTATCTCCAAAGGTTAATTTTTTTTTTGTCAATGTTGCTGGGCTGTGGGATTCTCATATAGCTGATAAAGCATTATTTTGGGGTGTGTACATCAGGGAGTGTCTGGAAGAGAGCAGCATTTGAATCAGTAGCCTGACAAAAGAGTCACTCTCACCGGTATGGCTGAGCATAAGGGCCCACATAGAACAAGAAGATAGAACATCCCTCTTCTCCTGTCATGGAACATTGTAGCTTCTGGTTGTTGGGCCTATGGAATCAAAGCCACATCACCAGTTTTTCTGGGTCTCCAGCTTGCAGAGGGCATATTGTGGGGCTTCTTGGACTTCATAATCACATGAGCCAATTCCCATAACTCTCCTCTTATATGTCTATAGATTTCTCATTGGTTCTGTTTCTCTAGAGAACCCTGACTAATACGCAGTCTAAACTTCAGTTTTCTCATATACAGAATTAGAAAGTTTTTCTAAGTCCCTTTCATCTACATATCCTCTCTTTTTTGATAAGAGGGAGAGAAATAGTCTCTCTCAATGATCTAGAAGCAGTTCTATCCATAGTTGTGTAATTTTATAACTTCGTTAAGCACTTCAGGAGACAGAAGGGAGTTAGAGGATAGGGCTATGGGCCTCTTTCGGTTTCTCCGAGAGCAATTTCACTCTCAGTCTTCATTAGTGAGGTTTTCTTGTAGATTTCAACTAAAGAGAGGTTCTTCAAAAAATAAAAATACACAAACAAAAGAAAAAATGTAATTTTAAACCTATTACAAAGATAAAAATAAATTAATATATGTAGTTTATTGATTATTGGCTAACTGTACCCAAGATGGTCAAAGAATAAGAGCCATGGTATTCCATAGAGCTTTGCATGTGTCTCAAGAGTTTTATCACTTTGTAATATTGTTTAATATAAATACATAAAGTGTGTTTTTAACACTTTGCTTGCTACAAATTTGATAGGGCTGGATAAAATGTTAAGTAAAAACATGAATACAAACAAAGAGCATCTTCAACAGTGATTTTCATAAATAGTCAACATTTTAAGACTTCTAAAAATACAATAACTAAGAGAAGATGAAACTAATCTGAATAAAAGAAACATTTCCAAAGATCTGAAAATTTATCACATTTATAAGGAATCAAAGTGGCAGAAAATATTACTAGAACAAATAAATAACTCATTCTAAGTTATTCATAGGAAGAATTTTCTAGGAATTGTCACTGTTCAAAAATGCACACGCTCTCATTTACAAGTCATCACTGGAAGCATTTAAGCAACAGAATTTCTGGGATCTTCTAGATAGGATCCCCATCATTAGGGATAGCCTAGAATAGATCAAGATTACCTCCAATGATGCAATGCTATATATTAAAAGATACATATCTGGAGATTATATGTATTATATTAATTTGGTTCACAATGCTAAGTCACTTTAAGAATGAAACGCAAGCCTGATAAATTCTATCCTTCACCCCCTTCCCCACCCAAGATTCACACACAACCTTACCCACTGCAGAGGGACTCTTGCACTTTCAAAGGAGCTGAAACCAAATTATATGACGTTTTCTTCAGGGAGTCTCTGTCTATCAAAGTTAATATTATCTTTTCTTTATATAGCCAGGTTTGTGCTATTCTTTCTTTAAAAAAAATTAACCTATATTGTTTGGGTCTATATAAGAAGATGGTAAAACTTTAAAGAAAAGCAGGTGGATACTGACATAACATACAAAAAAAATGGTAGTCTTGATATTGGGAGGAGCATACAGTTGTGGGAAAGCAGAGCGATCCCTAGGGTACTGATAATGTTCTTTTTTAAAATTAATTAATTATTTATTTATTTTGTTCAAATACATTTGTCTCCACCTTTCCACCACCACATTCCCCTGCCCCCATCTTCCATCCCCCTCCCTCAGTCCTTCCCCACTTTGGCTTTGTCCATCAGTCCTTGCTATATGTTCCTTGACTTGACCCTTCTCTTCCCTTTCCCGCCCACCCCTCCCTTCTTCCCTCTTAACTCTGTTGGTTTCTTTTTTCTTTCAATGATGCTGGTCATATTTTCCTTGCTAATGTGTTCTAATAATCAATCTGGATGATGCATACATTGATTTGTTTTATAACCTTCTTTAAATTCTACACATGTTATATCCTTTTCTATATTATGCCACATTTCTAAAATATTTTTAAAGATTTTATTTATTTATTTTAAAGAGAGGAGAAGGAAGAGAGAAAGAGAGGGAGAGAAACATCAATGTGGGAGAGAGACAGCGATTTGCTGCCTTTCACTCTCCAAACTGTGGACCTGGCTGCATCTGAGGCAAGTCCCCTGACCAGGGATCTAACTGACAACCCTTTGGTTTGTTAGCTGACACCCAATCCATTAAGCCACACCAGTCAGGGCTTTAATTATTTTTTTAAAAAATATGATTCAAAAAAGATGATCAAAAGACAAGATTTCATAACCAAAGCAAGCTAGGAAAATTTCCACAATCTCCAATGATTAGACAGTTTCTAAAAACAGCAGGCCATGCCAAATCATGTTACTTCACATACTTAAATTTAATTCTTACCTCTCCAGTTATACCACCTTATTTTGTTAAAATAGTGACCAATTTATATTTTAGTTCCCAGCTGTATTGATGATGCACTAACATGCAATATACAGAGTTCCAATCTGGTGACTAAAATCTGGAGTGTAAGTAGAATCTCTTCATTTTGATTTAGCTAATGGGTTGGCCAAAAAGTCCATTTAGTTTCTTCTGTAAAATAAAAGATACATTTTCATTTTTCACTAAAAACTATTGATTTGGTATAACATTGATTCTTCTCATTAATATCTCTATATGATCATTATCAACTTCAACTGGACTACCTGGCCTACCTGACCTTGGAGCACCATCCAGCAAGAAATCTCTGGTATGAAATTTCACCAACCACTTTTGATACATTTGAGCAGTCACAGCACCTTCTCCAAACACGGCAAAATTTTTCTTTAGAGTTTCAGTTGCATTTTTATCTTTCTTGAAATAATAAAGCATAATATGCCAAAATGTTGCATATTTTCTTCCATCTTAGATATTAAAAGGTCTACACAAAAATTCACCAACCTTGTTTTTTTTGAAATGCACTAATATTACAGCTGTCACAATACAATCTAACAAAATTGTTTCTAATGAAGCTAAAAGAAACTAAGCACTACTAGAGCCATGTTATGGGAAAAAAACCCTGAACTTTTTGGCTAACCTAGTACATTGAATATGAGAGAAATTAAATTTTAAAGAACAAAGCAATTATCATTTATGGTTTATATATTGAAATCAGCCTGTAGTGTAGATGATATTAAGTAATTATATGTTGGAAAGACAGCTGCAAATATATTTTAAATATATCATAATTCAAGAATATTTACATTATGATTGAATATTTAGTATACTAATTTGAAATTATTTTTATGTCTGGCTAATCAAAGTGCAATAAAAAGTTGAGTTAACAAAAATGCAGTGGATAAGAAGATAATGGAAACAAAATTAGGGTGAATATAATCGTGCTTTATGAATGTATATTTAAGTCACCATTAAGAGTAATAATTAAGGATAATCAAAGATCATGTTATAGAAATATATTAATATGATAATAATTTCTTTTTAATTAGTTTTAAACATTATATCTAAGGATCTTAATGCATTTTTCTATTACCAATTAACTCTGGGAAAAAGCAAGTATTTCCTTTTATTTCTATTATGATCTTGCTAAAATGAGTCAAAGAGGAAAAAATTGTCAACCAGTATCAAAAGGAAAACAGTAGTTAGAGCAGGAACTACTTAAGTAACTACATTAGACCTGTAGCATGAAGCATGTACTCTGCGAGTTCCAATGAGTCCCCAAAACACCAAACGTGATAAAGCATTACAAAAAGATGCTGTTCAGGAGTTCTGATACTGAACATTTCTCAATGCAAGCTTTATTAATTATCTAAGTGACTCACTCCTGCATAGTCACATAAGTGTTACATTCTAATTCATAAGCATGCAAAATTACATGCCACACTCACTTTAAAAAATTAAGAATTTAAAATTTCAGAAAACAAGGATTTACTGCATTTTTCTCAGGTATAAATTTTGCACTTTAAAATTGTTACCAAACTATTCCAATTATCCTTTTACTTGTAGATACTCCTCAGGAATGCTAAATGTATTAAAGTCTATTACTTATCCTTCATCAAAGTTTATATAGTCAGGAACTATACTTAGCACATATATGCGTGTTACTTTTATTTAATCCATGAAGAGATTCAGTGGCTTAGGTACTCATACTGTCCCCATTCCCAAAAGGTTATAATTCTTAGTAACTAGTCCAAGTTTACACAGAGGAAGTACTAGATCAAGCAGCTAATGAAGGAAGGGGAAAGAGACTTTTTTTTTTTTTACTTACAAAAGTTTGTGTTTCATTTGAAATATTAAATGTAGGGAGACTCAGATTATAGGGTCTATGTCATAAACCAAGATGTGAAGGAAATGCACAATGAAATATGAGTAATTTTTCCCACACAGAATGTTAACATTATCTGGCCTATGGGAAGAAGACTAGAGAAATCTGATTTGAGAAAAGAGAGCACAGTGCTAGTACATGACAACACTTTCTTCCACTCTGAGCAAGGATCTGAAAGTTTCATATGCACACCAAAGGTGACCAAGAGCACCATTTCAAGAGGTCTCAGGACTATAACAAAGAAATATAACTAGTATATACACCACAAATTACACCGTATGAACACCAACAAATGAGAAAATCCAAAGCTTAGATGTCAAACAGATCCATCACCCAATCCCTGATAGCAAGGAGATACTGTCTTCTCTTCCCTTCTGCAGATAACCTAGAAGAGCCAGGAATTAAGAATAATTTAATTAATCACTCAGAGGAATAAACTTTTAAATAGGAGTTTACTGAATAACTATCATGAAGATAGCATGTTTCTGTTTCTGAGAAGAAATGAAGTTCTGCAACCTGAAACCATGTTTATTCATTAAAAAGTTTTGTCTCTCTCCTTCTTCTGAAAATGTTTCCTGTTTTTTCCCCTGTTGCACGATGTTATTTGCAGCAGTGGATCTCCTGGCTCCTGCTGTTATGTTCCCTGCATTCCTCTCTCGTCCACCATGAATTAACATTTACAAATATAGCACACTATCTACTTCTCCTTTCTCCAGTCATTCTTATGAGCCATATGAGCAAGCCTGCATGTTCCCCTTTCTGGAGATTGATAGTTTTTAAAACATTATTTAGTATATTTTCCTCATGTTTTTAAAAGAGGCAATAAAATATTTGAAAAGTTTACTGTGGAAAAAGGAATCAGAAAATGCCAGAAACTATTTACAGAGCAGATATGAATCTATAAATAGAGGTTTCAAAAACCTGTTTTTTCAGATTTGGCATAGGATCCAGAATCAAAACAAACTTAATAAAATAATCTTTGAAAACACCAGTAACGCTTAAGACTTTTATAAGCATCTTAATATCTACACACTTCAACTTATCATCTCTAGGTAGGCATGGGTTTATATGATATTAAATTATACAAACATTGCCTGATTTGATTGAAAGAATTTAAACCAAATAGAAAAAAAATTAAAAAATTAAACCCAAATACAATTGAGGATATAGATATGTCATAGAAAAGAACCACATTAGAGAAACTACCCAGTGGTCTCAAGGAGAAATAGCTGGGAAGAAGTATGAAAATAATAGCTGGCCCAGTGCCTCCAAGCTCTACCTACTAATGCAGAGACTATGACTATAAAATAAGTAAACATGGACTTTTAGCCTGTGAGCCACACAGGGCTGAAATCATGATGTTAGAAAATAGACACCATCAGCATACTGTAGGATAATCAGAAAGAAGCTGTCTCAGGCCATAGAAAATAATGGAAAAGGCATAAAGAGAATCATATCTGGATTCCAGGCATAAAGTGCTTTGGAAAATGAGAGGATAATTTTTGAACAGGCCACATATGAGCTTAGGAAGAAGAGAATTCAAGAGCTAAGTGAATAGTCTAAACAATGAAGTTAAGAACAGATTGGAAAGGATTCTAGAACCAGATAGATAGCTATAAGGAGCTAACAATGCTTAGGTCCAGTTTCCATTTTCCATTTCCCCCATAATCTTGTAGAAATAATTTTCTAAAGTACCAATGAGATTGTTTCATAGCTTTTTTAATGTTTAAGAATATAATGAAGTTTCTAGGAGGAGATGCCACAGAAAATAAGAAAGAATAATAAGAAAGTCCAGTTTAAAACTATTAAAACCCCCCACAAACTATTATTATCCCATTTTACATGGTAATCCTAAATCTAATTTATATTGTGCACAATAACTTAATTCCATAATTAGATATAAAAATAAAATTTTAAATGCATGTGGATGGGATGATACTCTTTTATATTTTTGAGTATCTTTAGCTCTTATTAGATACTCTTTCATGAATCATCTCATTTTTACTAAGGATCTACAGATTAAATAGGACAGATATGACTAGTTCTAGTTTATAGGCAAGAACACTAAGATTTCAGATAATTTAAATAAGTATCCTAAGGTTATACAGGTAGTAGTTAACAGAGCTGCAAATGAACTCCTTTCCCATGTACTTTAAGTCTATCACTTTTCATACTACATCTAACTGACTTACTACAGTGCACATGAGGAGACATAGACAGTTTTTATTTTGAGGCAGGGAGGTATGTAGGCACAGACTTTGACTTCCAATAATGCTCCAGATGAGAGAGAAGCCTTTTGATGGGAAATTCAAGGAACTGAATGGATGATGTCAACTTCCCATTTATCCAACTGTGGGTCTAAATACATCTTTGGAAATTTGGATTACTACCTATAGAAAATACAGATTACCATCCACAAAAAATAAATATAAGGAGATTTCCAGTAATGAATACAAAGTTCTGACATAAGCCAGTTCTATCACTTTAAGATTGGCCAAGACTACTTTGAGAGTGTACTAGATCTTGTGGATCTAGGCTAACTTCAAAGTAGCCTTGGTTTCAGTTTAGCTAAAGCCGCTAGTTTATTTTGGAGCTATCCAAGGTGCTCATCACAGACTATGGCTGTCAGTTTACCCAGACTACCTGGCAACTTCCTTGATCCTGTTTGTTACGTTGAAACAAACGCTGCCATTAGTAGGGAGAGGGGTAGAAGCACAGCATTTTATTTCACACTTCATTGAATTATTAAAGGTCTAATTTTCATAAAGAATATAACATCCCTGCCTTCAGAAGCAGTCAGTAGGAACATTAATAGAAGCACACAAAAGACATTTAAGCAAGTATTGGTCAGCGATTGACTGGTTTATATAAACCAAATATTTAAAAATGTCAAGAGTCAGATTTCAGCCTAAATGTTCCATATTTCTATATTTTTAAGGCCTGGCATTACTGAAAGATGTAAAATTAAGAATGTTCTTAAATTTCTTCTAATTTTTTTTTTACCACAATCTATACTAAGTGAAATAGTAAACCCACAGACACACATAACTAAAACAAAAACTTAACTCTATAATATTTTCTCATCTATTTTGCTTTATTATAAAGCAGAAGTTCTAGTTATAACCCACTAAATTGATTGCATGTCTCACTAATAGATCCTGATCCACAATGTGGGGAAAAAAATAAGCTAAAAAGAACTTTTAATCACCAAGCTCATAGGAGATATCTATTTTTCACACATGTTATTTACCACACCTATCTCTGTTGTCCTACCCTGGACATGTGCTCATTTCTACTTCTCTTATCACATCTTTTAAAAATTGTATCACTGCCAAGTCCCTTTTGAAGCATGCTCAATCTGATTTGGCCTCTAATATAAATCCTGCACTAACCCAAGATCACTTTCTCTCATCCAAAGACAGATAATACAGGTAGAGAGAGAAGAGCATGGGAAAAGAAGTGGTGTCTAAATTAGGATAATCCTCTAAAAAAGAAAACCTTATAATGAATCACCACTTGCACCATTTTTTCCCCTTCTTCATGCTCTTCTCTTTCACCTTCTTTGCAACACAAAAGCAAAGCTTTACTATAAACTACTCCATTGCCTACATCTATATTTCATCTATTGTGGATTTTATAAATGCCCCCTACTTCATTTAAGCTTCACAATAACTGTAAGCTCTATATCATTATATTTATTTTTGTAGATGTAGAAAGCTTCCAGGAGGTTAAATAACTTTCCAGTGAAGAAATAGATGGGATGGCATAGGAGCTGTTAACTTGGGATAATAATAGATAAATAGAAATTGTTTAGAAGTCCATTACATCATGCAGAGTTAAAATTATGAGCAGTTTAGATAGCACAGTACAAACTAACATGGATTAGGCAAGTAAACAATAGTGAAGCATCCAACACTACTTTAAAAAGCTATTTGATGTTTAATCCTTGTGCTATTGCACAATTTCATCACTGAGTGACATTTGCTTAACAATTATAGGTACAAGATAAACAATCTTAAATAATCTAAAAAGAAACTAAAGCCCGTGCCTATTTTAACTATAGTGCAAGCATTTGAAGTAACTACCATTTAGTCTGAGCATTGCAGTGATCAGCTTAAACTTAATTTGAGTCATTCAAAATAAGATGAACTGATGAAGGGAGAAAATATGCAGTTTTGCTCCTCCCTCTTCTTCCTGTGAGCTTTCAGAAATGCCAATGGATACTTAAACAGTGGAAGATATGGGCAGCAAAACCATTAGGAACTAGAAATGAATCCAAGGTAATTTAAGGACTATTAAGGAATTTAAAGAATATTAAATATTCTTTAAAGATTATTCTGGATTTGTAGGTGAGATTATTTTTAAAGCAATCAAATAATATAAAGGTAAACAACAATTATGAGAGTTGCTATGCCAAGATAATGCATTCAGCCTTTTTTCATGAGGAAGGACTTTTTAGATGTAGTGAAATTTGAGAAGGGCTAAAGAGGTACTCAAGTGAAAAATGAAGGGTTAGAAGACAAGGATGATGAGCAAAGAGTCATAGTTAGAGCTATTTTGGCAAATGATAACAAAGCAATGGTGACAAAGAAAGTCTTCAAATGAATTCATGTGAATTATAATGAAGAGGCTGGCAATTTTCCATTCCCACTTTTTAAAATGCTTTAATTGCCTTAAAATTATTTATATTGGACATATGTAAAGAACATTAAAGTAAAGCAGTTGTATGACCCCATGAAAAACCTCTTTATCTCTAAAATTCTCAGTTAGAATATAAATGTAAGTTAAATTGAAGGGAAAGAGGTATTACCTATCCCATGACAAAGTTTTGCTCTGGAGACCAGGGACAAAACAGTGCAAGTTTCTTAACTTTCTAGCATTTGAGAATTATAGAATTACTGTTTTTGCATAATTGAAATTTCCTATATTATCATGATTTCAACTTAGAATTGGTTACATAGTTTGTGTCTTTAGCAACAACATATTTCATAGCTGATGGTGACCTAATATGGGTAAAATATTCTCAGAAAAATAAAAAGTCATCTGAACTTAAGAGTATATTGTTTTAGTTCCCTGGAGGCTGTGCCCTGATATTGTTGCTATAAAAAATTTCTGTTACCTATTTTTGTATATATTTTACTAAAGAACACTGAAAAATCAAACAAAACAATATGTGGGGGCTAAAGAAAGAAAATATATTGAGAATATAGTTAAATCTAACAACTGAAATAATGATAAAAAATTATGGAAATGATTCATTTCTCAAACTCTCTAACATTATTTTAATAAAAAATGATAATGACTGCAAATTGGTTTTACAATCCATGGTTTCTAACAAATTTTCTATTTCAAGCGTTTTCTATCTCTGCTTCAAAGGAACATCTGTGTCCCATCCACTGGACTGACGCAATCTGCCAATATAGAGAGCAACCCCCCAATTATTGTTCAAAAAAATAATTAATACAGTTTTTAAACTTCTAGATTATTTTTCCTATAAGTTTTTCATCAATATTTGGTAATGCGTATGCACTAGACTCTAGCATTTATAAACGAATCTGGCAAAACACAAGTTATACACTTATTTTAAATTAAATGTGTATTTCATTTTCCTCTTCACAAAGCACTCAGGTCTAATATGCTTCATGTGTAATACAGAGCAGGTGTTAAGAACCTGAGAGTTTTTGCTTTCCAAGTCTAAACCTGTAGTAAAATTTTTGAAATACTAAAATAAAAATATTTCACAGTATTTCTAAGATTCTTCATGAAAAAAGTACATAGATTTAAGCAGAAGTTAGATTAAGTAATGCTTCCATTTTACATCCAAAATATTGAAAATCTCCAGTTGCAATTCCATTATAAGAGTTTGAAGTTATCACACAAAAGATAATATGGTAAAAGTAAGTGAAGCAATGAAGAGTTTTACCCAAATAAGGATGTTCATTGAAGTCCTTTGATCAAATTCACTAGGGGGTGGCAATTAAGACAGAAAACTACATGGTGACTAATATAGCAAAATAAATCAAGACACCTAGGCGGTCATAATAAACTTTTATCCTTACAGATTAATAGTTCTCAAGTAGTGATTAATCTCTCTCTATTTTGTAACCTCAACTTTTTAACATAGGAGTTTGGCATATGTGGTTGTAAGCCAATAATTTCCTGTTCTTTTTATATAAAAATAAAAAGTTAAAAAGTATGGTATTTAGGATAGATTACAAGGCATTTTATGGAAATTAATCTCATAATGACCTGAGGTTTATGGAGAGACATAGCATCAGCCAGGGCTCCAAATGCCTCAAGCCACGTGAAGAGGAGACTTGAATGGATCAATACCCTGGGATACCTGCAAATAGGTAAGTCTTGGTTCACAGTTGGAAAGCTGCTCCACCGCCGCCACCACCTTAGTCTCAGTGAAGAGAGTAATTCTCTTACTGATAATAATTATTTCTGGAAATAATTGTCTTCATTACCTGCCAAGTACCAATGTGCATGATTAGTAGTATCATTAAAACAATTTTTGACTAACAAAATTACAAAACTGGAACTCTACCACAGGGATCTAACAATACAGCTTCTAAGACACTAAGCTTTTCTGTATTTCTTTTGAGCTAGAAATCTAAATGAATATTTTAAAATAATATAAATAGTTCAAGTCAATAATCAATCCAATAAACCAGTATTTAAACCCTGGGAAATATATTGAACTACTGAAAATCCACGGGTTGAAAAAATGTGGCCAGTAAAAATTTTATGATTATTTTCTTAGAGAAGGAATATGTAACAAGTATTTCTCATCTAAGTTTCTCTGATGCCAGCATTGTTATTTAAATGTCTTTCTGGAAAAAGTCATGGAAGACATATTTATAGCCTGTTATCTAAGTAGCTTTCTAGAAATGTCAATCTGAATTGAAGTGAATATAAGCATTCCAGCTTCTTAGCAAAAGCAAAAAATTAGATATATATGTATATTTTTAAAGCATGGCTTACATTTGACTTTAATAAGAAATGCTATATCATCAGTATTTCTAAATGTATTACCAAATAAGTAAGAGATTTTAGATAATTTTCAGTTCACATTACAATTCTTTGAAATTAACCCACAAATTGGTTTTACTTCATATTTATATTTTATCAAACCCATCTTTCTGACGTAGACATTTCTTTTCTTGGGATTCTTACAAAGATAGTTATCATGCACAGAGTACTCTAGCTTTTGGTGGTTTTAATCTCAGTATAACATCTTTGTGTTTAGTACATTTCTTTTCTTTCATCTGATCATGTACATGCTAAGATGTCAAAACTGTAGTCTTCTGACATAGTCATAGGTTTTGGTCAATATGCCAAATCCTTTAAGGTTTAAAATTTAAAAATTCATCATAATGATAAAGTAGCATATTGAATTTCAATGAGTGAAACTTATAGTTGGGGTCAAAACTATATATATATTTTACTACAGGTAGAATTAAGTGTATCATCTACTGAAAGGGAGAGGAAAAAAACAGGAATTTTATTGTAGATTTCCCTTTAAATTCCCAGTACAATTTCATACCTTAATTTAAGTGCAATTTAAGTACAACATTTCTTGGTTATTGGGCTAACATGTCTATAGTAATAAAATTTACTTAGAACACAGTTTTCTAGAAAATGGTCTGGGTCTGGTTCATGTGTTTGTGAGTGTGTTATATTTGCTCTCTTCACAATGTATTTCCTTAAGAAACTAGCAAAGTTTTCTTACAATAATGTGAGGTTAAATTTTCACTTAACTTAAAAACAATAATAAACGCAGCAATTGATTTACAGTTTGCTAAAACTTCTGAGATGCTTGACTACAGCAAATGCGTAATTCATGGGAGATTCACCTTGAAGAGACTCATAGCAGACCTTCTTAACAGACAGCTCATTACTATAGACAGTCTATGCAAATTGTACACTGACTATAGGCCCTCAGGGGAGGTTTTTTTTTTTTTCCAGTTTTCTGTCTCTGGTACTACTCTAGTATAACTTGCCATATAACTGCCCTCTTGCCAGTAATGTTAATGATGGTGATTATTAGTAATAACTCTGAGTAATGAGGTTTTCTTCCCTGTACTCAAAATAATTGCTCCATGTAAATCCACAGCAATTTTTACGGTGCGCTAAAGATTAGTAACATTAGAAACTTGGCAAATCTTACTTATAGAGGCATTTTACCTAATGATCTAATCCATCAGTTCCCAGGCTTAACAGTCCCGAGACTCAGTACTAAAGGATCTCCTTTGCATAGCAGCACTAAGAAACAATTTAGTTACTGAGCTACATTTTTAGGAGCTTTTAAAAAAAGTCCCCTGAAAATGTGAACTCTCGTTTAATCAAGGAAAGCCTGTGAGTGCAGAAATAAATAAAATTTACTGAGCAATTCCTTAATTACTAATTAATTAAACATTATTTAGTTTAAGTTTCTTATATTTCTGTTTTATAGCAACTCATGATTTATTTCTAACCACGTAAAACTTGCAGTCAATTTATCAGTCATGTAAGTTAGCATATGAAGAGTGTCAACAAAGAGCTAGAAATATGAGCTATGCCATTGAATTTCTCAATCTCTTCACTTCTAACATGCCAGAATCTCCAATTAAAAAGAAAGAACAGCCCGGCCAGGTGACTCAGTTGGTTGGAACCTTGTTTGGTGCATCAAAAAGTTGCAGGTTTGGTTCCTGGTCAGAGTATATACTAGGTTGCAGTCTGATCCCTGGTTGGGGCCTCAGGGCACCTATAGGAGGCAACCAAAGGATGTTTCTCTCTCACATTGATGTTTCAATGTTTCTCTCTCTATCCTCCAGCCCCTTATCAATTAGCATATCCCTGGGAAAGGATTTTTTAAAAAGAAAGAACATATGTGGGGATAAAATTGTTTATTGCTATTGCTACCTAATTTTACTCACCTAACAGTCAGTTCATCCTGAGAAAGCTATAGTGTACCAGATTTCAATAAAAGAAGAAAGGAAGAGGAAGCTTCTGCACTTTGCCTCATTAGCCTTTCTTCTATGTTGTGCTACTTACGAATAAAAACTACGATATCTAGAGATAAGAAACCAAGTTCATATCCTACAAGATTTCCCCTTTCCCCAAAAGAAAATGACTCATTGTCCTTGTCTCTATAGCTTTAGATCAATTACATCTTTTAAAAATATGGAAAGGTAGCATGGGTAATATTCTATAAGTATTCCTTACACGTACATAAGAAATTTATAAATTCCTTATAAATTATGAAATTATACCTACTATTATTAAACTCTTCCAATAAAATCTATGTGGCCAACTCACTGCCTATAACTTGATCTTCGGTTGCTCTCGTTTCAAATTTCATACCATTTCTACTCTCTGTTATAGTGCACATCTCACCTCATGTGTCTGTCCTTGAATTAGTCTAATTCCTACATAAGAGATCATGTGACTAGGGGAGAATAATACAAACAACATACCTCAAAACAATTCATGAAGTTTCCTAAAAATCTTCCTACCTAGAATTAAGATGCTTTCTGAATTCTAATTCTGAAAGAATTTTTTTTTCAGTTGTATTATGAATCACATTTCAACACAGGAGAGTTTTTCTAGGAATGATTATTTTTCATGCCTTGTCAGATTTGCCTATCCTAAATTTTTTAGGAAAATACTCTAAGTGTTCTCCCAGTCATGTGGTCTAACTTTCCCATTTCACTTCACAAAGCATGGAGCAATACTGCTATGGAGGCAGGGATGGCAAAAGATTTGACTCTGATCTAAAGAAAGGGGAAATTGTGTCACTTGCACATACAATAAAAAACATCTTTTGAAGGCTAAATGTGGCTAACCACTGAATAACTGAAAAATAATGTCTTAGATATGAATTTCAAGAGACTTTGACCTTCAGCACTTAACATTACCATTTTTTGAGCCCCTGTGTAATATTCGCTCTATTTATTGCTTCTAGAATTGTACATAGAAAATTATTTCAAATGTTTAAAATAATTTTTATATGGCAATAGCAGTAGCTCATGAATGGTCACCCCAATTATTAGCTCACAAAAACAATCTAAACCAGGAAACAGAAAGGTGTTAGAATGAGAAAATACGTATTAGATCTAACTTCACATATGCAAGCAATAAGATACATCATTAATGCTGAATTGCAAAAGCAATAATAAAAATCAGAGAGAGTATCAATATTCTTTAATTTAGTTGAGCTATAATTATATAATGAGAACATTGGCTCTTTTGAAACAATTTGAAAACCATGCTGGGCTCTCTGTCACTTGGACCAATGGATCTATTCATTCCTAAACTTGATTTCCTGTTCAGTTTAGCATACCATTAGTTGAAGGTAATTGTTGAGAGGATACTCTGTTACAAAAGCTCCAGAACTCTCAATCATTTCAGTGAGGGGATAGGTGCCCTGAAAAGAGGATCTTATTTCCCTAGTGTCCTTCATTATGTTTGTCTCTTCACACAATTGTGTGATTGTATACCACTAAATAGTTATTTAGTGGTAATGGTGCATTTCAAATTGGTGACTCAAATAACAAGAATGGGGAAAAAAAGGGAGAGGGTCTGATCTCTGCCGAGCTATACACCTGTGAGTTTCAACTGAGTCAATCTGGGAACAGAATCACAATGTAATATTTTCAAGCACTTTTTCAATGACTGAGTGAAACATTTCTGTAAAGAAAATATTTGAAAATATTTAGATATTACAAAACTTCAACTCTGTTTACCTTGATGTTCAGTAGCTGTCTCCCAGGTGTGTAATCTCCTTTTCGTTCTTTTTCTACACATCCAGTTCTTTGAATTGTGGAAGCAAACAAGAGCCTCATCATCCTTTTCTTCAAGAAGGAATGGATCTTATGGACTGACATCTCCTTAAATTGCATGTTCCAGTTAAAAGAGGAAGGAAAGGACATTTTCCTACAGCAATGGTCAACAGATGCTGAAATATTGCCACTTTCAGTGTATTGGTTTTATCACATTGTGGAGACATGGCAGTAGGAAATATGTGTTTCTTATGTTGGCTCTTCTTTTTTAATTACCAGGCATTCAATTATGTAAATTGTTCTATAATTAGCAGATATTATGCAATTTTCTAAATAGTCTAAATTAACTATTGGCTTAAATAAGTGGGTCTTGAGTATTGAAATATTTTTTTATAATCTTTGGTGAAATTTTGCCTGAATTTTATTTGAATTTATACCTGAGAGGACAACAATTAAAGTTAAAAGCCCTAAATATGTGGTTTATAGTATACGGAATCATCTAGCAACTACACAATGGAGGACAGGACATGTTTCATTTAGTTCTCCAATATTTTGAAAATACTGATGTGAAGTTCAGAAAAAAACATTTAAAAAATTTTCAGACTAAGTCTATGAATGGCATGAATAAACATCCTTGTTTAAGAATCAAAGGGTAACTATTAAAAAAAGCTCTTCTTTATTTGCACTAGAAGCAAGACATGGATGTGATTTCATCAAATAAGAGTCGATTGATTCATTATCTTTAACCAGCATCATGATAAATGTGTCTGTCAATCAAATCTTAAACCTTCTAAACCTGGGTTTATGTTCTCATCAATTCACTTAATAGCACTTACCTGTCAGACAGATTAGTAGCATTGGCTTTACCAGCTTAAATGTCAGGAGCCATTTGGTTAAGTATCAAATAGTCTCTACCTGTTAATATGTGGAGGTGGCACTCCAATTATTCATCTGATTTAACCTATTCCTATTTAAATCAAAACTTGAAATGCTGTACTGTGTATTAACAAGTTGTTCTGCAAGAAAAGAATTACCAAAATGCAGTTTTTATTTCCTCTCCTCGGTCTGTCTGCAAAGATATGGCAGTGAGTCATGCATAGGGAGCTTATTTATACTTGCATGTTACATGAAGCTTCCCAAAAGGTACTCATCTGCAAATGTTTTCCCCAGCTTTTCAAACAATTGTCTTGGCCAGAACAATGGTGCATCTGTGTCCTAAGGTTCAGTCACCTGAAGAAGTAATAATGTTATAAATTGCCCAATGATGAATTTATTGACTGAAAATTAAGAAACTTAATCAAAAATAGCATTGTACTTCAAGAGCAGTGGGAAAAGAGAAAATTTTGTGAAATCTCAACAGAAGCCTGATTTTTTTTCATTTGAATGTATTTTTTTCCAGCAAACTCAATAATTTAAACTTAATAGTAAAGGGTTGGAGAAGATTATGCAAATTATGGCAGAGAGTCAACCTACCATCTCTAAAGCAAGCTGTTACACACATAATTCTCCGGGGCCATACATTTGTGGATAAGAGTTGCATCAACATAACTAAATAATAAGTCTATGTTTAATTAAAATAATGGAAGAGTAAAGGCCAAAAGATGTACGACTTTTAAGATGTACTCAGTGTGAAACTTTAACCAAATATCAAAACCATAAAATTGTTTGAATATAAGAGTAGGGAACCTAATAACACACCCAGAAATTACAAATAGGATGTCAGGAGTCGCAAGCCTTCATACCTGCTCTGTTATAAAATGTCCAGGTCACCTTGGGGAAACAACTTTAGGGTCTGTCTCTATTCTATAAAATTAAGGGGCTAGACTAGATGATCTCTAATACTTTCACATCATTAAGATAATCATTCTGAATATTACTAGAGTAAAATAATAAGCAATATCAAACTTTATGAAGAGTAAAACTGCTGTCAGAAAATTATAAAAGAAATTATTATTAAATATTTTGTCCATTCACCCTTTAAAAAAATGCACCTGGTTGCTAATATTCTTTCCATTAAAAAAACTGCAGTGCAAGGTGGATACTTGAAATATCTAGGGGGTCACTTTATAAAGTATATGATTGTCTACCTACTATGCTGTACACCTGAAACTAATGCAAAATAATATTTAAAAATAAAATTTAAAAACTGCAAATAACCTGATTTATTTTACACTTGACCTTAATTTTATTTACAATCTATGGTCTTTAACGAGAGAGAGAGAAAGAGAGAGAAAGAGAAAGAGAGAGAAAGAGAAAGAGAAAGAGATACACAGAGACAGAGATGGAGACTCAGGTAAGAAAAATGGAGAAAGAGTGATCCTCGAGAAGGAGAAGTCCAGGACACTGACCATCTTTAAGTGTTGCTATTTTGTATAAGTTCTGGATGAGCATGTAATATAGACAATAAAAAACACATAAAAGACCAACCATCTCTTTAGAAAAGGCAATTTTTATGACTCACCTTCCTGGAACAGAGAAGTTTTTACTACAACTATTACATACGACTATAGGGTTAAAAAGAACAAAAACAACTTCAGTGCAATTTTTCAAATTGCTTTAAGGAGATAGCAATATTTCATCATTTGAAAGCAATTGTTTTTTCTGAATTAGCTGATGACAGAAATTTAATTTTGCTGTGAAAATGCTACATGCTATTTGTGTCACTGAAAAATATGCAGGGTCCCCATTAATCTGCATTATGAGTCACATCCTAGTGAAAAAGCTTCCTAGGTGGTCTACATGTTTCTATCAACAGGTAAACTAATGCAAAAGTCAATTTTAAAGGGAATGTTTGGGCAAAAGGGTCTTTAGGTAATTATTTAAAATAAGGAATCAAATTCAGTCCTAAGAATGTTGTATATCTTTGTCATAATTCAAGGGAAGGCCCACTGTAGATCAGGTTTAAAATATAAGATTAGAGAATCTATCATTCAGTGTTCTGATTTGATAGTTCCTAAGTTCGTCTCATCATTCCTGAGTCTACAATCGATCAAGGAGAGCTAAGCTTGCACACAAACATTAATCCTGCCTTCAACCAACTCACCATGATGAGATCATTAATGAAATTCACTTAAAGTTACAAAGGGCATTTTCCACTGCTAAGCAGACATCACTAAATGAAGATGTTTTTTCCCCCAGCAATGCAACCCACACTTACAACAGAGCATGGTATAGTTAAACCACTCATTGAAGGGGTATAATTACCAATTTTTACTCATTAATCCAAATTTACTCATTCACTCACTTTGAATTAATCCAAAAGAGCTCTGTAAAAGTTATGGAAAAATAAAAGTTGCACTTCCGGTATTTCTGAAATTTTATAGCTCAAGAAGACACTAATATATAAGAATACTTTAAATAGTACCCCAGAATAATAAATCAGTATTTTTCTCCCAAACTCTAGCAGGCACTAAATTAAAATTTTGAATACATTTATCCAAAACAAATGGTAGCAACTAGTACCTTTCAGAAATGTTTACAATTGGCCTTCCTTCTGGACTCTTTAGTGATTGATTTGAGATTCACAATAGGTAAACATTGTGCTATTAGCAGGCCTGAGGTGCATGCAGACATATACCAGCCTCTACACAGCTCCAGAATATAGCATCTTTAAAAAATAACTGGAAACTTCATTAGCTGAAGAAGTAAGTAACTCAAAAGTATTCTGTGATCAGAGTCAGGGTCTGTGAAATAGGGTCTTCCAAGCAGATACATGAACACTGTTGACTAATTAGATGAACGTGTCCAGAAATGTAGAGACATAGCACACTTGTAATGACAATAAACAATTTGCTAAATAATAAAATCCATAACCAAAAAGATAGAAATTGAAAATACTTTTATTATGGAATTGTGTTACTGGTAAAATATTATAATTATAATGAACGTATGATGACTTAAGATAGGTCTCTACAAGATCATTTACTCTTGTTGGAATGCCCTCTCCCTCACCCCACCCTGCTGCAAAATAATCATCCTCGTAGACATTTTCATAGCAGTGCCTACACATGTTATGTTTCTCTAGCATTTTATATTGTAGTTTTTAAAAAAATAATGGTGCTGGGAGAAGAACAAGTAGGATTTGGTGGGAAGAAGTTGGGGTTGAAATCAATGAGGCCTTTTTTTTTCATGTTCATTTTCATTTTTTATTATTTATTTATTTTTATTGTTCAATTACAGTTGTCCCACATTTTTCCCCTTGGCTCTCCCCTGCCCCATCCCCCGCCCTCCCACAGTCAATCCCCGCCCCATTGTCCATGCCCATATGTCCTTTATACATGTTATTTAATGTGCATCTTCACCTTCTTTCCCCGTTATCTCCCTTTCCCCTCCCCTCTGGTCACTGTCAGTTTGTTCTTCATTTCCATTGCTCTGGTTCTATTTTGCTCGTTTGTTTGTTTTGTTGATTAGATTCCACGTATAGGTGAGATCATATGGTATTTGTCTTCCACAGCCTGGATTATTTCACTTAGTGTAGTCCTCTCCAGTTCCATCTGTGCTCTCATGAAGGGTAGGAGCTCCTTCTTTCTTTCTGCTGTGTATTATTCCATTGTGTAAACTTACTACAGTTTTTGGATCCACTCATTTACTTTTGGCCACTTGGGCTGTTTCCATAACTTGGCTATTGTCAATTGTGCTGCTATGAACATTGGGATGAACAGGTTCTTTTGAATTGGTGTTTCAGGATTCTTAGGGTATAACTGCATGTTATCTTTGTGAATTTGGGGCACTTAACTTTTGTAACCCTCCATAGTCTAATATTTAAATTGTAACTATGCAATGTTCATCTTGTAGAGTTACCGGGGCCACCCATGTTCAGGAAATAGAAATTGTAATTGTTCCCATTTTATGAATGAAGAAGTTAAACTTAGAAAATTTAAGCAACTTGTGCAAGATCACAACTAAATGGCTGGACCGGGACAAGAATACAGGAATCCAAGAATCCAAGAATTTCTTTTTTTAGGTTTACTTCAATTCTCATTATAGCCCTCAGACTCAAGCTCCAATAACCTGTGCTCTGAAACCTTTGAGAGTAACAGAGCTGCTCTTCAATCGCATAGCAACCTTGTATTTCTCCTAACTCCCTTTGTACTATCTCTGTACATTCTGGGGCAACTTATTGCCATACATGTTATAAATGATAGGTGAACTCATAAGGAGACAGATAGGTAGATGGGTGGATGGATATATAGATGGACAATATGAGATTTTCTTTATTTACCTAAATATATAGCAAGTCCCTCAAAGACAAGAAAGCATACTTATGCTTATAATGCATATGATCGATATTTGTGTGATGCTTTCCTTTCAATGAAGTTTTTTTATCCTATAAAGGGTAATTTAAACTTGGATTTGACATGCATTTTTAAAATTTTTTAAGATGAGAATGATATAGATATAGCCAAGAACTGGCATAAAATGTCCATTCAATTTTGTCAAGGAAACAAAAAATAGTAGTAAATTTCACTATAAATTGTAATGACTCCAACTCTCCAATAGGCAGGATCCCCCGCCCCAGTGGCTGCTCTATCTTTCCAAATAATCCACACCAAACAGGATGAATAATTGCCTCTGAAAATGAAAGCACTCACACTCATGATGAACCTTTTACTGTCACATCCCTGGAATGATTTAAGTTCTTCAAACCCAGAGACGGTTATTAACCTTACGCACGATGTTTAGGCTGAACATCTTATTAAGCTCTCTTTACCATTTTAGATTAGATTACAGCAGTGATTTTCAACCAGTGCACCACAAGAATTTTTAAAACATGCACTGCCTGACTACTTAGCCCAGGGGCAACAACCTCTTTTTCCTGAGATTGTTAAATAAAGAAATGACAAGCAGCCAACACAACAATAGCTGTCCAGTGTGAATGAATCAAAGTATACCTATTTTTGTCAGATTGGCACAATACATATTTTTTGGCGTACCGCAGAATTTTAGTAATTAGTTTTTGTGTGCCATGAGGTGAATAATGTTGAAAATCTCTGGCTACAGCAATAGCATCAGTTCTTGTTTCTCACGTAGTTCAATAACTGGATTCATCTTAACTTATCTTTTTATATAAGAAGATATTGAAGAGTTTAGTAGGTGTTTGGTCCATGTGTAAATCATTTAAAGGCACTTTCAGAGATAATTATGTAATGTTTTCTCACAGTTGCTCTTAACTCCCCATGCCACTATATCACCGAAGCCAAGGAGTTATATCTTGAACCTAACAAAAAATCACATTTTGTGTTTTCCCAATCTAAGTTCTGCTTGAATATTCAAAACAGTTAAGTAGCCTTCTTCTTATAATAATTGCTAAAAATATGAAGATAATTATTAAAATAACCTTAAACTAGTGTATTTGAACAAGTCAGGTGCTGTACAACATCCAATATCATTATCCCAATTTATTTTTTATTGAGTTGTGAGAAATATTTACATCCTGTCTTTATACCCTGTAATCATTGTAAGCTTAAAAAAAAAAAAAAGCGCTTCCTAAGCTAAACTGTTCTCAGGTTTAATATATGTATCCAGGTTCAACCTTATTCAGAAATAAGGGAGTTTTTCCCATTTGCTATTTGGGGGGTGAGAGGAACAAGCAGAGGTCATGTTAAGATTCTTCTTGTCTTTGTTTTGCTATAAATTTCATTTTCCTAATATATAGTACGGGGGGAAAGTGGATTTACATTGTTGGTATGAAAATAATACAATAATAATACCTGAAGAAACTCCATTTTGTGTATTCACAACTGTAAACCTACTTTTTTCCTACCCTGTATTAATCAAATTTTTAACAACAACAAAAAAAAATCCTTACAACTAGTTTCTAATGCCTCTCTGCTATAGATTCAGAAAATATGTATTGCCACATTTACATGAAAGTTAGGAAACGTTTAGTTTATTCCTCCAAACCTAATAGAATGGAAAATGACCTAATATCCATTCACATCAAAGTACACTTAATATGTGATGTGCATTATGGAGACACAACTGAAAATAGTGCCCCCTTTCCTTTACAGGGGACTTCTCAATGATATAATAGCAGCAACCCAACTTCAACCATGCTTTACTGTTTTAGTTCTGAATTAAACCAAAGCATTTAACCAATTTATCAGAATGCAGTTAATCTGAATGTGTCCTCTGTGCCTTTAACACAGTGACTGCAAGTGAATAGTCATAGAACAAGTGAGTACCTGGATAGATGAATTTGGGATTGATAAACCAAATATAGAGAAAGATGTGTGATTATTTCATATTGGTGAAGATTTCAGTATTATTAGAGAATAGCCATATATGTAGACATGCAAAATAAATAAGAATCTAACTCTTATTCAAGCAAAGCAAAATGTTTACAAGTTTTGGTGATTTTAGTCTGAAGTGTAATGGTATTTTTTAGCCTCCTATTTCTGTAACAAAATTTCAAAGCCTACTTATAAAATGGCAAAATTTATATAAAACTGAACATTTCTTCAAATATCTACACTTTAACTTGTCATATGATCAGGATAAAAGTACCCTGAGAGTGAAGGGGTTTTGCTTTACACAAACATAGTTTACTCTATTTTTATCTTATATTCTATCATATCCATAAGATGTTAAATATTTTTTGTCACACAGTATAAGTATTTTTGGCCTTGCATCCAACTTTTTCACAGTTCACTAATTCCAATATTTAGCTCAGATCCAGGGCTCTCATTAGTCACGCAATATGATTATCTCCCACTCATTTCTGTGTTTTTGTTCGTGTTGGATCTCTTATCATAGTCTGTGTTCTTTTGCTCATAAGGACTCCTATGAACTTGTTTTCCTCCTCCCTCAGCACACCATGTCACCTGTCATTCTATTCTTTTACTGTCTTTGTGGTTCTTTCATGTGTTTCCCTTATCTCTCCAACTATATTATAAAAACTTCAGGGTAAAGATCCTGTCTTTTGCTTCTGTGTTGCTCAGGTGATCTAACATGTGCCAAACAAATAATATATGCCCAATCAACAGCGTATTCATTGCCTGACGGAGGAATTCCACAAGAGTACAATGGCATGTTTATTACTTAATTTCAAAGCTATCAGCACAACATTTGTTTTACCTAGAAACAGTGTTACAGAAAACCATGTAAATCCATGATACTCCCGAGTTTGTATCTTGTGCTTGTGTAACATTTGGAAAAAGAAGGAAGAAAGTTGAAATTACTTAAAAAATGAGCAGGTGGGAACAATGCTTAAAATTTTCTTGACTGCTAGCTTATGCTTACGGCCATTTCTACTCAACTCTCTAAAACACAGTATTTTTATTTCTGTTAGTAACAAGTCTAAACATGGCAAGAAGAAAAAAAGACTGTGTCAGTCATATTAATGAATCAATTAATATGTGTATGATGGATGCAGGCTCAATTTTACAGGCAGCTACTTGTCCCATCCAGAACTCTGTCAGTCCATTACCATCCATCATGAGTCAACAGTAAAAACAGCTAAAGGGATTCTAGATCATAAGTCAATTCTGACTACAATGGTTTCACATCTGTTTTATTTATTTTTTATTAGTTGGTACTCATGTACTTTTATTACTGCATTACATTAGAGATGTTCTTGCTGATAAAGAAATGCAACAATATCCCCCCCACACAAATCTCAGACTTTAATGTGTGGCTTGTTCTGATCAAAAGCCAAGTCAATGTTGGTGCTTACCTCAATAAACACTTAGTAGGAGAACTGATTTATTCACAATCCTTTATGTTTATTGCATGTTAATTCTATTTTCTGTGAATATGTATGAGTTGAGTAGGACCCCAGGGATACTGACCCAATATGTAGCAATATGTATCAAGATTCTCACTTATTTTTTTTAAAATGTGTTTGATTATAAGGTAAAGGTTTACATGAAAGTACAAATATGAGGACTTTCTGTGAAAGGATCTTTTAATAAAAAAGATATTTGAAGGGTCTTTTAGAGCTCTCATGAAATCTTACTATAAATGTCCTTTATGTCACAGCTGAACCATTCTCTCACCCACCCCTCTGATAACCTCCTCACATTGCGCTAACACGCCAACACAACCATCATTTTAAATCTAAACATAAGTTTCCACTTTGTAAAACATTTGTAAAACACTTTGTACACCCACAACTATTTATATCTGGGCGTTTTTATAAAATCTTACCCAGTAGTTGTGGTCTTTACCTTGCATCTCGAAATCCTCTGGTATTATTAACGTCTCAATCTTACCCTCCCCACTCACATCATAATTGTTCCAGGAAATTTGAACACAGTGTGAGTGTCTGGGATGATGTGTTACAGCTTATTCTTTGTCCATTGGGTAAAAGGTATCTACATGGCCCCAGTGAACTCAAAAGGCAACCTGAGTGTCCCTATGGCCCTAGATTCACCACGTCCTGCCAGGAATCTCCCCGTTAGCTCATTCTACCTTGGAGTACTTTCAGAAAGCAACACATCTGCAGAATGGGCTACTGAACCTAATAAAATGAGGAGTGTTTCGAACTGTATCCAGTGTTCCCAGAACCATGTTACCCAAAGGAAAACAGGTTAAAATAAATATGAAGAAAAAAGAAGTCTTTCAATAGCAGAATGCAACCTGATTGCAGCAAATAGGAAGAAAAGTTCTTTGAGTACCCTTTGAATTTTCCTTCATGGAAAAAATGTTAACTAACAGCATCCAGAATAGTACCTAACACCAATGTGCTGTAAAAATGTGCGGACGGACCAAGTGAACAGTCTAATGTCATGAGTACGGATAGCAACTCAGCAGTTGATGCTAGGAATGCAGCTTGGTTTTGCTGGAAGTCAGCATGGGATTATGGATGAAAATGCAGTTTGGAATTCAGGCAACATGAATCCTAGCTTATCTGACTGGTAAGTATGAGATCTTGGACAATTTACTTACTGATAGTGATCAAAACAACTAAAAAGTAATAGTAAAAAATGCTTCTATTACACAGTTGATGTGGGGATCAAATGAGTTAATGAATATAAAAATTACCTAGCACAGTGTCCAATAAGATACTGCTTTGCTTCCCTTCTTCCACTTCCCCTTGAGATTGTCCTTCAAGAAAAAAGTCCGGATCTAGATAATGGACTTTCAGATGAAATTGAACTGCGTGCCTTCCTGGATCTGTCAACAACCTTCTATCATGGATCCTCCGTTTGTGCAGGACATCTTTCTGTCAATCTACCTTCATTACTCATTTTTTATATTAAAAAAACATTTATCACATTGTCTCTCTATATCAGGTTCTGTATCAGGCAAGGGGATGAATTATCATAAAATTTTTCATCTGGCGGCTCTGGAAACCCTGATATGAACTTCTACCTGTTTGTTTCTTCAGTTATTGTTTTCTGCCACTACCTGCAGTTCTCTGTCATCGGCCAGACCATGTCTTACTCCACCGCCTTACCGATCCTTCTGCCCAGGGCCTATTTCAGCTTAACTGGTATGCCTGTGTTAAAATGATCACCTCATTCTGTCTGTCCTATCCATTGTAACAGGCATGACTGTGTACCACAGCATCTACCACAAGGTACTTTTGGTCACCTAACAACTTTTTTGTTTTATTTTTTGTGATTTTTAAGGTGGTTCCCCAATATTTCCTGCTGTAATTTCCAAACTGTAAGTATGAAAAGATATAACACTCTGTGATTATGTTACATGATACGACAAAGAGATTTTACAGACGTACTGAGGTTACTGATTAGTTGACTTTGGCTTGATCAAAAGGGAACTTATCTGGGTGCCTTCAATGTTGAGAGTTTTCTCAAACTGGTAATAGAAAAAGTCAGAGAAATTTGTAGTATAAGAAGGAATATAATTGGCCCCTAGGATCAGAGAACAGAAGTCAGCAAGAAAATGAAGACTTTAGCCCTAAAATCATGAGGAATTAAATTCAACCAACAACGTGAATGAGCTTGAAAGAAAACCCTTCCCCAGAGCCATTGGTTAAAATATTGGATTATCATCTAGAATTTATCCTAAGCATAGATCCCATCTCTGAGTCCGATTGGATTTCTCACTTTACAGAACTGTGAGTTAATAAGTGGTTTTCTTTTTTTTAAAGCTATTAAGTCTGTAGTAATTTGTTACACAGCAATAAAAACCTACCATAGAAGTGTTACTTTCCCTTAAAATTTAAAACATTCTTTTTATCACTGATTTTTTAGCAATTTGACTATGATATGCCTTGGCACAGTTTTTGTTTTTGTTTTTTTAAATTTTTTTTATCGTTGTTCAAGTACAGTTATCTCTATTTTCCCACCACCACTCTCCCCCGCCCCACCTATCCCTGCCTCGCACCCTCTAACCTACCCGCTTTGGATTTGTCCATGTGTCCTTTATACATGTTCTTTGACGACACTTCCCCTATTTTCCCCCATTTTCCCCCTCTCTTCTCCCTTCTGGTTACTGTCATTTTGTTCCTTATTTCAATGTCTCTGGTTATATTTTCCTTGTTTGTTTTGTTGATTAGGTTCCACTTGTAGGTGAGATCATATGGTATCTCTCTTTCACTGCCTGCCTTATTTCCCTTAGCATAATGCTCTCCAGTTCCATCCATGCTGTCCTGAAGGGTAGGGGCTCCTTTTTCCTTCGGCTCTGTAGTATTCCATTGTGCAAATGTACCACGGTTTTTTGATCCATTCGTTTACTGATAGGCACTTGGGTTGTTGCCATCACTTGGCTACTGTAAATTGTGCTGCTATGAACATTGGGGTGCATAGGTTCTTTTGAATTGGTGTTTCAGAATTCTTAGGATATAATTCCAGCAGTGGAATTGCTGGGTCAAAGGGCAGTTCCATTTTTAATTTTCTGAGAAAATTCTATATTATTTTCCACAGTTGCTGCACCAGTCTGCATTTCCACTAACAGTGTACTAGGATTCCCTTTTCTCCACAACCTCACCAGCACTTGTTGTTTGTTTATGACGGCCATTCTGTCCGGTGTGAAGTGGTATCTCATTGGGGTTTTAATTTGCATGTCTCTGATGGCTAGTGATGTCGAGCATTTTTTTTATGTGTCTATGGGCCCTCTGTATGTCCCCCTTGGAGAAGTATCTGTTCAGGTCCTACGCCCATTTTTAATTGGATTGTCTGTCTTCCTGGTGTGGAGTCCTGTGAGTTCTTTATCTATTTTGGACATCAGACCCTTGTCTGAGGTATCATTTGCCAATATATTTTTCCCCTACAGTTGGTTCCCTCTTCACTTTACTGATTCTTTCTTTAGCCATGCAGAAGCTTTTTATTTTGATGAGATTCCATTTGTTTATTCTTTCCTTTATATCTCTTGCCCTAGGGGACATATTGGTGAAATTGTTGCTACATGGAATTTTCCTGCCTATGTTCTTCTCTAGGACTTTTATGGTGTTGTGACTTATATTTAGGTCCTTTATCCATCTTGACTTTATTTTTGTGTATGGCATAACTTGGTGGTTGAGTTTCATTTTTTTGCATGTAGTTGTCAAGATCTCCAAATACCATTTAAACAAAAAGAAAGACAAAAATTACACGATCATATCAATAGATGTGGAAAAAGCATTTGAAAATGTACAGCACCCATTTATGATAAAAAACACTCAGCAAAGTTGGAGCAGAGGGTGCATACCTCAACATAATAAAGGTTTTATACAAGAAACCTATAGCCAATGTTATACATCATATTCAACAGGCAAAAACTAAAAGCTTTCCCACTAAGATCAGAAAAAAGACAAGGGTTTCTGCTTTCACCACTTCTATTCAACATAGTATTGGAAGTTCTAGCCACAGTGATCAGAAAAGAAGAAGAAATAAAAGGCATCTAAATTGGAAAGGAGGAAGTAAAATTTTCATTGTTTGCAGATGACATGATAGTGTACATAGAAAACCCTACAGACTTCACCAAAATAACTACTCAACTGAATACATGAATTTGGCAACAGAGCAGGATACAAAGTCAATATTCAGAAATTTTGGCAGTTTTCTTTATTTGTCTTTTTGGCTCAATTGAGCTTCCTGCATCTATGGATGTATGATATTTATGAAATTTGAAAAATTTGTTATCACTATTTTTTCAAATATTTTTCTTATATTTTTTCTCTCCTTTTGGCATGCCAGTTGTACATATGCTTGGGCTACTTGATACTGCCCCAAAACGTGTTAATGCTCTGTTCATGTTTTATACTTTTTTTCTTGCAATGCATTTTGGATACTGCATATTACTGTGTCTTCAAGTTGACTACTTTCTTCTGCAGTGTCTAAGTTAGTAATAACCCCATCCAGTTTTATTTTCATTACAGATATGTTATCTATCATCTTTAGATGTTAAACATGCATCTTTGTTACATCTCCTTGTCTCCTCATTATATTCTTTCTTTTCTCTAAATTTCTGAACACACATAGTACATTTATAATTACTGTTTTAATGCCCTTGTCGAATGATTCTCATCTCTCTTATTTTTGTCTCTGTTTCTACTAACTTATTTTATCTTGGTTGTAAGTTATGTTTTCCTATTTCTTTGCATGTCAGGTAATCTTTTATTAGAAATCATGAATTTTACATTGTTGAATTTTGGACTTTTAAAAATTTATTTTGGGCTTTTGCTGTGATGCAGATATGTCACTTGGAATTGGTTTGAGTCTTTCCATATTGCTTTGTAGCTGTGCTAAGAGTGGTCCAGTATAGCCTTTAGTCTGGGGACAATTTGGTACCACCACTGAGGTGACACCTCTCTGGACACTATGCAATTTCCCATGTAAGAGGAGATTTCTCTCTGTCTATCAGGAACTCAAAACGTTACCAGCCTTGTGTGTCCTCCAATGATTATCTCACCCATTTCTTTTCAGTGATCCTCTCCCTGCTCTCATTTTTCTTACAGACATGTATAGGTAAGCTCACAGCCAAAAACTGAAGAGATGCCCTCTGCAGATTTCTAAAGCATAGTCTTCCTCTTTGCATACCAACCTTCTCCCTGGTACTCTGCCCTGCAGATTTTCCCCAAAACTCTGAAACCTCTGTTCTAAAATCAATGAGACCACCAGATGTTCTTTGGGTTTTGCTTCCTTAGTCTCATGCTGGAAACTCACCTGACAATGAGCTGAAGCACTTGTAGGACTTGTTCATTTTTCTTCTTCTTGGGATCACTGTTCTATGCTGCTTATTTTCCAAAATCTGAAATTTATTGTTTCTCATATTCTGCCTGAGTTTCTACTTGTTTAAGCCATGAGGATAAATTTGAGCCCTATTATCTCATCATGGCACCAAGTGAAAATTTAAGAACTCAGTATTTATAAACTTAAGGACCATACATGAAAAAGCCTACAGAGCACACACATGTAAGGCAAATGAACTTTGGTATATCAGTAGAAAAGAGCAGAGCTTTGATTTATAATTTGTACTTAAAAAATAAAATCTGGAGAAAAAAATTCTTTGTCTGCAATGCAATAGACCACAATTTTGTGCATTCAGCTCTATACCTCTTCTTTATATCCTACTTTTGAGTGTAAATCAAACCTGTAAAGACTCCTCTCTTGCAAATTTCTGATAGCATGCATTTAATAGTGTGCATTTAATCTAGCATGTTAACATATAAAGCTGTTTGCATTTTCCACCTCAACTACAATTATGCAGCCTTTCTTTTCAGAATTTGAGAATTTCCAAAATTGAGAATTTCAGCCACAATATGAGAGAGGTAATTTGTTGGGAGGGAGGTGGCATATGAGAGTCTCATAGTGGATGCAAAGAAAGCTGAGTTGAAAGGGAAATTTTCCAACAAAAACTCTGAAAATCTACTTTATCTTGAACAACAGAATCAGAAGTAAAAGGACCCATGCTGAACATTATAACATGAGTAGTGATAGTTCTTATAAGTTTTTAGAAAATCATTACTAGATCTAATAATGGATATAGCTCATTGGTAGATCTAATCAGCTCTGAAGAACTAAAATATAAATGTGCATTCACAAGTTGTAAATACATGCTTATCGTTATTCATAATTTGTCTAAAATATACTGCATACAAGGTATATTCAATGACATGTCAAAATGATGATACAGAAATCATATATCTTAAAAAGCATTCAGGTTTTTTTTTAAGACACAAGAAAGTGGGTAAATATTTCACAAGTATTATTAAAATTTAGTTCAATATTTTATCTCTACTTCACATACATGTAGTAACCAAACCACAAAATCAATATCTAGGTGAGCGTGATCTAGCTGCCTATCCCCACCTAAGATAAACCGCAATAGAGCCAGGATGCAATGTGGGACCTCATCTCAGTGGAGTCATTGAGTCACTCAACTTCTGAAGGAGTAAGAACACACTCAATAAAATCATCATAAAAACAGACCTAAAATGGTAGATTTTATCAATCAAATTTTGTGAACTGGAAAAGTATTTTACACCTCAGAAACTTCAGGGGATTTTAGGAAATAATAATAACTGTCCAGTTTCCCCACTACCACCCCTGAAAATGAAAAATTGATGATTTGCATACTTAAAAAAACTTATAATCCAACAGATGGATGATCAGTAACCACTGAATTCTGACTATGAGAACCTATTTGTCTAATGTATGCTATACATTCCATTGTTTTCACATGAAGGTTGCTTGGTACTGTTGGGGAAAAAAATCATTCATTTCAATAGCTCCATGCAATTTTTTTTAAACCACCAAGTGAAAATGAAACCTAAGACTCTCAGACATAAAACAAATCAATTGTACCATAGCAACAGTAATTATTTTAATCCAGCCAAGACCTTCCCCAGGGCTAATCTTAAAAGCTGATGGTACTTGGTGTGACTTAAGAACAACCAAATAGCACCAACTATTCTTAACAAGCTATTCATATAAATTCTTAACAAGCTATTCATATAATTTCCTATAATCCATCAATTGGAAAATCATGTTATCAACTAGTATAATGTCTATTTTAAAGGTGAGGAAAGTGATTCAGGACTTGTGAGGAATTTTAACTAGATTTCAGAGACACTCCCATTTCCCTCATCTATTCAATAATGAAGCCCTGTTGACTCCCTTCTTAAATTCTTTTCCTTTGGCTCCATTCCTGTTTCAAATATTCTAGTTTAAGCTTTCATCATTTCTCCTCTGGATTACTACAACAGTTTCCTAAAGTCTTACTTCACCCCAATCCTAAGAGTGTAGTATGATGTTTCTCTGCTTAAAATCTTTTTTAGTGACTGCCTAATGCAAATGGGTGAAGTGCAGATATTTAATGAAGGTTCTAAGGCCCTTAATAACCAAGTGACAGATGACCTTTCTAAACTCATCTCTCATGGGTATAGCCAATGTTCCAACCAAATCCCAATCAGAGCCCCAGAATAACCACTATTATCTCACTCCTTACTTCTACACATTCTATTTTCTTTACTAAAAAATTCTTTTTCCAGCTCCTCATATATCTGACTTCACCCAGGCCGTTTATTCCTTTGACAGAGTGGTTAACTCCTACTAATCTTTCAAGATCCACCATGGATGTCCTGTCTTTGAATCCTTCCCCAATAATGCCCATGGCACCCCAGGCTACGGGAAATTATCTCTCTATACCCACAGCCTGCTGCACAGAATCCTGTCAGAGTAAACGTAGCAATCAGGTCTCCCAACAGAGTCCTCAAGTAGTATAAGCTATTTGAGGGCAGGTTTGAATGTTTATCTTTATCTTTCCCACTGACTCACATTGAGCCTCCTGCTTGATAAATTTTTTGAGGGGATGAATGAGAAGTCTGGGAAAAGTAATTTTGACAATGAAGAAATAAAACACTTTGAGAGACTACAATGAATTAAGTACTATGGCAAACTGTACTTGTTTTTTTCTTACCACTAGCTTTTCTGAAGATTCATTAATTCCTCCATCCATTCATTCATTCATCCATTCATTCATCAAATAGTTATTAAGAACCTATAATGTACCAGACTATTGCTGGGGATTCAGTAACATATCCATCAGAGCTTGACAGGAAATAGAAAGGAAACTCAAATTGGGTAATTTGGGTAGAATTTAACATACATAGTAATTTACCAAAGTGTGAGCAAGGTAGAGATAAAACACAAGTTCCCCTAAACACACATCTCTGTCCATAATCTCTTTGTTAATAGATTTTTTAAATGATCTGGATGTGGGTGAACCTTTGTTTGCTACTGAAGCTCTGGTGCAAACATGCATGCAGCATTCAATCATTTCCCACCTTCTTCAAGACCCCTCCAGGGCCAAAACGCCAACACCCCCTCACCTCTGCTGTAACCCCTCTCTGATCGCCCTGCCTCTAGCCCTCCATGTTCTCTACAGAGCCAAGGTTTTTTAAATGCTGATTAGGTCATATCACTTCCTTTCACATTAATTCTCTCTAATGTCTCACCATCACATTCAGAATAAAGTTATAATGCCTTTCCATGGCTCCAGTGCCCTGACAAGGCACAGATCCTGCTCTTCCCCCTGGTTTTATCTCTGCGGCCCTTTATCCCAGCTTTCTGGAGACCTTGGTTTGAAAATGCTCAGCTCCCTTCTACTCAAATGCTTTGCATGAAATGACTTACCCCAGATCTCTACACAGCTCATTTTGGTTCATTTGGGCCTCTGTTCTAGTGTCACTTCCTCAGAGAAGCCTTACCTGACAACTCTAGAATAGCTGTCCTGCCCATCATTCTCTGTTTCCTTGTCCTGTTTTATTACTTTTTTTATTATTTATTATCATTTACGGCACTTAGAACCATCTTTGTCATGTTTTACTTATTTGATTTATATTCACTTTTTCTCTCTCTCACCAGAATACAGTCTCCTGGTGAGTAGAGTCTTTAATAGAACCATTCACTGCTGTAATCAAAACAACAAAGATCTTAGCACAAACTAGGCACCCTGCTTGACACACCATTAGAAAAGGGCACTTGTGAGTATTATTAACAAAGTATATTAGGTACAAAGTACAGTGCTTGAAGTAATCGATGTTCAATGATAATATCTCTATTATTTTATATATGAAATTATTCAAAGATAAAAGGAAAATAATACCTTAAAACATGTTTATATTTTAGTTCTTCTTATACATGTTATGAAAATAAGAATTAATATAATTCTCAACTTCTTATTTTAAACCCATACCTAAGATTTAAGATAAATTTGACCAAATATAAATAAAAATCAACAGTATATATACATATATATTCTCATGGCATTTGGGTTTTTGTAGATGGTCATGAAGCAGTAGTTAATATTATAATTTCTTAGAATAATTTAGTGAATATTAGCACTGCGACAGTAATTATAAATACTACTAGTGCAATTTTAGAGGGATAATAAAACAATGTTACCATTAATTGAACATTTACCACATTTTTATTTCCAAGAACAATGAGATTTTAATCATTTTAATATGCTGATGATAGTAGTTTTTAATGCTTTTTTCTAAAAGCACAAAATATAATGGCTTGTCATTTCTATTTAATTCTCATAGATTCATAGAGTTTTAAGTTTTAAACAACATATATGAATTTATTACCTTCCTTTTGCCAAATTTTGGGAAATTTAACCTATTTGTAGTAAATATGGTAACTTATTTATAGAAACAAAAAATATATATATATATATATATGTAGTTTTTAAAGACTGCAGCTGGGCTAATACCTACCAGCAATTGCAAACAATAAAATACCTAGTTATAAATTAAATAGACTCATATTTTTAAATCTCTGTACAACAATACCCATGAGCTTCTAGTTTTACCACTCTGCATGTATAATCTTTTCTGACTCTGATGAAAAAAATAAAAAAGCTTTTTTTAAGAAATGCTGTCTCTCATATATGGTCAAATTAAATATGACCATTCTCTCATTCATAACCATGAGCACATCAAGTGATAAATGTACTTCTTTTTAACATTTTCTTTTCTAAAATTTGGAAATGTAAAAAATGATCTTTTTCTCTTTTCCAGGCAATTTAAACAAGGCTATAAATTTTAAAAATCAATATAAGTCAAATTGCAGCACATGCCCATGGTAGAGTTAGGTAGGAATATAAATCAAATAAATTTAAGTCAGTTAAATTCAATATTATTAAAAGGGTAGTACAAAATAACTATTATAGCCATCTTCTAAGGAAATCCCTCTAAGTGCAGTGAATAATTTTATAGACAATAAAAATCCATTTTACCAAATAGAGTACAGAATCCTTCCATCACTGTATAAACTTTTAAAATCTCTTGTCTATATTTTCCTCAGTGATCATTTAATTTTTACTATTATTGTTTTAAAAAATTATATGAGCACACTGCAAATTTTACCATCTGCCTTTAGAAATTCTCCAGAATATCTTTGAAAGGTTGATAAATTATTCATTTCCTAAAGTTGTGCATCAGAGCTCTGCAATCCCTAAATAGTATACAATAAATTATGCAGGGTATACCCCACAGATGTGAGTTTTGTACAGGGACCCTGCATGTGCTATATTCCTTATGCATTAAAAGTGGTTTTATTTATTATTACATTTTGACACCCTTTCAGGTGATTTTAAAATTTTATGTAACCTATGTAACCTAGTAATTTAAATTTGCATATAAGCAGATAAGTTTTAGGTTGGACCAAATTTAGTTACATCAGAAGACTATCTTCCAGCATCATTACTCTTTATTTTGGAAAGAACCAGTAGATAGACACCTTTTTGCTTTGTATCCTTTTCTGATCAAGCCTGAGACTTCACCACATATTTGATCACAGAGATTTACCCTTAGCTCTTCATTTTTCTCCTGTATAGTTGAAATTCTTTTTCTTCTATCTGATGTGAAATGAGGGGTTGTTTTTATATTTGATTTTACTTCAACCATATAATGAGTCTTTGGAATCATTTTGACAAAAGTGGGCCCTCTGAGGGCCACCTATTCTCCTTTTCGAATTAGAGACTCCTTGACATTTGTTGAGGTTAACTTTCAACACTGAAAATATATAAATAGCAGCAATGGAGATTTCAATGACCAAATACCAAACTTGGATACATCAGAAAGTTGTCTTCCCACAGCATGTATTTGCTTCTATGGCAGAACACTCAGTGATTTTGGAAGAGCAAGCAGTGTTTAGAATATTGCGAGAAACACTGGAACATGAATGGTGAGCACAACTCTATGCTCCTCAGTGTGGCATAGTGTAAAATTACAAACTTAACAATCCTGTTGTAAAGCAAGCCCTGATCTTTAACCTCTGTTCAGCTCCTGCACTTGAGACAATGTGAGATGCACCTTGTAACCCTCAAGGTTCCTGCAAAGAAAATCACCCAGCTGTGCAGGGTGATGCTTCGTTTAGTAGTCAGTATCTACTAAACAAAATATTCACTTAACCTGTGTCCCAGCAATTTTTATTATAAGTATGTACCCAAAGATACATATATATTCACCAAAAGACATGTAGAAGAATGCTTGTGGTGCTATTATTACTAACAAACAAAAACTGGAAACAACTCAATGTCTATTGTTCATATAACTAAAGCAAATTTGGCATTTCATGCAATGGAATATTATGCAGCACTGACAATGAATACAACATGAATTAATCACACAGTATGAAGCAAAAGAAACCAGCATACATACTATATAACTTCATATATAAAGCTTAACCCTAATATACAATATCAGAAATTAGACAGTGATTATCCTTTGAAGGGAAGTAACTGGAAAGAAGCTGATAGAACCCTCTGAAATTATTAGAAGATTCTATTTCTTTATGGGCATACAGGTCACACAAGCATGTTTACTTTATGAAAATTCATTAAGCTGAACCCTTAAGATTTGTCCACTTTTCTGCCTGTATGTCACACTTCAATAACAGATTTTGAAAATAAAACTTTAAAAAGGTCCAAAAGCGAGTAAAACAAGTCAGCTAGAAAAATGAATGTTTCCTAAAGTTATCAGCTTATTTGCAATGCAGGAACTAAAGCTCAATGAATTATCAGAAAAATAACGTCTGCCTTTTATGTCACCAGCTTGAAATTGTCCTAAAAGATTGATTTTATCTGAGATTCAACAGGTTTCATTTGTAACAATTTTCAGTTCTGATTTAGCAGTGTCTGATTTATCAGTGTCAGTTTATACCCAGTTGGTTTTGGGGATTAAATAATTGTACAGATCATCATTTAGAGGGAGATCAAGATCATTTGGAGGAAACCTCATTAACCCAACTTTTACGTGCTATGGCTGCTGTGCCCTCGTAATTCAAACAAGAAAAACAACAAATCAAAAAGACTACAATTCCATCTTACGCCTCCTTCATTAAAGGTCACTTTCCATTGTTGATGAGATCTGTACAGCAACAAAGATGCAGTGTCACTGAGGGATTTCCCATTCTGGTGAACTTTGCAGGTTTCATCACTCTTTTCCAGTGATGTTATTAGAATCATGGGCTTCATCAGAACTATTCACATTAATCAATGGCTGACAAAATTGTATTGTGTCATATGTGGGGTGACCAAAATGCAGCATCATTGTTTCATCAGGTCAGCTGAATGGGATTTTGATTCCCAGGAACAGTTTTGAAGCAGCAAATTCAGTGATGAGTCTCCTGATTGAATTACGGCCCAGATAGAAGTCTCCTTCTCTCATCTCCCCTCCACTGTCTACTATCCACTCACAAAGATTTCAATTTAGAGGTGATCAAGAAAGCAACAGCTAGTTTCAAAGAATAATTGTCTCTTTTGGTGTGATCTGTTTTACATAAAAATGAATGAAGATGAACATTTATGGAGAAGCTTTTGTCATTCGACAGCATTTTACAATCAACAAGCAATTTGCTCTCTGAATCTCTATGTAAGGAAAAATATTCTTTCACCGTCGCCTTTTTTTTTTTTTTTTTTCCTAAGACAGACTCTAACCCAAATGACCTAGACAAAACTTGAATAGAAGAATATAAAGTTGCTGATAGGGCCAAATTTAGAACTAGGAGCCATTTTTCCTGAGCTATTAAAGTTGAGGGTGTTTTTGTCTTATGATGTTACTTAAAAAGAAAATATGATACAGCACAGTTTGGTATTACATGTGACTGTTTTATATCCATTCCGCTCTCCTATTTCTTCAGCATACTAAGTCTACCTGTATAAAATACATAGAACTCATTCTAATCTTTGTGTGGGAAAACTCAAAATTTGTAATTTTATATAAAAGATTATAATTTCATATGAAATTTTGTATATCTTGGCCCATCAGGTTGTATTTGCTAAATTTTACATGAAGAAATACTTTTAGCTTTTCAACTCCTTTGCCACTTCCTAAATCCAAGGAAACTGCGGGCAAGAAAAAGCTTAATGTATCAAATAGAAAATGCATTAAATATTTACAAATTTAAATTTAGATAGTGTTTTATTGAATGGAAAATCTACCCAGTATAAATAGAGTAGGATATATTTCAAAAGTTTAGCAAACAAGTTTGATTTTCTAATGTTGAAATTTATGCTCATTGTATTCAGATCCTTGGACTTCTTTGTAAGATGTTGGAGTTATGATCACACAATGAACTTCTGTTGCTTTGAAAATTACAAAGTAGAGGTAGACACTCCTGTCTACACAAAATTTTTAAAATATATACATAGCAGTTGGAAACAAAACAAGTAACTCTTACAAATTTAGGTAGCACTTCTCTATTCGGGTGGTAACTGCAAATCTCCTTATTATATATCTTATTTCTATAAGTAGGTCAAGCCTCATATTTCAGGTCTATCTTTCAATCTCTGAAGGTTACAAATTAAAGCCTTTGAAAATAAATTTGAAAGATTCAAGATGCACAAAAATAAAAAGGAATGATTTTTATGTCACAAATATGAATTCAGAGATTAAACCACTTTATTTACATCCCTTAAATTTGGAGGATTTTCTGGTAATTTAAATGATTTTATATTTGAGTAAATTTTTTTTGTAATATGGAAAAGCTATCTGCCCATCTTGATAATCATGTTCTTCAGAATGCTAGACGTGAGATACTTCTTAGTAATGATTTCTGTGTTCAAATGATTTTGGAAGACTCTGAATTCTACGTAGTTTTTTCAGATATTGTGGGACACAGTCATATAATGAAGACTGAGAGAGCATAGTGTAAAAGTACCTATATAACTTTATGTAACCCAGCCTCTTTTTAATATACCTAACCTATTTTTTTAATTCTCAAAGGCAGTTGGATAATCTCTACCTAATTAACCTATTTTTTTCAGAAACACTTAATACTAGCATAAGAACTAGTGTTCTTCAGAATACATTTGAGAAGTCCTGGTGTAAAAGATGGTGAGTCAAACAAGTATTAAATTATAATAAAAATAGATATCATTAATTATGTTAAGTAATTATGGAGAAGCTTTTGTCATTCGACAAAACATTAGAAAATCAAACTTGTTTGCTAAACTTTTGAAATATATCCTACTCTATTTATACTGTGTAGATTTTCCATTCAATAAAACACTATCTAAATTTAAATTTGTAAATATTTAATGCATTTTCTATTTGATACATTAATAACAATATGTTTTATATTTTTTTAAGTCAGTCATCTAATATTCTTAAATATAAAAATGACTCAAATTCTTTGAAAATAGAAGCCAGTTTTTATATGCCACAAGATTTGACATTTAACAGATTTTTAAATAAATGTCTTTAGGTGGTAAAACAAGTAGGCATCTCTAAGATTGTTCCAATTCGCTCACTCAGTTTGGTCAACTCATTAGTTCTACTGGATGAAGCAAGCCCTGGAAACCAGTATCTCTGCTTCAGAAGGGGTGACTTGTTCTGGCTCATAATGTGGACAGACACAATGGCCCTACGCATTGCCAGAGATTGTAACAATATTGGTGGCTCATGAATAAAGAAGGTTAAGTGTGAGATTGAGACCTGGTTAGGGAAAATGTCAAATCGACAGGATACCCAGGAATTTAACAGTGAAAGCTGGGTAATAAAACAACAAAGGGCTTTCATAAAATCCTGCACACAAGCATAATAATGTATACCTACATGGGAGGGAGTGGAGACAATCCTAGATATCCACACAAAGCAGGTGTAAAGGAGGAAATAATAAAGATTAAGGTGAAAATGAATGAAATGAGAGAAAAACAATCAAGAAAATCAATGAAAGCAGAAGTTGATTTTTAGTAAGATGAGAAAAATTGGCAAAGGTTCAGCTAGACTGACAGGAACAACAGGGAGAGGACTCAAATGACCAAAATCAGGAATGAAAGAGAAGATATTGTGACTGAAATTATAGAAATCAAAAAGCTTATAACATGATGAACAGCTTTATGTCAGTTAACGTATCAATTTAGGTGAAATGGAATAAATTCTTAGAAAAATAAAAATTAACAAAGCTTACAAGAAGAAATAGGTAATTTGAATAGACCTATAAGTAGTAAAAAAGTTCAATTAATAATTAAAAACCTACCCACAAAGGAAAGCCCAGGTCAAGATGACCTCATGGGTGAATTCTACCAGTTAAAAAAACAATATCAATACTTCAGAAACTCTTTCAGAAAAATTGAATACCATAGAATACTTCCAGCTTATCTTATGTGATAACTGTTACCTTGATACCAAAGCTAGATAAAGACAACACAAAAAAGCAAAAACAATAATGCCTCAAGATGCACAATAATTCCTCATGAAAATAGACGTGAATAACCATCAACAAAATATTAGCAAATTGAACATACATAAAGCAACATATACAAAGCACTTTACTCTATGGTTATGTAGGATTTACCCCTGGATTACAAGACTGATTTAACATGTAAAAATTCAATTTGTATAATATATGACATTAATAGAATACAAGACAAAAATCACACTATTATCTCAGCAGACACAGAAAAATTGTTTTAAAAATTCCAACACCAGTTTCTGAAAAACTATTTTAAAAATTACGGATATAAATGAAGTTCTTCAGTCTCCTAAAGTGGAGTTTTCTCCTTTTTTTTTTTTAATTTTATCTTCATTTATTCCTTCTCAGATTTTTTTCTCAATAAATATCAAACCTTGTGATATTTATTATATATATCACATATATTATTTATTATATCCAAAGATTTTTTTCAATTTTATTTTATTTTTTCAAATACATTTGTCTCTGCCTCCCCGCCACCACTTTTGCTTGCCCCCTCCCTCCTTCCCTCCCTCAGCTCTTCCCCTTTGGTTTTGTCCATGAGTCCTTGCTATATGTTCCTTGACTTTCCCCTTCCCTTCCTTTTCCCTGCCCCCACCTCCCTCCTTCCCTCTTGTCTCTGTTGATTTCTTTTCCTTTCAGTGTTGCTGGTCTTATTTTCCTTGCATCTTTGTATTGTTGGTTAGGTTCCGCTTATAGGTGAGATCATATGGTATTTGTCTTATAGAGAAACAGAACCAAAAGGATGTGTGTGCACGCGCACACACACAGATTTATTTTAAGAAATTGGCTGATACAATTGGCAAGTAAAAATCCATAGGGCAAGTCAGCAGCCTGAAAACTTAAGCACGATTTCTGTTTCAGTTTTGAAGGAGAATTCATTCTTTGACATCCTCAGTTTTGGTTTCTCAGGCCTTAAGATTAGATGAGGATGAATCCAATATCACCTGATACAACATGAATGAACATCAAAAATTTTATTCTAAGTGAAATAAGCCACAGGTGAAAGACCACATATTGTATGATTTCATTAATATGGAATGTACAGAATATGGATATGGAAATTGATAGAGACAAAAAAAAAGTAGATCATTGGTTACCCTTGGCCAAGGGTGGGAGCAGTGTTCTACTGCAGATGACATGAGGGATATTTCTGAAGTGAAGGAAATGTTCTGAAATAGAATTGTGGCGAGGGTTGCACAACTCTATAAATTTACTAAAATGTGTTGAATTTTATATTTTAAATGAATGATAATGACATATAAATTATACCACTATAAAATTATTTTAAGTGCCTTAAAAGAAAACATTCTGTTTGCTCATAATTCTACTAGATGGTTTTTTGTTTAGGGTCTCTCAGGTGATTGCTTGATTGTACCATATGACCAAAATGGAATACTCACCTGTCTGGCAGCTGACGCTAGTTGTTGGCTAGGAGCTCACCTGAAGGTGGGAATTTATACAATTGGCTTCTCAAAGAGTGATGGCCAGTTTCTGAGTGGGAATAGCCCAAGAGGCCAAGGCAGAAGCCATCGGACTTCCTGTCGTCTAGTATCTGAAATCACACAGCATCCCTTCCACCTCGCACTGTTGATTACAGTGAATCACAACAAGTATTGCAGGTTCAAGGGGAGGGAAATGAAGCTCACCTCCTAATGTGAGGAATATCAGAGAATTTGTGGCTATGTTTAATCTGCTGTCCAAGCAGCCACTCCTGAATAAATGAGTAGCTTATATTGAAAAAAAAGTTAAACTGAAATTTAAAAAATAAAAGAGCATATATCAAGCACAAGCAGAACAACTTCCTCAAAATCCAAGTTCGGTGGGTCTCTCAGACCTTTGGAAAATCCTCTGATCTATGTCTAAAGGAGTTAACCAGAGTTAGCACCTATTTATGTAGTCATCATGTCCTTTCTTCAAACAGCAATACTCTTGATTTGTTACATGCTCCTATCAAGCTTTTATAACCATGATGAGCTGTTTGGAGAACTGCTGAAAGGAATATATGATAAGGAGAAACTAAACAAAAAAGAAAAACATCTAGATCATTTTCACAAAATTGGTGATGGACAAGATGCAATTATGTATATGAGTTTCTTAAAAAGAAAGCCCTTCAGTTTAAGCAATGTGCACATTTCATAATGGAAAATTTCCACTTGGGAACTACGAGTACATTATTGTTATAGTCAGGCATTGTGGTACTAAAGCTGGGTCTCAAAAGTATCGAGCTCCAAAGTTAAAGGGTTGTCATGGGTTCACACCCCTTATCAGTTGATCATAAAACATTTCCTTAGATGGCAAAAGGAATTAAAGCAAAAATTATGAGCTTCCTAAATACTGTTTTCAACATTAAGTAGTATATTACAGTCTTGGTTAAGATTGAAATTATTGGCACCCTCAATGGAATTTGTTCACATAGCCAGGTAGTACCTCTCTTTGGTTATGAGTATCCTATGAATTGAGATGAAGAAGGGAGAGGAGTTATTTTGTGATGAAGTGAGTGGGCACTCCCATAAAAACAAGATCACAATAAGACAATTTGCTTTAAAAAGAAATAAAAATATAATGATTATTTGATGCTAAGAACCAGGCACTTTGCTACTTAATACATGCATTATACTCTTAAATTTTTGCAACATCTCCATAAGGAAAATACTCTTAAATTACACTTTACAGATAAATCAATAGAGACCTGTGAAGATCAAGTTGCAAAATGTCACCTTATACATATGGAGAAGAGTTGAGATCTGAATCCAGCATATTGAATTTTAGAATCTAACTCTTAACCAAAAAGCCATGTTGCAAATCTTAGACCAACATAGACTCCTCAAACCCTCCTGCATTATTTCCTCACCACGCCCACCCATTTCCTCATTCCTTTCTCTCATCCCTTGAAAAATTTCTTTATAGAACATGATAAAAGTGATTAGAACTAGATTCCATAGGTGAGAAAAAAGGAACCGCTGGAGTATAAGAAGAGCTGTCTTGAGTTACATAGACCAGAAATAGCTCTCTGAAAATTCAAGCTATGTCTAATAATAAAAGCCATCTATAGTAAATTTTTTTTAAAGATTGCTGAGATTAAGGTGGTCATCCTCCTCATTTCTGATTACTTACCTCTATACTGCAATCTGTTTACAAAGCCTTCTAGAGAACAGTCTCTTTAGTATCTTCAAATGTAGAGAACATGTATCTCACAAAGCTAAAATACCATACAACATGCATACTTCCCAGACTAGCCTTAAACTTAATATGATTGTCAATGAACTAATATCTCATGACATTATGTACCATTACAGAATTTGTTAAATCACAATGAATACAATTAAAATAAAAAACTCCCACCATATGAGCCCAAATGTTTAATCTCTGGAAGGGAGACTGACAGGGATTGCATTTTAAGAGAGATTTATTTACTCAGGTCACCTAGGTTTTAAGCAAGAGTGTGTAGAGGGGCTTTTCCCTGGAACAGTGAAGATTAAATAGCTCCTGCTTTTTTATCTGGTATTTAACAGGTGTGGCAGAACATTGTCCACACTGCAGCATTTTTATAGATCTCATCATCCCAGTAGTATAAGCTGTATTTTACTCATTCCCAAGTTTATACACTGCCTAAGATTTACTGTCAACTTGATTTATGAACTTCCTTTTCTACATGCTGATATCATTTGAATGCATGACCCTATTTTCTTTCCATTCAAAGTTTTCCTGAACATAAAAATAAACTGTGTTAGATAAAAATGTATGTGATAGTCTCTTTGAATTGGAAGAGAGGTCAATAGAGTCAGGGCATGAGGATTGCCAAATGAAAAACACTGCAATTCTAAGTGAGAATGGAATTCTACCCAGAACTATAGTCCATATCACTAGCTACTTGTGTTACCTTGGGTAAGTCATTACTTTAGGGGTCTTCAGGTTCCTAATGGCAATATTAGGAAAATAGCTCGTGAACATAGTGAATAATCATGTTAAAGTACGTTGGAAGAAAAAATAACATTATACAAAAATATAGTAAGCTTTGTAATATTTTAGTAACCTTGTCAAACACTACAGATGGAGTTGTCAAACAGGTTTTCTCTTCTTTTTCTCTTACTTTTCCATCCTTCTGCATCCAGGAAGACTGGAGCAACTCTGGAAGAAAGACATGCTTCTTTGCCACACTGTCTGAACCATCTCCCCCATCCTATGAACACTATTCCCCAGCTCCTTTTTGATCTGTGTCCTCATAAGACTTTAGCTCCAAATTTTACAGTTGTACTAGTTTAAAGATTACTGACATTGAAATGCTGTGTGACCTGGAGAATATAATTTGAGCTCTGTGAAACAGGGTTTTCCAAGACCTAACCATTATTATAAAGTCAGTATGTGTTCTTTTAAATGTTTAATTTGTACTTATCTATAGTCAATACAAAGAACTGTTATATATGTTGTAAAAATTGTTTAAATGATATCATATATTTTATATCCTTCTGGAAGTTTTACTACCTAAATTTTCTTTCACCACATCTATATATTGAACTCTAATCCTATAGTTTTAGCTATGATACACAATTGTATGACTATGCTAATTTTCAAAATCCGTTTTCCTTCTAATTGGGATTTTACTATTATATTATAAACAATACTGCAAGAAACTGGATTTCACATGTCTCCTTTTACCTGAATGAGAGATTCTCTGCAAAATTTCAGGGTCAGAGTCAATTTGCAAGGTCAAGTACACTAACTATTGATAAATATTTCTGAAATGTGATATCAACTTCTACTGTCACCAGAAATGTATGAGTATCTCTGTTTCCCATGTCTACCCCAAACTTGGTAACTTTGTAACTTTCTTCTATCTTTTACCCCCATTGTAAAATATATGCTATACAGAATAGAGTGCATAAAATATATATGCAATTTGAGTAATAAGAAATAAATATTTATGTGCCCATGACACAAATTAATAATTAGAATTTTCACATTTTTCTCTCTGCTATACTATTCTGCAATTTAGAACAATCATTCTAATGCCTTTTATATTGTTTTGCTACATATTTACATGTAAACAGACAATTTGTTTTTTAATTATGTTGTTTTTGAACTGCATATAAATGACACATAACAATTGGCATTTTTTATATCTAGCTTCTTTGGAAATTCATTCATGTTTTGAGTATAACTATTTTACTACTCTATAGTATTTCATTTAACAAATATAAACAATGGTCAACCACTGTACCACTAATCTATAGTGGCTTAGGTATCATTTTTTATATTCATATCTTTCTCTCATTTTTTTTTCTGTTATTTGTGATTGTCATAACGATCCTGAAAAGTTCTTTATGTTGTGGAAGATAGCCTCCAAAATATAGCCACAATGTTGTCCTTACATGTTTTCAAATATTGCTGCTTCATCAAGAGATGGAGTCTGTTTTCCCTCTAGAATATGGACTGGCTTTGTGACTTGCTTTGATCAATAACTCGCCATGGATATAATACTGTGCTAATCTCAGGTCTAGGTTTCGTGAGGCCTGGCAGCTTCCACTTTCCCTCTGGACTTATATAACTCTTATTCTTGAAAGACAGTTTGGCTGGGTATAAAAATCTAAGTTAAATTTATTTTCTTTCAGGGCTTTGAAGATAACATTCTACTTTCTTTGGACTTTATTGTCGCTATGGAAAATAAGCTGTCCCTCTCACTTCTACTCTTTGAAGGCAATCCTTTTCCTACCCCTGAATGAAATTTTACTATGCTATGTATAAGCAAGGATTTTTTAATTTATTTAAGTTTATGTGTTTATCACATATGCATATATGAATATATATGTATGGGATATGTTTGATTTCTTTAATCTGTGAATTATTTCTCTCATCATTTGTGAAAAATTCTTAGCCATTATTTCTGAAAATAAATCACATTCCTTATTTCCTCTCTGCTCTCCTTCTTGAACAGCAATTAAATATATTTTACAAATGTTCTCCTTATGCTTTATATCTCATGATTTTTCACTATTTCTTAAATCTTTTTGTCTCTGCATGTTACATTTAAATGATATCTTATTACATATCTTTAAATTCATTAATTCTACCTTTCACTGTGATTAATATTAATCCCATCTGTTAAGTTGTTAGTTTTAGTTATTATAGTTTCATATCTGGAAAATCTATTTGGTCACTTTTCAAAACTGCTAAGTCACTTTATAGTTCCTTGTTAAACACAGATAGTTTTCAGTGTTGCCTTAGAGGGATATTTTTAGACATAGTAAGCATAGCTGTTTTAAAATTTGTATTTAATATTTCTAATATTTGACATCTTTACAGGTCCATTTAGGTTCTCTTAAGTCATGTTTTCTTTCCCTAATAATTCATTGCCACAGTTTCAGATTTCCTTGTATAATTATTATTTATTGATTATGTATTCTCATTGTCTTTGAAAATTACTTATGATGTCTCCATGAGACTTACAATGAAAGTGAATCCCTTCTTCCATATATGACTTGCATTTCCTTGAGTCAGACATTTAGGGACTTTACCAGCCAGGGATCAGTTTCACATTTCATAGTTGGAATTTTTGGGGGCCATTCTGGTAATGCAAATTTGAACCAAAATGCACACAAAGTCTAGAAAACATTATTATTTCCTACTACTATGTTCAATGCAAAAGCAACATTTCTTGTAACCACTGGGGTTGGAAGTTATGTTTAATTCATCTTTTCCCTAAATTTGTAGCTACATGGGTATCAGCTTTATATTACAAGAATTTTTTACAAGTTCTAGACTAACATTTATTTCTCACCTACAAGGTCCAACAGAAATGAAGTCTATCTTTTCCAAAATTATCAAATGATTTTAAGGGTGAGGTGGCTTGAGTGACCTCTTTACTTCTCTAAACTTCCTAGCTTTCAATCTGGTAATTTCTTAGTTCATAAATTTTAAGATTTTAAAAATATTTTTATCTGCAATTTCAATTATCTTAAGTGGCTGGGTTGGTCCAAATAATCTCATCTGCAATGTTCTAGGAAATTATTCAATTTTTAAAATTTTATTTACTATACTTTTCACTTCCGTTTGTTCAATTTTATACTTTAAACTCTTCAGAAAATGTTTTGGTCTCTTCTTTATATTTTATTTTCAAATTATTTATTTAATAAGATAAAATTATTTTGTATTCTATATGTTGTTATTTAAATATCTGAAATATTTGCAGATTTCAAAGCCAAGACTGTTGATCTCATTGACTCTCATGAAATCTTATTTCCATGTATAGTTAATAATTTTTCCAATGGAAGGTAATTTCCTTAGAATTGTATTAGCAGAAGTTATTTGAGGATTAATTTTAATTATATTTTACTGGAGAGGCTCTGTGTTTCCTTGTCCTGGGAAGCATCACTTTGGGATGCTTCCAACACAGAATGACTAAATATCCTGTCCCCCATACACATGTCACAGTAAAATCCAGTCCTAAGCCCGCCAGAAATTGGTGCATCTTTCAAGGCCAAAGCCAACTCCAACACTACTTTATCTTTAAAGAACTGAAGCTTCTCTTCTTATCTGCTATTATTTCCTACTTTCTTCTCCTTCATTTGAGCTATTTAAAAAGCTGTTTCATGCATTTTATGTTTAATTTCATATGTGCTATGCAAAAAGGTATTTCTCTTCAAATCAGTGAGATATATTCTGGAAAATGGAATTCATCGTACACTTTAAAACCTTCCTATCTAATTCCTTCTTTCACTCTGCTTGCTCCTTCTCAAGACTCATTTTTATAATCCATTCATTATGCTTCCATAGATGTCATAATCAAATGTTTCTTTGATAAACTACATTATTGCTGAATGGCAAATTTTAAAATGTGTTAATTCTTTTTACAAACGAATGATAGTTTATCAGAAAAAAAATTAGTATATGAAAAACACATTAACCAGATTTAGTTTTTAACTTTACATACTTTGTTCAGTTGTTAAACTAGAAATTAAATCTATTGTTTCATGAGTTATGAAACATCTATTATTTTGTTTTTGAGTTATACAACTTCCATTGTTTTGTTAATATGAATTCACATATGACCTTAAATTTAGCTTATGAAATTTATAAGTATACATTTAGCTTTCTTAACTTATTATAATCTTACTAGTCTTCTCTTTATTAATATAATTATTAGACAGTATTTATTTTTAAGCAAGAGATGTTCCCATAATCTAAATGGGTTTTGGGGGAATGAACAATTGAAGCCTCAGTATGATCTGTTAATTTATCACTGTTAATCTTGAGTCAAAACAAAGTTTACTATTAAAACAGCTTTCAAATATTAATAAATATGTAATTTATGCTCAATCAAGTCTATGCATTGCCGCTATTATTTTGCTAAAACCTAAAGATGCATGGAGATTTTCCAATAAGGCATCTTTCCAAACATCAGACATTTCAAAATTCTAAAAGGGTGGTGGGTTTTTGAAATGTGAGAGCAATATAAAATGACACATCCTTTCAGCCAGAACCTAAAGGATCCATGATCAATACCTTTACCTTAGTAGCAAGTGAGGAACAACAGAATGCCCACGTTGGAAAACTGGGCAAATTGTGTAATATAGAAAATACTATTGAGTCATCACAGAGACTACTGAGGTAATTATTCCCAGAACATTGTTAGAATATTAAGCAAGAGATGTGGAAATTACTGCCACAGATATCTTTTCTAAGGCTATTCAAGCTCCCAAATTCAGAATATCTTCATTCATCACTCACAAACTATATTTATTCAAACTCAAAAACTTTTCAAGTAGCTAGAGGTTAAGAATAAAATGTCTCAATATAATTATCTGAAAAGGAAAAATTAAGTGAAATTTTGTTATAGTAGAAACTTCTACATAAAAATTAGATGAGCCAGGATGACTTTAGTTAATTATTATGTTTCCCCACTCTTACGTGGTCTCTTGCTAGCCATTTTTTAAAAAAGAAAGAAAAAGAAACCAAAAAAACCCAAAACATGACTCTTTTTGGAACCCAGTGATCACGTGAGCATGGATTTAGTGTTGAACAGAAAATTTCAAGTTCTTACTATTTTCATTGGTGGGGACACATCTTTATGACAGCATAATAGGAATTTGCTCAAAATCTGGTTTGCTGTTTCATTAAAACTTAATCTTTACGACAAATGTGTTTGTCTTTCTGTAATCCAAAAACATAAATAAATAAATACAAGCTTCTATACTATCATTTCTCCTTCAAAAGCAAAGAGAGAGAGAGTGAGAGAGAGAGAGCAAGAGCACACGTTCAGGCTTATAAAAACAAGACTATTTTAAGACAGCAGTACTTGACGTTCCCTGCTTGAGAATTTCCTGTTGAGAGAGTTGAAAAAGTGGGCTTGAGACAGCTTTCCTGTAATTAATTTTGTGTGTGAATTTAATACTGATGCAAGGGTGTTACTTATTTGACAACCCCAAGGTTTAATGTCTAACCATCCAACAGGAAAGGAAGAACACGACTTCCCAGAATTCCTCATTAATTAGCTTCAATCCTCACTCTATGGTACTCATCCACTCATCTAAAACTGCTAATTGTTATCAATTGAATGATTTTCAGAATGCAACCAATACCTAGGATGAATATAACTCATTTTACATTGCTTGTTGAACATCTCGGTAACAAGAAATGTTCGTATTTATGACTCTGGGCCACATATGAACTTCGAGTTGAACAGAGGAGTAGCATTATGTAGTACAAAGAGCATTGAACTAGAAATAGCAATGACTAGATTCTTGTTCTACCTGATCATGGATAAATTAAGTAACCTGAGGGCTATGAGGCTTAATTTTCTTCAATGGCAAAATATGAATGAAGTCAAACTCTTTTCTAATGCTAAAAAAGGAAAGAAAAGAAAAGAAAAGAAAAAAGAAATTATGATTCCCTGGGCTGCAGTCAAACTCTATAATTCCATTGGGTGAAGTGATATTGAAAGCTATGTATTTTGGACTATCAGAACTATTGCATTAAACATTTCTTCACTTTAGTCTTTAAGAGTTGAGAAGAAAATAAGAATTTTGAAATACCTCTGTTTTATTTTCTCCTTCATTTCAATGCTTGGCATTTATGGTGAAACTGAGAGATATTTGAGAATATCAGAGGTTTTGGATGAGTGAATATTGAGTGACTGAAGCTCTCAGGAAAGAATTTAAAAGATCTCAAAGGCATGCAGCCATGTTATATAAACATCTTTTGAACTGTACTGTCCTATCCACCTCACTGGCACCATAACTGTAGTTAGTGAAATTTTATCCAAAAATTGGAAATGTGTTCCCAGTTCGTTTGTCTGCTCTTCTGTTCTTTCTCAAAAACCTTAAGTAAAAACCAAAGTAATGCAGACAAATGCATTTGGTGTTAAGAGAATCCTAACTAGACAAAGACCATTTTAATTTCAGCCAACTTTGTCAAAACTGCCACTCTTGCCTCAAAGTCATCATAGAGAAAATAGCACAGTTACATTAATTTTTCTAGATGATCATCCTTTTGAATTCCAAGAAAATTTATTCTTCCTTCATTTTATCCTTCCTTTTTAAAGAAGGGGCATAGTTACATCTCTTTCTAAATTCTGAAATCCAAAAGACTATTTCTATGCCAACCTATTATAGTTGTCATGAAAATGCATTTTACTTATCTTTTATGCATGCCTCCCCTGACCCACCAACTAAAATAAAGTTTGTATTTATTTTTCTGGAAATATCCAAAGTGTCCCTAGCTAAGCTTCAAATCTATTTTTCTATATGCTATGGCTTTAAATTTTGCTGTCTGTACTTGGCAAAAGGAGATAACTGAGTAAGCTCAACAATAACTGAACTTGGAGAAAATGCAAGGGCAACCGACTGTCTAAAAGTCAAATTATGATTTTCATTTGATGAATTGTAAAACCCTTGATGGTGCTAGTGAGGCTTCTTATACTTACATTTTTTATATTTTGAAATAATTTCTCTGAATTATTTGTTTTATCCTGGCCTTAAACCAGAAAAAAAGAATCACTTCTATTTGCATGCTAATATACAGAATTTAAGAGCTCATCCTTTCATTATAAATATTTCTGAAAAATTATTGTTTTATACTTGTTTCAATGACACAATGGCCCTTAAGTGAAGTAAGCAAATCTGTTATCTATATTTAATATAGATATGATATTGATATGAATATTCATGATTAAATTTATCTGTCAAAAAAAAGCCTTGAAAAGTCATCTTCCACATTTGTCATCTTTACTACACAAATATTTAAACTAATTCAAAAAGGTATTTTAAAATCATCTTTCCTTCAAAGGATTCAGCCACTTCCTTCTTTGAGCAGTAGTCCAATTTCTCCCTCAAATAATCTTCCATATGTCTAATTTAAATCCTTTCCTGAAATTTTTATACTGATTTTTTCTTATGTAAAAGAGGTAGTCAAAGTTTTAAATCCATTCTTATGCCTTTTAAAGTCAACATAGCCATATGTGTGTATGTGGGTATGAACCCACTGTTTATTTAGACTCCCAGTTACTATTAAGAAAATCATAAGCCCATATCACAAAAATAGTATTTTAGAAAAAAACAAACACACCAACAATGATGTATAATCACAGTGTTTGACTTCTCTTTTCACCTCTACCACATATCAGGGGTGTTATTTCAAGGAAGTCACCCAATCCCTCTGACTTCAGTTTCTTCATCTGTGGAATGAGGAATTTGTTTCTCTTCCTACTTTCTTATTGTCCTCAAGAAAACAAAACTTGTCAGGCTCATTCACTGCCATACCCCTTTGTCTAGAAGAATACCAGGCAGTACTATTGCTTGGGCTATCTAATGAGAACTGTACTTCTTAATTTTATGCCAGGACAGTTTTGTTACAATTACTTTTCTTGGAATACAGCAAATAAATACTGCAAGTTTGTGATTAATTCCATTTTCCTATGAAATGTAGCTGATTTAGGCAATTATGGTAGATTTTGAAGAAGAAAATAATGTTCTTCAAGAAATTTCAGAATTTAGCCTCTAAACTGGAAACTTGGGGAAAACTCATTATGTAACTTTTTTTTAAAGTAATAGCATTATACTCTGAACCTAGAGTTTTTTCATGCTACCATGAAGAATAAAATTTAGACTTACTTTCTCTTAAGGGACCACACATAAATTGCTTTGCTTTCAGATATTTATTTGTCTACTATCTAATGGTAATGAAAGATGGATAAATAAATAAAGCAAATCAAGGAATTACATGGTAAACTGTGGAAGAAGAAGCCACCGAGTCAATGCTACAGAAGTTATAGGAGTTGAAGTGGAAGACAGTAAACATTTAGATAGCTTTGCAAATACAGATTTCAGTAGAGATGATGGGAAAGCATGCCATTGGAAAGGCATGAGCTTATGTAAAAGTCACTGTAGGAAATTTTATATATTGGCAAAGAACTATAAGGGAATAGGAAAAAAAGAAAATAGTTCATGTGCTAGAGTAGTGAAATAACAACACTTTTACTTTCTTCTGTATTTTTCTTCACTGCTACCTTTATACAGTAAATTAACAGAAAGATAGAATATCTCTTTAAATATACTTAAGCCATTTTCCTGAAAACATAAAAGTTTATACATTATTTCCATTTTTTACTCTAAAAAATTTGGGAGGGGGTTGCTATTATTAGCTGCATTTAATAAATAAATGAAATTTAAGATTCTTAGTCTTAAGAGTGAATATATGGAAGGTTGATTGGACTCATGCTATTCAACAGCTGATTGTTTTTTCCTCTAGGGCTTCACACTAAAGGTTTTGCCTTTTGGAATAAAACACTGATCCCTAAGATTTTAGTTTTTCAACAATGGTCATTAGGAAGTCGTTTCTCACTATGTAACATTAAAATATTGTTTCCATCCTTGTATGCTCCTCCTTCTTGGTATGTAGGCAAGATCTGGGTGCTTGTGAAACCAGAAAAAAGAAAAACAATCGTCTGAAGGAATGAGAAAATAGTAAATTGCTTCACTGTAGCTGAGCCAACTTCCATGTGCAAAAGGCACATGGTCAGGGATAGAAAAATGTCAGAGATTATTGACAACTGCACCAAGCTCATTGCTGACTTCACTGCACTGACCTTAGTCTGCACTAGAACAACCAATCCTCCCATGAAGGAGCTTCAACATAAATACTGTAAGAAAGTGTACTCAAATGTGCTTTGAATTCAAATATGCTATTACGAGTATCTAAACATATGACTAAGCTGATGAGCCATTTCCAATCTGAAGTAATACTGGGACCCGACCTGTCTCTGGTATTTAAAGCATGCATCTTGAAACTCGAGAAACAAAAGCTAGTGCACTGTTCCAAATGCCCTCTCCCACGCTCTGCCCTTCAACATAAGCCTTCAAGTTTGGTGATAGAGGAAAATAGCTCTATCTTGTACACACATACTTGTACCCATCCCAGCCCCATTTTATAGTCTAGAACAGGGTTCTCTGCATGTGACAGTGTCTATGAGCCTGTGAATTGAGACTCAGGCAAAAGTCATAGACATTCTCACCATTACCACACTATCTCCAAAATGGTTATCCATACCAAATTTTTTGTTCAAGGGATACTGTGTCCCAAAGAGTTAAAAGAACTGCTGTCCTAACCTGTCTAGAATTACTTGTGTACTGCCTCAGTCTACAGAAACATCTATTAATAACAGAAGTAAATCTATGCAGACCTCTTCTCCAACCCCATTAAAATTGAACTGGATTCCCAGTGCATCTGAAATGTGGCACCTTGGCCTCAGCTGATGATTGAATTTGCCCCTTTCTTGCTCTGGATGTCTGCTAGCACCTGTATCTGATTCCAGAGGTCAAACTCAAAACTTTGTACTCCATCCCAGTTCAGATCCCACTTGATAGCAGCACCCAGCTTCCAACAATTCTCTTGTGATTATTGATCTCTTAGTTTACAGGTCCATTCAGATTGCCTATAGACAGAGCACAACCTGTTTGCAGAACTGCACTGGAAATCATTGATTGACTTATACTTTTTTTTTTTTCTTTTTGCAAAACCAGTTTGGCCGCTACTTCTACTCTGGTGGAAAAAAATAGCTAACACAAAAATCATTCATAGTTTTTACTGAAACCCTGGATCTATCTTGTAAATCTCTTATTATTTAAAAAATAATTGAATAATAAAAGCTTAGGGCGATTCTCTCTGATATTTTTCAGCCTTTTGTTCTCAAAATCCTAAAAGAGCTTTACACAGTAACTTTTTCTGAAAAGCCACAGACTAGAGGGAAAGTTCAACTCTGTTACCCATTGGTCTTAATTTTTCTTGCCACCATGGACGAAAATTTAAAGGCACCTTCATTATTAGTCTGGAGGAAGAAGAGTTTCAATCTAGTCAATGTCAAGGGACTAGTGTTCTGGAAAATGTACCTAAGAAACTTTCTCACTGCCGTGAGCTAAGCTAACTTGATACGCTGTAGGAAAGGACAGCATATTACTCTGGGTAAATGAGAAGCACACAGAAAATAAAATTGTTAGGTTTTGCTTGGAATTGAAAAGTGTTAAAGGTTGAAGGCTTTAATGTAGGGAGTTTATCAACGGCCACAGAATCAGTGGTTTTATCACACCAGCAGTGAGGTCTGCAAAAAGTACTTCCTGCTGATGAAATTATATAGCTAGAGATTTTGGGTCCAGATTTTATGCTCAGGAAACCCTTGAAAACTTGTTTGCTGCTGTCATGCTGAGGAATTAATATATTAGACATTAACCACTAAAATTTATGAGGTGTCTCCCCCCAAATACAGCATTTACTGAGAGAGCAGAGTGTCCCTGAATTTCATAATCAAATATGGAACACTTTATTTTATATAAAGGCCGTTTGCAGCATCTTCTGAAGCTTTTAGATGAAGGAGACACCTACTTAGAGTGTGAATTATGCTTTTAAATTAAACTTGAGTTACTACCTGGAAAAGAAAGAGAATGAGTAACTACAGGTAAAACTCAAATCGAATGAAATCATTTATATTATATGTTTGTTTTTGGTTAATATAATTAGAATCATGTAGACTTCCATAATGATACACTGTTCATATAATTTTGTTCATGTTAAAAAATATTTTAAAAGGAACAAATGACAAATAATTTAGATTTAAATTATATCCCTTCAGGGAGTTAATTTGATTTTTATTTTTTTGTCTATCACTGTAAAACATTTATTACACAGTTATCAAATATTTGTTGCACAATTGTTATATATGAAAATTGGGAGGAAATAGGGAGAGGTTGGTAAAAGGGTTCAAACTTTCTGTTGTAAGATGAATAAGATTTTAGGAGCTAATATATAATATGGTGACTATAGTTGATAACACTAAAAAAGAAAGAAAATTATATAGGTGGACAAAAAATATAAAGATCAGAATTGCTTTAAAGGATGCATTAAACTCAGTAGAGTCTGTTCTTGCAGCTACTGGACATTTATGGTATATATAAATATTTAAGAAATCATGGGGTTGAGCACATTTTTTATAATTCAGTTACCATCAGAACAGTCTTCAGCCCTCAGAAATATCAGAACATTCTAAAGGAGACACAGAAATAACACAATAATCATAATATTGTGTGATATATTTATATTACAGGTATACCTACAATATTAAGGAAGTTCAGAGGAAACGTTTAGAAGAGGACACGACGCAGTCAAAGAACTTCCAAAAGTAGGTGATTCTTGAAATAGATCTTAAAGGAATCACAATGAGAAAAAATTTTATCCTGGAAAAGAAAACAGCACAAAGAACATGGCATTCAAAATGATAAAAAGAAGGGCTTAACTACATAGTTTGTGGGATGTAATGAGAGCTTAGTTAGAAAGGTATGCTGAAACCAGAAGATTAAGGTCTCCTTCTAAGCTTAAACTTTATGCTAAAATCAGTTAGAAACAAATAAAGGACTTAAAACAAAGGCACAAATGTTTATTAGTTGAGAACCATATGATTTCACTCATATGTGAGCTATAAAATTGAAACTCATGGACACAGACAGCAACGTGGCGGTTGCCAGAGGAAAGCGGGTAGCAAGGTGAAGGGGGCCTAAAAATGGTGACAGCAGATGGTTTGACTTTAGACGGTGGGCACACAGTGCCGTATACAGACCTAGTATCATAGAAGTGTGCACTTGAACCTTATATGTTCCTATTAACCAATGTCACTGCAATAAATTTAATAAAAATTTCTAAAAAATAATAAATAAAAAATTTGGCTTAAAAAAATAAGGAGGATAAATTGAAGAGAAACCAACCTGAGGCAAGGAAACTAGACAGTATAAGTCATTCTGTGATGTGATCTTCAGAAGAATTTTAATTACTCATTTTTCGTGGTATATAACACCTACATGAAAGACCAGCAAATCCATGAACCAGAACCTAGCATAGGCTTTCTATTAGCTTAAGTCATATTGGTATGGATAGACTATGTCTGCAACTACCCCAGGGACTTGGTGATGCTCACATCTCTAACAGTGAAATATATTCATTTAAAATACATTTTGGGAAATTTAAGTAAGCATCACTTCTCTCTAGGGACTAAGAATTAAAAAGATACTTCATTAAAATATTCCTTTTGTCAAGGTTCTTTTGCAAATTTTTCTCCCTTGTTAGGAAATAACCATTGTTCTACCTTCAGATGCTCTACAAATGTCAAATTATTTATTTAAAAGTGTCTTACGATTATTTAAGGTAGTTAGAGTAATTCCTCACAGAACTGCAGTCGGGGACATCTCTAATGTCATTCTACATAGAACGATTTATTTAACTTTATACTGCAGAGTCAGACAAACGAGTTAAAGCTTGTTTTTCTATGCATTAGCTATATAGCCTCAGGCAAATTATTTAAGATCTCAGTGCCTTAGTTTTCTTATCACTGAAATAAATATAACAAAAGCCTAATAGAGTTTGTGTAAGGATTCAATGAGATAATCTATGTAAGATACTTAGCACACTACCTGTCACTTAGTGAGTGCTCAATAAGTAAATCTTAGCTTTATTCGCTTTGGAGGATAGGATTTTGGTTGGAAAAAAATCATTAAAAATGAAAAAGAATGTAAAAAGCACCTGTATTTCCACAGCAAGGAATAGATTAAGCATCAATGCCCACTGAACAATGGCAGACTGGAGAAAAATTAGAAAATTTACCTAAGACCAGCTTCACACATTTAACCTTTGAAAAAATGATTCCATTGGAGGAAGAAAAAAACAGTCAAACCCTTAGAAATATAAATAATCTGAATCTATGTTTTTTATGAAATATATAGGGTCCTGCAGAAATAATACTTGCTTGAGTGCAGTTGTTAGGGTAATACTATGGGTGTCATAATTTATAGTTTTAATTTGAACACTTCACCTAAAATGTCATCTGGTATGCTTGAGTGTGATATTGTTATGCTACTGAATTACATGCTTATGATTTTGTAATAAAAGTTTTTGTAATAAAAAAGGGACATTAATTTTGCCAGACCCTAAAAAAAAACAACTTTTAATAAAGAAATATAAACATCTTCAATATCTCTAATAGGTAGTTAAATAATACAATTCAATCTAAGAAAGACAAATAAAAATAAAGAAAAATAGAAATAACTGTCCAGTTTTAAGGTTGAGATCCTTGACAGAAATCATTTGAAGAATATGCACTCAATTATTTCCTAAAACATTAGTATATATGAAATATATATCATATGACATTTTCATTAATATTTAACAAAAGTTTATAAACCATGAATTCATAATAGAATGAATGCAAAATAACTTATATTTTTACCATTTAAATGTGAGGAATTACTTTAAAAATGCAACTATACAGAAATGTATTTACTTTCTGTTTAATTATGGAAATACGTAAGCAATGTAGAACATATATAATAAACATGAACTTCTTTATATAAAAAAGATTATAGTTTAAAAGATTGTCTTTCTAGTTTCTTTGTTTTTTCCCCTAAATTACTATTATTGCATCACATATAATACATAGAATTGATTTTTATACCTGTGATCTTTTCATAAGCAAGACATTCAAATAGGTAAGAGTTGCCTTCTCAAAAAACAAAGGACAAGAGATCTAACAAAGTCATAGAGTTCAAAGCAACCTTCCCGACATGAATTTTAATATATTAGGAGACTGTATTTTAATAAATGTACAGAACACTTTCCTGTGGAAGCAGATTTATTTGTGCACCTGCATAGAATTATTTATTTATAATAGTTTACAGCACATTTGCTGAAATCTACCTTGTACTAATGTGATTCCAGTTTATATTTATATTCAAGTTTTCAAAGTAATATTCAAACAGGATTTTTATCCCTGTGCCACATACTAAAGGACACCTACACAGGAAAATAAACATGTCATTTTCCCTAAGTTGCATACTACACCAAACTCCCCAGAGAACATAGTAATGCTAACTCCTCTTCTACCCAGTAGTGTGAACACAACTGTTTTTCTATATCTGAGACCATCTAAAAAGCAAATTGATACACTTTTTTAATAGGCAGGGATCCACAATTATTCAGAAGTTGCCATTCTCCACTTTTTTACTCTCACTTTAAATTATAGGTGTTGTCATACGGTCTCTTAGGTCTCTGCTAAATATTGAGGATGCCTTTTTTTTTGGTAATGTCTAAGCTCTTTGCTTGTTGCAGAAAGCACATCATCTTGGAAATAAAAACTCACTTGAGCAAAGAAGTTCTTAGTAATCAATTCTATCAGGAGTTAGGCGAGGAACAAGAACCCAGCTACCCAGCGACTGCTGAAGCATAAACAGGCCTGGGATATTTTCCAAGCCCAAATACCTGGGAAATGGCCTGCTTCTGTTGGAGTGATTGACATTTCAAGGACAGCAGAAGGGTTAGAAACATTTCCATTTTCAAAATGTGGAAATCAACTCCTCATTTATTTACAGTTAGTAGAGAAGTGAAATTTAGTATTCTTCCTTTATGTAGTCACTCTCCCTATATACTGATGAAGACATAAGCTATATAAAAATCAAGTTTCGTTCATAATAGCTTTAACAGCTGGGCCGTGAACTGATCAGATAGCAAAAGTGTTAAATATCCATCACCGATTTCATTAACAATCCAGCAAGACAGGATTTAATTTTTATTTCACCTTATAATATAGAAAAATGCAGAAAATTCCACAGCAAATATGAAATACTATTTTGCCAATGTTAGGTATTAAGTTAATATTTTAGAAGGAATTTCCACTAAGTGATTATGGTAGAAGGTTGGTGGGGAAAGGAATACTTCTGTTAGGCAAAGTGCTTGTTGCTGTCTCATCTGTTTGTTGTGCATTGTGGGCTCCTGTTCCTTTGCTATTCATCCAACAGAGTGGAATATATAATCCAACCAGCTGGAATACAGTGGATACATGCAATAGTCGCAAATTCTCTTCCTTTGAACAGACATAGTACCTCTTAAAAACTCAGATTATGAGAAATACTGAATATGTTAAGACCAACAGAAAGAATTTTATAGATAAAAGAAGACCTACTTTCCATGGTATATTTCCTTTTTTGCAACACAAAAAACTGGAAAAGGTGAACACAGCTCTTATTCATAAATATTAATCATTATGTTTTCCTATGACTTATACTTGCTTGTAAAATAGACATGCTACTGACTATAAAATCTTATAGCCTCTTAAGATCTATAATTTTCAAAAAGTACAAGTGAGAAATATGTTAAAAAGAAATCACTGTGCAGTGACTGAAAATTTTTTTTTCTCCTGGAAACAGCTGATTTTAAAGCTACTTAGTTTCCTCTGCTGGAGTCGATGAGGTCACTACCACCTCGACTAGCAACGGAAGTTAAAGTCCTTTCAATCGCTTTGTTGCTTTGGATGTTATCCAGTGGAGCAAGAAGAACATTAAATTTGATTTCTGAGAGATAAGCAAAGAAAGAAAAACTTTGTAAATACTCTGATTTAAAAACACATTTCTTTACAGACACTTGTCAGATATTTGGGGTCAAAATAAATGCTTAATTAGCACATTTGATATTTTAAGGATAAATACTACACACTCTGCAATTTCTAAGCTTGAACCAAGTTATATCTCTTTTTATGTGATACATTTGTATTTTGCAATATCTAATTTCCTATTTATAATAAATAAGAGACTTATTTACACTCTTGGATTTAGCTCTAAGCATATATTTAGGTCAAGCTCTAAGAAAACAAAGACAAATTTTTTTCCTTAAGGTGTGCTATATTTTTCAAATAAAAACACTTATAATGAATTTGTGGCTCTTTGTAGCAACATCATGGAAAATGTAGTTTAATTTAGAAATGTAGTATAATACTAAAAGACCCAGGTATGAAACAAAAAACTCCAATTACCTAAATTATTTGTTAATGTATATCAACATTTATATCTGAAATAGCTGCAATATATGTTTTATGCTGTTGGGTATGTTTGTTTGTTTGTTTGTTTACATACCTGTTACAAAGTAAGTGGAGTTTACTGAGAAGTAAAAAAAGATACACACACACACACACACACAATTGTAAATTTGCTTACTTGTCAACATCATGTTTATCAACCCATGCTACTAGCAGTATGAGAATGTAGTAGCAAAGTTCAGCTGGCTGAGAATATTGAATACCAGTTTTTTACTTGTCCACAACACAATTTCATTTCAATTTACTTATTTTAATTCTGAAATTATAAGGCTGTACTAATTGGCAATGTTAGTATAAAGTTTCAGGAAAAATGAAGATCAGTTATTGTATTATAAATGCAAGGAAATTTAATGAAATAAGACAAAATATTTTTAATAAAAACTCTATGAAAATGAAACTATGTAAGAAAAAAGTATCTGCAGAAGTTTGACTTTAACTGTTAGCTCTCCCTGTGTCTGTTAATACTGAAATAATAGCATCAGTACCATTAATTGTTAAATAGTGAGCCCTGGCTATTGGCCAGGCACTGAACTAGATGATTTAAATTTACGTCCTACTTCAAAGGTAAAGCACTGCCTTTCACACACACATAATTTTGTTTAAACGTTTTTTGAGTAAGGAGAAACAGCCACAAGGCTGGTCCAAGCTTACTCACATTGCTGAGAAAAATCTACCCGATAGAATGAGCTTGAAATGTAAGACATCACTTGATTGAAGCAGTTAGTTGGTTCACATTTTTACTGTAATAACCAGGTGGATATGCTGACTTTAGCCTCTTAGAAGTCTTTCTTCAATTTGGGACTCTTCTATTTGCATGTTGGTTTATCGGCTCCTATAAGTCAGCTTTATAATAAACTGCTATCATTACTGAAATAGGTTTGGCTTTTTGGTTGGTTGGTTTGTTTCTTTGTTGAGTCAATGTTAGGATATACAATTATGTGATAGCATTAGAAATAGAAGTACATCCAGAATGAGTTTAGTTTGACACTTACATACTAAATTCTTGAAATTACTAATTTTTAATTTAACTTAATTATGAAACTGTGGAAATAATGAAAAATTCACATTTTGTCCTATGCAAATATGCAAAGGACAGCATCAACCTACAATACAGTTTTTTTTTAAGTTATGCATGTAAATTTGAATGTATGCAAATTACAGATTGTGTTTCATGATTTATCAGAGCCTTGGATCACTTACATCAAAATCTCTTCTCTCTTCTTATTACTGGAGATTGGCTTACCAGCAAACTGAAGTAAGAAAGCCAGTCTTACGGGTTCATAGTTTCATTAAAGTGAGTGTTCTATGCTGTTTCTTGCCATGTGATCACAGCTTTTTATTTTCTTTTTAACCACTGTACAAATTTAACAGTTGTGATGTTTCCTTCAGAAATTTTATTTTCCTAAATTAATATTTTTGGAGATTATTTTTTTAAAAAGCAAAGCAGTGTTCCCAGTTGAATTACTTATATGAATTGTACCTTCAGCATAAATTTCATAAGAATTTACACTGCAGGAACAAGCACTATTTTGTTAACACTTTGGATTTTAGCAAAATCCTTGAGGTATGATTTATATAAGATGAAATGACCCCAGTGACATAAGGTGTTACATTCACTGAAATAAATAAAAATCAATAAACATTTTAATGCATATTTTATGTATTTTTGTGATCTGTTAAAAGTACATGAAATTTTTGTGCTGGAATTAATATATAATTTAAATTTATTAAGCATTACCTTGTATAACAAATCACATCTGATTTATGAGCTAATAGGTTCATTTTATCTAAAACAAATTTGAAAAGTTTTGTTTTATAATTATCACTTTCATTTAAGTAGATAACAGGTCTATATGGCTACATTTGAAAATGAGAGTCCTGATTGGTGTGGCTCAGTGGATTGAGCACCAGCCTGCGACCCAGAGTCACTGTGGTTCGCTTCCCAGTCAGGGCACGTGTCTGGGTTTGCAGGCCAAGTCCCCAGTGCGGGGCATGTGAGAGGCAACCACGCATGGATATTTCTCTCCCTTTCTCCTTCCCTTTCCATCTCTTTAAAAATAAATAAACAAAATCTTTTTAAAAAAGTGAGAAAATTCAAAATATGTTTCCATCCTTCAAAAGAAAGGGGAAAGGTCAAGTCAAGGAACATGTATAAAGGACCCACGGACAAAGACAAGGGAGGGGGAGGATTGAACATGGGAGGTGGGAGGTGGGGAGTGGGTAGAGCAGAGGAGAGTAATGGGGGAAATACGGAACAACTGTAATTGAACAATTAAAAAATGTAATAATTCTAGTCTCAGAGGAATAAGAGCCATGGAAGGGAAGTTGGTCCACTTGGGGGCTAGTCATCCATAAACTACTGGTTGACAGAATCTCTCCCTTTATCATTACGACCCACCTTATTTAGCCTAATACCTGGCATAGAGGAGAAACCCAATATTTGGCGATGAATAAATAATTAATTAAATATATGAAAAGGAAAAAAAAAAGAGAGAAATCTCACTAGACCTGAAGGACTACTTCTTTTACTGACTCAATACACTCTGCCTCATTTATTTTCACGTTTAAAATAATTAATGGTACATTTCTCCCAGCACATATACACAGTGCCACAAGAATAATTAATAAACAATGAACACATGTAATACTAGACTTACAATACCTTACTCTGCCTTTGAAAAATCAGTTATGAGCAGGAAGACATGTCTGAGTTTAGGCATTAAGTAATAGTGTGATCTTGGTTATGTCATTTTTTTCTCCACTGGACCAAATTTCATCCCATTATGAATGATCACACTGAATGGGAATTTCAGTGTCAGATTGGTGGCTGGTGAACTGACCTAGCCAACAATGGTGTTTCATTTAGATGAATTTATAAAGCGTTCCCTGAGCCTGAACTCCCATTGAGCCATTCCTATTGTCTCACTTTTAGCCACCACACATGTAAGTTTCAGCTTAGTCTGGTATTGGGCTTACCATCCTGGTACCAGGTATTTCAGGACTTTGCCAACTCTAACACTCCAAGATCTTTCATTCATCAAGCTAATTCCCAGACTAGAACCTTATCTTACATAATTCTGTAAGAAAAAGCTTCTATATAGACCTATAACACTTTAAAAATTCATTCCTGATATTAGGAAAGCAAAGGATTCTATATTCAATTGAATAAAAAAAACATATATAAATGTGAAAACTGTTGCTAACATATAATTGCTTAAAAAGTTAGACTTTCTGGGCTGGTGTTTCTGTTCATTAATTTGAGAAATAGAAAGCATTTTAAACTTTCAACAAATACATCTGATTTTAAGGGAAAACAAATCTGAACAGTAGGCTTAGTCCAAAAAAAAAAATCAATGTCGTCAATGATGGGAAAAATTATAATGATGACAGATCTCAGCCTCTAAGAAGAAGATAAACAGGTTATTCTAACATAGTTTACAATAGACTGGATCTCATTTAGAACAATTGCTTTTCAATGGATATCTTACTATGATTAGAAATGTCAATAAGTCAATAATATAATGGAAAAAAGCAAAACAAAATCATTTATGTTAATTTTATAACAATTGGGGAAGGTGAATGATAGGATATACTTGTTTTAAAAACAATATAATTCATCTTCACTGAATGTTGACAAAACAGCTTTAAAATTGCATCAAATGAAAGCGTGTTCTGCAGGCATTTAGCTAGGAATTTCCTGACTTTGGCCCCTAGATGACCTCATAGTTAAATGGTTAAAGCTAACTAGGGGAATTTAAATCTTACATGTTTATGGCGCCATTCCCACTCTATCTATCTATTTATTTATGTATTTATGTATGTATGTATTTATTTATCTTGGATTAATATAATAAAAACCAAGTATTATATTGAGGGACAACTGCAATACGTTAAAATGTTTTATTGAAAAATAAAGATATTCTTTTCAGTTTCCCTCTTTTTGCTATAGTATTTTTGTCAACTTAAAGTGTAACAGAATTACCTTATGTAGACAGAGCCTCCATTTGAAAAATATAAATTGACTTGTGTCTAAATACAAATAAACATTGCCAGTTAAATATCATGTCATATGAGAATCCTTTATTTTATCTTAATATGTTAAAGAATTATTTAAAATTAGAAAAAAAATCAAGTGAAAATGGAAAATATACTACATTTTGTTCATTTGTTTTTATAAGAGTGGCCATGATATTGTAATTTTCAACCATCAACAGTTGTCAGAGCATGAATAACACAAAGGAGGACATTATTTTCTGTATCTGATATATAGGAAAGGAAGAAAATGCTTTACATATAATAAGAGCTATTGAATCTGGAAGCTTAAAATTTCTCAGCAACATTCTGACACATTTAGACTGACAGTACAGACAGTATTAGGATTCAATAGAAAAATATTCAACATTCTATTTACTAATCTTTAATAAAATATTCATTGAATTTCACACTTTGAAAAAACAGAATATGATCTTCAACAACTTCATCTGAAACCATTTGAAAATAGAAGTTGCTATCTAAGAAACTCTTTTCTTTGAAGCATATTTATATAGTTCTAAATTCCCTTGAGCCTGATTTTTAAGAAAGATCAGATTCATTTTACCAAGAGGAAGTATTCCAAGACTTAGGAAAGTAAGTTTCTGCCATTTCAACCTGTAACATTGCCTTAGTCTTTTTCATTTGCATTTCAAAACTTAGTCTCAAAGGGAAAAAAAAAAGTAAACATATCTTGTTTATACCTTCCTGCTGTTTTTAATTTCAGTGGTTCTAGTCATGAAAAAATGATCACTTTTAGTATTAACATTTATGGTTAAGAACCTAAGGCCATCCATACTCATGTATTGACACTTGGAAGGCCCAAAGCGAATCTTTAATACATGAACATCAGGCCTAGGTCTAAAATACTAAACAGATAAGCCCATGATACCAGTTGCCCTAGTTTCAGAGCACAATTTGTTTATAAGCCATTTTCAGAGAACCCTGCTCTTTTCCACCCACTAAACAGGAACCCCAGGCGTGTCACAGTACTTCAGATTCGCACCATAGCAAAAGTAAAAAAATAAAAATAAAATAAAATAATAGCTCTATTCAGAGCTAGGCTACTGCCATGGCAAAATACACTTACCTCTCTCCTTTCCCCTTTACTTTGATGCTCTGTTTGGGAAGACGAGTTCATAAATTTTAAAGACATTACAACTTGAAAATTTTCCTGACAGTTTAATACACTGTCAGGAAGAAAAGCGACTCAATCACTGCCTTCCTTGAAAGTTGCTAGAATGGTGAAATGAGAATTAAACAAAACCTACTCTATGGTCTCTGGCACAGTACTTTACAAATGACTTTCAAATATATCACCCGATGTAATTTTCTGAACTGTTCTCACATGCGGGTAGCCATGGCTCTTAATCCCAATTTGAAGACAAGGAAATTTAGAACAGTGGTTGATTCTCCTAGAGCCACAGAACAGAGATTAACTCAAGCCAAACCAGATATCTTGGTACTAAGCTCTTCCACAACACAACACTGACCTTCTGTTCTATATGATCTACCTTGATTCGTTTTAAGAATATGAAATTACATAAATCAAATACTAGAACACTGAGGATTCTATTTCTACTGATTATGTGTTCATAATAAACATATAATTGTTTTCCATTTACCTGAGCAAAATCCTATGTCTCTCACTTATTTTTATTATTCTTGAGATTTCTCAATATGTGTGCCTACCTTAGGTGTATATTCATTTATCAGAAGGTTTCACTTCATCCTACATCGGTGTTTACAAAATGGGTAACAGAGGACCCTACATGTTTTTCAAAGGTACTTCAGGGATCACTGTGTAAAATTCATTGTGGAGGGCTGACCAGGGGAGACTTTGGATGCTCCAACTTTTCCATAATATATTGAGATTTATATAAACTATATAAATTTAGAAAGGCCTTTGGTGGGAAGGAAGAAAAGGAGAAGGAAGAGGAGGAGGAGGAGGAGGAGGGGGGGGAGGAAAAGGAGGAGGGAGGAAAGAGGAGGAGGGAAGGGGAAGGAGAAAAAGGAAATGACAATGAATGGAAGGGCAGGAAAAGGAAAGGAAGGAAGGAAGAAACGGGAGGAGGGAGGGAGGAAGGAAGGGAGGGAAAAGGGAAGCTAAAACACATGATTCTAGATGATAAGGCTATTACTAAAAAAAAATGAATTTGGAATCAGGAAGCATTAGTCCTGAGGTCTGCATGAGATGAGAGCTACTGGGTCAGAGAACAAGATAAAAAATACATAATACTTCATCCTGTCCCATGAAGTTTTGGTGCCGTTTGACATCTTAGGAATACAGGTAAATCCTGAATGTCTCAAAGGTACAGCAACTAAGCTTTTCTCCTACACCAAAGAAAAAGTCTGTGCAATACCTCAAAGACTGTTCAGCTTCTTGGAAGCCCTCCAAGACCTCGATAATGCAAAAGTTACACGTTGCTAACATAAAATTTTCCCAAATCTATACAAATATTATTTATATTAATTTTCTCGGAAAACTCTCAGGTTTCTAGGACTTTCCTTTTCATTTTTTTTATTGTTGTTCAATTACAGTTGCCCCCATTTTCCCCCCATTACTGTCCCTTGCCCTACCCACCCCCCAAATCCCACATTCAATCCCCCCTACCGCCATTGTCTTTGTCCATCGATCATTTATACATGTTCCTTGACTTAACCTTCCACTCCTCTCCCCCGTTATCACTCGACAGCCTCCCCTCTGGTCACTGTCAATTTGTTCTTTATTTCCATGTCTCCAGTTCTTTTTTGTTCACTTGTTTGTTTTGTTGATTAGTTTCCACTTATAAGTGAGATCATATGGTATTTGTCTTTCACTGCCTGCCTTACTTCACTTAGCATAGTAGTCTCCAGTTCTATTCATGCTGTTGTTAAGGGTAGGAGTTCCTTCTTTCTTTCTGCTGTGTAGTATTCCATTGGGTAAATGTACTATGGTTTTTTGATCCATTCATTTGCTGATGGACACTTAAGATGCTTCCAGCACTTGGCTATTGTAAATAATGCCACTATGAACATTGGGGTGCATAAGTTCTTTTGAATAGGTGTTGCAGGATTCTTAGGGTATAATCCCAGCAGTGGAATTGCCAGGTCAAAAGACAGTTCCATTTTTAGATTTTTTAGGAAATTCCATACTGTTTGCCACAGAGGCTGCGCCAGTCTTCATTCCCACCAACGGTGTACTAGGGTTCCCATTTTTCCATACCCTGACTAGCATTTGTGTTGATTTGTTAAAAATGGCCATTCTGACTGGTGTGAAGTGGTACCTCATTGTAGTTTTAATTTGTATCTCCCTGATGGCCAGTATGTTGAGCATTCTTTCATACGTCTCTGGGCCCTCTGCATGCCCCCCTTGGAGAGGTGTCTGTTCAGGTCCTGTGCCCATTTTTAAATTGGATTGTTTGTCTTCCTGGTATGGAGTTCTGTGAGTTCTTTATATATGGAGATCAAATTTGTTTGAGGTATCATTTGCCAATATATCTTCCCAAATGGTTGTTTCCTTTTTCATTTTGCTGATGTTTTCTTTAGCCATGCAGGAACTTTTTGATATGATTAGTCCTATTTGCTTATTCTTTCCTTTATATCCCTTGCTTTAGGGGACATATCTGTAAAAATATTGTTGTGTGGAATATTTGAAATTTTGGTCTATGTTTTCCTCTAGGACTTTTATGGTGTCACAACTTATATTTAAGTCTTTTATCCATCTTGAATTTATTTTTTGTGTATGACATAAGTTGGTGGTCGAGTTTCTTTTCTTTTTTTTTTTTTTACATGTAGCTGTCCAGATCTCCAAACACCATTTAAACAAAAGGAAGACAAAAATTATACGATCATATCAATAGATGTGGAAAAAGCATTTTATAAGGTATGGCACCTATTTATAATAAAAACACTCAGCAAAGCAGAAGCAGAGGTAGCACATTTAAACATAATAAAGGCCATATATAAGAAACCTAGAGCCAACATCATACTCAACAGGCAGAACCTAAAAGCTTTCCCACTAAAACCAGGAACAAGACAAGGCTGTCTGCTTTCACCACTTCTATTCAACATAGTATTAGAAGTTCTAGCCACAGTGATCAGACAAGAAAAAGAAATAAAAGGCATCTAAATTGGAAAGAAGGATTTAAAAATGTTATTGTTTGCAGATGACATGATAGTATACATAGAAAACCTATAGGCTCTACCAAAAAACTACTCGACCTAATAAGTGAATTTGGCAAAAGAGCAGGATACAAAGTCAATATTCATAACCTCAAGGCATTTTTGTACACCAACAGTGAAATATCAGAAACAGAAATCAGGAAAAAATTCCCACATGCTATAGCAACAAGAAAAATAAAGTACTTAGGAATAAACCTAACCAAGGAGGTAAAAGACCTCTATGCAGAAAACTATACAACACTGAAGAAAGAAATTAAGGAAGACACAAATAAATGGAAGCATATACTATGTTCATGAATTGGAAGAATTAACATCTTCAAAATGTCCATACTACCCAAAACAATTTATAGATTCAATGCAATCCTTATTAAAATATCAATGACATATTTCACAGATATGGCACAAACATTTTAAAAATTTATATGAAACCATAAACAACACCAAATAGCCTCAGCAATTTTGAGAAAGAAAAACAAAGTAAGAGGGATCACAGTGCCTGATATCAAACTATATTATAGGGCCACTGTAATCAGAACAGCCTGGTGCTGGCATAAGAACAGACACATAGATGAATGGAACAGAATAAAGAGCCCAGAAGTAAGACTTTCCATTTTAAAATGTACTTAAATAAAATCTTTTAAATAGAATATATTAAAATATATTATAATTTATTCCTAAATTATTTTAATATCTGTTATTAGAGAATGTAGCAAATGTTCTACATATTTTGATACATAGAAATGCAATTGAACTTTGAATATTAATTTGTATCTATTCACAATAAAGACTTTTATAAATTTCAATAATCTAGCCATTAATTTCTTTTAGAATTTGGAAAAGAATGTCATTTTATTTCATCCTTTTCAGATATTTATCTTTCTTTTCTTTCTATACTCTGTAGGTTAATATTATTATTATGGACTATGATGTCTGTTCTATTTTTTGTGTTTTTCTTTAGGATGGTTGTATATGTATCATTTATAAATATGGGAAAATAGCTTTCCTTCTTAAATTTGTCAATGTTTTTGTTTTTGTCATACTGGATATTGAATTTTATGAAATTCTATCTCTGCTTTTGATTTTTTTTCCTTCAGTCTGTAAATTTGGTGAATTGTACTATATTAATTTGTAATGGTAATAACTAGCATCAAATTGACTCTTGGAAGCCTTGAAGCTGAAAAGATCACTGTCAGATTGTCTCTAAATGGCTCTATGAAGGATAGAATAGCCTCCTGCAACCTAATTGGCAGCCCTGACAATCTCTTTTTGTTGTCCCTTAATTTGGAGAATCTAGACCTTTTTCTAGTAATCTTATTATGGATATATTTGGCTTGAATGCTGTATTTTTCAATTTGTTTTCCATTTGTCCCATACATTATTCCTTCTTTTCCACCTTCTTTAAAATTGAGTATTTTTAGTATTTAATTTTATCTACTGTGTAGATTATATAATGGCACCCCAGGCTGGTTACATCCTAATCCCCAAAATACATTAATATGCTATGCTACATATTAATAAGTATTTTAAGATATGATAAAGTTAAGGGACTTAAGATGGGATGATATTCCTGGATTGTCCATGTGGGTCAAATATAATCACAGAATATAATCTTATGAGAGAGAAGCAGGAGGATTATAGTCTTTAGTAGAGATGTGATGATGGAAGTGAGATGCTGGAGTGATATGAGGAAGAGACCACAAGCCAAGGAATGCAGTCAGTCATTAGAAGCCAAAAAGGCAAGAAAAAATGTTCCTCTTAGAGCCTCTCAAATAAACCATTAAAAAAAAAAAGGTTTAGTTATGTCAGAATCTTGACTTTATTCCAGTGACACTTATTTTGGGCTTTGGACCCCCAAAACTAGAAGTGAATAAATTTGTGTTGTTCTAAACCACTAAGTTTTTAGTAATATGTTACAGAGGCAATATGAAATTATACAGATTTTGGTAAATGGAAGTGAGACATTGTTGTAACAAACACCTAAAAATTTAGAAGTGACTTTGGAATTGGAAAAGAAACAAATTTGGAAAAATTTCGAGGCAAATGGCAGGAAAAGTAAGTAGGCCGTTAATAGAAATATGGATGTTAAAGACTGTTGGCGAAGCTTCAGAAGGAAATGAGGAACACGGTGGAGAAAACCTATGTCATCTTACAGAATATCTAAATCACTAAAGACCGTTGGTAGAAGTATTTGTGTTAAAGCACTAGTAGTAAAGACTCAGAAGAAAATGAGGATGTGTTCTTGGAAACTGAAGGAAAGTAAACCCTTGTTATGTAGTGTCAGAAAGATTCCATTGAATTAATTACTGTAGTTATGTGTAAAGTTAACCCTTAGTAAGCAATGATCTTCAATGTTTAGCTGAGAATATTTCTAAGCATAGTGTTGAAGATGTAGACTAGCTTTTTGCTGCCTGTAGGAAAAATGAGGGAAGAAATTTTAAGCAAAAAGAAATCACGACGATAATTTGAGATATTTTCAGCCCTCTAGCTTATAAAAGATCCCGAATTAAAAGTTTACTATCAAAATGCATGCTTTAGAGGGAAAGCCAAAAGTGTGCTAAACAACCTTTGCTAGTATCTTGAAAGAATTGCAAGGTCAGAATATTTAGTCACACAAAGAGTGTTTAAAAGATTTGACAGATGTCTGATGGAAAAGACCAATGGGGAAGCCTCTTGACTGATGGGGGGTATCCTTGTGGCACACACAGGAGACCCAGAAGGTTTTTGAGGATATATGTCATTAGACAACCTGCCAGCTTTCAATGAAAGAAACAGAAAGAAAAGGAAAACAATACCTTCACACTCCCTAAATTCTAGAGCCATGAAACAGGCTAATAAAACTGTTACTCAGCTTCAAGCATGCTCTACCTTTCATGAGAAAGACAGAAGGACTCCAAGGGCGGAGCTGTGAACCCAGATGACATAGCCTCTGGGGTTTTCCTATTTGGATTTCAAAATTGCCTGAGATCAGTGAATCCTTTTTTTTTTTTTAATTGTCTTCCTTTTAAATGAAAATGTCTATAATTGTATTCTATGTCTGTCCCAGTATTGTATTCTGGGGGCAGCCAACTTGTTTTCTAGTTCACAAGCCCACAGGTGAAGAAAACCTTTATCTCTGAATGGATTATATCCAAATTCTTACCATAATTAATCTAGATAATTTAGATTATGAGATTTAGGACTTTTGAGCTAATAAGACCTAGATGAGATGTTTGGACTTGAGTTAGTACTGCAATGGGTTGATAATTTTAGGAAAATTGGGAGATGGTGAATGTATTTTGCTTGTAGGTTGGTATGAAACTTTGGGAGCCATAGTGTGTACTCTTGTAGTCTGAATTACATAATTTGTTATAGCAGTAGTAACAATAAATGAATACTGTTACACTATTGGATTATTAGTTATAACTCTTAGTTTTACCTTTTCAATGGTTGTCCTCAGGTTTACAATGCATATCTTCAAAAAATTATTATCACTTCACATCCAATTATAAGACCCTCAAAACAGTATATATTTCCCTTCTTCCTGAAAGTTCCTCATGCTATTGTTAGGAAATTTTGCCTTAAATAGTGAATTATCTTTTAAAGAAAATTTTAAAATGAGAACAAATGTACAGTATATGTATTTGCATATGTACAATTTACCATGCTGTTTATTTCTTTGTATAGATCCATGTTATCTAGTGTCATTTTTCCTTTGTCTGAAAAACTTATTTTAACATTACATACAGCACAGGACTGCCAGAATCAATTCTCTCAACTTTAGTTTTTCTGAAAATGTTTTTGCTGCATCTTTATTTTTTTAAAAGATTTGTTTTGGCATTTTAAAGTTGTTCTGTTGCTTTCTTCACCATGGGTTTCAGACAGAAAAGCTGTATTCATTTTTACTTGTATTCCTCTGTGTGTAATGTGTCTATGTAAAAATTTAATCAACATCATTACCCTCCTTCCAAAATTTTAAACACATTCTCTCCAAGTTCCAGTATACCTTGTGCACATGAGAGTGCTGTTATGAATTTTAGTGTCATCTTATGTATTATCTTTACTCCTCATGCCATTAGTATTACTGTTTTATGAAGTCATTATTTACCTGGAGTTACCTGTATATTTCTCAACATATTTGCTTTTTTTCTTTCTTGCCTCACAGACCTTCATTTGAGATCACTTTTTTTTTCCTGCTAGAAATAGCGAAATTTTCTATAGTGAGGTTGATTTGTGGCAATCTCTCAGTTTATATTTGTTTTAAAAGCTTGTTTACCCTTTCTCTTGAAATATTCTTCCAATTTTCCATTATTTACTCTCAGAACATTGGGCATTGAATCTGCTTTCCTGTCTTTATTTCTTTTGAGAACTCAGTTGTTTTTGAAATTGTCAATTATTTGAAGCTAATCTATCTTTTGTCTCTAACTGCTTTCAAGATTTTTTTTTCTTTTCTTTGGTGTCTGGAGTTTCACTTTAATGTGTCTGGTTGTGTCTTTACTTTTTAATTTGGCCTGGAATTCAGTGGTATCTTTGCCCCAGTGCTGTAGTAAAAGAGCTTCTTAACTCAAGATAGAACAATGGAATTTGAAAAGGGCAAGTTATTTTTTAAAGGTGGATAAAAAAGAGCACAATGGAAAAAGCCAAAGTAGAAAATGGAAAATCCCAGTGTAACCTCCAGACACACTTTCATCCACCCAACAAGAAATAATTATTCACCTGTACATTACATTTTCTCAACTTGCATAATGATTTCTCATGACCAAACTACCACAACCTAATTTTGCAATGGCACAATTGATTCCTGCATTGCATCCAAGTGAGTCATTCCTACATAAGATAGGCAAAAGGTTTGCAGTTAAAACACCATGACGAGCAACAGCTCAAAACAGATTTAATTATAAGAATCTAATCATTCACCCTAGAGATCCTGCTCTGATATAAAGTAAATGAGGTTTCTTTTCTATCTATGTACCTATACCTAGGAAAGTTAACAAGTTATTTGAGATGGCACCTCATAACCAATGCTTAACAAAGAAGATATTGCAAAATATCTAAATATAACCTACTAACTCCTAATAAGCTCTTTTGTGTATAACACTCCACAAAAACCTCAAGCCTCTCAAAAGCAACAATATGTAAAATACCATTTTAATAATTTTACTGTCAGTACTAAAGTAGCTTAAGCATAAAATATACTGTACCTCAGTAGGTATTGAAGTTTCCCAGATTAATCAGGTTATTTTTATGGTAATGTACACACCTTGAAAAGAAATTTCATCGATATGATAAAAAAATCATCTCACAGAAGTAGAAATCAAGTACTTTTGTTGAGTCATTAGTACTAATATTTTAGTTTCATTGAATTGTGTACAAAATCTACATTGAACTCACTTTTCTTGCTAAATTTGTACCTGGAGGAAACTATTCCAAATGCTTCAGAATGTTTGTTTTTCCACCTTTGTCATCTTTATGACTGAGTGCTTTTATTTGGTGCTTATAAAATACTAGATATTTGAATCAGATTTTTCATTTCAAATGACAACACAGAAATAGTGCCAAATACAGGTTAAATTCAAATGCAACACAACTTTCATTGTGTTAGATGTGAAGAGACATAAAGATTAATAGATTCAGGGCCCTATTTTTACAACAAATAAAAGTCCAAGTTTGAAAAGTTAATAAATGGCTGAAACAGAACCGAAGTTTTTTTCTACTCAACACTCTGTGTTTCATAAATGGTATCTATCATTCCATATTCAAAATTACATTACTTAACCCTACCAAGTGTCCATTACACCTGTGCTAGGATCAAAGATTTTCCCTTAGAGACAGCGAAAGTATAAGCCTAAAAGTGAGACATGAATACCAGAGCTATTTTTGCATTAAACTTAACCTGAATTCTGTACAGCCTCAAGACTTTCAACATTCACCTTAAATATGTACTTTATATTTGTGCTGAAAAAAAAAATCACTACAGACTTTGTGACTTTACATGTGACAGCAAGTGGAATAAGAGGAGAATTAACCCAGTCTATTTTCATTGCTTCTAATGGTAACTAGAAACTTCCTTGACTACATTTTTACACAAATTGAGCATAAAGTGTGCATAACCTTTATCCAGAAACCCTATTTAGAAAATTGCTATTTTTGTGAAGATTCATGGAATCATAGAACATTGAGATAATCTAATGAATGTACTTGCTCCATCTTATAGAAGGGAAGACGAAAGCCCAAAAAGGCCAAGGCTCTTGCCCTGGGCCATGCAGTTAGTTATTAACAGGACTGAAATTAAAAGTCAAATTGCCTGACTATCTGGCCACTTGTTATTTAATTCTTCCTTTTAAAAAGACAACGAAGATATTAAATCATGAGATTTTTACACGCCCTCCAATAATTCTTTGGAAGGTTGTGTTTTATTTCTAGTTTAAATGATGAGATGGTTGTCCTGTTTTTGTTTTTGTTTTTCCAAATTTCTAGTACAAAGAAGAAAGCAATGCTTTGATTAAGGATTCAAACTGTTTTCTTTCATTTCTTTTCTTTTTTTAAATTTTTTTTTAGATTTTATTTATTTGTTTCTAGAGAGAGGGGAAGGGAAGGAGAAAGAGAGGGAGAGAAACATCACTGTGTGGTTGCCTTTCACACGTCCCCTACTGGGGACCTGGCCCACAACCGAGGCATGTGCCTTGACTGGAAGTTGAACTGGCGACTCTTTGGTTCCCAGGCTGGTGCTCAATCCACTGAGCCATACAACCCAGGGCCTGTTTTATACCATTTATTAATCTACCCTGTTACCATTATTCACAAACAGAGTTACATTTATGACATTTCAAAACTGAGGAGCACTCTGCTGCATAATGGTCAGAGTTCAGGTTGCACATCTCTGAAAAAAGAAAACAAAGTAATGAACTTCCTCTTAGAAATACGCCATCGAAATATCTAAATTATACTGTAAAAATACTTGCAGAACTGTTTTTCCTTCCCACCATGTCTATCCTGTCTGATTTTTAATCAGATCTTTGATCCAAATGAGCAAATTTCCACATTCTTTGAGCTTGTGCTAAAGTTTTAATTGTCCTATCAAAACATGAATACTAGCATATTGGTTTATTTTACACTCTTTTTTTAATGCATTGAGGTATCAAATATGAGTTAATCTTTGAAATTTCTTGTACCTGATGATTTCTAAAGCTTGCAAAATTTGAATGTATAATAACAAGTACATTCTTATTGTAACCACAGCTGTTACGTTAGTTTTCTTCTACCCAACTACATTTCCTAAATGTTAAGGAAAGGCAATAAACATTTTTAAAATATAGTTTAATATAAAATTTTATATTACATGCAATCATTCAGCATCATGTCTGGAGAGAAAAGTTGCATGAAACCATTTAGATACAATGAATAAAATGTCTGGTTGACTAGCATTAAAATGAATAAATAACTGAAGCCTTTTAGAAATAGAAAGACCATGGAATTCTAGGTCAAAGACTCTTATTTGGTTCTAGAATATTGACTCTGGAAGCAATTGTGCAAGGGCTTATATTAGTTTCCAAGGGCTACTAAACCCACATAATGATTTTGTCATTCCAAATCCTGAACTATTCATTTTTAGAATTTTATTTCATTTTCATAGTGTTTGTGTTTCTATGAGCACCCCATCTGTTCACTCATTATCACCATTTTCCCTTTAATTCCTTGGAAGTCCTATCTGCTAAACCTGACATCTGGGTCTTGAGTCCATTTCTTTTGACTTGATTTTCTCCTTGAAAATAGATCATATATTTATGTTTCTTCACATGGCAAATAATTTTAATTTTATACTGAAAATTATACATGATATTTTTTAGGAAACCTGAATTGCAGAGACTATAGATTCCTCATAAGAATACTGATTTTTGATCTACCAGGCAATTTAATTTCTGGCTGATCACTATAATCTTGTGGAAGAATGAGTTTACCTGTGCTCTTCAGACTCTCTATTGGTATTTCCCATCTTCTAACATGAATTCCTTAGTTCCAAGGCAAAGACTTCCTTCGTAAGGCATAGTCCTTCTAGATTTTCAGTGTGTTCCTGAGGCATTTTCTATATTAGCAGGACTCAAATTTCAAACTCAGTCTTGCCTGTGACGATTAAGAGCTGAGATCTCTCTCAGTTCAGTCTTCCTGCTGCTCTCCATTGGTTTTCTTATATTTCCCTCATGAATGCACAGTGCCAACCAAAGATCTGCTGAGTATTTTAATACAGGTTTTGATGCTTCTTTTTTCTCCTTCTATTTAAAATTTTGTCTTTTTACATGCAAATATTATAGATGTCCTCAACACTATCTTCTAGAGGTCTTAAATCAACTGCACATTTTGTTTCAGTTCTAAGATGATGGAGCTTAAGGACTGAAGTGTGCCTTTGGGAGAAATTCTATGAGCATGGTCCTATCCCAATGTGGCTTCCTTCTTTAAGGGTTGAATTCCCTCCAGCTTCTGTCTGCTTTTTGTTTCTTTCCAAGATCCTAAAACAGTTGTTTTTTCTTCTCTTTATTTTTTAAGAGTTTTGTTATGTGTAGTATGATTACTCCCTTACAAGCACTTACACCATAATCCCTTCTGGGTTTTTCTTGAATGATAAATAAACAAATGTTTATGCTTAATCCACTATCTTTGGGTTGTTCTTAATATGGAGTCCAGACTAATCCTGACTCAGTTAGGGTCAGAATACGCTCCCTAGGGAATGAATATAAAATCAGACAACTGTCTTCCTATCTGAAGTTCATCAAGTGGGAAGAGGTGTTTCAAATGTCAGTTTGCTGAAACTGCAAAGAGAAGCCAGAAAACAGGGAGCGGGGGAAGCAGCTTTGGCAGTAAAAGGTTCTCATAAAACTGTGCTGTAAGTTTGAACCAGGAAAACCCTAAGCAGGGCACTAGGAAATATTCTATTTTTTACACGCTCAATGATATAAATTCCAAATTTAAAAGATTTTCAAAGCATAAAGTATGCTGTTCTAAAGTCATATAATCTATTCTGACTGTCCATGCAACCAATTATATGTACTCACTATCACTGCAGCCATTCAGAATGCAAGATGACTTTTTGCTTATAGATGCTATTTTAACTTCTATAATAGATTGAGTTTTGTTTTCAGTTGCCTGAATATGTTAACAGAATGACTGTGCAGAGTATTTTCTCTCAACTACACACTCAGATCAACAGACCCACACTCACACATAGAATGTCATTACCTGGAATTCACAACTATGACCAGCAACAAGCCTGGACTCAGAAAATGATCAAAAACAATTGGCTGGTGCTACACATCCCTGGCACAAAGATAGAACACCCTTGAAGCTTTTACCCCTTAATTACCTTCCACTTTTGGCCAGACACCAGGAGACAAAGGAGCACAAGACAACTGCAGAAAACTGGATGATGTTGTTATGGTTGAAAACTGTAAGTAGTGAGAGACAAAAGTGACATTACAAAGTTCCCTATATCTACTGAGTTGTTTTTCTAATTTGTTACTAAGTAAGAAGGTAATTTGAGTTCATTATATGCAATCAAGTTTACTTCCTGAGTAGGTTCAGTCCCTGCCATAAATTTGGGAAAACTCTTTATCAAAATAGTGTTAATCTCCTCATGGAAGAATAACACTATTTTTAAGAAGTTGAGTGATGAGGGAATGCATTTCCTATTATACAATAGTTTCCTTAGTTTAATTTGTGACGTATTTGCTGCTCTACAGTCCCTTTCTCTTTTGCCACTATTGCTACTTTGTATCAAGGAAAGTTGCTAACAGAGTTCTGTACTGAGTAATGTTTATTAACTTGTTGTTCCTCGCCCATAACAGAGTCACCTTGGAGCCAGAACGTTCCTCTCTCTGTTTTTCTCTCTGTCCCTCTCTAATCTCTGCACACACGCACGCACGCACGCACGCGCGCCCAGAAGTTTTTTGTTGTTTTTGTTTAGTTCTTTGATTTCTACCAATAGAATTGGAAAACAAAGTCACTAGTTTATCATGTTGTATAAAATACTTCCAAAACCATTAGAAGATGTACCTGTTATCATCAACTTTGTAATTCTTCGCCCTGCCCGCACTCTCTGCAGCCTGGCAGGTTATCATCTCTGCATGCTCTGTGCTTTATTTAGATCCAGTCACCTCTGAAGCACAAGTAAAGCCTTCAGCAAACAAGCACGGCATTCCTTCAATCTGAATGTAAGATTTAATTGCAATCCCACTCCTTGAAGTACTGCCACAGTTCCCTGCTTCACTGAGGAGTCTTTGATATCAACCTACTGCTCTTGGAAAGATTACAACTTGTGCACTTGGATTCCTCTAGTCTGGGCGCACAAGAACACCAGGTATGAAAGCGAAATTGCTTTCTGTGCAGCTTGTGAATGCCACACCTCTCAATTCCCATATTAGGTGTATTGTAAACTGAGGAGCACGCTTGTCTCTGGAACTTCACTGGTAGTTCCAAACCAAGTTTTCAGTCCTGGAGAATCAGTGCCTTATATATTAGTTCCAAATTACTGAGGAGTTATGATCTTTATCATTGACACTGTTGAACTACCACTAATAAGATCTGAACTTTGAAACATTTATTTCTAAAAGCAAGCATCTGTTTAAATTGTTTCCTTCACATTAATGTCTGCATTGCCTCTTGAAAAAATAGAGGTCATCTACGAAAGAAATGGCTAGAGTCTGAAGTTGAGTTTTCACTGTTACATATGGACATTGGACCTACTAACTTAGGATCATTAGAAATATGTCAAGAGTGACTAAGTAATGTAACAGCAAAATGTCTTTTTATGTTTGAGGTGTCTATAGAGTTTAAAGGAATTTAAATTATTTTTAAGTGCTTGGAAATTTTAAGGGAAAGTGCCTTTTTCTGGAACAGTTCTAATTTTTTAAAACACCTTTATATCACCATTTGACCAAAAACCAGAAATGTTGCTGTTCAAATAGTGAAACCTCTAGTATCCTTAAACCAAATGACAACAAGCACATTAAGATCATAATAGAGGTCACAAGGTTGCTTTGGTAATGGACTGTTAGAAGTAAGACTAACACGTTATTTCTGGAACTGAAGTACTGTGAATATTAGAATCCCCCGAGATGTTTCTTTTTCAGTGTGGATTACCAGGTTTTTTCTCAGAGCTTTCAATTCAGAATTAGGAGCTCTGAAATCTGTACTTTTACTTAATCAGTAATCACGTAATTCTTATGAAACATTTATCTCTAAGGGTCAGCTTAAAAAGCATCTCATGGCAAAAAAAAAAAGTGAAACCTGCTTTTATTAAAAAATAGGAAGTAGAAACAAAATGATACTTTCCTGATAAATGCATACATAATAAAAACCTACTGTAATACATTTTCAAGGTGCCAGAGGTGTTCCAGTTTTATTTGGTATGCCTGTTAAGTTTATATTGAAAATATAAAATACGCTGGTAAAATGAAGCAACAAACATCCTTGCATGCTTGTGTTCAAAGTTAGTGATTATTGATTGCTTTTTTTTCCTTAAGACCACACAGCAAGGTAGTGACAGAACTAGGAGTAAGCCTGGCAATATCAATATTCTTTGGGATTTTATAGCTCTTTTCATCTTCAAAGCCCTTTACAAAATTCTCTAATTAGGCTCGCATGTTCTGAGCCGTACTCTCTAATCGTAAGACAGCATACCTGCTCTTCATTCCTTAGCTCTGAGCAACACGCCATTCTTAATCATTACTAAATTAAAGGAAAAAAAGTGTTTGAAATAATTTTAACTTAATTAATGGAAATCTGGACATTTCTTTAAATACAAGCCTAATTGCCTGGGCCTTAATCTATATTAGCAAAGTTTGGCTATTATTTATTCAAAGCAAAGATAAGTTTTCATTGTAATATTACCTGTAATTGAATGCAGTGGTTAAAACAGTTTTACTTCTGACCAAACCTAAAATATCATTCAAAATAAGTTTATTTTAGTTCCTTGACAAAATATTTTAGTTTTACATATCCTTCTATTCTAGAATTCAGTTTTTAGCTAGCTGTGCTTTTTAAGTAAACTTTTAGGTCCATGTGAGACAGGTTAGCCTTTAACATGAGAACTAACCATGGCAATTGAGATATCTGTAATTTTTTTTTTCCTGTCTCTAACTAGTTGTTTGACTTTAAACAAGTCACTTATTGTTTCTGGGTCTTGCCTTCCTTCTTTGTAAATTAAAGAGGCTTCTCTCAGCTCTGTGACCCAGAGAGTAATTGTGTGCACCTTACCACGTCTTGTATGCATGGGTGCTTGACTGTCTAAAAGCGCCTCTAGTACCTTCTGTCATCATCGGGTATATGCAGAGCTTGAGTATCTAACTATGTGGTTATCAGGCATTTCATCCTTCAACCATGACATGGCCAATTAAATAGCAATAGAAAAGGTCAAAAATATAAACAACTGAATGTAAGTCTTTTCTAAAGCATCTCTTTGGTTTGAACCAGTGTTGTGTGGAGAGTCTACGGTGTGACCTAACTAATATCTACTGGGTCCTTGGAAGACTTCCTTTCTGTCATTCTTTCCCACCCTCCACCCTTAACACTGGCCTTCTTCAGAACTAGAGTTTCTCTCTTAAGCCTTATTATGAAAAAGTATGAAAGTAAATGTGAAAATTTAAGCATTATCAAGTACTTCAGCCTTTGAGTGAAGAGGATGTTGTATCCTTTTCTGAGAGCATTTGTTGCGATGGGAGGAAGGAGAAAGCTTGCTTTGGAGAGAAGAGTGGGTGTTAGAGAAAGAGACATGATTTCTATCAGACTTGAAGAAAGAATGAGAATGTGAATGAAGAGAATGGAAAATGAGAAATGTATATATGTGTGTGTATATATATGTATGTGTGTATATATATGCACACACATATGTGTGTGTTTGTGTGTGTGTGTAAAATAAAGATAGATATTCCAACAAGTCAAAGTTCCCTAGCTTTATGACTTTGTGCGTGTGCACTAATGAGGAGAAATAGGGAGGGGAAAGCAGAATATGAACTCGTAGGACAATCTCACTTTAAAATGAACATGTTACTGAACAGAAAGAAGAGATGAGTTTAATCTCCTTCTAAATAAATAACTGTGACTTGAACTGTAGCCCAGCATAATAATCTGAACAGGTAATCGCATTTATTGTTGATACTGTGAATTCTCCTTTTGATATAAAATCTAGCTCCTCAGATATCTCAGGTTGGAGACGATCCAAACAAATACTGGTAATAACCTCAGAAACAAAATAGGAATCCAAAATATTACCATTCAATGTGTTACAATGGAATCTTTTGAAAGGGAAAATCACTGTGATGGGGGTTCATGGATTAGCAAACTGAGTAAAGTGTTGCAATTTTCTCTAAGGAGAATGTTCACTTAGGGCCAGTACTGGTCTTTGGCCAAACACTTCTCTGCAGTAGATCTATATTCATTGACCCAGTCTGTAAGAAATAATAATTTTATGGTAATCATATATTGCAAATCAAGAATTAGGATGTGCATTTGAATGTAAATTTAAGATGAACAAATATATTTTTATTTGTTCCCATGCAGCATTTTGAACATACTTACATTCAAAAAATATTCTTTGTTTCTGAAATTCAAATTTAACTGAGTGTCTTGATTTTAATCTGGCAAACTTAGATGGTTTTATGCAGAAATATGAATCATTTTAGCCTATTCTTTATGATAGGTTGAATTAAAATATGGTGAGAAATTTTGTTCCTATGACAACTTACCACATCTTCTTGTTACCAAAAAGAAGAGGCAGCCAAAAAATTCTTATAGGTTTGCAATGAAAATAGAAAATGTGTGAATATGATATATGACCCAATTTCATCGTTATAAATGATATTTCCTAACAAGAAGATGGTGCTTGTAAATTATAGAAAAGTTGCATAATTCCCATAATATTAGGTTTAATGAGTAAAATTGAATGATTTACTGATGTTTTGTTTAATCACTATCTGAGCATGGAATAATCACTATCTGAGTGTGGAAGAAATTGGCTCATTAATTTTTATTCCAGCAGCTTCAACCTTCTACCTTCTAAGCAAAATCTAGAAATAGGTGTGGAAAATACTCAATTAGGAAAAAAAGTGCATAAATTTTTCTAAAGAGTCTTCACCAGTCTTCTGCAACTCCTAATTCCCATAGCCTCCATTAGTCTCAGTAGATAACTCCTTTTTAGTGTCTGAAGAGTTGCCATCAGATAAGAACTGCTCACTCCTTGCCTGTCTCCTTTAGTGCTTAGACAAAACTACCTGTGTCCAGAATCACCACTTCTGCAGACTGACCCCAAAACCTGTTCTTTCCAGCCTGTCTCTCTTTCCCTACAGTTATGAAAAAACTTCATCACATCCTCACCTCATGTGATTCTTAACCATTACAAATGCTAGCCTCAGCCTCTATGCCTCGCCTAGAATTCCCCAATATGACTCAGCTGTTAAATCCTGTCTCCTTCTCTCTCTCTCTCTCTCTCTCTCTCTCTCTCTCTGTGTGTGTGTGTGTGTGTGTGTGTGTGTGTGTGTGTGTAATTTCTACAAAATTTGGCACTCACTTTTTTGGTTTCCTGACACTACATTCTCCTTACTTCATTCCCCATCTTTTTCTTTTTGTATTCTCAGGGATTTTTGTTGGCTTGTCTTCTACTAAACTTGCTTTAAATTTGTGTTTCTTAGTGTTTCTTTCTAAGCCCCACTTCATAATAGTGTGAACCTTATCCCTGGCTCATTTCATTTTTTCCCATTGTTTCAACTACCATGTGTTTTAGGGCAGAAACTATAACTCAGGTTGGGTTGACAGCCCAGCTCTGCCACTCCCCTGCTGTGTCCTGTAAGGAAAATCACTAAATCTTTTATCTCAAAAACAAAAACAATATTTCTTCAGCCACATACCACTGGGAAAGACACTGTAGTTTTTTTGTGGCAACAACATAGACTATGAGGAACAATAGGGTGTCTAAGTAAATAAATGTTAGGAGGACCTTAATATAGGATTTAGACATTGGTTAGGTGATTGGTTAGGGTCTAAGAAACAGTGGATATGGTATAGATCACTGTTGTTGTGAGCAATAAACAAATTTAATTTTAAGATTTTATTTATTTATTTTTAGAGAGAGGGGAAGGGAAGGAGAAAGAGAGGGACAAAAATATCAAAGTTTGAGAGAAACATCGATGGACTGACTCTTGTATGTGCCTTGACCAGGGATTGAACCCACAACCCAGGCATGTGCCTTGACTGGGAATTAAACCAGCAACATTTTGCTTTGCAGAACATGCCCAACCAACAAGCCACACTAGTCAGAGCAATAAATACATTTATAGAGTCAAATATTTATCATTCAATTAAATTTGCACAGAATTTTTTTTCATTTTTGTGCAAATAAATACTAGAGTGGTTGGGGTAGTGGTGAAGAATATCACTCTCATACACTGGCTTTGCAGAAAATTAGAGAAAGGGATGGGAGAACTGACAAATTGCTGGTGTTGCAGATAAATGTTATGAATTACAGATGGTTCTCTGAAGTTCACCTGACTTTGTCTGAATAATGAGTCTAGAAATCAGATTACAAATTCACCACAGTAATTTCTCTGTCAAGAGTTCCTAAAGCCCCCTTTTCTCTGACTTCCCAGGGAACTAAGGCAGCCTAACATAGCATCTCCTATTGTTTCTTCTATGGTAAGTGCTTCCTTGTTTCATTTTCCCCAGCTTCCATAAATGTATCCTCATAGTTAAAAAAAAAAAAAAAAGAGCCCCAGTGTCTCTCTGTTCTGGTCTTTCTGCGAGTATCTTATAACTTTTGCTTCTTTGTTTTCCTTTAAAATAAAAAAAGCACAATGGAGCTCAGAAATAAGCCCACAACTTTATGATCAATTAATATTTGACAAAGGAAGCAGGAACATACCCTGGGGTAAAGATAATTTATTCAACAGTGTTGGGAAAATTGGACAGATCCATGAAAAAATAAAACTAGACCACCTTCTTATACCATAAACAAGAATAAACTCAAAATAAATTAAAGATCTAAATGTTAGACTTGAATCATAAAAATCCTAGAAGAAAAGATAGGAGGTAAAATCTTGTGTATTTCTCACAGCAATATATTTCTGATATACCACCTCAGGCAAGGGAAATAAAAGGAAAAAATAAACAAATGGGACTACATCAATCTAAAAAGTTTTTTACACAGCAAAAGAAACCATCAATAAAATGAAAGGCGACCCACTGAATGGAAGAATATATTCATCAATGACACATCTGATGAGGAGTTATTGCTCAAAATTTATAAAGACTTCATAAGACTCAACATCAAAAAAAATACCACTTCTTTAAAGAGGACATACAGATGGACAATAGACATATGAAAACATGCTCAATGTCACTAATCATCAGAGAAATGCAAATGAAAACCACAATGATATATCACCTTACACAGGTTACAATGGTTCTCACCAATAAATCAACAAACAAGTGTTGGCAGGGATGTGGAGAAGGGAAACTCTCCTACACTGTTGGCAGAAATGCAGACTGGTATAGCCCTGTGGAAAGCAGTATGGAGGTACCTGAAAAATTAAAAATGGAGCTGCCTTATTACCCAGCAATTCCACTTCTGGGAATATATCCAACGAAACCCAAAACACCAATTCAAAATAATATATGTACACCTATGTTCATTGCAACATTATTTACAATAACTAAGATTTAAAGGCAGACCAAGTGTCCATCTGTAGATGAGTGGATAAAAAAGCTGTGGTGAGACTTCCCATCAAGATAGAGGTGTAGGTAGACATACTTCACCTCCTTGTACAACCATTACAACCAGATCTCAAAACTAGTAACACTTAGAACCATCAGAAAATTGAGCTGTATGGAAGTCTAGAAACCAAGCTTTTAAAGAAGACACATTCATCCAGATGGGTAGGAGGGGCAGGGTCAGGCAGATAGGTGGGGAGGTGGTGTGATGCAGAAAGGTGCAGGCAGCAGCAGTGCTAGCAGAATGGATGGGAAGGAAACCTTTGGAGCAAGCGATCCCAGCCCCAGGCCATACAGCCCAAGGTTCCAGCACCAAGAAGATAAATCTCCATTACCTTTGGCTGTAAAAATCAGTGAGGGTTGGATCAGCAGAAGAAACTGCAAGATTTTTGCTACTTAAAGGGTCAGCAAGGTCTTAGAATGTATGCAAACCAACTCACCCAGGGATTCACCACTGGAGCAACAGCTGGGAGGGTGCCAGTCACACATGGGAAGAAGGTGAAGTGACTGAAAATGGGGCAAGCACTGGGCAAACTACTAGATGACAGGAGGCAGCATTGCCCTCTCTCTGAACCCTCCCCACACAGCCACAAAGCGATGAAGTGTGTGCTCCACCCTGACAATTACCTAAGGCTCCACCCCACATAATTTATAGGTGTATTTTCTATAATAGGCCATGCTACTAAGACAGGGAATAAAAGCAGCTCTACCTAATACACAGAAACAAACACAGGGAGGCTGCTAAATTGAGGAAACAAAAAAACATGGTCCAAATGAAAGAACAGAAAAAACCCCCAGAAAAGAACTAAGTGAAATGGAGATAGCTAACCTATCAGGCTCAGAGTTCAAAACACTGGTTATCAGGATGTTCAAAGAACTTGAATAAAGCAAAAAAAAAAAGGAAGAATTGAAGTTTACATTAAGCAAAATAAAGAATAATCTACAAGCAATCAACAGAGAAAAGAAAGAAGCTGGTATTCAAACAAATGATTTGCAATATAAGTAAGAAATAAATATTCAACTAGAACAAAAAGAAAGAAAGAAAGAAAGAAAGAAAGAAAGAAAGAAAGAAAGAAAGAAAGAAAGAAAGAAACAAGAATTCAAAAAAATGAGAATAGGCATAGGAACCTCTGGAACATCTCCAAACATGTCAACATCTGAATCATACAGATGCCAGAAGGAAAAAAGGAAGAGCAAGAAACTGAAAACTTACTGGGAAAAATAATGAAAAAAAATCCCTAATTTCATGAAGGAAATAAACACACAAGTCCAAGAAACACAGAGAATCCCAAACAAGTTGACCCAAAGAGGACTACACCAAGACCCATCATAATTAAAATGCCAAATGTTAAAAATAAAGAGAGAGTCTTAAAAAGGGATTACTTTCAAAGGGGTTCCTATAAGACTGCCAGCTGATTTCTCAAAAGGAACTGTGGAGGCTAGAAGGGACTGACAAGAGGTATTCAAAGTGATGGAAAACAAGGACTTACAGCCTAGATTATACTATCCAGGAAAGCTATCATTTAGAATGGAAGGGTAGATGAAGTGCTTCGCAGATAAGATGTTTATCACCACTGAGACATTATTACAGGGAATGTTAAAGGGACTTATTTAAGAAATAGAAGAAGATAAAAACTATGAACAGTAAAATGGCAACAAATTCACAACTATCAACAACTGAATCTAAAAAACAAACTAAGCAAACAGGCAGAATAGGAACAGAATCATAGATATGGAGATCATTTGGAGGGTTATCAGCTGGGAGGGGGAGAGAATGAGGAAAGGGTGCAGGGATTAAGACGCATAACTGGTAGGTACAAATAGACTGGAGGATGTTAAGAAGAGTATAGGAAATGGAGAAGCCAAAGAACTTACACGCACGACCCATGGACATGAACTAAGAGGGGGAGCAGTTTGCTGGAGGAGAAGGGGTACTGAGTGGAGGGGAATCAAGAGGTGAAAATTGGGACAAGTATAATAGCATAATCAATAAAATATATTAAAAAACAAAGTTTAAAAAAAAGCTGTGGTACATTTACATAACAGAATACTATTCAACCATAAAACAGAAAGAAACCTTACCCTTTGTGACAGCATGGATGGACCTGGAGAGTATTATGTTAAGCGAAATAAGCCAGTCAGAGAAAGAAAAGTACCATAAAATTTCACTTATATTTGGAATCTAATGAACAAAATAACCTAATAAACAAAATAGAAACACACCCATAGATACAGAGAATAGACTGACAGCTCTTAGAGGAGAGGGGAATTACTGAGCTTGGTAAAAAAAGTTTAAGGTATTAAGCACAAAAAAGAAAAAATTCATAGACACAGATAGCAGTATAGTGGCTAACAGAGGGAAAGGTAGGGGAGGAGAGGTAGAGGAGAGTAAGGGGGGGAATAAGTGGAGATGGAAGAAGACCTGACTTCAGTGGTGAACACACAATACAATATATACATGATGTGTTACTGGATTGTACAACTCAAACCATATAATTTTATAAACCAATATAAATTCAATAAATAAAACAGGTGAAAGCACAATGGTGCAGTTAAGACATACTCAATGGGAACAAACTTCAACAGGGTTTTGCGATGTTAGTTTGAATTTATTTCAAAATTTACCCAGTACATATTCTATGCTCTATCTAGATAAGTTGGTTTTATATTAGATTAAAAAAACTCTGTATTGAATTTCTGGATCAATCTAAGTGATAAATTAGGTATCTAATATGAGTGTAAATATAAATGTGTCAATTAAAAAATTACTGTTCTGTAGAATTTAAACATTAGCTCCTTGGTGATTGTTGAAACTAAAACCCTCTTTTCAAAATTGAGTATACTGAAACCCAGAAAAAATTCTCAATTATTCATTGCAAACTAGGATCTAAATAAAGTGAGTCTGTTTCTACATGAAGATTTATTTGATCTTAACATTTCATATTTTTCATTTTTGTAATATTTATTAGTCTAAATTCTTAAATCATCAGCCCATTCTACAAAAGTTGACTTCAGTGACAGACTTGATCATTTAGTTATCAAACATCCAATTGGTTATATTAGAAATAATATTTATTGTTTACCAGGTGCTAAGTGTTATGTTAAGCATTTTACATAAATTATCACATTTAATCTCAACAGTAACTCTGTGAAATAGGTGGCATTATTTTTTATGTTTTAGAGATGAGGAAGCTGGATTTAGCAAGCTTAAGAAACTTGCCCCAAGTCACAAAGCTTGTAAGTAGCAGAGGCAAAATTTGAAATTGCTTCAATTACTCCAGGGTTTGAGCTATCAAAGGAAAAATTCCATTAACACTATGAAATCCTGCAATTTGTGAGGCCACATCAACATATATATTTTTAAGTAGCACTCAACTATTTCTCCAGCAATTTCTCACATTTTCATTTCAATTCGACACATTTTTTTGTTCAATGACTTTTGTACAAAGTCATTGTGAATAGTTGCTGCCCAAAGAAGTGTAGCTGGGTGACCATGCTCAAACCTCTTCTTAGCTCATGGCCAGATGTTAAACTGGCAAGAGTGTGATGGCAGTTCCCCTTCTCAGAGTCAATTATCTTAATAACAAGAGGATATCATCTAATCCAATATTGCTTGTTATACTCTGTTTGCATGGAATCCATAGACATCTTGGCTAAATGCTATCTGATGTCATTAGAGAATGAAGAGCAGAATAAAATCTGTAGCCAGATCTAAATGCAGTGGTAAAATATTTCAAAGATAAGCTCTCTAACTGCTTCACAAAATAACCATAACATTTTTCTTTGGAAGAGTTGATTCATCAGTATATTTTTTTCTTGAGCACTAGGAAAATTTGAACTAAGTTTTCTCTTCAGTTGTAATAGTAACTCACAACTGCACTTTATGATTCAACTTTATGATTCCTGACAATTTCTTTAAAAATGATTTCCAAACTCCATTTTTAACTTATTAAAATTTGTCTTGTTTTCATAAGCTTTCTTGTTGAACAATCTTCAAACCCCTTTTCACTCATGTATAATTCCCAAATAAACAGACAGCCCTGAGCATCAATAAATTCCTTTTACATCTCTCTAAGGTGTTTTTATAATCCTTTAAAAGCTGTGAAATCCAGAAAGAGATGATGTTTTGTTACAAAGAATATTCTGAATTGTATTGATCTAGAATTTGTCTATTATGCACAATTAAATAATTTTATATCCAGATATAAACTAAAGTCCAATTTTGACCCCAATAATTATTTCTAAATAACAAACAACAAAAATGTAAATTTTTACACAATGTTCAGTTTGGTGATACATATCTAGAAATGTCAATTAGATATGTGAGAAATGAAATACATGTATGCCAATTTGTAAAAATAAAAAAGTATCTCCAATTATTCTTTACTTAAAATATTGGACTGATTCTGTAATTAATTTTACAGTTTTGTACGTATGCACCTTATTGTTCTGCTTAGCATTTAAGAAAAAAACATACATGCATTTCTAAACTAGAAGTAGCTTATCAGTATATGAATATCCCCCTTTGAAAAATCTTAAATATTAACATTAATATTTGATGTCACAGAAATTGTTTTACGCATAAAGTTCTTGAAATACCCACAAATGAGTAGAAAATAAAAATAGTATGGATTTTCAGATTACGATTTTAATATTCCCCAATAGGATGCAAAGCAATCTTTTCATTCACTTTTGCAAGAGCATGAGAAGCTATTTTTCACCCAGTTGGTTTCCTCAATAATGTAACCTTCTTGTAAGTCACCTGTGAAATAGGAAAGTGGAGATTTTAATCTCTATGTCCACTTCCAAACTCGCTTACAATCAGACACAAATGTCCACAAAACAGGGATTAGTACTTCTGATCTCACGAGTTGTACGATTAGTTTTTTTTAATTATAAAAACTAAGACATAAATGTCAAACACTAGTAAAATGTAAAAAGTGAAAACACCAACAAAATAAAAAAATAAAAGTAGATGAAAGTCTATCTCACATTTTTATAGAGTATTCTTAAAGATATAAAAAATTCAAAGGCACTCACAGAAGCGCTGATCAAATCTAATATATCAGTTTCCGAAAAGGTGTTTAGTAGGTCTATAAAGGGGCATTTCCTAAATCCTTAACATGACAATATAAAGAATGACTATCATTAATTGATTGTGACTAATGTTTTTAGCCATGAACACTCTCTATTTCTAGTCCTTCACAACCCTGCCAAGCAGTATGATTTATCTCTATTTTCCAGATGAAAGAACCAAGTTTCAAGGTTTTGCTCAAGACCACAGAGCTGTTACAGGGCAGAGTCCTGATCTGCACCCTGGTCAATATTACTCCAATACTTTCCAGATTTTATGTTGCTTCTGGTGACTCTCAGATAATGTGTTCTTGGTGATCACAGATCAGTAATGATTATATGCCAGTAAACAAGCAGGATGAAGTGAAACTTATATTGCTATCTTGTGCATTTGGTTGCGAAATTACTATATTGTTTACTAACAAAAGTGAAAATAAAACATAGTGTATTTTGTGAGCTTATGACATGTTTGGTTAATAAAATGACAAAACTAGACTCTATTACTTTATCCCTTTTAGTCATGTCAAAACTCTATATTTGAAAAGAATAAAATGTAAAGCAAGGTCATTTCTGTCATCTTTTAAAATAATGAAAACTTGCCTCAGTACTTGGAATTTACAACTCATAATTTATCATTGGTCAACAGAGTCTTCATGTCAGTTAGATGCAAATGCCACAACCTCTGACTGTTTTGAATTTATATTCTATCATAAATTTCACTTCTCTCAAGAGAATACTCAAGACCCTCACCTCAGCCATCAGGGAAGATTTCACTTTTGATTATTAAATTTCTTTTGCTATGAGAGTTTAGACAGACCACTGAGGGAAATGAGAGTACAGGTATGTTTCTTTCAGTAAAAGACAATGAATATATTTCCATGAAGAACTGAAGTGTAGGTCAGACACTGAATTCCTGAGTGTTCCTTGGCTAACACCTTGGTAATCTTATGAAACCTTCAGTGTAAGTAGGTATCGATTCTTGCTAAATTTAGTTCCTGCCCAACAAAGATCTTGCTGAAGATTGTCCCACTCTCCAAAATACTCAAATGCATATCCACATACTACATTATGTCCTAAGAATCATGTAGACATAAACTATAAGGAGGATGATATGGGAGAATTTTTATCCAGGTCCTATATCCCTAGCAGAACTAATACATGATTATTGTGTTGCTGTGTGAAAAGTATGTTCAATCTCCCACTTTGGTGATACAATGCAAGTGAGTATCACATGCCAAGCACAAATTTGGTACGAAATTAAACATATGCTAAAGCCTCAGCAACTAGAAAATAGGCAACAGTAAGGAGAAAAATGAAAATATAAATTTGCAGTTATTTCTGTTCTTTTCTTCCTTGGCAAATAACACTATCACCTATCCTAGAGATTAAAAAATAATAGCAAATGGTGACACTCCAGCCAAATTTGGGCTTTCCATCTGTTTTATTTGGTTAATCCAATATTATAGAAAATTTTAAATTTGCTACCAATATTAAAAAAATTATAAAAATCCACATTCCAGGTTTTTTGAAAATAATCAAACGTCTGGTCATCCTGGACCTCAAATTACCCATGTTAACCATAGAGAGGTTTAGAACATAACGTGCCCACTTTACACGGCCACATGTTCTCCAGATCACCAGAGTCCTATTCTGCCCATCTCCATCATTGCAAACTCACCTTATCCCTACAGATTTTTCCCCTAGTTTTCTATCATGATCTGCCCAATCACTGCTGCCAGAAACTTGAGATGTGCCCTGAATTTAAATACAAACATACACACAGTGATTATAGTGTGATATATACTGTGTGTGTGCGCGTGCATGCGCACATGTGTGTGTATATATATAATCTCATTCAAATCACAACTCCTGTTGCACCTGAATTACCTGTTTCCTTCCACACGGTCCTCTTCCTTCCTCCAGTCCTACACTGACCTATACTAAAGTCATTTCCCTGCTTAACTACTTCCAGAATTTTCAAGATAAAGTTTAGAGTCTTTGAGATGATTCACCACACCTTTAAGATCTGGTTTTCTCACCTGAAAACCTCGTTTTCTACCTTAGCACTCTATATATAATGATCTGATTTTAAAGGTTGCATTTGTTGTACTATCTACATATTCAGAAGAGTGTATGGTTCTTATTAAAGGCTCTCTTTAAGTGTTTGTTGTTGTTGTTGTTATATGTAGAAATGTTTTTTAAAGATATGATTCTATGTATATGTGAAATCTAAAGAATAAAACAAATAACAAACACGATAAAAACAAACTTATAGATGCAGAGATTGCACAGACTGATGGTTGCCAGAGGGAAGGGGTGTTGGAGGACTGGGTGAAAAAGGTGAAGGGACTAAGAAGTACAAGCTGGTGATTACAAAATAGTCTTGGGGTTGTAAAGTACACCATAGGGAGTATATAGTCAACAATATTGTAATAACGATGCATGGTACCAGGTGGGTGCTGGAAATATTCAGGGGGACACTTTGTAAAGTATATTATTATCTAACCACTACGCTGCACACCTGAAAATAATACAAAATAATATTGAATGTACACTGTAATTGAAAAATAAAATTTAAGAAAGGAAAAAGAGCATTGCTGAACATGATATCTTAATTTTTATATAATGTAATTCGTAATAATTCTCTTTAATTAAAAATATACTTACTTCCTTCAAGACATACATCTACGAGGTCTGTCCAGAAGGTATCCAGCCATGTACTATGAAAAATAGAGACACTTACTGAAGAAGATACAATGTACAAGAAACTTTGTACATAGGACAACGATGCCTCAGTCTCCTTAAAAGTAGGCACCTTGGGACCTCACACAGTTCTCCCATTTGCCATCAGCTGCTTCATCATATTTTCCTGAATCTCATTGACAGTCTGAAATCTCTTCCCTTTCAAAGGTGATTTTAGTTTTGGGAAAAGCCAGACATTGCAGGACACCACCAAATCTGGGCTGTAGGGGGCCTGAGCCACCTGGGTGATCCAATGTTTTGCCAAAAGAACTCTGCACAAGACATGAGACATGAGCGGGCATGTTGTCAGGATGAAGCTGCCAATCACCAGTTGCCCATAGCTGTGACCTTCTGAATCATCTGAATAGTTTCTGCAGAGGAATGTTTAAGCTAACACAAAATTTGATACAGGTTCATTGCTCTACTTGTTCAGTCATTTTTAATGCAACGACCACACAGTACACACGTTTGCTCAACAGCATCTATCTCCCCCACTGACTAGTCCAGCAAAGCCATCATTGTTCACACATGCACATTCTAGTCCACGCTCTTTGGCTGCCAGGACACTTTGATGTCACACATACCATACCATTCTCGTTATATTAGCAATAGCTGAATATTTCTGGACAGACCGCATATAAACGGTCATCAGAAATTCTTTTTGGATCAAAATGAGAGATTCACTCATCTATACAAATATTTAAGTGTTTTTAGTTATATAACAGATTGTGTATGTACCTGTATCAAATTATTTTCACTATTGAACAATGTTTTAACTTTTAAGACACAGATGTCAGTGGTTAAATGTCTTAAAATAAATTATCATGGATAAATCAAATCAGGATTGCAGTTAATGCAAAATTGTCAAGTTTGTTAGATGCTTGTAACTGTATTCATGTCAGAGTCCTGGGATGTTCTGGTGATGGGGAGCAGGTTTTTAAACTAGATAAAAATCAATATAAATTGATCACTTATTTTTTAAGTGATGATAATTTTCAAAAACTAATCAATTAAAAAATTGAGTTATATGAATAGGGAAATAGGTCTACAGGTACTTGTCCCATGACACCAACTCTTAGTTCTTCCCTCCAATTGAAAATTTGTTTACTTGTGGTTCATGAAGCCCTAGAAGTTCACAGAAGAGATTTAGCTGGTTAGACCATGAAGCCATAAAATTGAACCTGGTATATGCATGCTTTTGAATTTTTTCTTTTTTAGGAAGAGGACATATCATTTTAATCCATTGCACAAACCCTATTATAATTCACTAGTAAACATTAAGAATATAACAAATATAATTTGGGTAATTTATTTAATAAGGTTAATCAATGAGTCAGTTATAACTTGGACCATTATTCACTTCTGTTCAAGGGCAAAATGACAGCCAACATTGAATCAAGTTGCTACAGGAGCTGGCATCTCTCCATGTGCAGTTTGGCAATTACACTCAGCTGCCTACATACGGCTGAGTTCACAGCTGCCGCATCAAGTGACTTCACATTTCATAACTATGACAGTAGATACAATACTGTCTAAAACTAAGGTTACATCTAATTTTTCTCCCAATAGTTTTGGGGTATCAGAATGGAAATTGTATCAAAGAAAGAATGTTGATGAGAAAGAACAGAGAACTGTATTAGAGCTATTTTAGACATTAAAATTGGTTTGTGAGAGTTGATTTCCAGAATAAATTTCTTCTATAATAAAAACATTTTATGCAGCAACAATTTTTCCTTCATAAATTCACATTTTTTAAAAATTAGATGAGTTATATGAGATCCTTTAGGAAAGAAAATTTCAATGATTCGGAAAAATACACTATTCGCCTACCCATAAGAAAGTAAATTTTGTGAATTCCATTTAACTTAAAATTAGATTGTATATCCTGTGGTTTTCTTTTTCTTTTAAAAGGAGTGGAGAGAGGAAAAAAGCATTTACATTAAGGCTTTTCCTTCAAAATTTCAGTTGATAAACATAATTTCTGTGCATTTTTGCTTCACTGATCGGAAAGGCCAATAGTTAATGGCCTTTTATTACAAACTTCCTTTAGTACGAAGCCCAGCAATTAGGCGTGGGCATGCTCCGTGACCCCTCACTGCCTCGCCACCAGCTTTGATCAGAACTTTGCTCAGTGACACACATCTAATAACCAGGAGTGGCATGAACTGAACCATCAAGACCCTGATTTATTCCTCAACCCACATCCTTGGCCAAATAGGGGTGTAATTAGCTATTATGCAACTGCCAATATAACCTGACCTTGTGTTCAGGTTGGGGCAAAGACAAAACAAAACAAAAAACAAAACATAACAAAAAGGCATGCCTCTATGCAAACAAAAGCATGAAGACATCTCAGCAGGAATTTCAGCCTCTGAGGCTAGCAAGCACAGTAGCTTGGAAGCAAATGAAATTTGCAAGCAGTTTTATTGGTTTGCTTTGCCTTCAATGAAGTGTTTTATTTAGTACAGTGGAACTAAAAAGAGCAAAGAAGTGTTTGGAATGAAGACTGTTGATGACAAAGAAGATTCTTCTTCAGTAACATACCAAACTGTATAATCTGAAGTTATGAACATTTGATTGGGAATAGCTCTTAATATGCAAAAGGGTTGAGAAATGATCCCAACAGTTGTTTCTTTTAATCTTGACTACTGAATTCTGGAAAATGAAATAGCTCTGACTTGCAGTGTCTACCCCAACAGTACAAGCCCAAGGGCAGCATAAAACAGGCCGATTAAAATTCCCCTGACTCAGAATTCCACATCAGTGGTCTCAAACTGCAATGTTTCACAAATCACCTGGAGATATTGTTAAAAATGCAGATTCTAATTCAGTAGGTCTAAGATGTAGCTAGAGTTTAAGCATTTCTAATAGGCACCTGGTGAAGCCATTGCCACTGATTCCTGGAACCACAATTGAAGTAGCAATGTGCTAGATAACTCAGAGAGTAGCGATTTTTAGCTTCAGCTGGTCTCAATGTGTCACTTTATTTTGTATTTAAATTCTGGAATTTCCTCTTACCCCCCTATAAGGCATTTAAAATGAGCTCTGAAGAAGATAACTTAAAAATATTCCCTAGCCTTGGCTGGTGTGGCTCAGTGGATTGAGCACAGGCCTGCAAACCAAGGAAACCAAGGGGCTGCCGGTTTGATTCCTGGGCAGTGCACATGTCTAGGTCATGGGCCAGACCTGCAATAGAGGGCGCTCAAGAGGCAACCACACATGGATGTTTCCCTCTCTTTCTCCCTCCCTTCCCCTCCCTATAAATAAACAAATAAAATCTTAAAAAAACCTGAACCTTTTCTTTAGAGGACTTCTGGTCAAGATGGAGGCATAGGTAAACACAGCTCACCTCTTACACAACCACAGCAAAAATTACAACTAGGCTACAAAACAACTATCACCCCAAATCATCAGGAAACAGAGCTATATGTGAACCCAACAACCAAGGAATTAAAGAATCACATTCATCTAGACAGTTGGGAGGGGCAGGAACGCGAGGAGAGGTGCAGAGCAGGGGCTAGAAGGGCGCTAGTGGCAAAAAGGGAGAAATAGAAGTGCCTGGCATCAGGGCAAGTGCCAGGAGACAGCTTCCTCCTGACAAAACTCCAGATGCCAGGCAGTGGCATTGTCCCCTTTCTGAACTCTCTCACACACAGAGCCACAGAGAGAAGACATCATATTGGAGGCTTCATCAGCCTTGTTCACATGGACAGCCTTGTCCACATGGCTCATCATAATTAAATTATCCAACATTAAAGATAAGGAGAGACTTTTAAAAGCAGCAAAAGAAAAGGAGACAGTTACCTACAGAGGAGTTCCTGTAAGACTATCAGCTGATTTCTCAAAAGAAACTTTGCAAGCAAGAAGGGCCTGGCAAGAAGTATTCAAAGTCATGAAAGGCAAGGACCTACATCCAAGATTCCTCTATCCAGCAAAGCTATCATTTAGAATGGAAGGGCACATAAAATGCTCCTCAGATAAGGTAAAATTAAAGAAGTTCATCATCACCGAGCCCTTATTATATGAAATGTTAAAAGGACTTGCCTAAGAAAAAGATCAAAAACTATGAACATTAAAATGACAACAAACTCACAACTATCAACTGAATCTAAAAACAAAAACAAACTAAGCGAACAACTAGAACAGGAACAGAATCACAGAAATGGAGATCAGAGGGGAAGAGGAGGGAGAAGAATGGGGGAAACAGCACAGAGAATAAGAAGCACAAATGGTAGATACAAAATAGACAGGGAGAGGTTAAAAATAGTACAGGAGATGGAAGCCCAAGAACTTATATGTACAACCCCTGGACAAGAACTAATGGGTGAAGGAGGGGGGTGCTGGTGGGAGCGGGGTGCAGGGCGGAGGGGAATAAAGGGGAGAAAAATAATGGGACAACTGTAATAGCATAATCAATAAAATATATATTAAAAATTTCAAAAAAACATTTACGTTGCTCTCAAAATTTCCTTACTTTAAATATCATAGAGTATAGCGATAGGATTTTTAAAATATCTGTTATTGTTATAACTTACTCTAAGTTTTTGTTGGGGAAGATTGCTCTTCACTCACAAGGAAGTTCCCTCACCCTTTTCCTTTTCCATCCTCTAAAAGAATATTCTCCAGAAGTACAATAAAGCCCAATGCTTTACTGGCTCTGTAGTTCAGTCAGAAAAAAGCTCACAACCGTTTTCCTTAGGTATATCTTCACTACAAACCACTAATAGCTCTGGCTGGTGCAGCTCGGTTGTTGCAGCAGCATCCTGTATACCAGGAGGTTGGGGGTCTGATTCCAGGTCAGAGCACATATGTGGTGTCCGGGTTTGATCCCCAGTCAGGGCTCACATGGGAGGCAACCAATTCATGTTTCTCTCTCACATCAATGACTCTCTCTCCCTCCCTTGCTCTCTCCCTTTCTCTCTCTCTCTAAAATCAATAAACATACTTTAAAAAAAAACAGTAATAGCTCTTCCATTGCTACTGATCACATTCCTGTCCTTTTAGCTGTTATTTTTCTCTAATTTGTGTTTCAAAATTATCCCATTCTCAATTTAAACAAATGGTGATATGTTATTAAGCCATTCTTCTAGAATAAAAATCACCATAATGAAAGAGCAAGTTTTATCACTTACTCCTCCTGTTGCTCCAAGTATTATCACATCTACTCCTCCCCAAACACACACAGCTTTTCCTTCTTACCCCCTCCCACATAGGAAGCGGGCTGGTAGCTTTGCCATAAACACAAACTAAAATAACCTGATAATTTTAACATGAACTACCTTAAACTATTTGCCTTTAGCTTTATATTGGACAGCATACTATTCACTTCAAGTGTAAAAATACAATTTAAACAAACTTTAAAATAAGTTATGGTGGAATTTACCAACTCATGTAACTGGGATCATCAAAAAAGAGGATTGGCTTCAGCAACTGCTGGGCTTGGGAATTCCACTAACGTCATCAGGGCTGCTTCTTGTATTACTCCAGGCTGAGCCCCTACTTTTCTATGCTTTGGTTTTATTCTTAGACAGTCTCTTCCCATTGAACCATAAGAAAAATCTAAGAAGTCTAGGTTTTCATACCCAAAAGAAGGAAGTTGTCTTTTCCTGGAAGTTCTAGCCAACCACACCCCTGCCAGAAGATGGCATTGATTGATTGTCATCTTTTAGACACATTCCTATTTCTGAACCAAACATGTGGTTAAAGGATTCAATGTTGTACTTGTTGCCTGGATCATGTACTTGTCCCTGAAACCCGTGAATGGTGTTACTACCACCTAAAGCACAGGCACTGAGAGCGGAAGAGTGTGATTCTCTGGGGAAAAAATGAAGGCACTATTATTAAAAGAAAAGGGATAACTGGAAAGGAAAACTCACAGATGTCCACCGTAGGTAATATGAACATACTTTTCATTTTGCCCAGGACCATCCTGGATCTTACCTGTTGCCTTAGAATACTGCTGAGTACTTTAGTATTTAAAAGGGTCTCAAGTGTTTTTAATGTGTGAGTATTAATGGTCAAAATAAAATGTCAGGATACATTAAATTAACCTCTACTCTACAGTGTGTATGGAAATCCACTATGATTTATTCACTTTATTTTTTGGTTATACTTGTATATTTTACAGTAAACCCTTTAGGCCACAATAAGCTCAAAATCAAAGGCCATGTTTAATAAAAAATTAATGACTAAATTTCTGTTCCTCAAAAAAGTTGATAATGAATGTCTAAGTGTCACAAAACATTTTAATGCATTTACCATTCTCTATAGAAGCCATAATGATGTCATTAAAATTAGTTCTTATTATCCCATAGGAAAAATACAAAACACCACCCTGAAGAAACATAACGGTTAGTTCAAAGTTGATAGTTATGTGGAAAAGACTGTTTCTAAAAGAGAAAAGTTTAACATGTGCTCTCGGAAAAAGTGTGTATATACAGGCCCTCTGAGAAGCATGACTTTTCATTTAAATCAAATAATTATTTTTTTCTAAATTAATTTTACTTATTTTGAATTCCAAATTTTTTCCACACATGTAAAAGTGATAACTTAATATTTTGGCTCTGTTTGAAAAAATTAAAGAGAAATTTGAAAAAAGTTAATGACAAAAGTTTTATATCAGTGTCATCAGCTATTTCAAATTAAAGCTAGTTACTTCCAAAATTAGTTCAATTTTTTATCCCTTTTACAGATGGAAGTTTATTTTATTTATTACAAAATATTTGATATTATTATAAATATTATCCTAAATTTAGTTGAAAAGTTCAACACAAAAGATGAAGTTATTTGTTTTTTAAGGTGATAATATAAATATAAATTTTAGTAAAATATAGAATCATGGTAAAAGTAATACATTTACTAAATTAAGAAATCTATAGAACAATGATACTTGACCAAACAAACAGTAAGACAAATTTCTTAAAATCTACAAATACTTTTACCATACAATATGTTTTTCTGATGAAGCCAGTATTGAACAGAAACATACACACAAAACACACAGTTTACCGTGGTTCTAAGTCTTTGATCTTTTCCTGCCATCATCATAGAATTCTGAAAATGTTTGAATTTTTGAAGAAATGCATTATAAACCAAAGTGTGTTCTACAATTGTATTGCACTTTTGTAAGTGAATCATCTATATTTTTGTTGCATTTTGTTCAAAATCAGTTGGAAACCTTTAAGCAATAGAGCAACAAAATAATTTGCCCTCTGAAGACTCAAGCAAACTGCAATTATTGATAACAATATTTGTAAACAGAAAGATATTAAGTGTTGAGAACTAAACTGTGCACACTATTTACTTTTAAAGTTTTACAGTTGTGTTTTGTAATACCTCAACTTGAAAGATATATATTTAGATAACTTTCCTTTTTTATACTGAGTAAATAATATTATATACCAGGATAGAATGAAATTGAGATGTCCTAGGATTTTGTAGCATCTAACTTTGTGAAACATTCAGAAGGACCATAAATAGGGATAAGTCATCAGATGAATTTTGACTTGTAAAAAGATGATCCTATTTACAATGTGTGTGGTGTTTATGTGTGAGTGTGTTGTGTGTGTGTATATGAGAGAGAGAGAGAGAGAATGAAAACACTTTATTTAAAAAAAAAAATGTGTTAACCATGGCAGTAAACATAGGAGTCTGAAAGGTAGAGAAGGTGATTTTTATTTTGCACCTTATCATTTGAATTTTTTTTATCTTGAGCATACACTACTCTGATCATAATAAAATTCTTTATGAATACAAAGACATAGATAAATATAATATTTTAAAAAATGTTCTACCACCTTTCAGGGATGTTAGAGGAAGTTTAGAAATCTTTAAAATTCAAAGGTGATAATTTTAGTAGTGAGAAATTTGCAAACTGTGCTTGGCCAAAAACATGTCTAGACAGTGGTCCAGGTTTTAGGTATTGTCAAGGCCATCATTCTAGTTAACAAACACATCTTGTTCATAGGGCTCAGGTTTCTGTTGATAATTTATTTTGCTTCCATGTCAGCCACACACAGTCACAAAATCCAAGTTCTTTTTCACTGAAAAAAGAAACATATTAATCTTGGAAGTAGATAATTGACTATTTAAAGTCTGGAGAATTAATAGATGTTACCTTCATATATTTCACCACTGGTGTAATCTCAAAGGAAAGAATGAGCAGAGTAGTTACATTTGTTGAACTTACCTTGGCAGCAAAGAGCACTTTTTCTGGCAGTGATCATGTACTTAGCTGATAAAGGAAAAAATATGCTTGTGAGACCACATGTGAGTATTAGGAGCCATTACTTTCATTGAAACCTTTTTGGCCCCAGAGAAACTGCTAGTTGTCATCCAAACTGCAGCCCAAGAGATGCTTTGTCTATAAGACATTTTACTGATTGATAAGTGTAGCTTTACATGCAAGTATTGATAAGGATTTCTTGAAATATTTAGGTATTTACTTTGGGTTGCTAAGTAAATAGAATAATCAACAGATGATTGTCTGATTTTTTTTTCTACCAAAGATGGCTTTGCATCATGACACAAGCATAATTTCTATTAAGATGCAAACACTTCTGTATCTGCAAGAGCATAACTTTAGGTAAATTGTAGGTCTCAGAAGAAAATTAAAGGTAATCTCATGAAGCCATACACTCAGTTCTAAGAGAATGCATTGTTTCCAAGCTTTAAGTAGAATCAGCTCTGTCTGTGACACCATCCCAAACCATTTTAGTCAGAAACAGGTGAAGCAGAGAATGTTATAAAATAGCCATACTGGACAAATTTCATGAGCCATTGACAACCATGACACAATCCAAAACCATTTTACAAAACATTTACATTTCTCAAGAATTAGTTTCATGAGTTCAGAAGGTTTTTACTGAAAAACTTTCTGAGAATTGGCCGTGAACTTGAATAATGTCAAGAGCTTTACCTCCGAATGCAGTGAACAGGTTGACATTCTGACAGTGCCTACATTTGCTTTGTCACTATGCAACTAAAAATAAACAAATAAAGGCAAGATGTACTGACAGCTTAGCTCAATGCATTCATCTATGTGAAATAAAACAAGATCATATGTAAAATTATTTTACCCTTGGGTGTACCTTGACTCGAGTAAGCTATAGTCCCTCTTCCCTTTTGAAATGTAGGTCAGGCATTTAGCTAAGCACGTTTTCTTCTCTAGTCTCAAGAACAGGTGTCTCCAAGTGCAGTGAATTGCTTTCTCTCTTTTTGTCACAATTTTCCTCTAGAATAGGGAATATATATGAATAAGAAAGAATCAGTTCTTACTTTAGGTGTAGTCCAAGGAGTTTTCTTATACAACTACTTCTGCTAAGCCATGGGAAGCATGGATGTTAAGAAGAAGGAGTACAGAGCTAAAATGCAGAAGAAATGACAGTTCTCAGCTCTTAAATGTCCAACTGGGCATTCAATACCTGGAACTCATATAACCAATATAATATTATATACCAACTATATTTAAATAAAAAACAACAAAAAGAGCTTATGACTAAAACAATAATTTGAGGGTATTTTGAATTAAAATATCCTGAGTTTTATTTTTGTATAAAAGCTGACGTTTATGTCATAAATAATAGATGTGGGAAGTGTTTGTGAGGATAGGAGAGCCAGTTTTCTACCATAGCCATGACAATTATACCATAATCTGAGGAGATGCAGATTCAGCAAGGAGCACGCTGTTAAAAGTACCTGAGAAAGGCCTGGCCTTGTGGCTCAGTTGGTTGGAACATCCTCCCTTGCACCAAAAAGGTTGCCTTGCTTGTGGCACTTTAGAGAGACAACCAATAGATGGTTCTTTCTCACATCCTTGTTTCTCTCTCTCTCTCCCTCTCTCTCTCCTCTTCGCTCTCTCTTCCTCCCTTCTTTTATCTCAAAAAGCAAAGCATATCCTTGGTAAGGATTTGAAAAAAAAAGAAAAGAAGTGCCTGAGGAAGTTCGTTGATCATGGTCTCCACCCAAGAGAAGTAGACAGTGCAATTACCAAGGGTTTGGGAGCAAGCTGAAATCCAGTGTGCTTCAGTTCCTAGGAAGCTCTTGGGGAAGAGGGTGTGGAAGGGAAAATATCACACCAAGACTTTCCCCATCTCTATTGCATGGCAGCAAAATAGAAACAAGCCTGACAGCACTGAGGGTGCAAAATCCTGTGAGAAGCCCTCATGTTACCCAGAGCTCCAGGATGCTGCTGGAAGCTTCCAAAATTTCTCATGTATAAAGACAGGGATCATTCAAAGGACTAACCAACCCTTTGTTACTGGAGATCTCCAATGTCTCTTCCAGATATATATTCCATGGCTCCTTAATAGCTATCCTCAACAAGATCTAGGAGTGAAACCAAAAATTAAAGTTAGGCGACGCTGACAAAGATTTGTTCATCTTCTTCAATTGTATGGCACGTATCAACTTGCTGTGGCTGTTAGCTGTTTATTCCCTTTCCTAAAAATGCAAAGGAAATTTGAGACAGTGCAGATTTCTTTCTCGGTTTGCCCTGTGTTTTATTTTCCTTTGCACTGCCATCCAATATATTGTGATTCTCCTTAGTTGGCAGTTTGGGGCCTTCACTTCTTTCTTTCCACCCCCAACTTCTAAGTAATCCTCCAATTCCCTATCCTTTCGGCAGTGCAGTGAACCATAGAAAGATGACCTTCAGGCACGTGGTGCCTCCCCATTTAATACAAATTGCTAAACCTTATATTCTTTCATTGGCAGAGTGGGATTAGCACTCTGTGGCAGGGCACAAGGAATGCCGATCAACTCAAATTTGTTAAAACAGTGGCCCAAATCCCAAAGGGGACAATTGGCCTTTTGTGAAGCAATTTGCAAGTATCACATTCCACCCTTAATACTTAATATGCCCTGTTATTATGCGATTAGTAGAGTCAACAGCAGCTGTATTTTACCTAGCTCACATTCTTTTAGGACATCAGGAATCAGGCTTTGCACATTGCTCTGAAATAGTAACAGTTCTTCAAGATCTGTCAATTAGGAACTGACACATTGTGTCAGTGCCACAGTACCCATATAAAGTACACCACTGCACATAGTACCCAGAGCACTCACCAGCACCCTGGACTATGGTTCGTGCAATATGTGTTGATGTTATGAATGATAAATATTAACTACAATATATATGAAAGTAAAGAAGTATTATAAAACATCCAAAGTTAGGTATTTTCCTGTCTATATTTTTCTTTGCATGTGCAGAATGGAACTGTGTGCTGTGTTAGGCTACACTCAGATATTACTGTTTAACAAACTTGAGGAAAGCTTTAGAGAGGTACTTCACCAGATTTGTGCAGTGCAGCGGGAATGGAAGGAAGAACGTATGTCGGATGATAGTACCTTCTTTGCCCTTTAAGGCTTTTTTAAATATTGTATTTGTTTATTTTTAAAGAAAAGGTAAGGGAGGGAGAAAGAGAGGAAGAGAAACATTGATATGCAAGAGATACATCAATTGGTTGCCTCTCGCATGTCCCCAACTGGGAACATGGCCTGCAACCCAGGCATGTGCCCTGACCAGGAATTGAACCAGCGACCTTTTGGCTTGCAGGCCAGTGCTCAGTCCACTGGGACACAACAGCCAGGGCCTCCCTTTAATATTTTGCTGAGAGCTTCTCCAGTGTATATATTATCAAATATTTATTTCCACATATACCAACTACCCTCAACTAGATGTAATCTCTTTTTCCCAAACCTCTTTAGCTCTTTTGTATACTGTTTTTATGGCCCTTAGAAATTCCATTTAGTAAAGATATTTTCTTTACCTGGTTTGAAACAACTTGAGGGCAAAAACATTGCACCTAGCATAATTTATTGAATGTATCGTTATGCAGTGTCTAGCAAAATTCACTGCATATATTTCTCGTTAAATAAATATTGCTGAATGAGTGAGTGAATTAATGAACTTAAATGTAAACCAACTACTCAAAGAGCTTTACTCTGGCTGTCACTATTCATCATTAAATGTGTCTTTGGTCAACTGCCATACCTGACCACCTCATGTCAATCACTGATAGCAAATACACAGAGGAAGCTCCCAGATGACTATCTAAAATGTTGCACGCATGCTAAGTCCACCTCTGCCTTGTTCTGCATTTTATGCCAATAGCACAGAGGAGGAATTACTATATTGCATCAGCAGTGTGCTGTTAAAATAAACTAGAAGGTACCTGGTTAAAATCTTAGTGGAAGTGAGTAGATGTCATCAAAGTTAAATCAAAAGCAAAAGTTGGTGGCAGTTCCTGACAGGGAGCAGCACCCCTGCGCCTGCTACTTGATGTCTTTCCCAGCAAACTCTTGCAAAGCTGTTGATTTCTGGCAGTACTCTGTGAAACGAGTCCAAGTCCCATTCATCCTCTTCAAAAGTAAGGTTGCTTCTTTCTGGTTTTTGTCTTCAATATTTGGCTTATGCTCCTATGTCAACAGAGAAAGTCAAAATTACACAATGATTTGGATTTTTTTAAACTATATTAAGGCACTTGGTCAAGAACTCCTTTGAGTGCCTTCTGCATGACAGACATATGCCAAGTGCTGAAGAAAGAGCAAACAGACATACACAGACCTGTCTTAGTTTCACTGGAAAGGAACACAGGGCTCAAACTGCAATCTTTATGATTCTTAAAGGAAACTGGCAATCATAGGTTTTCTTTAAAGAATGAAATTTTTATTCCAGATCCAAAAAATAAATGACGACATCTTCAGTCAAACAGAGAATCTAAAACTTTTGGGTGAAATCTGGAAATGAAAATTAAAAAAGACTTTGTTCTCTGGTGCCACTGTTTGATGTTTACAGTGGATATGTCGCTTGCAAAGTTGGGTTTACTGCTCAGCATTAATTGAAATACAAGCATAACCAGAAACTCAGGAGCAGTGAGGTCCTCAGATTATACACGTGACTTGAGTGTTTTATTTTTTCCTGTTAAGTGTACTTTGTGACATTAGGGAAAAAATGAGTAGTGTCTTTTAAGATGGCTATTTAAAAAATCCCTTCTATCTATTTATTCATCTATAAATTAACAGGAAGCATTTCTCAGTCTCACTTAATCTGGGATTCAGGAACAAATTACAAAATAACTTTTGTAGATGTATTTCTTCTCCTTGTTTTTATTTTAATCTGGTCCTGTTCCTATTCATGTTTCCTATTTTTCCCTTTGTCTCTGGTCAGAAATCATTACCAATTCCTTCTGTAGATCTTCAATGGAATCACCAAACCTTATTGTGGAGGATGACTTGTAGGAACGAGCCTGGGGCTGATCTGGAAGAGGCACATGTCATTCCCTCTATCGCCTGTCTAGAACTTACTCGTGTGAATTCATCTGAAGCAGTGGAGACTGGGACACATATTCTAGCCTTCCGGATATATGCTTGGCACTTGTATTTCACATGGAAAAAAAAAGTAAAATGGATATAGTAGATAAATGTAGTTTCCACCACAGCCACTATGCTAATGTCATTTTATAATAATTACTGTACTTACTGTGAGGAGTAGATAAGAAGATGAAAACAAATAAAAATATTTAAAATGATACATCTAAAATAAGTTTTATATGACAGATCTATTTTCTTAGCCTACTGGAAATTTTACTCTTACATGAAATTAGGGTGAGAAACAAGCCAAAAAAACAACTTCTTTAAGAATTAACATAATCTATTTTCATTTATTCCCTAAGATATTGGTTATGAAAATTTTAAATGTTGCTCTTAAACCAATAGCTAGATAATTTAAAATTTAGGGAAAAAATGTAAATGTCTAAAATCATTTCCTTTTATTCTTCAATGAAGATATCTATTCTCCAAAAGTAATATTACCTCACTGAGTTCAATAATCCTGGGAAAGGGATCAACTTCTTTGTTATTATAACTTCCTCCATTAGGCCACGTTCATCATATATACAAAATGCTATGTGCACAGAGAAATGATGCTGTCATTTTCATGGCACCATCCATCAATTTTGTTTTCCAGATAAGCACTATGTGAACTTAATGGAAAAGAGCAGTTTTTTTCAATGACAATGCATGACAGAAGCCGAAAGGTTTTCAAGGAAACATACAAATGTGTCATCTAATAGTCCATCAACCAGTCCTTGTCACACTGATAAACCTTTTATCTCTCTTTCACAGATTTTAATCAGTAGCTTGGTTTGCATGTTTCTTGTGTCAATGCGGCAACCAACCTAATGGGGATTCTTTATGCCCTGAGAAATCAACTCATTTTGGTCTAAATGAAACATTTCGCTGTCTTGTTTTATCTCCCTCTCTATTCACATTAACATAATAGCTTTTAATTGGATTGTATTTGCGATTAGAGTCAGCAAAGGTGGCATTCTCTCGGAGGAAATTGACTGCAAGGCAAACTGCTGAGACTCCATCTGGGAAGTGTTTTTTTTTCAGCCCTTGCCACAGGGAAAGATGGCCTCAGGAAAGAGCCTAGGGAAGTCACCTAATAACTTATTTCTCATGAACAATGGAAGTCCACAACACTTATCACTTAACACACTCAAATATCTGCAGCATTTTATTAGTATTAAAAAGTATGTTCTCTAAGAGAGGATATTTATAAAAGGACATTAAAATATGGGGAATTGTTCTATAATTTTGTTGGTGGAAGAAGCTTTCCTAAGTATGACACCCAAAGCAGAATCTAAAGGTCAAATTGTTATTAGTAGGAATCAGACTCTTCCACAGGATTGCAAGGAAAGCATTCCAAGGACCCATTCATGGTAGATTGTAATGGGGTTAGGTTTATTCAGATGGAAATCTGCTCCTGGGTTTCCAATTTCTCATCCTCCTCCATGGAAAAAGCCCAACCATGTCTTGAGCAAGGCTAACCTAAAGGCCAAGTTCCACAGTTTCTATTTTATATTAAAGTTTAGTCCTTTGGGGCCCACACAGTCTGCCATAGGCCCCGGTAGCTGCTGAACCTGCATGGTCATATTTATCCTGGGCAAGAGAGCCCATGAACAAATAGGCAAGTGTGGGTTACAAAGAGAGAGGAAGAGCTTCTTTGTCCCTCTGTGGTTATAACCAGGAGCATTTTCAAAATATCTAGTCAACTTCCCAAACTTTCATGGGCTTTTGATGGTTGTACCACCTAAGTAGACAGGCCTCTATGGCCCAGCACCTCCATCTGCAACCCCCAACAATGGGTCCTGGAAGGTGAACAGTGCTCCTGGGGAGATTTTCTGGCCCCTGGGGTTAAGTCTCTTCAGCAGCAGTCTCCAGGAGGGTGAGAATGAGCCTGCAAAACTGTAACTTTCTGGCTAAGCATGCAGGTTTATGCTCCCCAGTTTATTAAACTTAATGTCTAATATCCCTTTATTAAAAATTAGCTAACTGCCTGCAGTAACAAAATGACTACCAAGTATGAAAACAGAAGCAGATTACAACTACACATTAAAAAAATGTATAAATTTTTAAAAACTGAAGAAGCAAGAGTATATGTATAATTTATTTCATTGTAAAAGAGTTATTTTTAATATATAAATTCTAATAAATTAATACAAAAATACAAACAGCACATGTGGGTAAATAATATAAAAAGGAATTCACTACGCCAGTATCAAAGGACCACTTTGTAATGTATAAAAATGACTAATCACTATGTTGTACACCTGAAACTAATTTTTGTATGTCAACTATAATTAAAAAATAATTTAAAAAAAATGAAAAACATGGCCTAAGTGGCTAAACAGCATTATGGTATTTGTTGAGAAAGGTTTGAAGGAATAAAGGTGATTCCAAAAATAAATAAAGAAGGAAGTACAAATGTCCAATAGGCACATAAAAAAACATTATTCTTCAGGACTAAAAGATGTTTAAATTCAGATAACATTTTTTACTTGTCTAAATAAAAAAAAAATGTGTAATGTTTCCAGAGAACAAAGTATAAATACTTTTCAACCCTTAGCATAATTTTCTAAATTATTTCTAGCAAATAGATAAAAAAAAATAAGGAAACGCAGATTGGAAGAAAAGGAAGTAAAACTATTTGCAGATATATGTATATGTGTGTATGTGTGCATATTTGTAAGAAATATCCCCCAAACTATTAGAGTCACTTAATAAGTTTAGCCGTTGCAGGATACAAGATAAATATACTAAAATTAATTGTATTCCTATACTCTAACAATAAAAAAATTTGAAAATAAAAAGAAAAAATGTAATTTAGAATCAAAAACAATAAAATGTTAAGAAATAAATTTAACAAAAGAAGTAAGATATCTATACACTGAAAACTGCAAAATATTTGCTAAGAGAAGTTAAACAGAACTAAGAAATTGAAGGTTCTCCTGAGCTCAGGGATTTGAAGATATCATATTGTTAAGATTGCAGTGCTCCCCCAAATTGATGAGAATCCACGTCAAAATGTAAGTTGCCTTTATTTTGTAGAATTAAAAAGCTGATTTTAAAATTCATATAAAAATTCAAGGAATCCAAGAACCAAAAGAAAAATTGACAAAGAAGAACACAATAGGGGACTCAGATTTTCCTATTTCAAAATTTACCACAAAACTACAGATATCAAAACAGTGTAGCACTGGCTAAGTGCATAAATCAATGGAGTAGAATTGAAAGTTCAGACCTAAATTTTTACATTGATGTTCAATTAGCTTTTAAAAAGGAAATGTTTCAGGGACCAATAGTATCATATTCCACTTTAAAACTATTATTTCTATGTTCTCCCTAAATGCCAGTGCAAAATCTCCCTCTCTTTATCCAAATAACAATAAAAGTTTGCCACAGAAATCAACTCATGCATATATGTGCCCACCAACTCAAAATTACCTTTATAATTAATCATCAGAAAAGGAAAAACTATAAATGTTTTAATCCTCATCCTGTTGAAAGATTAGAAGCCAGAAATGTGACAAAATTTATAAGTCAAATAGTTTTCAAAAGTAATTATGACAATTAAGTTTAACGTTTCATTTCTATTTTTTAACATACTCATTATTTTACCAAATGTGCATCCTGGACCAACTATATATCAGATGCTGTGCTAGACACTAGGAATGTAAAGGGAGTACTATCCAGTTTCCATCCCTAACATACAGTTTAGTCAGGGCCATAAAAGTCATTCACTAGACACATACTGATTTTCACCTAGATCAAGAACCAGACATTGTGCTTGTTTCTAAGGACATGAAAACATTTAGGCTGTAGTCCATGCCTCTAAGGAATATATAATCTTCTGTAAAAGTGGATGAAAAGTATATGTAGAAAGATAGATGATACATAGGTGATAGAGAGATAATATATTGAAGACAGACATAGAAATATGTATGTGCAAATAAGCTTAATAAAATTGAATAGATGCAATATAAACATCTTTATGGGGTTTGTTGTGATTACAAAGGGTGGCATAGTCAATTCTATGGTACAAAGAGAAGGTTCAAGAAGTTTGAACTTCACCTCATAGTCAATAGTGTTCTCCAACCCAGAAAGAACAACTTCCTTTTGCTCTAGCCTCTGGTCCGGAGAAAATAAATACTTGATGTCATTAAAGTGAAAGCAACATTATTTCTACCCTGTAAAAAATAATAGTAGCTATTAGGAAGTTTTCCTAAGCTTTATTTCAGTTATAAACTAAACAAATAGTGTACTTGTTAAAAATGACCATTTAAAAATATTAATTTTATGAATGTTTATAATAATCAAAGTCAAAAGAATTAACAAGCCTAAGAGAAAGGTGATAGAGAAAGAATGGTAAATTAATTCAGTGTCTTACAAAGTATGAAAAAATTCTAAGTATTTAAATAAAAATAATAGAAATAATAATAACAAAACCAATGAATACAAGATATTTGTGTTTTTCTTACATTTTGCAAAAGAAATAAAAAGAAAGAGTATTACAAGTGAATATCAGACTATCAGCCACTGTCTTTAACTGAACCAAAGCCAAATTAAGTTATCTACAAAAGGGTCGTGTCTTTCTGCCTTCTTACCAAGGGCTGTGCAGGGTTTCCTTTTGACAATTGTATGAGACACTACCCCTGATAATTCAAAACAATGCCATTTTTCAATAGAGGCTCACCTCTCTACGCATTAGTAGCAAATTGAGTGCTTCTCAATAAGCATAATTTGTGATTCTCAGGTCCTCTGCTCATGTACACTGAAGCTACAGAAGTCCTTCGGATGAATACTGTTCAGGTGGGTTCAATAATCATAGCAGTTCTGTGGCATTATCATACGTTATCATACGTCATCCATCCCATCCCTAAGGGTGTCATGGCAAGCCAACAACAATAACACAAAGTCAGAGTTCCCACCTCTATGGGAGTAAATTCCTCCTGCTCAAAATGTAGAAAAAAATGGCAGCAGATTCTGATGATCATTATGGGGTTTTCTTAATGTTCTAAAATTGAAATCTAATTTTCTAAACCTTCATGATATAACTAAAAATGTTTTCTGAGACCTACAACCCAAGGGCTCGTTTAGATTGAGAAAAGGCTACTGTCAAGGAGGTGCAGGTGATTGACATCACCTTTCTGAGTGTCCATTACATACTCGGCACTCAGGTAGGCACTTCACATGCACCTCAGGCACATTGCAACTGACTCTTAAAACAGCTCTTTAAGAAAACATTACTATCTTCATTTCACAGAGAAGGGAACAGGTTTGAAGCATGGAGTGTCTTGCCTAAAGTTGCACAGAGAAGCAGCAGAAAAAAAGATTTAACACTAGACCCATCAAATTTCAAAGCGAGTTCTCAGTTTAGATTGCTCCCGTGTCATTAATCACTAATAAGGGTTGGTTTTGTTGGTGGTGGTGTTTTTGTTTGTTTGTTTGTGTGTTTGTTTGTGTGTGTGTGTCTTGCCTCTCATGGCCTGAGTTTCATCATCTGAAAAATAGGTGAAGGAAAAAAATCACTACACAGAAGTTCTTCTAAGTAACACTGAAGGAGCTGAAGAATTTTCACCCTATAATTGCCAGGTGGTGATGAATACTAATCTGCAACAATTGTCATTTCCTCTTTTAACATTCTAATACCCAAAATTTTAAATGTGGTCATAAACCAAAAGATACAGGCTTGTCTATGAATGAAAGCAAGGCTCATTAGACTTTCAATACCTTCTGACTTTATCTGCATGTTTATGAAATGACACTAACTACTGAGTAAGGAGAGTGACACAATGCCCGTTCCTGCTGCTGTTTTTACAATGCCCTTGATAAAAATATTTTTTTAATTTAAAAAATGGCCCTTGATAATTAAGTATACAAATATGAAATGGTCTCTGATAAATTCAGCATACATGTTTTTCCAAATTTTCTCCTTACTTGTCTTAGTTCTGCCTTCTAGCACGGTTTCCTTTTTTACCTGACAGTGTAGCAAATGTTTCAAGGCTGATTTAGCTGTTTTATTGCTTTGATGTTTTATTTTTCTATAAAGATTTCCTCTTCAGGAAAATAGCCTTTTGTCAACAATCACCAGACTATTAATTTAAAAAAAATAAAGCTTAAAATTTTCTGGCATTGTGCATTCCCTTCCCTTAGGCCAAAGTCATTTCCAACATAGCGTTCCCTCTGTTTCTAACAAACTTGTGTTTGTCTTTGTGATGCTACTTTTCCTAGAAGAAGAAAATAGAAAGAAGAAGATCGGGGAAAGAAGGGGTATTGCTGGACATAATGTTATTACTCCTAATGCCACACCTCAAAGATCTGCTTGAGTTTTCTCTGATGGATGTTCAGTCACCCCCTAAATCCCTCAATCTGTAAGTCTTAGATATTTTAACAGTTGTTCCATTATATGAAAATTGAACATCTACATGTTCCTTCTGTTCATTTGCAAATTTTCTACTGGAGAATAATTACTTGAAACTAATAGAAATAAATCAAGTCTGTTGGAATCTTTTTCTATTCAAGTGTTTTGTTCTTACTATAAAGCAAAATATAAAATTGTGAAATCCAAGCTTTGACCTCTAAATCTTTATTATTATGTGGGTCCTATTTTTAAAAACTTACCTTTAGATACTTTCTCATTTTTCTACCCCTTGTTTCTATTGTTTTTGGTGCCAAAGGTTTTTGGGGGTTTTTTTGTAGTTTTTCCTGGAAATTACTTTTTTATTATTAAAATACAATTTTTAAAACTTCCAAACTACCCCTTGTTTTATTTTGTTAAAAAAAATCTTTCTATCTTCTAAAAATCAGTGAGAAATCAACAGGACCAGAAGAGCTGTAGCTCTCTCCCTAGAAGTCTAGGTGGCTTTCCAGTTCAATTGTGGGCTCTTGTAGCTGAGTTAGAAATAAACTCTGAGAGGGATCCAGGTAAATGATCTTGTAAAGTGGACCTGGTTCTTGATAAGCAGTGTAATATGACAGCAATTGCAAATAGCAGAAAACAGGAATTCCATGCTTAATAAATCTTTCCCAAATGTTTTATGAAAAGGGATCTTGGCAAGTAAGTTTAAGCAGTAGATATCACCAGTGAGTAAACACATTATTACCTTTTTTTTTTTTAATGCCAAGAGAAATGTCAACAAGGTATTTTCCCTCAGTGAAAGAGTGGTCTCAAGTCTACATCCATCTTTGTTCTCAGCGAGGAGCTATGATTTGAGGTGTGCATTCTGAGGCACTTTGAGAACTTAAGAATTTTTGATATAGGTTACTACTGAGGCACTTAAAAGAATCATCAGTTAGAATGTCCATGGTGATATTTATTGCACAACTTACAGAGGTAAGAATATAAGTCCCATGGAACATTATCATCTTCTTCCTATTCATTTGTTCTAAACAGGGCAGTAAATGTTGATCTAATGAGTCATATTTTCAGTTTGTTGACAAAAGCAATAATCTCCAAAATTATTCCTAATACCTCCAGGCAACCACAGATTATAACAGAATGAAAATTTATTGAGCACTTAATATATGCCAGACTCTGTGCTAAGCACTTTACATACACTTCTTCATCTAATTTTTAAAATACCCATAAGAGGGAGGAATCATTGATCCCATTGATAGATAAGAAAAGTGACAGTTAAGTCACTTGCCCAGAGTCACAGAGCATAAAGTATTAGACCCATATCACCTATGTTCTCAGTCAGCACAATTTTCTGTCTTCACTGAGTCTACAATCTAGCTGAAGAAATGAGACATTGCCATGTGAAATGCTGGCAAACACACACACATGCATGCATGAAAACAAAACACACGGAAAAAAATAGCAAAACTAAATAATACATTGGATCATATTATCATTACTAAGAATTTTGAGGAGTTTAAGAAGAAAATTTTTTTTAAATCATTGAGGTACATTTTTTTAAAGAAATAGTAGAGTGATTGAGCAAATAGGAAAAAGGACTCATGGATATGGACAATAGTGTGGCGATTGCTGGGGAGAAGGGGGTATAAGGGAATAAATAGTAATTTGAAAAAAAAAGTATAATGAAGATTAAATTAAAAAATAAAAGAAAGATAAATTGGGTTGTTCTTGTGTCTCAGATAGAATTAATAGATCAAAAAAGTTTCCATTGTTGTACAAAGGATCGTGAGGCCACATCAACAGCTTCAATAAGAGTAAGTCATGCTTTCTATGGATGGGAAATGGAGTTCCACATATGGAGCCTTATTCAAGTTCATTAACTTTGACCCTATAATTCTATTCCTTGAAATCTTTCTGAAAGAAATAAGAAATTAAGAAAAAAAAATTATTTTGGGAGGGTGGCTTAAATAATGGAAACTGATTTTCTCACATATCCAGAGGTCAGAACAAGATTCCAGAGGGCGGGTTTCTTCTAAGGCCTTTCACCTTGGCTTCTAGGGGGTCATCTTCTCCATGTGTCTTCACATAGTCTTCCTTCTCTCCATGTATGTGTCTCTTCTCTTTCTTTGAGAAAAAAAATAATTAATTCAAAAAAGTCCGATTGAACACTTACCTTGTGCTCACCAGTGGCTAGACCCTATGACCTAGCAGTGAACCAGACCAGGCAGTTTCTCTTGAAGTTTCCAAGAGAGTTCACTGAAGCATGATTTAAAACAACAAAAAACTGGTTTCAAACTAAATATCTAACAATCAGGGATGTTTAAATAAATGTTTAAATAAATAATTTTTTTACTTTATTTTCTTAAATTTATAAATCATGCTTATTCTATTACAGTTGTCTCAATTTTTCCCCCTTTAACCCCCCTCGACCCATCCCACCCCCACCCCCCACTCCCAGTCAATCTCCACTCTGTTGTCCATGTCCATGGGTCATTCATACATGTTCTTTGTCTAATCCCTTCCCTTTCTTTCCACCATTGTCCTCTTTCCCCATCCCCTCTGGTCACTTTCAGTCTGCTCCATGTTTCCGTGCCTGTGGTTTGTTTTGTTCATTAGTTTATTTTGTTGAATACAGTCCACTTATAGGTGAGATCATATGGAATTTGTCTTTCATCAACTAGCTTATTTCACTTAGCTTAATATTCTCCAGTTTCATCCATGTTGTCACAAAAGGTAGCAGTTCCATCTCTCTCTCTTTCTTTCTTAAATGCAGATTGATTTTATTTATTTTTTTAAATGTCAAAGTTAATTATAAAATATTTAAAAAATTTAAAACCCTTATAAGGTCTCAGCAATTAAGCAAACATGACACTAGCACAGAAATAATCAAGTAGATCAATGAAATATAATGAAAATTCTAGAGACAAACATATATATCTTTCTAACAATGTATGATTAAGTTGATATTTCAAGTCAATGGGTAAAATAAGGCTTATTCAACAGATAAGGTTCATGGGCCACTATTACTTGAAATAAAACAAATATAGAGCCCTATGTCACACATTATACCAGAAATATTTAGGTGAGTTAAAAATCAATATGTAGAATCTAAGAAATTTTAGAAGAAAATAGAACTAATATTTTTCATGACCTGAAGTAAAATACTCAAGCCCAGAAGCTATAAAGTAAATATGGACAATATAACTATATTAAACATTTAACTATATAGTAATATACATATAAAAAAAGTTAAAGGACAAGGAATAGAAAAGTATTTGTAACATCTAAAACATGATTAATAGGGGTTGTTATTGTTTTTGTTTTTGTTTTTTGAAAAAAGTTCTACAAACCTTTAATCAATAAATAGATAAAGAATACCATAAAGTCATTTAAAACTTTTTTAAAAAAATAGACATAGATAATAAATATACAAAAACAGGTTTAGTTTCAACAAATAATAAAGGAACAATTAAAATAAAATTGTCACAATCAGATTAATGAGTATTAAAAATATTGGTAATATCAAGTATTGGTAATTCTGAAAAGAACTGGGTATTCATAGAAACTTTTTCTTCATCTTAAAGCAGTCCCTTTAGCATATTTTGCAGTGCTGGTTTGGGGGATTCTTTTAGCCTTCTTTTGTCTGGGAAACTCCTTATTTCTCCTTCCATTTTAATTGAGGGCCTTGCTGGGTAGAGCAGTCTTGGTTGCAAGCCTTTGCTTTTCATGACTTGGAATATTTCTTGCCATTTCCTTCTGGCTTGCAGTGTTTCTGTTGAGAAATCAGCTGTTAGCCATATTGGGGCTCCCTTATATGTTACTACCTCTTTCTCCCTTGCTTGCTTTAGGATTCTCTGTTTGTCTTTGATATTTGCCATCTTAATGATGATGTGTCTTGGAGTGGGCCTCATTGGGTTGCTCTTGAATGGGACCCTCTGAGCTTCCTGGACTTGTGTGACTTTTTCTCTCCTCCAATTAGGGAAGTTTTCCATCATGACTTTTTCAAACAGGTTCTCTATTCCTTGCTCCTCTTCTTCTGGTATCCCTATTATACAGATACTATTACGTTTCAGGTTGTCCTACATTTTCCTCAACACCTCTTCATTCTTTTTGAGTCTTTTTACATTTTCTTGCTCTTTCTGGGAGCTTCTTTCTTATCTTCCAGCTCTTTGATTCAGTCCTCAGCTTTATCTAGCCTGCTTTTGCTTCCTTCTACTGTGTTCTTCAATTCAGAAATGGTATTCTTCATTTCCTCTTGTCTCTTTTTGATAGTTTCTATGTCCTTTTTCATGCTGATATAGTTTGCAGTAAGTTTCTCATAGTTTCCCTGCAGTTTTTGGTAATTCTCTCTGAGCTGACTGAGCTCATTGAGCTTCCTTAGAACCGTTGTTTGGAACTCAATATATCTGATAGTTTACTTGTCTCTATTTCATTTAGTTGTCTTTCTGGGGATTCCTCCTTTCCTTTCAAGTGGAGGGTATTTCTTTGTCTTCCCATTATTTGTGAGACTCTTTTCCTTCTGCTTCTTAAATTGATCTGTCTTGATTTCCTGACATTGTGGTGTGAACTTCTATGGTTGGAGACTGCTGTTTTTACTTTCTGGATCTGCCTCTGATGATGTCAGATATCGTCCCTGTCTGACCTTAGGCAGTCTGTTCGAGACTTCTAGTAATATACTGTTTGTGGCTGTCTCCTTCAGCTGTTAATTTATTCTCTCTGCACTCAGCAGGCCGCCTTAGACAGCTCAGAGTAGGGCGGAGTTCCTCCTGGGGGCGGGGTTATTGGATCCTCTCATGCTGTTGCATAAGGGGGAGAAGTCCACATTGGGATTCCACTGGCTACTCTCTCTGTTCTCTCCACAAAGCCTCCACCCCCAGCCTCTCTTCAAGTGTCGCCATACCTCTGTGCGCCCCGTTTAGCCAGGGATCTACTGTCTGTGGCTGCCACTCTGCACACAGCAAGCAGCTTAGACAGCACAGGGTAGAATCCCACCTGGTGGGGGAACTATTGGGTCCTTTGACTTTGGTGCCGCTCAGAGGGCATGGTCTCTGCCTGAGCAAGATGGCTGTTGCCGCATGAGGGATGAGTCAGCAGCGAGATCCCTCTGGCTACTCTCTTGGTTCTCTCCCCAAAGCCTCCTTCCCCAGTCTCTCCTCAGGCATCTCTAGCCCACTCTGCTTCTGCCTTTGCCGAAGACAAGGGTAAGTGGCTGCAAATAAAAATTTTGCTTTGGCCCTTTAAACGATTCTTTGCATCTCCAGCCGCCTGTCTCGGGCAGAGAGTAACCCTGCCGCTTTTCGCAGCTGGCTGTTTTCTGTTTACTTTTTGGGCTCTGGTGCTGTCGGCTAAAGATCCCTGCTTTAGGTTTAGACCTCGCTCTTCTCAGAGGGATCCAACTGGCCGTTTCAATATCCTTTTGGTGCTGCCACCCATGGGCACCCTGCCCGCCTTCTGGAGTCTCTGCTGCATTCCTTACCAATTAGATTGTGCTAAAGCCCATTCTTCTGTCTCTGAGGTTATAAGGCTCCTCTTTTGCTATTGTTCTGTTTGTTCATTATAGGTGATTTCTCCGTAATTTCGTTGTAATTCCAGGTTGGTCCTGGGAGGAAGTCAGTTTGACTTCCACTCACTCCTCTGCCATCTTGATTCCTGCCTAAATAAATAATTTTAAATATATACTCATAGTTATACCTCAATGATTGTGGTTATTTTCTGAAGGAAGTATTATGTTCCATTTTTTTTCTTATTTACATGTCTTTATGTTTTCTAAATGTTTGTGTTTTATTTTTATAGTCAGGAAAAATATTTTTGAAATAAAATAAGGACAAGAATTTAAGGAACCTATTATTCCCCTACAATTTGCTGCCCATATTTCCAGTATTATCAGAATAAGTGTGGTATTTCCGTATATTGAAGATTTCTCCCATATGTCTTCAGACTTTTAGTTCCTGTTTGTAGAATTAAGGTCCATGTTATAAAAGTATAACAGAATTATTTTAGATGATAAGATTCAGTTACTTCAATGTCTTGTTCAGTTGGTCTCATACCCAGGAACTGGAAGCACAGGTTCCACCTCTAACATAACCTGCAATAAATCAGGTCATCCAGCTTTTATGGTTCCATGTCCATCATGCTGGGGCAGTTCCAGCTTGAGAGACAAATAGCCCTTCAGAAAATTTACAAGGTGGATTGTGAGAACCTTGCAAAGTCCAGGAAGCCACAAGTCACATAAGAAATAGGACTGAGAAAATAGTGCAGGCTTTCTAAACTCTCTTCTTAAAAAACAAAGTGACTAATAGCTATGATATTTCTATAAACATGCTCAACACATAGTAGGTATTTAATAAAAATTAGTTTCTATTTCTTCTCCTTATTTACTTTAATCATATTTTAAAACAACAAGTATCTATAAACTTTTATAGCTGAGTCAAATTATCAGAGAAGTGAAAGGGATTTTTGCATTGTCATTGTGATAATATTGCTGGGGAAAGTTGAGGCCATTAAAGGTGGGTTTTTTTTTTTCATTTTTAATAACCTAATAGTCATTACAATAGAACTACATCACATGAAACTATATGGAAAGAGCTGATAACTGATAAGAGTTAGTATAATATTTAAAGCTGATGAGTGATTTTTTTTTCCAAAAGGAAGAAAATTTGAACTGAGGATGTATTGGGGGTGGGAGCCAAGATTAAATAAGGCTACTTCCTTAAAATTATGTTAGAAGTCTTGCTTCAAAAGGAATTTTGTTATGCCTTGTTCTCCTTTTCATATTCAAACATTAGAGCCAGGATTGAAATCCTGGATTTTTCTGGTGTCTGCATTCTAAAAGATTTTGTTTATGTTAAGGCTTAGGTCACATTAATAGGTATGTTTTAAGGAAAACATTACCTCTGTGTGACCTCTGGGATTTGAAGGTAAAAATGCAGTCACTGGAAAAAAGGCATCCTAGTTGTCAAGGATGAAATCTCTTACTTTAAAGACAATTGTGTGTCATCCTGTGAATGTCTTCCTACAGCAATAAAAAATAAATAAAAAATAAATAAAAATACAGTTGAACTGCAGCTGGACCAAAATAGGTTCTGATGGATCATGATTTAACTACAAAAACACAGACTGGTTAAAAATAAACATGTTAAAGGAAAATAAATAAACTAGTGGAATTTTATAGAAGCAACAAAACATTTTCAGTGATCCTTCAGGAAGCAGGTTCCAACTCCCCCTAACTACCCCCGCCCTGATTCTTAAATTGTTATTATAAGCTAAGCATTTTGCCTCCAGAGGGAAGAATAAATTTGTGTTGGTTATCATATATCAGAATTACACAGGACATCATCTGTTAATGATCATTTATTCCTGGCTACTTGAAGAATAATACCCAGTAATTATAGCAAATGTAAGTCAAATAGTAATAGCATACTTTACATAGTATTGTAATTATAAGTTATGTCCATGCATCTGGGACAAGGGTCTTTTATGCTTGGTATTAAATCTGTGCTGCAATTTATTCATAATACCATTGCTGGGATTGAAGAAAGGAAGCTTGCCTATAGAAGGAAACTTGTCCTCCTTTCACATTTCCCATAAGTCATTTGAAGAAAACAGCTCTTTGCATGCCTTGCTAAACTCAATTACCACCAAGACATCATAAACAAATATTCATTGCATTACAGCTAGTTCCTTATTGCACAATGCAAAGTGTATTGTTAAATTTAAACCATTTTAAGGGAGTAAGCGCCCAGATTTCTGCATTCATTTAAAATTTAATTGAAAAAATTCAAGCACATGTTGTGTTATTTTCTTGTTTAGAGACTGCTGCTAACTGAACAATTATATAGTCCTCTCAACTCTAGCAAAAAAGTCAGACAAAAATTTGGGCATCTCTGGCTTTGGTGTTTGGTAACACTGGAAACTACAATTTGCTTAAGTGGAAAAATATTAAATAAAAGTTTTATAAAATTTTTGCATGAAATGGAACCATTAAAAGTCACTTGATGTTCTCCCACTCAGTAGAATCAGTGAGTATAAATCTTCTGGAGACTCACATACTTTTTGAAGTACTGAAGGCCACTGAGGTTGTCCTATCTGAAGTTAATAGGTGCAATAATTATGCATGTGTATAATACTAGTCTATATGAAAAATTTAAATCGATGAATCAAAGAAAAATAATTTTCATTAAAAGACAAAATATGTTTCTTCAAGGTGCTAGAAAATCTGGCCCCAGCCAATCTCTCAAGGTCTGTCCAGCAACACTTTCAGGGGAAGCTCCAGTCATACTCAAAGGATCTTCCTGCAAGCTTTCTGTCTTGCACCGAAGTTACTCTTATAACAGACACTTCTCTGTTTTTTCACCTGGTGAATATAAACCTATGACTCAGGTTTTAGCTTAAATAGTTCTTGCTCTAAGAAGTTTTCCAAGCCCTCACCTGAACGTTTTTATGTCACTCACCATTAATGGACTCTATTAATATCCTTCACTTTTCCCTGATTGTCCCCTGTATCATATTTCATTGCAACTACTTGTTTATTTCTCTATTAATCTCTTCTCATGGAGAGGAGGAAGGAGCCACTGTTCCCACTCCACATCAAATTTCTAGTACCTACCACAGTGATGGACACAGAGCATGAACCCTGTAGATATTTGTTTTGTGAAAGAATGACCCTAGGCCTTACTTCTCATATTGCTGTCCAGAGAAAGGCTTCAGGAATAGACTCGCAGGACGACTTTGCAGTTGGGAGCTGGAGAATGTCAGGAGTTGTGCTGGGAAAAAGTCTACATTGCTTCAATTTGTTTGATCGTATAATCTTTAAGCAAGTTTGTTTCTTCCATTTTCTCTCCTTTCTCTATCCCTCCTTATATAATTATACTTATTAAAGCTTCTTAGAGCCTTTTAACATATGCTAATATTTATTATTAAATTCCAGGAGGGGCATTTTTCAAACTTATTTGCTCATGGAACATTTTGTTCTAAGAGCATCCAATGAGATATCAGGTATATGGGGCTTAGGTGTACACAACTTGAGAAGAAGTGTCCCACCTACAACTTTCTGTGATGTTATGATTATTGTCTCTATACCTATAAAATGGGAACAAAATCATCTGCAATGGTCTGATAAGAACAATAAATGTGTTTTCATAAATCAAAGCATCTATTGATCTCATTCATCTCTTGCATGATAAGGACTTGACTAATAATGCACAGAAAGGATGTTTTCCTCAAATGTAGAAAGGAAAATAACCCACATAGAAGTGTCTCTATATATATTTTTTAGTTTTAATTCAACAAATTCTAGACTCTCATTTGTTCATTATCAAATAATATTTATTAAACATGTAGTTTATATATGTGTGTTTACTATTTAGTAAACAATCTTTGATGAATAGGTAAATGGATATATGATGAGGATCTTTAACAGTTTATCTCTTTCTCATTGCCTTTAAGGCTAAACCTTACAATGGAAGTGTGAGCAAATGAAGACTGTATGTGGGAAGCCTTCTGTGCTCTCCCCAGCCTCGTCGTTTGTCCCCTACACTGATGCAGAGGACATAAGAGGAGACTTTGCTTATTTGTTTGTTTTCTTCCAGAATTTTCTTTCTAGAACAATACTGATACTAGGAAAACTACCCATTGTGAGTGACCAACATCTAGCATTCTGGGAAGAAGAGAGAGAAGAAAAGGCCAGATAAACAGATGCTATTATGTCCAGGAATAAAAAAGAATAGCAAGTATAAAATTAACTATAAGCTTATAAAATTATTAAGTAATTTCAGAGAATCAAACTAAATTCTCATGGTCTATGCTGATCTTACAACTTTATGATTCACAATATTTCTAGTATCCACTATGTATGAGAAGACTGAGAAAGACATTTAAGAATTTATTAACCAAAGAATTATTGCTACTCACTAGCAAGAATGAAATAATTTTGAAATAAAGATGAATCATATTCAAGGTAAAATTTCAGAAAATAAAGGAAAGTTTTTGGAAAAAAAAAGGAAGAGGCTACAGGAACATTAGTTTTTTAGATGTTAATTACCAAAATTGATGCAATTAAATGTCATAAAATTAAATTAAAAATATACAGCCAATACTTTGGATATGGTTACTTTTAAATTTAGTGTATACCCAATAGTGAAACATCACTTTAAGTTTAATAGCTAAAATATTGTGTATATTTTCTAAACCATGTGTGTGTATGTGTGTGTGTGAGTGTGCGTGCACACATGTATCATGAGATATACAGGTACCTAGAAACATATAGCAGTTTTGGCTTTATGACTCTATGGTTAAACTTATCCAAACATGAAAGAGAGTAGAAAAGTCCTATAAACTTAGAAACACAAAGCAGCATATAGTTATTATTCCACACTCTTAGGGGTCAGAAATCCAGGAATGGCTTGCCTTTGTGTTCTGATAAAGGCTTCATAAAATGGCAGTGAAGCTGTCAGCCAGGGCTTGGATCTCATCAGAGGCTCAACTGGGGCATGGTCTGCCTCTATGTTCCCTCAGGTTTTCCGACTTTATTTCCCTGTGGAAGTAAGATTCACAGCAACTTGTTTTAAAATGTCTGCCTTAGTTGGTGTCTCTCAGTGGATTGAGTGTTTGCCTGTGAACCAAAGGGTCATTGGTTCAATTCCCAGTAAAGGCCACATGCCTGGGTTGCTCCGGTCCCCAATAGGGGGCGTGTGAAAGGCAACCGCACACTGGTTTCTCTCCTTCTCTTTCTCCTTTCCGTCCCCTCTCTCTAAAAATAAATAAATAAAATCTTTTTAAAAAAATTCCACAAGAGTGGCATCCATTGCCTTTGTCATACTCTAGGGTCAGCAGCCAGTCAGAGATCCCACCACACTTAAAAAGGACCAGATTGTACAAATACATGAACACCAGATCCAGGGGTGTAGGACGCTTAAAGTCTATCCATCATAGCCACTAATATCCTGTGAATTGTATACCTTTCAGAAAAGAATGGATTCTTTCCATTGGTACCAGTTTAGACAATTCTAGGGAAAGGTTCTCATTGGCCCCAAAAGTCAGCAAGACAATTAGGAAAAAGGATGGATCCTGAGAAATGAGTGATAAAAGTCCAGGTACCCTAATTCTACCTATTTCAAACCAAGTTTCCACTATTTTAGGAAACATGATCCATTATTTTGTTATGTCTTTTGGGTTCAGAAGTTTGGCCTTGCTTCAATCAGACTGAGGAAAAAAACAAAGAAAACCACCAACACTAACAGATATATCACTCTCTTTAGGTTGAGGATATGGAGGTAAACATTTAAAATCTAACCAATAATGTCTGAAATAATTCTTCCATAGTTAAATAAAATAAAATTCCTTACTTAAACCCAGCATGTATCTGTTTTAATGTATTCAATAGTTGAACAATATCTATTCACTTTCTTCTTAACAACCTTATTAAAGTGGGGTCAAGATGGAGGCATAGGTAAACAATGTTTTGCCTTCTCACACAACTACAGAAAAAATTACAACTAGACCATGAAACAGATATCACCCAGAACTATCAGAAAATCAAGCTGTATGGATGTCTGACAACCTAGGATTTAAAGAAGCCACATTCTTTATGGGGGAAGGAGGAGCACAGATGTGGAGAAAGGCAGAAAAGCACAGAGACGCAGCCTGGAGAGGTAGCAGAACAGGTGGTCCCACATCCATGTGTGGTGGATAAAAATTGGGAAGGATACCGCAGGAGTAAGGGACCTCAGCCCCAGCCCAGAGCACACAGCCCAGGGTTCCAGTGCCAGGAAGATAGATCCTCATAACTTCTGGCTGTAAAAACCAATGGGGGTTGGGTTGGCAGAAGAAACTGCCAGATTTTTGGGAGACTCCTCTTAAAGGGCATGCAGGAACTTAAGACTTATGCAGACCCGCCCCCCTCTGGAATTCAGCACCAAAGCAACAGCTGGAAGGGCACCAGTGGCATACGAGGAGAAAGCGAAGTGACTGGAAAGAGGGTGAATGCTGGGACACAGTTTCCTCCCCAGCAAATCTCCAGAAGCCAGGCAGTGGCATTGTTCCCTTTCTGAGCCCTCCTCCCACACAGAGCCACAAACAGTGGAACATGTTGCCCCACCCTGGCAATTAACTAAGGCTCCACCCACCCACACACAATTGACAGGTGCCTTTTCTACAATAAGCCACACAACTAAGACAGGGAGTGAAAGCAGTTCTAACTAATACACAGAAACAAACACAGGGAGGTTGCCAAATTGAGGAAACAAACAGATAGGGCCCAAATAAAAGAACAGAACAAAACACCAGAAAAAGAACTAAATGAAAGAGAGATAACCAACCTATCAAATGCAGAGTTCAAAACACTAGTGATCAGGATGCTAAAAGAATGCACTGAGTATGGCAACAGCATAAAAAAGACCCAGACAGAAATGAAGGTTGCATTAAGTGAAATAAAGAAAAATTGATAGGGAACCAACAGTGGAGGGGATGAAGCTGAGATTTAAATCAACAATTTGGAACACAGGGAAGAATAAGCATTCAGTCAGAACACTAAGAAGAAAACAGAATTCAAAAAAAAAAAATGAGGAGAGTACAAGGAGTCTCTGACACATCTCCAAACATACCAACATCCAAATCATAGGGATGTCAGAGGAGAAGAGCAAGAGATTGAAAACTTCCCTAATTTGGTAAAGGAAAGAGATGTACAAATCCAAGAAACACAGAGAGCCCCAAACAAGTTGGACTCAAAGAGGACCGCACCAAGACACATCATAATTAAAATACCAAAAGTTAAAGATAAAGAGGGAACCTTAATAGCAGCCAGAGAGAAGCAGAGACTTACCTGCAAAGGAGTTACCATAAGACTGTCAACTGAGTTCTGAAAAGAACCTTTGGAGGCTATAAGAGACCAGCAAGAAGTATTTGGGAAAAATTGGGACAACTGTAATAGCGTAATCAATAAAATATATTTTTTAAAAAACCTTATTAAAGTGTATCCATCCTGCATAAACTCATGCTGCTGAGGGAAAAACTAAGATTACAATTCATTGCTTAATTCTCCCACATTTTTAATCATGTTATATACAAGTTGCAAGATTAAAGTTCAGAAGTTTTTTACATTAATTTCTACCTTCCTGGCCTAACGGGACATACACATAAGTAGATAAATAATATTATAAAGTTAGTGAATACAATAGAAGTGGGGGAGGAGTAATCATAAGTACAACAAAATGGAACCTCACCACTTAGAAACCAGTTAAAAATTTCTTTCTATATTTGAAAACCATATCATAATCTTGATCTTTCAGTTATGTTAGTTAATAATATTTATTTTTAGAAACCAAAGCTATTGAAGTTTTCATGCTTAACCGTAATATTTTTAATTTCCATATTTAATACTAAAAAAACACTAAAACAGATTCTCAGTGAGCTTTTAATGACAACAGGAAATACTCCCACCACATCATGTTCAAAATTCAGAAAGCATTTGATAAAGTACAAAATACTGAGTTCTGTAAGTTTAAGAAGTGGTGTAAAATGAGGATAATGAAGAATTTCCAGAAAAGCTGATTTTATTTCTTTGGGATGTTAAACCAGGAAAGTAAATTGCCAAAAAAGAACAGGAGCATAAATTAGTTCAAGAGACAGATAAGACATCTTTATGGAAAGAGAAAATTGATGGATCCTGCCTCAGAGCACGAAGGTGGAGCTAAAGAGCTTGAGCTTGTCTTCTACCAAGCAATCCTTAAAGCCCATGAACAGTAATGTCTCTAAAAAATGTCACTTTTCAGGATATCCCTTTTTATATGCATTTGTCAAGCAGGGGTGAAGTGGGAGGGCAACCCTTTACTGGAGCAGCCGTCCATCAGAGAAAACTAGACTTCCTGGAACCATGATCTCAAATATTAGTATAATTGACCCAACCCCTAAGGTTTCCAAGTTGACATTGCCCTGTAGTTAACACTGTGGGTATTTTTTTGGATGAGATCTTGAAAAACAAGCCATGTTCTGAATATGGTTACTCCAAGGAAAATTTATCCTTATTGACTTAAGCATATTCTAAACATCTTTATGACACACAGAGACATAAATTCTGAGATTATAGAGTTAGCAAGCAGTTTAAAAAACAGTACTCTGGGGAAAAGCCATCTCCTGATTTGTGTATTGTGAAAATACAGTTTTGTGGACTTCATGGGGGAGGTGTTGTCACACATATATCTTTACAAATTTGGGGGTAATACCAACTTTAACCATCTCCCAAACCCCCAGTCCCCCAAATCCAATAAAGTTGATTATAGTTATCTTTGGAAATAAGAATAAATGGAGCTCTACTGTTTCATAAATAAGTTACTTAAATAATATAATGAGAATGATAGCTGCTCCCAACTCCTAACTTTTGTTTTAAGGAAGCAGCATAGGGAAGTGGTGATGAGAATAGACTTTGCAATCCAATTGCAGAAGTCTGGATGGGAATCTCAACTACTCAGAGCTGGCAAATAATCACTTTTTTTTAATCTGTAAAATAAGCCTAAAACTAGTACCTACCAGCTAAGGGGACTGCCTGAAGTAATGTATATAAAGTGCCTAACGCACAGGAAAACTCAGGTTAAATTACAATTATTACTATGTATTAGGTATTATTTTATTAAAAATGTTTTATTTTTTTGTCTCATGTAGTACCAAGAGCAACCCATTTACTTCATACTTGAAAAAGGCGGTCTCAGCAAGGACCGCATAAGGCCACATGGTTAGTATGTGGCAGAACCAAATTTAAACTCCATTGTGTTTGTCTTCAGAGCCTGCTGTCTCCTCCTCAGCAAGATAGGAGGAGGACTGGAATTTTGCTGTAGTTTCTCTGAAGGACAAAGAATATGGTATTCCAAAGAAAAGAAGGAAAGAACTATGTTTTGTGCTCTTCTGAGAGACTATGTTGAGGCTAAGTCTGATGCCTGAATCTAGTAAAAAAAAATAAAATATGAGTAGTGAAATAACTCCCTTTCTAGTATTTTTAACACTTTGACTTCCTCCTAGGTAATTTAATTATGCATCTATTCATTCATTCATTAAACAATTGTTAAACACCTATTATGCACTTAATGTCGGGCTAGACGCCACATGAATGCAATCTAATGGCAGAGGTTGACTTGTGTATTTACAAAGGACATCAATTTCAGATTGTGAAGCAGAGAAGCTTCAAAAGAAATGCAACTGAATCAAGTTAGAAAGCAGAGTAACAGCTGAACTAGAGAGATGGGTGTCATCTGCTAAATTATTTGGGCATGTTAGGTATGGATAAAAAATTTGAGACCCATGAGGGAAATCATGTTAGAAATTCAGAACAAAGTTTCTCAACCAGAATCAGTGTGTTGATATTAAAAATGCAAAGAAAAAAGTAATAGATCATTTAAAGAAATGTCTTGTTAAGGTTTTAGACAACAATGCTTTACTGATCAATAAATTGGCAAGACCATACCCTAAAAAACTACCCATCAAAATGAATGTTTCCAGATTGCTCAACAGGTGCACAAGGATTAATCATATTGTGATGGCCACAAAGTCATTTGGTATTTAAGTAAAAATAAAAAACACATTTTTCATTTTCACCAATAACTTTATTGAACAATGTATTCATCATTTTCTTCCACTATATTCTGTCATCTTTCAGGGAACATCATAATTCCATCTTCCTCAAACTTTTTATCTTTTTGAGTAAAGAATTGTTCCAGGTGCCTTTTGTAATCTTCCAGGGAATTGATTTTTTTTCCATTAAGAGAACTTTGTAAAGATGGGAATAAATGAAAATCCAAAGAGGCAAAATATCTGGTGAATACAGCAAATGAATCAGAACTTCCCAGCCAAGCCATAATAGTTTTGTCTGGTCATCAAAGAAACATGCAAGCTTGCATTATCCTGATGGAAGATTATGTGTTTTCTGTTAATTCTAGACACTTTCATCAAGTGTTGGTCAGGGAGCAGTGCTTGTTGGAATTAATCTTTTGATTTTCTGGGAAGAGCTTATAATAGAAGACTCCCTTCCAATTCCACCATATATACAACATCACCTTCTTTGGATGAAGTTGGGCCTTTGGTGTTGGTGATGGTTCATTTCGCTTGCCCCATGATCTCTTCCATGCCACTGAAAAGTGAAAAATATTCACTTTTCATCACCTGTCACAATTTGTTTTTAAAAAATAACATTTTTGTTAACGTTTAAGTAGAGGGTCTCATGAAGAAATTCCATCAGGAAGGTTTTTCTCACTTAACTTATGTGAAACAAACATCAAAGCAGTTAACTTAATAACTAAGCTGGTGCAAATAATTTTCAAGCTTGATTTGGATATTTCTAGTATGTCTGCTATCTCCTGCATGGTATAATGTTGATTGTTCTCAGTTAACGTCCCAGTTTGATTGCTATCAACTTCAACTGGTCTACCCAATTATGGAACATCATCCAGCAAGAAATCTCTAGCACGAAGATTCACAAACCATTTTGACATGTTTGATCAGTCACAACACCTTCTGCATACACTGCACAGATTTGTGTGTGTGTGTTTCTGTTGTGTTTTTACCTTTCTTGAAATAATAAACCATAAAATGCCAAAAATGTTGCGTATTTTCTTCCATCTTCAATATTAAAATGATTACACAAAAATTCACCATGTTGATGTTTTCTTTAAAATGCGTGCTGATACGACAGCTGTTACAATACAATCTAAAAAAATAGTTTTGAATGAAATTAAAGACAACTAAGCACTACTAGAGCTATCTTAGGGGAAAAAAAACTAAAAATGAATAAACCATTTGCCAACCCAATAGTTACAGATTCAGAAGTTTGTTCCTAAAATCTTAAATGTATATGTATCCTTTATGTTTTGAGAAGAGGGGACTATATATCCCTCAGCACATGAAGTACCATATATATAAACTAGCTGCTGGACAGTCATCAGTGGGGCATAGATATTAAATTATACTGATTTATAATCTTTAGCTCTATTTTGGTGTAGAAATTTCCCCAGTAGAAATCACATTGTGACTCATTGCAGAAGAGTCATCTATTAGACATTAACAAAGTGGAAGTTTGTACACAAAAATCTGGCTTTCTCCTTTAGCTTCTCACTTCTAAGCAGCTGTGATTGATCTAAATTCTCAGTCTGGTTTCTCAAGCCAGAACATCTGTGGGTTTTCCTCTGAATTTTAACCATTGACCATGATACAGACTGGAACCTGCCAATAGTCTCAAAGCCATAGAAAAGGGACACTACACCATACGGTTATGCCTCCCAGTGTCAATTTGCCTCCTGGATCTGCCTGCTTTAGACTGCTTTCCAACGCTCTCACATAGTTATTTTTTATATTTTATCCAGAGTATATAGTTACCTGCAATAAGATTAAGCCAAATGGCACTTACTGGCTATAAACAAAAGCAGATCTATATACTTAAAGATCATAAAGTCAAAGTTTCACTATTAATATCATTTTTTAAAAAGTGTTATAAGACTACCAAAGTGAAGATGCCTTGAATACATTTTTTTTCTTACTGAAAATGAAAAATCTTTGTCTACTACAGAGAATTTCCATACAGAGTTCACAGAACTTCAAAAACTGGAGAATCATTTTTTTTTAAATTTCAAACTAATTTGTTTTAAAAATTTTATCACTACTAACTTTGGGTGGTAATCACCATGGCTAATGTGGGCACTTTGAAAGAGTCTTTATCCATATCTCTTACCAATATCTTGGGAAGATAAACTAGAATTCAGGGAGTTTCAATCATTTCATTTGCCTAATCTGCTTACAAGCAAAGATTAAAAAGTTGGCCATACAGAAATATCCATCATAAGAGGAGGTCTTGAATCAAGAAGCATACTTATTCATGTTTACATCATAAAATTTGTAATCTAAGATTGACATGTTTGAGCTTGAAATTAAGAATTAGAAGACAGATGTTGAGAAACAGATGAAAGAGGAAGTACTAATTAAAAACACTTATCAGGCTATCCTTTTGTTGCTAGTTTAGAAGATTTTAACTAATCTCAATTTGGCCTCCTTTCGGTTAATATATTACCTAATATTAGATTATAATATCTAGGAATTTGCTCTTTATCTGATCAGAAGTATGACCCCATAAATAAAGTTCTATCTCTTTCTATGAAACAAACCTACTTTTAAATTCCTCCTCATCCTTCTTCACTGCTTATAAAGCCTTAATATAACAATACACATTAGTTATCTATTATAGCCAACTATTTTATTTATTACTAAAAATAGATTTATGGCCATAATGAAGATGCAATAGTATTGCTTGCATGCAGGGGATACTCAAAACAATTATTTCTACCACTTAAGTAATTGGAAATGTCATTTGAGAAATAAGCTTTAAAATTAAAATTTAATGAATCCAACAAAAACATGCAAAGCCAACTTAAAAAGATACAATCCATTCCAGGCCAGCAATGGAATGTACATATTAATATCTCCATAGAGAGAATGTGTGGACAGAAATGTGTCACTCAGCTCCTGAAGTGAAGGAAATGAGATCACACAAGCAAACAGCAATGTCTACTTAAACAGGTCAAGTTTTAAACAAAAATACAATTATACAATTTAATTCCAGGAAAGTTATTTTTTTCTTTAAATATCACTTGGGCAGCACAAGGCCATAACCTGTAAATACCACCCTGATGTCAGGTATCACCCAAATGTAAAGATGGCTATAAATCAGAAAATCATTCATTAATTCACTCATTCACTTATTTAACAGCCTTGTACTGAGTGCCAACAAAATGCTGATACAGAGCAAGAAGCTCATCATATGATGGTGAGCTAAACAGACAGAACCCACATTCATTAAGCTTCCACTAGATAGGGATTATAAGTAACAAATGAATTATTCACAACTAGACTACAATTACAGACAGTGATAAATACTAAGAAGAAAATGTTTAGGAAATGATACACATATTAAGAAATAGGTTAGGAAGTTTTGACACATACCCCAAGATCACACTATTCTAAATTGGTGGGCTGGGATATGATCCTGGGGATTTTTGTCTCCAGAGCCCCCCTTTGTGAATTACCTATATGTCAGCAAACATGCAGAGAATGCAACTTTAACCTGTTTTTAGTAGGTCTTTTATTTTCAGATTAATTGTCGCTATCAGGCCAGCTCAGATAGAGTTGTCTTGTCTCTCTGGTCCTTTACCTTCACCATTCACTTAAATTTCCTTTTCCACAAGCGAATCCTGTAATCCAGGGTCAGGTTGCCTGTTATGGCTAATCCAGTTCATGACCCACCCTTGACTCTATAATATAGAAAGTCCACAGTGAAGAGATCAGATTCATAGTGTTTTCCTTAGAGTGGTTTTATCCTATGTATTGATATCAACATCATAACAGTGAGGGAGAGAGGGGTGTTCATTGTACATGGGAAATAACTAAAAATAGCATATTCCAAAAAATGCAACAAAAACCATTGCTTCTCAATCCATGTGTAGAATTTTGATACTAAAATAATTCTTTGAAAAACTCAAAGAGAACGCAGTCCATTGAGTTTCTAAAAAAAGGACAATCCTTTCTAGATTCACTGAAGTCTAATGTATGACAAGCTTCATTTCAACCATGCTTTAAAAACATGATGTAACTCTGACAAGTCAGACTTTGTAACTTGGCAGAGGCAAACTTTTTGAAATGTATTTCTATATGTGTTAGGTGTAAACTGTTATTGTACTGGAAAACTTCTTGAAAGGGATTTTTATAAGTCTCATCTTGTTTCTCTTAAGTGGTTATTAAAAATAGAGAATTTATTGGCAACTATTTTTTCCTTGTGTTAGAGAAGGATTAGCTTAATCCTGGTGAAATATCTTAACACTTCACAATATTCAATTTTATACAACTTAACTTTTATTATTCACAATACTAAAATAACTGTATGTGTCCCAAGTGACTCAAAAGTTATACATTTGCCAAGTCTGTTTTTACAGGTCTATGAAACAACCACTGTTCTCTAAACAAGATAATTTTTTTTCTTTTTTTTGCTTTCCTACATACAGCTGAATTACTTTAATTTTGGGTGAATGTTTATTTCTTTTTTTCCCCATAAAATGTTAGAAACTCCCTCTATATATATAGCACAGCATGATATAATCAGTCAAGGAAACATTCTGATCTTTAGTAGAGTGTGCAATTTACAAACCTACTTGAGATCCTCCTTTAAAAATAATCCTGTTTATATTTAGGACATTTATAGTGGTTTTTTTTTTTATCACTTCCATTGATAAAAAAGTCCATTTATGACTTTTTCTCTTCTCACTTTCTCACTAAACTGGCCATATTCTGGGCCAGCTTAAGGCTAAGATAAATAGACAAAATATGTCTTAATGCCCTATCAACACTTTCAGCTTTCTTTCTTTTCCTCCCCTTTTCATTTTGAAATGTTCATTGTTCTTCTAGGAACAGAACCTGATATCAAGAAATAATCTGTCTTTATCACTGATATAACAGTTTGAATTTGTTCTTTGTATTTGTCTGACTGAGGTATTTGTCTTTAAAACTTTATCTCCATTCTTTAAGTGAAAGAACACGTCCTTGGTAAAGAATTTCAAAGAATTGTTTCTCACTTGTGTAAAGGCATGCACCTTGTAGCTACATGATCTATACCACAGAGCATCCAAGTTCAACAACGCAGGGAAAGAAAGAGACAGTGGGGTCACCTTGGCACTTAATTGCCTCCAAAGCCCTACATCCCTTGTCTTCCCAGTCTGTTGTCCAGGACTGGTCATATCTAGACAATGAGCATCTAGACAATGAGCATCTAGACAATGCCCAGTGGTGTCTTCATCAAGACTACATTTGGCTCTTCTTGATCTAGAGATGCATGGACTCTAAAACACACATTTTTTCCCACAAACTCACACTGAAAAAGCCACAATGAAACAATGACAGGATGACCCCAAATGGACACTCTCTTTCATAAAGAACAGAAGATAGAAAGCAGTCCTGGTCCTAGGCCATTCTGAAATGTTGTTGGCAGACACTGAAAAGCCTCCACCTTTGAGGTCTAAAACATGCCTAAACTGGGTTCCTTGCTGCTTCCCAACTACCCTCTGAGGGTTCTTGTCCATTTTCCAAATTGGTCTCATATGAAGTGAGTGTTGGAGGACCCACTCTCCTGGAGAACTGTTCAGAGCTTTAGCCCACTTCCAACTTCATGAATTTTGATGACATAAATATTCTAAATTTCATCAAAGGTTATTTTTTCCCCAGGTCAGCTTCTTTGGAAGTTCAATTTTCTTCAAGACTAAGTTTGTTTTCTGATCTTCTTAGTCTGGAAGCATTTGCCCTCACACACAAGATAGTGGGTAAACATGGACTATGTGCCACGGTTATGCATAAATGCAATCCTCACAATAGTCCTGAGGTTAAGATGTTGCCATATGGACCATTTTAGAGATGGAGATAACATTGTTGGCAAGATTACCATTACCTGTATGCATTTGGGCATATCCATGTGCCTACTTAGTCTCACAGAGTTAATCATAGGAAAAATGGAACATAATATTAGAAAATAGGACTCTCAAAAAAAGTCAAAACTTGTGGCCACTATATGTTTGTCGTATGTACTATTTTTGTTTCCTTTCTTTCACATACATTAGGCTTTTTGTTGGCTGGTTTGTTTTTTAAGCCAATCACTGAGCTAGTACATTTTGGTCAGACAGGTACCTGCCTCTATGATTTGGGCTTTACTGGTGGACACTTGTTAAAATGCTTAAAATTTTGTATTGCACAATTAGAACTTATTAAATATGTTTCAATGATTATTAGAACTATAACATTTTTTAAAAAGCTTTATTTCTTTTTGTCCCTATGACTTAATCTGTGAAGGCACTATTGGATGTGGCAAATATCTACTTGTTCTCATTTCTCACCAGGAGTTTTAAACAGCTCACAGCACAGGGACTCCTATTTCCAGGTCACAGTCAAAAGGCATGGCCAAGACTGTTGGTCGTGTCTAATTCTACATGGCACATGTGCTACCTCTCCTCAGAGCATAATTTTGTTTTAGAAATGAGTTGCATTAAGACACCTCAGAAGCATTAGGTTTAAATCCTGCCCTGCCAGCCCTCTTTGGGAGATTCAGTTATACCTCTGAGTTCCCTAAATGAAATATTCACTTGATTCTAGAGAGATTTAAAATAATATAATCCTGGAAAATCTCTTCTTCCTCCTCTTTCTCTTTTTCTTCTTCTTTACATTTTTTTTTCTTGTTGTTCAATGTCTCCATTTCCCCACCACCACTTTCCCCTGCCCCACCCATCTCCAGCTCCCGCCCGCAAGCCTGCCCCTCTTTGGCTTTGTCCGTGGGGCCTTTGAATGCAGACTGGTGTGGCCGCTGTGAAAAACAGTATGGAATTTTCTCAAAAATCTAAAAATAGAATTGTCTTTTGACCCAGGAATTCCACTGCTGGGACTATACCATAATAATCCTAAAACACCAATTCAAAAGAATCTCTGCACCCCAATGTTCATAACAGCACAATTGACCATAGCCAAGTGCTGGAAGCAACTTAAGTGCCTGTCAGTAAATGAGTGGATCAAAAAGCTATGGTACATTTACCATACCATTACATGGATGTGGAATACTATGCAGCAGAAAAAAAGAAGGAGCTCCTACCCTTCTTTTTCTTCTTTCTCCTCCTCTTTAAAAGAATATATTATTCCTTTTTAGCAGAATATGTGCAATATATGCTATTTAAATGATGCTGTGGAGATGTTTCTAAAATTTCAGTACATTTATGTTCTCAATCTGTAAAACTCTCTGACTTCATTCTTTTCTTTTTTTGCAGGGGGAAGGAGCATTCTACTTTGCTGGTTTTCATAAGTGATATTTTTAAGTTTCTGAGAAAAAGTGCTTGCTTGCCCAGGGATCTCATGAATTCTCCCCATTTAACTTAGTGTGTATTTATCCAAATAAAAGTCATTCAGTGAAAGATGTTTGTACTACTCTGCAAAACCCTTGCTGAAGAGAAATCTTCATAGTAGACTTGTACATTGTTTCACATGTCAGTTAGAGGGCTACTGATAAAAGTTAACTATTTTGTATTAACATAAGTTACAGAAACTGGCTTAATAGTTTCTTAACCAGAACAAATCCTCATTTACAGAGCTGCCTTTTCCTCAAGAAAGAGGTTCTAAGTTACTAACCAGTCATAGTGACTGACCTGGATCTATGCATCAAGTCTAAATAGACGCAAGGTAAATTGCATAGCATTTGGTGAAGCAAGTTACTCGCTGTTCCTCTTTCAACCCATGACTGTAATTCAGTTAGGTTTATTGCCTGTTACTCAGCATGATACTGTTGTAAAATTGTTCATTTTGCAATACAAATTCTAGAGTTAAAAAGCCTGCTTTTCTTCTTAAAGCATATGTGCTCTTGTATTAGAGCAGGATTTCATTACGTTAAAAAACTTTTTCCACTGTTTACTTTATCACTAGGGTCAAATAAAGGAGCCAGAGTCAGAATTAGTCTCTTGCTTTGGGAGGAGGGGCGTGAAGAGAGAGAAACCCCAGTGGAAATCAATTGTGGATTTATTTGTATTTCCACAGCTCAAAAATTACAGGAACATTAACATTGTTGGAAGGAAAAGCATGGGGGTGGAGGAGTGTCCATATTTTTATTATTGTTCTTAAAATACACTACAAATAATCCTGGGATATTTTGGTATGGGATATTTAAAATAGTCTATGAATAATAAATATTTTTAATCAATCTCAAAATTTTTCACTGTAAAAATATATTCTTCCCAGGCTCAGTCTACCAAAAGAAATTTATGAGTAGTTTTACCCTTATCTAACCATGAAAAATGTGTAGATATAAGGTTGAATTTTAGATTTAAAAATAAAACTATTTTACAGGTTCAAGGAATTTCCATGTAACTTAAGAATCAGATCTAAGTAGATATGATCCAGGGGACCGGCTTGAGTTATTATCTCTGTGACAAGTTACTAAATCTCTGCTGTAAAGACAAGTTACTAAAACTTTCTCTCTGTTGGGTGCCAACGAGGACTTTTGTGAAGAGTAAATGACTTAGTACACGTAAAGTACTTAGAGGAGCCCCTGGTATATTGCAAGTCTCAAAAAAAGAAAAACAGTTAATTTAATTTACTCTCATTATTATTATGATTGTTATTATGTGGACTAACATTGAAAGTTTACCCACCCAATGAAGTCTAATTCAATTCATACCTCCATCAAACTTGTGATGAAATGGGATTTTTCAGTAAATTCAGTGACCAGATTACACAATTTAACATGTGATTATACAGTTAAAATTCTATGATCATCTTACTAGTAAATATCCTGTAAATATAAACAGATTGCTTCATCTTCCACTTATCAATTAAAATGGAAATGTCACTTGGGCTTCCCTAAATTAGATTTCTACTCTTTTGGATACACATAAACACAACTAATTTACATAATATGGGGACACAAGGATAACGACTTGTGCATAAAACCCTCTAGAAGATTAAGAAATATTTTATGTTTTTATCTGATAACATAGCAGCAGCTCTATTAGCCCATACCACTACAGGACCAACATTCAGGCCTAAGATATAAATGTATATGAAATATTAAGGATATTAAATAATATGTTTAAAACAATAGCTTTTTTCCTAGTATTGTCTAGAAAATGTCCAATTGCCCCCCTTAGTAACTATTGTCCCTGAACAATGAAAGCCACAACTTACTATTTTGCTCAAATATTCTGATATACAAATTATTTACATTTCTCTGATATTGTATCCAGTTGACTTAGATCATGATCACTTATTCTGAAATCACCATGAAGTCCCATGGAATGGGCTTTTACACTGAACAAAAGAGCTCAGCTGTAACTTTCCCTTGACATCAACAATTTGTATACAAACATATTTCTGTTTTATCACCATGGCAAAAATCAGTCAACTTTGCATTGTCAAGTTTCTTAGCCTGCCAAACATCTTGTTAAAAGTGATAAATTCAATTAGTTTTTAAATTTATAGAGTGTCAATCAATTTGACATGTTTCTTTTTCTTCACTATAGTAAATAAACTAACCAGTTTTCTTTTCCCAACTTTCCCCTCTGCTCCCTACCCATCAATATAACCAGGCATAGGCATCAGCCTTAGAAAGACTTGGGTTCAGGTCATTTATTTACCACTCATGAGTTTGGTTCCCTGAGCATGTCTCCCAGGACATGCTTCACAGACTGGTTATGAGTATTATATGAAATACAGAACATGCTGTGCACAAAGCACAGTACCCAGCATGTAATTGAGTTAAGTGACCAAGAAAAAAAAATTTCTTGAAGGTCATAAACATGAAAAAAAGTTAACTTAAGTTTGGGTGATTTTGGAAATAGTGCTTCTGTCTGTGAACCACATTGGCAAAGATCAGAGTGATTATAGAGAGGGAAGAAGGCAGCTGCAAAAATAGTGTGGAAAAATCCAAAGAATATTTTCTAAAATGATAATGGAGCACAAATTAAAGAGTCAAGAAAATGTAAAATCAAAAGTTTAATGTGGACAAGTCTCTTTAAGTTATATGTGAGTCCTGGGTACATAACTGCTTTACAGAGATAATCCATTCAGGCCTACCTGTGGCTCTGCTTAGCCAATGGAATGCAGTTCTCCAAAGTAGTATTTTCAATGTTTCAGAGAAGAATAAACCCTTATTCCCAGATATAAGAGCATTTCAACCACCTAAACCCAAGCCAAATCTTGGAAGTATCACATTTTATTATTAAAACTTATGTATAATTTATTTGCTATTTTATAAAATGTGTGTATTCATCTTAAAGTTGTTTTTAGCCAAAATTTAGAGAAAATCGAAAGCTGTAGGGACTCCAGCAAGTCTGTTCCTGATGCTTTGCAAACTTCATGGCATACTGCCCTCTACTTCCCTGGGGACATAGTCATGTTTTTGGAGCAAAGGGTAAAGAAAGACTTTCAATATTGCTGCAAAACAGATGATAAAAGCATTAAGGGAAAAACATGCCTTTATTTTAGGTCATCTGCAAGTTCCCCCAAGGCATGTGCCCCGTTAAGGGTGGTGACAGACTTCTAAATCTGTCCTGGAGTGTTTGGATCAACTCAAGAGTATCCAAGGATTGGGCCAAAGTTAGGGAAAGGAATGATGTGCTCACAAAACAAGCCCCCCAAAAGTGTACTGACTATTGACAATTATGGGTTACAAGCAATTGCAGGTCAATTAATCTCTTGTCAGAACCTTCGTATCTCTTTGGACTGCTTGAATGGTGGGACCAACTGCTTGGGAGGTGGAACCTTCTGGCTATACTTATGCCCATGCACTCCTAGAAAATTAGGTTGTTCTTTCATTAAACTAATTAGAAAAATATTCCTCTTTCGACAGTTGACAGACTTTATATACCCCCAAGTACCAGTCACAACGTATGCCTCATTAGTTTATAAATTATGTTGTGCTGTCACACCCCAATTCTGGGAGTCAAGCACTTCTAAATGTTTTCACTCCTCCCTGGCCTGGGGCTGAGGTAACACACAGGTTGCCACCAGTCTTGTCTTGCTCACATATCCTTAGTCCTGTGGGGGGTTGTGTTTATCTTCCCATTGGAAGGTGGTCCCTCTCAATCTGTCTTGGAACAGTATAATGACACCCAGTTTGACTCTCTTGATATTTGAAGATATTTCTTAAAACACTTCTTCCTGGAAGGTGTTAATCTTCAATGTGCTTTTGGTTCTGCTCTCTTGCTGCCAAAATAACAGGAAAAATCACTTTTCAAACAACCAGAATTATTTTTCATTATCATTGTAAAACATTCTATGCAGTTTTGTGCATTGGGAATATAAGCTTCTGCTTGAGCCCTAGGTGTAGAATTCATCTTTGAAAATGCTTAGAGCTCGGTAATAGCTCTAGAACTGCCTGGACGGCCATCAACAAGTCGTCCATCCCCGCACTCCTGTACACAGGTACACATTCAATCACTACAATGTAATCCCTTCTATTGTTATTCAAATTCTTATAACAAGGCACATGTAATTTATTCACAAACAGAGGATCTAAAATACAAATGCTCTTGAAAGAGGTAATAATTGCTCTAAAATTACACTGAGGACTGAATGCCCTCCTAGATCCTTCATCAGACCGTGTGTGACAAACAGTTATCATACTTTTGGCTGCAATTAACAGAAAACCTGACTCCGGTAGATTAAACAATAAGGAAAATGTTTCCACTCACACAGCAAGGCATTCAAAGATGGGGAGGTTCCTGAATTGGTAAAGCTGGTAGCAGTGCAGCATTAATCAAAAGTGAAATTTCCTCTGTTCATTGGTTCTATCACCCTCAGTATGTCTCTCTCCACCCTGGGACTCGTCCACTCATTAACAAACAAAATGCTGCAGCAACTCACATGGTCAAATAGCAATTTCAAATTCTAGACTGGGATAAGAGAGGGCATATCCTTTCCAAGATGTCTTTTTTAGAGAGAAACATTTTCAAAACAACTCTCTCAAGAGTTCTCATTCATATTTTATTAGCCAGAATTGTGTCATATATGCATCCTATATGAATCATGAACAGGAAGAATGGACTTGTCATGATGATCTTAGACCAGTGGTTCTCAAGCTTAAGCTTGCATCACAGTACCCTAAAGGACATATTACAACAGAGGTGGCCAGATTTTACCCTTCTGTGTAATGCACAAAGAACAAGTTTCTTCTTCACTAGGGGGTCTTGCTGATCTTCTGGTCTCTATCCAAAAAGTTTACAATAATCTTTTCTACTCTCAGGTCCTCAATTCTGTCATGGTGTGAGGTTCATTTTATGCTGACTGGGCTGAGGGAAGCCCGTATTGCTGGTAAAACATTATTTTCAGGTATTTCTGAGGGTGTTTCCAGAAGGGATGAACATCTGAATCAGTAGAATCAGTAATGAAGGTCTACCCTCATCAATTTGGCCAGGCATCATCTAATCCATTGAGGACCCAAATAGAACATAAAGTTGAGGGAAGGAAGAAGTTACTCTCTCTGTTCATTAAAAAGTATATATTTTTCAGGCAGAGAAAGCTACCATATGATTTCACTCATATGTGGAATCTAATGAACAAACTGAACTAACAAGCAAAATAGAGACAGATTTATAGAGAGCAGGATGACAGCTAAGGTGGGGGAGGGTAGGGAGTGATTGAGCAAAAGGAAAAAGGACTCATGGACATGGTCAATTGTGTGGGAATGGAGGGGTTATAAGGGCACTAAATGGTAATGAAAAAATACAAGAAAAATTATTAAATAAAAAAATAAAGGCTCTGGATACTATAAAATTCTTAAAGTATAGTTGGAATACAATATTTTATTAGTTTTGGATGTTCAACATAGTAATTCAATGTTTTCATACCTTACAGTGTGATGACCACATTAAGTCTAGTAACCATCTCTTATCACATTATTATTGACTATATTCCCTTCACATTTTTTACCCATCCCTCCACCGCACTCCCCTCTAGCAACTATCAGTTTTTTTCTGTTTCTATGAGCCTATTTTTATTTTGTTTGTTCATTTGTTTTGTTTTATTAGATTCCACATATAAGTGAAATCTTATATCATGTTTGTCTTTCTTTGCATGACTTATTTCCACTTAGCGTAATACCCTCTACATCTCTTCATGTTGTCACAAATATAAATATAGCAAGATTTTATTCTTTTTCATTGTTGAATAATATCCCATTGTGTAAACATTTATTATTCACAGTATTTTATAAAAGTCTTTAAAGAAACAAACATCAGCAATTAATTAGAAAATTAGGAAAGTGAGTCAATTGGAGTGGTTATATACATCTTTATTCATTTATCTATTGATGGACAACCTAGGTTGGTTCCATATCTTGGCAATTTTTAAGAATGCAATAAACATAGGGGTATAAATATTTTTCAAATTAGTATTTTGTTTTATTTGGATGAATACCCAAAAGTGGAATACTGGGTTGTAAGGTAATTCTATTTTTTTAATTTTTCAATTACAGTTGAGTAATATTATTTTATATTAGTTTTGGGTGTACACCACACTAGTTAGGCATTTTTATATTTACAATGTGATCTCGACACTAAGTCAAGTACAGATCTGGTATCATACATACTTATGACAATATTATTGATTATATGCCCTATGTTGTACTTTACATTCCCATGACTATTCTGTAATTACCAATCTGTACTTCTTAATCCTTTTACCTTTTTCACCCAGCCCCTCAACTCCCCTCCTACCTGGCAGCCACAGTTTTATCTCCTTATCTGAGCCTGCTTCTGTTTTGTTTGTTTGTTTATTTTGTTCTTCAGATTCCACATGTAAGTGGAATCATGCGACATTTGATTTTCTCTATTGGAATTATTTCACTTAGTGTAATACCATCTAGGTCACATGTTGTCACAAATGGTAAGATTTCATTATTTTTTATGGCTGAGTAATATTCTACTGTGTGTATGCACCACTACTTCAGTATCCAACTGTCTATAGATGGACACTTAGGTTGCTTCCATATCTTGGCTATTATACATAATGCTGCAATGAACACAGGGGTGCACATACCTTTTTGAATTAGTGTTTTCATTTTCTTCAAATGAATGTCCAAAAGTGAGATTGCTAGATCATATGGTAGGTATGTTTTTAATTTATTGAGGAACTTCCATACTGTATTCCAAATTGGCTGCACCAATTTTCAGTTTCCCTAACAGTTTAATAGATCTATTCTTGTGTATGGTATCTGTTGGTGTTCTTGTTTGTTTGGTTTTTTTTTGCATGTATCTGTCAAAAGGAACTTTAGTTATCTCCATGGTTTGGCCACTGTGAATAGTGCTGCAATGAATATAGGGGTGCATATATCTTTGCAAAATGCTTTCAAGTTTTTTGGGTAGATATCCAAAAGAGGGAGTGCTGGGTCATATGGTAGCTCAATTCTTAATTTTTTGAGGAACCACTGTACTGTTTTCCATAGTAGCTGTACATTCCACCAGCAGTGAATGAGAGTTCCTTTTTATCCACCAGTTCTGACAATTCTTAATCCTATTTTAACATAAACATAAACATAAACATGATGAAGTTAAAAAAACTCATCAGTAACGACAAGGGCTATGAAACCAGAAGACCCCCAACTACCTTCACAGTCTCACCAAAAATGTCCAGGTTCTACTAACCAAAAGACATGGGGGGAGACATTTCAAAACACTAAACATGAGGGGAAAACGTAGGAAAATATAAATATTTACTTCCTGTTTTCTACTACCAAGTTGAAAACACCTTTCTTCCCTTTGCAAATTCAGAGATTCCAAGTGATTATTTTATTGCATCTCTGGATTCCCAAGATACCAATGTGATTTCAAACAATGTTCTTACTTTTTAAAAACTCTATTACAACTGCAGTGTTTAACATGCTTTTCTGCAAGTGAGAGAGTCCTCTTATTGTATGACATTCTCTTGGATGTACCTGTTTTCATCCTGGGGTTTTAGTATTTGGAGTTATTTTAACACATTTTTTAAATAACATATATGCCAAAGATAATAAAAAACTTGATTAACCATTAGTTTAAGTAACTGATTTTATACCAAGTGCTTCCTTTTAATATTTTATATTTGGGATCTGCTTTGGAGATTTTTGAGACACCTAAATATTTGAAAATCTTATCAACAAACTCTAGCAACTACCTCCACAATCATATAAAATAATTAACTGAAGAAATGTATTATAAGTGGAAATATTTTCTCTAATAGCCAGCAAAACAGAAAAGAAAGAAACATAAGAATTTGATACTAAGTCAAAGTTTTTTTCTGTGGCTTTCAGGGTACTCCATTACATTAGAATAGTTTCCAAAACAAGTTTCATCTCCTATAAATCTTCTACTAAACATAATCATTTATTCAGCCATACAACATCTTTAACATTTCTAATATATTATTCTTCTTATATTGCTGTTCTCTATTCTAACTGTATAGTGACTACTGACTTTAAGTATCCTATCCCTCACCCCAATAAATGCTTGCCTTTTGATTGTTTAGAACAATAGAAATATAATGCCAGGCCACACATGTAATTTCAAATTTTTAGTAGCCATGTTTTTAAAAGTTATTGAAAACAGGTAATAATATATTTTATAATAGCTTTATTAAGATATAATTTGCATATCATAAAATTCACCCTTCTAAAGTATAAAAGTCAATCGTCTCTTGTATATTCACAAAGTTGCACAATCTGAGAACTTTTTCATCTCCCCCAAAAGAAACCCTGTATTCATTAGCAGTCATATTCAATTCCTTCCTACCCCAACCTCTGACAATTGATCTACTGTCTCTATTGATTTCTCTATTCCAGGATATTTCATATAAATAGAATCATACAATATGTGGCCATTTGTGGCTGACTTCTCAACATAATATTTGCAAAGATCATGTATGTTAAAGAATATATTAGTCTTTTGTATTGGTGAATGATATTTTATTTTATGGATATACTACCATCTGTTTATTCACATATCAATTGATCACCATTTTCATTTTTGACTGTTATGAATAATGATGCTATAAACATGCATGGATATGTTTTTGGGTGGACATGTATATTAGTCAGCTGTGCTTCCATAACGAAATACTAAAAACTGAGTGGCTTAAACAACAGAAATTTCCTTTTTCACATTAATGGAGGCCAGAAGGCCAAAATCCAGGTGCCAGCATGGTTGGCCTCTGGTGAGAGCTTGCTTCCCAATGATAGACAGCCAGCTTTTTGTCGTGTCCTCAAATGGCTGGGAATGAGACAGCAAGTTCTCCAATGTCTCTTCTCATAAGAGCACTAATCCTATCATGAGAGCCCTACCCTCATGACCTGCTCTAAACTCAATTATCTTTTTTTAAAAAAAGTTCCATTCAAAACTATTACATCAGGGTTAAGCCTTCCATGCATGAATTTGAGCAAGGGAAGCCCAAGTTTTCTGTCCAAAGCTTAACGCACAAAATCATTAGCAAATAGAATAGCTATCATTTTAAGCCAGTAGAGTGTTTATACACACACACACACACAGAAGCAGAAATTGATATATCCAAGTGATGTGCCCCTGTAACAAACCTAAAATATGTGCATTTGTCTTTAGGGTTGGTGAACAGAAGGACACTAAAAAAACAGAAGGAAGACTGCTTAGTTGTGCTTCATTGTAAGGAATTGCCTTGGAAGCTGGAAAAAAAAGAAGACAGTGTTATATATGGGCAAAAAAAAAAAAAAAAAAATAGTGAAACTGCCACCCATAGTAATTCAGAAGATTAAAAAAGTACCTCAGAAATTGTGGATTTGGCTAAGGACATTTCATGAAGGAATGTTGACATGTCAGTTGTCTTCCTTTAACTGTAGATAGTGCCCAAGGAAGTTTCTCCAGTCAGCAAAAGATCTTCAAAGTTAAAAAAAATAAACACAACAAAGATTACTTTGCCCAGCAAAACTATCACTTAGAATTAAAGAACAGATAAAGAGCTTCCAAGAGAAGCAAAAGCTAAAAGAGTTCATCCTCACCAAAACCAGTATTATATGAAATATTACAGAGTTTTTCTTGAAGAAGAAGGAGAAGGGAGAAGAGAAGGGGAAGAAGGGGAAGAAGAAGGAGAAGAAATATGAATAATAAAATGGCAATAAATACATATCTATCAACAATTGAATCCAGAAAACAAAATGAACGAAGAAGGGCTGGAAAGTGAAATATAAGGTTGCCTATAGAACTTGGCCTCAGGATCAAGAATAATTCAAAGACACAACCACAAGTTTTTTGGTGAAGAACTTAGAATGACAAGAGTCAGTGAATCATAGATTATCTTACCTGGACAAAAGGGTTCCTAAGACTCCTAAGGGTAATATCTCACACTATTCCACTCAAAAGCCTAAGTAGAGCAGGGCCTAACTTGAAAATGTTTGTGAGTGTGTCTTTTCTCTAATGCATATGACTATAATCTGATGCACAGGAAATCCACAATATTTTAAAGGAGAGTTTAGCTGATAAACTAGATGATTCCAAGGTTCAATAAAGGAATATAAGAGATTTTAAAATTTTATGTGTAAACAATTTAATTTACCAAATTATCATAGAAAACAACAGATAAAAATCACATGGTTAAAAATGTGGAAGTATATTGCAAATAGATCTTTCCTTATAGTTAAGAAATATAAAGAATATCTCTGGTAGATATAAGTAATTAAATTTAATATGAGTAATCTATGCATGTTTAACAGCTCTAGGATATATCTATATGTATCAGTATGTACATGAATAGCTATACTTACATATCTATATCATCTATATATCTATCTATATCTATATATATATATATATATTTGAGTTTGCCTATCCTTTATTATCATGAAACTGCCATAACTTTTATGATGGAAAGGAAAGTAACTGACCTAGTTAAAATGATATATTTACCCAAAGCAACTGTTTTAGTAATCTCATACCAAGTTAACTTCATTGTCCTGTTTTTCTTTCTGACTGCCACAACTTGCTCTATAGGAAATGAATTATCACTTAGAAGGGTATATATTTATACCAAGTAAATAGAAACTAAAACGTTGATAAAAAGTTCAGCCAGGTAAATATTACCTGTTGAGCTATTTGTGGTTTTTACTAGACAGTGTCAAAACATAGCTTGAATATTATTCCTACAACATGATCCCTTATCTGTCATCTATTTGCCATAGACATACTGATTTTAAATATCTTCAGCTTTATTAAAAAATAAATAAACCAAAAATTTGAATGACTGTGTCTAACAATAAAATGGCATTTCTAATCATTTGACCATTTTCTTCACATAATCTCATCATTGCAGCTACAAAACAGCATTTAAAATTTCCAAGGTACAAGCATATACTCACACCCAAGTTAAAAGATATTATAAGGAAGATATTATAAGGAAGGCCACCCAAAAGTGTCAGATTTATCTTTTTTATTCAATAAATGGCAGTTCATATTTTTGTGACATCTTCAGGCATCCTTTCAAATATCTCAGCACTATGCAGCCTCTATAAATGCATGGTACTTAGTGTACTGGGGTGGACAGGGGGGTGGGTGGAGCCATGTATATATATGCCCATACGTTTGTGGAAAGAAAAAAGTGGCTGGGGAAATAAAGAAGAAATATTTTATGTTAGGTGGTCAATATACTTATTTTTTAAAGTTATTCCACATGGAGCCAAAGCCACCCCAATTTTAAAAGTTCATCTTCACCACTCATTCCTTGGGACATGTCAAAATGCCAAAATTTCTTAAATTCCTTTATGTGCGAAGCCATCATTGTTCCCTTACTAGAATCTGTTGCCTGTCACAAATATTTAATAACCTAATTGGAACACCATCTCAATTTAAATCAACCAAAAACTTTCCGTTTATATTTTAATTCCATTTCTAGGCAAGCCTCTGCTAGCCCCCGTTTCTTCCTCCTCTAGGAACACGATTTTTTTCATTCTGAAGCATGTAGCTGACATTATAGCTCGCCCCTCAGGGGAGGATAATTTGCTCATTGTAGATTAGTTGCCTACAGCAGGTAAGTCTCACCTGGGTCACATCCTTTAATGGTATATCTATGGACAGAATTGCATGGAAACTTTTGCTGGAATGTGCAGAATTCTGCCCTGGCTTGTCCTGCTTTATGTTACACTTTCTTTCCAGGGCTAATTCTCGCTGAAAAGCTAACCCCATAATAACTATATCAGTAACTTTTTTGTATTTTATTCCTTTGGTTTTGTTTTGTTTTCCATGCTGCCCATGAGACAAGCTAGCTATAGAAATGTAAACTGGAAATTTCTGACTCAGATATTATACAAAACCTCTAAAGGAGTTTGACTTAATCCAGCCTAGTTTCTACATGAGTTGAATAAACTAGAAAGTTAATAAATATGTGTGTATGATAGTATAGGAAGACTGCTTTTGATGTCACATACGGAGTATGCACCTGAGATAAATTTTGGCTGTCTAGCCAACAAAACATAAAATATTTGGTATCCTATAATGTGCTCTGTTAGATATCATATATTTCATACAGAGGCTAAATTTTATGGTAAAGTTTCTTCTTGTATTCTGGTATACTTTGGCTTTGGATTAATTCTCTCTCAACCAGTAATATCACTAAGAAACAGGTGTTAGCATAAATGACCCTCCTCATATTCAATTAATAATTTTAAACCTGAAGTTCATGCTATATTGAAATACAATATAGTCTACTTATGGCTTCAGGAGATCCATGAATTACATGAATTGCATGTATGTGCTTTTGGGGGGAGGTAAAAGTGATCATAACTTCTATAATATTCTTAAAGGAGACTGAGTCCTCCAAAAAATAATAAGTGCTATTCCAGGTTAAAAATGATATTTTGGAAGATATTGAAAATGTAGATGCAACATGATAGTTTAAATGATTAAAGATGATACTAGATTTTCTTTTTTATTATCTGCACATGATTATCTATGGCTTTCCCTCTGTATTAATTTCCTATACTCATTCATCATTCTATTATTCATCATCACCTAGAATCCATTATTTAATTAAATTTAATATGCTCTGCTTTTAAAAGCCCACTTAAAATGGAATATGGAAGTGAAAAATACTGCTTTTTTGCTACTTTTTTGCTCAAGACTTTTTGCTACTTGTATTGGGAGTTATCTGTGAATGATGGGAGAATACAAATAATTTCTAACTGAAAAATGTTTTACAATAAATTAAAACTAAAGAGTATGTGGAAGAAGCAAATTGTTAAAACTCATAGGTCAATAAATTAGAAATTATTCAATATATTTGCCTAAATGAATCAGATGAATTAAATTAACTTCTAAAATTTATTAATAATTTTCATGAAAGTTTTATTTCATAATGTGTCTGTAACTCCTAACATCACTATACATCTATCTTGTGACAAGCATGTCATTACATTTATTGGATAGTTAAGAAAATTCCATTATAAATCATGTTAAAAACATTGCATATACACTTACCAAGCTATTTATTTTTCAAATAGGGAGGCAATCTAATTTCAACAGTCATTTCATGATTCCTGTTGCCTTACATGAATATTCAGAATTCCTTAAAAACAATAACCAGGAAAGTATTTTTCCAAGACTTGATATGGTAACCAGCATCCTAGATGTTCCCCAGTGTCCTCTGTCCCCTTGAATGCAAACACTAGCTGAAGAAGTTCAAAGTGTGAAAACTCACACAATGATGATTACCTCCTGGCATTCATACCTTCGTGTAATCCCTTCTAAGAGTTTACCAAACATAATCTCTGTGACCAATTAAATGTTAGAAGTGATGGTAAATTATTGTGCTATAGATTATATTGTCCTTCAATCTAAATTCACCTCTTTTGCCTGCTCAGTGAAAATGGATATGGGCCCTCCAAATAGTCTTCCTTTGTCCATAGAGGGCGCTGTAGAGACTTTGCAGGAGGAAAAGGTTTTCACTTCCTGGTTCCAGCCACCTGGCTGGAGCGCCTGTGTTTGTGTAGAGCCTATTCTTGCTATAAGGCCTGCTTCTCCAGCACCAAGCTCTCAAAGAACAGATGGCTCTGAGTGTCTCTAGTGAGACACAGCCCAGGAAGTGCTTTCCCCAGAACCTTGGAGGGTAGACTTCCAGCAAGTCCCAGAAAACAGATTTCTGGAAAGGTCTACAAGTGCAATGCTGTGGAGATGTTCCTGAAATCAAATGTGTCACAGTCACACCTTCTGTAACAAAGTGTAGATATCAGCCCTGGGGAGGGGTCTCTTCCTTGTGTATTCTTTTAGTCCTAGAGGTAATAATTCTCCTTATTTCTTCTGTTCCTATATTCTTCAGAATTCTTTTAATTTATTACTTAATCCCTCATTATTCCAGTACCATGTTACAGTTAGTCGTTCTTTTTTTAAATTTTTACCAGAGGATATGTGTATTGATTTTTTTTAGATAAAGAAGGGGGAGAGAAAGAGACAGTAGAGAAAGAGAGAAATATTAATGAGAGAGAGAAACATGCATTGGTTGCCTCCCGTATGTACATCCACTGGGGATTGAACCCACAACCCAGGTACATGTCCTGGCCTGGAATGAAGCCCACAACATGTTGGTATGTGGGAAAACTATCTAACCATCTGAGCAGCCCAGCTATGTCCAGTTAATGATTTTTTATATTAAACTTTCCCTAGTCAACTTCTGGATAGTTCCTCTCTCTAGACTGAACCCAAACGCAGTCACTTCTGAATTTAGTTAAAAAAGACACTGTAGCTTCTGTCACACATTCTCTGACCATTGCTTTGGAGAAAGCTAACTGCCATGACCTGAGCAGCAGTTGGAGATATCTATGTAGTTAGGAGCTGAAAAGCCTTTGGCCAACAGCCATGTAAGAGAACTCACAAGTAGATGCTCCAGCCAAGCCAGGCCTTCAGATGAGGGAATAATGAGGGATTAAGTAATAAATTAAAATAATTCTGAAGAATATAGGAACAGAAGAAATAAGGAGAACTATTACCTCTAGGACTAAAAGTCAAACTGTCTGACTGACAGTTTGATTGTAGCTGCCTGAGAAATCTGGACCCAGAACCACCCAGCTTAGCTTTTCACAGTTTCCTGGCCTCAGAAACTAAGTGAAATAATAGAAGTTTGTGAAATTAAGTCACTGAGTTTGGGGAAAATGTGTTCTGTAGCCATAGATAATTAATACACTTGGCTTAAAACTTATTTTTAAAAAATCAAGTTATTTTTATATAAATTCTTTATAATGAAACCTCTTTGTAATCAATAGTTTAGATCAGTCAATAGAGCATACTTATTCTACAACATGCTGAAACTGACTCAACTAAGGAAACTTATGTGACATAGTGCAAAAGTCACAATTTCTGTCAGTTAGCTGCCAAATATGACCAGGATGAACTATTTGTTGAGCTTCAGTCTTTCAACTGATGACTAATAGAGCTATTGGTGTGAATTTAATGGGTGAATGAATGCAAAGGACTTAATCAGGTGCTTGAAAAAGAACAGACACTATTATGATTAATACGATAAAACTTTAATCCACACAGAGAATTAGAACAAATCTTAACAGTTTGTTTAAAATAATTTAGTCTGAAGCATGTATTTTTATGGGCTCAACTTCCATCATGCTATGCCAGAACCTCATCACCATATTGTCTTAATGGCTCATTTGTTTCTTTATAATTTCCAGTAAACTATAAGCTTCAGGAAGGCAGACATTATGTTTCTTTTGTTCATGCTTGCAGCCTCAACACCTAGAATAATATCTGACATTATAGTAGTCAAATAATAGTATCTGTTAAATAAATGAGAGCTCTGTGTCATGCAGTGATATTGCCAAAGACATTTTAGTTACAATTGTCTTTAGTAGTATTGAACTGAAAATAAAATACTCTAGCTATTTAAATAGAACTAATATTAAATGCTTGTAATGACATCAAATATTTTAATTATAGCAGATGCCAGTACAAGTACACTTTGTAATCTTTATGAAAATAAAATGCAAGAACACTAAGTCCTATAACAAAATTTCAGACTTCTTCCCACAATAATCAACACTTTACAAAACATCCTGTAGTACACTGATTATATTTTATAATTCTTTAGCCCTTAAAATAACAAGATTAAACTTTTTTTAACCAATAAGTTTAAATATAACAATTACCAATATTCTGGAACAATATTCTTTTTTGGTTGACAATTCTCACTACTAGCTGTGAAACAAGTGGCTAATGATGTTACCTCTTTTATCATATGGAATTTAGTACTTGACTACATTCAGAGTCAAGGACAACATGTCCCATATTTACAATGAAATTATGATTTCCTCATTAAAAGGCAAATCCTTCATTTAAAAAAATTGAATGGTTCTTAAAATAGAATGCCAGATGGCTAAATTTAGGTGCTGAAATAAGTCTAATTCAGGAACACTTTCTGGCACCAGTCCCAAAACATTTTCATTTGATTATGGATTGAATATATTTTCATTTAATTTAAACTCTGGCCTCTCTGTGTGTTTTCTGAGATAGGTGAACTCATGTCGGTAGACAAATTGGCCTCAAAATTTATGCCACTCTACTTAAATGATCTCTTTCTGTCAACATATTGGAAAGATGGCCTTATGCTTGGTGACACATTTTCAGTTTTCAAGGTCATGTAGGTCAATGGTAAAAGGTACATATGTAATGTTCTGCCTTTAATGAATGGATATCACTGAATTACCACAGGTAAGATACAGTGCACTAGGACTGTAAAAGTTGGAAAATACAAATTATATAAGCCTCTCTGCTATGTCTTGATATATTTCACTGTTCTTGTCCTTACTTTTTGTTTGTTTTGTTTTTACCATGTTTGTCCTAGTTTTTAAAATTTTTCTTGTGCATCTTCTTTCCAGATTTAGGTTGAAAATAATAGCTAAAAGTATATCTCTTAAAGTACAAATAGGTAGTCACAAAATAGTCACAGGGATGTAAAGTACTGCATAGGAAATATAGTCAATAATATTGTAATACCCATGTGTGGTGCCAGGTCGGTACTGGAAATGTCAGGGGGAACACTTTGTAAAGTATATGACTGTCTAACTACTATGCCATACACCTGAAACTAATACAAAAAAATATGGAATGTCAACTCTAATTGAAAAATAAAATTTAAATGTAAAAAAGTATCTCTCTTTACTAGTTATTACCATAAATTAATTATTTATCTCAGATTATGCTTAGGTTTAAAAAAATTATTTCTTCCCATTTTTAAATGAATTTGGGTTCCTTCCACCATTTTCCTCTTTCCATTTAAGCCAACACATATGGCGCTCCTCATAGCGTAATTTAGCTATCGTAGTGAGCCACAGAGAGTCGAGCATATGTATTTGAGGTCAAACCTTGGGCTGGCACTGGCTCCACTGAACTTCACTTTGTATTGTATCATGTAAAATTGTGTAATAGCAATTGTCCCACCCACTTCACCTAGTTACGGTAAGAATTGTATGAGATATTACTCATGAAAGTGTTCCACAAACTGCAATGTTTTCTAAAGATATGAAGGAGAATTATGCTACCTAATGCACTTATGTTTACCCTTTTTTCTGGAATTGCATTTTTGTGCACAATAACCCTCTCCCAGCCTGTTACAACTGATTCATCTATAATGAACAAACAACTTGACTTTCTCTCAAAAATCTTCTCTGACCCCACAGCTGGGTCTTTCAACTTTGAGCATTTCCCTCTTGCCTTCAGACTTACTGATTGTATTCATCCATTTCCGATTTGTATTTAGGTTCTACCTTGTAGGATACTTGAACCCATTGCATAGTTTATCATACCCTTACCCCAACAACGACACAGTGGGTTCCATGTAGTGAACCTCAAGCTCTCCTGATCGCTGCACCTCTAATACACATCTAACAGGGCTCTTGCACATACCTGTGTGAGGTACATAACATGCTGTATTTTCATCTCATGTGGTCTCTGCATTTACCTTGCGGCTGATAGTTCTTTCTCCTCTTCCTCTCCATGCCTGTTGGCCTGAGATGCTTCCTTATAGTAAATGAATTGTTTAATAATTACTTCAATAATTTAAAATTCTTAACTTGAAGCTTATATTAAGATATGTATTCACTGTGTTAAATTTTACTTTGGATATTTTAAAATAAAATTTTATCTTTTATATTTGAGATATCTATTATCTGTATCCATTCAAAATTAATACAGCCCTCTAGCCAAAGAACAGAAAAAATGCAATTTGCCATACAACTGATTAACTGAATTACCTATCTGAAAATGATTCTAGGTACAACTTGAATGACAAATCTCAATCCAAATTTGGATGCAGATTCTGCTGAAAATAATGCTTGTCAACAGAGTTAATTTTTTCCCCTCAGACACTTGGGAATATTTTTCAGGCCAAAGAGTTTGATTGACAGTGAAAAGATATCTGGCTCACTCTGCTGTATCTTTAGCATCATCCAAAGCTCTTTTGAGACAATGAGTAAAGAGATTGAAGAGAGCAACAATTTACTGAAGTTTAACCATGTTTTCCTAAGACTTATCTTTACTTATTGGCTTTTAAAAAATTACCTGAGAATGAGCCTATGTGTAATAACATTATGAGAAATCAAAATGTGTTGCTAAATATTCATTATCTTCCATGAATCTATATTATAGGTAAAGAAAAGTATCACAATACCTTTATTTTTCTTATAAACATCTTATGAACAAATACATTTTTTAACATTAAGAATTAAATAGGCATCTTGTACCTCACTTTCTTGGAATAAGAGTTTTTGCTAAACAAAGTATAAAGGGAATTTTTTCATGATAATATATCTATCTGCTCCCCAAGTTATATGTTCTCAAAATATTCCACTAAACATAAGTTTTAATATAGTACTTGTCTAAGTTTGCATAATTCAAAGTTCACAAAACACTTTGCAAACTTTGCTTAATTAAACATAATACCACAACTTTGTTTTAAATGTAATGATCATAATTTCTTACAGACAATTTTTAATGAGTTTGCACTTTGCTATACCCCTCATATATTTTCTTCTCCTTCCAGGCACAGGTGACGAAATTGTGATCAACATTATGAAATTGAATCATAATTATTTCTTTAATCAAAGCAAACCAAGCTTTATGCCATAGGTGTGGAAATCCATAATGCTATGCGATCCAATTGCAGTCCTATTTTGAAATCAGCACTTTTGGCCAAACACATGGTGTAAATTATGTGGAAAATGAGAAGGCATGTTCTGTCTCATGCCGTTGCCAGGTATGTTTCATATTTAGATATAAACAATGAAAGAAATTCAAATTTCACAACAGTTGAGTCATTCTGCCACTGTGAACACTTGTAGTTTATTTGTAGTTTCTCATGATTATATTAATAGCAAAATTTTCTCTTGAATGCAATATTTGTTTTTGCACTTAAGTTACTATACTCACACCATGTTACCTGTGCTTATTTCATTCATTACCAAGCAATAATTTGATAGAAGCCTCACCCAGAGGAAAACTCAAACCTCAAATTCTTATCAAATCACTTTTATGCCCAAACAAAGAGGGGGCTGGGAAAAAACAAAATGCAAGACATGATTACAAAGTTGCTAATACCTCATACACGTAGGATCTAAAATCTAGGATTTCTGTGCGTGCCTACTATGTAGTATCAGTGCTTGATACCCTAGACATCCCCAACACAGGTTATATTCTGACAGCTTCATTGCAGAGGTGTCTGAACAAATTGGAAGCAAGCCAAAATGTTTCTTCTTTTCCTAACAATTAGGTTAAGGGGTTAAAGTCCTTAAGATGACCCGAGGATGACATCTAGCTGATTGGAAGAAATACCTAATGGTTCAATAGAATTTTCTTATTTTTACGTTAAAGGACTAGGACACATTTGAGAGAAATCTCTGCTTTGATATGGTAAAAACAATATGGAAGAAATATTTTAAGAATATATTTACTATTGCCATTTTCATTTTTCTAACCTTTGTTTCATGCACTGATTTATTACTCTCCAAACCTTTGAGGAAGAGGAGTTACATGAGATTTAGGAATAAATACTCATAAAATAATGATTAAAAATTTTATTCAACATTTCTAATTGAAGTTTATGTGTGATTAAATATGTATTCTAAACACCACTATGACAACAGTCTATCAGTGGTGCTTATATAAAATATTGAAATTTTCATATGGATATTTCTCCTATCTAGCTCTTTTCTAGTCTCAAAAATATATCTATTAATGTATAGTCCTTCAAATTACATTCTTATTTTAATAACAATCACAAATTAATGATGTGTAGTCACATGTCCATTTTCTTAGAGGAAAATAACCATATGCTTCAATAACTAAAACTTCTATTTCCACAAACTAATTAAAAGGGCTTTTGGTACAGTAATCAGAAAAACAGGTGTTTCATTTAGTTTCTCTCCCTTCAAGGTTGAATAGTTGCAATTCAAACTTTCCTGCAATTCCTTTAAAGGCAAGGGAAGTCACATAGCTCTATACTGTCTATCATACGACAATATCCTTCTACTCCACCCCAGGATTTTGACAGAATATAAATCAAGAAGAAAAAGCAAACTATTTTTACAGTACAATATATTAAAGTATGAGTGAGATTTTTCACAATAGACTTTGGAGATTTTAGCTCTGTTTGAATCCTGTTTACTTTTCCCTTTGATAGATTGAATACATATATATTATTTTTAATCTTTGAAGAGATGTGGCCTACTATAGGAGAGATATTCTATTCTCCTTTTTCCAAATGCAATCATCTTATCAAAACCACAGCTCTAGGACATGTTCCTGGGAGAACAGGGTACATTACACATGATTTTATAATGCACACAGCCACTTTGGATGACTTCGACCTTATTCCTGCTGTTAATTATTTAGACTCTGACATATTGCAATAAAACATTTCATCAAGCCCTGCAGTCCAGGGAACGATAGGCATCAAAATCATATTGGTAATGCAAAATAAATGGATCAGGATTGAAAATAATGAGTTTGGTGGATTACATCTGTCACAGTGAATTATTATTGTTGAACATAATAGAGCAAAGCACTACAAAAATAAAGCTTGTCTTCTCCAATTAAAAGTGAGACAACTACCTCTAATGAGATACAGAAATTCAAGAGTGACTTATTAATTATGTAGACAAAAGGTTTATCTTGTTGACTAATCTTACATTTTTATATATATACTTGTATAACCATAGAACAAAATGTCCCAGTGGCCAAAGCTGGTAATGGTTCATAATGGCTCTTGCCAGAAATGGAGAAGACATTCCATTTGGCCACATTTTACCATAGAGGTTAAAAAAAAAAATCTTTAACATGACACCAGGCAACCAACAACAGTCCCAAATTCTGTCATTGATTCCTCTTTAATTTGTTATGTGACACATATGACTTACCTCTAAGTGTGAAATTCAGGCTCATCATCTCTATAAGCAGAGACTTGAACTACACTGTCTTTAAATTCAACTGTAGTTTCAAAACATTTCTTGATTCTTTATAGAGTTTTTTTTTGAATTGAGTGAGCCTGGTAGATTTTTTTTTCCAATAGGCAGAAAGCTTGGTGGAGAACTTTCTTGAAGAGTAGCCTAAGTTGTTTCTCTTAGGAATGCAAACATGAAGGAACTGGATGCTCATTATTCATGAAAAAGGGTGTCATAGAATATTTTATTTCACTAGGCAATGTTGACCAGTCAGAGCAGGAAGAGAAGAAAGTGGAGCTTGAGTCAGTGTACACAAAGAGATTTCTGGAAAGGAAAAAAAAAAAAAAAAAAAAACCCACACACTTCATCCCTGCAGATTTTGAAGTTATGAGAACAACCTGGTTGAGTATACCTTGAGGAAAACTTCACCTACATTCCCCTGGCAGAAAAGAACACCTACATCTCTAGAGCAAGGGAGAATCTAGGTTGTTGATCAGGGGTTAACATCAGATGTTAGTCTTCAGGGGGGTACTAACACTGTCTTACTGTCATGGAAAGTGACAGAGACAAGTCTCACTGGACCTGTTCATCCTGGCTCAATGTTGTGCTCTTGTGAATAGTAATCATCATGTGAGTTTGAGCTATAAGAGCATTTTCTGCGGTATTGGAAGGAATCAAGAACATGCAGACACCACCTCAGCAGTTGAAAGCATCTGTTTGAGGACACTGAGTGAGGTTTCAAAGCAGCATTCAAAAATGATCTTAGTAGACCAACCAGAACTTTTCATACTTTCCTCCAGCAGACATCTGGAAGTACTGGCCTATTTGCATCAAGTAGTGGCTCCATATAATTTAGGATTCAAAAAAGAGACTAAGATAATGAACTTTTTGTTAATAAAGTCAAGGCACATTTCAAAAATAATTGAAAAAAATGAAATATGAAGAATTGGTAACCACAGTTGATGAACCAAGTCATTTGGTTTCATATCTTATTAACTTGTTATAAATACAAAGTAATATATTTTCAGCGCACAAAACTTAGAGATCCTAGACAATTAAAAAGAAAAATCAATAGTAATAACTCCTTCAGAAATAGCTACTACTAAAATTTTGAGTCATCCATTCTAGGTACAGCTATACCTTTATAAAAATCGGAACACATTGTTTTGCTTGCTTAACAAAATTTTGTAAAGATTTTACAAAACTGCAATATTATTTTGAAAGGTATATTATAGTCCATAACAAAATTTTCCATCATTTGGTAAATATTTTTATTGTTGAAATTTTAAGTTATTCCCAATTTTCAAATAATTTAAAATGGATAGTCTTGAACATGACTTTTTACCCATATCTCTAATTATTTTACTTAAATGGAATTGTTGGATTAAAATGTAGTATGTAATAACTTTTAAAAAGAAAATGTAATTTATACATTCTCTTTAATAATCAGGGGATTTGCACTGTAATATCTACTGAATGAATCTGCTCAAAAGGGGCATTAGAAAAGTACAACAGTAATTAAATAGGAATATGGCCCCTTTGAAAGAAACTAGATTGTGCAGCTTTCAAGGAAATCAGAGAGTATTTGAAGAGTTTGTGTACAAACCACCAGTAAATAGTATTGGGAAGCTATCACAATGGTAGAATAAATTTTATTCTTGAAAAAATAATCATGAAGAGAGACAAAGTGGTAATCAAGTAACAAAAGAGAAACACTCATACCTTCGTAGAAAACATAAAGTAATGAAAATTTACATTGCTTACATATAATCTAAGAAAATAATATTTCTCTTTCTGCTTCTCAAAGAAGAAAAAGCATGAAAACAATTAAAGTTAAGGAGTTAGAATGAAAGTCAATGCTATCATTTTACATAAACCTCATGAAGTTTCTGGGCTAGTGAGTGATATGAGTCAACAGACAAATATGTGCAAGGTGATATGTACTCTGTACAACAAACACTGGGTGCTTAGTGAGCACCACAAAAAGGTCCACTAATACAAACGTGGAGTCAAGTGAGGCTTCCTAGAAGAGTGATGTTTAAGCTAACCTTAGTAAGAGAAGAAAACAAAAAAAGTACTCTGATTAAGAATAGAACATAAAAAGAACAAAAAGGAGCAATGGTGATGGCTACAGCAGAGAGAGAAAAGGTATGACTGAAGCATCAAATGAAGATGTAGCAGAGGAAGCACATTCAGTGGTCGTGTTAGAGATGAACACAGATAGATTAGCAAAATTCAGATCCTGAAGGGGCTCTCAGCCATGCAGAAGAGTATGGGCATTTTCCTGGGATTAACTGGGCCATTGAGGATTATAAGGTTCAATTTCAATTGCAAACAGGTCACTCCAGCTGTGTGTAGGGCAGGTGGTGGGCAAGGGAGAAGTAGGGATCAATTAGAAGGCAGTTTCTTCTACTTGCCCACCTTCCAAACACAGGCTTTCATTCTCTGCCCTTGAGGGTATGCTCTTGAAGAGTCTGGGTTTCTAAAGAAAACAAAAGCCTGGATAGAATCTAGCAACTCCTACTTTTGGAACCTATAAACAGAGTCACAGAGATGGGATTACACAGTGTTTGATGGGAAAGGAGAAAAAGGTATACCCATAACCAAATTAAAAACATAAATTAATGTCATAAATTATCAACACACCCTAAATACCTTGTTGTGGACTTAATATTTGGGTCCCCCAAAATTCATAATGTGAAATTTAATCCCAATGTGATGGTGTTGGGAGGTGGGGTTTTAGGGAGTTGATTAGGTCATGGAGATGGATCAGTTAGTTTATTAAGTATCTCTCTATTTTTCTCCCAGAACTTGAGATTGGATTCTCCAAAGAATGAGTGAAGGACATGGGAATAATTTGATCCTGTGTCACTCCCTGCTTTCTGTGAACCACTGGTCCAGCACTGAGCCAACATTTCTCCTTTAAGAGTAAATTCATTCCCTTACTGGTGAACTTCTCAAAGAGGCTATCACATTTTTCTACACCTTTTATTTTGAGCTTCATTAACCATGTGACCTGGGAGATACTGTTTATATATGGAATCCTCATATATATAGTCTCAGTGTTCTGACCCAATTTCCCAGGGTTCCCAAGATTGACATACAGACTAGAACCTCAGAATGAAAGTAATTACAGCCCTTGCCATATTTTGTTTTATGTGTCTTATTTTTCCTCCACCTGAATTTCCTCCAGACCGAATTACGTCACAGGGATATTTTCTTATTCATAGGACATATGACCCTGTAATTTCTGAATAAATATCTGCTACTTGATATTCAAGAGGCAAACAAAATGATCAAATGTATCTACTTTTCACTATGAGGAATTTATATATCTTTCTTATGTGTGATCTTATTTATTTCTTACTCTTAGAAAATATCAATTTTGCTTAGACTCATACTAGACCTAGCAGCCCTCAGAGAGGACAGCCTACATCTCTTGGCAATATGTCTCTGCCACTTTTCTTTGGTCTTCTTCATTCTCTTAGCCAAAAGTTTAGCATATTCTTCAACATCTGCATTGTAAAAAAGGGGAGAAAGATACTCCTAATCTCACTGATATTACTGTGCTTTGTGTCCTGTGGCCCAAAAGAGCTAGCAGAGTCTGCAAACTTTTCAATCTCTCTAAAGAAATGATGTCCACCAACATGTTATGGGAAAGCCCCTGAACAAGGAAAATAAGAAACATAGAAGCAAACACCCAAGATTTAGTGTCTTGTTACTCCACATGTCCTGCAATACAATGTCAGCATATTGCTCTAATGAAATAATGCGCTCAAAATGGATAAATCTTCTGAAGTTAATAGTTGTAGGTGCTAATCTTATTTATTTCAACTGTGTTCATTCCAAAACATAAATAATATTTGTTTGTGGTAAATGTCCTTAAATGTTAATGAAATTGTGAACTATATAACAGAAATAAGCTTTCTATCATGTACATTTTTCTCCTAAATATACATATTTTCTTGATATTCTTTCCAAGACTGTGTAAACTGAGCTCAGGGGATGCTTATGGGGTAAGATTGAGCTTCTTGATTTTACCAAATGATAGTATGCAGTGTCATCTAATATCATACCTTGTTATATTTGGAAAAAGTATTATTTGATTCATTAAGTGCAAGGCAGGTGAATTATCTTAGAATTATACCATCTAAAAAGAAATGGCTTATGTCAATATTAATTTAATAACAAGCTTTACACAGTAATTACCTCTTTAGTTCTGCTAACATATCTTTGTCTAGACTTGGGCCAATAATTACATTAAGTATGCTACAAAGACAATCTACTCGATGCAAGACTGAAAACAAAAGAAAGGATGGAGCCAGTGCATTTTTAGACATATTTATCTTGAAAAAGTTTGGCTCATGGTGTTGACATTGGTAATATGTTGTATTCTCTAGTGGAAATGTTACAATAATAATTAATGCCATAGGTTTATTTAGAACTGCATAGTTGTCAAAGGGTTTTCACATACATGATTTCATTCCATTGATTCATCAGAAGGCCAAATGGAATCCAAATAACGCTCTGGTTATGTCCTTCTGAACAAATAGCTTTCATGAGCCTTATCTTCAAAAAAGGGTAGTGACATGGCAAGTGAAACACACAAGATTAACCTCATGCCAATTTGTCCATGAAGACATCATTTCCCTCAAGTTATCACACAAAATACCACAAATTGGCCATTCACCCCAATTAGCCCATCGAGCTAAAAAACATTATTGGTAAATGAATGGATTATTCATATTGACTAGAAAGTGTCTGAATTATAGAGTCTATGAACCTATTCCTCCTAGACTTTCAACTCTATCAATGGGTTTAACATTTTTTTAAATATTTTTATTAAATCATGTTAGCTTAGTAGATGTAACACATCAGAAATACTGTTTCCAATCTTCAAGAAGCTAAGCCACCATGGTTCTCATAATAAATCTCTTTATTTCTTATCAGCACACTTAACCATATGTTTTTTAAAAGATATTGACACTATTTAGATTTTTTTAACCTGCTAAATTCTAGGACTTTGGGGGAAGTTTCCTGATAACAATATCTTTTCCAGAAAGTACTTATTTGCATTCCATCTTGAATGGAAAGTACCATAGTAAGAAGTGCCATAGAGTGTTCAGGCCAACTATTTATGCTGTAAAAGAATACTGTTTGGCATGCAGTGAGCAGTTCTACACTGGTGATGTAAAGACAGTGTTGCAAAATCGTCCCCCAGATGTTGGGTCCAAGCTTCAGGTCTCATCTAGTGAAGTCAGATCCCTGTACTGCATACAGTCATGAAGCCAGAGATATGCCTTATAGTTGAGGTATTCTTTAAAAACAAAACAAAAGCACTCTGAACACCAAGCCCTGTGACACCTGGACAATCTTCAGGTGCACCGTGCCCCTCCCCTGGGTGTGAACTTCTGGCTCCATTTCTTCCTGAGGCATCTCATTATCTCCAGCTCATCTTTCATCAGTGCCTGTCAGTAGAATATCACAATTCCAGGTTGGAAAAAAACAATTCTTATGGAGTTGGGGAAATGAAAAAAGTTTCTGGTCATGGAAATCCCCTCCACTTTAAACCAACATTTTATTCATATTTGGAAAATACCACTTTGTTGCTGTTTCCATTTTAATCTACTTCAGTATTTCCTGTTTTAATTTAGAAACCAAATGTGTGACAAACCTGGAGGGTCTTGAGCCAATTCCAAATCAATAAAACCAGAAAGCAACATCCAACTAACCAAAGTTGCTGTCCTTGCCAGATTTTCTGAAAAATTTTAAAAAGTGCATATAAATTGCTTAAGATAATTGAACTCAAGAGTTTGAGATATGACTGGTATAAAAGTCAACCAGGGAGAGTTGAGCCACATTTCTATGTGTTCTGAGGGATATTCATGAGGGCAGCATCGGAAAATATTTTGTAGATTATAACATAAAAGAAAGAAAATGTGTTGCCTTTTTGACATACACACCTGAATTTTCTTTCCTTGTTTCTCTCCCCAAAACTCATTCAGTTCTTGAGACTGTATCTCTGTAATAATAATAAACATTGATTTAGGAAATTTTACAGGTAGAAGGAAACTGCATTTAACATTTATTTATTTAGTACCTATTCTGGGCAAGGCACTAGTGCATCTCCATTTTTCCAAATATATGAAGTCAATGGTAGATTAATGACTGTTCTGAGTTCACTCAGTCAATTAGTATCAGAGCCAGCCTTCCAGACATCCAGGAATTTTGAGTCTAAGGCTCTCCATTTTCTTCTGGGCCACTCTGGTTTCTCTCCCACAGTCACCTAACCATAACACCCCCTAACTATATTACACATATTACACACATTACATAGATATGTGCCAAGAAGACCAAAAACTGTCTTCACTCAATAAACCATCTGATATTTATTTTGGGGATAGTTTGTGAACAAATGAACAAATTGCCTAATTGCTAGCCTGGACCAGAGACTAAACTAAGTATTTTGTTTAAGTTATGAATCACAAATAATAAAACATTATTAAAATTGAAACCAGGAAACGTGACCCATTGAACTATTAATAAAAAAAAATGATCACATCCAGTGACAAGATCTTTGTCTGCAGGCCATGGTGGGGAAAAGGTTGGGAGAAAAACTCTGATAAGTGTGCGGTGTTCATAAGGCCACTGAAAACTAGGCCCTTGAGTGATGGGAATTTTCAAAGGCCCTTCAAGTAAAATAGACTGCCACTATACAAACCTTAGATTCACAATGACCAGGGCCTTCTGATGAGAAATTATATCACCAGTAATGAATCAAGTATATATCATCAAAATGAATGTGTTACTAATTGTATTTTATCTTTTTAGGAGGAATATAAATTTCATTATTAAACACCTTAAGCATTTCATGTATTTTCTATTTATAAATTACTTTCCTAAACACTATATCATCTTTTCCTTATTATTTTTTAAAATTCAGCATAATCTTTTTTGTCATTTTCAGAAATTAAAGTTAAGAAAAGTTAATCAGCAGCAGTGTCTGCACTTCATAGCAACCCATACAGCAGTCAACTAAAATGAACTGCCTCTCTTTAACCTTGGTGAGCAAGGCAAGAAAAATAGAGTGAACACCCACTTCCCTGCTTAAATAATTTACCAATTATCAAAAAATGTTCTAACCTTATTTCCTAACATGCCAATATTTCTTCTGCCTGTTATATCTATTCAGAAATGCAAGCCTATTTTGATATGCCTATTATGAAAGGTAAATAAGTTACTAAAATTGTCATAATACATTTTAAATCTAGGTAAAAAACTTTTAATTACCCACAAAGATATTTTATCAATACGTATAACTATTGAAAAATTTATTGAAACATCAGAATACTCAGAACAAGATCATTGAGCATATCACAAATCACAGCAGTTTGGGAAAACACAAAAGGTCATGGCCAGATTTTGCCACTATAGACTTATCATAGGTTCCACATCTTATATTCAAAGATGGGGAAAATTTCCACAGATAAGTCTGAGCCATAAAATTGGTGAGAGAGAAGGCAATAGTAATTAAATTATTTATATGACTCCTTTCAGTCTGACTTTGTCTTTAACTGGTCTTCAAACCTTCAAACTGGCGACTGGCATATCCAATCTGGACTCTAGGAACAGTACTCCTGCAATCACATCATGCATTGTGCCACCTAGCCTCCCAGCAGCATGGCATAATCCTTCTATCAAGCATAATAAAAATGTTATTCTACCTTTAACTTGAGTAAAGTTAATTAATCCATTTTAATAAAAATGCCTTGGCAAACCCAGATGAAAACCCTCTCCTAATGATGCAATCAGCTACTTTTCTCCAGATAATTGCCACTTGGGCTGAGAAATTGAAAGCATGCCAACCCAAAATGCTTTTAAAGACTTCAATCAACGTTCTCTCCAAAAATGAAGAAATAAAAAGCCAAAGGGCAGGTTCGTGAATCTCACACTCCATTCTTAACATTGCCCAGCAACACATATTTATGTTACTGGGGCTTATCCTCCAAATTTGACCTGGAGTTGGCCTCTGAATTTGTACAGGGAAGGGAAAGGACAGGGGATATATAGTCCAGAAAAACTAGAAACAAACTGTCTTATTAAATTACCTGCATTTGCAACCCTGCTTAAAATAATACAGACCTGCCAGCCTTCAGACCTAAGCTTTGCGCCTTACTTTCAGATGTAATAAAACAACACAGTAGTTTTTGTCTCATTTATTTCTTTGACTCTTCATGAACTTCCAGAGAAACTGATAAAGGGTTTTAAAATATTGTTTTAAAGCAAATGTATACTTCCTAGAAAATAAAGATTTTCTTTTAAGAAACAGTATTTTAGTAGGTTCTATTAATTCAAAAATATTTTTTAATTTAAAAAAATCTAAGCATATCTTTGTTTAGTACACTTTGAATCATTAACATTTTAAAACACAAAAGAGATGTGGAGAGTTGAAGATACTTGAAATGCAGTTTAAGGGTTCTCTGCTTTCACCCTAAATAGCAGTAGTCTCTGATTATACTACTGTATCACTCAAGGCCTAGCTATATCAGTAGTCTAACTGAATTGGATCATTCAGTTAATCAACATATAGAATAAACACAGTTTGACTAATTTGGTCATTCCATATAAATATATCTTTAATACAATTATTTTGTTGAATCCATTACATTGGGCTAGTTAATATGTCCTATTAAAAGGAGAGTGAGATCAAAGCTACATACACAGGATCCTTTATATTAACCTGTCTAAGGCACATAGGAAAAGATACTTTAGGTAGTTAATAGTACATTTAATGACATCATTTTCATAATCAAGAACTAAATCCCCTTCCTTGAGACCCAAGGAAGATGAACCTTAAGACAAGGTCTACTTATAAAAGGTATAATAAAAAAAGTATATAAGGAAAAAACTGAGACTCAAATTGTTATTAATAGATTCTATCTAATAAAGTCTATTTGAATCACTTAACAGAAATCACAAATTATCTTAATGACTGTCTAATAATTGGATACTTAATAGAACTAAATATTTCAAATTGTGATTATGCCATTTAGTTCATATGTAGGAAATTACCGTTAAATTAAAAAAATATTACCCTAAAACTATGTTATAACAAATTTTATGAAGACTCTTTTGGTTTATAAAAGCATGTGAGCCCTGGCTGGTGTGGCTTAGTGGTTGAGCACTGGCCTGCAAAGCAAGAAGCCTCTGGTTCGATTCCCAGTTAGGGCACATTCCTGGGTTGCAGATCCGGTCTCCTGTAGGGGGCATAGAGAGGCAACCACATATTGATGTTTCCTTCTCTTCTCCCTCCCTTCCCCTCTAAAAATAAATAAAATCTTTTTAAAAAATGTATGCAATCCTCGTAAAAAGCCTATGAGGCGAGGACTTTTCCCATTTTAAATCCCAGTGTTTTAGTAAACTTCTCAAGCTCACACTGCTAAAAAGAAAGACTTTCCCAAGTTGTGTCTATATCTGTATACTTTTGAGATCTGTTTCAATAATTACTTTTAAGTTTGTAGATAGCTTTTAATCCTGAGCATTTTGTATTTTCATCTTCACACACCCATACACTTTGGTGATAGACAGACATTAGAGGCTTCGTTAACTCCCCAGCTCCCTGCCTTGCTTACTTGGGGAAATTAGCTAACCTAACTGTAGTTCAGATTTCTTTTCTGTAAGTTGAAGATAATAAAACCTACCTCCTATGGTTGATGTGAAAATTAAATAGGATTATATGTCAAGACATAGTAAGTCAATAAGAATTTTCTCCATTAACAATGAAGAAAAGAGCAAACCATAGTAAATAATTACTCTTAAATTCTTCAACTTCTATTTTTATTCTAAAGCTAAGTAGGTCCCTCACAGAATTTGCTATGCTTGCAGCACCTGCTGAGAGAAGTAACTCTAAATTGACCTTGAACAACGTGTGGCCATAATTGATCTAGAAGTAATAAAGCAAACTCAATTCTTGAGGTTGGTTGGTATCCACTGAGATAATTTTGCGTAATCATAATGATGTAATCTTTAAGTAGTTGAATTTTCAATTTTAATGAGGAAATGGGAGGTGAATAAGACAGTCATAGGAAAAAAGGATGGATTATATAAAATTGCAGGTTTTCAAGTCAAAGAGACCTGAGATCAGATCTGGTTCTCTCTAGCCATGGTCCTTTGGGAAGTCCCTCCAACAAGCTGAGTCTGTTTCCTCTTGGATTTTCATGTCCTCTGCCCTAGTTTAAGCCATATGCTGCTTACCTAACTAGTTTCCATGCCTGCTGCTCCAAACCCATCATCCACACTGTCACCAGAATGGGGTTACCAGAATAAAATTGGAAGCCCAGTTAAATTTGAATTTCAGATAAACAACAAATAATGATTTAGAATGGGTATGTTCTATGCCGAAATATAATTCTTTATGATCTAAAATTTAGATTTAACTGGGTTCCCTCTTCTTTTGTTTTATTCTAAATCTGACAACCATAAACGAGTTACCTACCAAGAACATAATAATATGTATGTACATATGTATCTAAAGATGATAGAAATTTTCCAGGAAAGATTTTAACAACTCTCAACAATTGGTCAACCTATATAAATGCAAAAACGTTTTCCTGCACTTAGACATCTCTTTACATTATTTGATCATTCATTCAAGAATCATTTATTCAGTGACTCATTGTAAAAGTAATACATTGTATAAAATGTTGAGGGAGACAAAATGTGAATGTTATAACAGAAATGAAGCCATTTCCATAGTCGACAGGGCCAAAGGTCAGAGTAACCAATTACCCCTTTTCACCCAATTTCCTTTTCCTCCAGTACATGAGGTACTTTGGAGGAATTTCTCCTAGAAATGCCGCAGTGGCACACTGGTGGAAGATTGTGATAGAACCGAATTTTATTATACCAGCTACTTAGTGTTCATAATTAGAGAATTATCAAAAAGAAGCACCATGAAGAAAGTTTTTGTTGAATAGGAATTCATATTCATTGGGAAATGCTGATGGAAAACCATCAGTAAATAATTCTCCAACCTATAATTCACACAAGGAACTGAGACCAAGATAACAGATATACACAGGCCTACATCAAAAAGGGTAGAGGCAGCAAGAATTATTGGAGGGCTCTTGATTCTAACTCCAGAAAGACTCCTGCAGGTTCAAAGCAAATAGAATAAGAGTTAAGGTCAACAATCTCCACCCTTGGACATAATGCACTGGGTAAATTGATCACCCTCAGTCTCCAGTGTCATTAGTTTTCCGAAAAATAAAGCAGTCTGTGTTTAAAGAGAGTCCCCTTTTTGAATCTCATTCTAAAGTACACTTGCCCACAGTGATCTATTATGAAATTTCATAAATGTTCTGTAGACACTTTGCAAATCAACTGGTGGAGTTTTCTCTTCCATGGAGGTTTGCATGATGACCTGGACACTTTGTACAAATCAGGAGAGCTGGTAATGGGACTGTGTTTGTATTTCTCAGTGAATTTATAATCAATAAACAGGATTTTTCAAATAGTTAAACCCCCATGCCCCAGCCTATTTATGATATAATTAAAAATTCACAAAAGTCATTCATTCCACATGACTTCATGTTTGCTACTTCATCTTTCACTGCTGCTGCCTATTTCTGCTGTCTTCGCAGACACTCCTGTCACTAGGCCAATTACCAACTTCTTTTTAGCTTTTCCTTCTGATCGAATGGCCTCCTTGTTCTCCCACCGATGACAGTCTTAGAAAGCTACAGCCAAACTGGCCGTTAGCTTCTGACCTCTCTGGAGTCGATCTTATTATGGTAATTGCAAGGCTGGAAGGAGCAGACACTAAGCCAATTACACCTGTCCCTGTCCCAATTCAGCCTGGGCTTAAATTACTCCATGGGGTAGAGACCATGGTTTGACTCCATTGAACAACAATTTTTCTCTATTCTTGTGAAATTTGGAGACAGACATTCCTAATTATGCTTGTCATGAGGACATAATGGCCCAGTATTTCTTTAAATGGCATCATTCTTTATTGAGAAAACCAATGCACTATATAATAGATAACTTTAGTGAGGTATTTTAAAGCAAACAAATCTTTAAAATGTGCCTCCTCAATTTATAACACAGTGTAAACTGAAAATATCCAGTGTTTTTCTTCACATTTTAATATTAATGCCACACATAAATGTATGTGTGTTTAATATTAAGTCTTAATAAATATTATATTTGTAAATACTTAAATCTGTAAAACTATGCATAATTAATTTTATAAATGGATAGCTGTGTGGCATATATACATACTTATGTTAAAAATACATATAGGCACATTATAGCTAAAAGAACTATTTTTTAAAAATCATATTATATAAAAAATTAAAGAGGAAGTTTTTATATTCACTTAAAAATTAAATGTTAGTCTTGTTGAGAATCCTAAAACACCAATGTATAATAATATGCCCTTATTAATCTACATTAACAACATACATTCTTTAGTTAATTCTTAACAGAATGCCTTATTTACTTTCAAGACCTATATTTCCAGAAATGTTTACCTACTTCTAAGAAATTATTCTTGAAAAATAACTTGGGAAGCAAAAATATCAGAACTCCCAATTATCTCAGTAATTTTGAGTCTTTACAGAGGTCTCCAAGGATGCTCTTAGTATGAAACAAGTCCTAGAAATAAAAATTTTTTTGAATTTTTTGTTTTTAAATCATCTTTATTCTATTATAGTTGTCTCCATTTCTCCCCGTTTTCCCTCCTCTACCCATCCCACCCACACTCCCACCCCCCCCCCAGCTCCCACAGTCAATTCCCCCTCTGTTGTCCATGTACCTCGGTCATTCATACATGTTCTTTGTTTAGTCCCTTCTCCTTCTCTCCACCATTGTCCTACTTCTCCATCCCCTCTGGTCACTTTCAGTCTGCTCCATGTTTTCATGCCTGTGGTTTATTTGGTTCATTAGCTTATTTTGTTGAATAGATTCTACTTGCAGGTGAGCTCATAAGGTATTTGTCTTTCACTGACTGGCTTATTTCACTTAGCATAATATTCTCCAATTCCATCCATGTTGTTGCAAAAGGTAGGAATTCCTTCTTTCTTTACTTTTTTTTTAAATGCAGATTGATTTTATTTATTTATTTTTTAAATGTCAAACCCATTATAAAGTCTCACCGACTAAAACAACATGATACCAGCACAGAAATAATCAAGTAGATCAATAAAATAAAATGAGCATTCTAGAAACAAAAAAAGTCTGTCTAACAATGTAATATATGATTAAACTGATATTTCAAATCAATGAGGAAAATAAGGCTTATTTAACAAATAAGGGGCATGGATCAATATTACTTGAAATAACACAAGCATAGAGCTCTATTTCACACATTATACAAACAATATTCAGGTGAGTTAAGAATCAATATATAAAATCTAAAGAGTTTTTGACAAAAATATAAAATAATATTTTTCTTACCCTGAAGTAAAATACTCAAACCCAGAATCTATAAAGTAAAATATTGACAATAAGACTATATTGAACATTAAGACAATATAGTAATATACATATAAAAAAGTTAAAATACAAGTAATAGAATAGGAAAGTATTTGCAACACATCTAAAAAAGAGTTAATTGTTTTTTAGGAAAAATTTCTACAAACATTTAATCAAAAAATGGATAAAGGATACAAAAAAGTCATTTAAAGCTTCTTAAAATAATAGAAATAGACAAGAAATATACAAAAACAGGTGTAGTTTCAACAAATAAAAAGGAACAATTAAAATAACACATCATTGTCATTATCAGACAATTAAGTATTAAAGATATTGGTAATATCAAGTATTGGTAACTGTGAAAGGAACTGGGTAGTCATAGACTCTTTTACTCCATCTTCTTAAAGCAGTCCCTTTAGCATATTTTGCAGGGCTGGTTTGGGGGAGGTGTAGTCTTTTAGCCTTCTTTTGTCTGGAAAACTCCTTATTTTGCCTTCCATTTTAATTGAGAATTTCACTGGGTAGAGCAGTCTTGGTTGCAAACCTTTGCTTTTCATGACTTGGAATATTTCTTGCCATTTCCTTCTGGCTTACTATAGTGTTTCTGTTGAGAAGTCAGCTGCTAGCCGTATTGGGACTCCCTTATATGTTACTACCTCTTTCTCCCTTCCTTGCTTTAGGATTCTCTGTTTGTCTTTGATATTTGCCATTTTAATGATGATGTGTCTTGGAGTGGGCCTCATTGGGTTGCTCTTGAATGGGACCCTCTGTGCTTTCTGGACTTGTGTGACTTTTTCTCTCCTCCAATTAGGGAAGTTTTCCATCATGACTTTTTCAAACAGGTTCTCTATTCCTTGCTCCTCTTCTTCTCCTTCTGGTATCCCTATTATATGAATATTATTATGTTTCAGGTTGTCCTGCATTTCCCTAAATGCTTCTTCATTCTTTTTGAATCTTTTTTCATTTTCTTGCTCTTTCTGGGAGCTTTTTCCTGCCTTATCCTCCAGCTCACTGATTTGTTCCTCAGCTTCATCTAGCCATCTCTTGATTCTTTCTGCTGTGTTCTTCAATTCAGAAATGGTATTCTTCATTTCCTCTTGTGTCTTATTGATAGTTTCTATGTCCTTTTTCATGCTGATATAGTTTGCAGTAAGTTCCTCATAGCTTCCCTGTAGTTTTTGGTAATTCTCTCTGAGCTGACTGAGCTCATTGAGCTTCCTTAGAACCATTGTTTGGAACTCAATATTTGATAGTTTACTTGCCTCTTTTTCATTTAGTTGTCTTTCTGGGGATTCCTCCTTTCCCTTCGACTGGGGGGTGTTTCTTTGTCTTCCCATTATTTGTGAGACTCTCCTTTTTGCTTCTGCTTCTTAAACTGATCTGTCTTGATTTCCTGACTTTGTGGTGTGAACTTCTATGGTTGAAGACCGCTGTTTTTTCTGTCGATCTGCCTCTGATGATGTCAGATGTTGACCTTGTCTCACCTTAGACAGTCTGTTCAAGACTTCCAGGGATTGCCTGTCTGTGGCTATCTACTTCAGCTATTAAACTAGTCACTCTGCACTCAGCAGGCCAGCTTAGACACTACAGGGCAGGGCAGAGTCCCCCCTGTGGGTGGGGTTATTGGGTCCTCTCATGCTGCTGCCGCTCAGGGGAGTGGTCTGCCTGAGCCAGATGGTTGCTGCTGTATGGGAGAAGAACCAGCCCCAGGATCCTGCCAGCTACTTTCTCCCCAAAGCCTCCATCTCCAGTCTCTCCTCTAGTGTCTGTAGACCTCCTGTGCCCCTTTTAGCCAGAGATCTACTATCTGTTGCTCCTTTTAGAAATATAAATTTTTGAGACCCTAAATCATGAAGTTTGTTCATCCTCAGTCCTAGTGTCATTTTCATTTCTCCTGCCAGTCTTTTCTTTATTGGAAGTAGCCAATTAAATTATTCTGTAGAGAGCAGGACTGAGCTCTATAAATGCCCTACTGTCTTGAATGCATGAGTTTCCTCTAGTTATTCTCTTCTCCGTCAACCCCATTAGACATTAAAAGCAATGTCCTTCTCTAGATTCCAGAAACCTAATCAGAATAATATAAGGTTTATTCCCACAAAGGAAGTAGAGCACAGCCTAATATTTTTACCACAAAGTGTCTTCACTCACATCCATGTGGCTCCCCTTTACTGAAATCCATGATTGCTTTACATTTACTGGAGGTCTGGCTCCCCCAACAAGTCACAGTTGGAGATATCAGCTACAGGGCTCTGTTTCAGTAACCACATTATTGCTAATAAAACTACTTCCTCTCTCCCAGCCTGTTTCCTACATTGAGGTTGATAAACACTACCAAAAAGCAGGCTGTTGTGAGATTTAGTGAAGTAAGCATTTACAATTCTTAGCTCAGTGCTTCCCATATAGTGGAAATTTTGTACATGTTTGCATTCTACAGGGTATATGTAGTCGTACAGACCTGAGCTCAAGTCTTGGCTCCCACATTTACAAACTGTGGGAACCTTGAACCAGTCATTTAACTTCTTTAAATGTAGGAAGTTTAAGTGAGATAACGTATATAATCAGATAATGTATATAAAGTTGTTAGCACTTTCTTGACTTTGCCCCCAAATATCTAATTGATCCTTATACTTTTCTATCTTTCCTTCTCCCCTTCATTCTTTTCTTGGATAACCAAATCATAAACCAATACATTATATAAGGACCACTCATAGTCACATAATTATATTTTCATCTCTCTGGGGGAATATTAAGTTCTTCCTATTCCTCCTGATTGGTCTTGCTTATGTGCTTGCTTTGGTTGTTTCTTTTCTTCTTTATTTTTTCCCCAAGACTAAACCTACAAGTCTGCAATCCCTAGCATCAGGTACTGTCAGGCAATCCCCTCTTCCTTTTGAGATCATATTCACTCACAGGGACTTCATATCATCAGTCACTGCAGATAATACTACAATACTTGTAAAGTCCCTGATAAATCCCAGAAAGACACTGCAGCAACTAATCAAGGCATCTGTCCCTATGTTTACCCTCAGACTTTTCAAAAGAAAATTGGAGCCCATCTAAGGAACCAATCCTTTGAGAAAGCCTGTTGGACCTTTCTCCCCCTCTCCCAGTTTTTCTAACCCTTCTTTGTTGAAGGCTTAAGTTAATTTATCTAGAAATTATAGAGATGTCTTTTCAAATCTAAAGAACAATCTAGTAGTGCCTCTGCTTTGGGGTTTTTACACCAGGTGGCAAAAAATGTAAATAGCAACAGAGTTGTCTCAAACCATTGTGATTGTTTGAACATACATAGGAGATTCTCCAAGCATGTGTGATCTCAGTGACATACAGGGATAATTACAGCCCAAGCTGTTGGACCCCACTGGAGGTTCTGATTCCATAAGTCTGGGGTGATGATAATGTTAATCAAGGAACCCCTCTTGGAGAACTTTTACTGTAAAACATCAGGGGTATTTTTTAATTCTTCTTCATTATTCTGTTTCTCAGTTGACCCTTTCTACCACCTTGGTGACTCAAAACATATGGAAGGCCTTGATCCTTGTTGTTTTAAAAGAGGCTAGTTCTTTGAAACAAATTGTTCCTGCTTTAAATGGAATTGATGTCTGAGCTCAGGGCATATACAGAAAAAAAGGAGGGAGAAGACAAGAAAAATTATGAAGTGTGCCTCCCATGTTATCATTCCTGGATAAGACTTCATTGCCTCATTGATATCAACATTTACCCAAATCAATGTTACTTTCCTAAACTCAAATTGAGATAAACACAAAGGATAGTTGGGGGCTGTAATTTTTTAACCCAATAAAGTGCACTCTCTTTTTTATCTCTTTCTCTTAGATGAACAATATGTGGTTGCCTGGCCAGAGCTTGTCATCTGTATTTATCTCATCTGGTTGTCTATAATTAGATTGCAAGCCCCTATGGGCAGTAGCTGTGTTTGTAATCCAATTTTGTACAGTGCCTGGCACAGTCTCTTAACCATAAAAAGAGTGCTCAATAAATATTTATTGATGATGGTTATCTTTAATTCCTCAGGAAGCTTAGGCAATTTCAGGCCACTCCACTTAGTTGAATGATAATTAAATGGATAAACTATCATGAGGGAGAAAACATGTTTGGTAGATTTTTGAAAATCAACCCACCATTATATATTCAAAATGGAGAGGAAGCATTAGTACCCTAGGGGTGTTAAAGGTTTAATGCATTACCTTGTGCCAAACTTGTAAGAGTGAACTGACCACTGAAATAGGCAAAACATTATAAACCAGTGAATCTTCTGGCACTTTCCTTAAGTGATGTTGAAGTTTGCAATATTAGAGGTTTTTCCTTCACCTCTCAAATACTGTTATATGTCAAATAAATTGGTCTATAAAGCCAATATTATTTTAATTTTTGGCAAGCAAGTTTATCAACCCCCAGATGTTTTTTCTTTGTTAAAATCATGAAACTGATGTCACTTGTAACATAATACACATTTGGCTGATAATACACATTTCTTTTCCATCTACAAAACATTTCTAACCTTTAAGAATGAAACGACACAAAAAGCAAAATAATGGGAGAGTTTTTCCTGCATTAAACAAAAAGCAGTTTAGCAGCTATGAAATACCTCCAAAGCACATATCCAATTAAAAATATACATATAGACAGTAAAAGAGCAGGCTCTGTGTCATTTACAAGGGAAAGTGAGACAAGAAATTTCAGGACCAAGGCAAAGCTGAGGAGACTTTTTTCTAGGGGTGCTTAGGTACAAAGGAAAGGCTGTGCCTAGAAGGTATGCTCAGGAAATACAATAGCTACACTGGACAACGCACACTCAATACGTAGCCCAGCTTATGAGAATATTTAGTCATTCTTCTCACATTCTATTGGCTAGAATTTTGATGAACCTCAGATTTGGTGGGCCTTTCCCCTACTCTTTAACGCAAATATGAGGTTAAAGAAATATGTTGTGTAAGAGGTAAAAGGGTAAAGAGGTAGAGACAGAGAACAAGGAGTTTAAGAAAAAAGCTTGAAATTGCCCAACATGAGCTTGTCCATTCAGAACATTCTTTGGAGAAGTCATAATCCATTGTGTCTTACACATGATTGCTTTGAAATTCTTTTCTTGGCTTCTGAGACTCGTTTACCTTGTGACTTTAAGTATTTGCCTTTCTGCCTGATTCCTTTGCCTTTGTGCCTTTCTATGTTCTTCATCACAGGGAGCTTCTGTTGATTGGAAAATGGATAGAAAATGAGAGAATTCTGAATGAAGACACTTCACGCAGGTATCTCTCACCAGAGCCAAGGTTGAAGTGTCTATTAACTTTCATCTATTTAGCACTAAAAAAGAAAAAGAAAGAAGAAAGAAAGAAGAAGAAGGAAAAGAAGAAGGAAAGGAAGGAAGGAAGGAAGGAAGGAAGGAAGGAAGGAAGGAAGGAAGGAAGGAAGGAAGGAAGAAACGGAGTTTCCTCTAGTGGCTAGGACCATGCTTATCAGGTTCTCTTCTCTTTTTTTTTATCTACCTCTACACATAAGCAGTATATTTTCATTTGGAACTGGATAGTCAAAAGTCCATTTCATGAATTACATGGGTTTGGAATTTTGGCTTCTACACACTGACTTTAGTTTCTCAGAATCAGAGTTGAACAACCTAGAGGCTGAACTGCACTTTTCCTGGGTGAATTCCTGCCGCATGAAAAAAAATAAATAAATGCAATATGAGAATTTGTGTGTGTCCTGGACAAGAGACAATGATGTAGGAAATGATATTTAGGGACTAGTCTCAAATTGTTCCCCAGACCTGCCCAGTGGCTGCGAATACGCCTTGCACTTTTCCCAACTGGTCCTGATTATGGCCGCTCACTGATTCTATATCCTTTTGCAAATTTCTTCATGTCTCTGATTCTTACTTGTCCTTCTATAAAATAAGCAATCTGGCAAAGGTGAAGGCTGAAATCCCTTCCAGCTCCAGTAGCTCAGGAAAGCAGTAAATGTTCATCAAGATGTCCAACAAGGAAAGATTCTGATCAAAAAAGCCCGTTTTAATCTCAGCTTCCTTGTTCACTCACTGTGTAAACTTGGTCTTAAGAAAGTGTGTTGCCTCTCCAGGTCACAGTTTCCTCATCTAAAAAATGAGGCTGATAACTGTAACTACCTGAAAGGGTTATTGTGGGGATTAAGTAAGATGATACATGTGGGGTGCCTGGAGCGGAGTAAGAGCTGATAAATCTAAACTGTCATTATAATTTTGTTGTTAGCATTACGATTACTCTAGGATCCTAGAGCATGTACATCAAAGCGTATTGTCAGTAACAATGGATTAAGAGCAAAGTTGTGCAGGCAGACTGCCCAGGTCACTGAAATGACCACACAATGCCTGGCGTTAAGTTGACACTTTCTATTACTTACTATTGGTCTCTATCAATAAAAGTAGTGTTGCTCTTGAGGGGGAGGATAGGAATTTGCAAACTTTTATTTTCATCTTTGTGCTTTTCTATGCATTCCAAATTTTCCGCAATGAGTAGAAATACCTTTTAAAATGGAAAAAGGCCTTTTTGTTTGTTTTAAATACAATATTGACTATATCATGAGGCAACATTTGTGAATGCATAAACTGCTATCTGGTGGACAGGGATCATTTGTTTGTTAAGAGCAAAAGTTTGCCTTGTTCTCATTCAAGTTATTGTAATAGAGGGTGAGTTTGTGTAAACTGGGGCAGCTGGCATTTCTATACCTGGTGTTTGTGGAAATGAGGACTCCAGGTTTCAAGCTATACTTTCTCCCAGCAACCTGAAATTTCTCCCGAGAGCTTAATTGCTGTGGGGTAAGACCTCACTACACCTACAATGACAAATAAATTTCTAAGAGAGTCCACAGCAGGAGACTTACACATTGTGAGCTCAGCTAGGGACACAAACGAATTCTCAGGGAACAGACCAAAGAAGGAAGAAACGGCCTGCAGAGACAGTGAATGTCTTGTGTCTTCTGCCTGAGGTGATTACCTATTCTATTTGTTATTAGTGAAGCTCATATTCCTGCTAACAGAGACGGCAAAAGGCCCCAAAATAATGCCTGTCATAAATCCAGATTATTAACTGCATGAAGGCTTTCTAGACAAGAAGGAGGAAAAATCTAGAAAGAAAATGTTTTCAAGGCAATGAGGCAAGGAGTGCCAATTAGTAAGAGAGTGAGGAACATATAACAGCAAAAAGGAATAAAAAATGAGTTCCTGCAATTAATATGAATTTATATACATACAACCTTGGAGTTTATAAAAAGTTTTACATATATCAGTGCTTACTAATCTTCCCACTAGTGTGTGGCCAAGGGCAGAGGCTATCGAAGACTCCAGGAAGCTTGAAATTTCTTCCAACACTTAGGATTTTTTAAAAAGTAATACTGATTTCTCATTTCACTGCAATAAAAGAATGGACCCAAACCCTGGTTGTCTGATCCTTTGCTCCATGATCTTTCTAATTTATCACACTGCCTCTTTTATGGACAATTGTAACATGCTGAAGAAATACTATTCTTTGTTCCTGTGAATACTTAATTCCATAGGCGCTAGCAATTATGAAACAGGATGTTGGTGTCCTGTATCCCAGAGAGTAAAAGCAACGCTGTAGTTGGTAACACCCTGCTGAGTGGATGTGGAGATGAATATGTGCGGTTCTGATGAAGCAAATGGAGGTATGCCACCTTCCTGGAGCACAGATGCAAGCTCTGACTGAAAACCTGCCAGGAATAACAGACAATGATCACTGCCCACTTCTGCTGCCTCATGTAGGAACAAATGATATAGTCATTAAAGATCTACAGTATACCGCTTGAGACTTTGAAGTTCAGGTCAGGAAACAGAGGCCTGAGGGCATAGGTAGTATCTGCATTTCTCTTTCATCACAGAGCCTGACTTCAGAGAAGATGGGGTTTTTGACAATTAGTTTAGTCAGTGGCAGAGTAATAACCAACATTTTGTTTTCTAAATTGAGCTCTTCTAACTTATGCATACGGAAAAAATAATTCCCATACAGAGAGTAAAAGAGGCTTTCTTCATATTAAAGTTATGATTTAATGATAGCATACTGACTGGCAAGAAAAGTTTATATTACAAAGATCAGGTGGGAAATGCCTAGCCAGAGACTCAGAGGTGCCATCGCAAAACACACCTAGAGTAAAATCAAGGAGCTGACAGTAAGAAACTCAGAAAGAACAAAACTGAAAGCAGGTTTTATGGACAATATGAATGATTTCATTAAAGAGCAACAATGCGGAGAAGATATTTCTAAAGATGGTGATTATCATAGGACACTTTTCAAGAACAATAGATGAATATATGTAAAATCAGAAAATGAATATGTTTTATGTTTTTAAAATGGAAACTAAATGTTATTTGTTTAAAAATATATATATTTACTATAAAGAAAAGCGTGGTGAGCAGGTACATGATGAAAGTGTGCACTTGCGTAGAAACCCACCATTTGGAAAGAGAAAGAGCAGTGAAGACCATTGAGGTTAAGATGAAAAATTATAGAAATACTGATAGGAAAAAAATAGGCAACTCAGGCTAATCAGGGTTACACATAATGCCCTTATTTTATTTTTAATTATAAGATACTTGAAACACATGTAAGTATATAAAATAAAGAAACCCTTTTTATCTATCACCCAAATGAAAAGATATTAAGTTTGACATGTTTGTTTCAGCTTTCATTCTCTTCATGTCTTCCTTCTCTTCTTTTTCCCCTTCTTGTCTCTTTCTCCTCCTCCTCCTTCTTCCCCTCTTCATCTTCTTCTTCTGGGAGAAGGGGTAAAGCAATTTACAAATGAAAGCAAATGCCCCATATCCACAACTACATCCCATCTACTACCACCCCCTCTCTAGGTAGAGATAACCAGGAGAGAGGGTTATCTATTTTATTATTTTTTTATTTTTATCAAGGTATAAATTCATAAACATTATACTAGATGGTTTACTAGGTTAAAAAACTTCCATGAGCCCCTGGCCAGTGTGGGTTAGTTGGTTGAGCATTGCCCTGTACACCAAAAGTTTGGAAGCTCAATTCCCAGACAGGGCACATACATAGGTTGCGGTTCAGCCCCCAATCGAGGCATGTGTGGGAGGCAACTAATCAATCTCAGATCTATGTTTTCCTTTCTCTCTCTCCCTCTCTTTAAAATCAGTAAGCATAGTTTTAAACTTTTATGAAAGCATATCATACATATCCTTTAAAAATTTTTCTTTTTTTCCACTTCATATCATGTTTTTGACAATTATTCCTATTATTTCACGTCAATCTAGTGTATTTATTTTTACCCTGTGTATTATTGCAAAATAAAACTTCCAACATTGATAGATAACTAGGTATTCTTTTTTTTTTTTTTGCAATTGCTTACAATGTTGTAATATACAAAGTTTTGCACATCTCCGTCTGTACATTTTCTAGCATTTTTCTTTGGAAAATAACTAGCAGTAAAATTTGAGGTAGAAAGAAGAATTATGTACATCTTTCACTTAACTAGGTATTGCAGAATTGATCTCCAAAGTGATTTTGCTAGCATACCGCCCCTTCCAACATTAAATGAAATCTCTTTCACCACATGTTCAACAATTTCACATGTTCTTGAAGTTGTCAGACTTCTACAGGGTTGCCAGGGCAGAGTGTGTGAAAGAGTGTCTTGTTACATTCTCCTGGTTAATATAGAGATTGAGCATCATATCATATGTTTCTTAGCCACTCAGTTGTCCTCTTCTTTAAATTGTTGCTGATATATTTTTAAGTTTGTAGTCAGAATGATTAAAATGTTTCAATATTTTTTAAATATTCTTTCTAATTTTTCAGTCTTACTTGAGAATTATTTTTCCTCACACATCATAAACATGTTCTTGCCTAACCTTTTTTAAGCTTCATTTTTTCATACTTAGGTCTCTATATATGAGGTAGAGATGTTTGTCTATTTTGATAATCCAAGATCCACTTCTTAAACAGTGTATCCACTCTTCAAGAATTTCTAATGGTCTCTAGGTCATATAACAAACACTCATTTATCTTACATATATGTGTATATATTGCATATGTGTGTATATGTATAATATACACATATGTATACACATGTTATATATTACTTATATTTGTGTGTATGTGTAATGCACACATATACATGCATATATACATATATAAATAATATATATGTGTAAACAATATATATTTTATATATGCACATGTTTATATAATATATAAATATTATATATATATCAATATATAGCTTCTATCTTCTCCTTTTTTACCAGATTAGTCTATTTGTCTTTTTCTTGTTTTCAACCCTCTGAAATTAGTCACAATTGTTATTGCTGTTGCTTCTATTGTTATCTTATGGTGTTATTATCATTATTGGTTTTATACTTAACACATTAAAATTTACCCATGTAACTACCAGTTTCTTTGATTAAAATTACTTAATATATGTCAGCCTGCAACTCTCTTCTCAGTTAAGTTTCTTTGCAAAATTATTCTTAATACCTCTTTCAGATAGGACCTGCAAGTCGTCTCTCAGTCTGAGAAAGTCATTCTTTTCCCTCACTCCTAAATAATAGAATAGCTGGATATAGAATTTCCAACTGACAGTACTTTTTCCTGAACTCAAAGAAGAGGTCATTCTGCTGTTTTCTTGACTTGCTTTTGAGATGGTTGCTGTCAGCTCCTTTTTTTAGATAAACTTTTTTTCCTTTGAATTGCTTTAAAATTTATTTTTTTTGGTGTTCTGCCGCTTAACCCTTACATAGCCAGGAGCATTTATGTATCCTTCTGGGACTTAATGTGTTTCTTCATTCTAAAGATTTGTACTTCTCATCACTTTGGAAAATTACCAGCCATTATCTTTATCAATAGTTCTTCATTTCCATTTTCTAGTCTTTCCTTTTGAACTCTTTTTCCTATAGATGTATGTCAGAGTTTCTTCTATTCTTATGTCTCTTAACTTCTCAAGACTTTTCTAATTCTCTGTGCTGCATTCTGGGTAATTTATTTAAAATTTATTCTCTTCCAGTGAATTTTCTGTCAGCTGCATCAAAGTCACTGTTTATTTTGCCTATTGGGTATTAATTTTCATGAATATATATTCTGGTTGGGTTTTTTTCCCCCAAATCTGCTCCTTTTCTTAGTTACTTGTTCTTCACTTGTGCTTTCTTGTCTTCTCCTTCCTCCCTTATTTTGTGTATTTTTGTAAGAGTTTGGACTCAGTTTCAGAGAATTGAATTAACCAAAGATCTCATACAGTAGTAACAGCCGCCACACATTGGACTCCCTAGAAAGCCGACCTGAGGCAGTGATTACCTAGGGGATTTTATTAAGGAAAATTCAACATCTATAGATGGGAAGAGAAAGAAGCAGGAATGAGCAGGGAGAAGCTGAGCTGTGTTGCCTCCCCGTGGAAAGTAGAGTGAACCTGCCCCTCCTCAGGTGTCTCCAGCAGGAACAGAATTCAGCCCTTTGCAATCTCACAAATTGGATGCAGTCCACCTCAGGAAAGAAAGGTAACTTTGGGTGAGGCCACTGTCTTCAGAGGGGACAATTCCTGAAAGGGGTTTCCACTGAGGACTTCCTGCCTGCAGCACTTCTAGCAGCTGGAGAGGAAGTCCTCCAATTCTTAGGGGATTCTGAGCGGTGCCTCACAGTAGCCACTGCAGCAGTTAAAGGCATGTGGGAAGCACTATTTTCTCCACACTCAACTGTCATTTAGAAATGAGGAAACTGAGGCACAGAGTACTTAAGTAACATCTAACTCAAACGACCCAGTTAATTAGGTGGCAGCATTGAGATGCAAATGGAGACCACTTGGTTCTAAAGCCTGTGTACAAGTGGGGACTCCCCCAAAACCTGGAATTATTGTCTAGGCTCCTTGTAGTAGAGGTGTCCCCCACTAGGTGAGTGTTCTAGGAACCCATCTGTATCAGTGTACCAGCTGGCATTGCTGTGAGAAGTTGCTTTCAGCTTTAGTAATTTTTTTTGAAGACTTTTCCAGCTTGTTTACCCGTTGCAGGATGGGTGATTTACAAGCACATCTGCCTACACCACACTGAGTGTTCAGCAGTTTTTGACAAAAAATGGCATGACCCCCATGTCCCATACCCCCATTCACCCAATCTCACCCTGTGTAATTTTCTTTTGTTTCCCCAGATGAAAAAATTCCTCAAAGGAGAACGTTTTGCCAATGTGAGAGAAGTGAAAGAAAAAACAAAGAAAATACTAAAAGACATCAAAATCGACAAGCTTAAAAACTGGTTTGAGCAGTGGAAAAAATGTCTCAAAAGTGTATTGCATCAATGGAGAGTGCCTTGAAGTTGGCTGAAATTTAAACATGTAAGAATACACAATTTTTTATAAATAAATCCTGGAGTTTTGGGAGGCACCTGTCCCGGTACTTCCTATTATGCAATAGTGCCTTTGGTCATGGCCTACTAGCATCTTCAGTCCACACAGGAGCCTGTTACTATTTTATTTTATTTTTTTCTCCTAAATTCCACTCCTACCCTTCTCTTCTATGCATCAGTGGTATTGCGCTAGAGAAGTTACATTCGTATTTTTTTAATTCAACACTCTATTTAAGACCCATCCATGTTAAGATATATGCTTCTGTATCTTCAATCTGCCTAATAATTCATCACTTTGTAAATTTGTATCTTACCGATTCTTTCAGATGTGATTTTTCTATGTCGAGTTCTGGGAGTAAAGAAGTAATATTCTTGTTGGTTAAATGTATAGGCTCTTGACTGGGCAGGATTTGTTCTTTGTATTTATTTCAGTTTTTGATTGCGAGCTCATCTTCAGTGGGATTTTGTTCTGTATTAATTCTTAACTGCCCAGTTAGGGAAAGGTCCTTCTGGAGCTATCTTGGGTTTGATCTTCCAGATGTCCCAGGAAAAAAACACTGGTTTTGGACCAATTTTATGTTAATTTCTCAGCGAGAAATTTAAAAGCCAATCCTACTTAGGGAACAACACTGGCATTCTGGTTGCTTACAAGAGAACTTGGCTCTGCCTATAAACCAACAAGAATTAAGACCTTTTATTTATTTATTTCTTTGTTTATTTATTTATTTGGTCTCATGTTAGTGAGCTGATTTTTTTTGTTGTTGTTTTTTTTTCAGTTCTTCAGAAATCTGGCTTAGGCTGGGGTTCCGCTACAGCTCTCTCTTCAAGAGATCTTACCAGCCACCTATGAAAGAGCAGTAAAACCCATCCTCGTGCTATTTTTGGAACCAACCTCCTCCCCACCCAGGTTGAGCACCTGCTTAAAGAACGCTAGTAGTTCTAACATCTGGCCCCTATGGAATTCCTGTAAGCTCAGCTGACATATTAAAAATGGTTTGTCATATTTTATTCAGCTTTTTTAGACATTATAGCTTGAAGATCTATTAGCTTAGACTGTTGTGTTGCCAAAATCAAAGGTCCTCTTGCCTGAATCACGTGTTCTTACTGTATGAGCTAAATAAGGTGGAAAAAGTATAGTTTACCTATCAGTATAGCAATAGCTTTTTCTTTTTAACAGCTCTAATGAGTTATAATTCATACTCTAAAACTCACACTTTAAATTATACAATTTTGTGAGTTTCAGTATACTCACAGAGTTGTGACACCATTATTACAGTCAATTTTAGAGAATTTTCATCATCACAAAAAAGGTCATACCCATTAGCAGTCACTCTCCACATTCTCCAACCTCTCAGCCTTAAGCATCCACTAATATACTTTCTGTATCTATGGATTTGCTTATTCTGGACATTTCATATAAATGGAATCATGTAATATGTGGCCTTTTATGACTAGCTTCTTTCACTTGACATAATGTTTCCAAAGTCCATTTATGTTGCAGCTCATATTCATTCTTTTTTATTCCTGAACAATATTCCATTGTATAGGTGTATCACATTGGACATTTGTGTTATTTTAATTTTTTAACTATTATTCATAATGCTGCCATAAACACTTGTGTACAAAATTTTGCATGGATATATGTTTTCGTTTCTCTTGGGGATACACATAGAAGAGGAATTTCTGGGTCATTTGGCAACTCCCTGTTAAATCTTTGGAGAAACTGGCAAACTGTGTCCCACAATGGTTGCATCATATTACATTCCCACTGAGTGAGGGATGGTTCCAGGCTTTTTTATCATGCTAAAATGCAGTGAGTTCTAGAGAATCTTCAGTGGTAGGCTACTCAGTGTACTAACACCTGTATCCACTCTTCTACCAAATTGTTCTCCTTGGATTTTCTACAAACACCTAAATCCCAACAAGTTCCAAACAGCAATCATTATCTCTCCCTTCCTATAAATGTGCTTCTCTTATAGTCACCAGCTTGTCCACACAGAAATATGGGCAGCATTGCAGGTGCTCCAATTTCTTTCATGCTCCCCTTTGAACCTTTGCTTCTCTGAAAAGAGCTCACAAAGTCAACCCCCCATATGTCACAAATGTCATTGCCCCAATTCATGTTCTCCCTGAAATCATTGCAATGACCAGTTTACCGATTTCCCTGCCTTTGTTCTCACCTATCTGTCATCCACCAGCCTGCCCACTGGGCATGTGATCATTGTAAATGGCAAAATGCAAATTCAATTATATCCTCCCCCAGCTTGATTTTTTTTTTTTTATGCTTTCCTGTGACTGACAGGACAATGCAAGAGATCTGTGACTCTTACAGCACAATACCCAGAGCTCTCGAAGATCGGGCCCACGCCCGCTTTCCAATGTCTGTCTTGCCATTTGCACTGTGCAGCTTCTGCTCCTACAACCCGGAGCTTCTTTCCATTCCCCTATCTCTGCCACCTCAAACCACAGCCTTCAGGGTATATTTACTTATCACTTAATTCGATCACAACATTTGAAGTGGGCAGAGCTTACTTTTCCTTTTTTTATTTTACCAGTGATGAAACTGAAGGTGGGTGAAGAGATCTGCCTGAAGTTTTACAAAGTCTCAGGACAAAAGCCTGGTCTCATATCCAGGTATTCTGACTCTAAGGCACTTTGTGCTCCCTCATGCCACTCCCCATACTAAGCATAGACACCAGACTGACTTTTTTTTAGTTTCTGAAGCTCATCATATTCCTCTTACCTCAGGTCCTTAAATGCTGTTCTCATTTCCTCAGCCATATACCCTCTCCATTTTCATATCACATCATTTGACTTTACTATGCAAGTTTATGCTTAATTATAAGCTACTTTGTACTTTCTAATGGTCTTATGCCAGGACTCCTGTCTAAATGAAAACTGCCCACAGTTTTTGTACAACGCCAGGCCATGGTATGAATTCAATTTTTATTGCTTGGTTGGTTCCTAGATTCTTCCCCTAGCCATCTCTCAGCCTTTATCCATGAGTTCGCTATATAGCACACACATTATACAGTGTCATGTCAGAATATTTTTACAGTTCTATCCTTGTCATATTACAATATACCTGTATCTTATATTACTGGATATATTGGGATTTAGGACCTTGAAACATATTACTTATCATTATTCTTTATATATTTACATTTAAACATCAAGAATTATATATTGGTCCTTAATATAGTAATTTAGGGGAAGAAAAATAGTTGTATCTCAGCTAATTAGTGAAAATTAAAGTAGACTTATCTTCTCTGAGTTCACTCACAATTTTATCAACTCCAGAAGAGATGAGATGATTCTTGACTCTCTTTAATAAACTCCTCTGCCCAGCATCCTCTGACCATATCTTACATCACCCTGGAGCATAAATCAGAAGTGAAAATCTGTAATTTCATCAGTCATTGCTTTTCTGTTGGTTTATATAGAACTTTTATTTGTGCCAAATGCTTTACTACTTTGGGGCTTTATTACTTCTCTTTCGCAAAAACCCCATTAATTAGATAACAAAGTTTATCAACATTTTATAGATAAGAAAAACAATGAACTATTCATCTACCATCAAAATGCAATTAGAACTTACAGCTGCCAAAGCTTGTCCATTGCTTAGCCTATTACGTTTTTACACTATGTATATTTCTCTTTCTTTTCTTTACTACCCGTGTATGATGTTAAGGTTTCAATCTCCTCCCAAATAGTAATTAAAACTTCTGTTTAAGAAATACAGGGCATTTCATGAAAAGAGATCATTTGTTAAATCTCTAAAACAGGTACAAGTTAAAAGTTATGTTGCCGTGCTGACTCTTAAACTTTCTGAAATTCTATGGGATATAATTATGTATCACAATTTACTCATGGGCATTTCAAATGATGTGGAACATAAGGTCTTGACTATTTAATGTAATTGCCTAAAAGTGTCATATATCTGACACATTCTTGCTCATAGTATTGGTCAAATATCATTTGATTAATTGACATTCCAAATCTAAGTATCCCATAATAATTGCATCAATATTAGGATTATTCCAGTTAATTGCTCAACTTCAGTTGAACTTTGACAATCAAATGTTAATTTATAAATTATTTCAAGATAATGCAACCTAATTTAAGTTATCTGACCCTTGAATCTTAACATCCAAATGAGTCCTTAGTTATTCCACTTTGCATCACTTTTAAAAATGCCTTTCAGCACCAGACTTAATGGATATATCTGCCAATTTTTTGATCTGTGGAAGATTTATAAAAAATATCAGACACCCCTATGTATATATACATGAACACACACACAGCGAGACACACACACACACCCTCAATTTATCATAATGATTGCCTCCAGGCAATTCTTTTACCATGAGCTAATGGCATTCATTGTATGTAAGGTAGAACTCACATCTTCACCAAACAGAGCTTTGTTGCCTCCAGAATTTTAATTTTAAAAAAGTAATCTTTCTGATTATGTGCATACTCAGTAGGTGACATTTGGAAAATGTGAAGCACTTTCACCAAAGAAGTCCTTTGGAGTAAGTCACTTTGTTCCTCTCCAGCTGCAGGAATACAGATGATGTTCTGACTTGTATTCATGTTGAGAAGTGTTCTTTGGTGCTTGTTCCAGCTGAGATTGTTAACTTGGAACTTTGAACCGCTGAATTAGATCATTTGATATAGCACACCGCTGCCCATTAGAAATATAATGCAAGTTACAAATGTGAGTTACATGAGTAATTTTAAAATTTTTAGGTGGTCACATATAAGAAGCAAAAAAGAAATATGACATTAGCTTTAACAGTAAATTTTATTTTACACAATATGTCCAAAATATTATCATTTAAACATTCAATCTATATAAAATGATTGAGATAGCTTTCATACTAAGTCTATGAAATCATGTATGTAACATACATTTACCGCATATGCCAATTCAGAGTAGCCACACTTCAATGCTCGTTAGCCACCTGTACAGTATTAGATAGTTCAAGTAGAAAGATTCTCTCATCATTCTTATGAATAGCAGCCACCAAAAAGCTTTCTCATATCAAGACTAGTTTTGTATTTAATGTGTCTACAATTCCCATCCCAAATAGATGCCCAGCTATGAGTCAGTTAACGACTTTAATAACAAACCAAAAAATTTAGTCTCTCAGTTTGGCAATAAGATTTAATCTTCCATTAGAGCAAAATATTTGGCTAAAGGGATAACCATTAAATTACTAATTTCATTCATTTTCTCTCAAGCTAGCAAAAAGCAAGAACAGCAGCAACAACAACAACAGTAGCAACAAAAACCTGTCATTCATTGTGTGTCGGTTGTATTGTAACTGCAGCCTGGGTTTTTCCATGCTGTCATATTATCACGAAGATACATGTCAACAATTTAAATGATAGCTGCATGAAGAAATGGGAGAGTGTTGGGTTGTGATTCATCAGTCTCAGTGCCCAAGGGCAGAGATGGAAAACCCACGATAGGAACTAACACAGATATCATCGTTGAAAGGCTGATTGAATTCATTGTAGTTTGTGCCTTCTACTTTCCATCCTTCCTTCCCATACAGAAGCGTTGCTCCCAAAATACACCTAACTGGGCAATACAATATTCTGTGGAGGGGGAAATACTTGCTGATTTCGTGCTCTGCAGAATTAAGATTGATAGGTCTATAATTCTACGCAAAGTAGAGCAACCACAAAGGCTCTCCTTTTTCACATATCAATATTTAATCCCTGTTAGAAACATGCTATGCTATGTGCCACAGTAATACTTTAGCATTGAGGGTTTCACAGGTTAATTAAAAATTGCTGAAAAAGACAGGACTGCAGCAGCCCAATTCACTAGGTTATGGATATAAGACAGTACCAAGAAAACCTGTCTTCTGTATTTCACAACCAGGAGGAAATGGAAAACTTAGGCAAAGAAATGTTTGAGAGGTTGTAACTAGACATAAATTTGGGGTGTGGTACAGTTTTCATATAAGTGGATAGTATTATCTGATTTGAGTTAATGTGGTAGGGAAGTAATTTATCTTCACTCCACTCATCTCTCTAAACAGAAGAAAGACAAGGGAAAGAGGCATAGGAGAAATAAATTGGAAGTGAAACTTGTGAGGTGAGGAAATTGTTTGTACACATGTTGAGATTTAATAGAATGTCAGTAGAATTTGGTTTGCTCCCATTACTTTTCATGCTTGTCTTGTTTTAGAAAAAGTCCTATTAGCTACTCAGATAACACTGGTTTCCTTGAGTGGCAATACATCTGTTTATTGCCCATTCTGATAAAATAGAGAAGCATGGGCTCAGATATTTTTGTTACATTAATAAATGATCCTAATGTGTCCATGCTTTACTGAATAGTAAGTACATTACATAATGTTGGGGTAAAACTTTCATTGATTTTTCAGTTATAGCTAAGTTTTTGATCCTTTTTATCTTAATGCAAGAGATAAAGTAAAAACAAATATCAACAACAATGCCCTGCTAAATCTGAGCTCGGAGTCAAGATACTTGGTTTGACAAAGACTTAGTTTCTGATTAGAAGTGTACTTTGTGACAACAGAACTGAAATTAAGATTGTTCTAGAAATAATGACAGCAAATACTTATGTAAGCACACCCATCAGCTACCTCTTATTATTCTAAGTGTTTTTCATTATATTAGTTTTAATTCTTATAAAAACCCTCTGATGTTAGTACTCTCTTTTTGTCTTTTTCTTTTAGGGATGTGACAATTTAGGCACAGAGAGGACAACTAACTTGTTTAAAGTCATTCAGCTTGTAAATTGGAGCTGGGATATAAAATCCAGGTTGACTGAAACTAAGGGCTGACCCTTAACTCTGTCTGCAATGTATGGTCATCATGCCCATGAGTGGTCAAAATAGTGTTTCTACAAAGTCCTTAAGTTGAAAGTTATATGGGTCTTTAAAATAACTTTCTCAATGTGTCCCAAATATCTGTCAATCAAGTTTCTCCTTCCAATGAACATAACTCCCAAAAAGCCCTAATTAGTGCAAATATTATCAGGAAGGCATAAAATCTATCATGGCTTACATAGTAGCACAAAATACTTAGCAGCATTGATGACAAACAATTTTTAAACATTGTTGAGGTATAAGGAATAGAATTCTGAGGAAATTAAATTCAGGACAGATTAAGTTTCTTAGGTCAGAAGAGATCCAGAAAAATGTGAAATCAACATCTATTTAGCCAAATGTTTACTCTGTCCAAAATTCAGCAAGGCATTAAAAGCTCAAATGCAACACAGAGTAATCAAAAAGTGAAAGAGAACTGTTAGTTCAAGTATCCCATTGTTCCATTTCTCAATTTTTTAATTCAGTAAACACTGTGATATAATGATAGCAAATATACAATATTTTGAATGTGTATGGACCTGGCTCATTTTTAAATATTGTGATGATATTACTTATTGAATTCTCACATAAATCCCATGCAAAAGATAGTATTATTATTCCTGTTTTAGAAATGAGAAAAACTGAAGTGCTTGGTTTTATTGTAATTTAAATTCTATAGGGTATGCCAGATGGCTTTCTTATGGTCAAACTCAGCTAGTAAATAATGATGAAAAAATTTTAATGGATCATTAAAATCCTCCATTTTTATTCAACATCCATCAGAAAGTTGATGTCTTTATACAAGAGCCAATAACCTGCCCATTTGATTGTTACACTATTTTTAGAATAAAGAGTTCTTGTATCAGAAAGCGTTATAGTATAGGAGAGGGATGGGGGCCAATTTTTATGTGTTATATTTTTCTACTATCCATCTTCTCTTCCTCCATCCTTAAAAACTGATCAATAGTCAGAATTCACTTAAAAAAAGTTATACTCTAAAATTGAGTGTGAGAGTTAATTACAATTAAACTTCCTGCAATTGGTTCATGTGGATGATCACAGACCACTTCACAGAATCTAATTCAGAGATAGATGGCCCCTTAAGCTTGGTGGGTGGGAAACATCTTACAATTCCTTCTAAAATAAGAGTTCTCCTGAGGAGGAAGAACCTTCCCTTTTAAGTTTAGCTTCCTGTGGAAATTAACTCTGAGTCCCCTTGAAAAATACTGCTAACACAACATGGGATTAATTTTTTATAGGCCACGTTGGTCCATTACTGTAGTGGGTCTTCATCTTTTTGGTGTCATACACTCCACAGAGAAACCTATGCAATTTAAGAACTCCTCACACAAAGACATAGACAGAGACACACAAATTTCAGAAATTTTATAGACCCAATGGAGCCTGTATGTGCTACACTTTTCATACAATATTATATACACAGATGAAGGCCAATTGAGTTAAACCAAAGTCTAGACTAGAGATACTAAATGTCAGGGGTTGGGGATGGTTCTTTGAAACATCTAAATTCATGGGGAAGAAAAGCATTCCTAACTCCTAGTGGATGCTGGATTACATCATGAGAAACACTTATTTGAAAAGCTTCCTAGAACAATGGAGAGAAATTATCTTTCAAGCACCTCACCGCTGGCCTCCTCTCCACTTTGCAATGATGTGTCCTTTTTCAGTGAGTCTCTCTCTTAGGAATACATACAAGAGAATGAATCATGTTCACCTGTGATATAAGGGGAAAAGATGATGCTAATTAAGAGCAGGGCAATTCAAACTTCTTCGTAGCTCTGGGGAGGAATACCCAGGTGTGCTGAGACAGATATGCTCAAAGAAAGAAAAAGAGATGCTCTATAGTCAAACACACAGCACTCGCCCTTCTCTCGTGAATTGATTTTCCCACTGGGTGACATCCTGGCAATTTCTGCTACCCAACCAATGATGTAACTAAGTAGATGGAGCTGAAACAGCACTGGGTCAGATACAAAAAGAATGTTTAATCCAGCAAGAGCAGCCTCAGTTTTTGCCGTGAAGGGAAGCTGATTTAACAGGCAGTAGCAGATTGAATAGGAAGCTGAAACAGAAAGAAAAAAAAATCATATTAAACCATTAAAAAATGAAGGTAGAAGAATGTCACAATGCCAATTATTTGGACAAAAGGCCAAACATTACCACAGAACTTTCAACGATAAGATGAATGATATCTACTTTAGATGTGCAAAAATAGGTCTTTTGTTCTCTGTACATATTTTAAATTAAATGCTATTGTTTAATTAATAGACTGCAACTGTGTGCGTTAAAGAAAAGCATAGGTCATATGACTATTTTAAACCAAAAATTACTTCTGAATCTCAAAAACAGGGACAGCCAATGCTTTTCAAAGTTTGGAACATAAACCAGCTACCTTTTCATTTCCTAGGGTATTTTTTAAAATTCAGATTTTTAGGCCTCACTGTCCTATTGAATCAAAAACATAAGTGTAAAGCCTAAAAATCTGCATTTTATCTACCTCCTAGGTAATAAGCCTCCTAAGTAATGGTTATATGACCTACTAAAATATGAGTTATTCATCCGTACCCTTACTTGGAATTCTCTCCAGGAAATGTCATCATAAGAAAGTTGCTCTCCATAGAAACACCCCTTTTTCCCCATTGTTATAGAACAGGGTTTTTCTCCCTGTTCACTGTCCTTCTTCCTCACCTCTAAAAACCCCTTTCCTATTTGGGAGCTCCCACACTCACCCTATTCTTTACCCTCTTCACTTCTCCCCATTCAACTGCCCTTCTGTGGAGTAAGAGCACAAGTGACGGTGCGAGGAGAGGACGGTGGGGGGGGAACTCTTCATTTCCTGATCTCACTGTTGCCACTTCCACTAAATTGCATGCCCTGTCCTGTCATCCCATCTGGGCTCTCACACTCTCACTTAGTGCTCCCTCCCATCTGCAGGGTTGAAGCACCCGGATAGGGAAATAAGTCCTGGGACACCATGGTGGGCTATAGCTAACAATACTCTATTGCCTATTTGCAAGTTGCTAAGACAATAGATCTTAAGAGTTCTCATCACAAGAAAAAGAATTAGGAATTATGTGTGATGATGGATATTAATTAAGCTCATTCTGGTAATCATTTTGCGATATATACACATATGAAATCATTATGTTGTATACCCCAAATTAATACAATGTTATATATCAATTATATTTTTATAAAAAATAGAGCTAAGGGAATATCTGACAGAAAAGTCTAAATTATTCTTGGAGGAAGGAATGTGCAGGGTGAGGGAATCCAAGAAGATAATTCAACAAAAAGTTGGTGTTAGGAAAGAGGAATGGGCTGGGGGAAGAGCTAGACAACACGGAGAGGACCTCAAGACTGATAAAGGCTGGAGGCAAGCCAGAGCTGGGCACGTTGGAGATCTATGAGTAATCAGACATGAGAAGGGAGAGTGAGAGGCAGGTTGGTGAGAAGAGATTAAACTCCAGTTGGTGGAGAGATAAGAAGCAGTCAGATCCAGAAGGGCATTTCCTGTGCCGGACTGAGTTAGGGGCATGTCTAGAAGGCATGAGAAACCATGGAATGGTATCATATAAATGTTCAGTTCAGGGAGATCATTTTGGCTAAAGCGAAAATGAGTTGTCCTGTAAAGGATCTGGCATTTAGCAAGTTCCAATAAGTGATACTTGGTATTATTTATAAAAATAATTTGCATGTTGTTTAGCTTTTTATACTTTCTACTTTTAAAAATGTTTATTCAATTACAGCTGACAATGTTATGCTAGTTTCAGGTGTGCACCATAATAATTAGACATTTATATAACTTATGAAGTGATCTCTCTAAGTCTAGTACACATCTGACACTATACATAGTTATTACAATATTGTTGCCCATATTGCCTATGTTGTATTTTACATCCTCATGACTATTTTTATAACTGGAAATCTGTACAGCTTATTCCCATCCCTTTTTCACACATTCCCCAATATCCCTCCCATTTGGAATCATCAAAATATTCTCTGTGTCTATGAGTTAATATCTCTTCTATTTGTTAGTTTCTGTTCCTTAGGTTTCACATGTAAGTAAAGTAAAATCATATGGTATTTGTCTTTCTCTCTCTGACTTATTTCACTTTGCATAGGACCCTCTAGGCCCATCCATGTTCTTGCAAATGGCAAGATTTCATTCTTTTTTATGTCTGAGTAATATTCCGTTGCATATATGTAATATTCCTTTGCATATCTTCTTTATGTATCCATCTATCTTCTTCTGTATCTTGGCTATTATAAATAATACTGCAATGAACATAGGGATACATATGTCTTTTTGTTTTGGATTTCTTCAGATAAATACCCCGAAGTGGAATTGCAAAGTCTTTCTTACAGCCTTTGTTTTAAAGTCAGTTTTGTCTGATAAAAGCATTGTTTCCTCAGCTTTTTTGCTTGTTTGTTTTCCTTTGCATGAAATATTTTTTTCATCCCTTTACTTTCAGTTTGTGTGTGTCTTTCAGTCTGAAGTGGGTCTCTTGTAGGCATATGTATCATTTGCATCTTATTGATTATGTTCTGCTTAGGGGGTATTTTCTAGTGGAGCTTTTCCATACTGAGGCACTGTATGTGTGCTGCTTAACATATCATAAATTACGTTATTGGCACTCTACTCGCCAGCGGGAATAGTGGAATCAATTCTGAACAATATAACAATTTCACATGTGAAAGACAGCCCCACGACTAGTGATGTTGTTCAAACACATGCAGGATTTAATGCACAGTAGCTTCTGGCTCCTTGTTAAGTCTATCACTGTAAGAACCCCTGCAATTCAGATTGGTATTTTAAATACTTGACTGTTTTTAGTAATAGCCAAGACAGTTGATTGATTGCCCTCATTACTCAAGATTGTAACCTAAACTTGTCACCTTTCTTCTTCCATTCACAAAACCTCAAGCATAAGCCTCAAGCAGAGTAAACCCACACAGAACAACTGCAGGTGGAAGCTGAGAGCCTGGAAATTCCAAAGCTATTTTCTTGTCTTCTTCGGATGCTGAGTAGCTTTGCTTTAATACCAATAAAACAAAATTGCTTTGCTTGTAACGCTTTTTAAAATTTTGAGGCTGAAACCGAATTCTAGGTACTTGGTCACCACTTAGAGTACACACAGGGGTTTAGCGAGTACTCTAAGGTCATTCGTCTTCTCTAGTAATGGTCATAAGAAATGGGCTTGCCTCACTGAGCATCTTCAGTCTTTGGGAAATGTTTTAGAATCACTCATGAGCTTGGAAACATCAGTCACAAACAATAATCACTCCAAGAAATATATGTGAGTTACTGACCAACAGACAAGTAAGAAATTAAACAAAGTCCCACTTGTTTCCTTGTGAATCACTCCATGGTGAACTGCTAGTTTGAAAAGACCATAGCACTCAAAATAATAATAACATAGCCCACTTGTTATTAAGTTCGTTTGCACAAGTCTGCTCAAATTTTTAAATCCATCAGTGCTCCAATTACAACTGTAATGTTATTTTGAAAGTCTCATTTGGGGTCTTCTTCTTCTCTTTGTATCTGTTCTTTTTTTCTCCTTCTTACTTTGGTTATTTGAGAATGGTCACATTTACTCATATGCATTTTGCAAATGTGTATAATGTGCTTTTTAAACATTTAGTACTGTGTTAAGTAATATGGATATAACAAATAAATATAAATTATTTTTTAATAAAACAAAGATACCTATGTATGTTGGAAAGACCTAAACGTGAAAAGACTTATCAGGTTTTATTTAAGTTTGGTCACTCTCTCATGGTTATTATGGTTTCCTATGCTTATTTTTTGTTAATAATAATACTACAACTAATAATAATAATTTTATTAGGTGCTTTCAATGTCTCATAAATGTACCAATGTTTATTTTACATTTAATATGTTGTTTAATTCTTCCAACAAATCTATGAAGTTGTTAGTATTGTTAACATCTTGTTAGTACAGATGAGGAAACTACAGTTTGAGAAATTAAATAACATGCTCAAGGCCACACAGTCAAGAAGTGGCAGAGCCACTGACTTCCTGACTCCAGGTTCTGTTCTCTCAACCATTACGGTGTGCCACAGTAAATGCGAAACTCAATAAAATGCATGCGTCCAGCCTCAAGAAGAGAAAATTCCAGCTCTGGAGAAAGTCACATATGCATCATGATATGAAAAAATATAAGAGGTGCCAAAAGGCAGGTGCTCAATGAATAGGAGAATCAACAAAAATTCAAAGGTAGGCACAAATCCAGCAAATCGGAGAGGTCCAGGAACTTTCACAGTTCTGGACACCTTGAATTGGCCATACAAGAACAAAGAGTGGGGTGGGCACTGCAGGCAATGTGGGGAAGAGGGCTGAGTGTGGGAATAGATGACGTGATCCTGGGGAGACAGCGTTACCAGTTTGACTGGAGAGGAAGGGGAATAAGGTAAGATGATTAGCTGGGGTCAGGGGACAAAAAGCCTCTGATGTCAAGGCATTTGCCTTCAGCCAATGGGAAGACCGAATGGACACAGGAAGAGGTTTTCCGATGTCTCTAAAAGACCATGCAGGCTTCAGAGTGAAAAGCCCTGCACTCAGTCCCATACGCTGCGTGTGACCTTGGGCAAGTCACTTCATCTTTCTACACTTGAGTTCCTGCAAAAGGGAAATTAAAATTAAAATGTTCACTTTGAAGGATATTTTCTGGGTTAGAGACCATTTTCATGCATCATAAAACAATGTTCTTGGCATACAATAGCTTTTCAATAAACAGCAGCTCTCTTTATCTCAGTTTTAATTCATTGTTGCAATGATGGTTCCATTGCTTAAAATAGCTTCCAGTTTCTCTTAGGCAGAATTTGTGTATTTGTTGCAAAAGAAAGTCTCCTTCATTATTTTTTCCAAACATGAATTGAGGTTTTTCTGCTATAGATGTATAATAAAAATCATTCATAATCCTACCACTCTAAAATAACATTTTACTGTGTTTTCTTTCATATCATTTTTTTCTGGGTGTGACATTGTTTTTTTTATCATGATCATAGTATAGATATATAATTCTTGCCATTAATGTTTTTATCTGTTGCTTTTTCTAATATTACAAAGATTGATCATTTACCAAATTCCATTTCAATTGTGTTTAGCTGTTTCCAAAAATAAAATTTCACTCAAATGTTAGTTAATGAAACAAAACTTATTTTTAATTCTAACAAAGTGCAAGCCATTGTTCTGTTCTTGAAAGAAAGGGTTTAAACTAATATGGTACAATCCCTTCTCTCATACTCACAGAGCTCCCTAGAGCAGATAAAATGATGTCACAGATGGTATAAAATGGCACAGCACGAGATCAGTCTGTTTCCGAAACTGTTTTTAACACCATGCTGCCTATTGTTGAATATCTTGCAAACAACATCCTCCAGGTTTTCCTAACTGAGGGGTTCATACTCAATTGAATGTATAAATCCATGTGGATGCATTAAAAATCTATTACATTATTTTATGGCCTCTCTTCACTCATGCCTAGTGAGAAAATATGTGGACTTTCCCACTCATCTACTTTGCCTGTCATTTCTGGCCACTCAGTGAACATTTTGTAACCCGTAAAAGAAAGCAAGGCTTTGAAAACAACTGAGTTCTTTTTTTAGTGATATACAACGTTGACAGAAATACACTCCAGAGGACTTGAACGCAGCTTTTCTCGGGTTCCTGGCACAGCTTCTTTAGTGCATCAGTAAGTGAAAAATGAGCACGGGAAACTCCTGACAGTAGAACAGCAGCAGGAGAGCCTTCGCCTCAAAGCCAATGATTAGATCCTACTGTACAAACAGGGAAATGTCTCTGAACTCCTCACCTCTGAAAGGTAAACACTGAGAAGGAAATACTCCTCCCACGTGCTTTGAAGCATTCACCTTGTAAAAGGAAAAAGGACTTCTTTAAAGAGTTCTTCATGCAGAGAGAAAGGAAATTCTTTGAAGTCCAGGATAATTTTGGGTCACTATGAAACCAACTATGCTTCTATCTACAAGCTAGGCTGACCCTTTGGACCAAAAACAGCAGAACTACAGCCAGGTTATTTCTTCATTGGTGGGAACAAAAACAGAAAATGAAAGCTTCCAGGAAAGATACTAAAACTATAACCACCCAAAAGGCAGCTCTGTTTACACCCTCTCTCAGCTCCTTCTCATTCCTTAGCTAAAAGGTAAACCATCCAGTATTGGAAAGAGTAATAAATATATTGAGATTTTTCTCTCATATAAAAGATAAAATTGTATGTTGGAAAAGATATGCCATTATAAATTTAAGAGATCCAGATAATGTAGCATGTCTTTGCTTTTGATTAATGCAGTACTCAAAGCCAGGATCCAAGAGTTAAGTATCCCTCTGATTTAAATTTAAATGGTAAATTAAATAGCTTATTGAAGGATCTTTAGGAAGAGCTCCACAAACACAGCTGGAAAACTCCCAAGAGGATGCGCCACTGGGGCATGTACTATTGATTCTTTTATTTGTCCAAATAGTTGGCTAGACCAAAGCCCAGTAGCCTACGTAGCTAATTCAATTCCTGATATTATCTCTCCTTCAGGGATTCTGAGCCACAATTTATGGCCACCATTCTTTCTCATCGTCACAGAGAGGAGAAGAGCATCTTAAGCTACCTTGAAGGCATATGTGTGGGTTTAAGATGATTTGCACCAGAAACTTTGAAACAGAAGCTTTGAAGGAATGAAAAAAGCTAAATATTTTTATTTTATTACACATGGTTATACAATACTGCTCTTGATGGAAAAGATAAGTTTTATTTACAAACAAGGCATTTGTGTGGCTTCCGATCTTCCTCTGTTTCTTAATGCCTATGGCACTGCCGGTTGGCCAGACTGTCATGGAGCTAGCAAGGACAAGGTAGAGAAATGGCTTGCCCCATGGATCAGACAGTATTTACTCATGTGAAATGACTGTCAACATAGAGCGTACCCCTCATCATGGCTACAAGTCTCACAACGTCACAGGGATGTCAATGACTGAGCAGATGAAATCAAAAATTGACCTGACTGCTTTTTATCATTTTGTAACTGCTATAAAGTCTATGATAAATCAGAGGAGTTATTCCTATTTTAAAAAACCAAACACTCTATGTATGTAAGTCAATAGATATGTGTTGCCTCATGCTTGAAGACTTCAAAGACAAATTCCCAAAACCTTACTCAGTGTCCGTTATGGCTTCAAATGATGTGGGTCACCTTTCTTACATCCTAAATATAGGAAGAATATTCTAAATCCCATGATATCATCACAGGATAAAAAAAATTACTCCCTTTAGCTGGCAGAGAAGACATATATAGATCCTTCCATCTCAAGATGTGGTCCACATTGTAGATATAAGAAAACCCTTGCTTCCATCTCAAGATGTGGTCCACATTGTAGATATAAGAAAGTTCGAGAAAAGTGTTAAACAAATTCAACAAATATTTGTGGTTGTTTATATACCCAGCACTCTCTCTTCCTTTATGGAAATTACAGATCAGGAGTTCAGTATGGATGATGAATTCACATAGGTTTTCAAAAGTTAAGTGAGAAGTATTCCATGCGTATTTTCTGAGCCTCTGAGAATGATAAAGAGGGATTCAATTATGAGGCAGTTGTTCAAAATACTGACAGTGTGAGACAGGGAATACCAGCTAAATGAAACAATGATTTAGTCCTACATGACATTCTTATTAGTCTGTTTTATCTCTTACATACAATTTTCTTCCTTCTGTTGTGAATTTAAATCTTTATTTCTTACAGTTATATAGTGTTTTATACCATTTGAGCCTCATAACATCTTTTGTGGATAGGTATTTTTACCCACATTTCACATATGAGTGAACTGAGTCTCATAAAGTGATAATTTTATCACAGTAAAGTAGCTAATAATTAGTGGAACCAAAACTTGAGCCCAGTAAGCCCAAAACTAAATCTTATCAAGTTTTCCTTACATAGTGCAATTCACTGCACAGGCATTTTCTAAATGACGAATAGATCATATTACAATACTTTATTTTGAAATTTAAATCTGAATTGAATCTCTACAGAAACAATGCTATAAATGGCAGTTAAGTTTCTGTCTAGTTCAGAAAAGACTATTTAACCTGTAAAATGAAAATGAATCATTGTAGACTTGTTAGACGTAATTCTGGGGCTTGGAAGCAAGAGACTTGTGATGACAGCCCTTCAAACAACCAGAGATTTGCATTTTTACAAAAGGCATGTAGTACACCAGAACAAAGCTATAATTGCTGAAATCGCATGTAATGTTTCAGAAAGAAGTGGAAAGCAAAAAGCCAATGTGGGAAGAAGAGAATTTAAGGCTTGCTTAGACTTCTACCACCAAGGTCACTTCCACTTAATATTCTCCTAATTTTTCTAGCTTCTTTATTTTCTCCACATAAAAATAATAATAATAATAATAATGGCAAAACATAATACATATATAGAAAAGAATATAAAATATGAATATACTATTCAATGAATTACCATAAACTGAAAAATCCATGTAAACTCCTTAGTGTTCAAGAAAGATGATATCGCTGGCACCTGGGAAGCTTCCTTCTACCTTTTCCCATGCAATCCCTTGCTGCCCCATCCCCTGGTGGAAACAATATTCTGACTATATAATTTTATAGCTATCACTCCCTTGCTCTTATTTATAACTTTATTACATAGGTATACATTCCTAAATTCTTTATTAAAGTTTTGCCTATTTATTAAATTTCATGTCAATAGGACCATACATAAACATTTTTTAGAGCCTACCTTTTTTTGCTTAACATTATTTTTGTGACATTTAAGTATGTTTTTTGAGCAGAGGTTCAATTCTTTTCAATGCTGTATAAATTCCACTGGACATGTTTACCTAGTATAATGTCAATGGTTCTGAAGTTGTTTTCAGGTTTTCATAAGCAGAAATAATCCTGAAATGAGCATACTTGTTTATGATATTCACACTTTTCATTGGATATATACCAAGAAGTGGAATGGCAGGCCACAGCAAATATAAATGCTTAATCCTAATAGATAATGCCAAAATGTATTCCAGTGTGGTTGTACCAATTTTAATTCTCACAAGCAATGGGTTAGAGTTCTCATGTTTCTGTCTTTGCCAACACTTGGAAATGTCAGTCTTTATAATGTTAACATTGCTGGTGAATGAATGATGTTATATGATTGTGGCGTACATGGCATTTCCCTTATTGGTAACGAAGTTAAACACATTTATAAGTTTATAGGCCAGTTATACAAATATATCCTCTCTTAACAAGTGCCACTTAAAGACTTGCCCATTTTGCTATTGGGTTAGATGTCTTTCACATGCTTAATTTGTTAGAGCACATTATATTTGGATATTTGTTAGTTATATGAGCTAAAAAATATTTTCCTGCTCTGTGGCCTGAAATGTATTTTCTTGTGTCTCTTAAAGAATATACTTTCTTAACTTTTATGTAATCTAAATTCTTAGTCTTTTATGGCTAGTAATTTTTATATATTATATATTTTTACTCAAGAAATCATTATATATCATGAACATATTTTCCTGTATGATCTTGCAGAAGTTATAGTTCAGTACAATCCACATGGAATAGCTTTGTTTATGGTGAGAGATGGGGTAAATGTGATTTTTTTCATATGGCTAACCAATTGATCATTTGTTGAAAAGACCACCTTTTCCCCACTGCTCTAAAGCTTAACATTGTCAAAAACAAGTGTCCAAATAACTATACATCTATTTCTTTCTCTGTTTAATTCTATTCACTTATCCTTGTGACAACACTAGATTATCTTAGTGTGTCTTAGAAATATGTCTTGATATTTATTAGAGTAAAAACCTCTCCTCTAGTTCTTCTTCAAAGAGTTCTTTTATTCTTGAGCTTACTTTAAGTTTTATTTTCCCTTCTTTTTGTCATTTCTTAATTTAGAAGCTGGGGTCATTGATTTGTAACCTTTTTTCTATTTGTTATTCAATGCTATAAGTTTTTCCTCTAAGTTCTACATTGGTTACCTCCCCAAAATTTTTATATCCTGTCTTTTTATTTTAATTCAACTCAGAATATTTGTTTTTTATTTTTTATTTACCCCTTGGGTTATTTAGAAGTGCATTCTTTCATCTCCAAATACTATAGACTGTTTCCAAAGATCTTTGTTGGTTTCTAATATAGTTTAATTGTAATAAGAGAACACCTTTTGACTTAAACTTTTTTTTTTACTTTTTGAAATTTACCTTATTCTCATAACATGGTCTCTCTGGAAAATGTTCTATGCGTCCTGGATAAGAATGTGTATTCTCTTGTTGACATTTTCTAAAAATGGCAGCTAGGTTCTTTGAAAGGTGCCTCAAAGTACTAATACTCCAAGAAACTATTAATCTAATGTTATGGATTGACATGGTACTAAGATGAGCTTCTCTGGTTGTAGAATCTACTCTTAATTCACTTGTATTCCCAGGATGAGGCCTTTAGTGTCTTAACTAAAGCAACAGTGTTCACAGGTGTCCATAGCTTGAGTCCTGCTCATCTACACCTGTTCCTTAGTCCTTCAAGGATGTCAAAAGTGCCACTTGCTCTCTCCATATTTGGGAGAGAAGGAGGGAAAACAGTACAATTCAAAACATCCTCCAGTACTAGGGTTATTACTCCAAACCTCCATCCAAGATCTTGGCTCAGTAATTCATTTTCTACTTATCATCTTTCAGTGCACTTAAGCATACTTTTAAAACTACTTTTTCTAAACAGCCTAGTTTTTCTCAGGAGAGGGCTTGGTTCAAACTATTTATGTTATTATCAGAACAGGAAGTATCCCTGTTTCCACTTGCTTTTATCTTTTTTTCCCTAATTCTTACTATGGCAGTGGGGATTAAGACAATGGGTAAGCCAAGTCTGTAGCTAGTAGTGAACAATTGTAGGCATGTGAGTGTCATTTATAATCTGACTGCATGATGTTTAGAATCTTCCCAAATAATTGAAGCCAGAGATGCTTCTTACTTCATCCTTACTTTAAATAGAATAAAGGCAACTTCAAGATTGCTCTCTGAACTCCCAGTAATTCTTCTCAGAGAGACTTATTTGGTCCTTACCTAAACTACTTATATTGCAATTTAATTGCTTTGTGTCTAACTTACAGAACTTTGCAAGGTACGGAAAGTGCAAGATTATATTCTAATATTTTTCTATCTTCTTCATATACTTAAGACCATCCACATTATTAAAATAATAGTTATCCAATAAAAAACTAGCTGAATGAGGCTTGAATATCTTCCACGGCACTCAAGAAGAATCCTAAACTTATTCTGTTGCCATTCAAGATCTTCATGGTCTGCCACTGCTATACTCTTCAGCTCTGCTATAATCCTGCTTCTCCAGTACCTAAACACAGGAAGTCTATGCTCTGATCCTACTGAACTGCCATGCATGAGTCCCCAATGTCATTATATTCTCACAGCTGTATATGTAAATTCTATTGCCTCTGCCTGGAATCTCTTTCTCTCTGTTCTGCTCTCTCTCTCTTACCATCCCTTTCTCTGACACCTACCTACTCCTGCCGAGTCATAAGAACTCAGTTTAGACATTATGTTGTCCTGGAATTTCTGTGATTTATTGGAATAAATGCCAATTGTATATGTTCCATCTTACCCTTACTACAGAACTTTCAGCCTGTATTATAATCACTTCATTATTTGTTTATCTCCTGTACTGACTATATATTTCTCAAGAGGCTTATGAATTCATTGTTTATAAATGTATTGTTTTTCTCAAATCCTAGATGATCAATACATGTTAAATAAGTGGCTCAATGAATTGATAGGGGGAACGAATAAATATAGGCTGAATTAATAGTCAACTGTTGAAAATTACACAAATGTCAGGTTGTTAACAATATATGAATGAACGTTTTAAGATATGTTGTCAGACCTCAATCAGCTATGATAAAAAAATTATACATATGAAGGAAAATCCTTAAAAAAGAGAAAAAAGTAAATGAAATGTCCATCTTTAAAAGAAGGAAAAAGAAATATTGGTCAGCCTAAAACACAGTGCCAGAGAAGTTACTGAGATAAATCATCAAAATGATCAATTTGCAATCACCTAGAAGAACATAACGAACTGGGTAGCAACCAGCATGGCTTTTAGAGGAACAAATCATGCCAGACCAATTTAATTTCCTTCTATGATAGAGTGACAGGCCTTGTAGATAAAAAGGATGCAATAGATGTAATCTCTCTAGACTTCTGTAAGCCTTTGATTCTGTCCTACCTGACATTCTCATCAACAAACTGGGGAGATCTAATCTAAACCACACAACTATTCAGTGGGTGCACAGCCGACTGGACAGAGGCATCTAGAAAGCAATCGTCAGTGGCTTAACATTAACCCAAGAGAACAGAACTGGCAATAACCTTGTTGTGGGGCCTCAGATCATTTAAAATTTTTACAGTAAAAAGAAAGGTAAAATTACAGGCATATAAGTAGTCAGGTAATAAAGGATATGTTTACACAGGAACTGCTGCAAATATATCTGGAGTTAAAGGAGTGTTTCTGCATTAGGTTTACTTCACATAAAACAAATGAGTCAGCAAGCAAATAAACACTTTGTGAGTGACTTATTGTCACAATGAAGAGATTCCTTTACATATGAATTACAGTCCCAGGTCTTTAGGAGTAACCCAGAAGTGTTATAATTCCACTACCACCAACACCATGGCCTATGTTGTTTTCTTGAGTGAACTCCCTGTTAATCAATAGTACCCTGACTTATGCGTCTAGCAATGATTTGTTCTGCGTTGCCATGGACTGCCAGTTTCATCTTTCACTATTTTTTTCCAGCCCCTTCAGCTGTAAAACTGATCATTTCAACCCAGTCTTCCCTCTTCTTGTTCTGTCTCTTGACATGTACCTTCACTCATAACATGTGACGCATATTTTCTTCCCTTGCTTACTATCCAGAAGGTGCAGATGAATGAGATAGAGATAATGGGAACTCAAGGTAATGAAGAATTTGGGGGGAGCAACATTTAGAGACAAGGTAATTATCAGGGTCATCTAGGATTTTTTTAAAAATACAGTTTCAGTAGGTTTGGAGCTGGATCATGGAAAGTGAAGGATGAAAGAGTGGGCTTGATGGAGGTGGCAACCAAAAAAGCTAAGCAGATAATAGAATATTTTTGGAAGACTTGTTTTGGTATTAGGGCAAGAATTAACTATGAGTCATCATCAAAAAGATGAAAGATAGCAACTGCTTACATGGATGTGGAGAAAAGGAAGCCTTTGTGCACAGCTCGTGGGGACACAAATTGGTGCAATCACTATGAAAAACAATATGGAAGTTCCCCCCAAACTTAGAAAATAGAACTACCATATGACCCAGTAATCCACTTCTAAGAATATATCCAAAGGAAATGAAAACACTAGCTTGAAAAGATATCTTTACCCCCATATTTATATCAGTGTTATTTGCAATATTTAAGACATGAAAACAACCTTTGTACATTGCTGATGTGTGAATGAATAAAGAGGTGGTAATGTAATAAGGTACAACATGACTATATTTAACACTACAGTATAATATATACAATAATATATAGAAAAGTAACTAAGAGAGTATGTCCTAAGATTCACCATAAAGAGAAATATTTCTGTATTGTATTTCTATGAGATGATGAATGTTAATTAAACATAATGTGGTGATCATTTCACAATACAGGTGAGACAAAAGTAGGTTTATAAGTGTGAGTATGTGAAACAGTTTATGCTTGTCTTATTTATCAATTATTATAGTATCATTTATGTGAACAACTGTAAACTTATTTTTGCCAAGCTCTGTATATGCAAATCAAACCATCATGCTGTACACCTTAAACTTATACAAGGATGTATGTTAAATATTTGTCAATAAAACCAGAAAAATATCCCTCCTAAGAATTAGTTTTTAAAAACTTAATGGGGAATATAGTTAAGATCTTTTCTGTCTTGATGAAGGACTCTCTGGAATAAACATTTTCAAAATCTTGTATATTAGCAATTTCCTGAGTAGCGAGTTCCCACCTCTTGTCCTGTGGCATCTTCCTTTCTGGACAAAAGACTCTACACAACATTCAGAAAGAGAAGACTGGCGTTTAGAGGTGCATGAAAGGCCTCCCAGCAGCTGTACTACTGCTTTTTTAATGCAAACTTATGGACTAAAGATAAGGGGAGGTCTGCTTTGCTCTCTGGGGAAAGAATCTTAACTCTAAAATCGTCAATTAGATTAAATATCCCTTCTGGAGAGAATAAACTAACAACTAAATGGAATTTGTATTATGTAAAGAAGAGCAAGTTAGATTTTGTTTAAGATAACTTCGGAATTCATTTATAGGCCTCTTTCTTCATAGAAACAATTAAACAAGACTCTAGCAGTAAATATCTCAGGTGGTGATGGAACACATAAAGTGAAATAAAAAACTGAGGTTTTAGCAAGAAAGTACAGGCCAATAGATATATATATTTTAAAAAAACCCTTTGTCCCAGACATCTGATCAATATGTCACATGGTAGAACAGCAAAAAGAGTGGGGGTCCAATTTAGTCAGATCTTCGATTTGCTTTATATATAGAGAGAGAGAGATTACAGTAGGTGGTTCTAAAACCACTTGTGTCTTGACTGTTTTTTGGAGTTGTAAAATATCCCTCACATACTTTATATTCTTGCATTGTCACACTATCTCTGTAAAGTTACCAGAAACATTATTCTTCTCATTTCATGGATGAGGAGACTAGGATATGAAATCAACACAAGATCACAAAATAGAATATCGGTTGAACTGTAGCTAAACCAAGACCTTAGCTTCCTCAGAGAGAACTCCACTATCTCATAAAAATTTTTATAGCTGTTGATATATTTTGAATATAAGTTCTTAGTACATGCTGTAAATAGCGCTCTTATGAAGCAGCTTGTAAATTCTAAATGTTCATTTGTAACAAATTTTATATTCATATGCTCTTAAAAATATAAATTTGAGGGTGTGGGCAAGGTAGCTCCCTGTCATTCAATTAGATGACTCAACAAGCCTGTGGCTGGTAAAGGCTGAGGAGATGAAGCTTTGAAATGGTGAAGAGATGCATCAGGGAGGGGGCCTGAGCAGTTATGTAAACACAGCCAGTGATCTGGAATTACTAGCTCTGAACTAACCTGCTTTGGAGGAAAAATTACATTTCAAGTTGTAAAATATGGCGATGGTTATATTCAAATTAGGTTTTAAGTAGTCCACTTAAATTCAGTTTACATTATAGACTTGAATTAATTCATTTTAATCACATTACAGAATAAAGTGTCATTGTACCATTTTTCTCCAAGGTAAACTGAGTAAAAAAAAAAAAAAAGTAAGTAACCTAAGTAAAATGTAAAAGGTTGCATTTTAAAATTTGTTAATTATGAGTTATTGATCAGGAATAGTATTCAAGAGAGAGAAATAAACAGCTCTTGGTTTCAACCTCAGTTAAATACACAAAGTATTTCAATCTTAAATATGCCTAAAAAACAATCTAATGAAGTTTCTTTTTCTTTGCTTTATAAAGTAAGAGGAAAAAAACTTGGAGAGGAAGAAAGAAATAGCAGCTATGATGAAGGAAGGAGATGGTAAACCAATGTTAGTGGTTACCATTCTATTTTGCATACCCCAAAGTGAGCAGAAAAACTCAATGGCAGGACATTTAAACCCTACCATTTATGAGTGTACTTTGATATTTTAAATTTCTTCTCTAGATCCCAGCTTCCAACCTTTGCATCCTCCCTAATGCTTTCTAAGAACACTATCCAGTCACACTGGTAAAACTCAGAAACACCTATTAATTACAAACTCAGGTCATTGTTTGGAGCCAAACAGAAAAAAAAGAGCACAGGCATGGTGAAAGGTGTGCTATAAAAATACGAGTAGAATTTACTGATGAGAAAGGGGGGAGACAGTAAAAGGGAAAACTGAACAGGGTTTGAGGTCTACAGAGAACGGAAAAAATATGTTAAGCATGAGGCTGTATGTAGAATGCTCTGGATATTTTAATAAGTCAAGAAGAATAAACATTAAGATACAAACTTACAACTAGTAGATAAATCAATTCTGGAGATCTATATATGTACAATAACAAAATACTGTGTTATAAACTTCAAAGTTGATAAAAAGAGTAGATCTTAATTATTCCCAATGCAAAAAAAGAAATGATATGTGATGTGATAGAGGTGTTAGTTAATGCTATGGTGGTAAACATTACAATATGTAAATGTGTCAAATCAACATTGTACACTTTAAACTTACACAATGCTATATGTTAATTAAATCTCAATTTTTTAAAAAATAAGAAACATCATCATTTCATCAAGAATCAATGAAGGGAAAACAGGCAGGAGTTTCCTAATAAAACACTCATAGACAAGAATTTATTCCGTGTCCAGCTCTGTGCTGAACTTTTCCATGCATTACCTCAATTAATCTTCACCAGAATCCCATATTTTTTTAGCTTTGGTGATGAGGAAAGAGAAGTCCAGAGAGATTAAATAGTTTACACAAAGGCACACAACCACTCAACAGAAAGCCCTTGCTAGAGGTAAAAGGAGTAACAAGATAATAAGCATAGCTGGCAGTTACTAAATGTTAGTTACTATGTGCCAACCATTCTTTTAGGCATTTTACATTTATGACCTTATTTAGTGCAACAACTCTATGAGGCAGCTGCTATTTTATCAACAAGGAAACTGAGGCACTGAGTAATTGAGTTGCCCATAACCTCCCAGCTAATCGTAGCTAAACCTGGAAGAACACTTGTCCTTAAAATAGTTTTAGCAATAATACCAACCTCACAGAGTTATTGTGAGTATCAAAATGAGTTGACGTATATAAAATTCTTAGAACTGTATCTGGCACACAATACATACTTAACAACAATTAACTAATGGTATTATTACTAATAAGATCATACTGCTCTCCCTCTCATAGTATAGATACAAAGCTGGTAAAAAAAGTAAAACTTGAACAATGTTCTAGAAAAAATTCATTGAAATCAAATAAACATCTATAAAAATACGGGGTTGGTTTCAAGGATAACTCAACTTAGATTTGGGCACCAGAGAGTTCTAATGCTCAGGGGAATGGATACAGTACACTGGGGCATGAAACTGAAGAGAATTATTGACAAGGAGGAAACTGAACAAAGAGTTGCGTGGGACACAGCCTGTAGTTGCAAGTCTAGCACAGTAGGAAAATCAGTTTCTGCAAGCGTGCTGTTTTGTAGGAAAGGAAAGCAATGTGGCATATTCCTAGAATTCCCCTTTCCATTGTTTCCCAGGCTTCTTATCTTGTCGTCTGAGTTCCCAGAAAAGAGAGAAACAACAGAGGACACTCTATAACCCTATTATCATTATCGATGAGAAAAATTTGAGCTATCCAATGCAGAGAACTTTCAGGATGGACATGAGGGTCTCCTGTTTAAGTTCACCCTAATAATTGGGCCAATAATTTATCCTTCCTTCTGAATAATCCATTTGTATTCCTGGTTTGGACTTTTGTAAGATGAAGGATGGTTAATTTCTCAGCCTATGAGTCAAAGAGCATAGAATTCAGTTTGATCTTTTGACCTTGCTTTTTCGTTTAAGATGAAATTGTGTTGACAGCAAGGCAAGCTTCATGGGTTTGCAACCTGCGTGATCACCCCAGACTCCAAGCTCAGAAGGAACCCTGTGCTTGATTTAATGTTTTTGTCACTTTTCAAAATTCTTAATAATTTCATCTTTGAACAGATGTTTTGTAAGTAATGCCCAATGAGACAATGGAAAATATGTGTGAGCAGAGGAGACACATACAATATTACCTCCATCCCTTGTCACCCCATTCACATACAGCATTTGTGATGCCCCAAGACCCACAATGTATGGAATACAGAGAAGCACAAGGGAGAGCAAAAGATAAGCATGTTATATTGCTAGATTGTGCATGTATCGAAAACTGAAATAAAAAATATTTGAGTTAGTTATCTGCAGCATTTTTTACTGTCCTAGTAAGAATAAACTATAAGTGAATATATGAGCAACATAACATACATCATGAAATTTCAGTGCGTACAATTTAAATGCTCTTGTATTTGCACTGAAAACTGGCATTGCTCAACATAAAGATAAATGGTAAAATTCATACAAACAATTTAAATTTTAAAGTTTTACCTAGAGTGACAAATAGCAAATAACAGCATGATCAGTCTAGAGAGAGACAGTTAGTGGAAGAAAGAAAAAGCTTTATATTTCAGGGTCTTTAATGGCACTTTTCCCCCTACTTTTTTGAATAAGAGTCCTGCATTTTTATTTTGCCCTGGGTCTGCAAATTATGTATACAGCAGCCCTAGTTGACAAGTTCCATGTGCCTGAGAGCAAGAGTGTTTCTGAGGCATTCTTTTGTGTTTGAGTCCATTCCCACATGCCCTGGGTCACTACTAAACCCAGAGAACCCCTGGTGTGTTTGGGGGAAGCAAGACCGTTATACTCCTACTGCTTTAGACTGACTGGGCCCCTTATTCCTGTTACTCCATTCTCTATACCAGCTTTGCCTTGGCTGGACTAAATCACTTTCCTTTATGTTCCCAGAGTCCTTGGTGAGTTTCACTAGATCACTTCTCATCTTAGGCTGGCACGATTCTTATGTTTTGTCTTCCTCCCTGAACTATTAAATACCTCTTGGATGATGAAGAAGAACCAGTATAATTTTTCTTGCCACACCCAGACCCTGCACAAAGAGGACATGGCAGATGGCAAACCATCCACAAACACTGTTAAACTGAGTTACATCTTCTCTCCCAAAGTCCACCTTCTCATCCCCCTTCATACACCTCCCCACACATATATAACAATAACCTTTCTCCCTTGTCTCTAATTGTAGAGAGAACTATTTTTCTTGTCATTTTATTATCCCACTGAATTAAATACAAAAGCAAATAGTCTGATTCTATCTAAGAAACACTCTCTAGTAACAAAGAAGAAACCCCTTCTTCCATCTCATGGCACCTTCAGTCTGTTGTGCCACCCATATGAAAGAGAAATGGAAGAGGTAAATGACAGTGTAGAGTTTTATAGACCAGAGTTTGATACTCAGACTAGTTTGTAGCACACGCCTTTAGCCAAACCTCTCAAATTTTCTGAACCTCAGTTTCTTCATTTTATTAAATAATGTGATAATAATATCCCCAGATAATATGGCTGTGATATATGCATGTTGTTTCTGTAATATTTGCAGTATGTTTTGTAGATACATAATACATAACTGATTTTATTATTCCTGTCTTCAAGGAGTTTTATTATTAAGTTATAAGTTGATGTTACATCCTCTGAATGTTTAATTAAGACAAAGACCAGAGCTTTGTCTTACACTTATTGACCAACTGTTCCCTGAAGCGGTCAATAGGTGTAAGCACTATGTCTAAGTACTTTCTTCTCTTATTAAGAAAAATTTCATGGATGGGCTGAAGCTTGACATAATAGTTCTAGTTTATAATGAGAAGTGAAAGGTAGGCACTCCAGGTCAGGAGAGACATGTAAGCAAAGTATGACTGTGTTCTTATTCATGGTCATACCAATCTGTTTACATAAAGTAAACGGTTGACAACAGAATGAGTCACCTAAGAACTTTTTATACTGAATTATGGGTGAGAATGCTCTGAGTTGTATGAATCAGGCACTATTAAGCCTTGGCCAGTAAATCCTGTTAAATGTGCATTTGTGTCAGAAGAGAATTTGGCATACATTTTCTTAGACTGAATCTGAATATAAAATACTTACAGGTAGGGACTACACTTTATTCTATGTCCACCTTCTCCTAATAGGCCAAGAGCTGTTTGCTTGATTACATCGAGAGTGGTGAGCATCAATGTTCAGCAGCACCCTAACCCTCTGATGGCCAAGTGTTCATTTTCTCTTAAAATTCTACCTCTCAGAGGAAGCATTTTCAAGGCGAATCTTTTATTCTTCACTATTTACTGAGCACTTACTAAGAGGATATAAGGATAATAAGGCAATATCTCTGCCCTTCCAAAAACCCACCGTCTTTCATAGAATTTCAGAATAAAGTACCAATTCATTTCTCCAAAGAGAAAGTGGACTTCTTACACTCAACATTTGAACCCATGTTGCAAACTGTGTAAAATTAATGTTTGAGGGATGCTGTGTGTATGTGTAGATGAGAAAAAATGAGCAGAGATTAGGAGGAGATACGGTGACAGTGGCAGTTAATGAGTCAGCAGCTGGAGGCAGCAAGAACTTCAAGAGCTAGAGACAGAAGCAGAAACTCTTTTTAGGTTACACCTTCCTTTATTATCAACCCTTTTTCTGAGAAGCATAGGTTTACCATATATATATATATATATATATATATATATATATATATATATGTATATATATGACTTCTTTTCTGGCTTTCTCTTCCTTATCTGTAAGTAATCTTGGAACAACAACTATTTAAGAACCATCTCAGAATTTTTTCCAAGATCTAACTTTGTCGTGATTGGTCCGCTCCTTTCAAACACTTATTTTATTAGTCATTTCTTCTGTTTTCTTTCTTAGTCCTCCCAGGTCAGCTTTAATAGTACAGAGTATTCCTGAAGGCCCTTCTTGGCCATATGAAAAGAAACTTCTCTACAGCCCCTGTTCTGTGTACACTCACCATTCCTATAATGGAATGCCAGCAATGTTGCCTGAAGCAACCTGACACATGCAACAATATGTGTATTCATTGGAATATTAAACAGTGAAACAGTTCTACAGCACAGGCTTTGTGATCTGTTGATCACAAGCCCTTAGATTCTAGCTTCATCCTTCACCACACATCACCCCCAGAAAATGCATTTTATTGCACATTTTGTGGCAAGATTTATGACAATTATCACCCAAATCCATAATTAGCAAGTGGTAACAGATAGGCAGATAGATCCACTTACAGTGACATCTCTGACAGATTGACACCTCCCCCTTTAAAAATACCTACAAGACTACTCATTTTAAATGTGACCATGCTCAAACACAGTGTTGGCAAGCCTAGTCTCGTGTTCATGGAGGGGGAGGGGGCTATAAAAGCAACATGTTCTCACAAGCATGGCAGAGCCCATGCATAAACCATTTGGCTTTGCAATTAAAAACAGGTTTGGCTTCCCTCTGCATCAGTAAGACAACGTCAAAGCAACATTCATCCCGAAAATTTTCCCTTGTGAATTCAAATGAACTGTGAGTCTTGGATTTCTCTTTGTTTGCATGTGCATGCCTTGAGAGAGCATTTTTGGAAGGGTTCTGTGTGTTTCTTTTTGGGGTAATGCCTTGATATGTATGTGTTGAATCATTGCTACCAGATTGGTCTCTGTGACATTTTCCATTCTGTGTTCCTTGGATATGTGGTTAGTACTTTGGATTTGTTCCGTCAGGCTTATTACTGCACATAAATGAACTAAGTCCGACCCTCTTGCCCTGGGAAATGATTACTCACTCATTCTAAAGACCTTCCTGAGCAATTGATTCTCATGACTGCACCTGAGTTTCAAAGATACTGAAAAACATAAATATATTTACTCCTAGGACGTGTCGTAAACTTGACTAAAATGATGGCTAATTATATCTTTATTGTTGTCATTCTTGAATGATGTATTGAATTATTAGATCCCATATAATGGGACAAATCCCTGCTTTACAGCTAAAATTCTTCCCCTCACTGTACAATTGTTTAAAAGATACTATGAAAGTCAATCCCAGTTCCAGTGAAATCAGTTTTCTATAAGATACTTTACTTCCATTTTCTTTTCATTCAGTTGCACAGAAAAGAAATATTGGGTATTTATTGTTAAACGATAAGTTTGAGCATTCTGCCACAGAAGAAACTGCATAGCAGTGAGACCTAAGTGACGAATCAAAACCTGTCAGAGCTTAGAGCCCTGCCTACGACAAGGTTTTTGCAAAGAAGAGGTCACCAGCACTCAGGCCACCCACTGATAGACAAGGAAAGTCCTGCAAAAAGGCAATAAATTAGGAACGTCAATTTTTCAATAACAATGGTATGATCGATATTAATTAAAACAGGAAGACAATGAGAAATAATAATTCATCTCAGTGCAGAACACTTGATCTAAAAATGATCCTGCAATGATTCTGCCCTACTTAGTTTATAGAAGTCTCAACAAACTCAACTTAGGTTTCAGTTTTCATGTTTTTTGGATGAAAATATCTTATCTCACACAATTACTGCAAAAATTTTTCAATAGCATAATTACTAAAATAGATTGGATTTTTAATTGCATCATTTTGAAGTCCATAATTTGAGATAAATATAAAACATTTTTATAATATGTGAAATAAAAATATTTTCAGGAAAAATTAAATAAAAATATACAAATATACTTCATAGCATGTGTAGGTGTGCTGAAAAGCTTTTAAAAATGTTCACCTTTTTTTGTCATATATTTACCTTTATATTAAAGTATATATGTATGCACACAATTTTATGTGTCTCAGAAATATGTTTTGCTTGCTTTTGATCTATGGGCGGAGTGAATAGGAAAAGAGCAAACACATTTTTCCAAATATAAATATGCTTTTTGCTTTGATAAAAGAAGTCAATTCCCTAAATTAAGAGGGTATTAACTATAAGTACATATTTTCTATTTTCATTAATTCCTTATATTGGAGATTTTTTGTGGACTTGGGCTGCCAATTGCTAGACTGGGTGTTTTATCTCCTTATACATAAAAGGTAAAGCATAAGAAACAACTTTAAATTCAGTCCAACAAAGGCAGAAATAAATTCAACTTTAAATGTCATAAAAATCACATTACAATTTTGTAAAAAATAAAAATAAAAATAAAGTAGAAATATATGTGTATGAAAATAAAAATAATTGGACCAATCTTTTTGTAACTTGAGACTTCCCCTCCATTTTCCAAAATATTGCTTTTTATTGAAAACATTTTTTAATAAGCAAGGAATTGCCACAAATTAATTTAAATATTGATTGGTAGAGGGAAGAGGCTATGCTTTTATAAGCTTACAAATTTTACTAGCCGACCTACTTTATATGAGTATATTTTTTATTAATTCAGCGTTAATAACTTCATTTTCTCTCACTTATGTATCTGAAGTATGGTAAAAGAGAGAAGGGAATAAAGAGGGTCTCTAAATTTAAGTTTTTCAAATGCCCAACAAGCCATTAGAGAAGATTTTGAGTAGAGAAGGGTTACATAAAGAACTATCTGGAACTCACTTGTGATTGTTAGTTTTTGTGAGAGCTCCAGAGGGCAAATGCAAAAGATTGCTTCTAGGAGTGGGTTGAAGAATCAGAAAGTTATCAATGAAAAATCTTAGATTTTAATCACAAGCTTTCATTTCATTCAGTTAAATACATTCCATGTAAAGAAAAAAATGTACACAATTCATTATATCATTATACTAATTTGTCATATGCCTGAAATGAAAACTCATATTGCCAACTTTATTCTCAATGACGAGAATTGCACAGTAGTTTTTTAAAAGATTGTTGTTGTTGTTGTTGTTGTTGTTGTTTAGTTTTGTTTTTAAGCCATACCTTTATTCCTAATGAGTTGGAGAAATTGCTTTTCCAAACTTACCATAACTCGTATTTATGAGGAGGCTTTCTTTATGGCAACACAATGAAATTAAAGCACCTGCATATTGAAACCACATCACATATATCACTTATATAATACTAAATGTGAACAAGCAAGCAAGTCCTCTCTTTTTCTCCCTGTGGGTTAGAGCCAGGGACAGAGCTTAAAAGTAAAATTCTGTCTCCCCTCTTTGTATTTTTGGTCACACATGTCCCGTAAAACCATGGCTGAAAGCACAGACTTACCACACAGGTGTGTTTTGAAAGTCGCTAGTAAAAACGATTTTAAAACTTTCAGAAACCACCAAGCTCTGAGAAAATGCTTATTAAAGACTAATAAAATTGCGAAAATTGAGGAAAAAATATCCAGTAAACTTTCCGTATATGCTTTAAGGAAGTCAGTTTAGTCTCTGTCCACGTGGGCTTGGCTGTGGTTAACTTGGGCAAGAAAAACAAGCTTGGCCATTATTTCACAACAGAGTGCTAAGAAGAGTGAAAAACAGCAGTTCAATATTCATGAGGTCACCTAGGAAGGCAGAGTCATTTCTGCCCCTTTGCCATTATAGTTCTAAACTTTCACAAGCGGTTAAAAATTCTGCAGGCTAATCTCCCAGATCGTGTACATGCTCTCAATGATAAACTAAGTATGAATGGAATCAGATGAAATTAAAAATGGTCGGTGAGGCTGTTTCTGCCAGGTATGTGGACCACGAGGCAAGTGGCAGAGTGAATTTGGTCATTTTAACAAGTCTGAGGTTGTTTCATCTTCAGTAACTGTAAAAAGAATCATCAGTGCATGATCTTAGAGGTCCTGATGCAGTTGTTGGACGTTGCTCTAAAAAGTTACAACTTTGTCAAGGCCAAAAGGAAAGTGTTTTCCCCCAATTTTATAACATGAGTAGAACGTTTAAATTTTTCAGTTAAAAATTATTTAAAGCTAACTCAATCTGTTAAATCTTGCATGACTATCTTATTTCTGAGAATGCAGTGACTTTAGTTTTCATTCAGTAGCAGTTTTCAAACATGCTTAAGCCTAAGAATCTCCTAGGAGGGCTGTTAAAAATACACACACCTGAGCACTCTCCTAGACCTAAGGAATCAAAATATCTACAGAGTCCTGAATATATGCACTTTTTAAAAGCACCTTGGATACTGCTTATGATCAACCAAGTCTGGGGACTCCAACTCAATTGGAATAGACTTGATGATGTAAAAGACAAAATTCTGAGAATCACAGAGAGAGGAATCTTTACTATTCTTCTATTGTGCCCAAGAAGCACAAGAATCTCTTTTCTTAGAGACTTCCTGAAGTCTGGTGTATAGATTTAGATACAGCAAATAATCAGTAGTTAATATCCACTTTGAACATACACAAACACACATGTGAACATTTTTTAAAGCTATTTCAAAAACTTTAGGGAAGTAACAGCATAAAAAATTGTAACTAAAGAACCTCAGACATAGCAGTAAAAAATTGTTAAATGAAAGAAAAAGTATTCAGTCATATAACGATATCTAATTATTCAGTAGCTACTTGGTAGTTCATCAGAATCTATCCTGGTGCAGTGAACTTAATATCTCATATAGATGTGAGCCTAAGCAAAATGAGTATTTATATAGCTATTCATGTAGACAGTGAACAGTGTAACTTCTAAAGATAAAAAATGCTTTTAGTAAGATGGAATAGTGCAATCATAAAATACAGTGCTTTCTTTTCTGGATTATTACTTCTTTACTGAAATAATATTCTTTATAAAACCAAGAAATGCCAATAAATATAACATAAGAAAATGATTTTTGTTTCACCTTTTTACTATGAAAACTATGTCCAACTACACTACATACCACAATGATTAATAACTTATTTTTCTGCAGAAAATGCAAAATTATACAGGCCGCCTAAGCATTAATTTATATAACAAACAAGTGAAAAAAAAAAAAGCATGAGTTCAGTTAGACCGGTTTATACAAACTTTATGTAATACAAGCTCCTCTAACGTAATACTTCTGGTAGATCAAATGTCCCTTTCCACGCCCGATATCTGCCAAATACACATAAAGTTGATGTATTGGGGTATAGATAAACAAACTTTTATTGCAGCATGCAATTAATATTCTAGATATTTTTCGAGAGAATTCTTTTGAATAAATTGTTCTGACCACTAACAGGAGTAATTTTTAATGTACCAAAAAGACATTAATATTTAATAAACCGATAGTTTCATATCACCTTAGTACAAAGAAGTTGAGGCACAGTTGGCTGACTCGCTAATACTCACAGGAGCTGGAAGAGGCTCTCATTTCAGATCCAAGAGTTTGGTCACTATCCCAGAAAAACCAAAACCCACGTGGCAATCAGGGAGAGAAGAGTAATTACTATAATTATTTGTTTTATCTGTATATCAAATTAAACAATTGTCACTTCCATAAAATTTCACAAGAAAAACCATAATGAATAATTGAATGCAAAAGTAAGAAAATGAAATTTCCACCTCCAGAAGTTTTAGTGACTTTGACTTCCATGGCAATCTGTGCCACCGATCGCCCTTTCATTTCACTTAAATGCCTCTAGGGGATCCTAATAGCTATATGATATGTTTACTTTGGAATCAGATGCCTGGAACAGTTAGCAGATGACCTGAACACTCAGTAATAAATTCAACCTTGTCTGTTTGCTTATTTGTTACCTGTACGTTATGATTGAACATTCCCACTCAAAGATTGGCTTTAAAATTAAAAAAAAAAATGAGAGTCTGGAAAATTGTCCAGATGGTGTTCATAGGTTGAAGTCAATAATACTACCTTAATTCTATTTCCAAATGGAAATTAAAAGGAGATGAAGCTGCCTCTTCATTTTTTTTTCTTTCCTTCTCAACACAGACAACACTTTGAGACCTTCAGAGCACCTCATTCATTGTGAAAATAACATTTAACCCTCAAGTTCTGTCTGCCTCTTTCTCACTTCCCATGATTTGGCTGCAGGAGAGTGGGAAGGAGGCCAGACCGCAACCCAAGGAGCTTATTTTTCAGCCACTCATTCTCATGTCTTTATCCCCACCTCTATCAAGCCACCAGTATAAGCAAGGCAAAATTGTAAATCCACTGAGAACTTATAGTCAAAAGTGTAATTCCTCCTGGACCCCTGAGTGAAACAAACTAGGAATTGCTGCAATTGTGAATAGTTCTGTGCATGGAAACATCATATCTTTAGGGCAGGGGAAGGTTGAATCAGACAGGGGACCTAGCATCTTGTTATCCTTTTGTGGATGACAGAAAAGTTCAGTAAACAGCAACCACACAACCCCTGGAAAGGAAACATTTGTGCTGCTGTTGTTGAGTATAAACCCACACAACCATTAAATATCTATCAAGAATCTATTACTATAGGTAGAAGACTACCACATGGATAAAATCAGTGTAAGATACGGCCTGGCCTTCAAGGAGTTGATAATCTCTGTGAGTAGACAAGATTTAAACATGAGAATGTCTTCGCCAAAAAAGTGACACATGAAAGGTATACAGCTTAAGTATAACTATAGCAATAAACACATCCTACAGGATTTCTGAGGAAAATGAGATCACAGGCTTCTAAGATGACTGGGAAGGAAATAAAACATAGATTGTGAACAGCTGATGATCTGAAGTAGTTTGGAGGTAGAACAATAATTATTTCTGATATGAAGAATTTACCCTGATATCTCATTGTTCCCAACTCCCCTTAATTCATTTAAAATACTCCCTAACCAATGAAAAGCTAAGCTCATCATCACAAAGGAAGTGGCAAAAGAAATAAACATTAAGAGATATTTTTCTTTTTGTTAGTTTTTAATTTGTTTGAATTGTTTTATTCCTTCCCTGAAGAAATGTTTGAGGTTGAATTTGCTGACTTCTATCCTAAAGATGAGGCAGGGGTGTTTAAGAAATCCCTGAGCACACTGAATAATTATGCTCTGTTTTTCTTTGTATACCATTCCACTATTACAGTAATGGGGGTTGTAACAAGTCAGTGCAGATTCACAAAAACAAAGTTAATGAAGAAGTGAAGACTACATTCAACTTGTCATCTTTTTTTAGAGTTCCTTTGTTATGTCTAGCTGTTTTCGCCCAAACTTTCTCCACAATTCTATACTTGTTACCAACATTGATTTAATGTGTTCAGACAATTTATCCACCATACATTTTTCACAATTCACTGCTGACAGGAATGTCTCTTTAACCCTGTGGCACATAGATACAAACCTACACTTTTGCAACTGTGGGCTGTAAGTCCTTTCAATGGCCATCATAAACGCAGAAGAGCTGACTTTCCACAAGAAAGAAGAAGGGTGGGTGAAGGAGAGCAGGGAAAACGGGAGGAAAGGAAGGGAAGGGGGAGAAAGAAAGAGAGGAAAAAAGTACAGTAATCCCATATATTGTTTTAGGACTCTGTCTTAGCTTGTCAGAGGTATTTTTCTTGACTGAAATAATAGTGCAATAAAGTTATAACATCAGTTACTTCAACAAGCCTCCCACCCACACAACCTTGCCATTCATATGTCTTGCTCGTTTTTCTTGTTACATATTTATGATCTGTCTCTTAGTCAAGTCTCAGTTTGACTAACTTATTGCCTTCATCTCATTTAACAAAAGCAATGAAATGGCTCTGAACACTCCTGTTGCTTCCACTACCCTCACAGGCTCAACCTTATAATCTAGCTAATCAGATGTGTCTGAGATTGAAGGGCCCTACAGGACCACAAACCCTGTTTATGTAGTCCTTCTTTACATAATGAAAGTGCTGCTTGAGCCATGTTCTCAATTAGCATTCAGTTCATTGAGACATGTACTGATATTTTTTTTTTCCTTCTTCACATTACACTTAAAGAAGGGACGTTCCATTAACTTGTAAGGAAATGAGGAATCAAAATTGTAACTAAAAATAAAAATAATAACTGACACTAACATGTAGCTTACAATGTGCTAAGCACAGTTCTGAGAGTCTTGCCCAGATCAACTCATCTAATCCTTATCACAATTCGGTGAGGTAGGTGCTATAATTCCCCTATTTTATAGATCAGAACATTAGGGAACAGCAAAGTTAAATGATTTGCCGAAGTTCACACAGCAGGTAAGTGGCATAGTCAGAATTAAAGTGCAGGTAGCTTGACTGCAGATATATTCTTTATTTATTTATTTATTCATTTATTTATTTATTGCTATTTTTCTGAACAACTTTTCTATTGTTTATGCTATTACAGTTGTCCCAATTTTCCCCCCTTTAATGCTTCTTATATATTCTCTCACTAATCCCTTCGTCTTCTTTCAATCTGTACTCCTCCTTCTTCCTCCCCTCTTATAGCTGTCAGTCTATTCCATGATTCAATGCTTCTGGTTCTGTTTTGATTACTGGTTTATTTTGTTCGTTAGATTCCACTTACAATAGAGATCATATGGTATTTGTCTTTCCTCACCTGGCTTATTTAACATAGCGTGTTGTCTCCAGTTCCATCTATGCTATCACAAAAGGTAGGAATTCCTTCCTTTTTCTGCTTCATAGTATTTCACTGTGCAAATGAACCAGTTTTTAAATCCACTCATCTACTGATGGGCACTTAAGGCTGTTTCCAGTACTTGGCTATTATAAATAGCACTACTATGAACATAGAGGTGCATAAGTTCTTTTGAATTGGTATTTCAGGATTCTTAGGGTATATTCCCAGCAGTGGAATTGCTGATTCAAAGGACAGTTCCATTTTTAAGTTTTTGAGGAAATTCCACACTGATTTGCACAGTGGCTGCACCAGTCTGCGTTCCCACCAACAACACACTGGAGTCCCTTTTCTCCACATCCCTTTCAGCATTTGTTTTTTACTGACTTACTAATGATGGCCATTTTGGTAGGTGTGAGGTGGCATCTCATTGTGGTTTTAATTTGTATCCCTTTGATGGCTAGTGATGTTGAGAAGTTTTTCATATGTCTGTATGGCCATCTGTATGTTTTCCTTGGAGAAGTGTCTGTTCAGCTCCTTTGCCCATTTTTTAATTGGATTGTTTGTCTTCCTGGTGTTGAGTCATACAAGTCCTTTATACATTTTGGAGATTAAACCCTTGTCCGATGAATCATTGGCAAATATCTTCTCCCATGCAGTCAGTTCCCTTTTCATTCTGATGATGGTTTCTTTAGCCGTGCAGAAGCTTTTTAATTTTATGTAGTCCTATTTGTTTACTTTTTCTTTTATTTCCCTTGCCCTAGGAGAGATATTGGCAAAAATATAGCTATGTGAGAGATCTGAAGTTTTTCTGCCTATTTTTTCCACTTGGATTTTATGGTATCACAACTTATATTTAAGTCTTTTATCCGTTTTGAGTTTATCCTGGTGTGTGGTATAAGTTGGCAGTCTAGTTTCTTTCTTTTTTCTTTTTTCTTTTTTTTTTTTTTGCATGTACCCATCCAGTTGTCCCAGCACCATTTTTTTTTTCTGGTTTTATCATTTTCTTTTTTTTAAACTAATTTATTTATTTTTTCAAATACATTTGTCTCTGCCTTCCCCCCACCACTTTCCCTTGCTTCCTCCCCACCTCCCTCCCTCAATTCTTCCCCTTTGGTTTTGTCCATGAGACCTTGCTATGTGTTCCTTGACTTTGCCCTTCCCTTCCTTTCCCCCTACCCGCCCCGCTTCCCTCTTGTCTCTGTTGGTTTCTTTTCCTTTCTGTGTTGCTGGTCTTGTTTTCCTTGCATCTTTGTATTATTGGTTAGGTTCCGCTTATAGGTGAGATCATATGGTATTTGTCTTTCACCCCCTGGTTTATTTAGCTTAGCATAATGCTCTCTAGTTCCATCCATGCTGTCACAAAGTTTAGTAGATCTGTTTTTCTTTCTGCTGTGTAGTATTCCATTGTGTAAATGTACCATAATTTTTTGATACAATCATCTACTGATGGGCATTTAGGTTGCTTCCAACACTTGGCTATTGTAAATTGTGCTGCTATGAACATTGGAGTGCATAAGTTCTTTTGAATTGGCATTTTGGGATTCTTAGGGTACAGTCCTTGCAGGGGAATCACTGGACCAAAAGGCAGTTCCATTTTCAGCTTTTTGAGGAAATTCCACACTGCTTTCCACAATGGCTGCACCAGTCTGCATTCCCACCAACAGCAGCACCATTTATTGAAGAGGCTGTATTTACTCCCTTGCATGCTCAGGCCCCCTTTGTCAATTATTACACTCTTAACTCCTATCGTTCTGCTGAAAATGATGTAGGAATATTGCTTAATAAACTAATTTGTTGAAATAATGTTAATGAATTAGAAATGCTGGGGCTAAGGATATCCAAAATTTATATTTTGAGTCAAAACAGTAGTTTCCACCTTAATGTAGAACTTCGCATCAGTCTGTCAGTGTTTATGAGAGTTCAGGCTATACAACACATCATTTTTGTTCTTTGACAGTATGATACTACAGAGAAATTATTTTTTCGTCATTGTTCAGCTCAGTCATCATATTCTTAATTCTTAATTGTCATTTGTATTATTTCATTTTCTGTTTTTCCAGTTCGCTTGGATCATTAGTGTCTTTGTAACTGGTTTCTTAAGAACTCATTTATGACTAAAATGTTAACCATATCACATGCATTGCAAATGAAATATCATTTTTTTATTTTATTGTGCTGTTTATTTTTTGGTTATAAAGAAGTTGTGTATTGAAATATAATCATTCTGTTTAAAAAATAAAAAACTTCTATTGCAGTCAGCACAGTTGTGAAATCTGATCCAGGTAAAAACCCTAAATGTGAAAGAGTCATGTAAAAAATGGCAAATGGATTGTGGAGTGATTTCCCAGAATCCATCATTAAATTCTGAGAATCTGAATTCATGTGTCAAATTTTCTACATCTAAAACCTCACATGAACAAATATGTCCATATCTAAGAAGTACTGAGCCCTAGTTTCCTCATCTATGTTATGTAAATAACACCCTCCTGCCATGTAGGGTCATGAGGATTAAGATAACGCATGCAAACCCGTTGGCATAGAGGTCAATATACAACAAATGATCAATAAGTGGTAGCTACTATTTATAACTAACTACTATTGGATTTTCCCCTTTCTTCCTCGCTATCAGATCTATCTTGTATTTAGGTGTCTACTCTCACTTCAGAAAGCAAATATATGTTCCCACTCATCCATCAAAACAAACCACAATGTGAAGAAAAGATATCTTATACAGAACTCCAATTGGGAAATAGTGGATACATAAGCCAGTACTCCCTAGGCTTAATAATCAGCTTTGAAAGGAAGCACTTATATATGATGGTGAAAGTTGTTTTAGAAAGATCTATTAGAGCAGATACAGAGATGGAAACTCGGATAGGCATGCTAGCTGAAAGAAGAATGTTACAGTCGTGTAGTTGTAATTAGATAAAGCACATCCAAATACACTATGATTCAGAAACTTAACTCCACGTGTTTGGGGAACCATCAGAGCCTATTTCTACTGCATATTCTTCTCCTCAGTCTGATCGTCTCTGCCTCACAGAGTCGGAGAGCAGGCAATCCAAACATGCGAGGGAGTGTGGCTCCCATATTTCCCTGAAAGAGGCAGGGCTGGGCCAGCTGTACATATTTGCAGGTGTTTGTCCCCTTCCTCTGGCTATGGCATCCATACTCTGCTCTGAAACACAGTTGGAATCCTGCTTTCAGTGGTCACAGAGGCCACTGGGTCCCAGGAGCCATTTGAGAGGATGTTTCTCATATGGTGACATATAAAAATAATTACAGTGCAAATGGTAAAAGGTTACACCTAACCTAACTCATATATCCTAATTTCTGGCTACAATTACCATTTCCCACACTGAGAGAAATAAAACTTTCATTAAAGTAGTTGGGACCAAGAGAGGTGTAATAGGGAGGCACTGCGCAAGTAGGTGTGTCTTTGCCTTTGCGTATTTCTATGTCTCAATTTCTATGTGTCCATATATGTGTGTCAATCACTGGATGTGTCTATGTATGTCTGAGGGTATGTCTGTCTATATGTATGCATGCATTTTTGTGTTACCTTTGTAAACTGTGTCTGTATACGTTTGTGAGTATCTGCACAATGCAGCTCTATTTGTGTCTGTATATTTGTGTGCTTCTCTACACATGCCTATCTGTTGGTTTGTATGTGTGTGTCTGTCCATGGGAGCATGCAGGAATACATGTAAATTCATTCTAAAGGACACTGTTCCCATTTAAGGACCAGTCCCTAGTACACATTTAAACTGTGTATGGATCCAAATGTGGCCTGAGAAAGGTAGAAAAGAGGGAGAAGGAAAAAAAAGGGAAAGAAGAATGGATGAGAATTGAAAAAACCCAGCATACATTCTCTAATGCCTTTGTGGCTAGGCCTGATCTATGCTACTCAGCCATGCTGAACTGATCGCTCTCTTGCACTTTTGAAGTAATGGATGAGAGCACAACACTGGGGCCACAGGAGTTCCCACTTAAGAAAGACAGTCCTCAAGGAAGGCAGAAAAAATCTTTCCATCATTCTCTTATAACACATAATGTATAACAGCCCATCAGCTCAAGAGAAGAGGTTTCATTGACTTCTTTCCAAAACTAGCATTATTTCTTTAACCACGCCAGCACTTTCTGATATAAACAATATACACCATTATATTTGAGATCCAAAATACCAAACACATGAATCCTGTATAAATTCTAAACTTGACAACAGAAATGTTCAACTGGAAATCTTTTCAAAAGTATAACACTATTAATGAGGGGTAAAGAAATATGCATGAAACTACTGCAAAATATTGATTTGACAGAGTAAGAATAAAACCATTCAGAGTTGGTAACTTAAGTGCAATTTCCATCAAGAGCGACAATTTTCCTGTGCAGTGGATACCTTCTGAGCTATTAATAAAAGCTACTGAAGAAATGTGAATAGTGGTTAACTGCCAATCACTTTTACAAATAAGCTTTAACTTGACATAATAATCCTGAAAATACTTAGGACAACTGCTGGCAATCTCAGAAGAGAGACGACATTCCGATACGAATACTACCTTTGCCTTCTGAACTTTGAGAGAAGAAATAAGGTGATACCATTGGAGACTTCCAGCCACAAAGCCCAGAGAAAGCCTGGAATGGCTTAATTAGCTGCTGATTAACTTTTGGCTAGAAATCTCCTCTTAAAAAAATATTTGAACTTACTAGCTTGATGAAAATGTTTACACATCAATTTAGGTCTCTTATTGTAAAACTAATACTAAGGATGGTTTCTCCAGATATTTTTTTCTAAAATATTTACTGATTACTATGCTCAGGATAATTCTGCATAAGAACCCAAATCTCTATTCCAGCCCAACACTTATGTTGAAAATTATTAGAAAGAGATGCAAAGACAGGATGAGGGATTAGAGGACAAGTGATTTGAAATAAAACTTGAGGAAACTTTATAAGCGAGAATGGCTACGTGTGTGTGTTTGTAATTACACTGGACTTAAGAATTGGGGCACAATTATAGTATCATGGGCTGGTAATCAGAAGACCTGAATCCTAATCTCTGCCTTTCACTGATTTCCTGATTGGCCTCAGGCAAGTCACTTCTAGTCTCACCCCATGGTGGTTAGCAGGGACCCTCTTGACCAAGTTGTGTTGATTGGAATCTTTCTCAACCACCTAATAGCATAACTTTGGGCAAATTACTCGGTCACTTATACCTCTGCATTCTTATCTGTTGTAGGAAGATGATAATAGTTTCTGGTTCATAGGGATGTGGTAAAGGGCAAGTGAATAATAAGTGTAAAATATTGTTTGAATCATCAAAAATCCTCAACAAATATTAGCTAGTCGTTGTTTTGAGCTCTGAGTCACAGTCTCCTCATGTTGAGGGTCAGAGTAGGTGACCCCATAAATTCTTCTGGTCTTCAGGAAAGCCATCATATGGATGTAACCAATAAATAACTCAGCCTCCTGAATCTCTGGCCACAAAGAGCTCTCCACAGGTCTTATTCATCACAGCTCATTCACCGTTCTGCTGCTCGGCCCCCAAGCCTTCATTGAGTCTTCATTTTCCATGTAACTCTAACAAACGTGTCTATCCTATTTCTCACACTACAGCAAATTAGGTGCTCAAATTAGAAAAAAAAAAAAAAGAATGTTGAAAGAAAATGACCTTGTAAGCAAGAGTGATTGCAGAAAGTCTGACATTAAGTGAGTAAAAAATTATGATCACAGAATGCCGTCCATGTACCCCATCATGACACCGCATTATTAAAAATCTTTGAATTACATTTAGTAAACTGCTCAAGGCAGCTCCTAATTTTAGAACTATTTCTATCAAGAATTATTAGCATTGTATAGTCTGGGAGATTCTCAATTTTCTGATGATTTTTCTTATGGGCCAAATGTCACAGGTTATTGTCTAATTTGCTGACCTGCCTTTGTCTCTCCTGGCTTGCCACCACTAGCACTACACTTTATCCAGGACTTGTTTTGTCTCCCAATGTAGGGGTGGACATAGGATGAGTATCAAGCCAGGTAATCAGCACCAACTGCAGCTATGCTTCCTGTGTAAGCCTGACTTCAAACCCTTGCCCCATTTGCTTTCCACCTCCTCGCAGTGGGTTCTTCCTTTGGCCTTCAAATGCCCTGCCTCTTTTTCAACCTAGAAAGTAATGGGTTCAGGAATTAGGACTCAAGCAGACCTCAAATAAGGTTTCCATCCCACCTCTGCTACTTGCCACTTTGGGAAAAGCATCTTCACTTCTCTGTACATTATTGTCACATCTATAAAATATGAATAATAATGCCTTACTTCCCAGCGGCATTGGAGAGAGTGAGATCATGGAAGTGGAGCACAGTCCCTAGTAGAAAAGGCATGCTGAAGACTTATCAGCGATTCCTAATGTCTATTCTATTGTATCTAGGATTGTTATGGGTGTTTCCCAACCATAATTCATCACATCAGGCAGGATGCATAGTGTATGAAACATAAGTGTGGAGTAAGTCAGACTTAGTTTGGGATTTCCTTTCCATTTATTCTACCTGCGTGATCTTGGATACATTATTTAAGCTTTCTGAGGCTCATCTTCCCCATCTAATATGGGAATACCACCACTTACCTGCAAGACTTTTTGATGAGCATTTAGTTAGACAACATATTTAATTAAACAGCCTGCCTCTTGGGAGTGAGAAATTGACATTTAAAATATATCGTGCAGTAGTCTTCAGAGTAGTCTCCCATACATTATCTTATTTTATTTTCACAGGAACATTATATGGCAGATGGGGCAGGTATTGTTATGCCCACTTAAAAGAAAAGGAAGAAAGCTGGTGATATGAAGCAGTTCGTCCAATGCCACAAAGCCTAAAAATATATCAAGGCCAGGACAGGCATCAAGGCTTCTGCCTTCTAGAACAATGCTTTGCCAACCTATTTGTTAATGTAGATAGGATAATTCCTGAGCTGTATATTTCAGCTGGAAACATAAGAGAGAAGAGATTACAAGTGAACACACCTTTCTTGTTCATCTTCCAGCACCAGCAGAATATCTGTTAGGAAGTTTTCAGCAGAAAGTAATAAAAAGCCCTGTCACAAAGTGGCTTCAGTAACAAATATTTATATATTGTTTCACATGACTAGAAGTCCAGAGAGTGTTAGGAGGGTTCAGGGCACAGTGGTGGTCAGCAGCACAGGAAGGTAAACAAAGACTTTCTCCACTCTGCTGTCCTAAATACCATGCTTGGACTTTAGGGTGGTTCTCTTATGGTCGTCTGATGGTTGTCAGTGAAAATTGGAGTTACAAGCTATTTTATAGGACCAAGAGAGAAGGCTCTTCCTCTACCACTGAGTACCTATCCTTCTCTCAGTCTTCCAGGTCAGTTCCAATAAGAGCTTAACCCTGGGCCAATAAGAAGTAGAGAAATGCTGGAACTCATTGTCTCAGATTAAGCAGTGGAACCTACTGAGGAGGATGAAGTCAGCTGTTTCTTTGTCACCTGAGGGAGGGGCGAACTCAAAAATAATTAAAGTCTTTGCAAAGGAATACAGGGGAATAGGTGTTGGGTGGGTAACAAACAGTATCCACTTTACAGGACAATAATAAAAATCACCATTGAATTGTTAAAATGCCATTTCTTTTTTAATCTATCTTACTCTCCTTGTTCAAAGCATAGATCTCAGGTGATTATTGGAATGAAAATTATGAGGACAATGAGCAAAGAGGTTTTCCCATAAATTTTTAAAATTTCTTTTATGACTTCATTATTTTAACTTCAAATCAAGCATGAAGATCTCTCAGCTTTTAGTAAAATCTAAGAAAGTTGATGAGAGTTTAATACAATCAAGTTTTATTAAGGGAAATCAATTTGAACATAGACAAATTTTATTTTCCTAAAAAGGAAATAAAAATGTAATAGAGTCACTTGATAGAGAAGACATATATACAATAAACCTGAGAACATGATAATGGCGGGAAAATATAAGGGTGGAAATAAGACCTTTGTTTTTGACCAACTTCTCCCCTAACAAATTATGTGTCCATGGGTAAATCACTTAAGAACAGAACTCATTTGAAGGTTGCAAATAGGCATCACACAGATCTGGCCCTAGAAATGATTTTGGGGTGAGGGGGTGCAGGCTCCAAATAAGGTCTAACTGTAGTAAGATTAACATGCCGTTGGAAGAATAACAATAGAGCTTTTGAGAATAATAAACATGTCCAACCACCAAAATACTAGAGCTCAGATATCAAAGGTTCAGAGTCATATACAATGAAAATATACTTAGAAGTTATTTCCAGAACCAATAAGATCCATCATATTATCAACATATCAAGAAATATACATATGTCTTGATTCAAAATAACTGCTGCTAGTTATAGTCTCAAAATTGTTTACGTAACAGAAGTCAAAAATTTTAGTACCCTGTTTTATATGACCCAGACCTGTTTTTTAAAAATAGGGTAATGTCTTAAGGGGACAAGCTATTTTGCAGGTTTTACTTTCACCTCATATTGGTGTAGAATGAAGTTCATCTTCTTAAGAGTCCACATATATTCCAGAAACAGAAATTACATCTTCCATGGAATCAAAAGAATTGGCTATTTATACAGACAGATACCTGTTTGACCCAGTTCACATGATTCAATTCACTTTGACTCAAATAGCACCTGACTCAGTTTCAAGTGATAGTGAAACCTTTGTCTAGCTGGGGAGTATTCTCCCTTCACAGAAGTGCTACCAACCACGGAGCTCCAGTCGGCCCATGAAACGCATCTCCCAATGCATGTCTCAGAGCCTATGCTGGTGCAGATAATACAGTTTCCTTTTCACTGCTCAGAACTCATTCATAAGGATTAGCAGTTTTTGGCACATCTTGAGCATTACATAATCATGTATCAACACAGGTTTTAGCTTCTTGTCACTACTCATTGCTAAGCCATCCTCAATGTTGTAATATCACTGATATCTCCAAGAGATAACCCAAAGTTGTCTACTGGTTATATAATTTGTCAAACATTAATAGAGACTGGAGATACTAGTGAACATAGAGTAATTTTTGTCATCTTTTTAAAGTAGTAGTTTTGCTAAGATTTCTCTCTCTCTCACTCTGTCTCTCTCTCTCTCAGACTCAGGTATAGCTTCCTTAAATACTAGTGTTTGTTTGTTTCTTTGTTTGTTTGTTCGAAACAAGTGACTTACAACATCAAAGGTGCTAATTTTCTGTAACTATATGCCAAAGACTTGCTGAACTTTCTCACTTTATGTTCAACTTTGAAAATTGTTTTCTCTTGCTGAAAAAGGTAGCTATCTTCAAAATGTTAGTCCTTGATCCCAATTAGTCTATCAAAAGCTAAACTCAAGGAAATTCTCAGGAAAGTCCCAAGAAAAGTTTGATGGGTATCCCTCCCTTAGCAGATGAAACAATTTATAGAGATCTTCAGTAAATTCCTTTTTGAAAACTTAACAGCTTAATAGAAAATAGTACATAAATTCTGCATAAAATTCTGGTTACATAAATGCAGTTGATTACTGCCAGAACCTTAAAGTTTATCCAAATTGTGATTAGGAAAATGAACAAAACCGATCAACTTAACCAACTTAATCAATCAGTGCAATGGAATTTCTGAAATCTTTCAGAATTAATCATATAACTTTTAAACTAATCTTTTAAAATAATTCAGGCAGAAAAAAAATCCATCACTTACTGACCTCCTTAGATTGATATGTCAAGGCTCTCCTACATCTGGTCCACTTGACCTTTACATAATTTTCAAAAAGATGTCATTGCATGAACCATCTATTCCAGCCAACCTGGTCTACTGAGCGCCAAGCATGTCTCTACCTTCTCTTCTCTTTACGTTTGTCTGCCCTCTGTCTTGGCCAGAGGTGCTTTCATTTTTCTCTCTGCTCATCTCCCAAACTAAATTGTCATGCTCCTCCATAAAGATTTTGCAAATGACTCTCTGAACCCCTACAGTACTGATCACTCATTCCACATATTTTATGATGTCTTAGATTGTTATCATTTTGTATTTTTACTATTCGTTAATTGACCAGGCATTTCTATTTTATATGTTTCAAGTAAATTATCAGTTCCCAAGATATATATTTGTTTTTATGTATGTCCATTGCTTTACACAATGCCTTGCATGTGTTTGATGTTGATTATACTAGCTATTCTGAATAATTAAACTGATTGAGTAAAATAATTTAATTGAAATACAAAGAGCAATTGACTTTTAAGGAATAATTACAAAAATTGTAATGTTATCTGTGGCCCAAACACATGAAATAAATTTCCAAAACTGCCATTTTCTAGTGACTTATCTTTGACAAGTCCATTGACCCCTACAACTTCTCATACAGTGTTCTCATCTGTAAAACAGAAAATATAATAATGACAAGATTACTGTGAGAATTGAATGATGAAACGTCTTTGAAAGGATACAAAGTGAAGTATCTTTCAAATATGAATTTTCATTGTTATGCAAAAGAAACACTACCTTTAGAGGTTCCATATCAAATATAGTGCAGAGATCCTGAAATTATCAAGACTCATGTTAGTTTTAAGATATATTTGATCAATTTTACATAGTGCTGTGTATCAGGTTGTTATTCTTATTTTCATTTACTGATGAAAGTTTCAAGCTACTTAGAAGTTAATGATTGAAGTAAAGTTAATGACGGCACCAAAATGAGGTCCTTCATTGTTCTAACTAGTAGCTTTTGCCCTAATAAGCACTCCTACTTCTTTCCAAATTTTTATTTAAGCACCATTAAAGCTCTGATTCTTGCGGATTAATATAAAGCAACACACTGAAAATATCACTATGTCCTCTCTGTGGTTGCTTGCACCCTACATTAGCTTTAATTATATCCCTGGATCCATAATTTAGCTCCATCTCTCTTCAAAAATTTTCCTATATTTTTCTACAAGTCTTCAAATCCATGCCCCTTTTTCCTAAATCCCAATCTTTATCATTTCTTCATTACTAAATTCCTTTGAGACATTTCCACTTGGATGACCCACAAGAATCTCAAAATTAAGAAAACCAAAAGTAGCCCTGGCTGGGTGTCTCCATGGGTTGGAGCATCGCCCTATACAGGTTCTATCCTCAGTCAGAGTATGTGCAGGAAGCAACCAATCAATGTCTCTCTCTTGCATCTATGTCTCTTTCTCTCTCTTCCTCTCTTTCTCTGCCCTCCCCACCCCATTTTTGTCTATAAAATCAGTAAACATATTCTTGGATGAAGTTTTTTTTTAAAGAAAGAAAACCAAAACTGTACTTGTCATCTCTTTCTCTCTCATATATCACCCCATCCTGAAACCTCAAACTCTTTATGTGTTGTCTGTCTTAGAACATGCACAACCATCCACACAATAGCCAAAAACAAAAATCATCCTTGACCATACCCTTCCCCAAAACTTACTGGATTCTGCTAATTCTGTCTCTTTTCCACCTCAACAGTTCACACATTTCCATAAATATCCATGTGCAAGAGGTGGGGTTAGCCAATCTACTGTGTAGATTATTACCATAATCTTCTAACTAACTCCTTAGGTTCACTTTGTCTTGCTCCAGCCCATGACTTATTCTGTAACCAGAATAATCCCTTTATTTTTTTTATTTTATTTTACTTTATTTTTTCAAATACACTTGTCTCTGCCTACCCCCCACCACTTTCCCTTCAGAGTAATCCCTTTAAAATGCAAACTTAATCCTATCAATCCATGGCATTCAAACTTTCATTGACTCCCCATTTTCATTTACAAAGGAGATGTAAGATGTAAGATGAACCCAATTCCTTCCAGGGCCTTCCTCACCCAGATCATCCCCTCTTCCTCTCTCCTTCCTTCAAACCTCAACTTAGATGTCAAGGTGTCCTAGAATATCTCCTTATGAACTCTTCCAAAATTGGCTGGTTAGTACCTTACGCTTAGCCTAATTGAACATTCTCCCACTCTCCTGTAATTGCCGTCTGCTTGTCTATGCACCCCAGTAGCTTGAAACCTCAAGAACAGAACTAGTTTTTCACCAAGTTGTTATCAGTTATTCTTGCTGCCTGAGTACTGTCCATGGTGTCTGGTATGTAATGTACTCTCAATAAATAAATAACTTACTCCCCTTCCTTTATATAAAGTTTTTTTTATTGATTATGCTATTAGAGTTGTCCCAATTTTCCCCCTTTGCCCACTCCATCCAGCACCACCCACCCCTTCCAGTGATCTCCCTCCTTTGTTCATGCCCATGGGTCATGCATATAAGTTCTTTGACAATTCCATTTCTTATACTTGCTATTAATATTCTCCTGCTTATTCTGTGACTACCAATTTGTACTTCTTAATCCTAATGTTTTCCATATGTATGACTGTTTCAGTTCTGCTTATTTGCTTAGTTCGTTTTTCAGATTCAATTGTTGAGAGTTATGTATTTACTGCCATTTTAATGTTCATGGTTTTGATCTTTTTCTTAAATAAGACCCTTTAACTTTCATATAATAATGGTTTGGCAATAACAAACTCCTTTAGTTTTTTCTTGTCTGGGAAGCTCTTAATCTGCCCTTAATTTCTAAATGATAGTCGTATAGTTCTAAATCTAGGCTGTAAGTCCTACCTTTTCATCACTTTGAATACTTCTTACCAGTCCCTTCTAGCCTGCGAAGTCTCTTTCCAGAAATCAGCTGACAGTCTTATGGGAACTCCTTTGTAGGTAACACTCTGCTTTTCTCTTGCTGCTCTTAAGATTATCTATTGTTAATCGTTGGCATTTTAATTATGATGTGTCTTGGTGTGGTCTTATTTGGGTCCAAGTTGTTTGGGACTCTATGCTTCTTGGACTCGTCTATTTCCTTCACCAAGTTAGGGAAATTTTCTTTTATTATTTTTTCAAATGAGTTTCCTACTCCTTGATCATTCTCCTCTCCTTCTGGAACCTCTATGATACGAATGTTGGAATGCTTGAAGTTGTCCCAGAGGCTCCTTACCCTATACTCGATTTGTTTTATTCTTTCTTCTTCTCTCTATCCTGATTGAATGTCTTTTTCTTCCTTATGTTCCAAATCATTGCTTTGGTTCTTGGCTTCATCCTCTCTACTGTTGTTTCCCTTTAAATTGTTCTTTATTTCAGTTAGTGTCTTCTTTATTTCTAATTGGATAATTTTTATGCTGTTGAAGTATTCACTGAGTTTCTTGATCATCCTTATAACAAGTATTTTGAACTCTGCATCTGATAGAGTGCTTATTTCTCTTTTGTTCATTTCTTTTTCTAGAGTTTTGATCTGTTCTTTCATGTGGGCCACATTTCTTTGTCTCCTCATTTTGTCAGCCTCCCTGTGTTTGTTTCTATGTAGTAAGTAGAGCTGCTTTAACTCCATGTGTTGGTAGCATGGTCTAATGTAGTAGGTGTCCTATAGAGTCCAGTGGCACAGCCTTTCTGATCTCCCAAGATGAGTACTCAAGGTGCACCCTCCATGTGGGCTGAATACTCCCTCATCTTGTGAATGAGTCTTAATTGTTGTCCACAGGTCAATGGGAGGGATTTACCTAGTCCAGACAGCTGGTAGAACTGCCTGTGACCCCTGGCCAGCAACCACCTCCCTCTGTTTATTGTGGAGGTGGCTGGGTGGTGTTCTGACATGGTCTTTAGCTGTACAATGGGTATGCAGGCTCTCAGGTTTCCCAGGTGGTACAAGTCAAGGTCAATCTCCACCCATGTTCTCTCTGGGGCCCCTTGGCATAAGCTGTAAAGAGATCTACAGATGGCTGCTGCTAGTGTCAGGCCCAGGGCCACTCAGTGAGAGGTACAGGCACTGGGCTCAGCTTTCGCTTGTGTAAGTGGATTTAGGAAGTTCTGAAGTCTGTGCCTAGCCCAGCCTTTCCCATGGGAAAGCCACTGTTACCAGCTTGGGTGATCCTATAAGTTGGATGAGGTATACCCTTAAGTAGTTTTCAGGACGGAGTTTAACATGTGAGCCAGGTTGATGCAGGTTCAGATATGGTGCTGCTGCACTGTGGCTCTGGGTGGGCAAGGGCTCAGAAAAAGTACAATGGCAGCTGTCTGTAATTCTGTCCGGGAGGAAGCTGTCCCCCAGCTCTTGCTCTGATGCCAGAGACTCAGTTCCTCCCTGTATGCAACTGGTGCCCTTCAAGGTTCTGTCCCGATGCTGGAGCTCAGAAGGTGTGAGTCTGAGTAAGTCTTGTGCAGTGTGAGGCCCTTTAAGAGGAGAGGCCTGAGAATCTCACATTTTCTTCCACTGATCCAATCCCCATTGGTTTTTACAGCCAGAAATTATGGAGACTTATCTTCCTAGTGCAAGAACCCCGGGCTGGATGGTGTGGTTTGGTCAGATCCTTTGCTTCCAATATATCCCTCCATTTTATATCCACCACACATAGGTTTGGGACCAGACTATTCCACATCTTTGCATCTCTGTCCCCCTGTCTTTCCTACCTGTCTGGATGAGAGTGGTTTCTTTAATTCCTTAGTTGTCAGACTTCCATACAGCTTGATTTTCTGATGTTTCTGCATGATATTTGTTCTGCAGTTTAGCTGTAATTATGCTATGGTTGTACCAGGAGGCAAGTCACATTTACCTACACCTCCATCCTTGCACGTAGTTTTCTTCATCTTGAAATATTCTGTCTTCTATTCTGTTGCATATTATAAATTACATTTATTTCAGAAAATCTTCCCAAAATAATATGTCAGTCAGTCTTACCTTGCATTAAGGACTTCCCAAAGTATTTGCTAAATGATATGTATCTTTTTCACATTTTGGAATGTTTTCAATAAATACTGTGAGGTTGAGGCATGAGTTTATGGAGTCTCCCCAACATTAACTTTGAACTCCTTGGGAAATCACAGTTCTCTTAATCTTCATATACTCCTCACGTCGTACATTCGCTAGCAGTCAGATGAGGCTCATAGAAATCTATTTAAGATGTGCCATTTTCACTTTCACTTCCATATCCACAGTTCTGTGAATCATGGTTCATCAGGTGTCTTTCTCCCTTAACTCTCACATAACACTGACAGACTGTTCATTATAGTTTCATCTAACAAGGAGTGGTTATTGACAGGAAAGCAGAGTACAATGTGCCCTATGGAGAGACAACCAGGACTTTAAGATCACAGGTATGAATGATATCATCATAATCTAAGGCTGCTTATTTTATGTTGAACAAGTCATGTCAAACACTTTAGTTTTCTCATCTATTAGGAAAAGAATTTCTCAGATTGCTATTAGCTCTGCACAGAGTCATATTATAAAAACTAGAAATACCTTATGAAGTACTGGCCCCTTGTAATACAGGCTTCTCTTGGTAGGTGAGTGTTCTCGGAACCCATCTCCATCAGTGTGCCAGTTGGAGTTGTTGTGAGAGGCTGCGTTCAGCTTTAGTGATTTTTTTTTAAGACTCTTTCAACTTGTCTGCCCATTTCACCATGGGTGATTTATAAGTGCACCTGCTCACACCATGCTAAGTGTTCAGCAGTCCTTGACCAAAAAACAGCATGACCCCTGTGCCCCAACCTCCCTATTCAACTGATCTCAACCTGAGCAACATTTTTTTTGTTTCCCAGGATGAAAAAGTCCTCAAAGGGGGACATATTGCTGATGTGGAAAAGATAAAACAAGAATGGCAGAAGCACTAAAAGGCATCAAAATCAATAAGTTCAAAAACTGTTTTGAGCAGTGAGAAAAAAGAGTCTCGATATGTGTATTGTATCAAATGGAGAGTACTCTGAAGGTGAATGAAGTTTAAACATGCAAGAACAAATACACTATCTTTTATACATAAACTTCAGAGCTTTTTGGGGTCTCCCCTTGTAGTAACCCAAACAAATGACTGATCTGACAGGCAATTCATGAGGGTCAAGACTGACTGCACCATAACATACAAAAATCTCTAATAGGTTTGAAACATGTCTAGAAAGCAAGCAGTTACAAAAGATAAAGATAGCTAGAGCATCAAAGATTTCACAATATAAAGTTTTACATTCATACAGCTTGAATGTTCTTGGCATGAATATTCTTAAGTAATGTCATTTCAGTGCTTCCTAGACAAAAGAAATTTGAATGGTCCACACCAAACTAGCAGAATCTTCCAAGGGGAAATGACCTAGAATTAAATAAAAAACAAATATTCAAGCAAACATGAAATCTTGCAAGCAAGTGTATTACACTGATTCCCATTTTCCTCTGTTTATTTTTAGATTAAAATACACGTTTCATTAATTTGTTTAAGTTATTTTACCCAAAATGTTTGGTAATCAAGGTAAACATATATATGAGAATAGAGGTAGATAAGGAAGTTGACCTGAAAAATCTGTAAAGTTAATACTTTTTTCTTTTATTTGACACAGATAGTAAATGCCACAGCCACAGTATCAGATGGTGTGGTTTGTGTTTCAAATGGTCTTTTGTTCCAACATAGCTATCTACATTAACATCAGAATTATCACTGCCACAAAGAGATTATTTATTTTACTTTAGTAATAATATTTAAGTAATAATTCATGTGATAAAAATGTATGTGTATATACATATGATACAAACATGATTTGGGAGACCAGCTTTTCAAGATCAATTTTTTTAAATTACAAGCTGAAGTATTTAGAAATTTAAAAAATTAGTAAAATCTTACTGATCCTAAATCACTTTGACTTTCCTTATTTTTATTTATTTTTATGTAACAATGGTCATAATATTTTTCATACACACAATAGTCAGTCATACAGTAATAATGTAGTGAGCTTACATATTTTCTAATTTGGAAGTGTTTGAATAGCTTATAATAAGCTTAAAGGCCTTGTAGGTAGCTCTGCCAAGAATATCTTCACTCAAATTTCTCTTTTGTATACATTTACACAACCAATTTATAATTGCCCACCATTGCAGTCATATATGAATGTGCATCCCTCTATAGCCCAACCTTCAATGACTTTTAAAAATTATGACCCTTTGTTTTGCTAGGTTAATTGACATATGAAGATACCTAAAATCTGTATAATTTTCATGATGAAACTGCATGTCATTCACCATGATCCTTTACCACTTTAATCTGTAGAGTGAAAATCTACTGACCACCACTGTGTGCCAAGTGCTGTGTCAAAACTAAAGACCAAAAAGATAAACAGAATACCATCTATACTAGCCAAGAGCCCACAACTTAATGAGAGATACAAATATAAAAATAAAGCCATGCCCTGGCCGGGTGGCTTAGTTGGATGGAGCATCATCCCATACACCGAAAAGGTTTGGGGTTCATTTCCCAGTCAGGGCACATGCAGGAAACAACTGATCGATGTTTCTCTCTCATGTAGATCTCTCCCTTTATCTCCCCCTCTCTCCCTCTCCCTTCCTCTCTCTCTAGATTCTCTCTAGAATCAATAAGCATGTCCTTGGGTAAGGATTAAGAAATAATAATAATAATAAAATAAAGCCACAATAAGACATGTTATACCTATACAATGGAACACGACATAGCAACAAAAAGGAATGAACTAGTGATACATGCAAAAACATGGAGGAATTGCAAAAGCATTATGCTAAGTAAAAGAAGGCAGATCAAAAAAACTGTATACTGTATCATTCTCCTTATATTACATTGTATTGTATTATATTATATTATCGAAAAGGCAAAACTATATTAACAGACAACAGATAAGTGATTGTCAGGGAGTGGGAGAGAGGAAGAAGACTGAATAGAAAATGTTGGTTGACAGAAATATTCTGTATCTTGACTAAGGTGCTGATTGTATAACTATATGCATAGAGATTTACACCTAAAAAGAAGGAATTTTATTAAATATAAATGCATTATCAGTATGCCTGACTTTAAAAAGTGCTAAGTGAAACAGATTAGAGTATTTAATAAGAGTAAATGTTCAGTTCAGGCTGCTTCAGTTCAGGTTGCTAGAATATATGTTACTTCCATATCCCTTACTGACTACATCAGCATAAGTGATTATCTAAATGCTCTGTACCTTGACTTGCTGATCTTCAAAGTGGCTACAAGTGATAGTGTGTACTTCATGAGATTATTAGGAGATATGATCAATGAAAAGTATCTGAAATATCATAAAAGTTCAAAAGATTTTTTTTCTTATTTGAATGCCAAAATAGAGTAATAAAAACTGTCCTGTAGGAAATGGACAAATGGCAAGAAAAGGTCATTCATGAAAAAAGGAATACAGATGTTTAACTGTCATCAAAAAATGACTTTGGCCTAACTACTGGTCAAAGAAATATATATAAAATATAAACATCACTTTTGTTTACAACATAAGCAAATTCCCTTTCATTCTTTATTTTTTTAAGAATGAGCCCCAGAATTGAGGGGCATTTGTTAAAACAAGCACTGTTGTGTTACTGGTGGACATGTAAATGTATCTACCTCTATAGAAAGCAACTTTGGCATATGTAACCAAGGGTATGAAAGTATGAAAACTCTTTAATCTAGTTAGTTTACTTTTAAAATATTTTTAAATGTATCAATAAAGCTCAGAGGGATTTATGTGCAGTTATTTATTATGAAATGTTTAGAAGAGAAAAAGTGGTAACTTTCTACCTATTAGAGAATATTTTAAATAAATTTCGATATATGCATACTGTTATGTAACCACACACAAAAATTTTTGGAAATCACTAAATAGGCACAGGAAGAAATGCATGTAAAAGACAAACTTTTTGGAAGAGTCAGGATATGGCTTCTGAAGAAAAATAGAAATTCCTCAGGTGGGAAAAATTGGGAATTACATTCTAGGCTGCAGTATTGGGTGCAGAGAGGCCAAAAGCTTAAAAACACTTGTCTGAGAAGGTCAAATACCTGAGAGTCATTAAATTATAGAATTTTCAGGAAGAAATGATAAGCTACAAAGCAAAAAACTAGCCATCACCAGTTTTTAAAAGATTGAAATATCATGCTAATAAGCTTGGACTCTATTTTTCAAATGCAAACCATTAGAGCTTTTTAATAAAAGTCTTAACACAGTTGTTTTACTTTAAATGGCACCTCTGGTGAGTAAGACCTTCCCACTTTCCCTTTTAGGACACTTACCAAATGGAATTAGATATAACAAAAAATAGCTTAAAAATTAATAGCAAGGGATATCACCCAAGTTTTGTACACTGAATAGGTGATTCGAAGTACAGCAAGGCATACAATGATTTAAAACATCTTATAAAAGACTCACAGTAATTGTTGAATCCATTATTTTCACTGGAAGGTAAGTCTTTTATTTCCCTCACTTATTTTGTTGTTTGGGTTGGATGCTTTACTAACAAAGACATGATTCCTCTACTTTGACCTGTTTTTCTGCCTTCTTGGTTGTTTTTCCCCCACTTTAAAAACGTAGTTTAGCTCCTGGGTATTTTTAAGTCATATATATATACCTCTATATGTGTGTGTATACACACACACACACATACATGCATGTATATGTATACACACATATATACATACACACATATACATATAATTTTATTCTCAGTAGGTTAATCAACTAAAGCTTGTGCTTTTTGGAATTCTCAATGAGCAATCCAGTTAAAACAAGCCATTCCTCTTTGCTTTTCAATATTTGAATCATCATTTTGTAAAATGGCAGTCACTGCTTCTGAATAGTAATCAAGACTGGGAGTAGTTACACCCTGAACAAAATACCATCTCTTGGCCAAACTTTTATCAGAAGGCGTTGCAGAAACTCATTAAGTCCCTTGAGTCAAAGATCCAGGTGAATCATTCTGAACCTCCACCCAGTTCAACTTTTTCCACTGGTGGTAATTAATTACATTTTTCTCTTTTCCCACTCCTACCTCCACCAACATTCAATCACATGTTCCACACAGCCACACATACTCACTCTGAGTTTACAGCCTCATGTAAGCTTCACTTGCTTAGCACTCATGGGAGAGAGATAAGAAATAAAATGTCTATAGCATTCCTGCTGAGTGTCTGGCAGTAGGGAAAGAAAAACCTAAAAATTTAGTCCTATAAGTCATGTAGCATAATTTTAAACATAATTCACTCTATAATTTCACATTTTAACTTCTTAATAAACAGAATGTAAGGCAAACACGTTACATGAAAATATTCAAGTGATAGTGTTCTATCATTAATTATTCAAGTAATTAATGTAACTTACATTATTAGAGTCAATCTGAGTATAGAATCAATGAGTCTTAGAACTGTAACAGTACTAACAGGAAGTGGGCTCTACAGCTACTCAGACTAGGTTTCAATACCAGCTCTCTGACTTAACATTGTGTGACTTTAAGCAAATACTCAACCTCACAAAGCCATGATTTCATCTATTGGACTAGTATCTATCTCAGATGGCCACTGTGGGGATTCATTGTAGTAATATATTTGGACCTAAGCAGGATGACTGTCCCTTGGGAGGTAATAATGCAACAATAACAAACAGCCTGATGACACTTACCATTCTAAACATACTACCTATATTAGCTCACTTATCCTCTCAACAATCTTATGGCAGAGACAGCCCCACAATTCTATTTTAGAGACAGGGAAACTGAGACACAGAAAGATGACTTTCTTTATTCAAGATCATGAAGGTATGAATTAAGTAAACTAGATCTGAGTCCAGAATTCATACATTTAACCACAATGCTTCTGTATACATTCCTTTCTCTCCTTAAAGATTAAGGAGAAGGTTAACCGACAATATGAAAAATTCAAAGTCAGCTTGAGGGTTAGTAATTGAGTTGGACGCTAGGACCTATAAACCTAAGTCTCCCAATTCCATTCTAGTTAATAAAACAAAACAAAGATCAGCAAAATGCAGAATAAAGCATTGGATATACATAGATGGTAGATTTTGAATAAGAAACTAGAATGAGAAGTCCAGTTATAGTGACTATAATTAGTTGGTAATGACCTATTTTGAAATAGTCATGTCAGGTCCTTGCCCTGCTTAAGAGTCAGGTTCATAATTTTCTAGAAAGATTCTATCTTTGGAGCTTTAAGGACGAAAACATCTTTGCTCTTAACACTTCAGTCCATAATACTCTAACATGGGCAAAGCTGGAATGTGGTGCTGTGTCCCTCTCTCTCTTCCAGCTGTCCCTTCCCCATCAATGAATCCCTGAAGGGAGAAGGACAGTAGTTTTATAGGTTCTAGCTTCCAACGCAATTATTAGCCTTGAAGATTACTTTGAATTTTGGGTATTGTCAGTTAACCCTCTCCTTAATCTTTAAGGATTTGATATGGCCTAGTTGGTGAAGGAGCCCTTAAAACTCACCTCATAGAAACAGCCCTATTCCATTAGTGTTATATATAAACTCAAGAAAAGCCTTCTAAGTCTGCTAGCCTTTTGGACTTACGAACACACTTACCAAGTCATGCTTTAGCCTCCAAATCTGCAGGGATTTTCCCACACTCACCCAAAGAGCTATAATGGCCCATAGAGCTTATGGCCAAGGGCAGTGAGGCTAGAGCCAGATGTAACTGAAGAGATGGGAGGTGCAAATTTGTTATCTGTGCCTCACCAGCTCCTGGCCTGAGGCAAGAAAAGGCAAGGAAACCAACCATTCCAGCTCTCATAATGTAGGTCAATGAGATGTGGTGAGAAGAGACTCGCCTTCCTAATTGAACTAATCATTCTTAGGGCTACTTGGTGTTAAGAATGATTCATATCATATATACAGAAAACTTGCTAGCATAGTAAGGACAATAATAGTTAATATTTGTTTGTGCACTTATCATGCACCAGGGATTTTTCTAAATCCCTCCATGGAGCATCTCATTTCATATCCTTACTAAAACCCTTTGAGGTTGGTGCCATTAGCCCCATTGTACAGATGTGAAAACAGAAGCACAAAAAGTTTAAACAGTGTTTTCCGAGCTGACATAGCAAGTGAGAGACACAGGATAGAAACCTAGCAGTGAGAAGTCAAAGCCCTTGTTCTAAACTACTTTACCATAAAGAATCAAAAACAGGTTTGGCAAGCTTTGTCTGCAAAGAGCCAGATAGTAACTGTTTTAGGCTTTGCAGACCAGAGGGCTTTGCTCTCTGCCAATAAAATTTTACTTATGGACACCGAAATTTAAATTTCATACTATTTTTATGAGCCAATGAATTACTCTTTCTGTGATTTTTTTCCCTAGTCATTTAAAAATGTCCAAACCATTTTTAGTTCACAGGCCCTGTGAAAACAGGCAGCAGGCCAGGCTTGGCCCACAAGCCATAGTTTATTGACCCTAGACCAAATAGATTAAAAGAAAATTAAAACAAAGACACTTAGAAAGAAATGTGAATCACAATGTTCTTTTTCTGCTATATTTATATTGTTTTTATTTTAATCTAAAACTTATTATCCATCATTTTTGTTTATATGTCATTCGAACCCACACATCCCAACTTCAGAATGTAGTCTGAATCTCCACATTTAACAAGCTATGTGACCTTGGGCAATTTACTTAACCTTAAACCTCAGCTTCCTCACTGTAATAACAGTAATTTCATGGGGGTGGTTGTTGTAGGCATTAAATTAAATAATACATGCTAAGCAATTATCACAGCTCCCCAACACATTGTAAACTCTCAATAAATGTTAACTGTTATGACTACCACTACTGCTATTATTATTACTACTACTACTGTTATCACCATTATTACTGCCCCAGGTGAGAACACTAAAATAACACCTCTCCTGAAGCTCACCTCTGCAATCCTCTGTTGACTGAGTACCTAGTAGGTAAATATAAAAGGTTTGGGGTTTTTTGCCCCACTCTTCTCATTATATACTATGACTTTATCATACCCCAAGCATACCCCCATCAAAAAATTCTACTTACTTCATATTATCACCATTATAGGAAAAAAAAAAAATCTCTCTCGCACAGTCCCTAATAGAATCTTTGATTACAGGCCCAGTTTCTTTCCCTTCATTGTTGGTTCCCTGTATATTTTTCCTTATTTCACTTTATGTAGCCCTCACTTCTTCCTTTATTTTCTGTCCATACTCAATCATTTCTGTAAGCATTCTCATTACTACCAGTGTTTTGAATTCTGCATCTGATAGGCTGGCTATCTCTTTGTTGTTCAGCTCTTTTTCTGGAGTGTTGATCTGTTCTTTCATTTGAGCCATATTCTTTGTCTTGGCATACCTGTTAGGAACAGAAGGAAGAAATAAATATTCGACTAGAACAGAATGAAGAAACAAAAATTCAAAAAAATGAGGAGAGGTTTAGGAACTTTTGGGACTACTTTAAATATTCCAACATATGAATCCTAAGGGTGCCAGAAGAAGAGTAAGAGCAAGAAATTGAAAACTTACTGGAAGAAATAATGAAGGAAAACTTCACCCAATCCGGCCAAGGAAATAGGCATAAAAGTCCAGGGAGCTCAGAGAATCCCAAAGAAGTTGGACCCACGGATTAACACACCAAGACACATCATAATTAAATTACCCAAGATTAAAGATAAGGAGAGAACCTTAAAAGCAGCAAGAGAAAAAGAGACAGTTACTTACAAAGGAGTTCCCATAAGACTATCAGCTGATTTCTCAAAAGAAACCTGGCAGGCAAGAAGGGGCTGGAAAGAAGTAGTCAAAGACATGAAAGGCAAGGACCTACATCCAAGATTACTCTATCCAGCAAAGCTATCATTCAGAATGGAAGGGCAGATAAAGTGCTTCCCAGATAAGGTCAAGTTAAAGGAATTCATTGTCACCAAGCCCTTATTTTATGAAATATTAGAGGGACTTATCGAAGAAAAAGAAGATCAAAAACTATGAACATTAAAATGACAACAAACTCACAACTATCAAAAACTGAACCTAAAAAACAAAAAACAAATGAAGCAAACAACTAGAACAGGAACAAAATCACAGAAATGGAGATCACATGGAAGGTTATCACAACTAGATCACAGCTAGAACAGACAGGGGGAATAGCATAGGAAGTGGAGAAACCAAAGAACCTATATGCAGGACCCACTGACACAAACTAAAATGGGGAATGCTGGAGGGAGGGGGTGTGCAGGACAGAGGGGGATAAAAAGGAGAAAAAAATGGGACAACTGTAATAGCATAATCATTAGCATACTTAAAAATATAAAAATACCAAATAAAAAGAAGAATACTTATTGTGTCCCTCCAGTACACTGTCCTTCAAGAATGAGCTACCTTTGAATCTGCAAGTTACCAACATTTCACTTGCCTGACATTAGTTTTTGATGCTGCTTCAATGCTCATACGTCAGTGTAAGAACAAGGAGATACAAAAGTCTTCACAATGAACCTTCATGATGAACCTCCATGAATGAAAATAACCACATTTTATCTTATAGATTTTAGTTATTAGGCCCTATGTGGAATGCTATGTCACTTAAACCACTGAGAACAGCTCTCCTCACCACTGTGAGCTCTTTTCTCTACTACTTATTGAATATTTACTGTGTCTTTGGCACTGTGACATTCTCTAATCATGTCTGTTAATAGCAGCATTTGCTGAAATGGTGAAATGTACAAATAGGATGATGATGAATACATGGAAATTACCACTATCGCTCTGTGGGCCGAGAAAAACCATGACTCTGTTTTAAGTCCTGTTACCTCATTATCTCAGACTCTGGCCGTTTTCTTCTCAAAAGACTTGTGGGCAGGTAGTGTCGGTAGTCATTTATCGCCTGGCAAATCAGCTGAGCATGACTGAGTTATCTGATTCTCTATTTCAGAGCTCTGATGGGTTATGTTCTCAGAAGGGCATGACAATTCATCAGGAAAAGGAGTGAGCGATGGTTCCCAGAATGTGCCTTGCTTGTCATCTCGAGCTTTCTGTATCACTGGAGCCAAATGTTAGCCCCCATGGGCTTGAATAGCAAAGGATTCTGGCCCGTTGGGGGAAAGAAGTAGGTTCTTTGTCATTTCTCAAGGGTGTTGATATGAAAACAAATAATCATAGCCCAGATAATTGTAGACAATTAAGTATCTCAATTGGACTTGTTTGCACCAAGCACAGATCGTCAGTGCACATTAGCAGGAAAATAAATGCCTGACTTTCACGGTGGGGCTGATCCCCATAATTTCAAATGGCTTCTCTACATTTTGTTTAATGGTTCATTAGGTTAAGAGCTTTTCCTGCTTCCCAAACCAGTTACTACAAGTGGAAAAACTCTTTGATTAACTATTTTCTTTAATTTTTTTTCTAGAACAACAAAATATTCAATTAATTGAATACCTGACATGAACCTACCGGCCCAGTCAATTTCTTGATTTGGCTATAAAATTAAGCACTCTGGGGACTGAATAGATAGATTGCTGGACACAAAATTCTGTCTCTCCCCAACCCCCGCCCAGGACACCTATCATAGGCAAAAATGTGAAGTAGACAGAGTTTATCTATAAACATCCCCACCACTAAACTCCCAATACATTCTTCTCTTTCCCCCGCTCCTCATAGCTACTTTGTTGGAAGATATTTTCATGACTTCAGATTTCTCTTAGTTAACACAAATAAAAATAATGTTAGTGCATACATTCTCTCTTCCACAACAATGGGATATTCTATTTTAATAAGTTATAATAATGTTTAACACAAGACAGTAAGTATGTAATAGTAGCTTCTCACACATTTATGACAAGGCAGTAGAGATGAGATTTCTTAGTAGGTCTCTCCCAAGGATCTCTCTTCTTACTAGCAGGCAGTCACCACCTCACTCCAATGACATTCACAATCCATCACCCAATTTTCGTGGAAGAGGCATAATAAGAGAAATTAGTGCCTGCTTATAAAAAGAGCTTTCTGAAATCTTCCAAGAAATTAACAGATAATAGAAATTCTATTCACCATTTCCTGCCACAAGATACAAAGGATACATAAAAAAGTCTTTTCTCTCTCTCTCTCTCTCTCTTTCTTTCTCTCTCTCTCTCTCTCTCTCTCATGAGAGAGAGACTCAATGAAAGAATAATGGATCCTAGCTGGTGTGGCTCAGTGGATTGAGTGCTAGCCTGTGAAGCAAAGGCTCGCTGATTTGATTCCCAGTGTAGGGCACATGCCTGGGTTTCAGGCAAGGTCCCCAGCAGGGAGCATGTGTGGTGCAACCACACATTGATATTTCTCTCCCTCTCTTTCTCTCTCCCTTCTCCTTTCTAAAAATCAATAAATAAAATCTTTTTAAAAAATTTTTAAAAGAATAATGGGAATATAGAATATTGGTATATAAAGACAGCAAATGTGCACCATTATTTGTTCAGAAACATCCTTGTCTCTTCATTGTCAAGAACAGTGCTTAAAGAATGGCTGGCACATAGTAGTCACTCAATCAATATTTGTTAAGTGACTGGAGAAGTGACTAAGTTATCAAGTATTTGGAAACGATCTGAAGACTATTTTTTTGGTTTGTTCTGGGTGCTTTATAGACAAGGTCTAAAGAAATTCTTATTCAAAAAGTTTAATTATCAGGTGTCAATAACAATTTCTCTTGTACATTGCTTCAGGTGCTGTATTCATCTTTACTTTTCCATCTGAAAAAAAATATTTTTAAGTACAACCTTACCCAAGAGAAATTAAAACTTACATCCACACAAAAACTTACACGTGAATGTTTACAGTGGTTTTATTTCTTCTCACCAAACACCGAAAACATCGAAATGTCCCTCAGATGCAGAATGGACAGACTAACAATGGCACACTATTTAGCAATAAAGAGGACTGTACTCCTAACACACTCAACAACTCAGATGAATTCACAAACATTACACTAAGTAAAAGGACCCAGGGTTAAAAGGCTGCATATTATATGATTCCATTTATATGACAGTCTTGCCAAAACATAGATGTAGGAACAGCATTACCTGTGGTTGGGGGTCAGGAGGAGAGATTGTCAGGGCAATTGGTATGGGTCTGGGACTTGTTTTATATCTTGATTGTGATGGTGGTTCTTCAGCTATATACATTTGTGAAAACTCATACAGGGACATGCACTA